>NC_050573.1:475204415-476575248 GCF_011100635.1 Trichosurus vulpecula
GTGAGCTTCACAAAAAGGCTATCCTTTTTGGTCCCTTCAAGGTCTAAATCTAATATCTTATTATGAGGTCATGCAAACATTAAGGAAAGTATGGGAGAGGAGTTGAACCTATCTTTTACTTCAACTTGATAAATAAAGGTTGAACACACACAGTCTGGTATGGTAGAACATTAAACTCTATAGGGAAACAGGCAGATAATAGGGAAAGAGGAAAGAAAGGTTTAAGAGGGATGGTAGTCATTTAATCATACCAGCCTACTGTGTCTGAGGTCAGAGGAGAGGGTACCAAAGAAGAACATCACCACTCTTTCTGCTCCAAATTCTTGTTCCCTCCATTGAACTTCCCACAGCTTTGAAAAAAAAAACCCTCTGTCTTGATTTTATAATACTATTGACACTGATCATCTTTCTAAAACTTTTCCTCTCAATTCTAGTAGCTTCCTTCTTTTATTTTCTATTTACTCTATGCATAACTTATTTTTAAGTAGTTGTTTACATGATTTCTCCTGCAATTAATTGTGAGATCCTAGAGGGCAGTAACTGTATTTTGCTTCTCTTTGAATTCTCAGTGCTTACCACAATACTTGACACATAGTACGAACTTTAAAAAGTGCTTACTGACAGTGAAGATTTAATAGTTGTTTTTCTTGCAGAAGTTTGTGCTGCCTTCAGCATACCCCTACTGTCATATTACTCAGGAAAAAATTACCTTTAGAGTAAAATTTAGTCAGTCAGAAGGGTTTGTAAGGAATAAGGAAATCTTTTTATTTGAGACAGGGGTGAAGGAGGAAGTAGTGGCAGAAGGCATTGAAGTGCTATGAGATGAGCAAAAGGAGAAACAAGGGAGCTTATACTGAATAGCTTCAATATTTTCTGTAAAATATGAGGCAATGTTCTCAGCTGAGAAGGTGGAAGGAGCAGGATCCATAGAAGGTTTTAGGAGGGATGAAAAGGTTTGGAAGTGCCACTGTAGAGAGTGGGATAGTCACTTGATAAGGAAAGTGTAGACAGACTGCCTAGCAACATTAAAGTCCAAGTTGAAGTTGTGTAACAAATTTGTAGTGGACTCAGAACAGTTCACCAAGGGGTCAAGAATGGGGAAAAGAAGAGAGTGGTTAGCAAAAGGGAAATGGCATGGAAGAGAATTGAAGGGCAGTAGGTGTGGATGAAGAGTAGGGTTTCATATTAGAAGGTAGAGGAAGAGATGGAAAGTCCTTAGATTGCAGTCAGAGGAAGGGAATAAGGAATTCTTGAACATGGAGATAATACATTTGTAAATGATGGCAACATATAGAGTATGACTATCTTTGTGTGTGGTTGAAGTGAGGTGGAAGAGTACTTTGTGGTGAAGCAAAAGGCTGAGGATTACTTAAGATGTTTGAGAGTCAATATGTATGTTGAAGTTTTCCAGTAAAAAGGAAGGAATTCAGAAGGAGAAAAACATTGAGTACTGAACTTTTTGAAGAAGGAAGGGGTATGACATGGAAGTCAGTAGATAACAACCACCACGATTTTAATTAGGTGGAAAATTTGAACCTCAAAGAATTCAAGTATGGAGGTAGTGGAAGAACCTGGAAGTGGCAACAGAGAGCAAATAGAATTCCCACTTCCATGCCTTAACCAATGAACTGAGTCCAACATATATCTTAAGAAGATGTGTCTTCACAACATATTTGACAAATGTCCAAGCAATTTTTGTTTGAAGACTTCTAGACCTGGAAGAATAGGACAAAATCTTGAAACTGGAAGACTGTCCTCAGATTTGCCTTTCATTATGTCCTTTTGATTTATCAAAATAGAATGAAAGTTACCTGCTGTTGTTCTAGACTGGTAGTCCTGGAGTGAGGGAATATAAGTGCTTTCCTTTCTTGCCTAACTCACTCCTCTTGGGTTATCAAAGAAATCCAGTGTAAGGAAATATATTAAGCATAATATCATCAAAATAGTGACTCTTCTTTCTCTCCTTCTTAGCCCTGTTTTTTTTAAATAATGTGTTTTCATGATTATTGCTTTTGTTCATCGTTTATGAAGAGTATCAATGACATCACAAGTGTGATATCTTGACTTGTGCATGAATTGAAGTGAGACAAATTTGCACAAAATTATCAGCTCCACTCTCTCTTCCAGAGTCAATGAAGTTCAGTGGCAAAACAAAAGTCAAGATGACTGCCGATGGTCTGGGATGAAGTGGAAGACCTTGGTGTCTGTGATGTCTCATGCTCCAAAAACTCCACAGTACCTACTTCAGCTGCCCTCATGGCAATTGGAACAAAGTGTTCTCATCCACCCATTATGCTGGGGGAAGTCTTCACATGCTTGAGATAGACATTCTCTTAACTCACTGATGGGTTTTAGGACTGTCAGTTACCCTCAACCTGGTTTATCCTGTCTGTCAAGATGATTTTCCCGTAGTGTGGATGCTCCATGTGCTACAGATTTTTGGAACCACAGGTGAGAGTTGAATGATAGGTAAACACCTCAGATGGATAAAAACACCTGAAAACGGCTTGACAAGCTCTCATACCAGAGGAACTAGCCCTCCTTGAACACCCATACATCTCAAATGATTGTAGAATAGAGATAAAGATTGAATCTGTGTTTAATTGATATAGGAAACTCCTAGATGAGAACCCCTTGTCCCAACTTAGGTCACCTCCATCTCCCTCTCTGCTATGTAAAGTCTTAGGGACTTGACTAGATCTTTAAGAGGTTAAGTGACTTGCCTAGGGTCACATGGCCAGTATGTGTCAGAGGTAGGAGACAGAATTAATATGTCATAAGATCTTCAGTCTCCATAGATTAGAGTTGAAAGAGACCTTAAAGGTCATTTTGTACACATAGACACTCCTCTTTTTTTATAGAGGAGGAAATTGACACTCAGAAGGATTAAAAGATTTGCCCAAGGTCATATCTAGAAGAGATGGAGTTCGATCCAAGGATTCCTGACTCCCTTCTTGAATATTAGGTTTCAATCTAAGTTACATGGATCAATTTCATTTAATATGTATGCTTTTGCATAGCACAGAACAACAATAATGTAATTAAACTAAATTTTATTTACCATAATTTCATTTCAATTTAAAGTAAAACATACTATTTTTAGTTATTCAATTCTTATTATCCTATTTCCTTTGGGGAAATCAGTTTAGGCCAATTTAGCAGTGTGGAATAAATAAAATTTAACTTATAGGGAAGAGAACTATATTAATCTCCTAGATAATATAAATTTGGGGTGCATTCATTCATTTAACATAGCTTTATTTGAATATATATGAAAACCTTGAACAGAGTTCACTGCTAAGCAGAATCAGTACATTGAATTATGCTTTTAGAATTATGTAATTGCTTAAGTATTGCATTCCTATTAACTAGGGCTCTAGGGTTTTATAGCTTCCCTAATTTAATTGGTAAGCTAGGCAGTGCTTTTAAAGCCTGTTTGATGTTTGTACACTTTATGTTTATAGAATATTATACATGTCCAGTTACAGTTCTATCTATACTTAATGAATAACAAAATCCTTAAAGAAGTAGTTAAATTTTCAGTGATAGTAATGAAGAGCAACATTTTTTTCAAGAAAATGCTCAACTTGCAGGCAGTGGCCTTGAGAGGCAATTTTATAGTGAAAAAAATATCACTTTAAAATTATATGGCTTTCCATGCTAACCTCTAGGGAGAACTGAGAAGTGAGGGTCAGGATCTTCTAGCCTCAAGTTCAGAGAGTCCTTAGAGACTACACATATTTACAGTTGGGTCCTTGAATATTTTCCATCAACTGACATAATTTGTCTGGCTAAAGTGTATGCTTTTCCTTTTAGTATATTATTGCTTTTGATGTAGGCCCAGTCCAAACCCTTATTATAGCTTCCTCAGGAGCACAAGGTCCCTAACTTGAGAAGATTCCTAATCTGGGCCTAGGAAACCTTTCTGCAATGTCATAGTTAGTGTAGGTCCTACCCACAGATATTTCTGATTTAAATCATCCCATAAATCAATCTGCTAGCATGCCTCCCCTGTTTATTACAGAATTTATTCTCTTAATTCATTTTTCTGTAGGCTGAAGCAAGAGGAAGTCAGGAGCTTATTTAGTTGCTATCTTCTGCTGCCAAATTAGGTGTTTTTAAATAATCAAATGGGTGAGGTAATTCCTGGAGTCCTTCCAGAGTGCTCTCCCCAGGCTTAAACTTATCATCAATTATCTTGCAATTACTCATTTTTTTTACTATTCTTTTCAGTGCCTAGAACATAGTAGATAAATGCTATCAATTCCATTATAATTTTTATTTTCTGAATTCACTCAACATCATAAGACCTCTATGGGCTTTTTTAAACCCAAAACATAGAAACACATTCCAAATTAATCAAACCTCATTTTTCCCAAGAGATTATTCAATTAATATAGTACACAGAAAAACAATAGTGCTAAATTAACTTTAAATGTGTCTAACAGTTGTGATGGAAATATTTGGATGAAGAGGAACAGTAACTAACCCTCCTCCCTTTAACTCCTATGTTCATGTGGATGAGGGCACTTTTCCTAACTCCTTTTAAATATGATCCTCTCTAGTCAATACTGTTCCTTAGCTCCCCTTTGTGGTGGGTGGAGGGGTTTCCCTGAAACAGAATGAGGAATAAAACACTGGGAAGAAAGGAGAGTCCAAGGCTACTTCTTCAGAAGGGACCTCTTCTGATTTTATTTACCAATCCTACTCCTCTCACCAGAGCAGTGATGACTATGATTGAACCTAAGTTTTTATTTTTGTTTTTGGGGGGGCGTATTTTGGAGGGGGGTTAGATTTACTTAATCTTTTCCAAGCTTTGGAAGAACTATAATAATAAATCAATATCAATGAAGTATCAATAAAAGTATCAATATAGATCTCTGGTTCATCCTGGCCCCCAACCTCACCCCAGCTGTTAACCACCAACTTTCTCTCTGTCCCTCTGTCTCTGTGTGTGTGTGTCTCTCTGTCTCTCACTGTCTCCCTCGCTTTGAGCAACTGAAATGCAATTAGACCAATAATATCTCATTAATCAGTAATATATATTGTGTTACAGAAATTACTTGATTCAGGTTAGTCTCAATTGGTTCAAGTTCAGATAGTGGAATGAAATGAAACACCCATAGAAGATCTGACAGTTAACAAAAAAAAAAGCTTAATTAGCCATAGCAAGGGAAGGATACTAAGCACACAAGGGTATTTAGTGAGCATTCCACATTGATTCAATCAGCTATAGCTCCCATGCCTCTATTCCTCAGGCAGTCCCATGGTAAATTATCTTAGAGAGTATTATCATCATTGTCATCATCATCATCATCATCATCACCATCATTATCATCATTATCATCAATATTCTGGCAACAGAGAAGTGATGCCAATGGTCCAAGTCTTGAATGTCCTGAGCCAATTAAGTCTTAGGAGTAATTTTTAATACCTTTTAAGGAAAAGGAGTAGCTTAGCCCACATAGCTGTGCATTCTAGTTAATATTCATTCTATCAGAACTGACTTGTACAGAGTAGATGATGGACATATATAATAGACTTAAGGAAAAGGGATAGCTACATTCTTTCTTGTGGAGGAGAAAGGAGGACTTTTACCATTTATAGTTCCAAGAAAACAGAGATAGTCACAGTCTTTCTTCCATGGATCCAGATGGCCAAAATCATTTAGCTACAGTCTTTTCCAGATTCTCAGCCCCTGATTGGATGGTTGCAATCACATTAGCCAAGGTGGTCAATGCCGAGGATCCAGCATCCTCTCTTTCACTTATGTCATATTTTCCTGAAAGAATATTGAAAAAAAGATAAAGATTGCTTGACTCTTTTTAAAGCTTTTATTTAGTATTTTATTTTCCCCAGTTATATGTAAAAACAATTTTAGCATTCGTTAAAACATTCATTTTTAAAACTCTGAGTTCCAAATTCCCTCCCTTCCTCCCTCCCCACCCACCTCCATTCATAAGGCAAGCAATTCCGTATAGATTATCCATGTGTAGTCATGATTGCTTGACTTTTGAGAGGTTTCTGACAATCTGTCACCAAGTGTAATAAAGAGAGGAACTCTTTCCTATAGAAATCATAACCCCACAGTTCCCAGGCACTCATACATCTCACTCAGTATTATATTACAATAACATAATGAGGCAAAGTAGCACACGATCTACATGGGCACCGGATACTCCAGTCCCCAGGGTGAATATAAGAACACAGGAACTTTGGTAATGCTGGGCCACCTGGCTGGCCACCAGACAAATCTTTAGGTCCTCACATCAAAATCATGTAGAGACATGATTTGACATAGATATGACAAAAGCAGGTTATGCTATCATAATACAATAGTCAAGTATAATTGTGATCTTACTGTTGTCAATATTCCCTCCAGTGCTGTAGATCACGTCCAGTCAAACCTGCCCATCCTAAGTGACTCTTGTCCATGTGCTTCCATAAGTTTGCCATGGGAATCCACCCAACAATCTTAGACCTTCCTCATGGTCTCCTGACAATTCAATGGGAGCAAAAGAACTTAGAGATAGTCCATAAGTTATACCTTATTTTTTAGCTTATTTTTTTTAACTAAAAAGTATTTTTTTTAAAAAAAATTAATCTTTCCTCTCCACTTCTGTTCCTACCCCCTGGAACATTTTTTAAGCTTCTCAATACAGAGCTACATCATCAGACAAAAGAAATTCTCATATTAGCCATATCCAAAAGTTTTTGTATTTTTAAATTTTTCACTTCTCTGTAACGAGGTGAGTGGCATGTTTCATTTTCATTCTTTGGGGTTGTGGTTTATCATTCTATTGATCAGTTCTGAAGTCTTTCAAAGTTTCTTTTTTCATTCTGCAGATAGCTCTCAAAGTTCTGCTCACATCTTATCTGCCCCAGTTCATTAAAGTCCAGTTTCCTCTGAAACTTTTCATTTTGTCATTTCTTATACCACAATAATATGCATATACTACTATTTATTTATTCTCCAATAGGAAATAAGAAGATAGCTCCCTAGTTTCCAATTTTTGCCTACCACATAAAGAGTCACTATAAATGTTTGTACATATAGATCCTCTTGCCTTTCTTTGGTTTCTTTGATTTGATAAGACATGGTGATATAGCTGAGTCAAACTGTATGGTAACTTTCTGGACTTAACTCCAAATTTCTTTACTAATGAATAGACCAATTCATAGCTCCAACAGTGTTCTAGTGTGCCTGTTTTCCCATAGCATTTCCAATATTTGTCATCTTTATCTTTTGTTATCTGCCAGTCTGATAGATGTGTCAAAATTACTCTTATTTGCATTTCTGTAATTATTAGTGATTTAGAGCATTTTTAAATGACTCTTAACAGCCCAGATTTCTTCCTTTGAACACTGCCTGTTCCTATCCTTTTGCCATTTACTTATTGGGGAATCATTCTTAGTCTTATAATTTGAATCAGTTCCAAATGACACTTACCAGAGAAATTTGTTTTTCCCCAGTTACCTGTTTCACTTCTAACTTATCTCTGATTTTTTCCACATTGCCGTCTCACTTTTTGATAACACACTTTACACAATTTTTCCTTTAAAATTCCTTGTTTATAATGTGTTTCAGTGTGCTTATGCCCACTATCTGCCTCTTCATTGCCCTTTGGGTGTTCCTCAACTTAATATTTTTGGAGAGTCCAGTGCTCTATGATTCAGAATCAACATCATAAAATTATTTGTATTAAAAAGATGGACCTTTGTTTCAAAAAGTTTGACATTAATAGAACTTTTCAGTTTCCAAGAGGAAATCCTTCTCTATTGTTCTACACATACAGACACTCATGCACACACACACACACACACACATGCACACACATACACACACACAAAAATTCTATAGGTTGTATGTCCAAGTGTGTATTATACACTAGTCAATAGGCTTTGTTTAATCACACAAAAATCTGCTGCCACCACCCACCCCAGCTCCCCAGACATTAAAGAAGTAAGAAACTTTAGGACTAATTGTTCATTAACTGAAAATATGTAAGCTTCCTGATTTAAAATTTGTATACTATCAAGTAAAATAATTTTAAATCAAAGTAAACAAAATTATATGTTAACAGTTTCCTATAGTAACATAACTTACATTAATCTCTGAAATAAAATACATTATAATATTGAAACATTCCTTTCACTTTTTCTCCCTTATTTTCTTGCCTGTATTGAGATTCACCACAAAATTTAGCTATTTTTTATATTCTAGATATGAAACTTAAAACAAGTCTGAGGTCAAGGAATAAAAGATCTTTGTAATTTTCCTTATAAATGCTGGGTACTTTTAAAACCTTCACTATCATTCTAAAAGTAGAAACAGAATGATACAAAGCATTTATATGTATGGCTTTTTTTTGAAAATTATTAAAGTATGTGTGGGTGGGGGAAAAGCTTTTACAAGTTTGTTTATAAAGAATGTCATGGAGGCTATTAGGTTGGTAAGTGTGGGTAGGCAGCATCCAATGGAAACAAGTCAGTTTAGTAATATTAAATTTTTATTTACCTGAAGATTCCTTCAGAAATTTAATAGGTGGGAGAAAAATATACAGCTCTTCTCCCATGCAGGGCTTTCTAATCATTCATTTTTTTTCTCAAAGTCACCTGCTCCTTTAGTTTACTCACAGGTGCACTAAACTTCCTTTAGCAGTTAGCATTCCATGTTCTTTCCGCTATTTCCTTGCTTCCTTAATCTTCTGCCAACCCATAAACTTGGGTCAGCTTTACCATCCACTTTCTCTATTCCTATTGCCAGCCTGAAGAATGTTTATTTAGTAGAAAAAAATTGTTTGCTGCTGATGAAAGATTCAGAGCCCTGAAGACATGGTCCTGTATGAATGCAGGCAGCATAGCCAATTTTTTTTTTAAGAAGAAATAAATTTGAAGTCATAAAAGCTGGGTTCAAAACCTCCCACAATTGCTTATTAGTTGGGTTAAACTGGGGAAGTAATTTGACTTTCGTGGCTTTTTTCTAATATATAAAATAAAAGAGTTGGATTGGTTAACAACTATTATCCTTCCTAGTTCTAAACTTTTTGAAATACTGTTTAAATGTAACTTTATTCTTACTGTGACAATTCAGTAATCTTTTTATTCACCTATTACTTATTTCCTAGAACATTTTCCATGAAATTATTTTAGACCTCTCAAGTTCTTAATCTCACTCATTTCCTCATCTTGTATCCTACTCTACTAAGATGATCAAAGACATTCTAGGATTGCTTACTCCCCAATTTACCCAAGACTAATTTATCTCAACATTTCTCTGTGTATATGTGTGTGTGTGTGTGTGTGTATGTGTGTGTGTGTGTGTCATATGTATTAGAAAGATCGAAAAGTTGGGAGAAGGCCTTTTTAAAGCATAAGAAACCTGATTTTTTTTTTGTTTCCTATCATAATATCACAAAAAGGAAGTGATTGTATTTTAACAAATAAGAAAAACTTTCTTACATATATGGAAGTCATTCCTGAATCCACTATATGTGTAGAGTTAGACCAGTAGTGATGTAGAGCAACAATCAAAATTAAATCTAAAGCTAGAAAAAAATAATAATAATGAGAAAAAGATGGATTTTAAATGAAAAAAAAAACTTCAGTCCTAAACTCAAATTTGAAAGAAGTTATTCACAATAAAAGGGTAATGAATGTAATAAAAGACATCAAAACAAATTACAATAATTTCATAATAAAGCTTAATTCACATTAATCAGTTGCCATCATGAAGAAACCAAAAGGACATTAAAAAAGCTTTAGTTAGGAAAGAACTTGACTAATTTGCAAAGTAGAGACAGCAGCCAATGGCAAAATCAGTTCAGACTTATATACTCATTTATTAAATATTACAGAGAAGGGTGATGATATATTATGAGCATTATCACCTCATTAAGAAGAAAAAAAAAGAGTGGAAAGTATCATCAATTCACCGAATTCCCAATGGATGTTTGTAAATAATTCTAGATTTTATCTAGGAGAAATGATTATTAATAACTAATGATTTGAGGAGATTCAGATTTTCCTCTTTTTCTCAGATTGTCATTTTTAACAGCTCAGTCTCTGAAGGTTCAGCTAACCTTCTCCTCTATCTAGACTCAACCCAGGTGGGGCAGCCATTGTGTTCTGCTAAGGCTTGGGTGGGGCATAAATTCTTTCAATAGATTGCCCAAGGCTAGTGGGAACTCAGAAGTGGATGGCAAAATCAAGGATCAGGTCCAGACTTTCATTGTAATATTCACTTTCTCATTAATTGTTAACCAATCCCATTGAGTGCCACCCTGGGGAACACTATTTACTACCTTCATTATATTCAGCAAATTACTTCACTTTAGTTAAGGGCTTTAGTTTCCTCTCCTGCAAAATGAGAGTTGGACTATTTAATTTCTGAGGTCTTTTCTGACTTTGAATCTATGAACCTATGAAGTGCTTTGATGTTCTCTCCAGCAACTCTGGATAAAAGCATTTTTTTTAATAATCAAATTTTAAAATTTACCAAACCTCAAAGGACACTTACAGATTTATTTTTTCTATAAAAATTAATGATAAAATTAAAGCAAATTAAAAGTGCCAATGCCCTCTAATGGATACTAATTGAGGTAATGAGCCAATTTTGTAGTCAGACACTGAAAAAAAATGTTCATACTGGGAGTGAATGCCTTTGTTAAAGAATATGCTGTATGGTGCATTTATACACCACACATTCAATTCCATAAAGGAACCATAGCACTCACAGGGCAACCCTTTGTATAACATATCTATAGTGAAAAAACAAAAAGGAACAAACAAAATTGATGGTGAAACACTAGCACCATAGGCATTATTTTCAATTTAGTGTATCATTTTAAATATAAAATTTATTTAAGAAAAGAAAAACCATATAATGAAAACCAAATGATTATAATACTATGAAATGGAATACATACATATATATATATAGATAGATAGATAGATAGATAGATAGATATAGATATAGATATAGATATCTTTTAAAATGTAGTATAATGAGCCAGTGACATGGGACCAAATTCAATACATCCAAGGGTGCATTGTAGGACAGGTTTACTATTAAATTTGATTCAGCAAGTCCTGCATTAAAAACATTTCAGTGAGAATATAGAAAGCATCCTGAAAATTACACTTTCTTTACATTTTTACATTTTTTGGTGATTTTTTTCTCTGAAATATCCAAACAGAACATCTAAGGTGAAGGCCTTTACTTCATTACTTTTTGTGAAATCCCATACGCAATTACTGTAATGCAAATTGCAAACCAAATGATTGAGATACATAGTAGTCTTTTATCTTCACTAGGTCTATCATTCAGACTTTCTTCTTGGTTTATTTAGTGGAAGGCAAGTGATAGTCATTTATTATGTTTAGTTTTGAGGAATGAACATGAAAAAAATTTATAATGGTAACAACTGCTTCCTTCAGAAGCCATCACCGAACACTCAGGAAGAACATAAAACACACCAAATGGCATGTTTCATAAATTTCTATCTCCAGCAGCTTTTTAACCAAGATGTCTTTAGAACAATTTTATATAACAGCAGGAAAGGTATTTAGCTGTGATTAACAGATTTCTTGCTCAGACTGAGGAGACATTCTTGCTAGACTGAGGCAACTCTACAATTTCACTATAGTCTATAACCTTAGTATTTATTGCATCAGATGATCAATCAGAAGCTACTCTATTTATATTAAACTCTTTTGATGTACCTACTGTGTTATTCTCTTTTTTTGACTCATAGTTGCAAGTGATTTTATAGTTTATATATTTTCTTCCCATTTCTTTTCAGTGTAAACACACGCACCCTGAAGTTCAATGATTATTTGCACAAAACTATCATCATTGGTGAAGACTGGTTACTCAGTGATCTACACCTACATGAGAGATGGACTTATTAAGAGCTTTGGGAGGATCCAGGATTTCTGGTTTCCAACTTATAGAGAGAAAATATACAGATCCAGATTATCTTCAGGAAGACATTCTGTAAAGAAGAGATTTTTAGATGCAGGAGACATTTAGAAGAGCCAGCACCTTGGTCATCTTCTTATCCCCAGCTTGCTAAACTAGGCTTCAAGGAATATTCCCTTGCTGTCTGGGATTTTGGCTGAATTGAGATATCTAGTTCTCAATAGGTGAACTCATTTACTCTGTGAATTGTCTAGTATATTTCAGCTTCATATCTCTGATTTATGTTTGCTGTTGGTTTGGGGAAAAAATGAGTTTACTTACTATTAAATGTATGTGTTTATTATGGAACTAACATTTGATGAGAAGGCATCAAGACTTAGATAGATTGCCAGGGCACTTCTTTCTCATTATGGAATAGTGCTGAGGAGCTCAGTGTGAACCTACAAATTATTTCCTCTAGATTAACAATATTTAGGGAGACAGATATAATTCCAACCTGGTACTCTTTGACTGAGAACAGCATAATAGCCAACCTCTGGTGACAATTCCCTGCTTCTTGTCCTGGCAGGAATCAGGCTACATTAAAGAAAGATGACTGGAAGAGACTCTTGAGATGCTTATTCATGTCTCTCTGAAAGCCAAGTCTAGACAAACCCATGGGGACACACATCACTTATATGGGCAACACACATTCACTACCCCTACATACACTTTGTGACATGCATTCAATTTATTCCCAATGAATTTGTTTCTTTTTGTACTGAGTGATATTTTTGTTATGTTTGAAGTAGAAGTTAAGATTTTCCTCTCCTTAAAAACATAATGAAACTGAACAAGTTTAAGTCATATTGATATAAAATATTATCATTAATATGTAAGCTTCCTGGAAATAGGAATAGAATCATGGATTATATTTACATCCCCAGTGCCTTATACAATACCTATCACATAGTAAATGCTTAATAAATACTTGCTAATTTATTGATTTAAAAATAGAGTTATCATCCTTCTATCAACAGCATAAATATATTCTAAAGTTTCCTAAGTTGAACAACATAGAAATTCACCTAAAAATAGTTTCAAATTATATTTTGTAATGCACATTATACACAATTACACAGTGCATAAAAGGGTATCAGACCTCCCTCAACAATTTAAACTTAATTATACATCTTTGCAAAATTAACTATTCAGAGAGTATGGGAATGGGAGAGCTGGGGCGGGGAGGAGGGGATAGTACAGACTAGGAGGGATACAAAAAAGAAGAAAATAGAATAAATCAAATATTTTTAAAAATGCACACAACAGAAGAAAGTTCAGAAGGGGATATAGATAAGTATGACAAGGTTTTACTACCACACCAAAGTATATATGTATGTGTGTGTATGCATGTATATATACACACACATGCACACATATACAAAGTGTGTATATATATGTGTGTGCATATGTATACATACATATATACATACATACATATTTGTGTGTATGTGTGTATGCATATATATACATGTAGGCATATATGTATACGTGTATGTAAATATGTATTGTGTATGTATGTGTATGTATATGTGTTAATACATATATGTATGTGCATGTGTTGGTGTTTATATGTGTATGTGTATAAATGTATGTGTATATGCATATATTTGTATGTGCATGTGTATATGTATGCATGCGTGCATGTGTGTTATATATGTATGTGTATGTATGTGTGTATATATGTGTGTATGTATATGTGTATGTGCTTATGTGTATGTATATGCGTATGCATGTATGTTAGGTGAAATAAATTAATGGTTTTATATACAAATCTCATTTTCTGGTTTTCTTTGTATATGGAAATCCTCATTTTTTAAAAAAAATTTATTTCCTAATTCATAATTTTAAACCTTGGGAACTTGCAGGCAGCTTAAGACAATGCAACCCCATCCCTAGGTTAGTAGAACCCAACTTTAATATAAAGTTGATACTCAAAAAATAAGCTGGAAAAATGAGTAAACAACAACAAAAAATAATTTGACCATAATTGAATGGCAGGGAAGACAATACATAAACTCACAAGGAGACAAGAATGTGAAAACAGATACAAGCAAAAGCTCAAAGAAAAATACTGATTGGTCATAAGCACAACAAGATTTCATAGAAGTATTTAAAAAGGAGATACTAAAGATAGTGGAAAATATGGGCAAAGAAATGAAAGTGATGCAAAAAAAGAAGGAAAAGAAAATTATCATCTTGCTAAAAAAGGCACCAAAAATACTAAAGTAAATAATAATTTTATAAAATAAAAAACCCAGAATTGGTCTAATGGTAAAAGAGGTACAGAAATTCACTGAAGAACTCCTAAAAAGCAGAATTAGCCAAATGGAAAACAAAAGGGTACAAAAGCTCTCTGAAGTAAATAATTCCTTAGGTATTAGAATCAGGCAAGTGAAAGCTAACGAGGTCATGAGATATCAAGAAACAAATAAACAAAGTCAAAAGAATAAAAAAATAGAAGAAAATGTGAAACTGACCTGGCAAATTGATCAAGGAGAGTTGATTTAAGTATTATTAGACTACCTAAAATTCATATTTAAAAAAAAAGCCTAGATAGCATATTGCAAGAAATCATCAAGGTAAATTTCCCTGATATCTTAGACCCAAAGTGTAAAATACAAATTGAAAAAAATCCGCCAAGTACATCATGAAAGATATCACAAACTGAAAACTCCCAGCATATTATAGTCAAATTCCATGGCTCTCAAGTCAAGGAGAAAATATCATAAGCATCCAGAAAGACAAAATTCAAATATTGTGAAGCTATAGTCAGAATCACACAAGCATTAGTAACTTCTATATTAAAGAAGTAGAGGGCTTGGAATATGATATTCTGAAAGTTAAAGGAGCCAGGATTACAACCAAGAATAACCTACCCAGCAAAACTGAATGTAATCATTTGCCAGGGGTGTGTGTGTGTGTTTGTGTGTGTGTGTGTGTGTGTGTGTGTGTGTGTGTGTGTGTGTGAATATTTAATGAAATAGAAGACTTTCAAGCATTCATGATGAAAAAACCAGAGCTGAATATAAAATGTGTCATTCAAATGCAAAACTCAAGAAAAGCATAAAAAGGTAAACATGAAAGAGTAATCATAAGGGACTCAATAAACTTAAACTGCTAACATTCCTATATGGGAAGATGATACAAGTAACTGTTAAAAGATTTATCATTATTAGTGCAGTTAGACAGAGGGCATGGGTGTGAGTAAATTACATTGGGATGATCTTAAAAAAATGAAGAGGTGAAAAAGAGAGAAGGAAAAAGAGGGAAAAGAAGAGGTAAATGGGGAATTTTTCTCACATTATAAAGGTATGCAAGGAAGAGCTTTTACAGTGGAAGGAGGGGTGGCATGGTAGGCAATATTTAAACTTCACTTTCATTTCAATTGGTTCAAAGAGGGAATACACACACACACACACACATTTGGGTATAAAAATCTTCCTTACCTAACAGGCAAATAGGAGAGGGATAAAAGAAAGGAAGGAATGATTTTTTAAAAAGGAAGGAGAATTAAGTGAGGCAGTAGTCAGAAGCAAAACAGACTTTTGAGGAGGACAGGATAAAAAAAAAAGAGAGAGATAAACAGAAAAAATGGGATGGAGAAAAATGTATAGTTAGTAATCATAACTCTAAATGTGAATGGGATGGTCACCCACAAAATGGAAGCATAAAAGATTAAAAACTAGAATTAAACAATATGTTTTTTTTTATTTTTTTAACCAAAGGACACTTCAGAGAGACACGGAGTTAAAATAAGGAGCTGGAACAGAATCTATTATGCTTCAGCAGAAGCAAAAAACTCAGGGCTAGCAATCATGATCTGAGACAAAGCAAAAGCAAAACTAGACCTAATTAAGAGAGATAATCAGGGAAACCACATTTTGCTAAAACATACCATAGAAAATGAGACAATATCAAAATTCTTACAGAAATACAATTAGCTAGGAGGAAAAGGAAATATGGCTGATCTGGGCCCATCTAAAAAAGGTGGTCCCACTCACCAATGGGCCTTCTAGGTGTTATGGAATGACACCAGGTAGTGAAGGAAGCTCTAACATAAAAAGGCAACTGATGTCTGTGTTGAAGTCTGGAGAATCAGAAGCATAACAGAGAGGAGAATGTCAGAGTAAAACTTGTGGACTATCAACTCCTCCCCCCTCTCTCCACATGATTAACCCATTTTTTTTTGATAATACTTTTTGGTGTTGTCCTTCTTTGTAATAGTTTGCAATCTGATCACACCCATCATGCATTGCTTCATTGTCCTTTGGGTGATTATCAACTTCAAATTCTTTTTGGAAACTTGCTCCATAACTCAAAGCTCAATAAGACCATGAGAAGTATCCAGACCAAAAAGACCCATCTTTGTTTCAGGCAAATATGTGAAATCATTAAAAGAAATTTAGAATTTCTGAAAAGACATAGATGTCACTCTCTTCCTTCCATTCAATTAATTTCTTAATTTTCTAAAGACAAAGTTTACATATGCATTCACATAAGAGTATAATGAAGAATTATCTCAATAAGAATCTTTTCAACTATATCTCATTATCTGGAAAACAAATATGTCTTTTTAAATGGATTCCCTATTTATCCACATAGATAAACATCAGAAAATTTCAATTTTTCTTCCTCATTAGATCTCATTGGATTTATGTCTTCAGAATTTCATACTTTAGTGTTTGTCATTTTTCCTGGGCTGACTTCTATAGATTTTAAGTCCTTGGAGTACTATCAATGTTTCCTCAGAAACTTTTAAAATCTGTTCTATCAAAATCTAGGGCGAATTTCAGACTCTCATAAGATTTTCTTTTATTTTTGATTACTTCCTTTTAAGTGGAGTGGTCACTTACCTCATAGTCCACATCATTTCTACCCTAATTCCAAAAGGAGCATAGACTCAGCTAAGTGAACTTGCACTTGGACTCAGGGCTCACTTTTCTGCTGCATCTTTCCTTTGCATGGTAGCTGATCAAAAATAGCTCCCAAATGCTTCAGAGAGGTGGAGTCAAGATGGCGAAGTAAAGGCAAGGACTCCCTCCGAGCTCTCCCCCAAGCCCCTCCAAATACATTTTGAAAATGACTCTAAACAAATTCTAGAGCACCAGAACCTACAAAAGATGGAGGGAAAGAAATTTCCAGCCACAGACAACTAGGGAGGTCAGTAGGAAAGGTTCCTCACACCTAGGTGAGAGTGTAGCACAGTTTAGCTCAGGCCATGTCAGCACAACCCCAGTCACCTTGGAAGTGACTGAATCAGCAGCAGTGGCAATGGCTGCTTTTGGAACTCTCAGCCTACAGATGGTAAGGGGGTCTGTATCATTAAGGTAGAATTCATGACTTCAAAGATAACCCTATAATCTCCTTCTGACCCATTGTTTGACCCTGTAAGGGCAATTGGTGAATGGGAAGATGCCTGAATGGTCCAGAATCACAGGATATAAGGAATTCTCTAAGTAGAAGGCAGAGGAGTTAAAACTTTTATTGAAAATCAAAAGTAGCAGACCCATGGACCTGTGTCCCCAGTTCAACATCCTGGCAAGAACCTTCCAAAACCAGTATGCCCGTCTCACAATAGTGACCAGGAGGCCACAGAAAAACATTATAGCAGCAAGCCAAGCCATACTGATGCTTCCCCCTCCCAATGCCAGGGCCCTCCAGCAAGAAGACAACCCACTGGCCTCAAGCCCCTGCTCAGCACTCTCTGGTCTCCATGAGGGTCAGTCCTGCTATTTTGTAATGCCTGCAGCCATTGCTGCCAATTCCGCCTCAATCTCCAAGCTGTGTTCCAGCTAGCTAACTGCTTCCTCTCTCCTTCAGCTCTTAACTGCTCTCACCAACTGCCTCTCCAACAGCCTCTCCAACTGCCTCTTAGTTCTACTCCAACCATTCAGCAAGCTCCTCCCACCACAGGCTTCATGTCATCATGTGGACCAGAACTCAGGTGCCTACCATTGACTCTAGTCCTAGCCATTCCCCCAGGACCCTGAGAGCCCTGCCCCCAAAGCCCTCTGAAATGGGTGGGGAAGATCTTCCCATTCACTGATTGCCTTTACAGGGTCAAACAATGGGTCAGAAGGAGATTATAGGGGTCTTTTTTCTAGCACTGAGGCAGGATTCAGTAGTTTGACCATACTTGGTTCTGGGTTATTAGTGGCAGTCCCAGGGCAAAGAGAAGAACTAGCATAGCAGAACTTGCAGCAACAGAGAGGGCAGGGTGGGGGGAACCCTCCTCACAGTTCCAAGGCAGAAAGAGTGCTTATTGCTGCTCACAGAGCACAGCACAGGCCAGGAGAGTAGTAAACATGTCTCCTTAGATCATACCACCTTGGAAGAACTGAAAACTTACAGGTCCTTAAAAGTATCTCTGAAAACAGCTGCACAAAACCCTTGAAGCTTAGGACAGTGCACCCTCCACCCAGGAAGCAAAGCTTTACTTCAACAAAGAGTTAAACTTTAAGAAATGGGCTGGGGAAATGAGCAAACAACAGGAAAAAAAAACTCCAACTACTAAAAGGTACTTTGTTGACAAAGAAGATCAAACCACATAGTCAGAAGAAGACAACAAAGTCAGAGTTCCTAGATCCAAAGCCTCCAAGAAAAATATGAATTAGTCACAGGCCATGGAAGAGCTCAAAAAAACTTTTGAAAATCGAGTAAGAGAGATAGAGGAAAAATTGGGATGAGAAGTCAGTGATGCAAAAAAATCAAGAGAAAAAGAATCAACAGCTTGTTAAAAGAGACACAAAAAATAATACTGAAGAAAATAACACCTTGAAAAATAGACTAGACCATTTGGTAAAAGAGATCCAAAAAGCCAATGAGGAGAAGAATGTCTTAAAAAACAGAATTGGACAAATGCAAAAGGAGGTTCACAACTCACTGAAGAAAACAATTCCTTAAAATTAGAATGGAGGAAATGGAAGCTAATGAGTTTATGATAAATCAAAAATAATAAAACAAAACCAAAAGAATGAAAAAATAGAAGACAATGTCTCATTGGGAAAACCACTGACCTGGAAAATAGACCCAGGAGAGAATGTTTAAAAATTATTAGACTACATGAAAGCCATTATCAAAAAAAGAACGTAGACATCATCTTTCAAGAAATTATCAGGGAAAACTGCCCTGATATTCTAGAACCAGAGGGTGAAATAGAAATTGAAAGAATCCACCAATCACCTCCTGAAAGAGATCCCAAAGTGAAAACTTCCAGAAATATTATAGCCAAATTCCAGAGTTCCCAGGTCAAGGAGACCCTGGCAAGCAGCCAGAAAGAAACAGTTCAAGTATTGTGGAAACACAATCAGGACAACACAAGATGTAGCAGCTTCTACATTAATGGAACTGAGGGCTTGGAATATTATATTCTCAAGGTCAAAGGAGCTAGGCTTACAACCAAGAATCACCTATCCAGCAAAACTGAGCATAAGCCTTCAGGGGAAAAAATTGGACATTCAATGAAATAGAGGACTTTCAACCATTCTTGATGAAAAGACCAGAGCTAAATAGGAAATTCAACTTTCAAATGCAAGACTCAAGAGAAGCATAAAAAGGTAAAGAGGGAAGGAAAACCATAAGGGAATTAATAAGGCTAAACTGTTTACATTCTTGCATGGGAAGATGACATTTGTAACTCATAAGACTTTCCCACTATTGGGGTGGTTAGAAGGAGCATATATAGACAGAGAACACATGCGTGAGTTGAATATGAAGGGTTGATATCTGAAAAATAAAATTAAGGGATGAGAGAGGAATGTACTGGGAGAAAGAGAAAGGGAAAGGTAGAATGAGGTAAATTATCTCATATAAAAGAGGAAAAGTGGAGTAGAGGGGAAGAGGGGGAAGGTGAACCTTACTCTTATCAGAATTGGCTCAAACAGGGAATAACATACACACTCAATAGGGTATAGAAATCTATTTTATTACCATACAGGAAAGTAGGAGGGAAAGGTGATAAGAGAAGTGGGAGGGGTGATAAAAGAGACAGCAAATTGGGGAGGGGTAGTCAGAAGCAAAATACTTTTGAAGAGGGACAGGATGAAAAGAGAGAGAGAATAGATTAAATGGGGGGGGGAGGCAGGGCAGGAAATAGGATGGAGTGAAAGACAATTAGCAACAGCAACTGTAAAAAAAAAAAATTGAAGCAAATTTCTCTGATAAAAGCCTCGTTTCTCAAACACAGAGAACTGAGTCAAATTTATAAAAATAAGATCTATTCCCTAATTGCTAAATTATCAAAAGATATGATCAGTTTTCAGATGAAGTAATCAAAGCTATCTATAGCCATATGAAAAAATACTCTAACTCAATATTGATTAGAGAAACGTAAATTAAAACAATTCTGAGGTACTACCTCATACCTATTAGATTGGCTAATATTGATGGAGTCTCAATAGAGCTGCCGCCATTCCCAATATTCTACAGGCCCACTGTACCTACTTACACCCCACCCTCATCGGTGTCTTAACCTATGCTTCACTGCTCAATAGAACAGCAGGTATGTCCCTGAACTCATAGTTCCCACAGAAACAGAAACCTAACAGTGTTCCACAAAAACCCTTTCCCAAGAAACAGTCACAACCATACTATCCATCTTGACCACACAGGACCACAATAACTAGCCAATCAGAAGACACCACCACCAGATGTAGAGCAGGATGCTTGAACACCTAACCTTAGAAAGGGCCCACCCTACTATAGGGCTTTGCAGTTCCACTGAGGCTAGGACCCCTTCTCCATTGCTTAATCCCTTAACAAACTCCTTCTGCCTTTTTAATATCAATCATATTCATATATTCTATGTAAATTTTGATTGTGTAATCATCATCATACTCTCTACAAAATTGTATGTCTTGCCTTACCGAATTTGCTAGTTCCTCTAAGGGACTTAGCCACTCACCAGAGCGTGAAACATCAAAACTATAATAAATCTTTCCAATCCGCTTGGAGTCAATCTGAATCTTTGTAATTCTGTAGAGAAGTCCCACCACAACTCTGCCTGAACCTCATCAACAGGACAGAAAAGATAAATGACAAATGTTGAAGGGGATATGGGGAAAATGAGACTTTAATACACTGTTGATAGAGTTGTGAATTGACTCAAATATTCTGTAGAGCAATTTGGAACTATGCCCAAAGGACTATGAAACCACGCATATCCTTTGACCTAGCAATGCCACTACTAGGTCTGCATCCTGACAGGGATAAAAAAAAGGAGGCCCTACACTGCCCAGACTAGCTAACAATAGAGAGTTCACCATGACTGAAAGTGACCCCAAGAAACTGAAGAGCAAGATGTCTACTTATGCCTTCTTTGTGCAAACTTGCCAGGAAGAGCATGAGAAGAAGAATCCAGAGGTTTCGGTTAACTTTGCAGAGTTTTGTAAAAAGTGTTCTGAGAAGCAGAAGACTGTGTCTGGGAGAGAGAAATCCAAGTATGATGAGATGGCAAAAGTTGATAAGGTAGGATATGATAGAGAAATGAAAGACTATGGACCAGTGAAAGGTGGCAAAAAGAAGAAAGATCCTAATGCGCCTAAATGGCCATAATCTGTTTTCTTCCTGTTCTGTTCAGAATTTCATCCCAAGATCAAGTCTACATATCCTGGCATATCCATTGGGGATGTGGCAAAGAAAATTAGTGAAATGTGAAACAATCTGAGTGAAAATGAGAAGCAACCTTATAATAATAAGGCAGCCAAACTAAAGGAGAAATATAAAAGGATGTTGCAGATTATAAGTCAAAAGGGAAGTTTGATAGGGCAAAGGGGGTGTTTAAAGCTGCTTGGAAAAAGGTAGAGGAGGAAGACAAGGAAGATGAGGAAGATGAGGAGGAGGATGAAGAAGATAGCAAATGAAACTGCATCATATTCTGTCCCCATGTGAATACCATGGAGTAGGGGAAACACCTTAAAATGAAACACCTCTCCTTTGTGATGGTGTCCATTGCCTCATTAGGCTTGATTGTCCTCATTAGGCTTAATTGGCTTCTGATCACATAGCTTCTCAAAAGTGCTTCTAGATAGATATTGTAACTGGTTTACACAAAGTGCCCATGGGTGTCTCAGAGCACCTAGAAACTGTATCAAAGTTGTACATAATTCCAAACATTTTTAAAAATGAAAAGGTGTTCTCGTGTTCTCACTCCATGCACTTTTGTTGTTGGTATAAAACAAAAGCATTTGCAAATGTTTTCAGGCAATTTTTTTATTTGCAAGGTGGTGTTTAACTATGTAGTTACTAGCTAGAAAATTCTACGTTATAAACTGTACGTATCTATAGGTTGTAAAAAAAAAACACACCCCTAGACAGATTCTTGGGGCTCCTCTGCCTTTCCTAGTGGGCTGCACTCCAAAGCCTACACTGTGAGGGCAGATTGCAAATACACAGAAATGGGTGTCCATTTAACTTAAAAGTTGTCTTTCTGTATATATAGTAAAATAATGCACAGATCCCATTCTTAGGTGTCATAAATAGGCATGGGGGTCAACTGGCATGAGAAAAGTATCTATATTTTTGGTTTTCTTTTCATTTGAAGTGAGGTAGTTTTAAATTGAAACTGCCTTGTATCAGTCAAACAGAAAACCAGGGTGGTGATATGGAAAAAAACATTTTTTTCTTAAACACAATTTGGAAACTTTGGGGTTTTTTTGGTATATTTAGAATGCTGAAATGTCTTTTGAAGCAAAATAAACAGTATTACACCTAAAACAAAATAACGCATATTATAGCAGCTTTTTCCTGGGGGTAAGTAATTAGAAATTGAGGGGATCTCCATCAATTGGGGAATGGCTGAACAAGTTGTCGCACATGATTATGATGGAGTACTATTGTACTATAAGTAAAATGATAAGAAGAATGCTCTCAGAAAAACCTGCAAAGATTTTCATGGGCTGATGCAAAGTGAAATGTATTATGTACAAAATAACTGTAATGTTGTCAGATGATCAGCCATGAATGGCTTAGCTATTGTCAGCAATATAATGATCCAAGAGAACTATGAAGGACTTATAGTGAAAAATACTATTCATTCCCAGAGAAAGAACTGATGGTGCCTGAATACAGATTGAAGCATAGTTTTTTAAAACTTTATTTTTCTTGAGTTTTTTCTTGTCTATGTTTTTTAACATGACAAATATGAATATATTTTGCATGACCACACATGTATAACCTATGTTGACTCACTTGCCTTCTCAATGAGGTGGGGTGGGAGGTGGGAGGAGGGGAGAGAATTTGCAGCTCAAAGTTTTACAAACTAATGCTAAAAAATGTTTTTATGTGTAACTGGGGGAAAATAAAATACTAAATAAAAGCTTAAAATTAAAAAAAGCTCCCAAGATAGATTTGTTTAGGCTTTGAGATTATCTTATAAACTTGAGAGAATGAGAAGTCTTAGATGCAATGAGGAGTTATCTGAAGGCAGGACATCTTCTGCATCAGAGAAGTTGATTGCCAACATGAGCATTGGCACAAACTTGACCATTATACCAACAACTATGTACTAGGTTTTGCTTGGACAGTATCAAGCTATGGTAAAATATGAAATGTCTAATTAGCAATCTTGGAAACTGTGTCATGTGCCACTAAGATTTAAGTACCAAGCCTCTGTACATATTGTAATGGGAAGTATTTCCTAAAGTTACTGAATCCTGGTTTTAAGTATGTCTGTTAACGCATGCCTATGAGTTTTTTACAATTATCATTTCTCTTGGGTGTATCTATCTCATATTTATCTTATATTTGATTCATTTATTATCTTTTTACTCTCCTTTTCCCTCCCTCTACGTCATTTGGGGAAAGCTATAGGTGTGAACCTTAGATATAAGTAAAATTATTCCCCAGGCAATAGCAAATGTAAGGAGCCAAGAGTAGGAGTAAAGAGATTCTAGAATTCACAGTCCTCAGGACTGAACCTGATCCAAACCATGTGACTGGGAAAAAAATAATAATAACAACAAAACAGGGAATGTTGAGGTTTCTCAGGGTCAGATACAATTATGTGCATATTAATGTATATATAGATGTACGTATATTTTATATATAGCTATGGAAGGATGTACATATGCATTGTATTTATAGCATATTAAGGCTATACATTAATATGCACGTATATGTATATACACACATATAACCATACATATCATGTTCAATTTTACTACACCTCAGAAACAATGGCTCAAGCAATGAATGTCCCACTCGTCAGTTATTCTGAGTATTCAACCTCATAGATTTTCAACAAATTGGGCACTGGATTCCAATGATGCCATGTGTCCATCGAATATTGAAAAGAGAGTTTAAGACAGGCCCTCACAACTTGTGGGCTATGGGCTGCTCATAGCCCATGGCCATGCCAAAGAATTTTGGGTGGCCCACCAAAAATGTAGAGGATATCTTCCACTACATTTTTTGTGGGCCACCCAAAGTACTTTGGCAGGCCAAAGGTTGTGCAGGCCTTGTCTAAGATGACAGAGGTAAAAGTTGCCTAGTGATATATAAGGAATTACTGAGAATAATGAAAAAAATCAATTTCTCCACTCTGCTACAAATTCAACAGAAAATACCACTGTTCTTCCATCTTTCTATGAGTTCCCCCTCACCAGTTGATAACTGAGTACTTAGCCTCATAGGAAATGGAATCTGTACTCTTTGAATGAGCATTTATATCCTATGCTTAGTATTCCCCCCAAAAAATAGACATTTCTCAACTTACCCATGCCTATTATATTTTTATTCAGGTACAGATCTCTTCCAGGGGTCTTAGAAATGTTTCGGGGCTTGACGCAATAAGCTTATTGTCGTGCACAAAGAATTTCTGGAATACCTGGAATACCTCACTGTCAAAAGGAGATTCCTCTTCAACTTGGACTCTATAACAGAAGTACTTTATTACAGTGGCAAGCACTTGGGCAGGCAAGCATAAATCTGATTTGTTTCTTGTCTTCTGTTTATAATCAAAGGACATTGAATGCTACTTCTCTACTTACACTATTTCAAGAATCCTGAGTTATTTAATGGATGAATGGATGATACTTGTTACTGAACAGGATTTAAGCAGTATTTTGCTCTTCTAAAGCAAACACCTTTTCATAATTAAAAAAAAAGTTGGGATTTTATGTCTTCCACACTTTTCAGGTAATTATGAAATACTGAACTATGGCACACTGTTGAATACCACTTGGGAAATCTTGCTTGTTCTTTACTATCCCCTCATTATGTATGTCCCCAATTTCTGCATTAGATGATGCTCATAAAATTTTGTATAAATGGAAAAGTACCAAATGGTAATTATTGGTGTTCTCTGGTTTACTAAAAAAAAGTCCAAGATTTTTCCCACTCTTGAATTTTTCTTTCCTTCTAGTAGCTTATGTTTGGTCCTTCAGTGCTTTAACAATTATGCCATCTCTGATGTGGATCTCTTCTATTACCCATCTGGTCCAATCTAACCACTTTTGTCATCTTTGTTCTAATTACTACCATTTCTGCCTCCCATATAAGCACAACAAAATTAGTGTCCAAATGTGGTGGCTCCACTCCCCTTGATGGATAAAATAAAATTTAATGGTGATTTCTAAAAACATATGTGTTCCATTTTTTCAGATTTCCAGGTCACATGAGCAGTAAGATGGTGAACTAGACACTTTCTCGAATCTCCATGACCTTTCAAACATCTCCAAAACCAGAAATTATGCACTATAGATAAAGCACCTTCAGCTCTTTCCAGAATCTAAAAGGTTAAAAAAAAACAACTAAAAACCCAAGAAATGACACTGACTCTGAGATCACTCAGCACCTCTCCAACTTCCCATGCTACTAGCAGCATGACTGCACTAGCAGACCAAAGGACATGACATAAGTTATATCAAAAACCCATTTTATACCCAATTTATGCCCATTCCTTCCTCACTCTTTTCACCGACATACAGACTCTGGCTCCAGGATGTGGATGTTTGTGCAGGCTTTGCAAACCAATTTGGCCACAATCCTTCAGGAGCAAAAGACTGCTGGGGCTACAACCCAGAAGCAGCAATAGTGCAAAGCTCTGGACTGCTCTTGTCAGGGAAAATAGGCTTTAAACTACCTAAGGCAGAGAACTGAGGAATAGGGCAGGTCACCAGGACAAGACACCTGAGTGTGGGGAGCTATGCAGCACTTCACCAAACTTGGAGAAAAGAGCACATCATCTAGCTGGAGCCAGTTGTGACAACTCAAAAGTCCATTAGGGCAGAAACCTAGGCTTGTGAACCAAGAAATGTTTAGTGTGGGAGAAGGCTGAAATACTTAAAAATCTAGCCCCCAAAGAAAATACAACCAGAAAGGAGGGAGTCAGGAAGTGAACAATAAGGAAAATAAGTATGGGGGAGATCTATAGTACCAAAGATTTCAGGAACAAGAAAATTCAAAGGCCTTTAACACAAACAGGTTAATCAACATTAACAACAAAAAAAAATAAGACTTCAGGATCTAGTAAATAAGTTCAGGTATCTATGAATAATTACTGTAAAATAAAGGAAAATGATCCAACCCTTGATGAAAGAGAGGACCCCGTGGAATTTGAGGGGAACACGAAACAAGAGGATACTATTCCTGAGTGGCTTGAGAAGTGAGACTTATAAGACCAGAATTTATGTCCCGTAGATCAAAGATAATTAACACAATAGAAAAACTTGACTCTTCAATGGCAAGCTTCACCAAAGAAACAAAAGAGAAGAGTGGATTCGACATGCAAATACATAGAAATAAAGGACAATCTGGAAGCAGAACAGTAGGAAACAACATTAAAAGAAAATATGCTTACAGTACAAACAAAATATATTGAACTTGAGGATAGGATGAGCAGCGATAACCTAAGGATAATAGGTCTCTTAGAAGAACACAACAGGACAAAACACTTTAACATGATAATAAAAGAAATAATAGAAAAGAATATTCCAGAACTTTTAAACATAGAAAATGATATTCCAAGTGAGATAATTCTCAGATCACCTCAAAATAAAAAAGAGAAAAACCGAAGCTTCAAACCCCATAGAAGAGGCAAATTTAACAATTCAAATTCAGATATAGAAATTTCTTCAAGCAATTGGGAGAAAGACCTTCAGATGAAAAGAAAAGGACATTTGACACTCACTCAAAAAGGATGGAATGGAACAATGTGTTCTGAAGAGCAATGGAACTCAGGATACTGCCCAAGGTGATCTCTAATGCAAATCTGAGCTTAACTATACAGGATAAAAGATTCAATAATAAAGACCTTGAAATATTTTTTTAGAAAGAAAACTAGAACTGAAGAGATAATTTACTCTTGGACACCTCAAACAACAGAAATGCAAGCAGAGTGAATAAATGCTTCGGGCAAGGACAGCAATTGCAATAAAGTGACAACAGAGAGATGATCAGTAAAAGACTTCTTTCTAAATGTAAAGAGACAGGGGTAAAGGTGAAAACCTTGTAGAGGTAACAGTGAAGAGCCAGACAGGGAACACAATGTACAGAACTTATTTATTCTCTGCCTACAGGTGAATGGCTCTTTTGTGAGACTACATTACAACATGGAAGAGTAGATGAGGGATGAGGGGCAGAGTGATAAAGATAAGTTGATGATGCACTGGAAAAAGTAAGAGTTAGCAATGACCTCTGTCATCTCAGAAAGAGAAGATCCTTTAGGGCAGTGGGTGAAGAAAAGGAAGGAAAGATTAAAATGGGGAGGAAAGGAAAGAAACCTTATTTTGGAGTTGAGAAGGGATTTTACTGATGAATGTTGGAGATAGTTGCTGAAAGGAAATATGTACTTTACACTGGATGAGGCATAAGGGATTTGATGCTTGAAAAGTTTATTTGTCCCAAAGAGGAGGGTGAGTTGGAACCCTTAGGAGCAACTGGCACCTGGAAGAGAGGGAAAGCATGTGTACAGGGAAGAGATTTCCCAGTATACATAGAAAAGAAGTTAATAAGAGAGGGTATAGATCAGTAGAGGGATGCATAATCAATGTCATGGTGGGGAAGAGGTCTTGTTCAATTATTTCAGTTGTCTGACTCTTCATGACCAAATTTGGGATTGTCTTGGCAAAGATACTGGGGTGATTTGCCATTTCCTTCTCTAGCTCATTTTGTAGATGAGAAACTAAGACAAGCAGGGTTAAATGACTTGCAGAGAGGATCACACAGCTACCAAGTGTCTGCAGCTGGGTTTGAACTCAGGAAGATGAGTCTTCCTGACTTCAGGCCTAGCACTCTATCCACAATGCCACCTAGCTGCCATGGGGCAATATCTTCTCTGATACCAGGGAAATCATTGATAAATCATTGATAAAAAAAAGTCTTTATGTATTCAAAAATATTTATAGCAGCACTTTTTGTGATAGTAACCGAAAACAAAGGACCATCATTTGAGGACTGACCAAAGAAATGATGGTACATTATTGTAATCCCCCACGTGGCTTCATCAAGAACAAGTAATATCACTCTAATCTAAATTCATTTTTTGATAAGCTTATTAAGCTAACGGATATAGTTTACCATGCTTTTACCAGAGGCTTTGATAAAATGTATCATACTATTTTGTGGAGAAAATTGAGAAATATGTATTAGATAATAATACAATCACCTAGATTCATAACTAATACCTGAATTTAAATAGTAGTTGTTAATATGAAGCGAGATAAGATATAAATGTTTTGCATACTTTATAGCACTATTATTATTATCATTATTACAACAATAATGATAATAATAATAAATCTATTTCAACATGGTAGGAGGAAATCTATTCTTTTCCCTGTGCTGTTTAACATTTTTAACTATGAGTTGAATGAAGTTATATGTGGTATATTCATCAAATTTACAGATGAAACAAATCTGGGAGGGATAGTTAATGTTTTGAATGACAGGATCCAAAACGATTTTGATAGGCTACAGCATTGAGCTAAATATAATAAAATAAAATTTAATCATGATAATTATGGAATCTTTCACTTGGGAACAAAAATTGTCATTGTAAGTATATAGCAAAGTAGGTATGGATTGATGATACCTGTTCTCCAAAAGATATGGGATTTTTGGTTGACTGTTACCTCATATGAGTCAGTAATATGATTCAGTAGCCAAAAAAGCAAATGTGATAATGGGCAGCATGAAGAGGATCACATCTTATTGGAATAAAGGAGATAATAATCCCTCTACATTTTGTCCTTATCATACTTCATCTGGAGCATTGTGTTCAGTTCTGTGCACCACTGTTAAAAAGAACATTGATAAAATGGAGAGCATCTAGAGGAGGGAAACTAGGATGGAGAAGGGACTTGGGTCTATGACATGATTAGTAGAAAGAATTGCCATTTATCATGGAAAAAAGACTTGGGGGAGGGTGGCATAGGATATTTATCTCCAAGCATTTGAAGGGCTGTCATGTGAAGGAAAGAAACCAATTTAGGCTTAAAAGCTGTCTACAAGTGGCTTGGGCTACCTTGAGAAGTGGTGTTTCCTCCTCTTTGAAGGTCATCAAGAAGAAGTTGGACAGCCACTTATTATGGGACATTGCCATGGGGATTCATTTTGTTTATGAGTTGGAATTAATGATTGCTAAAGTCCCTTCCAATTGTCAAATTCTTACATGTGTGGGTGGTATAGATTTGCCCGATAAATGATCTTAAAGAGTGGTCACAATATTCAAATTTGCACTAGATATTTTCATTAGGTTGGAACTAATTATCATATTTTACATAATTATAATTTTGAATAGTTCAAATCTATTTGAGATCAATGGATGTAGAAATACAGACCTGTGAGTTCAAAAATGCAAGGAAAATTAATGTAGAAAAATCCATCCATTGATCTGAAACTTAGAGGATTTGAGAATTTAAGTAACTTGTCCACTATCTTTTTTTAGTATGTATTCAAATAGATGTTATTCAAAGCTATAATTATGTAAACTATGGTAACAGGTTCCAGTCCAATGAATATATAGAGTACAAATTCAAATAATGTGACCATTTCACAGGATTTATCATTCACACTAATCAAGGCCTACCTTTATGCATCGGGCAAGATCTGAACCTAAATCTTGCTGATTCCAAGGCTCATCTACTGTCTCTTATGCCATACTGCCTCTCATTCATATAACTTTTTAAGTAAATACAACTATTTAAGTAAAGAGAAATTAGGTAGCTTTTAATTTTCATCCATTTTGATGGTGTTTGTCTCCTAGCTGCTCAACAGAAAGAATTTCAGCTACATAGAAGTTCACTTTCATTTACATTTTTGGCTCAAAGCTTTTATGCAATATGCATTGATCATTTTGAATTTCAGGGGACATCTTGCAATCTTTCTATAATCCCAGCTAAAACAAGAATATTTCTTCAAGTTGTTAGCAGTTGTCAAAGCATTGCTTTATCATTGGAAATATTCATTAAATTATAAATTTTAAATTACTTAGAGTATTATTTATCAATTATAGTTGTACAAACAAACCTGCCATACTGTTTCCCCTGGCTAGATTATTTAGTATTTACCTATGATGATCATAATTATGTTTAAAACTTGCTGCTGCTATTACTTTGATCAATAAGAAAGTGCACAGAATATTTTAGACAATATCTTCTTCTTGCAATTTTGCTAAGACATTGTACAAATGGAAGATAAAAGTACCTTTCATCTAGTCAAAATCTAATATGCTGACTATCTTTGATCATAATGCATTTACTCATACCTATATAGTTCATTCCACTGACATTTACTTTATTTCCTTATTTTCTATAATTTATCTAAAGAAATAGTGGTATAATTTGGGTTTTGAACCAACATTTTAGTTATTTCTTTTTAAAAATAGGGACTTTTTATATTTGTTTAGTTCCAAATTCTCTCCCTTACCTCTTTCTTCCCCCACCCAAAGAAAGACAAAAAAAACCTATTACAGTTATGTATAGACGGGGAAAACAAATTCTTCCATTAGCCTTTTTTTTCTTTTGAAAAAGCAAGAAAGAGGAAAAAATACATCCTTTAATCTGTACCAAGTCCATCAGTTCTCAATGTGGAGGTGGATAATAAGCCTCAGCAGGAGTCCTTTGGAATTGTGGTGGGTCATTGTGCTGATCAGTTACTAAATTTTTCAAAGTTATTTATCTTGACGATATTGCTATTACTGTGTAGATTGTTCTCCTGGTTCTGCTTACTTCATTTTGCATCAGTATGTACACGTCTTAACAGGTTTTCCTGAAACTATCTCCTTCATTGTTTCTTAAAGCACAATAGTATTTGATCACATCCATGTGCTACAATTTGTTTAACCATTTCCCAATTGATAGGTATCTCCTTGGTTTCCAGCTTTTTGCCCACACAAAAAGAGCTGTTATAAGTATTTTTATACTTAGTAGGTCATTTTCTTCTTTCTTTGCTCTAGAAGTGATATTGCTAGGTAAAAGAGTATGCATAATTTAGTAGTTATTTTGGTCATGATTCCAAATTACTTTGCAGAAATGGTTGAACTAGTTCTCAGCTCCACCAACAGTGCATTAGTATACTCCTTGTATTTTCCATTTTTTAATCACATTATCCAATCTGGTAGGTGTGAAGTGGTATCACGGAGTTGTTTTAATTTACATTTCTCTAGGTAGTAATATAGAGTATTTTTTTAAAATTTCTAATGATTGCTTTGATTTCTTCTTCTAAAAAGTGCTTATTCATATTGGTTGACTTTTTGTCAATCAAGGAATGGCTTTTATTCTTAGAAATTTAAGTCAGTTCTCTATATATTTTTAGAACTGATACCTTCATCAGAAATAAGTGCTGCACAGATATCTTCACAATTTATTGGCTTTCTTCTACTTTAAGCTATATCTACATTGTTTGTGTAAAACTTTTTAATTTTGTGTAATCAAAATCATTCTTTTTTACCTTGAGCGAGTCTCTCTATCTCTGGTTTCTACTCCATTAATTTAATTATGATATCACCCTTTATGAATAAATCCATTTTGAGCTTATCTTGGTATACAATATGAGATGTTGGCCTAGGTTTAGTTTCTGCCAAACTATTTTTCAGTTTTCCCAACAGTTTTTGTCAAATAGTGAGTCCTTGCCCCAACAGCTGGTATCTTATGATTTCCCAAAAATTGAACTATTGTGTTCATTTGCTTCTGTATATTATTTACTGTATCAGTAAGGCAATAATAACAATGTAGATGATAATTGTCAAAATGCCTATGTGGTTCTGTATCACAAAATATACGAGACTCTCCATATAGAAGGTAGAAGGAGTAAACCATTTATTCAGACACCAGAGAATCATGTCCCACAAGCCATTTACCCAATCCATCAGAGCAGTAAAGCATTCAATACACAATATCACAACATGGAGCCTCGCCATCCCAAAACATCTCAGACCCTCTGCTGGGGTCTTCCCAAAGACAAACTCACAGTAGAGGTGTCACAGTATGTTCAGCTATTAGAGGTCAACTTTCATTACCTCACCTCTAACAGTCAAAACTGACATTAATACGCATAACAGCTACCTCTCTCTCTCTCTCTCTCTCTCTCTCTCTCTCTCTTTCTCTCTCTGTCTCTCTCTGTCTCTCTCTCTCAGTATTTCCTGGGATATAACTTCCTTTTTCTGTCAGGAAGCTTCTCCCACCACATGTGGGAGAACCCAGTTTGTTCCACTAATCAACATCTTTATTTCTTACCAAGGACCAAATTGTTTTGATAATTCCAGCTACAAAGTAGTTTGAGATCTGGTACTGAAAAGCTCCTTTTCCCATTTTTTTCTTTGATTCCCTTGATGGTCTTTACCTTTTGTTCCTCCAGACAAATTTTATTATTTTTTCTAGCTGCATAAAGTAGTTCTTTGTTAGTTTGATTTGTATGGCACTAAATAGTAAATTAATTAAGATAGCATTTTAATATTTATTATATTGGCTTAGCTTACCCATGGACAATTAAGATTTCTCCAATTATTTAGATTTGTCACTATTTTTATGAAGAGTATTTTCCAATTTTTTCCACATAGTTACTGTGTGTGTCTTGGCAGGAAGACCCAAGTATTTCATATAGCCTACAGTTGGAATTTTTCTATCTCTTCCTGTTGGATTTGTTGGCAACATATAGAAATGTGGATGATTTATGTCAGTTTATTTTATATGTTGCATCATTCCTGAAGTTACTAATTGTTTTGATAATTTTAAGTTGATTTTCCAGTGTTCTCTAAGTAAATAATCATATCATCTACAAAAAATAATGGTTTTGTTCCTTCATTGCTTATACTTATTTCTTCAATTTCTTTTTCTTGTCCTATTGCTAATGCTAGAATTTTGAGTATAATATTGAATGATAATGGTGATATTGGACATCCTTGTTTAACCTTTTTCCTCTTATTGAAAAACTTTCTAACTTATCCACAAGTTTGCCCTTGGTTGTAGATATATACTACTTATTATCTTAAGAAGAGATACTTTTATTCCTGTGATTTCTAGTGTGTTTTTTGTAGCAATAAGCATTATATTGTACCAAAAGCTTTTTTCATCTATTGTAATAATTATGTGATTTTTGTTCTTTTTGTTTTTGATATGGTTAGTAATGCTTATAGGTTTCTTAATACTGAAGTAGCCCTGCAATCCTGTCATATATCAAGCCCAGTTATAGTGTAAAAAGCTTCAATTTTCTTGCCAGTATTTTATTGGAAAATTTTCATCAATATTAAGTACAGTAATCAATCTGTAGTTTATTGTTTTGACTCTCCATAGCTTAGGTATCAAGACCATATTTATGTTATAGAAAAAATTTGATCAAACTCCCTCTTCATCTATTTTTTCAAACAGTTAATATAGTGTTAGAATTATTTTTTTTCTTTCAGTGTTTGGTAGAAATAGCATGTAAATACCTTTGGTCTTAGGTTTGTTTTCTTAAGAAGTTTATTTATGACTTCTTCAATTTCCTTTTCTAACATGAGTTATTTAAGTATTCTATTTCCTATTTTGTTAATCTAGGCAATTCACATATATTCTTAAAATATTTGTCCGTTTCATTTAGATTGTGAGTTTTTTTGGATGTAGTTGGGCAAAATGGCTTCTAATAATTGTTTTTAACTTCTTCATTGGTTGTGAATGCACTTTTTTCATTTTTGATACTGGTAATTTGATTTTCTTCTTTCTTAATCAAATAAGCTAACGGTTGATGAATTTTCTTAAATCACATCTTTATTTCAATGATTCTTTATTAGTTCATTGGGTTTTTTTAAGTTTCAATTTTGCCTAATCTCTACTTTGATTTTCAGGGATTTCTATCTTGCTATGTGATTGGGTTTTTTAATTTGTGGTTTTCTTGGATTTTATTTTTTCATCCCAGTTACATCTGCTCTTTCTCTCTTTTACTGATGTTAGCATTTAGAGATATACATTTTCCCTTAAGTACTGCTTTGGCTGCATCCCACAAATTTTGGCATGTTGCCACATTGTTATTATTTTAAACTAAGTTATTGATTGTTTCTATTACTTGTTCTTTGACCTATTCATTATTTAGAATTAGGCTATTTAATTTTGAAATAAGTTTTAATCTATGTTTCAAAAGTCCTTCATTGAATATAATTGAGATCCTACACTAGTATAGTTTTACTTTTTTTCTCCCTTTTAACTTAAGTTTTCCTTTCTGAATCTAAATGCTATGCCATTTGGTTTATATGTGTCTAGTTTTGATACTAATTCATCATCAATGATATCTTTTAGCAAGATGTAATTTCCCTGTTTGTGTCTTTAAATTAGGTCCATTTTTGTTTTTAGTATATCTGAGATCATGATTGCTACTTCTGCATTTTTTACTTTAGCTAAATGCTCCTAGTTGTGTGCTTACAATTGAATCATTTTTTCTAGTTTCTTGCATTAGTTTTTTTTTTCACCTAGAAGTTTTAGATTTTGCCTACAATATGCCTGGCATATTGGTCAGCTAGGTGGTACAGTTGGTAAAGCAACATTTATCCTATTTGCCTCAGTTTACTCCTCTGTAAAATGAGCTAGAGAAGCAAATGGCAAACTGCTCCAATATCTTTGCCAAGAAAATCTCAAATGGGGTCACAAAGGATCAGACATGATTAAAACAACTGAACAACAACAAGCCTCACAATTTTCCATTTGGGATAATTTTCAGGAGGTGACCAGTGAATTATTTTTATTTCTACTATGTCTTCTGTTTCAAAGGTATATGGGTAGTTCTCTTTCATAATTTCTTAAAGTATGTTGCTTAGGATGTTTTATTCATCATAGTTTTCAGGTATTCTAATGGTTCTTAAGTTATTTCTCTTCAGCCTATTTTCTAGGTCAATTGTTTTGCCTATGAGATATTTCACATTTTCTTCTCTCTCTCTCTCTTTTTATAGTAATTTTTGCTTTTTTTTATTTTTTCTTCATGTTTCATGGAGTCATTAACCTCTGTTTGGGCAGCTTAGATTTTTAAGGACTTATTTTCCTTAGTTGGGTTTTGTACCTCTTTTCCAAAGCTGTTAATTTTTTCTCTTTCTTGCACAGCTCTCATTTCTTTTCCCATTTTCCTGTACTTTCATTTGTATTTTTTTTTTTGAGAGGGATGGCTGGGCAATTGGGGTTAAGTGACTTTCCCAAGGTCACACAGCTAGTAAGTGTGTCAAGTGTCTGAGGCTGGATTTGAACTCAGGTCTTTCTGACTCCAGGGCCAGTGCTCTACTCACTGTACCACCTAGCTGCAACCTGTATTTTTTTTTTAATTTTTTGCTCTTTTTTAGATTTTTCTTTAACTTTTCTAAGAATTCTTTTGGACCTTGTGTCCAATCTGCAATTTTATTTTTGAGTCTCTGCTTGTAGATGTTTTGAAGTCATCATCTCATTCTATATTTGTGTCTTGAGCATCCTTATCACCATAATAGATCTTTATGGTCAAGTTATTTGTTTGTTTACTGATTTTTTTGACTTTCAATTTTATGTTACTGTTGGGCTCTGCCTATTTTGTGGGGTAGTATAGGCTGAGCTACTGTCTTTTTTATATCCTTCTGCTGTTTTCACAGCCCACTTTGAGTGCCTGCAAGTTTTTGTTGTTTCCAAGGTGGTGAGACCTTGGGAGAAGTTTATTACTTGCCCTCCTGGTATGAGTTGTACAAGTTCCTGACCCAGGTTTGGGCCTGATAAATTGTATATGGTTCAGTTTCAACCACACTGCTGTTGGACTTAGTCACAGTTACCCTGCTGAGAGGTTCTGTAGGTTTAGAGTAATTGAAATGCTTGAAACTCCACTTTGCTTGCCATTACAAAGTCCAAAGAGAATTAACTTAGGTATGTGTTTTCTTTCTGCATCCTGCCTCTTATCCCACCCCCACAACACCACATTTGTGTAATAATAATAACATGAATCATGAACATTTGAGTGAACCGATATAGGGATAACATTTTCCCCCTCATTTCTTCCTCCCTTTTTTTCTTTTGGGAGTGGGGGAATTATGTTAAGCTAAAGTGAAATAGTAAAGTCCCAGACCAAATAGAAGCTTTAGGTTCTGTCACTCTGAACCAGTAGAAGTTTCCAGTTAGCAGTATGGGTGGAGTCTAGGAGGAGTCTCCTGGAACTCTAAATAGGGGGTAAACCCACAGGCATATTGCTCAGACCCAAACTAGGAAGGCAGTGATCAAACTTTGCCTTGGATTAGAACAACTTGTGAACACTGAAAGCTTACAAGTCCTCAGACCTACCTGTTCATGAGATCTTAGAATAACAACTCAAACCCCTAAGAAAGCAGCAGCAGGATCTAAGAAGAGATAAGCTCAGTCTGCACATTCCCTTCAGAAATATGAAGAGCTTGGCCTTAACATATATTCCAAAGTCAGAAAGTTGGATAGAATAAGCAAAAAAAGAACCACAAAGAATCCTATCACAAAATTATTATGGTGGCAAAAAGAAAAGATTCCAAAACATTTACAAGTAAAGTTTTAATGAGAATATCTTGGATACAAATTCAATTACAATTCCTGGAAGAGATGAAGCAAGAGTTCAAAAGAAAAGTATTTAAAATGTTTTAATAAATGAAATTTAAATGCTAGAAAGAAATGGGGAAAAATGAAATGTGGAGTAGTTATAATAACATGTAGCATTGTCTGGGGACTAGAATTATTTGGATTAGCTGAAAATGAATTGCTCTTTCTTAAATAGCCTGCCACATTTGTGAAGAAAGAAACATTCTTTTACAGAACCTCTCCAACTATGGGTGTGATTTTTACTTAGTCAATGTCCCATTATTCAGAAATGGATGGGCTCCTCTTAACCTGAGAACAACATAAAAGTAAAATTGCCTGATGCCAAATGAGGGAACTGTGCTTACAAAGCCTCCTTTTTCCTTATTAAATTGCTTGCTCCTGGTTTAGTTTTGCCTAGAGACATTGATTCTGGTTAACATATAAGAATTGGACATTTCTCTGCTTTTGAGGGAGATATAAAATACTTTTGAAAATCAGTAAGTTTCTCTGTCGCTTAGCTGTAGAGCCCCTAGTCAGAATGATCCCAACATTTCTGACAGAGAGAGTTTATTTTCTCTGTTCCTTTTTCTGTAACCTATATACATTGTTGTTTACCATCTTTTTCTCTGGATTCCCATTCCTAATAATCAAACGCAAACCAGAAGCTTATATGATGAATCAAAATTTTACCTTAAATGGGCATTTTATACTAGTTAAACAGAAATGTAAATAAACTTTAGATACATAAGCTTTGGATTTAACATAATTCCCCCACTCCCAAAAGAAAAAAAGGGAGGAAGAAATGAGGGGGAAAATATTATCCCTATATCGGTTCACTCAAATGTTCATGATTCATGTTATTATTATTACACAAGTGTGGTGTAGTGGGGGTGGGATAAGAGGCAGGATGCAGAAAGAAAACACATACCTAAGTTAATTCTCTTTGGACTTTGTACTAGCAAGCAAAACGGAACTTTTTGTTTTGCTTTTTTTTCTTTTGGCGTTCTAGTTCTTCTCAGCATTAAGGCAATCAAGTGCCTTTGGTTGAGTCTTGTCTTTGTTTCAATCAAGAGTCTTTGATTTAATCAAGAGTCTTTGAAGACCTGCTTAAGTCACAAGAAAGCCTAAGTCACATGGGTTTGAGTCACATGGTTGTGATGCCCTCTGTTGGCTGACCCTGAAAAAGTGTATATATTCTCAGAGATTAGCATTTTGCTCTGGGGGCTCACTCGTTGGAAAACTGTTCCTGTGATTTCAGCAGATGAGACTCTGGGTAGCCATTAAGGAGCCCTCCAGCTTTGAAAACCCAGATATTGGTGCTTCTCTCTCTGGTAACTATGTATGCATTGCTATGCACAAACAGAAACCCTGTCTGCTGATTTGTGTTATTTGATCTGTTTATATAATTTCTGCTTGTAATTTCTGTTCATGTTTTCTCTGAAGTTCAGGGTTCTAACTTGTTCTCCAGAACTAAGTGAATTATATATGTATGATTAATTATAGTGAGACTGTAAGCCCTTTAACGTTGCTTTCCCTAGAAAAGCAGATCAAAGAATCTGTGCTAGCAGCCCTCCCGTGTGCTAGTGTTGTTGGTCTTGTTGGTCTTAGACCTCCACGGTAGCTGTAAGCAGCATTGTTGTTACAGACTTAGGCATATTAATTTAGTAAATGAAGCTATTAATCCTTGACCTCAGGGGGCAGAGACCAGACAGTGGAGTAAAAGCAGTGACTTTATTGAGATCTCCCCCAAATCCCTCCAAATACCTGTAAAAAATGACTCTAAACAAATTCTAGCGCTATGGAATGCACAAAATAACAGAGTGAAAGAAGTGTCCAGCCCAAGACAGCCTGGATAGTCACTGGGAAGAGTCCATCACACCATGCTGGGAGCAGAGCACAGCCCAGCGTGGGCCCCAGCTCAGACCAAGTTAGAACAAACCAGGCAGAGCAGGCCTCGAGCCACTGCCTCACTGAACTGTGGCTGTTTCCAGACTTCTCAACCCACAAAGGACAAAGACAATTTAGCAGGTCAGTGGGAAAAATCTGTTGGACCTGGGTGAGAGAAAGGCATGGTCAACCCAGCCCTGAGGTGGCAGAGGTGGCTGCAGAGGCCACAGTAGCAGCAGCAGCAGCAGTAGCAGTGGCTGCTTCCAGAGCCCCAGACCCACAGATGGTAGGGAGAATCAAGTGGCTGCTCAGAGTGGGAGTGCAGGGATCTCTTTGCTGGCACTGAGGCAAGATTCTCTTGCTTTATCCTGCTTGGATCTGGGTCACAGTCCTGGTTGGTAGTCCTGGGGTGCAGAGGAGCACTAGTGTGGCAGAGCTTGTGGTGGCTGTGGAGAAGGAGTCCTCCTAGCAGTTCCAAGCCAGAAAAAAGTGCTTGAGGTCACTCACAGACCAGAGCCTAGGCCAGTGGAGGAGTAAACAACTCTCCTTGGATCATACCACTTCAGAAGAACTGAAAATTTACAGGTGACTACAAGTAGCTGAGACAACAGTGGCACAAAATCCCTGAAGCTTGGGATAGAGCACTCTGCACTCTGGAAGCAGGGTCATACCTTGACAAAGAGTTCAAAGTCAAGTAATTGTCTGGGAAAATGAGCAAACTTCATTAAAAAAAAGAACTCAGACTACAGAATCTAACTTTGGTGACACAGAAGATCAAAACATACATCCAGAAGAAGACAGTAAAGTTAAAGATCCTACATCAAAAGCCTCCAAAAAAAGGAATTGGTTGCAGGCCATGGAAGAGCTCAAAAAGAATTTTGAGAATCAAGTAAGAGAAGTAGAGGAAAAATTGGAAAAAGAAATGAGAGGGATGCCAAAAAAAAAAAAATCATGAAAAATGAGTCAACAGTTTGCTAAAGGAGACCCAAAAATACTGAAGAAAATAACACATTAAAAAATAGACTGGACCAGGGCAGCTAGGTAGTGCAGTGAGTACAGTACTGGCCCTAGAGTCAGGAGGACCTGAGTTCAAATATGGGCTCAGACACTTGACACATTTACTTGCCCAATTGCCCTGCCTTCCCTCCTCCAAAAAAACAAATGAACAAAAATTTTTAAAAAGATTAAAAATAGACTAGACCAAACAGCAAAAGAGGTCCAAAAAGCCAAATGAGGAGAAAAATTCCTAAAAAAACCCAGAATTTGCCAAATGGAAAGGGTGGTCCAAAAGACCACTGAAGAAAATCGTTCCTTAAAAATTAGAATGTAGCAAATGGAAGTTAATGACTTTATGAGAAATCAAAAAACTATGAAACAGAATTAAAAGAATGAAAAATAGAAGACAATGTGAAATATCTCATTGGAAAAACCACTAACCTGGAAAATAGATCCAGGAGAGATCATTTAAAAATTAACAGACTATCAGAAAGCCATGATTAAAAAAATAGCCAAGATATCATCTTTCAAGAAATTATCAAGGAAAACTGCCCTGATCTTCTAGAACCAGAGGATAAAATACAAAATGAAAGAATTCACTGATCACCTCTTGGAAAAAGATCCCAAAAGGGAGACTCCCAGGAATATTGTAGCCAAATTCCAGAGTTCCCAAGTCAAGGAGAAAATATTGCAAGCAGCCAGAAAGAGACAATTTGAGTATTGTGGAAATACAATCAGGATAACACAAGACCTAACAGCTTCTACATTAAGGGATCAAAGTGCTTGGAACATGATATTCCAGAGGTCAAAGGAGCTAGGATTAAAACCAAGAATCACCTACCCAGCAAAGATGAGTATAACCCTTCAGGGGGAAAAATGGATTTTCAATGAAATAGAGGATTTTCAAGCATTCTTGATGAAAAGACCAGACCTGGATAGGAAATCTGACTTTCAAATATAAGAATCAAGAGAAGCATGAATGGTAAACAGGAAAGACAAATAATAAGGGATTTATTAAAGTTGAACCGTTTACATTCCTACATGGAGAGATATTTCTAATTCATGAGACCTTTCTCAGTATTAGGGTGGTTGAAGAGAATATACATACATATATATATATAGACAGAGGACACAGGGTGAATTGAATATGAAGTGGTGATATCTAAAAAAATAAAATTAAGGGGTGAGAGAGAAATATATTGGGAGAAGGGAAAAGGGAGAGATAGGATGGGGCAAATTATCTCATGAAAAAAGAGGCAAGAAAAAGCTGTTATAATGGAAGGGAAGAGGGGGTAGGTAAAAGGGAATGAGTGAACCTTACTCTCATTGGAGTTGACTTAAGGAGGGAATAATATAAATACTCAATTGGGTATCTTACCCTTCAGGGAATTAGGAGAAAAGAGGAAAAGAGGGAGGGGAATGATAGAAGGGAGGACAGATTAGGGTAGGAGGTAGTCAGAAGCAAACACTTTTGAAAAGGGACAGGGTCAAAAGAGAAAATTGAATACAGGGGAACAGGGCAGGATGGAGGGAAATATAGTCAGTCTTTCACAACACGACTATTATGGAAGTGTTTTGCATAACTATACATGTATAACCTACTTTGAATTGCTTGCCTTTGAAAGGAGGAGGTGCGGGAGGAAGGAGGGGAGAGAATTTGGAACTCAGGTTTCTGGAAGCAAATGTTGGAAGCTGTTTTTGCATGGAACTGGGAAATAAGTTATACAGGCAATGGGGTATAGAAATCTATCTTTCTCTACAAGAAAGTAAGGGGAAAGGGGATAAGGGCAAGGGTAGAGGAGAGTGGGGTGATAGAAGGGAGGGCAGACTGGGGAAAGATGCAATCAGAATACATACCATGTTGGGGTGGGGGGAGGGGAGAGATGGGGAGAAAATTTTTAACTCAATGATGAGGGCACAGTCTCTGGGAACCCCTTGAACCCTTGAACTGTCCTTGAATCTTCCCACTTGATCTGGCCTTGGCCTGAGGTTATAACCATTAGGCCCAAATGTATACCTTGCCTAGTGCTCTATTGTCCAGCTGTTTCCCGCCCTTAATCCTGATCAAAATATCTATACCCTAGCTCTGTTACCCTAGCCCTCTATTGTCTGTCATTTCCATGTAGCCTTCAGCTATTTCCCACCCTGGAATCTGACCTCATCCCAGTCCCTTCAAGCTCCACCTTAGACTCCTCCTCAAGTCCCTCCCTAGACCCCTCCTCTGGTAACCCCAGAACATCCACAATCATTGTGTATATAATCTCCATCTTGCCTCCATGAGGTGGTCACATCCAATCTAGCTCAGATTGATCTGGCCCGCTTTCATTACAGGCATCACAAGGGGTGGGATCTCTTGGGGCAGGCCTATTTGGCTAACTCTTAATAAACTTTGTCTTTTCCCTTGGCTGAGAAAGCTTGAGTTGAATTCTTTCGGCAGGACCCGGTGTGTCGGTACTTTGGGGTGTCGAGCACCCCTCAACCCCAACCCTCTTCATCAAGATCTTTTGGAAATGGATGTTGAAAACTAGAAATAAATTAATCTTAAAAAAAAAAAAGAAAAGAAAAAGAAAATCCTTGACCTCTATCTGCCAACCCAGTGAGAACTGAGCACTGGGAGATAACTTGTAAATACAGCAAAGCGTTCCAGAAATTTAGAAAGAAAGACTATAGAAAAAACTATAGAAAACTTCTCTAGTTATACACTTTATACTTCAGAACGCAACCTGTGGCAGTGATATTGATGAGGGCCCAGTCTCTGGGAACCCCCTTGAATCTGGAATACAGTCTCTGGGAGCCCCCTTGAACTGTCCTTGAATCTTCCAACTGGATCTGGCCTTCCCCTAAGGCCACAAGCCTCACATTATCATTAGGCCCAAATCTCTACCTAGCCTCACCCTTTATTGTCCAGCTACTTCCCCACCCTTGATATATCAGTATCCATGCCTTCAGCTATTTCCCATCCTTAATTCCATTCTCTAGGTTCCTGGACTCTGACCCCACCTTATCTTCCTTAGACTTCCCCTCAAGACCCTCCCTAAACCCCTCCTCTAGTCACCCCAGACCAACCCTCAATCCCTCCTACAATCTTTGTGTATATAATCTCCATCTTGCCTCCATGAAGGTGCTCAGATTCAATCTAATTCAGTAGGTTGAATCTGGCCCGCTTGTGGAAACAGGCGTCACAAGGTGGGGGGATTTCTTAAGACAGCCTGTTGTGGTGAATCCCTAATAAACTTTGTCTTTTCCCTTGGCTGAGAAGGCTTGAGTCGAATTCTTTCGGCAGGACCCGGTGCGTCAATATTTTGGGGTGTCCAGCACCCCTCAACCTAAAACCTCTTCATTTTTATGGTGCGTTGGCCGGGAACGACTGCTAATCTCAAGTTCTTCTCCAGCCAGGACTGGAAGGTAAGCCTCTCCCTAACCCAAACCCTTTCTCGCTCTCCAAGCATTTTGGAAGTGCTTTTCGGGCCTGACTTCCCAGGTCCCAGTAGGTCAGACAGCTGCTCGCTGTCTTGGACTCAGCCTGACGCTCTCAGTTCGGTCCAGTGGTTTATGTTCAAGGCCATGGACCTGGGCATACCTTCTGAAGCATAGAGGACAAGGACAGACGCCCTATCCGGAAGTGCGCCCCCAATTTTCCCAATTCTCTCAGTGCTAGGGAATGGGAAAATCTCAGGTACCTTTTTGTGTTTGTTTTTTCTGTCTTGCTTTGTTCCTTTTTGAGGCTTACTCCCAGATCCTCCTTGCAGAGGAAGGGACTTCCAGCCCCCTGGGCTCACAATGGGTCAAACCTCCTCAATCCCCAAAAATTCACCCTTAGGTTGTCTTTTACAAAATTGGAAAAAATTTAAGTTCTCTAAAGAACTTAAAAGGAAAAAGCTGGTATACCTTTGCAATACTGCTTGGCCACAATATCGCCTAGAAGGCCATGAAGAGTGGCCTTATTTTGGGACTTTACAATATAATACTCTTTTTCAGTTAAATTTATATTGTCAGCGAGAAGGAAAATGGACAGAAATTCCTTACATAATGACCTTCGTGGAGCTCTCTCGGAACCCCATTCTCAGAAAAGATTGTAAGATGCTCATAGCTAGAGCTCCCCCACAAAGGGGCAATGGGGGTCAACAGGACATTTTGGGTAACCCCTTCCTTATGGTCCCCAGGGCTTCAGCGCCAGCCCCTCCTCCTGCTCCCCAACCTCCCCGGAGCACCCTTGTTTCCTGTGCTCCCCCTTCCGTGGCCATCCCCTCTTTCTCTTGGTTTCCTGTAGTGCAACCCTCCTCTTATCCTGCCTCCTTCACGGTCCAAGTCTCCTGCCCTGCGTCTCCTCCCATTGCCCCTGCCCCCTTGGTGACCCCTGCACAGGTCCCAGCCAAGGGTCTTGTTGAGGTGCCTCCCTCTGTGGCCCCTTCCCCTGAAGGGACCCCTACTCAGGTTCTGGCCTCATGGCCTGCCCCTATTTCAGGCCCTGCAGTATCTACCACCATGGGCCCTACCCCTGAGGCAACCCCTACTCAGGTTCCAGCCTCGGGCCCTGCCCCCAAGGCAGTACCTCCTCCCCTGGCCCCTCTCTCTGAGGTGGCTCCCACTCAGGTCTCTTCAGTATCTCCCTCTCTAACCCCTACCCCTCCTCAGGTACTAGCTGATTTTCTCCCTTGCCAGCCAGATGCCCTGGCCTTGCAGTCTAATCTACCTCAGTCGGCAGCTCCCAGCCCCTCCCTCACCAGAAGCGGGACTTCTTATATCGATCCACAAGCTCCAGGTCCCACAGCGCCTTCAAGGCTTTTTCCCCTGAGGGAAATGCCTGCCTCCCCTGCTGGGACAAGGAGAGTGCATGTTCCATTCTCCATTTCAGATCTCCTTCAAATTAAAGAAAAACTGGGGAGATACTCAGAAGATCCCACTAAGTTTACTGAGGGTTTTAGGGATCTGTCCCTGCAATTTGAACTTTCTTGGTGTGATTTACATATCCTTTTCTCTACCTGTTGTACCACTGAGGAGAAGAGGAGAATCTGGGAACATGCCCAAAAATTTGGGGATCGTTTGGCTAGCAATAACCCCATAAAATATCCCCCAGGTACAGCTGCTGTTCCAACTAGTGACCCAGGATGGAATTATCAAAGGAGTGAGGATAGAGAAAAGAGAGACCATATGGTACTTTGCCTGTTAGAAGGTCTAAGAACAGCATTTCAAAAGCAAATAAATTTTCAAAAAATCAGGGAAGTTACTCAGGGAGAAAAGGAAAACCCTGCTCTTTTCCAGGCCCGGCTAGTAGAAGCTATTAAGAAGTATACAAATTTGGATCCTGATTCTGTTGAAGGGGCGGCAATACTTAACATGTATTTCATCAATCAGTCTGCCCCAGATATTAGGAGGAAACTGCAGAAATTGGCAATGGGACCCCAAACACCTCAGGTCCAATTGCTGGAGACGGCCTTTGGAGTCTTCAACAACAGAGACCTAGTTGCAGCAGAGGAAAGGAAACGCAGGCAAAGAGCTAGAGACAGAGAACACGCTCAATTCTTGGCTGTTGCCATGGCCAGGAAAAGATCCAAGGAGCACCCCTCCAGGGAACCTCCTTGGAAGCCCATTGGCTTGGGCAGTGGGGAAACCTGCTTTCGATGCCACAAGGAGGGTCACTGGTCTAAGGAGTGCCCCTCTAGGGCGCCCCCCTGGAAGAAGCCTCTAGGATCCACACCTCCGGGACCATGCCCAGCATGTCCCCAAGGCTGGAAAAGTGGTAGAGTCTCCTCCCAGTACCCTGTCCTCCAGTCTTCTCAAGACTCGGAAGGAGGGGAAAGCCTGGGGCTTGGCAGTGCTCCCACTTTCTCCACCTCTCTCGCGGAGCCCTGGGCAAAATCGAGGCAGAAGGTAAGGTTACCCACTTTATCACGGCTATGTTCTCTTGTTTTAACTAATTGCTCTGTCCCCACATGCCCCTCGACCCATCAGGTCATGGGCATCAAGGATCTGTTGTCTGAACACTCCTTCTCTGGCCCTGCCCCCTTGGGAAGGGACCTGATGGTGAAATTGGGAAGCCAATTTTCTATAGTTAAACCTCATAACTCCCTTTTCCCTCTGTTTACCAGACCTCCCCATGTTCCCCCAGAGGCATGGGAGAAGGTTGAGCCAATTGTTTGGGATCAGGGAATTCCTGGGCAAGCTACTTCTGCCACCCCAGCCATAGTTCCCCTCCATAGCCTTCAATATCCAATTAAGCCCAAGGCTTGGGAGGGACTGCAACCATTAATTGGCACTCAAGGCCCCGACTCACTCCCTCTAAAGTGGGGCCCCTACCCAGCACAAGCTTTTGGGACTTTGAAAACTAAACTGACCACCACTCCAGCATTAGCTTTACCTAATCTAGAAAAACCTTTCACTCAATCTGCTGATGAAAGGAGAGGACAGGCTTTGGAAATCCTAACCCAGTCCTTAAGACCTGACCAAAAGCCCTGTTTTTCAAAACAATTAGATTCTCTGGCTGCTACAGCCATTCCAATTGAGGAAGCCTCTAAACCTCTAGCAGACCAGCCCTTAGGAGCTCTGACTCCCCATCAAGTTCAGAGCATCCTAGCAGCAGATGGCCAGCAGTGGCTGGCTAACCACAGGCTCACCACATATCAAACCTTGCTCTTAGATACCCCCAACCTAATTTGGATGTGCTACACACTCATGAACCCCGAAGCAGTGTGGTACACAGAACAAGTGATTAGGGGAGCTAGGTATGAAATAGTCATCTTTAATTCCCACCAGGGATATTGTCCTTTCTCTGTACTCCTGTACTGTCTGTTTGCTGCTTGTTTGCTTAACCTCTTTGCCAAGTTTGTCTCCTCCAGACTCCAAGCCATCAACTTCCAGATGACTGTGTACCCCTTGAACTGGACCCATCAAGTCAGCTCTACGTCCCTTGCCAGCAGGAAGCAGTTTCAGAAGCTGAGATCTTCATCCCTGACCCCAAAAGAATTTGGGTCCTATTTGTTTGAGGGGGGAATGATGAGGGCCCAGTCTCTGGGAACCCCCTTGAATCTGGAATACAGTCTCTGGGAGCCCCCTTGAACTGTCCTTGAATCTTCCAACTGGATCTGGCCTTCCCCTAAGGCCACAAGCCTCACATTATCATTAGGCCCAAATCTCTACCTAGCCTCACCCTTTATTGTCCAGCTACTTCCCCACCCTTGATATATCAGTATCCATGCCTTCAGCTATTTCCCATCCTTAATTCCATTCTCTAGGTTCCTGGACTCTGACCCCACCTTATCTTCCTTAGACTTCCCCTCAAGACCCTCCCTAAACCCCTCCTCTAGTCACCCCAGACCAACCCTCAATCCCTCCTACAATCTTTGTGTATATAATCTCCATCTTGCCTCCATGAAGGTGCTCAGATTCAATCTAATTCAGTAGGTTGAATCTGGCCCGCTTGTGGAAACAGGCGTCACAAGGTGGGGGGATTTCTTAAGACAGCCTGTTGTGGTGAATCCCTAATAAACTTTGTCTTTTCCCTTGGCTGAGAAGGCTTGAGTCGAATTCTTTCGGCAGGACCCGGTGCGTCAATATTTTGGGGTGTCCAGCACCCCTCAACCTAAAACCTCTTCAATATAACCTACCAGCTGGATAAAGAAAATTAAATTTCATTGAGAGAATATGAAGAATTAGATATGGATGATGCTTTACTTATTTAAATGGTAGGTAAATATTTACAAACCAGAGAGCACAAATATAAAAGAGGTAGGGTGGTTTCCCCCAATTAGCTGTAATTGTTTTCTCCATGATTGTTAGTAATTTTTTAGTGTATTTTTATTATTTTATTGTAATAATATCCATGTGTCATGTCTTCTTATATAGCTGAGCCTGTGATTTTCAAATTGGGAAATGCGGGAAACAGAACCTCCTTAAAGATGAGGGTATGGATCAACCAAATCATTAAAGGAAGATTATCCCTCATAAATAGACTTCTAACCTAAAGGTATGAATATATTCTTAAGAATAGCTTCTGAAGAGAAGAGATCCATAGATGTGAAACGCTGCATATAATTTCAGAGTATACACACACATATGCATATGTACAGGTGTGTGGATTTTACTGATTTTTTTTCTTTCTTATCCTGTGTTTCTATTTTTTAAATCCTTTGCTGAAAGAGATAACCCTCTGTGAGGGGAAAATGGGAAGGCTATAGAATAAGTAATATAAAACAAAAGATATCAACATAGATACAGAAAATTACAACTTTGCATCACATTGGAGTTCATGAAAAACAAAATTGATTTTTAAAAGTCCCTCAATAATTTTCCTACTATTACTACCTATGATAGGTGAAACATTAGACAGATGGTAGATAGATACATAGATAGATAGATAGATAGATAGATAGATAGATAGATAGATAGATAGATAGATAGATAGATGGATAATGGTAGACAGCATGTTTATTTCAAAGTGTAATGGTAATCAGGGTGGGGCTTTTTGCTGTTTTTGTCTTAAGTGCCTTTAACGATTCTGACCTTTGTTTGAATGGGGCTGGTAAAGTGGGATCTTATCTTGGAATTTTTCTCAGCACTAAGACAATTGGGAGTCATTGACTGGAAACCCTGTATACCTTGGTACTAGGGATTAACTAACTTTCCCACACCCTAAATGGGACTTTTCACTGTTCTTTGAGTGCTTCTAGCACTGAGATAATCAAGTGCCCCAGGGCCCTGAGATGGGTATATAAGATTCAAGGTTGGTGTTTGACTTTTGGAGGTACACTCATTGGAAGGATGAGTGACAAGACTCTGGGCAAGCCGTTGAACCCTGCCCTCCCCTTCCCTGGCTTTGCTAACCCAGACCCATTGGTTCTTTGGTAACTATGAATTGTGATTTGATCTGACAAGGTCTGTCTGTTCATGTTTGTAATTTCTGTTTGCACTTCCCTTGAAGTTCAGGGGACTGATCTTTCCCCCCTGAACTAAGGGAATGATATATGTATGTTTGATCAAACTGAGACTGTTAACCCCTTAAAGTTGCTTTCCTTAGAAAATCAGATCAAAGAACCTGTGTTAGCAGCCTTCTGTGTGCTGGCTGTGGTTAGTTTTACACAGCCACAGTAGCTGCTAGCAGATTGTTGCTACACAAAGATAAACAGTTATGTTTTAAACTCAGTAAGAGTGAGAGCAGACTTACTTTTTTATGCTTCTTCCCCAGTTTCTGGAGCAGTGGTAGGCATATAGTATATAGATGAGTAATATATGATTGTTAATGAATGATTGAAAAAAAAGGTTATAAAAGGCAGGCATAAATCCTACTTCACAGAGCAGAAAATGATGGCATAGAGATGTGAAGTGACTTTTCCAAGAATGAACAGGCAGTAAATAGCAGAACAAGGGTAAGAACTGAGTCCAAAAGCATCATGCTATAGTAGCTAGAGTGAAGGACTTGGAGTCAGAAAGAACTAGGTTCAAACCCCACCTCAGACACTTACTACTTATGTCAATTTACTTAACATTTCTAGGCATCAATGTCATCATTTGTAAAATGTGGGGCAACACTCAATTTAAATTTATGATCCTCTTATCCTCTGATTCCAAAGATAGGGTTATTTCCACTGCATAATAATTCCTCTCCATGAATTATTAACATAGAATTTACTCAACATATTGGAAGGCTTCCTCTTTTTTTACATATATGAGAGAGAGAGAAAGAGAGAGAGAGAGAGAGAGAGAGAGAGAGAGAGAGAGAAGCAAAGAACCAGAAATAAATAAAGTGAGTAAAACTAAACTTCACCTCTTACTCTCTTTCCTTCAGAGTCCCAAACCTCTACTGCTCTATTCAGTAGGGGAAAACACAAGCTAAAGTGAAAGGCATTGCACATTTTTGGACAGTTATGATTGTTAGAAAGTGTCTTCTACCAAACCTAAACTTTCATCTTCCAAATGTTGTTCCAATTTTACCTACTGGAACAAAACATCTAATCTCTCATAACCATTTTAGTCCTTAACATATTTGAAAGAAGTTATCAGGTTCCCCTTTGACTCTTCCTTTTGACAAGATAAATACCACCAGTCCCTTCAAAAGAACTTCATATTGTATAGATTACCATCACATGAATGACTGTATCTTCCTTAAAGTTAGGGACAGTTTTTGCCTTCCTTCTGACCCCTAGCACTTAACATAATGCCTAAAATATAGTAAGTGCTTAACAAATGCTCATGGATTGACTGAATTTGATGCCCTTCAGCATCTTGATTGTTCTTTTCTGGACAACTTCCACCTTATCAATGTCCTTAAAATGTATCACTCAGAACTGAACACAATACTCCATGCATAGTATAACCAGATCAGAGTAAATTAGAATGATCACCACCCTGTTCCTTGAAGCTTTGCTTTCAAATGAAGCCAGTAATTTCATGATCTTCCATGTTTACCATATTATACTTGACTGCTATGTTGACTAATATCAAGCTTGCAGTCTACTAACACTCAATTTTTTTTCAGGCAAATTTCCAGGATGAGAACTGAGGCAAAAATCAAGTCCGCAAGCAACCAGGCCAGATTTTTTTCATTTGAAATTTTATGCATCTTTCTCTAACGCAAGTTTTCTACATGCTTTATTGCCTTCCCTCCCTGTTTCCATAACCCCTTTCCCACCTTGGAAAAAACTACATTTCCCAGCAGATCATAAAGTTCTATTTTTTTCCAAGCAAGATATAATTGTATGATTTATTGTTTCTCCTAGTTGATTTATACAACACTTTCAACAATATTCTCTTTTGCTGGAAAACAGGATAGTTTTTTAACACTGAAAATTAGTGAGGATAAATATCGTGAAAGTGTTTGCTATTTACATGGTAATCACTGAATATTGCAGAGGCCTTTTTTTAATATAATGTGGGTGAATTAACTTATAATAATCATTCTTGAGAGATCATAGGGCACAGGGAATAAAACAGGAGCTCATTACTCAGTTGAAGGTGTTTGTTCTAGGACAGAAGTCACAATTAAGAGATAAGGTCACAAGTGAGAGAGGCCTTAGCTATGTACTGTGAGAAATGATTGCTTATAACCAATAATGGGGGGGGGGACAGATTCAGAGCTCTTCCCTTCTTCTAAAATCCTTTAGAAGTTTGGTCTCTTGAAAGATATTACTGATAATGAGATTGAATTAATTCTCCTCATCTTGGTCAGACCCCACCCAACCTTATTAGGAATTAATCTAAGGTAGGCAAGCGCATGTTCTACTCAAACTTGGGTGGAGATGGATCATTTTTGTTTACATAGCCTAAGACTGGGAGTGGTCTGGTAAAGTGATGTTTTCTCTGTCCAAGGATAACCCCTCATTGAAAGGGTATATATGCTTTGACCCCACCGTCATGATTGTCTTTGGTCTAAGAGACCTAGTCAAATGACCATCCTTTTATTAATACCCTCCTGGCCTTATTAATAAAATGATTAAATTACTTAGAAACTATGTTTCTTGAACTTTCTTAAGTCACTCTGAGAATTCAAAGACAAGAATGGAACCCTATCTTCCATTATAAAGCTTATAGTCTATTGAAGAGAATCTCTCTCTCTCTCTCCCTCTCTCTCTTGCTCTCCATGTGTGTGTATCTGACTTTCTCTCACACATACATACATATATAATTTTCTATGTGTACATGTGTGTATATGTCTGTATGTATGTGTGTGTTTGTGTGGGTATACACATATACATATATATGCTTCAGCCTTGTGTTACTCATACTATCTCCTGCCTTTCAAGTCAGCATGGCCTCAATTCAAATCTGGCCTCAGACATTTACTAATTGTCTGAACCTAGACAAGTCATTTAACTTCAGTATGCCTCAGTTTCCTTGACTGTAAAATGGGGATGATAAAAAGCACCTATATCCCATTGTGGTGAGCATCAAATGAAATAATATTTGCACAGGGCCAGGCACATAGTTAAGTACTTGATAAATTATCGTTCCCTTCTCCTCTTTCCCAGAACTCATGTGCTGCTGAAAGAAGATGAAGAAAATAGTTGAAAAAAGATGACCAGGTGCACAAAAGAAAAAATATGTTACATAATCTCAACTGGGTCCTCGCTATGGCAGTATAATCCATTTACACTTTCCTAAATGATTCACTATCCCACTTACCACAACAGACTTCTAGACATTTCTAACCTTCCTCAAATCTCCTATGGCTCTCCCTCCTCTCCCACTAAGCTGAGAACTTTGTCTCATTTCACTTAAGAATTTTTTTTTAATCTTACTTAATAATTTATTTTCACAATTACATGTAAAAACAATTTTAACATTTTTTTATTAAATTTTGAGTTCCAAATTCTCTCCCTCCCTCCACTCTACCCCTTATTGACAAGGCAAGTAATTTAACATAAGTTATATATGCGTAGTCATATGAAATACATTTCCATGTAAGTCATTCTATGAAAGAAAACATGGACAAAAAAAAACCCAAGAAAAATAAAGTTAAAAAAAAGTATCTTTGATCTACATTCAAACTCTACCATGTCTTTCTCTGGAGATGAACAGCACCTTACATTATAAGTCCTACAGAACTGTCTTAGATAATTGTATTGTTTAAAATAGCTAAGTTATTCATGGTAGATAATCATACAATATTGCTGTTACTGTCTATAGTGTTCTCCTAGTTCTGCTCACTTCACTGTGCATTAGTTCATGTTAGTCTTTCCATGTTCTTCTGATAGGATCCTGCTCATCATTTCTTAAAGCACAGTAGTATTCCATCACAATCATATAAGACAACTTGTTCAGTCATTCCACAATTGATGGACATCCCCTCAATTTCCAATTCTGTAACAAACTAAAAGAGCTACTGTAAATATTTTTGTACACATAGGTCCTTTTCTTTTTTGTTTTTTAATCTCTTTGCATTACGGATTTAGTAGCAGTATTAGTTGGTCAAAGAGGATGCATGGTTTTATAGTCCTTTAGGCATAGTTCCAAATTGCTCTACAGAATGGTTGAATCAGTATGCAACTTCACCAATAGTACATTTGTGTTTTAATTTTCCTACATCCTCTCCAACATATGTCATTTTCCTTTTCTGTCACATTAGCCATTCTGACAGATATGAGGTAGTAGCTCAGAGTTGTTTTAATTTACATATTTCACAGTAATAATTGCTAACTATTTTCCTCCTCTTTATAGTACTCTTTCTCTCTCTTCTCTTACCCTATCCATTCTCAAAGGACTTTTGCTTCTGAATTTTACACCATAACCTCAGACCTGTTGGTTTGTCTTCCTGCTTCAAATCTCTTCCTACTCCAGTCCATTCTTTACTTGTCTGTCCTGTTGATCTTCCTAAACAAAATCTGACCATGTTACCTCCTGATCCCCCCATTCATTCTACTTAAGTGGCTCCCTAAAGCCTCCAGAATGAAAATTTTTAAAAACCTTCTTTTCTAAACCTTCTATAACTTGGTCCCTTTCTATGATTTTGAACCCCCCACAGAACTCTATAGTCCACTGAAACTGATCTCCTTGATGTCCCTTGAATAAGACACTCCATCCCTTAATTGAGCATTTCTATTGGCTTTTTTAAATGCCTAGAACTATTTCTTCTTCCTCATATCTACTTCCTAGCTTCCTTGATTTCCTTCAAATCCCACCTTCTACAAGAAGCCTTTTCCAATCTTCCTGCCCTTTGAAATAATCTCCAACCTACTCTGTATCTATCTTATTTGTACATGCCTATCTGCATGTTATCTCCATCCTTACACTGTGAGCTCCTTTGCCTTTAAAAAAAATCTGAATATTTAGTATTGTTCCTGGCAACACATACTAAGCACTTAATAAATGCTAGTTGATTGAGGGACTCAGGCCAATCTAGAATTGGCTCAGAACTGGCAAACAATAAAATATTTGTGGAGTATAAAATGAAATAGAAGCAAAATATACAATGGAATAAAAACATATTATTACCGAAATCCAACCCTGCTCCCCTCCTCTGCATTTCAGAAGCACAATAGTTCTGGGTCATAAAGATGCCAAACTTCAGGAATATCAACCACTTGTAGACCTTTTTGTCTGTTTGTTTAGCCTTAGACCTCTGAACAAAAAAAAAAAAATCTGGATAATGGCCTCTTTGCCTCCTTAAAAAGAAACTATCTTAAGTCTATGTAAAATGTTCCTATCATACTAGAGAAACTAACTGCTCCCTTCTGTCCTACAAAGGTGCCATGTGAGCCATGATAAAGTAATGATTTATTTAATGAGGCTCTTGAGTTATAGCCCCAAGGTTAGGTAGGGAATGGCCAATAAGCTAGGGGCCAAGAAATTTTAGTTGTCCTATATCCTTGTTCCATATCTCTTGATGGACACTAGAACCTCAGTTCAAGCCTAATACAAGGAAGAGAGCTGCCATTAATGTTTTCATTCAAAGAACTAAGTAGCTTGACTAATATTGACAGTACACATAGGTTGATGCATTTAATTTGTTTAAAATTTAATTTTTATTGGAAGTAGTTGAATTGAGAAAGAGAGGAATAGATTTTAAAAAGAAAAAAATGAATTTTTTCTAAGAGTTTGAAAGAAATGACTGTAATACATATTGTATCTTTTATCCATGCAGGCACTCACACATCTTTCTTCATAGAGGACAAACAAAATCTTACTTTGACAATCTCACACTTGAGGCCATTTTGTATCTCATCAGATCTTCATTCTACTAACCTATACTTTAGCCTTATAGATAGAAATCAACCTCAGAAATGAAAAGGAGAACACTTGCTTGAGATGAAATTGTTCAGAGCTCCTAATCTGTTCCCTATTCTAAGAGGTTTAGTGTTTACTCTTTTGTCATCCAAAGCTCAGTTGGAAGCTGGGCAAGCTTTGAACATTTGTTCTCCCTGTTATCATAAAATGCCCAAATATCTAGCATAACCTTTTCTGAAGAGCACTGCTGGTGAAAAGAAGGGAAAAATAAAGATGCAACTAAGGAACAGAAGGAAGTCGCTGTATTGTGGACTAAGTAAAAAAAATAAATGAGTTATACATGAAAGAATACAAATTTTACAACTGAGTCACAAGGCAGGAAAAGGGAAAACCAACTCTGTTGCTCTACTCCATAAGAATGAATGATAGCTTTTGTAACTTTCAGGGTCGCTAGGTATATGATCTGGTGAAACAGATTTAAAGTTCCAAATTTACCATAAGTCTATTCTTGGAAGTATAGCTATGAAACATAGATGGACTGTCACTATGGCAATGATAGATTAAAAAAAACATCTTACTAATGATCTAAAGCAGAATCAGATTCCAGACCTATTCTAAAAAAGTCATTCTCTCCTATGCCCCTCTCCTGTGCCCCACCCCCCCATGACTGGTGACACTACTAACAATACTAACTACTAACAATTCTAACTACTAACAATAACAGTGATAGCCACAATTGGCATTTATATAACTTTTTTAGATTTGCAAAGTATTATTTTTCCATTAAGTCATTTGAACCTCATAATGTTCTTTGCAGAAGGGCTGTATCCAGACATCATAGCGTTAGTAATCATTTGTAAGCTACACAAAGATTGGCATATTCTATTCTGTTCCCTAATTTATGTTCCTTGGTCAGAAAGGGCAGAACTCTAGCTAAACTTCACATCCAGGATAAAGTTTCAGTGCTAGGGCTATAATCCCAAGGAAAGCAGGTTTGATAGAACAAAAGAACTTGTTTAGAAATGAAAGCTGGTGACACCCAACTGAAGTAAGTCAAGGGAAGAGGATAACAAACATCAGATTCTATGTATTTTTTCCCCATTGCTCTAGTTACTTAAATGAATATTCATTATTGAAGCATGTATGAGCATGGGCACACACACACACACACACACACACACACACACACACACAATCTTATACCTTATTCTGTGCCCCCCTTCACTTTCACCTCTCTAGTCTTCTAAGAGGTGGGGAACTGCTTATGTTACCAACATTGCTGACATACCCAAAGTGTTTCTCTTTTTCTTGGAGCCATACCCTGGTGAATACTGCCTTGGCAGATGGGCTCAATGGGGTTGAGGGTAATTGACAGGCCTCAAACCCATTGGTGAATTAGGGGTGTGTCTTATTCAAACATGTGAAAACTTTCCCTGCAAAATGGGAGGATGAGAATGATTTTTTTTTCCCAATGGGCATGAAAGTACCTGAAACAAATGCTGTGGAGTGCTTAGAACTTGGTCAGACATCAAAGATGCCTAGGTCATCTTCTGAATCCCAATCACCAGTCACCTTGGTTTTTGTTCTGCCACAGGATTTCTATGACTCTGAAAGAGAAAGTGAGACTGATGACTTTGCACAACTCTGCATCACTTAAATTCACCAGCAAATTAAGACATCACCCATTCCCTACTATTTTACCCCAACATGCTAATATCATTAACCCTCTGAAAATAAAGGATGAATAACAGTACTTCATTCTGTAGGGACAGGGGGGAGGGCAATAAGCCTCATCACATTTCTTTTTCTTCACATATTCTTCCTTCATTTCTCTGAAGCTTAAAAAAAAGTTGTGGAAAATTCTACCCTTCTGTTCTGATCTCCAGGTAACTTTTCCTCTTCTGAAGTTGGAAAAAAATGCAACTCCCATGGTATTTAGCAACTTTGGCTCCCTCTCAAGGTAGTCAGTCCAGAAAAATTAATATTAAACATCTTATGGTAAAAACAACTGACCTGGAAAATATATTGAGGGGAGATAATTTAAGATCCATTGGGCTACCTGAAACCCAGGCAGAAAATTTCCCAGATATCCTAAAACCATAGGGCAAAGTTGAAATAAAAAAATTTACTAATCATCTCCTAAAAGAAACCCCAAATGAAAACATACAGGAATATTGTAGCAAAAATCTAGAGCTCCCATATCATGGGGAAAAATACTGCAAAGAGCTAAAAAGAGAAAAAGAAATCAAGGTCTGTGGAGCCATAATCAGGTTCATATAAGATTTAATAGCCGTCATAAAAGAAAGAATGGAGAGTTTAGAATATAAAATTTCAGAGGGCAAATAATGTAGGCTTCAACCAATAATACCCTATCCAGAAAAACTGAGTATTTCCTACTTCAGGGGGAAAAATGGACCTTTAAGCATTCCTGTTGAAAAGATCAGAGTAGAAGAGAAAGTTTTACATTCAAACATGACTCAAAAACAGCAAAAAAAAAGATGAGTGAAGAATCATAAAGGAATAAACAAAGTTAAACTGTTCACATTTTTCTATGGGGAGATGATATATGTAACACTTAGAGGGAATCAAATAAGACAGAGGGCCTATGTAATTCTACTAGGTTGGGATAATATCAAAAGAAGAAGCATGAAAGGGTGAGGAAGAGGAATGCACTAAGGGGGTGGGAGGACATGGGAGAGAAAGAATGGGGAAATTTATCTCACATAAATGAGACATGCAAGGAAGAGTTGATAAAAACAAAAGGTACATTAGGGGAAAGAGGGCTACACTTAAACCTCACTTTCATTTGAACTGGTTAAAGGACAGGAAAATACATATACACATTTGGGTACAGAAAATAATCTTACCTAACAGGAAAGTAGGAAGTAATGAGGTTAAAGAAAAAGAGGGATGGAGGAATATGGAGAGCATATTAAGAGAGGCAGTAGCCAAGAGCAAAACTGGGACAGAGAACGGGGGTGATGGGAGGGGGTGGGGGGGAGGAGGGGAACAGGGTAAATAAAAGAAGGATAAGAATAAATGGAATTTCTCTTTGTATCTCTTACTGTTGGGCTTTGTTAGTAATATATAGGAATGCAGAGGATTTGTGTGGATTTATTTTATATACTGCAACTTTGCTAAAGTTATTTATTATTTCAAGAAGTTTTTTAATTGATTCTCTAGGATTCTCTAAGTAAATCATCACATCATCTGCAAAGAGTGATGTTAGTTTCTTCTTTGCCTGTTCTAATTCCTTCAATTTCTTTTTCTTCTCTTATTGCTAAAACTAACATTTCTAGTACCAAATTGAATAATGGTGATAGTAATGGACATCCTTGTTTCATCCCTGATCTTATTGGGAATGCATCCAGCCTATCTCCATTTCATGTAATGCTTGCTGATGGCTTTAGGTAGAGGCTACTTATGATGATTTTTTTTAAATTTTTTTTGAGGTGGGAAGACAGGACAATTGGGGTTAAGTGACTTGCCCAAGGTCACACAGGTAGTAAGTGTATCAAGTATCTGAGGCTGGATTTGAACTCAGATCCTCCTTACTCTAGGGCCAGTGCTCTACTCACTGCACCACCTAGTTGTCCCACTACTTATGATTTTAAGGAAGACTCAATTTATTCCTATGATTTCTAGTGTTTTTAATAGGAATAGGTATTGTGTTTTGTCTAAAGCTTTTTCTTCATTTATTGAGATAATCATAAGGTTTCTGCTAGTTTTGTGGTTGATATACTCTATTAGGCTGATAGTTTTCCTAATAATGAACCAGCTTTGCATTCCTGGAATAAATCCTACCTGGTCATATTGTATTATTCTAGTGATAAGTTGCTTCAATCTTTTTGCTAATATTTTATTTAAAATTTTTTGCATCAATATTCATTAGGGAAATTGGTCTGTAATTCCCTTTCTCTGTTTTGACTCTTCCTGGTTTAGGTATTAGTACCATATTTGTTCCATCCTTCTTCGCCTATGTTCCCAAATAGTCTATAAAGTATGGGAATTAATTGTTCTTTAAAAGTTTGATAGAATTCACATGCAAATCCATCTGGCCCAGACAATTTCTTTTTCTGAGATGGGGTTATTTAGGTATTTTACTTTCTCTTTAGGTTAACCTAGGCAATTTATATTTTTGTAAATATTCATCCATTTCCCTAAGATTGTCAAATTTATAGGTATACAATTGGGCAAAATAATTCCTAATTATTGTTTTAATTTGCTCTTCATTGGAGGTGAATTCATCCTTTTTCAACTTTGATACTGGTAATTTGGTTTTCCTCTTTTTTTTAATCAAATTGACCAAAGGTTTATCAATTTTATTGGTTTTTCATAAAACCAGCTCTTTTATTTATTAATTCAATAGTTTTCTTGGTTTCAATTTTATTAATCTCTCCTTTGAATTTCAGTATTTCTAATTTGGTATTTTCAAATTGTTCTTTTTCTAGCTTTTTCAGTTGCATCCCCAGTTCATTGATCTCCTTTTCCTCTATTTTATTCATGTAAGTATTTAGAGATATAAAACTTCCCCTAAGAACTGCTTTTGCTGCATCCCATAAGTTTTGGTATGTTGTCTCATTATTGTCATTCTCTTGAATGAAGTTATTAATTGTTTGTATGATTTGTTCTTTGACCCACTCATTCTTTAGGATTAGATTATATAGTTTCCAATTAATTCTTAGTCTATCTTTCCATGGTCCTTTATTACAAATAATTTTTATTGCATCATGATCTGAAAAGCATGAATTGACTATTTCTGTCTTTCTGCACTGGACTGTGAGGTTTTTATGCCTTAGTACATGGTCAATTTTGTGTATGTGCTATGTACCACTGAGAAAAATGTATATTGCATTCTATCCCTATTCACTTTTATCCTGAAGTTTATCATATCTACCTTTTCTAAAATTCTATTCACCTCCTTAACTTCATTCTTGTTTATTTTTAAGTTAGATTTATAAAGTACAGAGAGGGGGAAGTTGAGGTCCTCACTAACATAATTGTGCTGCCTATTTTTTCCTGTAACTCCTTTAACTTCTCCTCTAAGAATTTGGATGCTATACCACTTGGTGCACATATGTTAATAATGATATTACTTCATTGTCTATGGTGCCTTTTAGCAGGATATAGTTTCCTTCCTTATCTCTTTTAATTAGACTTATCTTTGCTTTTGCTTTATCTGAGATTAGGATTGCTATCCCTGATTTTTTTTTAACTTCAGCTGAAGCATAATATATTTTGCTCCAGCTTTTTACCTTTACTCTGTATCTCCCTGTTTCATATGTGTTTCTTGTAAACAACATATTGTAGGATTACAGTTTTAATCCATTCTGCTATCCACCTCCTTTTTATGGGAGAGTTCATCCCATTCACACTCACAGTTATGATTACTATCCATGTCTTTTTGTCCATCCTACTCACCCCTCCCCATTTATGCTTTTATTTCTCCCTTGTCCCTGCTACTTCTCAAAAGAGCTTTGCTTTTGACCACTGCTTTCCTCAATTTTCCCTCCCTATTGACACCCCTCCTTTATCTTCCCCTTTTCCCCATGCTGCTTCTTTCCTCCCTTCTAATCAGCACCCCCTTTTCTTTCCCCTTTCCCCTCCTACTGCCTGTAGGACAAGTTTGATTTCTATATTTATCAGAGTACGTTATTCCCTCCTTGAACCAAATATAATGAGAGTAGAGCTCAAATACTTCTCTTCTCCCTCCCTTCTTTCCCTCATCTATAATATGTTTTTGTGCCTCTTCATGTGATGCAATTTACTCTTTTCTACCTCTTCCTTACCTCTTCTCCCAGAACAATCCCTTTGCACCCCTGAATTAAGTTTTTATCATCACATCAATTACTTTATATTGATACCCTCAGGATGTGAATATCCCTTTATTGTCATATTAACTGTACCATTCTCAAGATTGACAATGTATATAACATATATAAAACATATATAAAACAAATATGGTACTAATACCTAAACCAGGAAGAGTCAAAACAGAGAAAGGGAATTATAGACCAATTTCCCTAATGAATATTGATGCAAAAATTTTAAATAAAATATTAGCAAAAAGATTGAAGCAACTTATCACTAGAATAATACAATATGAACAGGTAGGATTTATTCCAGGAATGCAAGGATATAAACAATTTGCCCTTATTGAATAACAAGGTTTTATTTTTTCTCCCTGTTTAACCTTTTTGGGTCTCTCTTCAGTGTTGTATTTGGCAATCAAATTTTCCATTAAGATCTGGACTTTTCATCAGGAAGGTCTGGAATTCCCTTATTTCATTTAATGTCCATCTCCTTGACTGAAAAATTATACTCACTTTTGCTGGGTAGTTGACCTCTGGTTGCAGTCCAAATTCCTTTGCCTTTCAGAATATCATATTCCAATCCCCTCTATCTTTTAATGTAGAAGCTGCAAGGTCCTGAGTGATCTTGACTGCAGTTCTGTGATATTTGAGTTGTTTCTTTCTGGCTGCTTGTACTATTTTCTCCTTGACCTGATAATTCTGGAATTTGGCTGCAATATTCCTCGGAGTTTTCAGTTTGGGATCTCTTTCAGGGGGTGATTGGTGGATTCTTTCGATGACTATTTTACCCTCTCATTTTAGGACTTTGGGGCCATTTTCCTTGATGATTTCTTGGAAGGTACTGTCCAGGCTCTTTTTTTCATCATGACTTTCTGGTAGACTAATAATTCTTAGACTAACTCTCCTGGATCTATTTTCCATGTCAGTTGTTTTTCTAATGAGCTATTTTATGTTTTCTTCTCTTTTTTCATTCTTTAGATTTTGTTTGACTGATTCCGTATGCCTCATAGAGTCATTAGCTTCTTCTTGCCCAATTCTAATTTTTAACAAATTGTTTTCTCCATTTAACTTCTGTACCTCCTTTACTATTTGGTTAATTTTAATTTTCAAGGAGTCATTTTCTCCAATTTCTCCTTAAGCATTTCACCAATTTTACTTTTTCAAGATTTCCTCTCAATAGTAATTTTTTTTTCCATTTTTTCTTTTACCTCTCTAATTTGGTTTTTAAAATCCTCCTTGAGCTCTTTCACAAATGCTTTTTGGGCTTGAGACCAGTTCATATTCCCTTTTTAGGTTTCAGATGTGGGTTTAGTGTCAATGCCATCCTCTTCTGAATTGGTGTATGATCTTCCCTTTCTCCATAACAAGAATCAATAGTCCTTGTTTTTCTGGATTGCTTCTTCATGATGGTTGTTTTTTTCCTGGCTTTTAAAGTGGGTCTCTTTCTGGGTCCCAGAGGGCTCTGTCCCAAGCTTCTTGTGCTGGAGACTGGGGGCCTGGTTACTGGCTTTGTCAGCTAGAAGCTATGTAGCTCACCTAGTTCTGAGCTGGAGCTGGCTGGTGTGTGAAGGTCAAGGCCAGGTGGATGTCTTTTTGAGTTGCCTTGCATTATACTGAAGGTCCTGGTGTGAGGTGTGGGGGAGGAGTGGTCTGGCTACTGGAAGTCTCCTCTTCCCCTAGGGCTGTGCTACAGCATGGGTGGTCTCAGCCATTATCTTCACTGGTGTCTGCCACTTCCCCTGGTTGTGTAAAGGCACATCTGGAGTCCTGGTGTTGGCATTTGCAGGCTTCACCCCCCCACCCCCTCCAGGGCTCAGGAACTGCCACTGGTCTACTGAGGTGGGGCCTCCTGGGACATCTCTCTTCCTGCACTAGTCTCCTTCCACCACCACATGAAGGTCCCATCTCCTCAGCCTCCCAAGCTAAAAGACTACTGATTCCTCTATTCCAGGGTTTCTCCCAGTGCAGTATTCTCTGGGTGAGGAAGGGAGGGATGAGAGCCCCTGCATTTTACTGGGTCATCATGGCTCCCAGTAGTTCAAGAAGGTGAGTTTCAAACCTTTAGACTGTGGGCTGAAGGCCTCTGGTGCCATGGCCACAGGCTCTAAGTTTCTGTCTCACTTAGCTCTGACAGACTGCTGTCCTGGACTGAGAGGCCTGGGGATCACCACTGCAGCCAGCAATTCAGCCCTGGGGCTGCTCCTGCTCTTGCTGAGGTATGATTTAGTTCCACATGTCTAGTGCTCTCCCAACCCATTTGGCTGGCTGGGTTCTGCTATTGTTCCTGTTCTTGTGTGGTTGGGTGCAGTTCTGCATGATAGGCACTTTCCCAGCCCACAGATCAGTCCTTTAGACCGTACAGACTCTCCTGCCTTGGAATCTGCCACACTCAGTTTCCTAGTGGCTTCTATCTCTCTCCAATCTGCTCACATTCACTTTTTTAGAGGTATCTGCCAGAATGTGTAAGAGAGCTCACAGTGAGTCCCTGTTTTCACATTGCCATCTTGGCTCCACCCCTAGCTAATTTAATTTTAAAAAGAAATAAAATCAAATTACCATTATCAAAAATGAAAAATAATAATTCCTCATCAATGAAGAAGAAATAAAGCAATTTTAAGAGCTATTTCACCCAACTATATGTAAACAAAACTGGCAACCTCAATAAAATGTATGAATATTTACAAAAACATCACAGATTACCAGAAAAGGAAGTAGAATATTCAAATAACCCTATCTTAGAAAAAGAAATTGAACAAGTAAATGAACTCCCAAAGGAAAAAAAAAACCAAAAAATCAACACCAGACAGATTTACAAGCTAATTCTATCAAATATTTAAAGAAAAATTAATTACAATATTACATTAACTTCTTGGAAAAAATAGGTAGGGAAAGGATCTTCCAAATTCCTTCCATAATATAAATATATCCTTGATACCTAAATTAGGGAGTCAAAGCAGAGAAAGAGAACTAAAGATCAATTTCCCTAATAAATATTGATACAAAAAATTGAAATAAAGAATTAGTAAAAAAAAACTACAAAAAATATGTCAGAAACATCATTCACTATAACTAGGCTGGATTTAAACCAGGAATCCAAAACTGGCTTAATATTAGGAAAACTATAAACTTAATAGGTGACATTAATAAGAAAACCAATAATCACATGATTATTTCAATAGATTCATAAAAAGCTTTTGCCAACACAACAGCCACTCCTTTTTAAAAACCCTAGAAAACACATCTTCCTGACTTAAAATCTGGCCTCAGACACTTACTAGCTGTGTGGCCCTGGCAAGTCACTTAACCCTGTTTGCCTCAGTTTACTCATGTGTGAAATGAGCTGGAGAAGGAAATGGAAAATCATTCCAGTATCTTTGCCAAGAAAACCCCAAATGGGGTCACAAAGTTGGACGTGACCGAAAATGACTGAAGAACAACACACATTCTGAGAACTGTGATAAGAACTGACGTTACAGAGAAAGGCAAAAGACAGTTGGTTTTCTAAAGTAGCAAACAATGGAATGGGAGAGACAATGGAAACACAAACTAGATTTACACAGGATATACTGGAAATAATCAAGAGAGGAAAGGCCCTGTAACTAAGGTAATCAGGAAAGCTTTTCCTGTAGGAGAATTTAGCTGAGATTTTAGCTGGGACTTGAAGGATGCCAAGGAGGACAAAAAATGAAGATCAGGTGAAGTATTCCAGTCACGGTGGAAAGGCAATGAAAATGCCTAGAATGTAGAAATGGGGTGTCTTATTCTAGGAATATTAAGTAAATCAGTGTAACTGGATCACAGAGATTGTAGAGTTGGGTTGGAGAGAGAGTGAGACAGTAAGGTGTAAACAGACCAGAAAGACTTGGGGGGGGGCAGGTTATGAAGGTGTTATAGGGAATATTTGACAAATAATTATGGACATATTCCAAAAGTTGTAGTAGCAGCAAAAATAACTGTGGATTTGAGAGAGGCTAAAGTTTTTTATTCAATAAAGTTTCCTTTGTGAGAAATTAATCAATGTATTTTTTCTTATGTGAATATACATGATAACCTATAGAATTTATTTCCTTTTATATTAGATAGGGTTTACAGAAAGCTCAGAGGAATGCAGACTGAAGAATTTGGGAACACCTGACACATAGCTTAGTATCGAATAGTATTAGAAACAGTTTCTAGGGGATGGAGTAAAGATGACAGAGCAATTCAGCTGAAGTCTCCCAATATTCCCCTCCAAACAGTTTTAAAATAGGACCTCAAATCAACTTCTGGAGTGACAGAGTCTACAAAGTCAAAGTGAGACATGTTTCCATCCCAAGACAAGCTGGGAGGTTTGTAGGAGAGGTCTATGACCCCAGCGTAGAGGGAGTAGAGTGCATGCCTCAGTAAAACCAGCAGTAGGCCTTGGAGATTGCTACAACAAAGAGCAGTAGCTTCAAGAGCTCTCAACCCAGAGACATAATGGGACAAATGGTCATAAAGAGATTACAAGAGACCTTTTCCTACCACTGGATGCAGGACCCTATTTAATTGCCTATGTGCAGTACTAGGGAAAAAAGGAGCATTAGCATTTGAGTCCACAGGGGAACAAGGGCCCTAAAGAATAGTGCTTGCATTTACAAGGGAGTAGGAATCTTGGCGATAGTTCTAAAGCAAAATGGAACATTAGCACTTGCAGTCACAGGTGAGAGTTCCAAGGCTAAGAAGAGAGCTAGCACTTGTGGCTGGAGGGACTTTCTTAAATAAAGACTAGAACAAAGGCCAGGAAAGCAGTGACCACACCTCTCTTTGGATCACACCACCTTGGAAGCACCAAAAACTCATAGATCCGCAGAACTGGCTCTGAATACAGCAGAATCCAGAATCTTGGGACAGTGCCCCCATGACTCCCCAGAGCAGAGATCAACTTTAACAGAAAATTAAATGTCAGGAAGTAGGCTGGGAAAAATGAGAAAAGAATCAAAAACAAAACAAACAAAACAAAACAAAAAAAAAAAAAAACACTTGACCATAAAAATCTACCATGGTAACAGAGAAAGGTCAAGACATAAACTCAGAAGGAGACATTGATGTTGAAACAGCTAAAGGCAAAGCCTCAAAGGTAAATGCTAATTGGACACAAGCCCAAAAAGAATTCCTGGAAGAGTAAAAAAAGAGGATTTTAAAATCAGAGAGGTAGAGGGAAAATTGGGAAAAGAAATGAGTGATGTAAGAAAATTAGGAAAAGAGAGTCATTGGTTGTTGTCTTTTGTTCCTGAAAAGGGTTAAAATGACATGACAGTGTTGGAGTTAAGGTAGTGTGTCCAGCTGAGGCTGATCAGACCAATATGACCTGCAGTAGAGATGTCTCTAAATTTGCACAACTCACCTTTCTTTTGAGCTACTACAATTCTGCTTCATTCATAGGACACAGTACCTTCCTTGATGCAAGCACATCATGCTGGGTGATCCTTTACCAGTGTCTCCCATGTCATATAATTGATTTCGAAGCTCCTCAGAGCAACCTTCAGAGAGTGTCCTTGTATCACTTCTGACCACCATGCAAGTGTCTGTAAAATAGTATTTTAGGCAAATGTTTGTTTGGCATTCAAACAACATGGTCAGCCTATCAAAGTTGTTCTCTCTGCAGCAGAGTTTGAATGCTTGAGAAAGGACCCCAGTGTCCAGTACCTTATCTTGCCAGGTGATTTTCAGAACCTTCCTAATACAATTCAAATGGAAGTTATTAAGTTTCTTGGCACATCGCTGGTATACTGTCCAGGATTCCCAAGCATACAACAATGAGGTCAGCACAACAGCTCAGTAAACTTTCAGTTTGATAAGCAGTCTAATGCCTTCTCTCTTCCATACTTACCTCCTGAGCCTCTCAAACACTGAGATAGCTCTGGCAATGTGTGCATGAACTTCATCTTCTATGTGCATATACCTGGAAAGTACATGGTGGGATATGACATTTCAGACTGCAAAGGGGCTAGGATGACAACAAAGAATAACCTACCCAACAAACCTGAGTACAATCTTTCAGGGGAAAAAAGAGATATTTAATGAAACAGAGGACTTTCTAGAATTCCTGATGAAAAGAACAGAGCTGAATAGAAAATCTGACTTTCACAATACAAGCCTCAAGAGAAGCATAAAAAAGTAAACCTGAAAGAGAAATCATAAGGAATTGAATAATGTTAAAATATTTACTATATCTATTATATAAGAAGATGACACTTGTAACTCCTAAGAATTTTATAATTATTAGGGCAGTTAGAAGGCATCTACCTAGAGAGAAGGTATCAGTACAAGTTGACTATGATGGAATGATCTCAAAAAGAAAAAGAAGGAATGAGAAGGAGGGATGCACTTGGAAAGGGAGGAAGGGAGAGGAATGGGGAAATTTATCTCACATAAAAGAAGTGTACAAGAAAGAATTTTTACAGTGGAGGAGATAATGGGGGTGGTGGCAAGCAGCCTTTGAGCTTCACTTTCATTGCAATTGGCTCAAAGAGGGAATAACAAGCATATTCATTTGGGTATAGAAATCTATCTCACCCAACAAGGAAATAGGAAAGGAAGGGGATAGGATGGTGGAGGGAGTGGAGAATGATAAAAGGAAAGGTAGATTAAGGAACGCATTAGTCAGAATCAAAACAGACTTTTGAGGAGAGTTGTTGTTTGTCTTTACTTCTCAAAGAGAGCCATGATGTCAGGAAGGTGATGCCACAACTTGTAAGTGAATTGGATTTAAGTGAGGGAGGGCAGTACAAAGTCATCACTTTCACTTTCTCCACTGGAGCCAGTGGCCAGATATAAATCAGGATGACTGGAGATGGTCCCAGATCCAGTGGGACACTTTGGCCTTTTTAGTTTTTGGAGACTGCTAACATGTCTTCCCTAGGTCTTTTCTTCTTCAGGCTAAATATATACAGCTCTTTCAGTTGTTCAGTGTTTAGTGGGGGACCTGAGTAATGAAAGTTTAGTTCTTAGATAATGCTTAATTTTGTTCAGAGTGAGCCAACTCCCTATTATACTTAAATGACATGTTCCCCTCTGATTGACTGTCTTGTAGTCCTTCTGAACGTGTCCCAACTTGTTTATATTTATGCTCCGTCGTACTGAAATGGGATACCCAGAACTGAAAACATGGCTACGAAGATGCTTTAAACAGGGCAGGGCTTGGCAAAGCTATCAGCTCCCTCATTCTGGACTCGATGGCTCTCTTATTCTTAGCAGCAAGATGGTGCAGCACATAGAACAGGAAGACCTGAGTTCAAATACAGCCTGAGATACTGATTACGTGACCCTGGAAAAATCACTCCATTTCTGCTTCAGTTTTGTCAATAGGTGATCACAACATCACAAAACTTACATGAAAACCAGGTTTATTATAAGAGAAGTGAACATGCATGTGGACCCAAAGAGTTCGGAAGTCTGTTTACTTTTGACAGTACAACAAGAGGAGGAGGAGAAAACAGGAAGGGGCATAGAATGGGAGGGAAAAGTGTAGTAATCCCTCCCAAAGGGGAGAAGCAAGACAAAGGCAAAAGCTGCATTCTTTTCCCTTGGAAATCCCTAGACTATGAAGGTAGGAGTGTCTGCTTATCTGCAAAGGACCCCAGCTGCATAAGTATTATCCCAGCCTGACACAGAGTGGGTGGTGCCTTTCTTGGACAAGGACACACAGGGAGTCCAGCTTGAAATACAGCAGCAAATTATATCAGCTCAAGGGCAGCTTTGTACTTGACACTTTCAGGGCCTCCTGCATGTTCTGGGTCCAGTGCTTCTGGAGAATACAGCAGCTCAAAAAGATAAGTTCAGGGGACCCCTTAACAATCCTTAACAGTTTCCTTAGCTGCAAAATGAGGATAATAATAGCATCTACTTTCCTGGGTGGTTTTAGGGATCACATAAGATAATATTTGTAAAATGCTTTAGTACAATATATGACAAACAGCAGGTACTTAATAAAGTCTTATTTGCATTCTTCCCTCTTAATGAAGCTTAGGCTAGCATTTGCTTTTTTGAGTGCATGTCACACTATTTTCTCATATCAAGTATGCAGCTCACTAAGCCCCTGTGATTTTGGACAACAACTGCTACCTAAATGCAACTACCTTCACTCTATAATTGGGGAGTTGAAATGGACTTTTGAATTGACAGGGCCCTGCAACATTCTAGAGTCCTGGACTTGTAGTGAATATGAAACCTATGACACCCCTCTGCCTAAATGTGTCAACAATCAGGTGTGATGGAGAAAATCTCTATGAAGATACAGCCAGTAATGCTTATGAAACCTGGATTATGGAGGCAGAGAGAAGAGCAATGGCTACAGGAAAGGACATAGCCCTATACACTGTCTTTACAGCCAACTCAATTTGGTTATATTCTTAAGCCCCCATATTATGAGTGTATGAGTGTGAAACCACAAGGCGTATACCTACCCATTTAGCAAAATAATAGCCTTTTTAAATATATGGAAGCAAGGGGCAACTCAGGAGCACAGTGGATAGAGCACTGGCACTGGAGTCACTGGAAAGAAGGCATTATGGTTAAGAGAGACTGAGAAAAGCTTCCTATAGATAGATGGGATTTTATCTGCGTTTGAGGGAATCCAGGGAAGCCAAAAGGCAGAGATGAGGAGGAAAAGCCTTCTAGGCATAGGAGACAGCCAGTGAAAATGCCCAAAGCTAAGAGATGGAGTGTCTTATTCAAGGAACAGCAAAGAGACTAGTGTCACTGGATTGAAGAGTCGGTGACAGGGTGTGTGCATGGGGGGTCGGGGGTAGCCATAAGGTGTAAAAAGACTGAAAAGATTAGGATAAGATGAAATTATGAAAGGCTTTGGATGCTAAACAAAGGATTTTTACTTGGAGGTGATAGGGAGCCACAAGATTATTGAGTATGAGGAAGGATGACATGGTTGGATCTATATTTTAGGAAAATCACTTTGGTGTCTGAGTGGAGGAAGCACTGAAGTGGAGAGACGGACAGACCAACTAGCAGGCTATTGCAACAGTCCCAGACTGAACCAGAGTGGTAGAAGTATCAAAGGAGAGAAGGTAGTGTATTTGAGAGATGAATTGATAGATCTTGGCAATAGATTAAAAACGGAGGATGAAAGATAGTGAAAACTACAGAGTGACACCCAAATCGTGAGACTAGGAGACTTATAAGATGGTGTTGTCCTTGACAGTAATAGGGAAGTTTGGAAGGGGAAAGGGGTTTTTTGTTGTTGTTTGTTTTTGTTTTTTTTTTTTTGGGAGGGAGGATAATAAGTTCAGTTTTGGACACATTGAGTTTAAGACGTCTAGAGGACATCTTGTTTAGGATGTCCAACAGGTGTCCTAACTCCTTTCCACTCCTCCATCTTATTTTACTGATAATGATCTTATCCCTTCCTTCATATATAGTGGCTCCTTCTCCACTTCCTGTAAACATACTCAGATTTCTTGCATACTTAAATTACTTATTGCCATCACCATCCCCTCCAGATATTGTATACAACTCCTCCATTTAAAACCACCAAGCACCATCTGACCTATGCTTAAAAATTCCTTATAGCTTCTGTATAACCCCCAGGGGGAACTTGTGGTTTCAAAATCATAATGAGAACTCTTCCCCAAAATATCCCATAGGAACTCTGCCTGAATTGGCTTCATGAAGACCACTTTGTTCATAAGACCTTTTCTGATTAAAATGCAAATGAAGTTTAGCAAGAACAAATGATAAGTGAAGTGAGTCAAGATCATTGTCCTCTACTCTCCTGGTTCACATTTCTTCTTTATCATGTATATTTCTCAGTAGTCAATTCCTTGCTTTTTTTCATACTGTATTCTGGCCAATATAAATTGGCACTGTCTCTCTAAAAAGTTTTGCTTCTCACAACTGCCAAAATGAACTTCCTGAGGCACAGGTCTAATCATATCATTCCCTGATGAAAAACAAAACAAAACAAAACAAACAAAATCCTTCAGTATCTATCATTGACTAAATGATAAAGTACAAATTCCCCATTACCTACCCTAACATTTAAGGTCCTCCAAAATATTCTCCTACCTTTGTATCTTTATTTTACACTATTTTTCTTTTGTGTATGTAGAGAAAAAGAGAGAAGGGAGGTTGTGGAGATTGAGATAATGATCTTGACAAAGAGAAAAAAAGTGAATGTTTCAATAAACAGAGATAAAAGATTCTGTATGATACTGTGCACTTCTAATATTCAGTTGGTGCTTTTGGAGAAAAATATACTAAATTTAACAAAGTAGTAAAAAAAAATTTCCTTCCATTGTGATTCCTTCTGAATTTCCTTCTGCTCTCTTCTGTGTAATTTTTTTTTCTGATACTTCAAGAATACTTTTGTTTTATTTCCTTTTTTCATTTTTGCATCATTTTTACCACCCATTCCCACCAACCCTGATCCTCATAGAAGCCTTCTCTTAGATAATTTATAGTCAATCAAAATGAATATTTTAAGCATATCTGAAAATACATGTCTCATTCTGAAACTGTGGTCCATTCCCTATCAAGCAGTGGGAGGCATGCTTCAGCATCTGTCTTCTAAATTCATGCCTGGTCATTAAATTGATTAGGATTCTTAAATCTCTCAAAATTGTTTTACTTTGGATTTTTAGTCATTTTGTTTTTTTTTCCTTGATTCTGTTCATTTGACACTGTCTTTGTTACACCAGCATTTTAAGTCAGAAGACTCATTGGCATCCTGAAATTGAAGCTCAATGGGAAGAATATACTTAAAGAAATTAATACCTATGAGATAACCATCTTAATAAATGTATTTGAAATGGTAAAGTTGACCATTTAGAAAGTATCTATTTGAAAAAAATTCTTACAATATCAACTAAAAAGCCCTATTATCCTAAGAGGGAGAATATTGACAAACTTCTCAGAGCAATGATAAACAAGTTAAAAACTTAGAAATACTTCTGGGAACAAACAGACATCACTCCACTGAACAAAGGTTGGTGATAGGTATATGCCACTGGATTTGTTGAACATAATTGAAAGTGCTTTAGGCTTCATAAGTTTTGGTTTCATAGACATCAAATGAAGCCTATGAAATGGCTGAGAACCTGAAGGGGAATTACAGGGCCCTCTGAGGTTGGCATTTACATACACTCAGCCAACCATAGGTCCACAATTAAATGTCAATCAAATACATGGCTGTAGTATGGATTTGTTTATAGAAATGAACAGGTTTATGAAAGCAATTCTGGACTAGTTTATTGTCAACAAAAATTATAGCTGGAGCCCAGACCAAGTGATCAATGCAAACTTTAGAAGGAAACAGTAGAAACTGTACAACATATCACTACAGACTATAAAAATTAACACCTTTTGAATATCTAGAAAAACCCAGAGATGGATATTACTATAAAACAGAAGGTTGCTATCATTTATAAACTAACAGTTGATAAATAATCACATTAAACCCCAAATGTGGACCCCAAATTATTCGAGAGTTCATCCAATGAACAGTACAACAATTGGTGCATCATAACAAGCAGAACTGCTGATCCAATCACTGAGACAAAGCATTGATCCATAACAATTTAAGAGTATTTTGTAAAGGTCAGATACTGCTTATTCATAACCTCAAAAGTACATGAAATGAAAATCTTTGAAAATAAAGAGACCTAGCGGAAGAATTCAAGTCTGTGTGAGAGGGGACAGGTTGAAATGCTACACATGTCACCCCTATCATTCTCTCTGCTATTAGAGTTTTCCCAAAGATGTTTCCAGTGAACATACAGAAAATGAGCTTATATCCCAACACATTTATTTAATTATAAAAAGCAGTCATTTTTTCTACCTGTGGTAGTCTACAAACATTACATATAAAAGAGCATAATAGCAGGATAATGACTTGTCCCAGGACTATTTCTATCTGAACTCTATCAAAAAAAAAAGATGAGACTATGATAAAAACAACAACATGATCTCAAACAACAGTGTGTAAACCAAGAAGCAGTAAACAAATATCTGAGTCACAAAGATGTATTTACAGAAAATGAAGGATTTATGAGACCAATACAAAACTAGGTCATGGCTATCAGTAACTGCCAAAAAGCCATTTTAAGTGTCTTGACTTATTGATCAAGGCAGATTTTTCAAAGAATGACCATAGTTCCATCTCATATAACTGCAGGTACTGAATACCTAGAAAGACACTATCAACTGGTCCAAATTTTATATCAGAAGCTCATTAGCCTTCACAAATTAACTGACAACAAATACTTCTACTACAAATACAAATCTCTAAATATCCTTGAGGATTCAACAAATAAATTTTATTAGAAGCTGAGCATCATCCTAAAAATAAACAAACAAACAAACAAAACAAAACAAAAAGCTGGCCACCATCACCTGAAACATAAAAATCAGATAAGGTTTGTAATAGATATCCCCATATCTACTAGTCATGACTTCCAATCTATATGGAATGAAATGCACTCAAAATATAAAGACCTAGCAGAGGAAATCAAAATAATTTGGACCCAGAATAAAGTAAATATCATCCCTATTATCCTTTATGGTACCACAGTTGTTCCAATAATACCCTCAATGAGCCTACAGAATATGAAAATTATATGCCAATGCTATTATGCATTTTTAAAAAGTAATCATTTGTGTGAAAGTATCATTAAACCTTAAAAAAATAGTAAAATTGTAATTTGTCCCAGGACCATTTCTATCTGAGCTACAAGGAAAAAAATAAAAAGCACTGAGGTATTACCATTACTATTGAGGCTGCTACTACCATTTTTCATTTATTTTTGAGAATTGCAAAGTCTCTTTTATTTACAAATTATATAATCCTACTTAACATTTAATTTGATTCTATAAAAATCCTGTGAGACAAGTGTTACAGCTAGCAACTATTATTCACATTTTTCAGATAAGAAAACAGACACAGAAAAGTTGAGTGACTTGTCCAGGGTCACACATCTAGGAAGTTTATGGATCACAATTCAAACTGAGCTTGGCCTGACTCTAAGTCTAATACTCCAATGATTCTTCCAAGTAACATTACTTTGGCAGAACAGTAATTTTTAGATTGCTTGGGTGTTCTTTTGAAAAAGAGAGGAAATGTAATGTGGTTGATAGAGAGCCAGGTTTGTAGCCAGGAAGACTTAGGTTCAGGTCTTGCTTCTGTTATATACTGGCTGTGTGACCCTAGGCAAGTCATTTATTGTCACAATGTTCTAGGCAAATTTCTAAGATTATAATTTGTAGACAAGGTCAATGGTAGGGAAAATTTCCTTACTTAGGATTTCCCTATACCAATGATACTACAGGTTCATTCATTATCTCCTGATCCTAAGATGAGAGCACACATTTATATTATATTCCTGGGGCCAGTTCCCTTTAAGTAAAACCCCTTTTGTCATAAGTGTTCATAATTCCAGATTTATTTATTCAGTTTGCCACCATTTCCTAGGTTCAGATTACAACCTATCTCTGCCTTTTCAATCTTGAATCTGCGCAATTCTTACCAGTGTTTTCCCAAAAATCCTCTGCATAGGAGTTAGATAACTGAACCTGTTTTGACCCTGTTTTGAAAGAACTTACAACCTAAAGCATGTGCACATACACACACATACATACATGTGTACATATACTCACATACATATATACATATATAATATACCAAGCTAAGTTGCAATTACTGCATAAAGACAAAAATAGTGTTATATGTAGGTTGAGGCAAACTATTTGCTCTCTTTTTTTTCTTTTTTTTCCCTTTTTTTTGGTTTTGTTTCTTCTCTTTCATGATTCATTCCATTGGTTATAATTCTTCTTTACAACTCAACTATTGTATAAATAAGTTTAATGTAAAGATATATGTAGAACCAGTATCGGATTACATGCTATCTCGTGGGGGAGGGGAGTGGAGAGAGAGGGAGAGAAAATTTGAAACTGAAAAACTTGTGCAACTTAGTGTGGTAAACTAAAAATAAAAAATAAATTTAAAAATTAAAAAAGGGTCAGAAATATCAAGAGAATTAATGAAAAAAAATACAAAGGAAGGTGGCCTAGTAATACCAGATCTCAAATTATATTATAAAGCAGTTATCATCAAAATAGTCTGATAATAGCTAAGAAATAGAGTGGTGGTTCAGTGTAACAGATTAAGTAAACAAAACACAGTAGTAAATGACCATAGTAACCTAGTGTTTGATAGACCCAAATGCCACAGTCTTTGGGATTAGCACTCACTATTTGACAAAAATTGCTGGTAAAACTGGAAAACAACAGGGCACAAATTAGGTACAGATCAACATCTTATGCTGTGTACCAAGATAAAGTCAAAATGGGGCATGATTTAAAAATAAAATTAGGAAAGCAAATTAGAAGAGCAATGAATAGTCTACATGTCAGATCTATGGAGAAGGGAAGAATTCATGACCAAACAAGAGAGAGAGCATTACAAAATGTAAAACAGATCATTTTGATTACATTAAATTAAAAAGCATTTGCAGAAACAAAACCAATGCAACCAAGATTAGAAGGAAAGCAGAAAGCTGGGAAATAATCTTTATAGCAAGTGTCTCTGATAAAGGCCTCATTTCTCAAACATATAGAGAACTGAGCCAAGTTTATAAGAATACAAGCCATTACAACACCAATTTATAAGTGGTCAAAAGATATGAACAGGCAGATTTTAGATGAAGCAATCAAAGCTCTCTACAAGTGTATAAAGATGTGTTCTAAATATCTTTTGATTAGAGAAATTCAAATTAAAACTTCTCTGAGTTACCACTTCACACATATAAGATTGGCTACTATGACAAAAAAGGAAAATGGTAAATGTTGGAGAAGATGTGAGAAAATGGGGATACTGCAATACCACTACTAGGTCTGTATCACAAAGATATCATAAAAGAGAAAATGACCTACATGTGCAAAAATATTTATAGTGGACCTTTTTGTGGTGGCAAAATATTGGAAGTTGTAGGGATTCCCATCAGTTAGGGAATGTCTGAATAAGCTGTAGTATATGAATGCTATTGTGCAATAAAAAATGGTGAACAAGCAGATTTCAGAAAAACCTGGAGAGACTTGTATGAACTGATGCAAAGTGAAATGAACAGAAGCAAAAAAAAACATTGTACACAGTATCAGCAACGTTGTGTGATGATCAACTATGAATGACTCAACTCTTCTAAGCAACACAATAATCCAAGACAAATATGTCTTGGATATGGATATGAAGGAAAATGCTGTCCATATCTAGATAAAGATCTATGGAGTCTGAATACAGATGGAAGCATACTTTTTTCTCTTACTTTATTTTTTTGTGTTTTTTTTCTTTTGATCTGCTTCTTCTTTCACAACTGTGACTAATATGGAAATATGTTTTGCATGATAGCCCATGTGTCACCTATATCACATTGGCTACCATTTTAGGAAGAGGGAAGGAAAGGAGGGAGGAAAGGAGGTAGAAAAATTTGGAACTCAAAATCTTGTAAAAATGAATGCTAAAATTGTCTTGACATGTAGTTGGGAAAAAATTAAATAGTACTAAATTTTTTTAAAATAGTGCTATAATATCACTTAAGGAAACCAGTAAAATCTTCATGTAAGTGTGGGAATTTAAGCTATGCATTGAAAGGTGGGTAAAATTTCAGTAGGTTGTGTTGTAGGAGTTGAAGGAGAAGCATTCCACACAAAATAAGAACAAAGGTGCAAGGGTGGAGAGTGTGAAACATAGTACTATTTAGCTGATACATAGAATATGTGGAGGGGAATAGTGTGAGAAAATACGGCAAAGGTAGGGTAATACTGGATATGGATGATTTTGAATGACAGTCTGTGGAGCTTAGTCTTTATTGGATAGTCAATGGAGAGACACTCAAGATCTTTGATCAGGGACATGATATGATCAGAACAGGACATCAGGAAAAGATATGTGATAGCATATACAGATGCTGATGTTATCTGCAACTTATATGCTAAGAAGTACTAGGAGCTATGCTGACACAATAGTCATCTACTGAAAATGAAGAATCATTTTTCAGTCTGTACTCTCTCTGTGCCTAACCTCTAAGGAGTTCATTGAAGAAAACAAGTGTATACATGTATATATATATATATATACATGCACACATATATACATACATATATTATGCAGACACATATATATGTATACACATGTACATACATGAACATCATTTATATTTTCTGTTTGTGCCTACATTAAAATTCAAAACTAGAAAGTATTCAGTCAAGTCAAAAGACTATATAGTATAGTTTATCTAAGACATTGGTTTTTGTTCATCTAGAGATTTTACTTCCAAATAAGAACTTAGGCTTCAATTAAAATTATTTTATTTGTACAGTTTAATATATTTGTGGATCTATTTATAAAGCATCCAGAGAATTCACTTACTACTGTAAGGAAAACTTCAGCTAGGGAAAACATTAGTAAGCATGATTTTTCCCTGGTAAAGGTGTAACCTGGATTATTTGGTATGGCATACCTATTTTTCATTACTGATTTCTGGCTGAATTAAGTAAAACTACAAGAAAAATGCATTCCAGTTCACACTTGACACTCAAAACAAGAAAAAAGAGAACATTAATGTTTCATGGACTATTATTATGAGGATGGATGATTTAAAATCACCTATTTCTCATCATTTTTTAAAATAAGCAATATAAAGAAAACTGTCTTTTTCTTGTTCTCTAAGATAACAGGAGAACTTAAATAAACTAAGGATGCAAGCCTCTGTATAGTCTACTTGGGATTTTAAAAGTCTTTCTTAGCTCTAATGACTGGTTTTAGTTTTCTGTAGCATAGAGACAAGTCCAAGAAAATTTGCAAGACTTCATTGTCAGAAACTCACATAGTCTCATCATTGATTTAGAAAATCAATGAGCTCAGTATCACTCTGAATTGACTGTCATTCTCCCTTCCTAAGAAAGCATGGACAGGAATAATGATTCATAAGACATGGAAGATTATTTAATGAAAGATTTCTTGGATGTTGGCTATGGGTAGAAAACTGCCTCCATGAAGCAATCATATCTGTCCTTGGATGTCCTCAATACCCTGCATAGAGTTGCAGCAGGGGGAACAGACAAATTGCACTTATTACATTTCAATTTTTATCTCCTTCCTCTTTAACAATGTATTTTCTTTTTAACTCTTCCAATATTGCTGGCTAGGCAGCTCATGACACATCTGTGGAAGGATGTTCATTTTTACCCAAGCATATCTATGCTATGCACTTATTACCATATTCTTATTCACAGTTTTAGTATTGCTTTCTGTGAAGTGTTTCACACCAAAAGGGTGGATTTCATCCCAGAATATAGGAGAAATAAAGTTCCAGTAGAGCAAGCCTTTAGGTAAATGGATAACTCCACTACCAGAAATGCTGCTAGTATCAGCCACAAGCCTGATGGGAGAAAAGAAGTTGCAAAGGGCAATATCACATATATGTTCAAATTGGGGATTAGACCCAATGGGAGAGTATGGAAAGAAGCAGAAGATGTTAGAGGCAACTTCTATTAACAAGTGATTACTTATCTGCCACTCATCCTCTCCTTACTACCACCCCCCTGTTTCCTTCATCACCTATATCTATCCTTGGAGAAGTAGACACAAACATTTTCCTTTCTCTCTCCTTCTGTACTCTCCTATTCAGTTCAGGTTCACCCTCCATCTCCCCATGTGTACCCCTTCTGCTAATCCTTTCCACTGAGGCTGCCAATGAATAGGTTTTTCATAACAAAGGAAACTGAGTCAAAATACTTTGATTTCCTTCTCCCTCAGATTAAAAGAAAAATAGTGGAATACTGTAACAACAATGCCACTCGCTGCTTCTGTGGCTGTGTAAGACCAATAACACCAGCACATAGGAGGGCTACTAGCACAGTTTCTTTGATCTGCTTTTCTAAGGAAAGCAACTTTAAGGGGTTTACAATTTCACTTTAATTAAACATCCATATATCATTCACTCAGTTCAGGGGGCAAAGTCAACACCTTGAACTTCAGAGAAAACATAAACAGAAATTACAAGCAGAAATTATGTGAACAGAGCAAAATAACACAAATCAGCAGACAGGCTTCTAGCTGTCACTCCAAGACAGTACATACATAGTTACCAGAAAGAGAAGCACCAATATTTGGATCTTCAAGGGGGTGAGGCTCCTTAAGGGCTACCCAGAGTCTCATCTGGCCAAATCACCAACACTCTTCCAATGAGTGTGCCCCCAAAAGTAAAATGCCAACCTCAGAGCATATATATCCTGTTTAGGGCCCTAGGGCTTAGCACCTACCTAGCAAAAGGGTGTGGGAAATATCTTTAATCACAAGCACCACATCACATATATTGTTTACAATCAATTATTCTTGGTTCAAACAAAGGCAAGACTCAAAAGACACTTGGTTGCCTCAGTGCTGAGAAGTACTCCAAAACAAAAGACAACAAAAAAGTCCCACCCTGCTTCCCATTACAAATACCAATCACTTTTTGTCCCAGTAAGAGGAGTTAGTACTAAGATTCATGATGTGTTAAAGAAATTGATCTGCTGAAGCTTCAGTCATTCCTTGACTTCCTCAAGCTTTATGGAGCCACTTCCCAATGTGCCAAAGTTCACTTTCTTCCCATGAAGCTCAACTCTTATTCCTTTGTCTTTCATGTCTCCCCAATGCTTTTTTTCCTTATTTTCCCACCAGATAGAGGGAAAAACATAATGAAAGTCTTACATTGTCTTATCCTTAGTCCTGAACACTATTTTCCTAGACACTTCCATTTTGTCAATAAGAGAGGCACTGTGATGTAGTGGCTAAAGCACTGCAAGTCCAACCAGCAAGACCGAGGTTTACCTGCCTCCAACACTACATAGTTGTGTGACTATGGGTGAGAAACTTAACCTCTCTGGGTCTGCTTTCTCATCTGTTTAAAAAAAGTGGGGGAGGGGATTACACTCCATGACCTGTGAGGTCTGTTCTAGCTTTAAATTCATGATAAAGCACCCCCTCATCACCCTGGTATTCATCTGTGCTATTCCATCACCTATGATGTTAATTTGGTAATGAATGATGTGATGAGATTTTTGTCTCTAAAAATTTTCCAATTATGTCTTTTGCCCTTTAGATTCTTCAGCCCCTTGATACTATCTTTGCTTTCTCAGTGCCTCTCAGTCAAGTCTACAAGCATTTATTAAAAATTATTTGATTTATAGCAGCCCTTCTCATGGTGGCAAAATATTAGAAATTGAGTGGTTGCCCATCAATTGGGGAATGGCTGAACCAGTTATGGTACATGAATGTAATAGAATACTATTGTGTAATAAGAAATGATGAGCAGGAAGATTTCAGAAAAACCTAGAAAGACTTGTATGAACTGAATTGAGCAGAACCAGTAAAACTTATTAGCAACATTGTGTGATGATCAACTGTGAATGACTTAGCTCTTCTCAGCAACATAATGATCAAAGGCAAATACAAAGGATCCATGATGGATAATACTGTCCACATCCAGATAAAGAACTGATGATCTCTGAATACAGATTGGAGCATACTTTTTCACTTACTCTGTTTTTGTGTGTTTTTTCCTTTTGATCTGTTTCTTCTTTCACAACTGTGGCTAATATGGAAATATGTTTTACATTATTGGACATATACAACCTATATCAAATTGTCTACCGTTTTAGGAAGAGGAAAGGGGGGAGAGGGAGGGAGAAAAATGTGGAACTGAAAATCTTGTAAAAATGAATGCTAAAAATTGTTGTGACATACCATTGAAAAAAATAAAATACTATTAAAGAGTTTATTTGCCATGTATTGTGCTAAGCACTAGAAATACAAAGAAAGCCAGAACAATAATAACAACAAAAATCAACCCCCACTTTCAAGGATCTCACAGTCTATCAGGAGATGATATGTAAACTACTCACAAACATGATATATACATATATATATATATATATGTATATATGTGTATATATATATATATATATATATATATATATATATATAGGATTAATTGGTGATCATCTCAGAGCAAAGGCACTAAGTTTAAAGAGAACTAAGAAAAGATTCTTGCAGGTGGGACTTTAGATGACACTTAAAGGAAAAGCCCATGGGCAAGCCACTTTTATTTTAGAATCAAAAAGACTTGGGGTGTGGTTTACTTGGAACTCTGATCAGGGCAATACAGATCTACCAATTGACTTTTCATTTTTTTTTAACCAGTACAAAATGGGCAGCCAGAAATATAGGTCTCCTTGCTCCAAGGGTGACTAGGTCTTCTATCACTGTGAAATAAAGTTAAGGAAAACAGAGAGAGGAAAAGGAAAAGGAGAGGGATGGAGGGAGAGAGGGAGAGAAAGAGGGAAGGAGAGAAAGAGGGAAGGAGAGAAAGAGGGAGGGAGAGAGAGAGATTACTGTTTTAATGATTAATGTTTTGTATTATAGTATGATATTTGGTGGGCAGCTAGGTGATACAGTAGATAGAGTCCCAAGTCTAAAGTCAGGAAGACTCCTCTTCATGAGTTCAAATCTGGCCTGAGACTCTTGCTGTATGACCCCAGGCAAGTCACTTAACCCTGTTTGCCTCAGTTCCTCATCTGTAAAATGAGCTGAGGCAAACCATTCCAGAGAAAATTCCAAATAGGGTCACAAAGAGTCTGATATCACTAAAAATGATTCAACACAAACATGTCATTGGGTCCTAGCTACTTTCTTCCCACTCTTTTTCATTATTTACCTTGAGATTCTTGACTTTTTGTTCCACTAGATGCATTTCATTATTACTTTTCCTAGCTGTAATCTTTTAGTGGTTTGATTGATATGGCACTGCATAAGTAAATTAATTTAGGTATTTTTGTCACTCTTGTTACATTTGTATGGCCCATACATGAATTATGTCTTTCCAATTATTTAGTTCTCTTTTTATCTCTGTAAGGAGAATGTTGAACCTACTTCAATCTTGGTCCATTATGATATACTACCTTTCACCATAACCACCACCAACCCCTGAGCTATAGGGTCACAGTGAGTGGGGAAAGTGCAGGTTTTCACTGCCTTTATTTGTGATTTAGCAGTAGCAACATGCTGAGTAACTACTTGAGTTAGAACTCCAGCCTGCCTAGTCTCTGCACAAACTGTTGGTGTCTGTCCAACTCTGACCCCCTCACCAGGCTTTTCAAAAGATTTTCATTATTAGGCAGATCCATAGAAAGAAGTAGAAATGAAGTTGCCCCACTCCTCAGTGTTTTTGTGTGAAAACCAGCCATAAAATCAGATACAGGTTAAAGAGGAGATCCTAGAGAGGGATGAACTTGTGCTTATATGATGATTTCCATTTATCTTATACCAAGCACAGAAAGCTTACCATGACATCCCTGATGGGAAGTAAATGATATTATCTGCCAATTTTGAAAGCTGTCTGCAAAAGTATGAACTTAAAGAAACTTTACGGGAAAAAAATTCTCCTGTCGTTTTTATATGTCTTTACTTGTTTCAGTAATAAATATTTGTGTGTATTTTTAAAAGTATTTAGTATTTACCAAAATGAGGTCTATTTCCAAAGATTTTTACTGAAAAGGGAAAATAATTTATATGTTCCAAAATATTTATAACAGCTCTCTTTGTGGTGGCAAAGAACTGGAAATTGTGGAGATGCCTTTTAATTGGGGAATGGTTGAAAAGTTGTCACATATGATTGTAATGGAGCATTACTATGCTATAAGAAATGATGAACCCAATGATTTTAGAAAAAAATGGATACACTTGGATGAAATAATGAAGAGTGAAGTGAGCAGAACCAAGAGAATGTATACAGTAACAGCAATATGATTTTAAGAACAATTTTGAGCAAATAAGTCATTTTGACTATTACAAAAACCAAAATTAATGACAAAGTACATATGAAGTAAAACACTATCTGCATGCAGAGAGAGAACTGATAAATAGAAGTAGGTATAGAATGATTTTACATATGTATATGCATGTATGTATGTATACATATACATATTCATATCTAATGGTAGCTATCTCTTGTGAGGGAAGGGGGAGGAAGAAAAAAAGGAAATATACACAATAATGGTATTATATATTTAAAAGGAATAACAATTTGCACATAATAGATTTGCAGTTTCACATGCAATCAGCTTTTTTATTATACTGTTGTGTAAATGCTTGTTTTATTCCATAAATTAAAAACAAAATAAATAATAAATTTAAAGCAGTATATTTCAGATAGTTCTTTGTGTGCTATGATGGGTAGATTCCCAAATATTTTATACATTCTGTAGTTACTTTGAATGGAATTTCTCTCTCTATTTCTTCCTGCTGGATTTTGTAGCTGATATACAAAAAAGGTGATGTTTTCTTCACATAGCTCCTCTTTGTAAAAATCAGTATTTAGTCATTGTTGTATAAATTGATCCATCTTTTTACTCTGATTACTCTCATTAATTCCTCATTTCCTTGATTGTTATCCTGTCTTTTTTTCTCTCTCTTTTTCTCTTTCCTCTTTCTCTATCATCTTTCTATCTCTACCTCTATCGATCTTTGTGTGTATATGTATCGAGAACTTTAACTACAATATGTTATGAAAATTTGAAAAAAGTTACACATGTAATAATTATAAACTCACATGTGAATGGTTTAAATTCTACTCAATTTAAAAAAGAGAAGAGGAACTGATAACACAAAGAAATTTACTGAGTATGAGAAACGATTAAAATAAACAAGCATGTAAAGGGAAAATGGGGGGTTGGAACAAAGTCTAGTATGGATGGGTGATGAAAAAATAGGAGTTGTAATCATGATTTCAGACAAAGCAATAATGTCAAGTGAGAGAAATAGAGAAACTGCGTTTTGTTTAAAGGTATCATAGACAATGGAAAAATAACAGCAATAAATGTCTATGCATCAAATGGCATACTGTCTACATTCTTTGTGGTAGCAATTATCGAAGTGCGTGCCCATCAGCTACAGAATAGCTGAAGAGCATGGAATAGGAATGTAATAAAGTATTATTTTGTAGTGTTACATGATGAATATAGTTTAGAATAGGAAGGTAGCATTGATAAGAGCTGGTGTGGAGTGAAATTAGCCAAATCAAAAGAACAATGTACATAATAATGAACACTTAAATGGAAAAATCAATAACAGAAGCCAAACTCCATTCACATGAAAAACCAATTATGATCCTGGGGAAGAGATAATGAAATATAATGCCCTCCTCAAGCCAACAGATCAGTGAACTATTAGAACAGTATATCTGTATATACATATGTATATACATATATATATAATAACATATTCAAAAAGTTGTTTTTCTTTGTTATATAGCAGAGGACGTCATTGAGAGAGAAAGGGAGGGATTTTTTTATTGTTTCTTTTCCAGAAATGACTGTGGTCTAAAGGCACATAAGCTACCAATAAAAAATATATCATTACAAAAAAAAGAGTAGTGTCAAAGACTGGATAGGACTATGGTTCATGGTAGTTAACATTATCAGATAAGAGTGAGAAGGCAAAGGATTTTAGACATTTTGCTTCTTTTTTCTTTATCAAAAAAGATCTTTAGACTGGAAGGAGAGAAACAAATATGGCTAGTAGAGAGTTAATTTATAAGATAAATAAGACTATGCTAAGGTTGGAACCTATTAGCACCTGACTGCTAATGATGAGTACAAGTTAACATATCAAGTGAAACTACATTCTTTGGTATGGAAAGTGTTGGCAGGTGTTAGGTTTGAGTGGCTGTTAGTGATCTTCAAAAGCTCTTAGAGTCTAGAGCAGGACTCAGAGAAAAGCAAGTGCTATCTCAGTCATCAAAAAAAGGAAAAACAATGAATTCTGGGTAGTGTATGCATGTGAACTTGACTTTGACAGGGGCAAAATTTTAGATGTTTTTAAAGGAATGTTTGATGTATATCTATCAAAGGAAGTGATAATCACAAGTAATGTGGTTTCATCCATAATTGTTAAATTGACTTTTTTTCTTTTTAGATAGCATTATTAAACTAGTAGGTCAGGGAATAAGTAAATAAAGTTTACTTATATTATAGCAATTATTAGCAGAACTATCTCATGCTTTTCTTGTGAAGAAGATATTATAGCAAACATTAGAGACATTATCTCATACTTTTCTTGTGGAGAAGATTGAGAGACACTCTCTAGATGAGAATACCCTTAGGTAGATTCAGAACTGCTTAACTGTTCAGATGCATCATATTGGAAGGATGTCTCCAGAGGAATGCCCAGGCATCTGTCCTTGACCTTACGCTATTCATAGTTTTATAAATGTTTGCATAAAGACATGAATGACAAAAGTATCTAATTTGCAAATGGCACAAAAGGGGGTGGGAGACCTGGGATATTGTAAAATAGTTATTATAGCAACTGATCTTTAAAGACTACAGAATTGGGGGGACGGAGTCAAGATGGCGGCTAGAAAGCAGGGACTAGCATGAGCTTCACACAGAGTCCCTCCAAAAACCTATAAAAAATGGCTCTGAACCAATTCTAGAAATGCAGAACCCACAAAATAGCAGAGGGAAACAGGGCTCCAGCCCAGGACAGCCTGGAAGGTCTCTGGGTGAGGTTCATCCCACATGAAGCTGGGAGTGGAGCGGAGTGGAGCAGAGCCTAGAGTGGGTGGCGCAGACCAACCAGACCAGAAGCTGGGTGGAATGGGCCCTAGCGCCCTGAATCAGTGAGCTGCATCAGTTACCAGACGTCTCAACCCACAAACACCAAAGACAACAGAGAAGGTTAGTGAAAAAAGCTTCTGGGGACAGAGTGAAAAAAGGAATTTGTGGTTTGGCCACCGCCCTGGGGGCAGCAGAGGTGGGGCAGCTACAGAACTACAGCTGCGGTTGCTTCCGGCTCCAGGCCCACCTGGTGGGAGGAATTAAGTGGCAGGTCAGAGCAGGAGTGAAGAGCCTGCTGAAGATCTAAGTCCAGTCTGGGTTAGGGGTTCTTGGAGAAGGAGGAGTGTTGATGTGACAGAGCTGGCACATCCCCCCAAGCTTGGAAAATAGTTCTCTTAACTCTTCAAGCAGTCATACCCCGCTGAAAAACACAAGGGTCAAATTAGTTGGCTGGGAATATGGCCAGACAGTGAAAATGCACCCAGATTCAGTCTCAGACTTTGGAATCTTTCTTTGGTGACAAAGAAGGCCAAAATATACAGCCAGAAGAAGTCAACAAAGCCAAAGGGCCTACAACAAAAGCCTTCAAAAAAAACCATGAACTGGTCTCAGGCCATGGAAGAGCTCAAAAAAGATTTGGAAAAGCAAGTTAGAGAAGTAGAGGAAAAATTGGGAAGAGAAATGAGAAGGATGCGAGAAAACCATGGAAAAACAAGTCAATGACTTGCTAAAGGAGACCCAAAAAAATACTGAAAAAATATACTGAAGAAAATAACATCTTAAAAAATAGACTAACTCAAATGGCAAAAGAGCTCCAAAAAGCCAATGAGGAGAAGAATACCTTGAAAGGCAGAATTAGCCAAATGGAAAAGGAGGTCTAAAAGACCACTGAAGAAAACACTACCTTAAAAATTAGATTGGAGCAAGTGGAAGCTAGTGACTTTATGAGAAATCAAGATATTATAAAACAGACCCAAAGGAATGAAAAAATGGAAGACACTGTGAACTATCTCATTGGAAAAACCACTGACCTGGAAAATAGATCCAAGAGAGATAATTTAAAAATGATTGGACTACCTGAAAGCCATGATCAAAAAAAGAGCCTAGATATCATCTTTCAAGAAATTATCAAGGAGAACTGCCCTGATATTCTAGAGCCACAGGGCAAAATAGAAATTGAAAGAATCCACCAATTGCCTCCTCAAATAGATCCCAAAAGGAAACCTCCTAGGAATATTGTCGCCAAATTCCAGAGCTCCCAGATCAAGGAGAAAATACTGCAAGCAGCCAGAAAGAAACAATTTGAGGATTGTGGAAATACAATCAGAATAACCCAAGATCTGGCAGCTTCTACATTAAGAGATCGAAGGGCTTGGAATACAATATTCTGCAGGTCAATGGAGCTAGGATTAAAACCAAGAATCACCTACCCAGCCAAACTGAGTATCATTCTCCAAGGCAAAATATGGATTTTCAATAAAATAGAGGACTTTCAAGCTTTCTCAGTGAAAAGACCAGAGCTGAATAGAAAATTTGACTTTCAAACACAAGAATCAAGAGAAGCATGAAAAGGTAATCAAGAAAAAGAACAAGAAAAAGAAATTGCAAGTGACTTAATAAAGTTGAACTGTTTTGTTTACATTCCAACATGGTGGAGAACAGTAGGTCTTGATTCACCTCAAATTCCTTGACTCTTTGCACAGTTCTTTCTACCATATCAAAATGTTTCCCCTATAACTTAATATTTCTATAAATTGGATTTTTTAAGAAAAAACATCCTTCAAATAAATAATTTGGGAAGACTGGCATAGAAGACATCCATAATCATACTAGTAGTTAAATGTAGCAGCAGTTGTTTGTTTTGTTTTCCTAGAAACAATCCTTTCTCTATCCTTTCTCAGTAACCTAGTCAACTACCATGGATTTAGTTTTCATCTCTATACAAGTAACTTCAACACGTATATTTAGCCCTAGTTTCCCTCTTAAGTTTTATTCCCACACCACAAATTGCTTATTGAACATTTCGAATTGGATGTCCTACAGGCACCTCAAATACAACATGTCCAAAACAGAACATCTTTTTTTTTCTCCTCACCTTCTGAACTTCCTTATTATCGACAGTACCAGCATGTTCTCCAATCTTAGAAACATCCTCGACTCCTCATTCTCCCTCAGTCCTCATGTCCAGTCAATTAGCAAGTCTTCTCAATTCTACATCCACATCTCTCCACCTTCTCCCTCCCTCCCCCTGCCCTGTCACAGTTACAGTCGCTATCCCTAGACCATGTACTCACCACCTTTTTCTGGACTATTAGATAACGGACCTAAGGGGTCTCCCTACTCCAAATGTCTACTCTTTTTAATCCATCTTCCACATTACTACCAAAGCCTCTGCCTCTGCCTCTGCATGTCCTCTCCAAAGGAAGGTAAACTTTGATGGCTGAAAGCTGCCAAGTTAACTTTGGGTTTACTAGCTAGGTCTCTTTCTCAAAGACCAAGCCTTAAACCTGTGTGAGGTAAATAAAATGTGAAGACTTCACAGGGAAGATATGTACAAATATATATCTATATCTATACTATGAAATGTTTAAAAATCAAGAAATAGGGAAGTAAAAAAAAATTCTGAGGCCGTGAGAGTCTGATGGCTCAGCCTCTGGGAAAGTTTACCCTGAAACATTTTGTTCTTTCTTCTGGTTCTGGTTTAAAGATTTGCTCAGTAAGAATGGGGTCACTGTGACCTGCTTTCCTTTACTGTAAAAGTACTGTAAAGGAATGGAGAGGGTCTCCCCTTCCCCTTATCCTATTCTCCTTTAGATTTATAGATGTCACCTCAGTTGTAGTCATTAACTAAGGGAATGGGAATTGGAGTTTCTGTGCCTCAATTTCCTGGTTCTTTGTCTAGCTTTTGTGCTCAGATTGTAAGCTCACCTCCCAGCCAATGGTGAGGAGGGTCAGAGGTGGGCAGGAATTCTCTTGTATTAGGTATAATTATTGGTGCTTTGCCCCTTGTAAAGCACCTCCTTTGCTAGTTCTGCTCTGTGCTATCAGAGGACGCCCAATTCCCAGCAATTGAATAAAATTTATTTCTGTTCCCACCCTGAGATGGCTCCTTATTATAAATTTAATTGGTGAGGGTCTTTCATCCCACACAAACCGATTTCACTCTGGAGCCCATAGATTGGACAACAGTAGGTCCCTTCCCCAAGACCACTTAATGGCTTCGCATGAATGTAAATAGTAACTGTTTCTCTTTTGGCCAGCGACCCCATGGGTCTTCCCCTACCAGTTTGATTTTTTTTAATCAAAAGGACCATCCCTTGACTCACTTCTTAAAGAGCCTTATTCACTGCATGGGCCTTACCTCACTCAAAGTGAGAACCTGAAAAGACCTTAACCTAAAAGGACCAGGGTCTCCCATTGCATCCTGGGCCATCTCCAATCATACTGTTGAATGTCTGGCCACTGCACCCAGATGGCTCTGGAGGAGAAAGTGAGGCTAGTGACCTTGCACAGCACTCCCTCACTCAAATCAAAGTCAGCTGCAAGTCATGTCATCATCTCTCTGATGTCATGGTCCTCTTCAAGAATGAAGGACAAACACAACAACCACACAAAGTGATTTCCCTAAAGCAGAGGTATAACCATGTCATTTCCCTGCTTAATTAACTTCAGAGGTTTCCTATTACCTAAAGAGCAAATGGAATTCTTTTATTTGGTCTGTAGAGATTTTCACAACTTGGCCTCATTCTACCTTTCGAGGCTGATTATAAATTAGTCCACTCACTTTATGGTCCAGACAAACTGGCCTTCCTTCTGTTCTTTGCAGATTATCCTGCATCTGCATTTTTGTACTTTTTCGTAGATTATCCCCCATACCTGGAAAGTAATCTTTTCCTCATCTTTACCTCTTAGTGTATCTAGCTTTCTTCAAATTTCAGCCTAACTGCCCCCTCATATATGAAGCCCTTCCTAATCTTCCTTGCTCACTTAGCTTCTAGTGTTGAGCATTAAATTTTTTTTAAAAATGTTTTGTATATAGCAATGCTCTATAAATATTCTCCAATCAACAACCAGATTATTTCAAGTTGGTTCCCCACAGGGAAGCTTCAACATCTCTGCTCAGGGAGAACTCATTTAGAGGTGGTGTTTTTTTATTTCTATAGTTCATGAACATTTACCAGTGTTAGGGGTTCATGAGCTATGGTGCTAGTCTGGAGGATACCAACTGATATAATTTATGTTGCTAGACTTCATTAGATTTTGTAAATAGGTATTTACTAAGTGGTATAGGAAGAAAAGTTGATACAAACACTTCTCTCCACCAAAAATGTCTACAACAATATTATGCAAAAAGTAAACAAAGTCCACAGTAAAGTTGCCTCAAACTTAGGGCTCAGAGGCTGCAAAGTGGTAACCCTCAGTTCCTCAATGTCACTTTGCTAGAAGTCCTTTTCTTCCCTTCAAAGAAATCTCATGAACTTCCTCTTAGGCACTGTGTAGTTTTCTACCTGCTGCCTCAGGGAAGTGTTGCTGCTCTCGAGGTCACAAAGAGTCTGACTCGACTGAAATGACTGAACAAGAAGTTTTCTGCCAGGCTCCTTATGGAATCTTGGAGCTATCATTCCTCAGTGTTTTCTAGTTGGTCCTTGGTTCCCAATGTTTTTGCTATTGGTCAGTGCTGTTGTTAGTGTTTCTTCTTCTTCCTTGTCCCTCTTGTCATATTATGATGCTGTCTGCCACTATCCCCTCCTTCACCCATATTTTACATCAAGAGGTGGTTGTTCTCCTTGCCAAGACAAAAACCTACACCACCAAGTGGTCCCTTTTCTTCCTGTCCTCTCTGGAAAATTGGCTTCTCTATCATCTCTACTTTTATGCTAATGTTCAATGGCTCCCTGTCTGCTGGCTGCATCTTTACTTCCTACAATCTATAGTCTCCACTGTACTCAAAAACTCTTCATCTGGACCTATCCATTCACAATAGCTATTGATCTATATCTATCTTACCTACCTTTTGTGGCTAATGTCCTTGTGATCACTTACAATAGGTAATTCCATGTACTTTCCTATCAGTCTCTTAACTCTTTGAGGTCTGGTTTCCATCCTTATTACTCAACAAACACTCTCTTCAAACCTACCTCTTCATTGTCTCTTAATTTATCTCTATCTCTTAATTGTCAAATTTAATGGACTTTTCTTTCAGTTCTCATCCTTCTTGACCTCTTTTCAGCCTTTAACACTCTCTTCTTCTTGATACTCACTTTTCTAGTGAGTCTCTCTGAGTCTCTCTGGGTCCCCCTGGGTCTCTCCTGGGTCTCCTCCTACCTCCCTGACTGCTCCTTCTATGTCTCCTCTGCTGAATTTTCACCCATCATGCCCTCAAAATTTTGGTGTGACCCAAGTGTCTGACCTATGCCCTCTTCACTTCTCTCTGTATATTATTTCACTTGGTGATTTCATCAGTTACCATGAATTTGTTATCACTACTCTGGTGATGATTCTCAAATCTAGTAATCTAGCTCTCATCTGACATCCAGACTCATAATTGCTTTTTAGACATTTCTTACTGGATGTCTCATAGACATCTTAAACTCATCATATCCAGGACTGAACTATGTTTTCTCCACCAAATGATCCCTTCTTCCTAAATTGCCTATTATTGTTGAGGGTACCACATTATCCCAGTCACCCAGGCTTGAACTCTAGATGTCATCCTCTTCCCTCACTTTCGTTCTGTCCCCACCCCAAACCCAAAATAAGTGGCCCAGTCCTGTCATTCCTACCTTTTAATGTCTTTTATATATGCCCTCCTTTCCTCTGATACTGCAAACCACCCTGGTGCTGGTCTACATGTCTGGACCATTGCAGTAGCTTGCTGATTGGTTCACCCACCAAAAGTCTTTCACCATTTCACTCCATACTACATTCAGCAATCAAACTGCCTAAAACACAGGTTTGACTAAATCATACACATATTCAATCAATCCATATTGCCTCCAGCATCAAATATAAAATCCCATGTTTCACATTCCAAGTCTTTTATAACCTTGTCCTTCTTACCTTTCCAGGCTTCTTTTATTTTATTCCATTCCACATACTCTGTGATCCAGTTTACACTGGCTTTCTTGACATTCCTCAAGCACAACAGTCCATCTCCATCTCCTGACATTGGGTATTTTTACTGGCTATTTGTCATAAGAATACCATCCCTCCTCATCTCTGCCTCCTCCTAGCTACCTTGGTTTCCCTGGATTCCTTCAAGTCCTAGCTAAAATCTACTTTCTATGTGAAGCATTTCCTGATCCACCTTAATTTATGTGCCATCCCTTTGTTGATTATCTCCAGTTTATCTTCAATGTATCTTATTTGTACATAGTTGTGCTAATGTTCTCCTCTGAATTTTACTGTGAGATTTTCAAGAGGAAAAACTGCATTTTCCCTTTCTTTGTATCCTTAGCTCTTATCCTTAGCACAGTGCTTGGAATATAGTAGACATTTAATAAATGCTATTGACTGATTTACTAACAGGCACCTAGTAGGTATTTAATAAATTACACTTAACTGACTGATTGGAGATCTTCTAGGAAGAATACCAAATTCTCTGACCCTCAAACATTCATAAGATCATCCTCTAGTAGAATCGGGGACAGAGGCTCAGCTGTTCACATTTATGAAGTAATTCCCTCTCAGAGGATTAGCTGGAGCTGTGCTTTGCTAAGCTTCCAGACAGTACAACACTGGGTTCTGAACTAGCCTCCTATTTTATAGAACCATAGGGTGTGAAATGGTATAAATCAATTTAATGTCCTTGATTTATTAATTCAGGAGAGATTGTGGGGCAGTTAGGTAGTACCATGGATAGAGCACCAGACCTGGAGTCTGAAAGAACTGAATTCAAATCCCACCTCAGACATTTAAGAGCTGTGTAACCCTGGGCAAGTCACTTAATCCTGTTTACCTCAGTTACCTCATCTGTAAAATGAACTACAGAAGATAATGGCAAATCAACCCAGTATTTTTGCCAAGAAAAACCCAAATTGAGTCATGAAGAGTTGGGCATGACTGAAACAACTGAACAAGAGATCTTCTATCCTGATATACAGTATGGAAGATGATTATCAATTACTCCCGCCCTCAGACTCCCAAAAGAATATAACCTTTTTCCATGTAGTAGAATCTTAATATATGCTTATTGATTCATTGGTGATTATTACAGAAGAAATAAATAAGATTTGTTAGTGAAAGAATAAGAGATTCAAATCTCTAGAGCATCATAGAAAAGGAAAGACCTAAGAAATAAGATGGATTAATTCCTGGAAAAGAGCTTCTTTGATGACTGTTTTTCAAACTAAAATGTTGAAGCATTGAAGGGGACACACAGAGAAATCTACATAACACTTTTATGTGATCTAGGAAAGTAGTTTAAAAGGGGGGATGTGGAAGGAAGAAAAGAAAAAAATGAGGAAAAGAGAAACAAAAAAGGGAAGAGAGACAAAAATAGGGACAGTCAGAAATAAAGAAACAATATATACCTTAGAAAAGAGAAGGAAAGAGGGTGAAGGAATGTATTATTTCTTACAATTATGGAGTTATAGAAGAATGTAATTAAAATATAGACTTTAGAGGTTGAAGTAGAGAGTGGGAATCTCAAATCTTATATGGACAGAGCAAAAAAAAGCTGATCATAGTGGCAGAAGTATAATAAAGTGGTTTGGAGAGAAGTGGAAAAGAAGGATTTTAATAAGATAGTGGAACTGGAAATGTTATTGACTCAGGAAAGGCAAGCTATAACTAAAATCAGCTGATTATGGGGGGAAGATTTATCCTTTTTAAAACTTATTCATTTATTTTTTTAAATCATTATTTATTTATTTGTTTGTTTTGTAGTTTTCAGCATTAATTTTCACAAGAGTTTGAATTACAAATTTTCTCCTCATTTCTACCCTCCATCCCACTCCAAGATGGCATATATTCTGATTGCCCCATTCCCCAGTCAGCCCTCCCTTCTGTCACCCCACTCACCCCCATCCCCTTTTCCCTTACTTTCTCATAGGGCAAGATAGATTTTTATGCCCCATTGCCTGTATATCTCATTTCCTAGTTGCATGCAAAAACTATTTTTTGTACATCTTCTTTTGAAACTTTGAGTTCTAAATTCTCTCCCCTCTTCCCTCCCCACCCACCCTCCCTAAGAAGGCAAGCAATTCAACATAGGCCACATGTGTATCATTATGCAAAACCCTTCCACAATACTCATGTTGTGAAAGACTAACTATATTTTGCTCCTTCCTCTCCTATCCCCCTTTATCCAATTTTCTCCCTTGCCCCATCCCTTTTCAAAAGTGTTAGCTTTTGATTCCCTCCTCCCCCTATCTGCCCTCCCTTCTGTCATCCCCCCTTTTTTATCTCCTTCCTTCTTTCCTGTGGGGTAAGATACCCAATTGAGTGTGTATGTTATTCCTTCCTCAAGTCAAATCCGATGAGAGCAAGATTCAATCATTCCCCCTCACCTGCCCCCTCTTTCCTCCCAAGAGAACTGCTTTTTCTTGCCACTTTTATTAGAGACAATTTACCCCATTCTATCTCTCCCTTTCTCCCTCTCTCAATATATTCCTCTCTCATCCCTTAATTTCATTTCTTTTTAGATATCATCCCTTCATATTCAACTCACCCTGTGCCCTCTGTCTATATGTGTGTGTGTGTGTATTCCCTTCAACTACCCTAATACTGAGATCTCATGAATTATGCACATCATCTTTCCATGTAGGAATGTAAACAAAACAGTTCAACTTTAGTAAGTCCCTTGCAATTTCTTTTTCTTGTTTACCTGTTCATGCTTCTCTTGATTCTTGTGTTTGAAAGTCAGATTTTCTATTCAGCTCTGGTCTTTGCACTGAGAAAGCTTGAAAGTCCTCTATTTTACTGAAAATCCATACTTCGTCTTGGAGCATGATACTCAGTTTTGCTGGGTAGGTGATTCTTGGTTTTAATCCTAGCTCCATTGACCTCTGGAATATCATATTCCAAGCCCTTCGGTCCTTTAATGTAGAAGCTGCTAGATCTTGTATTATTCTGATTGTGTTTTCATAGTCCTCAAATTGTTTCTTTCTGGCTGCTTGCAGTATTTTCTCCTTGATCTGGGAGCTCTAGAATTTGGCATCAATGTTCCTAGGAGTTTTCTTTTGGGGATCTTTTTCAGGATGCAGTTAGTGGATTCTTTCCATTTCTATTTTATCCTCTGGCTCTAGAATATCAGGGCAGTTCTCCTTGATAATTTCTTGAAAGATGATATCTAGGCTCTTTTTTTGATCATGGATTTCAGGTAGTCTAATAATTTTTAAATTATCTCTCCTGGATCTATATTCATTTATTATTATTTAGTCTTTTATCTACCATTTAGGAAGTCACTGCTTATGCTCATTTTATATCTCTGTGCTTTGTTTATGCTTCTTTTATTGAATATATTGTTTTATGGTTTATAAAATATATGTTTCTAACTTTCTACATTTTTCATGATGTCTTTATGTACTGTATCATGATTACTCTTGTCTCATGAATGGAATCCAGTAGAATGATTTCTTTCTCAATATTTAATAATAACTTGTGTAGCACTGACACTAATTGTACTTTTAAAAGTTTAATCAAATTCTCCTGTGAAAACCTCAGTACCACTTTCCTGCCCTCCCCATCTCCCACTTTGGGAGTTCCCTTACAATTAAATTCACCTATTTTTCTGAAATTGAATTATTTAAAATATCCATCTAGTCTTCTATTTGTTTAGGTATTTTGTACTCTATATTTTTGAAGATATTCCTCTATTTCTTTTGAATATATACATACACACACAGACACACACATATACATATATATAAATATATGTATATGGAGAGAGAGAGAGAGAGAGAAATACAAAACATATACAAAATAAATGCAACATAATTTTGGTTAGAGAAGCAATAAAAAAGGAAAAATCCAAAAAACGTCTTGCAGGAAGTAGAAATTGAACTAAATCTTGCAGGATTAATATCCTAGGGATCTAGGGAGTCCAAGGAACAGAAGTAAGAAAATGGAGTGATTCAAGCATGGGGAAAAGCTTGGGCAAAGCAGAGAGATCAGAGATTGAATATTGTATAAGGTGGTTTGGAAGATGGAATATGTGAGGGGAAGAATTGTACCATCAGTCTAGAAAGAAAGGCTGGAGACAGATAATGAACTTTAAACTCCAGATCAATCAACAATAAATCAGTCAATAGGTATTTATTAATCAATTACTATATTCCAGGCACTCTGCAGGTGCTAAGGATACAAAGAAAATCAAAAACACTTTCCCAGACCTCAAGGAGGTAAAATTACAATAGAAGAGACAACATGCAAGCAATTATGTGCTTGTGAGATATATAGATAGTAGATAATCACGTAAGGAAGGTACAGGAGGTGGAGGGGATGCCTCTTGAAGAAGATACAATTTTTATCTGAGTCTGAAAGAAAGCCAGGGAATGCAAGAGGTGGAGATGAGGAGGGAAAGCATTGCAGATATCATTCCTCCAATACAAATTCATGAAATCAGGAGTTGGAGAGTTGTGTGGAAATAAAAGGTAGGCCAAAGTAAGAGCATAGCTGGTGAAGGGTACTAAAGTGCAAGAAAACTGGATAGGTAGGGGGAAGGGGCACACACACTTCTATAATGCCTACTACGTGCCAGGCACTACCCGAAACAAATGGTATCTCATTTGATCTTCACATTGTTATTATCATCCCTATTTTACAGTTGAGGAAACTGAGGCAAATAGAAGTTAAATGACTTGCCCAGGGGACGAAGCTAGTAAATGTCTTACACAGGATTTGAACTCAGGTCTTCCTGACTCTAGGTCCATTGCTCTAGCCAAAGTTCCACCTCATTGCCTCAAATGTAGGAACAATCCAGGTAATGAAGGGTTTATTAGCATTGGAATCCAAGAAGAGACTGAAGAGATTCACTGTGGGGAGCATCTCAAGCACTGTTTGAAACACAGAAAAGGGCTTCCAACCAGGAACTGTGAGTAAACTGTGAAATGCATCAGATAGGCTACATTAAATATTGATGCTGTTTCCCACCTGCTAATTGTACCAGATAATTTTGAGTGTTTCTGGTTGCACCCTTTTATATTCTGAGTAAAGGTGTTAGATTGCAGATGTTAAATAAATTAACACTTTTTTGCCAACACTGTTGAAGTGCCTTTAAATAACTCTAAGTTTCCAGAAAAACAAAACAACTTTCTTTCCTGGTTCTGCCTGTTCTCTTAAAGATGACAAATCTAGAAGACTTGCCCCATATTGATCTATTTCACATCAGGACATTCATGGCTTATCCCTTCACCCAAACAAGGATACAGACTGACTTCTTTTTTTAAGGTATGTGACTTTTTACATCTACAGAATTGGAAATAACACAAAATTGGGGCTGAAATCATTAAACAAATTCATTTGCTGTTAGCTTAATTAATTGAAAAATCAATAGATCTCCAGTAAGGAAAAGAATTCCTACAAAGCAGACTAAGCAGTATTTTCCTATCTACTAACTCTCAGTGCTATAAGGATTTTTTTAAAACTGGCATCTATAAGTAATGATGAAATTTAGTGTTTCATGATTACATTAAGGATGGAATAGTTGTTACAATTTAAGAAAGGTGACAAGTGCTATCACATAATAAATAGTGATCAAAGATCATAATATTCCATCTAAAGTGAGCTATGAGGCAGTTGCACTCAACCTTATATTTGATGCTGAAGCTTGCATATCTTAATGCAATGGACTCAGGAAAGCTCTTATCTTCCAAACACATGCATTGCCTTTATTTAAAAAGATGGCACAGAAATACACTTTGAGGATGATAATCAAGGCCAAGCAACATTCTGATGTTAAAATGATGCTTACTTGACTGCTCATAGAGGACAGTTTGAAATAAAAAATAATAGTGATGAGTGGTTCATCTAAATTGTTCATAGGTGGATAACTGGTGAAGTGGGGGCTGAGGGTGGGAAGAAAGGTTGGAGAAACAGTCTAGCAAAGACTTCGTGTTTTTGCATATGTGAGAATGCATCCCCGCCTTGCCTGGGAAAATATGGATGCTGATAATAGCTCTGAATTTTGTAGTTTGGAAAACACAAAACTGAGCAGCAGAGATAGGGCAAGTTGGATGAGGAAGGAGGAAGAGAGAAATCTGTTGTCCCTGGAGACTATCTCATTAATCTATTTTTCCTATTTTTTATAACCAATAATTTATATAACTTATTTTTAACATAAATTTCCCCCTCTCAAGTAAATCATTGTGCATTTTAATTCTATAAAATTAATAAACTCTCTTGTTTTCAAGGATGGGCCTGGGAGATATCAGGTAGAATTACCAAGATTCAATATTATAAAAGTCATAGGAACCTAGCTATAAAGGTGGAAAGTACCATGGAGACCATTCAGTCCAACATTTTCATTTTATAGATGAGGAAACTGAAGCCTAGAGAAGTTAAATTGTTGTTTAAGGGTTCACAAAACAGAGAAGAGATTTGAACTGAAAGTCTTTCAAATCCAGGCTCTTCCAATTTCATTGTGCTGCCTAAGTTCATGAGACTCTTGGAACATGCTTTAGAGAAGCAGGTTTCCATAAAGAGAGCAATGCTAAAAATATCACTTAGCAAGTGAGTGATTTCTTAAGATCATCTCACTTGACGGAGAAAGCTGTTATGTGGATTGTGCATTTCAAAGTGTTGCAATGCTAAAAAGAAAGGAAAAATCAAGAATCATGACCCACCAATTAAATTTAAAACACCCATTATGATGGCAAAATGTTTCTGAATGATGAGTGTTGATCTGAAAATTGCTTCATTACCTATCTTTGTCTAGACAACAGAAGAGATCATCTTTTGTAATGAGCCTTGCCAATGGAAGCAACCTCTATGAATGACAGTTTCTGACTAAAATGATTTCTTCAAGTTTTGAGCATAATTAGCTTGGCCCGATATATAACATTTGCAAGGAAACTTCATTATGGAAAGAGTTTGAAGATGTGTGTTCCTAAGGCTAAGTGATTGAATATTTTGACAGTATTGACTAGCCAAATTGATTCAATGACTCAAGCTCAGAGCACACACTCTATTTCTTACATAGACAGTATGCCACTGATCTATATGAGTCCTTTCCAAATCTCCCAGCAATTAGCACACTTTGTATGTGCTTTATAAAAATAGGGAGACTAAAATTTTTCGCTAGCTAATATACAGCACCAAACCTTTTTTTAGTGACAGATATATTTAATAAGGATAGGAACATAAGGCAGGTGGGTGGAGAACACTGGCCTTGCCCCTTTAACTTACCTTTTGTTCTGGATCAAATTTATTTACAGCTAAGCCAGAGAGGGTCTTGGGAGTATCTAAAAATATTAATTGGTTGTTGTCCTTCATTCTCAAAGAGGACCAAAATGACATCACTATGCTAGAGTCAAGTTACAGTGTGTCAGACTGTGGCTGATCAGACCAATATGAGCTCAGAATGCTCTAGCACAGGTTGGGCACAAATAGTCCATGTGAACATTTGGGGTGGATTCTCTAAACTTATGCATCTCACCTTCTTTTGAGCTACTTCAATTCGGCTTTGCTCATAGAGTACAGCATCTTCTCTGATGAGGGCATGACAGGCTGAGCGGTCCTGTGCCAATGTTTCCCGTGTCACACAATCAACTCCAAAGTTCTTAAGAAAGACCCCAAGAGTGTCCTTGTATTGCTTTTTCTGACCACCATGTAAGCACTTGTCCTGTGAGTTTTCCACAAAGTAGACTTTTTTGTAAGCATACGTTTGGCATTCGAACAATGTGGCAAGCTCATCGGAGTTGAACTCTCTGCAGTAGAGTTTTAATGCTTGTCAGTTTAGTTCAAGAAAGGATCTCAGTGTTTGGTATCTTAACCTGCCAGCTGATCTTCAGGCTCCTTTTGTGTGGCAAAGCACCTGGTGCTGAATCTATTCCAGCTGAGCTTTACAATGTGGAGGGTCCATTGCTCATACAAAAGCTGACTGAAATTTTCTGGGTTATATGGGTTATATGGCAAAAGGAGGTTATTCCCCAGGAATTCAAGTATGACTCCATTATCCCTCTCTACAAAGGTAAAGGAAGCAGGTTGTCCTGTGACAATCAAAGGAGGGTCTCTCTCAGTCATTGCTGGCAAGATTCTTGCCAGAGACCTCCTTAATTGGCTGATCTTTCACCTGGAAGATGGCCATCTACCTAAAGTCCAGTGTGGCTTCAGAAAGGGTTGAGGAATGGTTTGCTCTCTAACAACTCCAGAAGAAATTCCAGGAGCAGAACAGAGGTCTGTTCACAACATTTGTAAATTCAATCTAAAAATATTAGGACCTAAAGTTAAACAGTCATCTGTTACAAAAGGCTTTCTTCTTCACCAGAAGTTAACAATATATTTTGATTTCCTTTGGCAGTCTAGTTTCCCCTTCTTGGAATGTTTTGAAATTAATGAAATAAAATGCATAGGATTACAAAGGAAACCACTTATATGGAAATTCAGTTATTAAAAAATGTTAATAAATCCTAGTTAAGAACTACTTACAGACATAGACATCAAAAAGGAAAAAATTAACCTTAGTCTGGAGGAACTCAACCTAACTTTTTTTAAAGTTGTATAGTGTCTATCACTAAAGAATTTTCAGCCTGTTTTGATCTAGGAGAAATTCTTACCACTATTCCCTAGCAGAGTGAAGATGAGATGGATTGGCTAGCCCTGGTTAGATAAACCTAACAGAATAACATGTCAGTAGAGGTATATGATGAAAACAAGGATGTGCAAAGTCCACTGGAGCAACCTAAAGTGCAAAATTCAGATCAATGACAGCAGGATGATTATATTTCCAAAAGAAATGTGGAGGTTCAGAGTTTGCTTTCCTCTCATAGGGCTTACATTTGGGTCTATCATATGTAATAATTATATATAATTATATATGCTCATTCTCCTTACTTTCAGTGTACATAATTGTGGGAGAGTATGTCATAGGTCTGTATGTAGACTGTTTGTTGCAAATTTCCTTACTATCTGTTTCATTAAATGTCTTCGCTTTCAAATGATTCTGTTCTCTGGATGACTTGAGCAAAAACAGACATATTGGTAGTACATTCTGAGCTATCTTTTCCAGCTGTTATGCACTCACCAAGTACCTTAAACCTGGGATAACTATTCTGGTGGTCCCATATGTGAGAGACACAGATACTATGTAGATATTTGGTATTTGCTTATATGTGTGATGTCATTTGACAAAACATTAGCCCCTTGATACTAGGAACTATTTAACTTTTAGAATTTTATCTCCAGAGCCCAGTAAAGTGTCTGACACATTAATGGAACTAGGTGCTATTTTTGTGAAGTAGATCAATAAAAAAAAGTCAAAACCTGAGTAAATACGCAGATATTGCTTTGGATCAGAGAATGTGATTATCTGTGGAAAGAGAACTGAATTTGGAGTTCAAGGACTTGGGTTTTAATCCTAGCTCTCTTATTTTTTACTTGTAAAAACTTTGTCAAGTAGCAAGTTTTCTGGAACATAGCTTTTTTATCAATAAAACAATAGAGAAAGAATGAATACACACAAAATTCCCTCCTGGTTCTAAATTATATAATTCTCTACTGGAATCCAAAAGGTTGGCTGCTTCATAAATAGGCATTTGGCCTATTCTATTGTTTATATTCAATTATCCTGTGATAAATAGAAAAAAAGAATGGAAGAGATGTTTAAATGTCCATTTACATAAAAACAGGAGGATGGAATATCTGCCTCTTTTTAGTTTAATAATTTTAAAAATTATCAACATCATACTAGAACACTTCTGTAGAATGTTTACAAAAGCAGTTTGTTTCAAAATGTAAGCCAACAAATCAAATATTTTTAGGAGGTTAAATAATTTTTCAGCAGAAAGACCAAGGCTGACATGTCACTGGAGCTCCTCCCAGAGAGCCATCTTTTACAATAAAGAAAAAAAAGAAGACAGTTCATCAGAACTAATTAACATTGGAAAAAGTTTGATATTACATGAAGTTCCCAAGCTCATAATTCCCTCATCTCTGCAAAGAAGCAGGGTAAGGAGTCTTTATTGGGGCCAAACTATAAAAGGCATTTATGTGCCTGTTATGTTTAAGTTCTAGGCATTGTGCCAGCTTCTGGGGACACAAAATCAAAAATTAATAGGCCTTGTGCTCAAGACACTTACACTCTATTGGATAAATCATGTGCACATTTAATAGAATGTAAATAAGGTATACTAGAGGAGGTGAAGGAAAATTAACAGCTGGGGAATGTGAAAAATAATGAAAGCTTTCATTTAGAAGGTGATACTTGAGATGAACTTTTAAAGGATTCTAAGATTGGCAATGAGGAGAGAGTGCATTCCAGGCACGGACGACAGCTGGTGCATAGAGATGATACATAGGGTGCTATGTGTGAGAACTGAATGACTATAGAATGCAGGAAGGGGAATAATGTACAACAAAGTTTAGACAGGTAGGTTGTGGCCAGGTTATGAATGGATTTTAAAGCAAAACAGAAATGCACTTGATCCTAGAGGCCATAGAGAGTCATGGGAGTTTATTGATTAGAAAAGTGACATAGTCATCAGGAAACCCTAGTTCTAGTCTCAGTACTGCATTGACAAACTGGATTAACTTGGGCAATACAAGGGGAGGGGTTAAAGACAGAATGAGGGAAATTACTATCTTATTGCACTTTGCTCTAGTCAAGCCACACTTGAAACATTCCACTAAATTTTGATACCACATTTTGGGAAAGACATTGACAAGTATATTTAGTGTATGTACAGATAAGGATTGCCAAGGAAATTCTGGTAATAGGGAAAGAAGACCATGTCATAGAAGGACAAATGTAAGCAACTAGGGATATTGAGCTTAAAGCAGAGAAGATTTAAAGGGACATGGTAGCTGTATTCTAGTATTTGGAGGGCTTGTATGTGAAAGAATGATTTAGATGGTTCTGCTTGGCTCCAGAGGAAAAATGGGAATTGCAGAGAATTCTGGTTTTAGCAATCTAAAAGTAGAATGGGACTCCTAGAAGCTTATATATGCCACCTTAATGGAAAGCTGCAAACAGGCTGGAGGAATTCTGTAGGATCGATTCTTGTTTGGTTTCAAGATGGCATCTGTGTTCCCTTCCACCTGTTAGACTCAGTGATCTGTTACGTCATTTTACATTCTGACATAGAGTTCCTTATCTGGAAAATCAATCAGTTAATCAATAAGCACTTATTAAGTACCTCCTATATGCTGCACACTGTTCTAAATGCTGGAGATACAAAGAGGCAAAAAGTCTCTGATCTCAAAGAGCTCACAGCTGAAGCAGGGAGACCATATGCAAACAACTAAGATCAAAACAGTATGAGATATATGAGAGAAAATCACAGAGAAAGACTGGAATTAAGGATGATTGTTAAAGACTTCTTGTAGAAAAAAATTTTAGTTGAGACTTAAAAGAAACCAGGAAAGCCAGCAGGCAGTAATGAGGAGGGAGAGGATTCCAAGGATATGAAAGTCAGTGAAAATGTCTGGAGTCAAGAGATGGAGGGTCACGTTCAAAGAAAAGTAAGGAAACCAATGTCACTGCATCATAGAGTACATAGAGTGACAGGAAAGCTTAAGAAGACTGGAAAGGCAAAAGAAAGTCAGGCTGTGGGCTTTAAATGTCAAATAGGCTTTTTTGTTTGATCCTAGAGGTTATAGAGAGTCCCTGGAAATTGTTGAATAGAGGTGATGACATGGTCAGACTTGTGCTTAAGGGAATCAATTTAGCAACTGAGTAGAGAATGGGGTAGGGGAAACTTGAGTCAGAGAGATAAATCAGAAGGTTTTTTTCAATAGTCTAAGCATAAGCTGATGAGGCCCTGTACCAGGGTGATAGCAGGGTCAAAGTAGAGAAAAGGGAGTATGCGAAGAGATGTTGCAAAGGTAGAACCAAAAGAACTTGATAATAGGTTGGACAAGAGGTAATAGAATGAGAAATTTAGAATGACACCAAGGTTGTGTTCCTGGGTGACTGGGAGAATGGTGATAAGCAAGTTAGGAATAGGGGAGAGCTTGGGGAGAAAGATAATGAATTCAATTTGGGGTATGTTGAATTTAAGATATCTATGGGACAAATAGTTCGAGACAGTCATTAGGCTATTAGGAGACAAGTGAGGGCTGGGAATCTGAGTATCATCAGTTTAGGGAAAATAATTGAATCTATGGGAGCTGATAAGTTTACTAAGCAAAACATTCTAGTGAGAGAAGAGAAGGTCTAGGATAAATCTTTGGTGGACACCCATGTTAGTGAGCATGACCTGGATAAAGATAGCAAAAGAGACTGAGAAGGATCATTTAGACAGGTTGGGTGGGTAGGGAGAGAGAGACAGACACAAACAAAGAGAGAGAGGAAGGAAGAGAAAGAGAAAGACAGACAAAGAGAGTGTATTGGTAATTAAGGTGGGACTTTTTTTTTTTTACTATTTTCTCTTTTAGAATGCTAATCAAGTGCCTTTGATTAAGTCTTAGGCGGTGCAAAGCCCCAGGCCCACATCCTTTTACTGATTAGGTTTGAAGCCTTCAGGCCATAAGAAGGGTACATAAACTCAGAGATTAGTATTTTGTTTGGGGCTCTCACTGGCTGGAAGAATACTGATGTGGAAACTCTGCATAGCTGCTGGAGTCCCCCAGCTTTGAAGAAACCCAGATGTTGGTGCTCCTCTGGTAAATGTATATTTCTGTAGATAGACTGGTTTGTAACATTTGCTGTGTTTGTACAGTGTATGTTTGTAATTTCTGTTTGTATTTTCTCTGAAGTTCAAGGTGCTGGCTTTTCCCCCTGAACTAAGCCAATGATATATGTATGTTTGATTAAAGTGAGATTGTAAACTCCTTAAAGTTGCTTTCCTTAGAAAAGCAGATAAAAGCACTTGTGCTAGCAGCCTTTCTGTGTGCTGGTGTTATTGGTCTTACACAGCCACAGAAGCTGCTAGCTACATTGTTGTTACAGAGAGACAGAGAGAGAGAGAGAGATTCAAATTATGATTGCCACATTCCTTCAAGCTCTATTTTATGACTCATTTTAACATGGTGGATGTTTCCTCATTTTTCAGGTATAAGGAAAACAATAATGGGTTAACTGCATGGATTAAATGATTTTTCCTAGAAGCACAAGGAGAAATAGAGTCTATAAATTACTTATCAGCAAAATCTAGCCCACAAAGTACATTCACTGATCCTGGCAGAAATTACTATCCCTTATCATTGTATTTCTATTTGATTTGACACTTTGACTCTCAAATATTGTTTTCTTCTTTTGGGGAGTTGCTGCAGTGCTACAGGGTTGTATTTTTGATGTTAGAATTATAACATATAGAACATAAGCTCTTTAAGCACAAAAACTGTTTCATCTTTTTCAGTGAATCTCCAAAGCCTACCACAGTGCTTAACACATAGTACGCATTGCATAAAATGTGTGTTAATTGATTGATGCTACTGTTGTTTTTCTCAGTCAAGAAAACTAAATTCATGAGACCAAGAAAGGTAGTTCAATAACACTCAGGGAAAGAAGTAAATGTTTAATTGTGGACATTTCATCGTACAAAATATGACTTTCCATACTACCTGGATTTGCTAAAAACATAGAACTCCTAAACAAATGTCAATTGTAGATAAAATTCCTTCTTTAAAACTCACTTTTTTATATCTCTTTACTTCAGGCCCAATTAACAGATAGATCTACATTTCTGTGTGTTTGAATTCCTCAAACTTATTTCATTGAAATCTACATCCTAGGAAATATCTGACAGTAATAAAAATGGAATTGTGCTAAAATTCCCTTATGGCTCAATGCTTCACATTATGTGAGACAAGAAAGACCCCTGCAAAGAGTAAATAGAGAGCTTTATCTATGGTATTCCCTCTTGTAGCAAGGGAGCTGTCAAAATAAGGCAACAAAACTGAAGTGTTTACTTTATAGAATGAGCATAACTAATCATTTACATGAACACTTTCATACTCAAAGTGTTTTGTTATGATTAATGTAAAAGAAACATAGATGGTAGAAAGCCATGGCCTCATAATTTCATGAGGAGAGCAATTTGAATGACTATTTAGACTTGATTTATTTGAAGGAAGCATAACGAAGCTAGTAAACAGACAATTGACATATTCATGAAAAATAATAAAGAGGAAATTAGGGATAGGATTTGAATTGTATTCTTTTTAAGAATGATAAAGGGTAAATTGTATTTATAATTTAAAAACATATTTATCAAGATTAGGAGAAAAATGAAAGCATACAATGGGACTTTAAATGTCTTTTGAAGAGAATATTTGACAAATTAACTTCCACAAAGTACCAGTTTCTAAATGGATCAGTTACTTTGCCTAAAGATGATGGTTTACTTTTTAGTCATTGTAGAATCAGTAATACAATACATTATAAGTTAAGTGATATCTAAAAAAACTACTTTAGATAAATTCACAAATTAAATAAGATTTTTTAATTATTGGTAAGATTTCCCAACAAAAATTTACTAATGTATCAATATGATTGAAATATTCTATAAATAAAAATTGTAAATGAATAATTATTGAATATTTGATTGCTTCAACCCATCTGTGCTTTTTATTTTGTGTGATTCCTGTATGTTCATGTTTTCTTATAATTCTTCACAAGGGACCACCCAATATGTTGGAAACCTTCCTCTAGATACTTTTGATAGCAATTTGTCTGAAAAATATCAAGGGATTTTAATGAAATGCATACACACACACACACACACACATCAGCAGTGTGATATGCAACAAGAAAATGAATTCAATATTAGGTTGCATTGAGTTAGGCATAAGATGCTGGAATAAGGTTACTGGCGTTACTGGTCAGAGCACATTTGAAATATCATATGCAGATTGGGGCACCACATTTAAGAAAGAACATTGATGAACTGGAGAATTTCCAGAAGAGAGCAAGGGTGGTGATGTGTCTTAAGTTCATGCTATGTTGTTGTTGTTTGTTTGTTTGTTTGTTCATTTGTTTTTAGTTCTTGAAAAGGACCATGACATCAGGAAGGTGATGTCATGACTTGCAAGTGAATTGGATTTAAGTGAGGGAGCTCTATTCAAAGTCACCAGTCTCCTTTTCTCCTCTGGAGCCATCTGGGTCCAGTGGCAAGATATAGATCAGGACCACTGGTGATACCATGTGAAGATCATCTGAAAGAACTGGGAATATGTAGGCTGAAGAGAAGACTCAAAAGAAACATGGTAACCATCTTCAATTATTTGAAGAGCTGGCACATAGAAGTGGAATTAAATTTGTTCATTTTGGCTCCAGGGTGCAAAACTACTGACAAGGATGGAAATTTCTAAAAGGCAAATATAAGCTTGATAGAAAGTTAATAAGTTGAAGTTATCCCCAAAATTAAATGAGCTTCCAAAGAAAATAGTGGTTTCCTTCTTGCTAGAAGTCTCCAAATAAAGGTTAGTCAGGCATCTTGGAGGAGGAATTCATTTTTTTAAGGATGAGTTGGACTAGATGGTCACTGAAGTCTCCTTTAACTCTGTATTTACATGGTTCTTAGATTATGATTCTGGGATTTCTTGTTATTATGATTCTATGATTTCTTGTCATTGCATGGGTAATAATTGGAAACACAGGCCTTTCATTGTTTTTTCCTTGTTCTTGCTATGTAATGACAAGTGCATCTCCTCTTCTGGTCTTGGGTGTCTTTGAGACTGTTATACCGTCTTTTGTGCAACACTTCACTGGTAATATATTATGCCCATCATTTATCTCTCTAAAATGAAAAAAAAGAATAAAAATCAAGTCATAAAACTGGAAAGCTGGAAGATGCTTTTTTTCATATACTTCAATCAGGTTTGGAGCCAAGATGAAGGAGTAGAGGAAGCAGTTAAGCACTGCCAACATCCTTCTTCAAACAACTTTAAAATAATTTTTCAAATAAATCTTGGAGGTGCAGAGTCAACAAAAGTTGAAAATGAAACATTTTTCAAGTCAAAAACAACTTAGTAGGAGAAGTCTGTCATAGTGGGATGGGCACCAACTGTAACAACAATATTGCTATCAGCTGTTGTGGGGGTGAAAGATCAACAACACCAGCACACAGATGGGCTGCCAGCACAAGTTCTTTGATCTGCTTTTCTAAGGAAAGCAACTTTAAGGGGTTAACAATCTCACTTTAATCAAACATAAATATATAATTCACTTAATTCAGGGGGAAAAGCCAGCACCCTGAATGTCAGAGCAAATACAAACAAATTACAAACAGAAAAATACCAACATATCAAATAACACAAACCAGTAGACAGGCTTCTAGCTTTCTGTCCAACATCTCACTACATAGTTGCCAGGGAAGCACCAACATCTGGGTTTTCAAGCTAGGAGACTCCTTAACAATGGCTACCCAGAGTCTCATTTGCTCAAATCATGCAACACTCTTCCATTGAGTGAGAGCCCAAAGCAAAACACTAACCTCTGAGTTTATATACCTTGATCAGGGTCAGAAGATATCACAACCATGTGATTCAAAACTATGTGAACTAGGCTTTCCCTTGACATAAGCATGTCATCAAAGACTCCTGATCTGATCAAAGAAACAAAGGCCAAAACCATCAAAGGCTCTTGATTACCTAAGGGCTCCAAAAGAGAAAACATTAAAAAAAATAAGTCCCACCCTAATTACCATTATGCCAACCCAGAATGCATGCAGCAGAAACATCATCTGTGGACCTTGGAGGTGACTGTGAAAGTAGCAACAGCAGCTTCAGGAGCTCTCAAGCCAGAAACAATAAGGGTGTCAGGCAACTGGTCAGAAAAACGTTGCAGGAGAAAGCTGTGCTAGCACTGGGCTCAGGACAGAGAACTATTTGGCAATTTTATCACTTATCCCCACTTCTGGGTCATAGTTCCAGGGCAAAGAAGAGTGTTTGTAGTCACAAAGGAGCAGCATCATTTTCAGGCCTAAAGGAACAGGGAGAATCAGTATTTCTTATGGCTGCAAGGGATCAGGGGCTCTTTCTAGGTAAGGACCAGGAGAGAAATGATCGTACCTCTGCCTGGATCACACACCACCTTAGAAGCACCAGAAATTTCAAAACCCCTAGCACTGGCTCTGAAAAGAACAGTGCAGAAAAAACAATCCTGAAGCTTGATACAGTCCCATTTTTATCCCCACCCCAGGAATATAATCCAACTTGAACATAAATTTCAAAGTGAGCAAATAGACTGGGAAAATGAGCAAATAATGAAAAAAAGAATATGAACTTAAAAAATTACTTTAGTGACAAGGAAGATCAAGACATAAATAAGAAGACAACAATGTCAAAATGGTTACAAGCAAGGCATTAAAGACAAACAGTTAATTGGAGAAAAGCCAAACAAGAATTCTTAGAAGAACTAAAAGATGATTGAAAAAAATTCAAGCAAGAGTGTGGAAGGAAAAATGGGAAAGGAAATGAAAACAATACAAGAAATTATGAAAACATAATTAATAGCATGGTAAACTGGGAAAAATACTGAAGAAAATGACACTTTAATAACAAAATTGGCCAAATGGAAAAAGGTAAAAACTGACCTAGAAAACAGATTGAGGAGAGATAACTTAAGATTTATTGGACTGCCTCAAAGCCACAATCAAAGAAAGAGCCTAGACATCACATTACAAGAAATTATGAAGGAAAAAGAGAGAAAGAATAAAAAGAAGATAATAAGATGGAGGCAAGTGCACAGTTAAGAACCATAACTCTGAATGGGAATGAGATGAATTCACCCATAAAATGGAAACAGATAGAAGAATGGATTGGAACTAGAATCCAAACAATATGTTGTTTACATGAAACATACTTGTAACAAAAATACACGCACAGAATTAAAATAAGGGGCTGGTGCAGAATCTATTATGCTTTAGCTGAAACGAAAAGAAGAAAAAAGGCAGGAGCAGCAATCATGATTCAGACAAAGCAACAGCAAGTGTAAACATAAATAAAGAGAAAACAGGGAAATCACATGTTGCTGAAAGGCACCATAGACAATGGAGTAATACCAATAGTAAATATATTTACCCCAAATGTCAGAGCATGAAAATCTTAAAGAAAAAGTTAAATGAGATACAGAAAAAAATAGACAGTAAAACAATACTACTCGAGGATCTCAACTTTCCCCTCTCAGAGCTGGATTAAATCTAACCATAAAACAAATAAGAAGCTAAGGACAGGAATAGAACTTTAGAAAAGTCAGATATGATAGAGCTCTGGAGAAAGAAAGGAATAGAACTTTAAAAAGTTAGATAGATAGATAGATCTCTGGAGGAAATTGAATGGGAATAGAAAGAAGTATACCTTTTTATGAGCTGTACATGAAAACTTCAAAAAAAAATTGACCTATTGGAGTGTAAAATTCTCTCAATGAAATGCAGAAAAAAAAAACAGAAATTTTAAATTCAACCTTTCCGGGCCATACTGCAATAAAAAAAATAAATTTAATAAAGGGCTATGGCAGCAAAGATTAAAAATTCATTAGAAATTAAATAATTTAATGTAAAAGAATGAGTGAGTCAAAGGACAAATCAGAAAAACAATCAATAATTTCATTAAAGAGAATGACAACAATGAGACAACATACCAAAATTTATGAGATGCAGCCAAAGCAGTACTTAGGGAAATATTTATATCTCTAAATGCTTACATCAATAAAGATGTGAGATAAATACAGAGCAGATCAATGAATTGGGCATGCAACTAAAAAGAAACTAGAAAAAGAACAAATTAAAAATACCTAATTAAATGTCAAAATGGAAATCCTGAAAATCAAAGGCAAGATGAATAAAAATGAAAGTTGAAAAAAATGACATAGAAACTTAGGAAGTGCTCTTATAAAAATTCAAAAAATTGATTAATTTGATTTTAACAAAAAAGAAGAAAACTAAATTACCATATCAAAAATGAAAAGGGCAATGTGCCACCAATGAATATGAAAGTAAAGCATTTATTAGGAATTATTTTGCTCAATTATATTTCAGTAAAACTGACAGCATAAGTGAAATGGATGAATATTTACAAAAACAGAAATTGCTCAGATTCAAAAAAGAAATAAAATATTTAAATAATCCTATCTTTAAAAAAGAAATTGATGTCATAAATGTTCTCCCTAAGAAAAAATACCCAATACCAGTAGGATTTAAAATTCAAATATACCAAACATTCATGGAATAATTAATCCTAATACCAATAAACTATTTGAAAACATAACAAGGGGTCCCCAATTCCTTTTACAACACAAATATAGTTTTGATACTTAAACCAAGAAAGCAAAAATTCAGAAAGAAAACTGTAGACCAATTTTCCTAATGAATATTGATGCAAAAATACTAAACAAAATACTAGTAAGGAGATTACAGCAATATATCACACAGATTATGTACTATTACCAGGTGGGATCTATAATAGTGTTATAGGGCTGGTCCAATATTATGAAAACTATCAGCATAATTCACCAAATCAATAATGTAAAAAACAGTCATATGATTATCATAATAGATGCAAAAAAGCATTTGACAAAATACTATACCTGTTCCTTTAAAAACCCTAGAAAGCATAGGTAAAAGACTCTTTCTATGAGCAAGAGCAAGAGCAAGAATTATCTCTAATGGGAATACACTAGAAGTCTTCCCAACAAGATCAGGTGTAAAATAAGAATGCCCATTATCACCACTATTATTCAATATTGTTTTTGACATGCTAGCTATAGCAATAAGACAAGAAAAAGAAATCAAAGGAATAAGAATAGAGAATGAGGAAATAAAATCTAGAGAACCAACTGAAAAAACTAATTAAAGCAATTAACAATGTTAGCAAGGTTTGCAAGATACAAAATAGACTCCCATAAATCATTATCATTTCTATATATTATCTACAAAACTCAGCAGGAAGAAATAGAAAGAGAAATTCCATTTAAAATAACTCCAGACATTATAAAATATTTTGGCTTGGCATTTATTTGTGAAAACAAACCCAGGGACTATGAACACAATTACAAAACACTTTTCACACAAGTAAAGAAAGATCCAAATGATTGAAGAAATATTAGTTGTTCATGAATAGGCCAAGCCAATGTAAGAAAAAATGACAATTCTACCTAATCAATTTACTTATGTAGTGCCATACTAATCAAATTGACAAAGTTTTACTTTATAAAGTTTTAAAAAATATATCAAAATTCAGTTAAAACAACTAAAAAGTAAGATTAACAAGGTGATCAATGAAAAAAAAATATGAAGGAAGGTAGTCAAGCACTTGTTGCTCAGTTATTTCAGTACTGTCCAATGCTTTGTGACCTTATTTGGGGTTTTCTTGGCAAATATACTTTAGTGGTTTTCCATTTCCTAATCTTGTTCATTTCACATATAAGAAGACTGAGCGTGACAGGGTTAAACAATTTGCCAAGGGTCACATAATTAGTAAGTGTCTGCAGCCACATTTGAACTCAGCCAAATGAATCTTCCTGATTCCAGGACAGGCATGCTACCCACTGTACCAACCAGCTACCCTGATAGCCTAATAATAATAGATTTCAAATTATATTACAAAGTGGTAATCATTGAAATAATCTGGTACTGACTGAGAAGTAGAATGGTGTACCAGTAGAATAGGTTAAGTACACAGTACGTAGTAGTGAATAATCATAGTAATCTAGTGTTTCATAAACCCAAAAGTTTAAGCTTTGGGGACAAGAACTCATTACTTGACAAAAATTTCTGGGAAAATCAGAAAGTAGTTTGGCATAAACTAGGCTTAGACCAACATCTCACATCATATTTTCAAATAAGTTTAAAATGACTAAATAATTAAGATATAAATGGTGATATCATAAGTAAATTAGGGGAACATGGAAAATTATACCTGTCAGATCTATGGATGAGGGAAGAATTTATGACCAAACAAGAGATAGGGAGGATCATAGAAAATAAAATGAATAATTTCTATTGCATGAAATTAAAAAGCTTTTGCACAAAGAAACTCAATGCAGCCAAAATTAGAAGGAAAGCAACAAACTGGCCAGAGTTGGGGAGGATTTTACAGAAAATTTTTCTAGTGGGGCAGAGCCAAGATGGTGGAGTGAAAGCAGGCACTCACTTGAGTTCTCCCCCAAATCCCTCCAAACACCTGTAAAAAATGACTCTAAACAAATTCTAGACCTATAGAACTGACAAAATGACAGAGTAAAACAAGTCACTAGCCCAAGATGGCCTGGATAGTCACAGGAAAGGGTCTATTTCACCATGCTTGGAGCAGAGCGCAGCTCAATGTGGTCTGTGCTGGGACAAACCAGGCAAGAGCAGACCAGGTGGAGCAGGCCTCAAGGCCCTGAGTCACTGAGCTATGGCGGTTTTCAGACTTCTCAACCCACAAATGCCAAAGACAACTTAGCAGGTCAGTGGGAAAACTGTTGGACCTGGGTGAGAGAAGGGTAAAATCCAGCCCCAGTCCCAAGGCAGTGGAGGTGGCTGCAGCAACAGCAGTGGCAGCAGCAGCAGCAGTAGCAGCAGCAGTGGCTGCTTCAGGAGCTTCAGGCCCACAGATGTTGGGGGGAATCAAGTGGCTGATCAGAGCAGGAGTGCAGGGATCTCCTTGCTGCTGCACTGAGGCAGGATTCTCTTGCTTTGCCCTGCTTGGATGTGGGTTGTAGTCCTGGATGGTGGTCCTTGGAGGAAGAGGAGCACTGGTGTGGCAGAGCTTGTAGTGTCTGTGGAGAGAGAGTCCTCCTGGTAGTTACAGAGCAAAAAGGAATGCTTGAGATCACTCACAGAATAGAGCACAGGCTAGGAGAGGAGTAAAGACTTCTCATTAGATCATACTACCTCAGAAGAACTGAAATTTTACAGGTGCCTAGAAGTAGCTCTGAAAACAGCAGTGCAAAAAAGAGTACTCTCCACTCTGAAAGCAGTCGTACCCTGACAAAAAGCTCAAAAGTCAAGTAATTGGCTGGGGAAATGAGCAGACAACATAAAAAGACTCAGACTACAGAATCTTAATTTGGTGACAAAGAAGATCAAAACATACGGCCAGAAGAAGTCAATAAAGTCAAAGATATTACATCAAAAGCCTCCAAGAAAAACATGAACTGGTCTCAGGCTATGGAAGAGCTCAAAAAGGATTTGGAAAATCAAGTAAGAGAAGTAGAGAAAAAATTGGGATGAGAAATGAGAGTGATGTGAGAAAATCATGAAAAATGAGTGAACAGCTGGCTAAAGGGCAATTTTCCTTGATAATTTCTTGAAAGATGATGTCTAGGCTTTTTTTTAAACATGGCTTTCAGGTAGTCCAATAATTCTTAAATTATCTCTCCTGGTTCTCCAAGTCAGTGGTTTTACCAATGAGATATTTCACATTGTCTTCCATTTTTTTTTTCATTCTTTCAGTTCTGTTTTATAATTTCTTGATTTCTCCTAAAGTCACTAGCTTCCACTTGCTCTATTCTAATTTTTAAGGCATTATTTTCATCAGTGATCTTTTGGACCTCCTTTTCCATTTGGCTAATTCTGCCTTTTAAGGTATTCTTCTCCTCATTGGCTTCTTAGACTTCTTTTGCCATTTGGGTTAGTCTATTTTTTAAGGTATTATTTTCTTCAATATTTTTGAGGTCTCCTTTAGCAGGCTGTTCACTCATTTTTCGTGATTTTCTTGCATCACACCCATTTCTCTTCCCAATTTTTTCTCTACTTCTCTTACAAGGGAGCTGGGAATAAAACCAAGAATCACCTACCCAGAAAAACTGAGTATAATACTTCAGGGCAAAATATGGATTTTCAATGAAATAGAGGACTTTCAAACATTCTTGATGAAAAGAACAGAGCTAAATAAAAAATCTAACTTTCAAATAGAAGAATCAAGAGAAGCATGAAAAGGTAAACAGGAAACAGAAATCATAAGGGACTTACTAAAGTTGAACTGTTTACATTCCCACATGGAAAGATGATATTTGTAACTTATGAGACCTTTCTCAGTATCAGGGTACTTGAAGTGAATATTCATATAGATAGATAAATAGATAGATAGATAGATAGATAGATAGATAGATAGATAGATAGATAGATACAGATATAGATGTAGATATATACACAAAGGGCACAGGGTGAGTTGAATATGAAGGGATGATATCTAAAAAATAAAATTAATGGGTGAGAGAGGAATATATTGGGAGAAGGAGAAAGGGAGAGATAGAGTGGAGTAAATTGTCTCACATAAAAGTGGCAAGAAAAAGCTGTTATAATGGAAGGGAAGAGGGGGGAGGTGAAAGGGAATGAGTGAACCTTGCTGTCATCAGATTTGACTTAAGGAGAGAATAACATACACACTCAACTGGGTATCTTACCCTACAGGAAAGTAGGGGAGAAGGGGATAAGAGGGGGAGGCTGATAGAGGGGGAGGGGGTAGTCAAAAGCAAACACTTTTGAAAAGGGACAGGGTCAAAGGAAAAAACCGAATAAAGGGGGACAGGATACGATAGAGGGAAATATAGTTAGTCTTTCACAACATGACTATTCTGGAAGTGTTTTGCATCATGATACATGTATAACCTGTATTGAATTGCTTGCCTTCTCAAGCAGGGTGGGTGGGGAGGGAAGAAAGGAGAGAATTTGGAACTCAAAGTTCTAAAAACAAATGTTTAAAAATTCTTTTTACATGCAATTGAGAAATAAGATACATAGACAATGGGGTATAGAAATCTATCTGGCCTTACAAGAAAGTAAGGAGGAAGGGGATAACAGGGGGTAATGGGGTGATAGAAGGGAGGGCATACTGCAGAAAGGGGCAATCGGAATACATGCCGTCTTGGGGTGGGGAGTGAGGATAGAGATGGGGAGAAAATGTGTAACTCAAAATTTTGTGGAAAACAAATGTTGAAAACTAAAATAAATTTTTAAAAAAGAAAAAAATTTTCTAATAAAGACCTCATTTCTCAAACATATAGGGAACTGAGCCAAATTTATTTTTAAAAAGTATCATTCCTCAATTGATAAATTGTCCATGGGTATGATCAAACAGTTTTTAGAAGAAATCAAAGCTATCAATAGTCACACAAATGATGCTCTAAATCACCATGGATTAGAGAAATGTAAATTAAGAAAATTCTAAGGTACCACCTCACACAGATCAGAGTGGTTAACATGGAAGAAAGGGAAAATGATAAATGCTAGAGGGGATGAGGAAAAACAGGAACACTAACGCATGGCTGGTGGAGTTGTGAACTGGTCCAACCATACTGGAGAGCAATTTGGAACCATGCTCAAAGGGCTATAAAACTGTGCATACCTCTTGACCCAGAAATACCATTACTAGATCTGTATTCCAAAGAGATTTTTTTAAAAAGTAAAAAATCTGTATGTACAAAAATGTTTATGGCAGCTTTTTGTGGTAGCAAAGAATTGGAAATCAGGGATCTGCCCATCAATTGGGGAATTATAAACAAGTTGTATTATATAATTGTGATAGAATACTATTATGCTATGAGAAATGACCAGTAGGATGCATTCATAAAAACCTATGAAGTCATATGCAAAGTGAAGTGAACAGAACAGGGAGAAGATTATATATAGTAACAAGAATTTTGTAAGGATGATCAACGGGAAGACAGCATTGTTTAATACAATGATTCAAGATAATTCCAAAGGACTCATGATGAAAAATGCTATCCACCTATAGAGAAAACTTATGAACTCAGTGCAGACTGAAGCATGTTTTTTTCATTTTCTTTATGTTTCTTGGTTTTTATTTTTTGCACTATGGCTAGTACAGAAATATGTTTCACATAACTTCACATATGTAATTATTTTCATATTGTTTGCCCTTTCAATGGGTGACAGAGGGCGGGAAAGAATTTGAAACTTAATTTTTTTAAATGAATGTTTAAAATTTTAAAAAATGTAATTCAATCATTTCAATTTACAAATTAGGAAACTGAGACATAGTGAGATCTGACAATTTGCCCAAGATCACCTACCTACTTTGTGGCAAGATAAAAATATAGTCTCCCAGGACAGTGTTGTTTTCTTTTCCACTGTACCGTGACTCCTCATAACAATTAAGGGAAATATATCTGTGAAGTAAAACAATGTCAATAACACTATACTATGTTTAAGTGTCACGTGGTCAGATAAAATAGAAAAGGAAGAGGAAATATAACTTCTTGTGTTAAGTTAATTTGGGATATGTAGTGATGTATTCACCACTTTTATTGAAGTGTAATTAAAAGGGGTTTTTTTTTGTTGTTTTGGGTTTAGTTGTTTTTTAGAACCAGCACCTCTACTGGATGATTGAAACACATTACTCTTGGTTGCTTTAGGCATTAGGAAAATATGAAAGGATAATGTAGTACATCCTCAAAGTGATATGATACATATTTCATCCTCTTTAAGTGCCACTAATAATTTTTACAGGATAAAAAATTAATATTTGACTTCCTATTTTTTCTCAAATAAACATTCAGAGACAGAATGTTTCCATTTCACCTGAGCTATTTGACTTAGAGCTAGAAAAAAGACATCCTTTTTCACCTTAGAAATCAGTCTTCCCACTCTTAGACCTACTATTTTCCTCCCCTCTCTGTCTCTCTATGCCTGTGTCTCTCTGTCTCTCCATCTCTTTGTCTGTCACTCTGTGTCTCGCTGTCTCTGTCTCTGTCTCTCTCTTCTCTCTTTCCTTCTCTCTCTTTCTTTCTCTACCTCTCCATCTCTTTATCTGTCGCTCTGTCTCTGTCTCTGTGTCTCTCTCTGTGTCTCTGTCTTCCTGTGTCTGTCTCTGTCGTGTCTCTCTGTCTACCTATCTCTGTCTCTGTCTCTATCTATCTATCTATCTATCTATCTATCTCTCTTTCTCTCTCTCCCCAGCAGCTGGAATAGATGGCAAGATTCAAATTTCACCATAAGAAGATCAAGGGTCTGTAACTGAACATTTAGAATAATTTCAATAACCCACTTATAGCATTTCCATTATGAGAAATTTACTAAGAGCATACAATTATTTCTCTGTGAACAGGTAGCTCTATGTTGAGACCACAGTCCTCAGGTGGCACATATTCAATCTTTTCCCTATGAGTATTCTTTTTTCCCATTAGCTAAACACACTCTCATTTTTCATATCAATGCCTATTTCCCTGTGAATAAAGTAAATCACTTTTTTTTATTTTTCTGGGTTACAGTAAAAAAAAAAAGTCAATTTTTTTTATTTTCTGTTTGGAGATTGGTGATTTTTTCCCCAATAGTATTGATTTTCATTCTATAACTTCTTGCTTCATATTTTACTGTTTTCAGACTCTGACCCATTATCTCTGACCATTCTTTCACACTCTTGACATAAAATAACCAATAATATTCTAAGCCGGTGCTGAATTGCCAGCCCTACTGTGAAGCAAATTTAACAGAGCCTTCAAGGAAGCAAGCCAAAAAGAAAGAGAAGTTATTGAGCATAGACAGCATAACAGCAGCAGTGAGTTTAATGTAAGGATGAGCTACTTAATGAAACTTCTTTAGATTTGGAAGACAGATGGTTGAGAGCAAGCGCAGCTTGTAATAAAGACAGTGACTAGGAAAGGGCTATAAAGGTTAGTACGGGGATCAATTTTGCTCACTTTCCCATCTGTAACCAAGAATAAGGAATTCAGGGTAGAAAAAACAAGGATTATTTTTCAAGTGTCTCACACATGCCAATCAATCCAGACAAGATGGGAAAGAACATTTGAAGTGATTTGGCAGATGAAGAGCACAGGGCTGTAAATGCTGCTCTGGAGAGAAAAGAAATAAGTAGCGAAGATCAAGCAGAAGCATTTCTGCTTCCTTGGTTATGTGCTGAACAAAACATAGGGGAGCGACAGGCCATCCACTTACTGGTAACCCAATCTCTCTGCCCAACCTCCAATTTCACATCTCCAGCTACCTTTCTGATATTTCAAACTGGATGTCCAATAAACATCTTGAACTCAACATATCTAAAACAGAACTTGTTATCTTTCGTCCTAAGCCTGTCCTCACTCCTACATTCCCTATCACTGCAGAGGGCAACATCATCCTCTCAGTCCCACAGGCTTGCAACCTAAGAGTCATAGGAGTCGTACTGGATTTCTTGTTAAATCTCATCCTCCATATCCAAACTTGTCAAGGTTTATTGATTTCACTTCTGCAACATCTCTCATATACATCACTTTCTCACACTGCTACCACTCAACTGCAGGCCAGCACCTCACACCTTGATTATTACAATAGCTTGCTAGAATTCTGCCTCCCAACTCTATCCTGACTCCAATTCATCCTTCATTTAGCCACTAAAGTGATTTTCCTAAAGCATAAATCTGATCAGGTCACTGACCATCACCACCACCTTCCCCCCCCCCCGCCCCGCCCCTACCTCCTGCTGAAGTGGCTTCCTTTTGCCCTCAGAAGCAAATACAGAATGCTCTATTTGGCCTTCAAAGCCCTCATTAACCCAACCTCCACCTACCTTTTCAGTCTTCTTATATTTCCCCTGCCCCCTTCCCCCATGTACTCTTTAATCCAGTGACATTGGTCTCCTGGCTGTTCCATGAAAAAGACACCCATCTTTCAGCTCCAGGTATTGTCTCTGCCTGTCCCCATACCTGAAGTGCTCTCCCTCCTCCACTCTGACTATTAATATCCTTGGCTCCCTTTAAATCACAACTAAATTCTGACTTTCTACAAGAATGCTTTCCCAACCCCTCTTACTTCAGTGCCTTCCTTGTTTTAATTATTTCCTATTTATCCTGTATATAATCTGCTGTGTATATTTTTGTTTGCATGTTGTCTCCCCCATTAGATTATAAAGCTTTTTACCATCTTTTGCCTCTTTTTGTATCCCCAATAGTTATAAATTGGTTGATTATACTTATGTGCTTTAGGGGAGAGAGAGTACCACTTTAAGCCAGTATCCAGTTACTTTGTGGTCCAAGCAGAGTCTTAGGATGCCACCAGAATTTCCAAGGCCAAAATGTTGATTTTGTTTTACTATCTCCCTTTGGGAAAGAGCTAAAAGTAGGTGCTATCTCTCCTATAGGTTACTAAACAAATGGTCAGTTGCACTCAGGGTTAGGTAAGCATAAGCAATAAAAGATGAAACAGCTATGAAATATTATATATAGAATACCATACATAGAAAACTATGAAATAAGAATTATCATGCTTCTTAATTGATATATTGTTGTGTGGAATCTGATTAAATGCCAGACTTTGTGCCTTAACTAAAAGGTAGGAAAGATGTCCCTTTAGCTCCATTTGTTTATTATGCCCAGTATCATGACATAAGCACCAAGTTGAATCATTAACCATTTCTGGTTTGATTAGGAATAATCAGTAAAGCTAGGATGGAAGTGATTTGAGATTACTGTTTCATCTTGCTTTTGGTTAGGCCAAAAATGCCATGTGGCCTTAATTCTGATAAAAAAAAAAACACTGGCACTTTTGCTTCCATTCCTTTCTCTAATCAGGAAAAATCAATGTTTAAGTGCTTCCTGCTTTTTTCTTCTGTTGATAAATCAAGATGCTTTCCAAATCTGGCCAAGATTTCTGTGTCCAAAATAAAGCTGTTATTTATCTTGAAATGTTCCAGTGGAAGATTTTGCAATTTTTGGTCATTTGCATAAGGCTAACAAGAAATTCCCAGTTTAAAAAACTCAAGGAAACAAGCAGAGTCTAAAGATAATAGTCTAGAAGTGATTATAAAAGGTCACTCCACCATGACCTGAGCTTTTGTTTAACTGCCACTCTTAAACTGAATTCTCTTCCCTAAATCCTCTTCCAACACTAAACCCTTCCTTATTCCCTCCTTCCACTTACCACAAACATCCCCTTAAAGCTGGCTCCATCCCAGACCCCAGTTGTGCCTACTAACTGATCCAATTCCTCTTTTCACTTCCCTTTTTGTACTGCTGGTAAAATCCTTTCTTTTTCTCCCATTTGCGAGAGCTTAACCATCTTTCACCCAGTGCACCTGAGGAAAAGGCACAGAATCTCTGTAGATAGTGTTTTTGGTACTACCTCCCATCTCAAGGACAGGACAACCTGTCCTATTAGAATCATGATTAATCTAAAAAAATGCCACATGACCTAGAACCACAACTGTGATGCTTCCATGTTGCTCTTGATGTATCTATGATATAACTGGAGAATCAATATTAACTATTTATTTATGTTTTTATAATCCTATTTAAAAAGACATACTATATCTGACTTCTAACTAAATAATTCCTACATACACACAAAAAACCCTTACTTTTCACATCTACTCATAAAAAATAAGAATCTTTATTTTTATTTTTAAAAACAAATTTTGCTAAGGTGACAAGGAAAACTTCATTTTAATGCTATTGATAAAAATAACTGCTGAAAATAACTGCATTATATGAGCCATTAAGGCAAATTTGTTTTACAATCCCAAGTTTATTATCAATGCAACACTATCAAGTACTTCAGTTTATAGTTTAATGTGATCTATGACTATTGAAAAGATGAAGGATTCAATTAAATCTCTATACACAACGTAAACATAATCAGTGGTTAGTAGTAGCTGCCTACATAATTTGTCATCTGTCTAGAAACACAGACTGTGTGCTTGTTTTTAGGGGGGACCAACCAACAATTGCTAAGATTAGGCTAGGATAGAAATCAGGCTGCAACAGAAATTTCTTTATCAACATATTAGTTAATTTAACCTATCGTGGCACCTGCTATATCAAAGAGCATCCTTATAAAATGAAGGTAAATCATATCAGCATCAACAAAAAGGGTTTTATTTGTTTATGTGAGAAGGAGCTAACCCATAACTTCACTCTAGTAGGTACTCCTAGTTTTGAAACTCTCTTTATTAATGCAATTCGGCAACTAGATGGCCTCTGAGAACCTTTTTAGCTCTAGATCTGTGAGCTAAACTTGACTGTAGTTTATCGTATTAGAATAAATATAAATATTGTCTGAAGCAGTAAGATGTGAAGTGACTTTCTCTTGGTCAAACAACAAGTCCCTGGCCACCCTTTCCAGTACTGACTGAACTTTGACCTGTTCTCTTGTGGCTCACTGGTGAAGACCAGGGAATTGGAATACTTCTTGCTCCCCATTGTCGCTTCCAGGTTCTCCCCATTCCTCCATCACTCAGTAAATTATTTCCCTTTGAAATTCATGCTATTCACATCCACCACCAAATTGAAATCCTTGCATTTGTTGTCTACAGACCCTTAGATCATTCTTCTTCCTTGCTCAATTAATTTAATATCTGGCTTGAAATTTTTCTCTTCTCAACTCTTGCTTTCATAATAGGGGACTCTAATACACTCTCCCTCAAATGCCCTAACCACTAAATTCCTCAATCTATTTACCTCCCATGAGTGACTCCTCCATTTTTCCTTCAGCCACACCTATACTTGGTCATACCCTCAATCTTGTCATGACCCACAAATGTACCTCCTCCTGTTTAAAAACTCCAAAAATCTCCTTATCTGATCCTAATTATTGACTCTTTACCTCTCCCTCTGCCTTCCCTTACAAAACTCTATTCATCTACACTGTAAGTTCTAGTCAGTTCTCTCCCAGACCATCTCTCCTGCACTAGCCACTTTCTTCTCTGATCCCCATCTTGACCCCTCGGTGAACCAATTTGACTGTATGTTGTCCTCCTCTCTTGAATGTTTAGCCCCCTTATTACATTACCAGTTACACCCAGTCCAGTCTGAGCCTTGGATCACTTCCCCCATTCTTTGCCTTTACTTCTATACATATGCTGCTAAATGAAGGTAGGAAAAAAATCACACAACTGTTTGACTGGGTCAACTACAAATTTATTTTATATAACTTCAACTGGGTCCTCACTGTTGCTATGCAAACTAACTACTCCACTCTCCATAACAACTCTTCCAAATCCTTTTTTCTTCCTCAAACTTCCCATGGTTACACCTCCCCTCCACTCTCTCAGCTGAGAACTTTGCCTCATATTTTACAGAAAAAAAAATTGAAAGCATTCATTATTAGTTCCCTATTTTCTCCTCTTCTTCATCTCCTATAACTCATGCTTTCTACCACTATTTTGTCCTTCACCCCTCTCTATGTAATCAAGAGGCCTTATTCTGTAGCAAAGCTAACCCTTCTACTTGTTCAAGTGATTTCATTCTGTCTTCATCTCCTCCATTTGCCCCCCTTCTCTCATCCACACTTTTTCACTCATTTTCAATCTCTCCATGACTACTGTCTCATTCTCTGTGCTCTAAAACTATGTCCATGTTTCCCCTATCCTGAAAAAATAATCTTACTTGATTCTTCTATCCCTATCTTCCTATATCTCTTTTGCTCTTTGTAGCAAAACTCGTCAGAAAGGCTATCTACAATAGGTATTGCCACTTTCCCTCCTCTTCTTCTATTCTTAACCCTCTATAATCTGGCTTCATTCCACCAAAATTCCTCTCTCCAAAGTTACTTTTGACTTCTTAGTTGCTACATCCAATGACTTTTTCTCTATCTTCATTCTCATTGACGTTTATGAAATCTTTAAGATTATTGGTCACTCTCTCCTCCTGATGCTGTATTTTCTCTAGGTTTCCAGAACATCTTTCTCTTGGTTGTCCCTCTGCCTATATGATGCCTCCTTCTCAGTCTCCTTTGCATCTTTTACCAGATCACACTCATTAACCATAAGTGACTTCTCAGGGTTCTGTCCCGGGATCCTCTTCTCTTCTTCTGGCATATTATTTCACTTGGTGATCAACTCTCATGGATTCATTTAACCTCTCTCTGCTGATGATTCTCATATCTACCTTTCCTGCCCCAATCTCTCTGCTGACCTTCAATCTCACATTCTCACAGCTTTTCAGGTATCTCAACCTGGATTACAATAGATACCTTAAACTCAATATATCCAAACAGAATTCATTATTTTTCCCCCTAAATCCTCCCCCTCTCCTATGTTCCTTACAATGTTAGATGGCAACACCATTGTCCCAATCCCTCAGGCTTGCAATCTAGCAAATCATCTTGGATTCTTTGCTCTCTCATAACCCATTTCCAAGTGGTTGCTACGGTCTGTTGGTTTCACATTTATGTCAACCTGAAATGAAGAAGGCTACCAAAGTAACAAAAACTAAGATCATTAACTGAGGCAAGGGAATTGCAGTTCAGGACAACACACAACACTGAAGTCCTGGAGTGCCCACAAGTGGCAAGGGCTAAATACATTTCAGCAGGGAGGGAGTCTCATGGAAGGCACAGCCTCCCAAAGCTGTTACATAAGTTGTTTTGCATAACAACTGAGAAATCTGGGGAAGCTCAGGGAGTGATGATACCTGATCAGAACAGTGGTCTCCAGGTGCAGTAATGGGGAGTTTCACAAGCCTGGCTCCAACTGGTTTGGATCTGCTCCAACCATGGGGTCACTGGGGTCAGAGTCAAGAAGCCCCTTCTGATTGTTGTATTCAACATTTCCCCCGTCAAGATAAGTTCCATTGCTGAAGGAGGGAGGTATTGAGGAGTTCCATGTGCTGCTGAACTTTGGTCCCAAAAGTAGAGGATAGCCTAAAAGAACACTTAAAGAAAGAACACTTAAAGAAAGAACACAAGCAAAACAAGAATTAGGATGAGGATAACCTGGAAAATTAAGAGGAAGGAACAAAGGCCAGCAGGGATCTAAGAAAAGAGGTCTCCTATCCCCCAGGAAAAAGCAGAATTAACTTTGGTGTGAAAATAATCTTCTGCTGTACCAAGACTCATTCATTTGAAGATAATACTAGGTTCTGAGGCTCTCTCAAAGCATTAATCACTTCTTACATGATATCTATTTAAGCAGGTGAAGATTGGGAAGGCCAGAGACCCAAATATCTGCAGCAGCTGGCTCCAGGGTAGTGGCAAAGCTAGAGACATAAACCTTAAGTCATGAGTTTCCTTATTCTTCCCACTAACCTAAGCTCCCTTCCTATACAAGCTATGGAGATTAGGTGATATCTGGGAGATCTGTCATTTATGAAATCAAAAATTCTACTGTTCATGGCCACAGTGTCTTGGAATGAATAAGAATGTGTGGGCTCTCTCTGGCATTTGGCACTTTATATTTTCCATGAACATATTTGATCAACACAGAATGATTTGGCAACACTGTTATTGTTTTGTAAACTTAATTTTTAGAAAACCATCTTGTGTAGTCTATGTGAAATTGAATCACAGCAAAATGTACATATAATTTCCCAGGGTGGTGAATCTACAATTAGATTCTCAAAAGGAACAGATGAATACTTATGGGACTCTTCAGGAGTCTTCTGTGTGTATGCATGCATATATGTGTATATATATGCATATGTATATGTGTATAAAATACAGGTTACCAATGACTTGTTTGTAAGCCTGGTAGTGAAGCAAAATAATATTAATAGAAGGGAAAAGGTTAAAATAGTATAAATGTGCTTTAAAACAGAAACACCAAATAGCAATAAAACAAATTCTAATCAATTATCCTATTGTGAAGCAAAACAATCTTCCAACACACACTTTTCTGTGATTCTAAGAAACCAAGATACCTAATTTTTAATACTCTACCATGTCTATTACTTTAAAATTTTGTTTTTTAATAAAAGATTTTATAGTTTATGGAAGTGCTTGTTCAAGCACATATCAGTGAAAAAGTATCAAATAAGTACACAGAGCCATCATAATATTTGAATGCCAAGAGCATGAAAACTTAAAATGTCTATAAAGCTTGCAGGAAAAAAATAGAACTCATTCCCCCCACCTTAGAAGGATGAAATGTTGCTAAGGATTTAATAACAACACCTTTTCTAAGTAGGTGACTTTTATGCCTAATTTTAATGGACACATAAATGAATTCACCCAAAATATGCTTATTTTACTCCTCTTGTAACAAAGGGGTGGGGTATTTGGATGCAGGGGTGGGGAACCTGAGACCTTGAGGCCACATGTGGCCCTCTAGGTTCTCAGCTGCGGTCCTTTAACTGAATCCAAACTTCACAGAACAAATCCCCTTAATAAAAAGATTCGTTCTGTAAAACTTGGATTCAGTCAAAAGGCTTTACCTAAGGGCCATAGGTTCCCCACCTCTGCAATAGACTAAGTAAATAATTCCAAATTGTATCAAATGAGTTGTCTATAGTAAAACATGTTCACCCCTCAAGTCATGCTCCATACATGTGTTATTTCCACATTAAATAATCAACCTAAGTAAAATCAGATTTCTCATTAAGGTAACACAAGATAGCTCATAAGTTACTTTCCCCTAGGATAACTAATTGCACTAAACCTCTATTCCTTAAAACAAATTAACCTCACAAATTAATAGATTTATATCTTTGTTTCATAAGCTCCTCCATCTTTGTCTAATTATTCTCATATTATTCTGAAGAAATGAGATACTTTGGGGACTTAATCTTATACACATAACAAATATAAGCATTAATTTAACTCTTGCTCAGGACATGGAATGACTACAAATTCAGATTGAAAATAATAAGATGTTTCTTATTTGAGTAATTCAGATGTCTTAGTATTAATTTTAGTAACTAACAGATTCAGTATCACCATGACAAACTTCAACTGTTCACCTGCCTAGATAATAGAAATTTATTATGAGAGGGAAAAGCAGGTTCATGGCTATAACAGCATCAAAACTGGCCCTTCAGACCCAAGCCTAAGGGCACAGAATGACTCAACACAAGTATACCATGATAAAACATCCATAGCTCAGTTTAAGTTCAGCTAAGAGTCATAGTTAAGTTTCTGGAGCAGCCAATCACATAAAATCCTGCTTCCATTTACATGGTACCAAAGTCAGACTCAAAATTTCACCAGGTGGGAAACATTCCTGTTATCATTAGATGACCTCAAAGATGAGCTCAAATACTGAGCGCAGTGTTATAAGTAAGACTGATCTTTGGCCCAGGCCAAAACTTCAAGGAATTTGGTCTAATGATGGCAGGGTATAATCCGTCTCAAATCTTTGAGAGCCTTGCAGGAAACAAAGAGTAAAAACAATGATTCTCAATTTGCATGATACAAGGAGACATGTAAGGTATTATATGGTAGTTACAACTAAAGCAGAATTGAGCACAAAAAATCAAAATAGCCAAAATTTACATAGTTCTTGATGTATGATATGGGCAAGGTCTGATGTTAAGTTAGAAACAAGAGATTCTTAGAAACCATCTGGAAAGGTAGAGGAGCATGACTACTAGAGGCACATCCACCTTTACCAGTAGCAGACTAAGAAGTCAAAGCTTTAGTCAAACCTGAGTTTTATAGTTGCCAATGGCAATGTTTAAAATCTCAGGAAAAACCCACTGCTTTCAGTTTATTCTTAGCTCTCTATAACTTTTCTCCATTTACTTTCAAATCAAGCTGCAATTGTTATTACTGCAATTTTTATAAATAAATACATAAAAACTTTAGCAGCTTATAAAAACTTGGTCTATTCAAATAATAGTTATCTTCTGGTATATTGTTCAGAGAAGTAACATGAAGCAATTATTCAAATAATTTTCATCTAAATTTCCAGTTGCTTTCTTAAATAAGCAGTTCTTTGGGCAAGAGGAAAGCAGTTCTCAAAAATTCAAATATATAATCTATTGTAAAAATGGGTAGGAGTCTCATATAACTTACATCAAAATTACCAAGTTCAAAATATTTCAATTTAATTTGTAAAACAGCCAAGTATTCAATTGGATTTTCTAATCAAATCCTATTTATCTTTTGGTTGGTTCCCAATTCACACAAACTTTTCTCTTTTTCATGAACCAGGAGAGAGCTAATATTTAAAAGGTGAGCTTCAGCCCTTTTTTTCGCTTCAGATTTCAGGAATGCAAAGAGAAAGAAAGACTTGTTCTGAAGGCTTAAAGAACAAAAAAGTAAATTACAAGACACAAAGAGGTAGATTTGTCAAAGTGTTTTCCTTCTAAGCTCTGTGCACATAGTTGCATTCACACACACTCTGAGAGAGACACAAATATGGGTGCACACACACACACAAGCACAAATAGACTGACACACGTAGAAATACACACACAGATACATACAGCATACTTAACACAAATAGCACTCCACAAAGATGAAAAACTGCAGCTTTCTTAAAAGTAACTTTGTGTACCCAAATGAAAGTTCCCTTTTTAAGTCAAATTCTGAAACCTAGACAGAGATGAATTATTCAGATTCTCATTTATAGCTTTCTAGATACCAAAGGATCCCACCTTGTCTAATTTACCAAAGAATGCCACAGTGACCAGCAGGGACAAGGGTCAGACAGTTAAATTCTTCAAGTCACACAAGTACTTGCAAGTACATAATCCATAATTTGAGAACATGTGCCCAGTAGCTATCCCTCAGGGGGACCTGTTGGAGTAGACCCAGAATTGCTCATGGGTCTTTTAACAAACCCTCATTCAAAAAGGCAAAAACTCAACTGAAAAAGAGACAAGATCTCAGGAATTCAAGAGATCGTTTATCCAAGCCAAGCCACCAAAGTGAATTTGAATGGGTTACAAGGAGTCCCTACTGGTACTAGGCATTTGAGATCAAAACTGTCAGCTGGTGGGGCAGGAGTGTTAGAATCCCTCTTCTGACACTGGATATGTCAACTTGAAATAAAGAAGACTACCAAAGTAGCAAAAACTAAAATCTGTTATTGAAGCAAGAAAATTGCAATTCAGAACTTAGCACCTAAGTCCTGGAGTACCCCCAAGGGGCAGAAGGGGCAAGGCCTAAATATATTTCCACTGAGAAGTCTCATGGAAGAAATAGACTCCCAAAGCTATTACATAAGTTGTTTTGCATAACAATTGAAAGTACATAGGAAAGGTGGGGAGTGGTGGCATCTGGTAAGAACAATGGGCTCCAGGTGAAGCAATGGGGAATTTCACAAGACAGGTTCAAACTAATTTAGATCTGCTCCAACCTTGAGCTCAGTAGGGTCAGAGTCAAGTGGCCTCTTCTGATTCCTCCATTCGACAACAACATCTCTCATAAACACCTCTGTCTCTTCTCTGACACTGCCAGAACTCTAGTGTAGGCCCTCATCACCTCACACTTTGATTATTGCAATAGTGGGTCTCTCTGGCTCAAGTTTCTCCCCACTCCAATTCATCCCTTATTTATTTACTAAAATGATTTCCTAAATTACAGGTATGATCATGTCATTCTCTCCCCTCCCCCAGACACTCCAGTGGCTTCCTATTGTTTCCAAAATCAAATACAAAATGATCTGTTTGACACTCAAAGTCTTTCATGACTGTCCAGTCTTCTTACTCCCTACTCCCCAACATGTCCTCTTTGATTCAGTGACATGACACTGGCCTCCTGGTTGCCATGAACAAAACACTCCATCTCTCAGCTCCTAGTATTTTCTGTGGATATTCCTCGTGCCTGGAACAATATGCCTCCTCCTCTCTGATTACCAATTTCCTTGAGTTCCTTGAAGTCTCAAATAAAATCCCACCTTTTACAGGAAGTCTTCCTCAACCCATCTTAATTCTAGTTCCTTCCTTCTGTTAATTATTTCCTATTTATTCTATATATAGCTTATTTTGTATATATGTGTTCACATGCTGCCTCCTTGAGGTCGGATATTGTCTTTTCCTCTTTTTGTATCCCAAGGGCTTAGCATGGTGTCTGGTACATAGTAGGTGCTAATAAATGTTAACTGATTGATTGATTCTACAAACTATCATTAACTCCATTCTACTTTACACAATGAAGAATTTCATAAGCATTTTGCCAATATACTGTAAGGAGAAATTATTAATATCTCTAATCTTTTTCATCTCATTTCCCTGTTGGAGGGAAAAGGCAGAATAATAGATAACTCTTTTCACAAGGGAATTTGCCTTAGAAGTTTAAAATTGGCCAACAGGATTTGGTGAGAAAACTCCAAATCAAAATATGATAATGAGCTTAAGGGATGGAAGTCACCCACTTCTAAGTCTCAATGCAACTGAAATGCAATTAACCTTCTAAGCAATCAAAAATCTAAGGTGGTGACAACACAGATGTAGAACATTTGAAATTTGGACTTGCAGAAAGATACCAGAACATGAAGCTGTGTTTCAGCTTAGAAACAAACAAACAACATCAAATTAATTCAAAACACAACATCAAGAAGAGAAGAAATTAAAGACATAGCTGCAATGCTACTGCTATAGCAAAAGTCAGGAGTTTAAGCTGTAGCAATAGTATTAACCTACTCTAATGACTGGAAGTTTCTCCAATGCATTCCATTAAACTTGTGTTTTCAGCTTGGCTTTAGAGGTTTTGGATCTGTACCCCTGAAGGATTTTTTTTTCTTGTTATTTGTTTGTCAGTGGTTGTTGCTGTTTTCTACAGCAGAGACCCAGACTATCAAAAACCTCCACATCACATAAGGTGTGGAAAGAATTAAGCTCAACTAAACACAGCAATGGAGAAGACATTACATGGATGGAAGACACAGGGAAGAAAGGGAGATATCCCATTAATAAAATCAAGGGAAATGGTGTGGTATAATGCCACTTCTAAAGGCACTGTTTTCTGACTTCCCAAATTCTGACTTTTGGACTCAGTCCTCAGGCTAACCACACTGAAGGGACTGGACTCCTTGCTAGGTCATCAGCTATTCTCGATAGTCTAATAATTTACTAGCAGAATCACTAGTCCTATTGTCTTCTGTGCTCCCTATAAGGAGGGTCACAGACCAGCCACCTTTTGTTTCCCACCAGCTACACTCTTTGGGCTTGGACTCCACCATAAACCTGCTCCTAAAAAATGTCTTCACCAGTAAACTCATCCTTCAAGATTGTATCAGTTTTGTTACTGATGTCTCTTTATTACTTTTGGTACCCCCTCTGGAGGGCTGGAAGGTAGAACTAAGAACTCTTCCCAGAGCCTCCATTTAAACAGGGCTTACTTAGACTTAACTCTTTATTTCCCACCAGATATATGCCTTAGACTGGACTCCACCATTTCTCCTGTGAAAACTCCTTGTGAGCAAGGACTATCTTTTTCTTATCTGTATCCACAAGCGCTTAGCATGGTGCATGACATATAATAAGCACTTAATAAATGTTTATTGACTGTTATAAAAGTCTAGCAGAAGCATTCAAACACCAGAAACTTTTGCGAGAGCAACAACCAGGTTAGTCAGTCAGTCAACCAATAAATAAGCATTTATTAAGGACCTAGGTGTATGTCTCATCCTGTGTTATGTACTGGCAGCAAAGGAAGTAAGCGTTTTGAAAACCATGTGGCAATATGATGCTCAATAAAACTTTTTTAGTAGATAAGTAAAACATCACTCTTTAGCAAAACAAAAATATACTCCTCATCCAGATAGAAATGTGGTAAGTATATATATTTTCGCTTCACAAATATTACTTTTTCACTTACATAGCATCTTTCATATCCCCATTTGAAAAATTATACTCTAAATCTGACTCCATTATTATCATAACCCTGAGCATTTAAAATATTTAGATGAAAAGTGTCATGGAATCATAAAAACACAATTATAAATATTTATTATTGTTATTTTACTGTAAAGGTAAAAAGAAAAGTATTGTTTTTTTAATGTAACTTTCTATTTCTTTTACTCCTAAGTGTTTCATAATGCTATCTTAATGCATTTCTGGAAAAACTCTTACATTAGTATATTATTTTCCTGTCTAAAATCTAAGAGAATAATCGATTACAGAACATTCTTTAAGGGCAGTGCTCTAGGGTCCCTAATTTTCACACGAATGATGAAAAATTTACCAATTCCTCTCTAGATAGCAATTAGATAGGTTTACCCTTAGAAAAGAACCATAATGACATGTTGAAGATTTAAAACATAGAGGTTTTTGTTTCTTTGTTAATCTAGTTGCATCATTGCAAGGGCAGTCTCAGAAGCATGAGATTTATTTGTCTTAGGTTTACTATAACCTCAGAAATAACAATAACATTCATTTTGAACTCATACTGAGGCATGGTGATTTTTATGAAAATAATAAAGGACGAATAATGTTCATGATGCTAGCTCTCAAAATAGTATCAGAATGGAATCAAGCATTTTGCTTGGGAAATCAAAGTAAGATTCACCGTATGCAATTTAATGTAAATCACAAATAGAAAAAAATGATCCTATCTTCCTAAAAATGTCTCCCTTTTTCCATATGAGGAAATTCAGGCTCGTTACCAAGTGAATAATGAATGTCTATTGTTCACGCTTTGAATGGCATTAGATAGACAACTCATATCAATATCTGAGACAGATATTACTGTTTGACAATGTACTGCACATAGAATTAATTAGGAAGAATTAATTGGAAACATTTGGGAAAGTGCGTATTTTTAGTGACTTCAAATTTTTCCTTAAAACAAAGACCTATCTTTTCTACTGAAATAATTATCTTTTCCTTTCAGCCATGCAATAGCATAGATCCTGAAAAATCATGAATCACCTAGATGGAAATGGAGAAGCGAAAAATAGGCATCAATCAATCAATTAATAATCAACCATTAAATAGGCATTTGTTAAGCTCCTATTACATGCCAGACCCTGTTAGGTGCTGATGACACAGAGATAAAAATAAAATAATTCTTTCCCTTAAGGAGCTTACATTTCATTGGTGGAGACGTGAAAAAGGTTTTTGTTTGTTTTTTCTCACATTGGTTGTTGTCCTTTATGCTCAAAGAGGACCAAAATGGCATCATTATCTTGAGGTCAAGGTACAGCATGTCCAATTATGGTGATTAGACCAATAAGGGTTCAGAAGGCTCTACCACAGGTCAGACACATAGAGTCTATAGGAACATTTGGAGTGGAGTTGTCTATAAATTTGAGCATCTCATATTTCTTTTGAGCTCCTGCAATTTTGCTTTATTCATAGAGAACAGCACCTTTTTTGATGTAGGCATGCCATGTTGCGCAATCTGTGCCATGTCTCACAATTAATTCCAAAGTTCTTCAGAGCAACCTTGAGAGTATCCTTGTATCACTTCTGACCTTGTGTAAGTTCTCTATAAAACAATCTTTTAGGCAAATGTTCATTTAGCATTCAGCATGGCCAGCCCATCCAAGTTGTGCTCTCTGCAATAGAGTTTGAATGGTTGGCAGTTGAACTGAAAAAAAAAAATACTTCAGTGTTTGGTATCTTATCTTGCCAGATGATCTTCAGAATTTTCCTAAGACAATTCAAATTGAAGCAATTCAGTTTCTCAGCATGGCACTGGTATCCTGTCCAGGTTTCAGAGGCATACAACAATAAGGACAGCATAACAGTAGATTTTTAGTTTCATGTACAATCATCCTGTTTTATTCTGTAAACTAAAAATAAAATAAACAAATTTTTTTTAAAAAAACAGCTCTGCAGACCTTCAGTTCGATAGGCAGCCTAACAACTCTTCTCTGTCATACTTTCATTCAGAGCTTCCCAAACACTGAGCTTCCTCTGGCAATGCATCAACCTCATGATCTATGTGTATTTGCCTGGAATGTATACTGCCAAGGTAAGTTAACTTATCCATAGCATTCATGATTTCTCCATTTGCTATAACCAATGGTTCCATGTTAAATGGGGCAGTACTGACTGGTGGAGAACCTCTATTTTCTTGGTGTTGTCAGGCTAAAGTTAGCATAAGTGGCAGAGAATTGATCCATATTCTTGCATCTCAGCCTCAGGGGGTGCATTGAGTATACAATCATCTGTGAACAAAAAGTCACACCAACTCTCCCTCCACTTTAGCCTTGGCTTGTAGTCTTTCAAGTTAAATAAATTACCTTCGTTGCACTAGCTGACCTTGACACCATTTTTGTCCCCACTGAAGACATCTGACAACATCACAAAAAATCATGCTGGAAAGGGTGGGAGCAAGCACACAACTCTTCTTCACTCCATTGGTGACTGGGAAAGCCAAAGAGCATCATCCTTCATCCAGAACTCATGAAAGCATCTTGTCATGCAATTGACATACTGTACTGATAAACTTCTCCAAGCAATCAAATTTTGCTATGATCTTCCACAAGTCCTTATGACTAACAGCATGAAAGGCCTTAGTCAGGTTGATAAACATTGTGTGCAGACTTCTGTTCTGCTGCTGGCATTTCTCCTGGAGATGTTGCGGAGCAAACAACATATTCACCATTCCTTTACCCTTTCTGAAGCCACACTGGCTCTTGGGTAGGTCTCTGGCAAGAATCTCACCAGCAACGACTAAGCGAGACTCCCCTCCCTCCCACCATGATTGTCACAGAATAACCTATTTCCTTTTCCTCTACAGAGATAGATAATGGAGGCATCCTTGAACTTCTGGGGGATAACCTCCTCTTGCCATATAACCCAGGGGAATTCAGTCAGCTTTTGTATGAGCAGTGGACCCCCTGCCTTGTAAATCTCAGCAGGAATAGAGTCAGCACCAGCTGCTTTGAGAGAAACCACTGAAGTATCAAAACCTGCCAACTAAGGAGAGACTTTTCAAATAATATCAAGTCAATATTAATAAATAATAATTGAATTACTACTAACAGTAATAATAATATCTTCAAAACCTAACCCATTGTCCCTTTTGAGAGTGGAAGGGCTGGCAAAGTAGAGAAATGCCTGCTAGAGAGACGTACAGGGGAAAAACTCATTGTCACTTGTAACCATGAAGGCCTGGTAGGAACCTTAAAAGGTTAGACAAATGGGCTCTGGAATTAACACTGAATGGCCCAACCAGTGTGATGAACTAGTTCTTTTGATTGTATGAAAAAAAATGGATTGGGATATTGTTGTAGGCTGGCCTTAGTAAGAACCATTATGTTGGACAGCTTGATTCAAAGGACAATTAAGGGAATGATGCCTCTTCATGATCTGGAACCATAAGAAGGCAAGACACTTTAAAGCTACCTTTCTAGTCACAATGCCATGTGTAACAGTGTGTGTGTGTGTGTGTAAACGCTTGATTAGCTGTATTGCAAAATTGTTTTATGTTCTGTGTGTGTGTGTGTGTGTGTGTGTGAGAGAGCGAGAGAGAGAGAAAGAGAGAGAGAGAGAGAGAGAGAGAGAGATACAGACAGACAGACAGAGAGGTTGTGTGTGTGTGTATATATATATATACACAGCGCTCACTACAAAACTCATTAACCCTGAAGACCATTGGTATATAAAATTTGAAAAATTAAATGTGTTTTATAAAGTACTTTCATTTAAAAATGATTATTGATAGTAATAATAATAATTAGCATTTATATAGCATTATAAAATCTGTAGGGGGCAACTAGGTGGCACAGTTGATAGGGTGTCAGGCCAGGAGTCAGGAAGACTCATCTTCCATAGTTCAAATCTGGCCTCAGACATTTACTAGCTGTGTGGCCCTGGACAAGTCACTTAACCCTGCTTGCCTCAGTTCCTCATCTGTAAGGTGAGCTGGAGAAGGAAATAGCAAACCACTCCAGTATTTTTGCCAAGGAAAACCCCAAATAGAACTACAAAGAGTTGGACATGACTAAAACAATTGAACAACAACAAATAAGGTTTGTAAAGTCCTTTATGTATGCTATCTCATTTGCGTCATCTTCAAATTTGATAAATATGTCATCCAAGTCTGTGAGGGAGAGGAGGAGAGGCTTTGATCAAAGTGACTATACCGATTAAAGTGATGCGATTGCAAGGTATTGGTCATTGGCCGAAGGCAACTGGTGGGACAGAGAGAACTCCTAGTTATTGTCTATCTGAGGATTATCATCACCCCATCACAGTCTATTAAAGAAAGCTACCTCCCCTTCTCTGCCATGAAGTGTTCATATCTTGAGAACTCATTCTTCTAACCTCATTACTGCCAGGAGAAGTAATGGTAACTTATGGAAGCAGATGGCAGTAGCAGAAGTGCTTACACCAAGCCTGAGACAAGAATTCAAGTATATTATTCCTGAACCCCAACTGCCTATGTAGAAGCAAGGAAAAGATTTTGAATTCCCTAGTTTTTATGTTCTTGGTACCTAGCCTTCCAGCAGAGAAGGAAGATTTTCCAGGGATACCTTAGCTTTGAGAGTTACCTTGTGGGTAATTCAAGATTAAAGATTCTGAACTCCGTGTAATTGGGTCCTAGATCAAGGTAAATTAGATTTCATGATTTATTTTGCCCATAGGACAAAAAAAAAGACTATTCACAAAGCTCTTGAATGGCTTCCCAAAAAACACTAAGACCAATGATATCACAGACCCACTGAGAAGGGGTTTACTTGTTCACAAGCTCTAAAACATATTTACCTTTCAGGAGTTTATACTACAGGATCATGCTATGATTCTTGGAGAGACTGAGTAGAAACAGCTCTGTGGAAAAGAGTGACTTCCAAGAGTGACTGAGGTTTGCCCTGATAGCAACCCCAAGTTCAGTTCTGGAGGTTGCAAATGTGATGGGGTGAGCCTCCAGGTAGGGCAAAATAGAAAACGCTTGATTAGCTGTATTGCAAAATTGTTTTATGTTCTGAAGCAGCTTAAATATTAGCTTCCCAATTTCTGTAACCATAGTTATATGTTGTTATTAAATTTTCTTCTAGTCATTCAGTTAATGCATGCTGTGATTCTTTTATGCTTAGGATTCTCTTTTTGTGAGTAGCACTTCAAACATACTAATAATTAATAAATGCTTATTGCCTAGTTGACTGAATAAATTGCCTCTCTGATAATCAAAATCATTTTATACATTAAGTATCTATATTATTTTCTTTTTTAAAGGGAAACTCAGGATTCAAGAGCCATAACTTTTACTATAATTAACATAATCCCAAAGGTCACCCAAATGGGAGATTTTTGTCAACCAAGAGGCGTGAGAAGAGAAAGCACTCTCTCTTCAGAGACCAAGCTCTCTACAATTGAACACAGACAAACTGCATGGTGGGGTGCAGGACAGGGAGAGAGAGGCCAGTGCCACAATCTCCATGCACTCATGAAGAGTCTTTTCCCATATATGTAAGGTGGGTACCTTCATGGCCCATGAGAAGTCAGCTCTTTTTCATATGGAGAATCTATAGTTGGGAATTAATTTTTAAGTATTTTTTTCTTTTTGTTACTTTCTCTTCTGTTATTGGGCTTTTTGTTATATTATTTTTTGAAGATCTTAATTATTGTGCATGTGATTATAAATTACCATTTTGAATTTAGCTAGTCCTTGCTTCAGGTTTGGCTGCTCTGGGCTTGAAGGAATTTTATCCCATTTATTTTCTGGTGCTCTTGCATCTCAGCCTTTTAATTTTAAATATTTTCATGCTTATTCAATATTTTCTTCAGTGAGATTTTAAATCTTATTTTAGATTTTGTATTGTTTAATGTTTTGCTCTGTTTTGTCTTAGCTACCATTTTTTAAAATCTAGAAATCATATTTAATTTTGTCTGTGCTCTGCTGTGATTTTTTTCCCCTCTAGTTCCTTTTGACTACATGCTTCATGTCCTTGGTATTTGGGTGTTGGTTTTTTGCTTGTTTTGATGCAGAGATTTTTATTACACTTTGGAGTAGCCAACTAATGTTTACAATGTTTGTCCCAGAAAAATCTTATTTCATTTCAAACTTTTATTTTTATATTTTAGGGTAGTGTCTCTAAGCCTCATATCTTTATTCCTTATTTGCTACTCACATGAAAATATTGTTATATAAAGTGCTTTATTAATACTTTTAATCGATGTACTATGTCGGAGTGAAGAGGTTTTGAGTCACTGCACACTGTTTTCATGATTATTTGCTTTTTATTGGTATATGAAGAGTTATTGATGCTGGTTTTCATGATTTTGTGTTTGTTCTTGTTGCACTGATATTCATTTGCATACTTGCTTATAAATTTAAGCTACCTTGCCATATCTGCAAATATCTTATGACCAAGAACACTAAATAATTGTGTTGTATGCTCTTAAAGATTAATTTGTCACCCAACAATGTAGCAAGAGGCATGGCACAAATATTAACTGATTGACATAAATAGTCACAATACAAAACAAATTCCTGAACAAATTTAATGAATCAGCAACGACTGAATCTATATTTGTTGCATCTTCACTTTCCATTTCCCAAATGACTATAGAGTATTTAATAAAATAATAAGGAAAGCCCAAATAATCAAGTAGGTAAATAAATTACTATTTTATATTAAAGTTAGATAATTTTTTTAAAAAAATTGATTCCTTTGAACAATAATCCCTACAGAAAAAAGTAATTTCATTGCTCAATTATGAGGATAATTAAGTGAAATAGGGGCAACTTTTCCTCTATTTTGTGAAATTCTTTTAAACATGAATGTCTTAGAAGAGAGTAAAGTTAATCAATTTCCAATGGGGACTTAATCCAAGTGCCCTAAGGTGGCACTGTGGATAAAGCTTCAAGACACAGAATCAGCAAGACCCGAGTTTAAATTCTGCTTCCATCACTTCCTAGAGGCAGCTTGGTGGAACAATAGATAAGCACCAGACCTGTACCAAGGAAGTTGTTGTTGTTTGTTGTTTAGTCATTCAGTTGTATGGGGTCTTCATGACTCCATGGACTTGGTTTTTCTAAGCAAAGGTAGTGGAGTGTTTTGCCACTTCCTTCTCCATTGTGTCTTCATTTATAGAGTTGAGGAACTGAGGCAAATGTGCTTAAGTCACACAGCTAGTCAGTGTCTGAGGCCAGATTTGAATTAGAGTTTTCTGATTCCAAGCCTAGTGCTCTAACCACTGTGTCACCTCACTGTCCCATGAGGAAGTAGTAAGAAAGACTTGAGTTCAAATCTGACCTCAGACATTTATTAGCTGTGTGGCACTAGGCAAGTCACTTAAACACTGTGCCTTAGTTTCCTCAACTATAAGATGGGGACAATAGTTACACCTACCTCTCAGGATTGTTGTGAGAATCAAATGAGATATTTGTAAAGAGCTTAGCACAGTGCCTACGATGTAGTAAGTGCTTAATAAATACCTGTTTCTTCCTTCCCTTCCTTCATCCCCTCCTTCCCTTCTTTCCTCTCTTCTTTCCTTTCTCCCTCGCGGGTGATCTTGGTCAAGTCACTTGATATTCCTGAGCCTGATTTTCCTCACTGGTAAAATGAGGGTAACCATAGCCTTATAGGGTTGTTATGAGGAGTAAATAAGATAACATATGTAATGCACTTAGTAAACTTTAAGACGCTATGGTATTATGTTGCTTTTCCATAAGGTATAAACTTCAGTGAGATGTATTAAGTTCCCATGTTGTATGGTTTATAAGCCATGAGGTTTATAATGAGGGTATTTTCCTCACCCCAACCCCATGGAGTAGGTACTACAAGTCCTCATATCACAGATGAGGAAAGACATTAAGAGGTGCAGCTATCGACTGCCACAGCCATAGGCAGAGTCCAAAGCCAGCTCTCTGACTCCTAGTCTAGCACACTGTGACATAGACTTTCTCCAGGAGATTTAGGTGCCCAGCTACAGAAGCCAGGTGGCAGGTAGCTGGGCTTTGATAAAATAATTTTTCTCTAGACAGGTTTCCTCAGAGACAGCTAGGTAGCACTTCTGAAGAAACCTGACTGAAGAAATGTATTTCTCCAGTCAGCTTTCCTCTGTTACATTAAACTTGATTCTGACATAGCCCTCCTCATGCTCTTCTCTCACCCTCTTCTGTGTCATTTCAATCAGCATTCATTGCATAGAAGCCTAGAAGATCTGCAATCTCATCAGGCTTAGGCATTCCTTCCACCAACACAGATTTCAGTCCTTACATTTCTGCATGATTCCTGTACATACCCTTCCATAAATCCTCCAAAGAAGATCCACCCCACTTGTTGGAGGTTTCTTCTGATTCTTTAATATTTTGAAGTTATCAAATAAAGTTCATAATCTGTCGATATATTTATGCTGTGTTGCTAACCTATCTCTTGGTGTAACATGTTTAATTTTTATCATGGCTTTTAGTCATGTTAAATGTGCCTTATAAATAATTTATTGAAGCCTACTTACACTGTCCCTAATTTCACTAAATAATAGTGATCAGCTTCTCATTTAAAATAGAACTTTGCTTTCCACTCCTGTGTGCCTGGAGTCTAACAAATGAGTTTTCATCTTATCTTGTCCTGAACTAGGCCACCATGCTACATCCTGGACATTTCCAAACCATAGACACTCACTTTCCCCTCCCCACACCCAGAAAATATACATGAGTCTTCTACATATATTATCTTCATGAAGGAAGAGACTGTCTTGCCTGCTTGTGTTTCTATCACCAGCACTTTGCACAGTGCCCAGCACTTAATAAGCAGTTCATAAATGCTTCACCATTTATTCATTCTATTATATTTCTTAAGGTAAATTGATCACCCATGTTAATGAATTAATGAACTCTCATCCTATCATGAATCTTACTTCAACTAATGTTGAGTCTATGTGAGATAATTCCCTGGCTAAGGCTCCTTATGTTGGATCAATTGGAAAGTCAATCAGCAATCATAATAGCATAATATGCTACCATTGTCCAAGCTATTATTCTGTCCCTGATAGAAGGTCCAAGAAACCTATTTTCTTTGAATTAAACCTCTAATAATAGGGACATACTCCCTCATCCTAGATTTACTTTACTAGTATACAATAAATTTGATAATCATTTTACCTAAATCATTTAGGCAAATATTTATATTGTTAAGCATATCATTTTTAGATATGTGTTTATTAGATACTTTCTGAAGCAGTTGTTCTGATTTCCCATGAACTGAATTTACAAAGGTTTTAATGGATATGTGCCCCATCAGATACATAAATATGTCATTTCTTACCTCTCTTATACGAAAATCAACTCAATTCAGAACAGTTGATTTATAATCATACTTCCTAAAATGGTGGAGATATATAAAAAAATTATTCTTGTGTTTCTCTATCTGAAAAGACTTGATGTATGTATGTATATATATACATATATGTGTATATATGTGCATATATACATATATTTGTGTATATATGCATATACATAAAACAAATACATATGCACATGTTGGATGGCTCTAAAATTGATTTTTTTCTAAGAAGTAAGAATTAAATTATTAATTAATCCAAATTAAGTTGCATCCATTACATGTTTTATTTTTTAAAAGCTTGATTCATTCTTAAGTGGGATTTTGTTTCAACTCGAGGATAAGATTTGAATATATTTTCCCCCAAAATAACCATCTGAAATATAATAGCGACAAGCAGTGGGAACATAATGTTTTCAAATTTTGCTTTATTCAGTTACATTAAATTTATTAAGCACTTAACCACTGCATGAGGGAGAACATTCACAAATGCAGCAAGGCAGGAGATGGAATAGAATGCTTGATGAATAGCTAGTCTGACAATTTGCGTGAAGCCTATAGTTCATGAGGGAAAATAGCATAGTTGACTTATTCCATTATTAAGAGATACCTAAAAATAGCATAATCTTGTAAGCAGATGTAACTCCTCCCTGCCCTGCCCTGGTTCTTTTATTTGTAGCCAGAATATAACATAATTCTTCCCCTTCACTTAGACCTTGGTTATGATATCCCTAAAAGACATCAAACATACTGGTGACAGTTTCTTCCTTTGGTAAGAACATTACCAAGAACAAAGGGAAATTTCAATGTTGACACTAACTTTTGGACAAACACTAGCTGCAGAATAGCCATCTCCCACTTTCTTAAGAAAAATACCCAAACTCATTGCTGAAGAACTAAAAGCTGATTCAGTAGATGTGGGCTTTAAAAATGGCAGTAACAAATTGCAAATCATTTCTTGAAGAAATCGTCCACCATAGAAAATTGTATATTGCCATCCTAAAATAACAACAAAGTCACATAGCTAGTTTAAAAGAGGCAAATATGCACAATATTAATATTGCAATACTAGTAGTATTTATATAATGCTTTAAGGTTTGCAAAGTGTTTTACAATAATCTTATTTTATCCTCAAAACAACCATGGGAAGTAGGTACTAATATTATCCTCATTTTACATAAAAGGCAACTGAGACAGACCGAGGTCAAGTGTCTTGCCTGGGATCACACAACTAGTAAGTTTCTGAAGTTAAATTTGATCTCAGGTCTTCTTGACACCAGGCCCTACTCTCTATCCATTAGATGACCTAACTCTCCATTCACTAAAATGCTGATTTTCCTTTTATCATATCTATTTCCAACCATTATATATATCAAATTTCTTATTGCTATTATAGCATTAATTAGTCACATCCAAAGCCCTGCTCCGTCCCATTTCATCAGTCCCCTAGGGTTTTCCAGCACATTCCAGTACACTCTAGGTTTGGGATATCTCTAGTCTCTTTGCCATTGGCTTAAGACTCCACAGATCGTATTCCCTCAATTTAGGGGGATCCCTAGTACCTCAATTTCACTTATCCATTTCACATCCAGAGTTACTTTTGCAAAGGATTATTTACTTCAAAGATATAGTAAGAAAAAGTATACAAACATTAGCCCCAGTACCTAGGGACATAATATCTTCTATTGCTCTTCTGTCTGTTCACTGCTTAGCTCTGTCTCTATAGAGAACTGTTCTAGCATTTTCAAAGTCCAAATCCCCTTTTGCTTGTATCCTTGCCCCCTGGCTTTTCCAGTGACTCCCTGTTGGCCTAGCAGCAACATCCAGCCTGAAATCCTGACTCTGAGGTTATCATGGCTCAAGCTCCTGGCTCTGATGATTCCGTTAGCTATTTCTAGCACTTGAACTGTCAAATGAAGTGGAACAAAATCCCCACTCTGTTTCCGAGGACCACAAGGCCTTAGGGGGCAGGGGGAAGAAATGAAGATGGTAGACCTTCCCCTCACATGATCTAGGTCAGGGGTGAGGAACCTATGGCCTTAAGGCCACATATGGCCCTCTAGGTCCTCAAGTGTGGCCCTTTGACTGAATCCAAACCTCACAGTTCTGGCCACATGTGGCCTCGAGGCCTCAGGTTCCCCATCCCTGACTAGGTAACTCCCTAAGACTATAAACTGCAGACCAGGTACCAACCTGTACTGGTAGAAGGAGTTTACTCAACAGGAAATTACTTTACTAGTAAAATTCCCAATCAGGCAGTTTGAAAGGTGTAGCCCATTCCCACTATGCAGTCAGCAGAAAGAGACTGCTCATACCCACATGGGAGGGAAATACAGAATGTCTTCTCTCAGAAGCAGGTCCCTGCAGTCTCCCACATGAGTGCCTCTATCTCAGTTGATGTAGGCATGCACAAAGCCCCATTACACTATCATGCTTATTACTTTGTGCTTGTTTCTTATAGAGATGTGATCAGATAATTACATGGGAATAATTCAAATGTTTTGTGATCATGTAAGATTGAGCCAGATCTGTCCTAATCGTTCCAGTACTACCTAATGGGAGCTTTCTATTTCTTTCAAGCTCAGTTTGCTCCTTCAGACATGTTAGTCCTGAACATACTTCGACATTCATATACAGAAAACAATTTCCTCCCCAACCTCAAAAAAATTCAAGGTCAAATTAGTGGTTTTGTCAGTAAACTATTTTACAGCATGAAAGAAGTTGATTTAGGTCTATTCTACTTACCTAGGTTTAGAGTAATTAGGCAGAGGAGAAGGCAGCAGGCACTTAAGGTTTATGGACTTGTTGCAAAAGCTATTTTTACATGACCATCAATTCTATCGACAAAAAGCATCCCCAGTGAGGTCTGCACACCTGTCAATCAGTTCTGCATCACCAGCCAATCATAAAGGTCAAAGAAACCAAATCAGGAAGAAAAGATACTTAACAAAATCATAGGTTATTCCTAACATTGCTAAAAAAACAGCAGATTCCATTTCCTGAAATCAAACCACCAATTCTCTGAGGCTTTTTTTCCCCAGAAAAGCCAAGCCTAAGATTCATTCTTTTCTTTTTAAATTGATTGCCATCCATTTGCAATACAAATCGATCTGTGTATGAGAATCATCATAGCTGCCATGGTTCTAATTAATTTTAACAACCCTTGCTTTCTGCACTAATTTCATTCCTTCTATTTCAATATATTTATTCATATCTTTTGTAACATTTCTTAAGATATTTCTCCATGAAGAAATAGATAATATTAGAGACAGAGGAGATCTTAGAGATCACATAACTCAAATCCCTCATTTTAAATGAGCTCCAGAGAGAGCAAACAAACTATCCATGACTATGTATTTAGTAAGCAATAGGAGTAAGATACAAACCTAGGGCACAGGATTACAAATTCATTGTTCTTTTTATTACATCACATCATTTCTAACTCTAAATACAAAAGAGAACTTGCTAAATAAGAATAGTTTATTAAAATGGCAAATTAATATTCTATAGCTATTGATAAGAAAATTTTCAAAGAAAGACATCCTCTTCCTTTCCATTCTCCCTTACAAAAGAAAGGTATAATGAACGATATGTTAAAAATGAACAAGGGCACCTCAAAAAGGAGGAAACATAGCATCCAAGATAAATACATTTTTCACAAATGAACAAAATTAGCTTTTAGATTATTTCTAATAGGAAACTGAATCAAAGGCTTGAGTCCTGTCTTGTATGTTGCCTATGATACAGAGTAGGGAAGTACCTTGAGGACATCTTTCTAGCCCAATACATATCTGAACTGAGATTCTCTCTACAACACCCCCAAGAAATGTTCATCCAGTCTTGCCTTAATGACCTTTGGTGAAGCACATCACCTCCTGAAGCAGCCCATATTCACTTTTAAAAATCTCTCTTTTAAGGAACATTTTCTCTACATCAAGCCCAAACTGACCACTGCTACCCATTATTCCCAGTTCTACACTCTGGAGGCAAATAAAACAAGTCTAATTTTTACTAGTCCATAAAATAGCTAAATATTTTCCAATAGTCCATAAAATAGCTAAAGAGAGCTGTCATTCTCTGACCCATACTCTCACCCTCAAGCCTTCTCTAGCCTAAATTTCTTCATAGGTATATCTGTTTCAGTGTCATGATACAATTATTTTCAGATCTCTAGGATCCTAGTGGTAAAATTTAATCCTTTTTTTCTTATAAAGCACCATAGGAATTTAGCCAACACAAATTATAATATTCCAGGTGGACTTGTTTTTGAGTGTGTGGGGGGCACTTAAACTTGTAGGTTACTTGTAATATTTTAATTCTTTAGCTGCATTTCCAGAAATCTAACCATCTCTATCAAGCCCAAGACAGGTTGGAATTTTGAAAAGTGGACTTATTTCTAAGTAGTTTTCTTTGTGCCCCTCTCTTGTTAGATTCTTAAGCTGATTTCTATCAGAAGTTATCAAACCATATAATGGAACAATCTTAGAGGACTTGCTGGTTATGCATCTATGGTTAGATTACCATAAATCTACCTCAAGAAATCAAATATTATGACTGGGAGCCTAGGTGTGTAAGTAGAAAATACCCAAATATGTTGCAATAGGGATGAAAAGCTGTGACTCATGAGACATACTCTAAATACCTATATATCTAGCCAAACCAATCAAATATTAATACTAAGAACCTAGAAATTCAATTAGTATCATGAATTCAATGGCCTTGTATTAATCTAACTGGAGAGATCCAACCATATTGGATTGCTACAAATAGAGTGTTAGAAACCTAGCTGGAAAAACACCCAATATCACCAGTAGGGTACTAGAAGTCTGACTATAAATCATGTACGACAGTACGTGGTCAACAATCTAACTATGTAGCTCCAGTTTATGTTTGATTATTCACGACACTGAGAATGTTCCAAAGCTAGCTGAAGGAATATAGTATTGCCACCCAGAAACTATAAATCTCAATGGAAGTTTGATATACAACCATATAGTAAAAAGTCCAACCTGAAAGCCCCAAGTTGTTTTATATCAAGATGAAATGACTAAAATCTTCTAAATCTCACTGAAAATTTGAATATTATACTTCTTTTTTTAACTCATAGGATTTCATTGGCATAGGAATCTCCTGGTGAAGAAACCCTACCAGTACAGGTTAGCACCCAGTTTGCAAACTACAGTCTTAGGGATAAGGCTAGATCATTGAGAAGTTAAATGACTTGCTGAGAGTTACAAGTCAGGACTTAATTCCAGGGTGTTTTTGACTCTGAAGACAGCTCTCTGCTAGCTCTTTGTTTTATTTCTAGTCTGTAGAATCTTAAGTACTATAGAAATATATTCATTTCCCTCCCTCCAGAAGCTGGACTCTGATCCTTGGTCCTCCAGTTCCTATAGGTGAGCTTTCCCTTTATCTTGAGGTGCTCCAGGCCAACATAGAAAATCATTTCTGACCCTCTCCTGTACTTCTTTATGTGCGGTCTTTCCCCATTATACTCCTTGAGTACAGGGACAGTCTGACTTGCTTGTATTTGTATCCCTAGTACTTAGCATAGTCCTTGGAATATAGTTAAGGATTTAATAAATGCTTTCTCTCTCTCTCTCTCTCTCTCTCTCTCTCTCTCTCTCTCTCTCTCTTTTTCTTTCTCTCTCCCCTCCTATCTATCTACTTAATATATTAATCTACATAGAAAGTTGTGATATATAAAAAGTTCAAGAGATATAATTTTGGATAATTAATAATTTTATTAATTACGGCTAGTGAGTAATTAATAAAAGGATAATATTTGGCCTACTTTTGTAAACCAAAAACCCCTCCCAGAGGCCTCTTAGTGCTTATATATCTTTGGAAGAGGGGGTATTCCCAACAGGCCACTATCAACTCTGATTGGTTAACAAAAGAATGAGTATTATAATGAGAGGTGGACCTACTCTAACGAGGGCCTGGGGATGATTAGGTCACTCTTACTCCCAAACCACGTCCCTCCTCAAGCAATCTAGACAAAAGATTTACTCCTCATCCAAGCCTGGGTAGAACACAATGGGCAGAATTCACCTAGATTAGATTCTTTTAACTCTTTAATCAGAACTAAGTTTCCCCAATTGGGTGGGATCTGAACAAGACTGAGGAGAATTGTTAAATCTAATCTCATCATCAGCACTATTCTTCAGAGGCTGTTTTGACTTAGGAGAAAATAATAATTGGCTATATAGTAAAAATAATATTTTGCTAATAGTAATTGATTAATAGTAATGGTAGTATAAGAGAAATAATCATTTCTCTCAAAGTATAAAGCAAAGGACTACATTGAAAGGCCAATATGTGTTACAAATAAATACTACGAGTATTTAGATTAGTTGAAAGTTTAAGGAACCAAAGAAATATAAGTTAGTCAAGTATTCATTTATTATTTACTATATATCAGTGACCATTATTTACTGCCTTCACTCCTACAATGTGCTGCTGAATGAGATGGAAAAAAACCATGCAACCATTCTGACTGGGACCACTAAAAATTTATTTTATATAATCTCAACTGGATTGCTCCTAGCAATCCTACTATACCTCCCTTACCAACTCACTATCCCACTCTCCCCAGTAGTTCTTGATAACATTTTCATTCCTCCTCTAATCTCCCATGGCTAGCCCTATCCCACACTCTCTCAGCTGAGAACTTTGCCTCATATTTTACAGAAAAAAATTCAGAGCATTCACCATGAATTCCCTCTTCTCTCCTCTTTCTCATTTCCTCCTTCACTCTTGTCTCACATGACAATGAAATGTCTTCACTCCTTACCAAAATGTAATTGTTGCAGTTTGGGGTGCTGGGAACCCCAAAACATAAGGGCACAGGGTGAGTCTGCCTGAAAAGAATTCAACTACTCAAGCCTTCTTTCAGTCAAATTAATGAAGTTTATTGTAACTCCAATAGGAGCTGGCTAGATTCCAAGTGAATCTGCTATTCTAATTCCAATAGGAACAGGCAGAGATTCCCAGTGAGTATGAAGCTTGATGATGATACTTTTACACACACACACACACACACACACACACACACACACAGAGAGAGAGAGAGAGAGAGAGAGAGAGAGAGAGAGAGAGTGAGAAGATTTGGATGGGATTAAGGAGTGGTAAATAGCCTAGGGGTTGGGGGAAGTGCAACAGGGAAAAAATATAGATGGGATTAAGGCCTATCTGTAAACTAATTAAGTAATCAAGGTGGGCTGGGGTGGGCCATATGCTTTAGATGAGAAGCCAGTGATCTAGGCAGCTGAAAATGTATGGGAAAGTTCAGGAACTGGTTTGTTTCCAGAGACATTTCCTTTAGGGGTCCAGGTCCCATAACCCCATCAGTAACCTTCTACTTGTTCAAGTGAACCCATTCCATTCCCATTTCCTCCAACAGATCTCCCCTTCTTTCATCCACCCTCTCATTTATTTTCAATCTCTTTATGTTTACTGGCTCGTTCCTTTATGCCTAAAATCATGCCGATGTCTCTCCCATCCTGAAAAAAACTCTCATTGGTCCTTCCATTCACATCAATTATTACCCCATCTCTCCTCCTTCCTTTGTAGCTAAACTCTCTAAAAGGCTATCTAAAATAGGTGCCTCCATCTCCCCTCCCACTCTCTTCTAAAGCCCTTACCATCTGGCTTGTTCCATGAACAAGATATTCCATCTCTCAGTTCCACGCATTTTCTCTGGCTGTCCGCCATGCCTGGAATGCTTCTGTATTCCCACTCAGACTACTGACTTCTTTGGCTTCCTTTAAGTCCCAACTAAAATTCTGTATTTTACTGGAAGCTTTTTTCAACCCCTCTTAATTCCAGTGCATTCACTATTATTTCCTATTTATCCTGTACATAGTTTTCTTTGAATATATTTGCATGTTTTCTTTCCTATTAGATTGTAAATTCCTTGAGGGCAGGGATTGTCTTTTGTCTCTCTTTGTATCTTAGCCCAGTGCTTTTCACATAGTAGGCACTTAATAAATGCTTATTGACTGATTATAGTAAATCCTGGGAATATTTAAAAAAAAACAAAAATGATCCTTGATATAAAGGAGTTTATATTCTAAAAGGGGAGATTTTATATCTACAAATACTATACACACACATGTTTCTTCTATGTACATAGTTATATATGTATATGTATGCACATATATAGTAACTATGTATAAAATAAATACAAAAATACATATTTACAAATAAATACATTTGTACAATACATATATGTCATATACATGGAAGAAATACATATCTATCATATATTCATACATGATAGATATGTATTTGTAAATATGTATTTGTATGTTATATGCTTATTGTGTGTACACATATACATCTATAACTATATATATAACCATAACTATATGTGTATATATGACATATATATATATATATGCAATATATACAGAGTAGATGGAAGATAATCTAAGCAAGAACATCACTAACAGCTGAGGGTCCATAAATTATACGCAACTATGCAATGATAAGTCATTCTTTTTATTTCTACATTTTGATTTCTTTTTTTGATTTCTGTATTTCTGGGGGGTGATAGTTGATTTCTTAAACTAAATGTTTAAGACACTACATACAATGAACTTTCAAGATGGGCTTATTATATATTTACATTAAAGTTTTCTACTTAGCTTTCTATGGTCCCAATGGTATTTTTTGGTATTTTCAGTCAGAATTAAAACAGTCTAGTAATTTAGAGCAGTGGAATCAAATAAAAATGGAGGCCACTAATTTGTACATAAAGATACCTGTCATATGTTGATGACCTAGTTTTAAAATGTAATATTATCTGTTTTATTGTATTTTTAATTTAATTTGTCAACTATTTGCCAATTACATTTTAATTGGATTTGGACAGCACTCAACAGTGTTGTGGGCTGCATGCAATCTACCAGACTATATTTGTAAAAAATTGCCCTATTCCAAAGGGAAAGACAAGATTGTCATGTGAACATTGTGATTAGGAGAGTTCATTAATCTTGTGTACATGAGTCAGATGAAGTTTACTAAGCTGATTATGATCAGTATAGCCTTGGATTCCTTGCCCACATGTAGCTTATGAAATGAGTATTAGGTATATAGTAACTTCTCTGCCTACAGGTGGATCAATCAGTGGTTGAGCATGCAGTCACTTCTTTCAGCTAGGATCTAACAGTAGGCCATTCCTTACAGTAAGTAAAGCCTCAAGCACATGGGATGATTGCATTTTGGCAGACTCTTGAGAAGACATGGACAAGTACCTCATGGGATGGGCAGCCAGTTGATCTGCATTATTAAAGGTAACTTCCAAATGTCTGACTAGGTTTTCCATCCTCTACTGTCTCCTAAGATGTTTCTCAGATGCATTCTTTAGGCAGAGATGTCACTCTTCTGTTCAAAACCCTTCAATGATTCCCAGTTGTTTATCAGATCAACTTAAAATTCTGCTTGATATTCAATACCCTCTATATCTCTAATCTGAATGATTTCAATTCTGCTGACCTCAACCAATGTTCCTCATATAAGCTTTATACTTTCCTGTTTTCATATCTTTTCTCATGTTGTGCCATATGTGGCATACTGGGCCTGGAGACAGGAAGACCTGAGTTTAAATTAAACCTCAGACACTTACTAGTTGGGTGACCTTAGGCAAGTCACTTGACCTCTGTTTTCCTCAGTTTGCTCATCTATAAAATGAGAATAATAATAGTACCTACCTTTCAGTGTTGTGAGGATCAAATGAGATCCTCATAAAGCACTTGGGACAGTGCCTGGAACACAATAGGTGTTATTTAAATGTTAGTTATGATTATGATTGATTATGTGCTTATAATATGTTCTCTGTCACTCCGCCACCCAAATTAGAAGTCACTGCCTTCAGGAAGCCTTCTCTGAACTCCCTAGTTGTTAATGACCTTTCCTTTCTTTGGTCTTGAGACAGCCTGCTTTTAGACTTCACTTATAACCTGATTGTGTAATATTTTGTATAACAGGGTTATACAAATTCCACTTCCCCACTAGATTTTAAACTGTAAAAGGACAGAGCCTTTGACATCTAAACGTAATATTCCATGCAGTGCTAAGCACAGGGTTCTGCACAGACTAGACTTTTAATAAATGTTTATGAAATTGAATTGAGTGAAATCACTAATCAAGTCCTTCTTATTATATTCCATTTAGTTTGGATAAAGTCCAGACTTTTTTAACCTGAAAATCATAGGCCCAACACAACTGATTACAAACCTTCTCTATCTAGACTTATCTACACTGTTATATTTCTTATATCTTATGGTCTAACCATACCACTCTACTTGAAATTTTCTCAGTAATTTTTATGCTTTTTCCTTTCTGTGACTTTGCTCATATTTTTTCCTATGCCTGGAATTTTCTTTCACCCGTCTATAACAATTATTTATTTATTATGTTAAGAGTACTATCTACTATAGCCCCTACCACATAGGCAAAGCTAATTTTTCTCTAAAATATAACAATATATGAGGTAATATAACAAATATTATGGGAAGCATAAGAGAGGGAAACATTATCAAAGGTATTTTCCACTGAGATGAAGATTTGATTGGAGATCCTCAAGATTTAATTGGTCCAAACTTGCTGGATCCGTAGATATGTGAACAAGAAAGAATCAGAGGTTGCTCAACTCAACAAGACCTCGCCAGGTGTGCTACTGTGAAAAGAGCAGAAACAGGGAATCTGAGCCCAACTGAAAGCTGTATCCTGGCTAAATATCCTTTCCATAAAATTCTTCTGTAAATCTCCTCTTAAAAAAACAATAGAAGTTCTATTTTGTCTCATTTTCCAGTCCTACATCTAAACTGTCAGACTGAGTCAGGCCTGGGCCAGAACATGTGTTCATTTTTCAGGCCCTTGCTCATTTGCCAACCTAAAGCATCCATTTAGCCTTCGATCAGTCAGTCAGTCAACAAAGCCTTCACTTATCCCTGTCCCTCCCAAAATGCACTCAGGAAAAACTGATCCCTCCCTCTAGGGAAATCTCACAGTACTTTGTAGTTGGACTTGCATATTGTACTGTGTATTGTAATTATTTACATACATCTTATTTCTCCCATTAGATTGTAAGCTTTTTGATGGCACAAGCTATATCTCATGCTTCTTTATAGCCATACATATAATATGTGCTCAGTCAGTATTTCTGAATTAGACTTCATGCATTCAAATAAAATGAATTTTGAATGCAAAGAGAAGAGTGATATAATGCAACACAGAGTTGTTCCTGTGATTGGAGTCACTGGGACGTGAAACAAGGTTTATTGTAAAGTACCTCTTCAATAAAAGTTCCATTTTGTGCCCTATCTTCAATTTTAAAATATTCAGGTTATTAATATTTCTCTAACAATATGTAATACTTTGTGGAAAAAGGAGATTCCTCATGTTTTATATGGGTTTCAGTTTTTTTCATTCAGATTTTCTCACTGCATTATGGGAATTATGTGGCATTTAATCAGTTTGGCACTTAATCATGCTCTGAAATGCAATGATATTCACCTGTTTTATTTGTAGTGGCAACATGACATGATAGGAATTCAGTTCAATTTAACATGCATCCACTAACCACCTACTATGTATAAGAGACTATGCTATATCCTCATGATACAAAGACAAAAATAACAGTGTCTACCTTTAAGGCCCTTAAATTCTCCTGGGAAGGATACAGCATGTGCATAGACACATAGATTCCTGGCTAATGTATTTTTATAGGGCTTCTGAATTTCTAAAGAAAAGTAATTGATAAAGAAGGACTTGAACAGAAGTGAAATGAAAAGGGTCCATGAAGGAGAACTGAAATCACAAAGAAGTCCAAAGACTGAATTTGATGATGTCAAATTTGGGAGGACTGAGTAAAACTGAAGAGAAATAACATGAATTTAAAGAGAAGATAGATGAAACTCTTTGGTTCTGGTTAAAAAATATTCTAGCTTTCTCTTTGGGCCGAGTTCCACTCAAATGTCAGGTCCATAGAGGGCAGCTGCTAATCCCACTTCCCTCTAGACCAAAAATCCTGAGAATTTGGGATTTCTAATCCTATTAATATTGAGACCCATAGTCAGTGAGATTTTTCTAATATTCCTCTAATACCAATTAGATTTTACAAAGGTTTATTTTTGGGGAAGGTATAATAAGGATAAAATTACAATGTATTTCAACATTCCTTCCAACCAGGGACATCTCTCCCCTGGGGAGAGTGGGCTCAAGCTCAAAGTAGAGGGTAAAAAACATCTCCTCCCCAAACCAGGGTTTATACTTTCTTCTACACATACACAAAAGTTCTGTGGGGAAAGTGGGCATAAACTTGAAACAAAGTTACTGAGACACATGTAGGAAATATGTGGGGCCTACGACTACTTTGGGATTCCTGGACCTAGGGGTCCTTTTCCTATTTTTGGTGTGGCATCAAGAATAGATGAGTTGTTCCCTTGCTAATCTAGTTCTACTTTGAGACATGATATCTTGATCCCTGCTGGGCTAGATCAGGCAGGTTGTTACTCTGGGCTCAGCTATACCTACTACCATTTGCTTAAGGATGTTTGATGACTCTTCTCACCTTATGAGGCCTACAAGGTAGTAACTTGGTACATTCTGTTTCTGAATACTCATTCCCCTTAGAATGGAAATAGCAAAAACAAGAGAAACCAGGACCAAGTACTCAAAAATGTATGGAAGCCAGGTGGCTAGCCATAAGGTACCCCCCACCTCTATCCTGAGATTTAGAGCTATTTATTCTCACTCAAAAGGCACCAGGGAAGAGAGAAACCCAAAGGGATCCAAAGTGTGTATGTGTTGGGGCTTAAGGGTGGAGGGGATTGATTATTTTGTATGCCAACTCAGTTTAGCTCTTTCATCAGTTCTGACTCTGAAACCAATCAGAAAACTCGTAGTCACTACATAGCCCCAGCCGCTCAGTCATTCATGATCAAAAGAAGGTTAACCAAGCCTCAACCAGTTAGTTTGAAAACAAGTAGTTAATGCTCTGCATGTTCTGTAAAACATGCCAGAAAAGGCAAATCTGCTCCAATGACCTAGCCCTCATTGACTATTGCCTCATTATAATAGTCAAGTACAATAATGGAACAAATTAGATAAGGAAAATTCAGAAATAATTGCATTCTATAATGCAATATACAATAAATCTCAAAACATACATTTTATGGGAAAGAACTCTCTTTAACAAAAATTATTGGGAAAAGTAGAAAACACTAACAGAAATTAAACTATCTTACAATATATTACTCAATAAATTAAAAATTAATATGTGATAAAACTATTAAAAATCACACAACTAAAAAAAATAGAAGGGAACCATATAAAGTACTTTTGATAATTCAGGGCAAATTCTTAATGAAGCAAGAGAGAGAGAGAGATCACAAAAAGATAAAATATAATTTTGATAACATGAAATTGAAAGGCTTTTTCAACAAAACATTCAATTAAGATAAGAGAAGTTAATTGGTAATAAATCTTTGTACTAGTATCCTGATGAAATTCTGATATGATACACACACGAGAGAGAGAGAGAGAGAGAGAGAGAGAGAGAGAGAGAGAGAGAGAGGCAGGGGGGGCAGAGAAACTATGATAGTACTAATATTTACCAAGATTTTCCTGATTGCAGCTTCTGTTCCTCCACCTACTACATGAGAAAGACCAGTCCTCTCTTCCAGTGCAGAGGAGGGAGGAGGGGATATCAGACACATTTCCTTAGAGATAAAAGGGACCACATCCAGAAAAGCTACATTCCACCGTATCCTTGTATAACCTTGCTATGTTAAGGCAAATTGGAACCCCTTTTTTTAACTGTTCAATGACTCTCCAGTGCCTCTTTTCTTCCCAATATTAAACCTGAACTGAGAGTGTTGGTGTCAGAGCACTTTGCACCACCTCCAACAAAAACTGACAAAAAATATATGACCAAAAGACAAACCCCTATAGCTAAGTGGTCAAAGGATACAAACAAATAGTTCTTAAAAGAATTGAATACTATTAACAAAAAAAAACATGAAAAGTTGTTCCAAAAGTTGTTTCTATTATTTAAAACAACTAATAGAAATACAAATCAAATCAAACCTGTGTTTTTACATTATACCCATAAAAATGGCCAAGATGAAAAAGGGTTGTCAGTATTGGAGGAGGATATAGCTTAAGTAATTCAACTATCAAAAATAAATAAATACCCAAGCAGCAAAATATTTATAGCAGCACTTTTATAGTAATAAAACTATTGGAAACAAAGTAGATGCCATCAATTGCAGAATGGCCACACAAATGGTGGTATGTGAATACAATGGAACATTACTGAGCTGTAAAAAAAAATGATGTATTTTATAAAAGAAACATGGGGAGACATGTGAACTATAACAAATTGAAGTAAACAGGAACAGAAAATATACATGATTACAACAATGTAAATTTAAACAATAACAATTAAAATTGAATGCTGTAACATTGTATGGTCAAGTTGACTCCAAAGAAGAGATGAGAAAGTAACCTCTTTAGCTTCTTTGCAGAGCTAGGGGACTATTGATATGGAGCACTGCACATATACTGCACACAATGTTAGACATTTGTGACTTGTTGGTTAGTTTTTCTTAACTGTTTTTTTTTCTTCTTTGTTATAAGTGATGGTTCTCTGGGAAGGGGAGAGAGATGCATTGGGGAATGTAGGAGATGTAAAAATAAAATATGTTACTAAATGTCTTTTTTTTTAAAAAAGAAGAGTCGAAGAAGAGGAGCTCAATCTGAGGGAGAAAGATTAAGGGGAAAGACCTGAGGAAATAAAGCATTAAAGGAAAATTACAAGATGGCAAATAATAAATTGGTAAGGGAAGCTAAGAGCTTAGTAAGAGAAGGGAAAGAAGCTATATGTGGATGACAAGATGGTAGGAAGTGCTAAAGAATCTTTAAATGTGTTGACAAGGTTGAAAGTTAATCAAATAGTGTGAAAAGTAAAAGGCTTAGAATCTCAGTCCTAGCAATTACAGAGAGAAAGAAGAAGTATGTAATGATTTACACTGAATGTTCAATGCTTGCATTTCTGCTATAGCCAAGGAGAGGAAAGGGAATAAGCATTTATGTGTCAACTACCATATAACAATTTTTTTAATAAATATTGTCTCATTTGATCCTCACCACAGCCCTGCAGTGTAGGTGCTATTATTGTACCTATTTTATGGTTGAGGGTAGGGGAGTTAAGAGACTTGCTAGTGAATGTCTGAGGCTGGATTTTTTTTCTTCCAAATTTTTCTTATTTATTTAATATTTTTAGTTTTCAACATTGACCCCCACAAGATTTTGTTACAAATATTCTCCCCATTTCTACCCTCCCCCTACTTCAAGATGGCATGTATTCTGATTGCCCCTTTCCCCAGTGTGTCCTCCATTCTGTCACCCCACTCCCCGCTTTATCCCATTTCCCCTTACTTTCTTGTAGGGTAAGATAGATTTCTATACCCCATTGCTTGGATATCTTGTTTCCTAGTTACAAAAACAACTTTTTTGAGCATTTGTTTTTAGAACTTTGAGTTCCACGTTTTCTCCCTTCTTCCCTCCCCAACCACCCTCCTTGGGAGGGCAAACAATTCAACATAATCCACACATGTATCATTTTGCAAAACACTTCCATAAGTCATGCGTTTCTTTCTGGCTACTTGCAATATTTTCTCCTTGACCTGGAAACTCTGGAATTTAGCTACAATATTCCTAGGAGTTTTCTTTGGGGGGGATCTTTTTCAAGAGGTGACAGGTGAACTCTTCCAATTTCTAGTTTACCCTCTGGCTCTAGAATATCAGGGCAGTTCTCCTTGATAACTTCTTGAAAGATGATATGTAGACTCTTTTTTTGATCATGGCTTTCAGGTAGTTCAATAATTTTTAAATTATCTGTCCTGGATCTATTCTCCAGGTGGGTGGTTTTACCAATGAGATATTTCATATTATCTTCCATTTTTTCATTCTTTTGGTTCTGTTTTATAATTTCTTGATTTCTCAGAAAGTCGCTAGCTTCCACTTGCTCCATTCTAATTTTTAAGGTGGGATTTTTTTCAGTGGTCTTTTGGACCTTCTTTTCCATTTGGCCAATTCTGCCTTTTAAGGCATTCTTTTCCTCATTGGCTTTTTGCAGCTATTTTGACATTTGGGTTAGTCTATTTTTTAAAGGTGTTATTGTCTTCAGTATTTTTTGGGTCTCCTTTAGCAAGTCATTGACTTGTTTTTCATGATTTTCTTGGAGGTTTTTGATGTTGTCTCTTTAACTTTGTTAACTTCTCTGGCTGTATGTTTTTATCTTCGTTGTCACCAAAAAAAGATTCTATGGTCTGAGTCTGAGTCCTTTTTTGCTGCCTGTTTATGTTCCCAGCCAACTACTTGAACTTTGAGCTTTTTGTCAGGATGTGAGTGCCTTCAAAATGGAGAGTACTTTGTCCCAAGCTTTAGGGGCCTTGCACTGCTGTTTTCAGAGCTACTTCTACTCCAGTCACAGCAAGCTCTGCCATACCAGTTCTCCTCCCCCAAGAACCCACAACCAGGACTGCAACCCAGACCTAAGCAGGGTAAAGCAAGAGAACCCTGCCTCTGCACCAGCAAAGCACTCCCTGCACTCCCGCTCTGATCCACTACTTGATTCCTCCCACCAGGTGGGCATGGGGCTATAAACAGCTCCTGCTGGAGCTCTGGAAGCAGCCACAGGAGCTTCCTGCTGCTGCTGCAGCCATGCCTCTGCCACTACCTCTGCCAACCCTGGGACTGGGGCCAGACCATGCACTTCTCTCACCCAGAGCTGGCAGTTTTCCCACTAACCTTCTCCTTTGTCTTTGGCATTTGTGGGTTGAGAAGTCTGGTAACTGCCACAGCTCAATGATTCAGAGTCCTAAGACCTGCTTCACCCAACTCCCAGTCTAGTTTGTCCTGGCACGGCCCATGGTGGGCTTTACTCTACTCCTAACACTGTGCAATAGACCCTTCTCAGTGACCATCCAGGCCATCTTGGGCTGCTTGTTTCCCTCAGTTATTTTGTGGGCTCTGTAGTTCTAGAATTTGTTCAGAGCCATTTTTACAGGTGTTTGGAGGGATTTGGGGGAGAGTTTAAGTGAGTCCCTGTTTTTCCAGCTGCCATCTTGGCTCCACCCCCCTGAGCCTGGATTTTAATTCAAGTCTCCCTGGATCCAGGCTCAGTGCTCTTTCTACTGTACTATTAGCTGCCTTGTGTCTGCTATATATATTCAAAGTGCAGGTGATCATCTTCTAAAGAGAAAAGGTTTAGGGATTAAAAAATGCTTCTCAGTACCCTAACTTATTGGGGGAAATGAAGTTTTCCTTAAAAAAGAAAGGAACTTTAATGTTAAAAACAAAGAAGAAAAGGGGTCTTATGGCAGGAAGTTAGAGATAAAGGGAAGAGGGAGTCCTGGAAATACCACTTTCTTGCTAAAGAGTAAAAGACCCTGGCTGTGAAGGGGAGGAGGGGAGAGAATAAAGTTAAAAGTGCACAGCAAAGAATAAAAGAAAACCTACAAGAAAGTAAAGAAAAGCTAGCAGCTTTGAAAACAATGTGTAGTATTTATTATATAGATTTTCTTGAAATGGAAATTTATTGTTTTACATTGAATCTTCTCTTATGTTCTGCTGTGTACATGGCAATGTCTTTTTTTTTCCTTTTCTTATTTCGTACTTAAGTTTAAAATAAATTTTAGAATTTAAAAAAAAAGATAGAAAGCTGTATGGTCTAAGAATGAAGACATTGCTTATCCTCCAAGGAATGATGATATAGATTCACAGAGGCTCTCAGGTGAAAGATCATCTAATAAGAGATAGAAGAAGAGAAGAGAAGTAATGGTTGGTGAGTTGCTTTTGAGGGGTGCTGACACAGCTATTTGTCAACCACTATTTGTTAACTACAATACAGAGATCTGATATCTTCCTGGGATATGTTCACAGTATAAATGGAAAAATCCATCTCAACATTTGTCACAGTGTATGAATGCTACCCTCTTTTGCCAATTTACAGAGGTATGAATAATAATGCCATAAGGAACCCAGAAAATGCTGCCAAAGATTATGAAGGCTTGGGCAAGAAACTGAGGACAATCAAGGCTCAGATGGCATTTCCACAATTGCTGCCCATCAAAAACAAGAGATGAAGAAACAGAAAGTACATTTGTAAGTGAACAGATGCTGAAGAATGTGGTAGCTAAGAACGAGATTTGCATCTCATAATTTCAGCTTAAAATGTACAAATGATATTTTGCTGGTCAGGGAAGTAGCACACATAACAAAGACTGTTAAGGATGTCAGTCAGTCAATAAATTTATAATAAGTATTTATTAAGTGTATACTATGTGGCAGGCACTGTGATAAGCACTAGGGACATGAAGAAAGGCAAAAGACAGACCTTGTCCTGTAATAGCTCACAATCTAATGGGGGCAACAATATGCAAACCAGATATATACAAGATAAAAAAGGAAATAATTAACAAGAAAGACACTAGAATTAAGAGGATTGGGAAAGGCTTCCTATAGAATGCAAGATTTTAACTAGGACCTGAAGTAAACCAAAAGGCAGAAATGAGGAGGGAGAGCATTTCAGCGAGGAGGGAGAGCATTTCAGCAAGGAGGGACAGTCAAATGAAAATGTCTTGAGCCAAGAGATGGTGTGTCATGTTTGAGGAACAGCAAGAAAACCAGTGTCACTGAATCACAGAGTATGTAGAAGGGCAGGAAGGTGTAGGAAGGCTGGAAATGTATGGGGCAGGAGGATAGGGTTATGGAGGGCTTTGAATGACAAACAGAGGATTTTTATTTGATCCTGAAGAAGATAGGGAGCCACAGGAGTCTACTGAGTATGACAATGACATGGTCAAGCCTGTACTTTAGTAATCTCACTTTGTGTCTGAATGGAAGATGGACTGCTGTAGTGTAATGGTAATTTAAATTTGAAGATCTTTCCCACCCATTAATAGGCCCACGTGACCTCCTTATGTCACAGGAAGCCTAAGTCACATGTGGTGGAATGAGCTTGCTGAACGAGAGGAACTGGAAGGGTAGAGAAGAAAATTCTTAGAGCTGAGGGAGAGAGCACACATGTGCTGGCTGTCCTGTGAGTGTTCGTTAGTGGCAAGGTCCCAGCAGGGGGTGGGGAGGTTATGGAATGGAATTGTTCTCTGCTGTGATAATGTGTATTAATTTCTTTGCTGCTATGATGGATTGGGCTTATTGGTTTTGGGATCTGGTTCTCTGGTGTCTGAATAAATGGTTTACTTCTTCTACCTTCTATATGGAGAGTCTCTTATATTTTGCGATACAGAACTATATAGGCATATTGACGATTATCATCTATATTGTGATTATTGCCTTGCCAATACAGGTGGGAAGAGACTTGTGTCTATTACAATGGTTCAGGTATGAAAAGATGAGGGCCTGCACCAGGGTACTAGAAGTTTCAGAGCAGAGAAGAGGACTTATTCAAAAGATGTTGCAAAGATAAAATCAACAGGCCTTGGCGAGACATTCAATATTGTGGGGGAGGAGTGGTAAAAGATCAAAAGGGGATAACACCTAGGTTGTGAGACTAGGGGACTGAGATGATGGTAGGGTCCTCAATACTAATAGGGAAGTCTGGAAGTGGTAAGGATTTGGAGGGAAAGATGTTGAGTATCTTTGAGATCAGCAAAATGAAATGTCAAGGTAGTTGTTTTCCTCAAATGTTTCCTACCCTTACCCTACCCTGCCCCCACCAAAAGAAATTTAAAACTCAGAAAAAAATAAATTATGTGGCATATGTAAATTAACTATAAGCAAATATGCAAGATAAAAAGAAACGTCTCAAGGTAAAAAACAAATGAAGTAACATTGAAAATTTCAAATTGTTTGGAAGCCTTATTCAGTATCTCCACCCTGCTACCCATGATGTGTACCTGCTATCATCAGTGCAAGGACTCTTGTAGGCTCATCCTTCAGGGTATACCAGTGGGATTCTCTACCTCATAAAAAGCAGCAAACACTAATTCGGTCTAGCCAAATCAAGAAAAGAGATAATAACAGTAAAAGAGTAGGGCAGAAGGCACACAGTGTAGAGGACAGTAGAGAGCCAGCTAGAGGTCTTTAAAGAGCTTTCTTTATCCAGAAGAAAAGGGATAGGAAACTCATATGGAACTCAACTTCCCTCCTGGATTCCTAGAGTTTATTTAGGAGTAGGCTCCAGGTGAGAGGAGGCTAAACATGCCCAGACTTAGGGGTGGGGGGGAAGCTGGGAGGGGAATCTGCACATCATTGAAAAGGAGAGGAATCAAAGAGTGAGAATGGAAACCAGAGGTAAACAATAGGGAATATTGGGGAAAGGTTGAGAGACCAAGAGAAAAGCTTGAGTAAAAACCTAGCTCATATGCATTCCATTCCACCTGGATACCCTCTCGCCATCTTATCTTCTGCATAAATTCACTGGATGAGCATTTACCATCCAGAGATGATACATTGGAAGATCTAATCAACCCAGGTTTGAAAACGCTGATCCAGGGGCTTGTGCTGTCCTGATTGGTTATTGTGTGAGTGCAAATTTACGTGGCCTGCTGCATATATCTGGCCATCATCATGCTTTGACAGACATTCCATTCAGCCATCTACTTCCCATCTGCTCTGTATCTATGCAGATACACCCTTTTCCTGACTTTCTGCCTCTTCCACTGAGAATAGTAATCAGATATATACTATCACTGCTTCCGGCAAGGAGATGTCAATCAATTCCAGTATAATTCCACTCACCTCTCTGAAATTTCTCAGATCAAAATGCCTCCCTTTGGATACCATTTCCTGATATGTGTTATCTAACCCAGTTGGAATGTAAGCTCCTTGAGATGAAGCACCTACCCAATTTTGAATTTACATCCCTGGTGCTTATTTAACATGTTGCTTACCACATTGTAAGAGACTGATAATTGCATCTTCATTCATTCAAGCAGATAAACCAACATAGAAACTAAGAAAGACAGAAGGAAAAATAAGTATAATTTTTTAAATAAAAGGCCAGAAATACTAAGATCAAGTATTGTGCTGTAAAGGGAAAATGAATCAAAGTTCCTCAGTCAAAAAAGAAAAAGGATTCAGCCCTTATCATGGACAAAGAACAATAAACTTGATCATGGTTTAAAGAAGCTTCAGAAAAGAATTTGAATGAAACTAAAAGTAGAGTAGAGTGCAGGAGGGTGGGGGGTAAGGAAGATATTCAACCATAAACTTGTAAAATAATGTGATGTAATCATATAAGATGTAATCAACAATAATAAAATGGAAAAAAATGAATTAACTTAGTACATGGCAAATTCAATCAACCAGGCTTTTAAAATGGTAGAGAAAGGGGGAAAAAACTATAGCTTTAGTTCCATCAAGCTAGATGCCATAAAAAGTAGCTACCATGCCAGATAGTGAATAGTAATGGGGGGACCTAAAAATTCCCAGGAGACAAAATCCCAGAAAGGAACTTACAATAAAACCCATGGCCAGAAATGTCGGTATCCAGATATATAATTTATTGACAGTAAAGCAAGGTAAACAAAAAGACCTATTTTAATGAGGCTAACTTGACTTCATAGGTCAAGGCTTATCAGGATGAGACCCATGACTGCAATATGTCTTCTGGATGGGCATAAAAGATAAGGGACTGGACCTATGATTTCGTTGGTATAAGAAACTCCTGCCTTCCCCAAAGTCATGCAGCCAGTATGTGTCAGAGGTAAGACTAGAACTCAATATTTCCTAGGTGCAAAGGCAACTTCTACCCACTATGCAACACAGCTTCTCTGAATAGCCATACCATATTCAAAAGAAAAAGAAAAAAGATGGGTAAAGGCAGGGGATATAACATTTTATACTCATATGACAGAGGAAATCCAGGAACCAGAGAAGTAAGCATGTTGAAAAACATTTAGTTGAAGAATAGTGAAGGCAATAACTAAACCAATTTTATCAATGTAACACAAGAACCAAAAGAGACAAAAAGAGCAAATAGAAGAGCTGATTTTGGGAAATTAATCACAAGTGTAGCCCAGAAGCATGAGCAATGGTCATGGACTTAAATTATCCAGCTATCTGCTCAAGTTCTCTCTTTGCCAAAAGCAGAGCAGTTAATAACGGCATCATTCAGAAAGTGAAGGAACCAACAAAGGGAAATTCTATTCTGAATGTGCCAAAAGAGGGGGAGGAACTGGTTGCTATAGTGGAAATGATGGGAAACTTGAGAGAAATATTTTCTTAAGGTTTGTAACAGAGGAAATGAATTCAGGACAGAATCTCACATGCACTTTAGATTTTAGGAGAGCATATTCTAAAGATTCAAAAATGGATAGGGAAGATCCCAAGTACCAAAATTCTATAGGGCTGACTTGTCAGCCCAGAAAATCACAACAGCGAAATTGTGAAAAAAGGAAGCTTTCTGATAAGGAAAAAAATCATTAGATTTCTGAAAAGAACAATATGGATTACAAGAAATTTAACAACTAACTTAGATTTTTAAAAGATGTATATGACAGATGGAAGCAATGATAGCTGATAATTAATTTTAAAAGTTGGAGAATTTTTTTAAGTATGTGTTGGATTAGATAATGACTGAGGTACCTTCCAAACTCTGGATTTCTTTGGTTCTATGAAGAAAGAATGTGTACTAATAAATCTTGTTCATATTAAAACAAAACAAAAAAAAGAGCGAATCATATACGCTTACTAACAGAGTGCATTCTTTTGGATACAGCTAGGTGCACAGTGGATAGAGCACTGGATCTGGAGTCAGGAAGACTCACCCTCCTGAGTTCAAATCTGGCCTCAGATACTAGTTAGCTATGTGACCCTGGGCAAGTCACTTAACCCTGCTTGCCTTAGTGTCATCATCTATAAAATGAGTTGAAGAAGGAAAAGGCAAACCATTACACTATCTTTGCCAAGAAAACTCCAAATGAGGTAATGAAGATTCAGACATGACTGAAAAATGATTCAACAAGAACAAATTATTTCAGATTCTGAATTTTTGGATTCACTTTGCATTAAGAAATCTATATGAGCAATATACCAATATTTACTTTATACTGATTACATGGTGCTATAATGCCCTATCCCTATGCAAGCTGTCAAATGTAGAGTGGTGAAAAATGCTTTGGTCTTTAGGATTCACTGAGGCCAATTTCATATTTAAAGTGGTGAACCACTATTACATTGATTAAGCCACCATTTGTATTGACAATTAAAAATCACACCGACATCCTTGGCAGGTGGACAATTGAGTGTTTGTGTGTAAACATTATATCTATGTTTCTATGTAAATTATGTGTACTTAATGAATAGAATAGCAATTTTTTAAAAAATCATAAAGAACAATAATATCATTGCAATAAAAAGATAATTAGTGAATTGCACAGCAAATATATGCATAAAAATACATGATTTTTTCTTTCTCCAGGGAAATAGAATTTAGCAATATATAACATATATGAAATATATTTCATATATAATATAATATAAATGAAGGTGTGATATAAATGAGCAATAAAAAGTCAATCTATCAAGGGTGACATAATTACAGAAAATGCCTTAAGAAGAAGCCACAAAGGGTACCAAATGCCTAGAAATAGGATACATTAAAGATTATGATCTTTTAAAATTATTATTTATTTATTTAGTTACTTTTTTAGTTTTCAGCACTGATTTTCACAAGAGTTTGAATTACAAATTTTCTTCCCATTTCTACCCTATCCCCACTCCAAGATGGCATATATTCTGATTGCCCTGTTCCCCAGTCAGCCCTCCCTTCTATCACTCCACTCCCCCCATCCCCTTTTCCCTTACTTTCTTGTAGGGCAAGATAGATTTCTATGCCCCATTGCCTGTATATCTTATTTCCTAGTTGCAAGTAAAAAAATTTTTTTGAACATCTGCTTTTAAAGTTTTGAGTTCCAAATTCTCTCCCCTCTTCCCTCCCCACCCACCTTTCTTAAGAAGGCTAGCAATTCAACATAGGCCACGTGTGTATCATTATGCAAAACCCTTCCACAATACTCATGTTGTGAAAGACTAACTATATTTTGCTCCTTCCTCTCCTATCCCCCTTTATTCAATTTTATCCCTTGACACTGTACCTTCTCAAAAGTGTTTGCTTTTGATTACCTCCTCCCCCAATCTGCACTCCCTTCTATTGTGCCCCCTTTTTTATCTCCTTCCTCCTTCTTTCCTGTGGGGTAAGATACCCAAATGAGTGTGTATGTTATTCCCTCCTCAGGTCAAATCCAATGAGAGCAAGATTCATTCATTTCCCCTCACCTGCCCGATCTTCCCTTCCAACAGAACTGCTTTTTCTTGCCACTTTTATGCAAGATAATTGCATCTTCCCTTTCTCTCCCTTTCTCCCTCTCTCATCTCTTAATTTAATTTATTTTTTTAGATATCACCCCTTCATATTCAACTCACCTTGTGCCGTCTGTCTACATACAACTAAGCTAATACTGAGGTCTCATGAATTATACACATCATCTTTCCATGTAGGAATGTAAACAAAACAGTTCAACTTTAGTAAGTCCCTTATAATTTCTCTTTCTTGTTTACCTTTTCATGCTTCTCTTGATTGTTGTGTTTGAAAATCAAACTTTCTATTCAGCTCTGGTCTTTTCACTGAGAAAGCTTGAAAGTCCTCTATTTTATTGAAAATCCATATTTTGCTTTGGAGCATGATACTCAGTTTAGCTAGGTAGGTTATTCTTGGTTTTAATCTTAGCTCCATTGATCTCCAGAATATCATATTCCACGCCCTTCAATCCCTTAATGTAGAAGCTGCTAGATCTTGGGTTATTCTGATTATGTTTCCACAATACTCAAATTGTTTCTTTCTGGATGCTTGCAGTATTTTCTCCTTGACCTGGGAGCTCTGGAATTTGGCAACAATATTCCTAGGAGTTTTCTTTTTGGGATCTTTTTGAGGAGGCAATATGTGGATTCTTTTAATTTCTATTTTGCCCTGTGGCTCTAGAATATCAGGGCAGTTCTCCTTGATAATTTCTTGAAAGATGGTATCTAGGCTCTTTTTTTTGATCATAGCTTTCAGGTAGTCCAATAATTTTTAAATTATCTCTCCTGGATCTATTTTCCAGGTCAGTGGTTTTTCCAATGAGATATTGCACATTGTCTTCCATTTTTTCATTCCTTTGTTTCTATTTTATAATATCTTGAAGTCACTAGCTTCCACTTGCTCCAATCTCATTTTTAAGGTAGTGTTTTCTTCAGTGGTCTTTTGGACCTCCTTTTCCATTTGCTAATTCTACCTTTCAAGGCATTCTTCCCCTCATTGGCTTTTTGGAGCTCTTTTGCCATTTGAGTTAGTCTGGTTTTTAAGGTGTTATTTTCTTTAGTATTTTTGGGTGTCCTTTAGCAAGTCATTGACTTGCTTTTCATGGTTTTCTCACATCACTCTCATTTCTCTTCCCAATTTTTCCTCTATTTCTCTATCTTGCTTTTCCAAAACCTTGTTGAGCTTTTCCATGGCCTGAGACCAGTTCATGTTTTTCTTGGAGGCTTTTGATGTAGGCTCTTTGACTTTGTTGACTTCTTCTGACTGTATGTTTCAGTCTTCTTTGTCACTAAAGAAAGATTCCAAAGTCTGAGTCTGAATCTGATTCTGTTTTTGCTGCCTGTTGATGTGGTATCCCCATTAAGATGAGAGACAATATCCATGAAGCTTTAGTGGATAGTAGCAGGGAATGACTGGGAGTTGAGAATTTTAACCAAAGAAGAACTAAACTCATAAAGAAAAGGTAGCTGCAGGTATGGCAATCATGATCTCAGACAAAGTAAAACCAAAAATAGTATCTAAGTAAAAGAGACAAGCAAGGAAACTACTTTTGCTAAAAGGTACAATAGACAATAAATTAATATTAATAGCAAACATGTATGCACCAAATGATATAACATCCAAATTACACTCAGTTTAAAAGGTTTTGTATAAACAAAACCAATGCAGCCAAGAATAGAAAGTAGAAAACTGGGAGGAAGATTTTATGGCATGTATTGCCGATCAAGACCTCATTTCTCAAATATATAGAGAACTGAGTCAAATGTATAAGAATGAGAGTCATTCTCCAATTAATAAATGATAAAAGGATGTGAACAGACAGTTTTTAGATGAAAAAATTAAAGCTATCTATAGTCATATAAAAAAATGTTCTAAATCACTATTGATTAGAGAAATGTAAATTAAAACAACTCTGTGGTTCCATTTCACACCTATCAGATTCCCTTATACGACAAAACAGGAAAATGATAAATGTTGGAGATGTGGGAAAATACTAATGCATTGTTAGTGGAGTTGTGAACTGATCCAACTATTCTGGAGAGCAATTTGGAACTATGTCCAAAGGCACATAAAACTGTGCCTACCCTTTGACCTAGCTGTACCACTACTAGGTCAGTATGTGAAAGAGATTTTTTTAACAAGGTTGGGGGAAGACCTAAATGTACAAAAATATTTTAAACAGCTGATACAAAGTGAACTGAGCAGAACCAGGACATTTTACACAGTAACAGCAATGTTGCACAATGATCAGCTGTGAATGACTTAGTTATTCTCAGCAATAATCTAAGACAATTCTGAATGACTTTATGATGAAAAATGCTATCGACTTACAGAGAAAGAACTGATGGAATCTGAATGAAGATCAAAGCATCTTTTTTTAAAAAAAACTTTATTTTTCTTGGGGTTTTTTGTCTATGTTTTCTCACAATATGACTAATATGGAAATATATTTTAGATGACTGCACATGTATAACCTATGTGAAATTGTTTGCTTTCTCAAGAAGGGGGAAGAGTAGGGAAGTAGAGAGGAAGGAAGAAATTTTGGAACTCAAAATTTTGAAAAGTGAATGATAAAAATTGCTTTTACATGTAATTGGAAAAAATAAGATAATTATATATGTGTATGTGTGTACATGCATGTGTGTATGCATGTATGTAACCAGAAGTTGTAAAAAATTGAAATTAACAATGTCATAAAGGACAGGTAAATGAATTTAAAAAAAGAAAAGAAAAGGTAGCTCCATAATTCTAAAAACTAACCCTTGGAAACCAGTAAAACTACCTAAGGGGAAATTTATGAGAACATCAGAAAGGAAGCAACAGAATTTCAGTAAAGAGGTGCTTTGAGTTTATTCTTTGGCCAAATATGTTGTTCATACTCTCAGTGGGACATTGTGTAAGAAAGGGAAGATTATGCTTCCAGTTTGGAGAGATATTTTTGTAACAACTGTCCTTGATAGGTGGCATGGTTTATAGAATGCTAAACTTGAAGTCAGAGAGATCTGAGTTTGAATACTGTCTCATACACTTATTAGCTATGTGACCGTGGGCAAATCATTTAACCTAATAATGCCTCAGTTTCCTCATCTTTAGAATCAAAAAGGTGAACATGATGCTTCTAATGTTCCTTCCAGCTTTAAATCTATGATCCTATACTATACCCACATGGCAAATACTTTTTCTTTCTTGGATGCTAACTAATTCTGAATGATAATTGATGGAGAGCACCCTGGAGGTGGCTTGTGAATGACTGTACTAGAAATTGCAGCAACCCCTACAACATAGAGAGAACAATTAGTCAGCAGCACTCTGGGGACCTAGTCTGCCAATTTGAGTGGTGGTCTAGAGGAAGTAGACCTAGAGGGGTTACTGCAAGAATAATTCAACCATCAATCTATTTGGAAATTACCCCTATTCTTCTGTATTTTAACTAATATATATATATATATATATATATATATATATATATATATATATATATATATATATAATGTTTATCAGACTTTTCAGAGAAATTTGCTGTGAAGACTGTTTCCCATCTGCTTTCCTTCTCATAATAACCATAATAACTCTGTACAAAATCTTGTCAATGCTATGTGATCAAAATTGTCCATTTTATCTCTTGTGATACTCTTATTTCTTTAGTAAAGTTTTTGTCCGTCTGTTTTTTAATGATGTAACCTTTTATATCTATGTCCTGTGTGTCCATTTGGAGCTTGTTGTGTTATATGGCTTGAGATTTTAATCTAAACCTAATTATTGCCATGCTATTTTTCCAGCTTTCTTAGCAATTTTGTCTTTACTTTACAAAGGAGTCTTCAGGATTATTAAACATTAGGCTGCTATGTTTATTTACTTCTGGACCTTTTGATAATAGATCTATTCTACTAATCAACATTTATATGTTTTAAACAGAAGCAAATAGTTTTCATGATTATTACTTTGCAATATAGTTCAAGATATGGTACTGGTAAGCCACAATCCTTATTTCCTGTTTTTCTTCATTATTTTCTTTGATATTCTTGCCCTTTTGCTTCTCCAGATGATTTTTTTCCTATCTCTATAAATTATCCTTTTGGTAATTTGTTGGTATGACAATGAATAAGCAAAATAATTTCTTTTTTATTCCTTTTTTGCTAAAAAATAAGAAAACTTGCAGTCAAACTGTCCAATACAGATAGTTTTGCTATGGTGCTCATGTGGTTCCACTCCATTGTTTCCTCTCTGAATGTGTAGAGAAATCCCCTTGCAGATGTGAAGCCATGGGCTCCTACAAGGTAGTAGATTATGCCTCATGGAAGAAGTGGGTTTGTGAACAAGCTAAGTAATGCAAATATTCCAAGGGTACAGAAGTGAAAAGAAATGAGAATCCCCTTCCACTTCCAGTTATAGTCCAGCAGTTGAGCTTCCTCAACTTATAAAAACAACCTTCACAGGCACACAGCTATATGAACTTGCCTTAAATATATAGGTTGTTTTGGGTTAGTTTTTTTTTTTTCTCTTTCTGATTTGCTTTGTTTGTTGTTCCTGTTCCCAACTTCACTCCTTATAGTAGAAAGGAAACATGGTTGATAAGATATTTATTATAGTAATACTCTTACTTAGATATTCTATCAGTTTACCTATAATTTAGATAGCAGCAGAATGGAGATAACTGCCAGCTTCAGAGAAATATGGGCCCCTTAAAATTTTCCCTCCTTCACCCTTGGTACTTTTATGGTACGAGATTCAATACATCATCATGCTATCAAACAGCATGTCATGAAGCTATTTGTTTTGCTTTCTTCTACTGTCATATTTGATCAAAGTGTATGATTTAGGCCTTCTTTTCCTGGGTACGTGTTTATCAATGTTTTCAGTCAAAAGAATGGTCCCCAGTACTCACAGAGTGCTTGAGGGGAACACAGTACATTCTGACTTTCATAAATTCAAACACACACCACCACCAATTTTGATTCCATTATATATCATTACTTCCCCTATGTTTACAAGCATTATTTCATGTTTGAAAGAACTTCTCTTTAAGTCTATTCATATTTTGACAAATGAGAATTGTATCTAAATTTTATCTTTCAAATAGGCTTCTAATATTTCTTATTTTAGCATCCCTCCTTTTGAACCAATATCCAGTTCACAGACAGGGTATCCTGATTATAGGACACATATTTTATTGCACATCTCTATTATTCTGGTGGCATGAGCTCTGAAAAATCATTATCTACAGTCAGTATCAGTGAAATATCAGCAAACCAAAATATTCTGTAGCTATTTTAAAATACATCTCTCTCTTTATCTCTTCTTTTTTCTTTTTTTTTTAACCTGTAGAATGTACTTTCTGGCTTACTCTCTGAAAGCCAAGAAGACTATATAACCCCCTCAGGGTTCTAAGATTCATAACAGGCTTGGGTGAGTGGATTTTTCTGTATTGCCATAGCTTAATCCCCTATGCCTATACCTGCCCCACCATTTGAAGCCAATGGGTTGTTACCCAATTGTATTTAACTAATTTAACTAATTAACATTGGGTAGCTTATAAAGTAAACAAGATATTTATTTCAAAGATTTAGTGAGAACAAATGTATATATTTCCCAACACCTCAGGGCATAATTCCCCCTAAACTGTTTCAGTTTCCAGGGTGGGAATCAAATTTATAACTTGGAACAGTTGCTAAACAGCATTTTTCCCAAATCCGTGTCCAGAAGCAAAACTCACAATGTCATGGGTTCCACATCATTCTTTGGTTGCTGCATTCCTCCAAGAGAACTGAGGCAAAAGAGACAGTAACTAAAACTGACAGGCCATTTTGGATGTCTCTGAACTGAATCAAAGAGGCTTCTCTTCAACATGTGGTTAGACATGGTCCAGTCTATCTCTCCAAGGTAGTTTCCTTACATATTATCACATTCTCCCAGAAACAAGTTTCTCAGGTTTTCCCACTACATAAACGTGAAGAACAAGTCTCCACTACAGTCTTCTTCCGGTATTCTGTTAGATTGTGAAAGTGATCGTGGATTTTAAAAAGCTATTCCTGTATAGCACAAAAGGCCTAACAATCTAGAAAAGCATGAAGTATGAGACCAGTTAGTTAGTAACTATTTATTAAGCACCTACTATGTGCCAGGCACTGTGCTAATCATTGAGGATACAATGGCACTTGAAGGAAGCTAGGGAAAGCAGGAGGTGGAGATGAGGGGAGATAGCATTCTGGGAATGGAGAATAACCAAAGAAAATGACCAGAGACAAGAGATGCAGTGTGTTGTTCGGGGAACAGCAAGGAGGCCAGTCTTTGGATTAAAGACTATGTGGAGGGTGTGTGAAAAAGACTGGAAATGCAGCTGGGGGTGGGGTACTTGGTTATGAAGGGCTTTGAACACTAAACAGAGGATTTTATATGTGATCCTGGAGGCAACAGGAAACCACTGGAATTTATTAAACATCAGGATGACATCAGGATGATTTTAGGAAAATCACTTTGGCAGCTGAATGCAGGATAGACCATAGGAGAGATTTGTGCCAGGCACACCCAACAGCAGGCTATTGCAATAGTCCAGGCATACATTTTGAGTCTGCTGTCAGAGAACCAGGCTAGCTAGGTTTAAAAAGCTCAACAACAAAAAATTAGCCACCAAGAATTGCTCTGAGTCCAGTTCACATAGTTAATGGCAGTGTTAGATAAAATTTGAACTCAGGTCTTCCTGACTCTAGGCCCTGCTCTCCATTGAACCACCAAGTGCCTCTATACCAGTTCTATCCAAGCTATTCCACACTCAAAGTCTTGGATGGTGTAGGATGGCCCAGGCCCTGAGTCCTGGATTTATAACACTGTACTGGATCTAGTTTCAACTATCCCAGCCTGATATCCTGAATAAGGTCAGACCCTGTCCCTTGTTGTAGTCTTATTTGTTTTGGAGACTCTGGGGATGGAGGAGCCCCACATGTGGAACCTGAGGCAAATGACCTGTTCTCTGCACCCTACCCCTTTTAATATTTTTGGATTAATGTGTTAAGGGCAGGATTGGTGCTTCCTTGGTACTGTCTCACTTTTAGACTTTGTAAAGTGATCCTTCGTTGTAGCTTATTTGTTGTTTGGTTTTTATTTTTGGTTTTTGGTTGAGATTATATTCCTGGGGCTGTTCTTTGTGTTTGCCTAGCCCCTGCTCCATTTGTAAATGCTTTCTTTTTTTTAACATGGTCCTCCTAGAACCTGGGCTTGAACAGAACATATCAATTCACCATCTTCCCTACTTCTCTTTCTAAAGTAGTAGAGTTGTGTTTTTCCTCAGATTTTATTCTAGATTAGTAGATGCAGGTGAAAGAGGTGCTTGATGTCTGCTTGTAGGAGGATTACCTTAACTTTACCAGGCACATCAGTTTCCATAATGGATCAGCATTGGAGAATGGAGATATTCCAGAAGGGGACAGTAGTGAACCTTCTTTTTAATTCCTGGCATGCTTATTCATCATTTTCTTGTCCCTGGACTGTCATTGGGGTCTTTAGTATAGGGTTGTCAGGGACAAATGTAGCTGGTAATGAACCTTGAAAACCCAGAAATCACCGTATATATTTTATGTTCCTGAGAGTACCATAGTATAATACAAATCAAACTACTGTGAGTTTGCTTAATAGAACTAGGGGAAAAAATAAGAAAATTCATTTAGAGGAACATAAGTTCTAGAATCTCTTGGGAAATAGTGGGGAAAAAGTAGAAATGAAAGGGAATAGGATTTCAAGATCTCAAGCTATATCATAAGGCAGTAAACATCAAAACTATTTGTCACCAGCTTAAAAAAAGTGGAAAAGGAGGACAGGCTATATAAGCAAGACCTAAAGCAATCCAGCACAGTAACCAAGTGTTTGATAAACCCCCAAACACAAGGTACTAGTGGAAGACCTTCCTATTCATCATAGATTATTGGGAGAACTGGAAATTTCACCTCTTATACAATATATCACACTAAGATCCAAATGGATAAATAGCCCATGTTTGGAATCATATCTCGCAAACTAGTTACAATTAGAAATGGGAGAGAGCTGTCAAATGAAGGAAAGAGATTATCATATGAACAGACAATTTCAATTTCATAAAATTGTAAAGATTTTTTCATGAACAAATCAATGAAGCCAGATAAGAAGAAAAACTGAAGGAAAAGGCTTTGCATCAACTATCTTTGTTAAAAGTTTGAAATGTAAGAAATAAGAGCAATTAACATAAAAATATAAGACCAAGAATAATTCCCCAATAAATTGATGGCCAAAGGATTTAAACAGCTATCAAGAGAAAATAAAAAACTATAGACAATCATATAAAAAGTGCTCTAGATCATTATAACAAGGGAAATGAATATCAAAACAACTCTGAGCTTTTGCCTCATGTTTATTAAATTGACCCAAATCATAAATGTTAGGAATAGTCAGTGTTAGATGGGATAGAGAAGTCACATGTAATAGCATCCCTTTGATTCAGCCATGAATTGCTCTAAGCCTTCTGGAAAACAATTTCAAATTGTATGAGAAAAGTTAGTAAATTTTTTCATATACTTTTTGACCCAAAGATCCCACTACTGGACACATATATCACAGATGTCAAATTTTTAAAAAGTTTCCCTATATAACAAAATATTCATAGAGGTGCTTTTTGTGTTGGCAAAAAAAATGCAAACAAAATAAGGCCCCATTGACTGGAAAATGGATGAGAGAAAATCAGAGTGTAGAAATGTGATAAACATTATTGTGTGATAAGCAATAATAAATATGAAGAATTCAAAAAATATATGAAAAGACTTGTATGAACTGATACAATAATTTAAACAATTTGAATAGTTCCAATGACTATAATGATGAAGTGAAAACAATAATAAAAGGAAGCCAAATTCTGAATAGTTTTAGTGAACAATCTTGGTCCAAGAGAAAAGATGATCAAATGTACCTCTCTTCTTTCAATTAAAAAGCAGGGGATAACAGTTGTGGAATGTTGTATATACTGTCAGATGCTATACATGTGTATCTGACTGTATATATAACATTTGATTTTGCCTTACTATTGGTTTTACTTGACTATTATTCTTTGTTATAAGGGAGGGCTGTGGGGGGAAGGAGCAGGAGAGAGAGATTAATATCAGACATCACTAAAACTTATTTAACAAATGAGTTAGAACATGTTTTATATTGTCAACATGTTAATAACATTACAATTGAATATGAAAATCATATTAAAATAAGAATATATCAACATTTGTCATGTATTCCCTACATGCAAGATGTTTTTAGAAGGAACAAGACTGAGATAAAGACTTCAAAGGTAGACTTTGGCTAGGTGGTAGAGGATCTTGAAGGTCAAATATGCATTTAAACTTTCTTCTGTACAGAGTGATAAGAATTTTAAGACTTTATTTACTGAATTAATCAAGAGTTAAAATAGAAGGACAGAAAATCCAGGAAGAAACTATTCCTAAGTAAAGAAAAGAAGTTGGAGTAAAAGTAGCCCTGTCTCATTCACATGGACTTTCTAGTACCGGTTCTAAAATTTGTGGTCCAAAAATCCCTGGGGTTTCCTGAGCCCCCTTTACAGGCTGTGAAATGTCAAAACTATATTCATAACAACACAAAGGTGTTTTTATTTCTATTGTGGTAAATACTGACAGATACATCCTACAGAAACAACAGCTCTTTGGGGCTCTCAATAATTTTAAGAGTATAATGGGATTCCTGAGACCAAAAAAATTGAGAACCACTGGTTTATGTTGTTTAAACTGACCAATTACTGGACTTTCTGGTGCATTTTATCTATTTTTACAAATTCCAAATAGTTTAATGATATCACATAAATGTGGTTATTACACTCATTTTTCAAAGTAAGAAAATTAATATCCAATACATTGACATCCAATTAAACTTAAATTAGCTTAAAAAGGCCAAGATCTCCCACTGCATCCAGGGTCATCAGCAGTCCTCTTGTCCTATGTCTTGCCACTGGACTCAGATGACTCTGGGGGAGAGAGTGAGGCTCACAGGCCTGCCTCGCTCAAATCAAATTCACTTACAATTCTAGACATCACTACCCTGATGGCGCTGGTCCTCTTTGAGAACAAAGCACAAGCAACTCAACACCAACAACAATTAAAAGACCAATTTGCATTGATCTATGAAGTGTAATCTTTCCACTTCTCAAAACTCTGAATGTTTTTATCCCAAAATTATTCAGTAGTACCCTATTTTATTGTCAGTAAACTAATACATGATTTGGGATTTGAAATTATTTCTTTGCAGCTAAGCTAACTTAAGTTATAGTTTACTCTTTTTTAGAGCATTTTGTAGCTTTTATATAAAGTGATTAGGATCTCAAATTTGAAATGAAAGAATTGGATATTCAGGCAGGATAAACAACAGTATCTCTCTCTGGGAGTAGATACAATGAGAAGAAACTGAGAAATAAAATGGATGTCTCTCTCTCTGTCTCTCTCTGTCTCTTTCTCTCACTCTCTGTCTCTCTCTGTCTCTCTCTCTCTCTCTCTCTCTCTCTGTCTCTCTGTGTCTCTGTCTCTGTCTCTCTGCCTCTCTCTCTCTCTCTCTCTCTCTCTCTCTCTCTCTCTGTCTCTCTGTGTCTCTGTCTCTCTGCCTCTCTCTCTCTGTCTCTCTCTCTCTCTTTCCCTCTCTTCAGAAAATTAGACTTGGAGCCATCTAAATCCAAATCTTACATTTATTAAAGAGCCTGGAATAATTGAAAGTTGTGATGGTATCTGTGTCGTGAGGTAGAAGGAAGGAAGGTGGAGAATATGACAAGCAGCACGAAAGAGTGAAAAGGGGATTGAACTTGGAGAACCTTTGTCTGAATATTTGCTCTGACAATTACTAGCTATTTAAATGCAGTCAAGTCACTTAATCCCTTTGAGCTTTATTTTCCTCATCTGTAAAGTGATACTTACCTTTCTGAGTCCTCTTTCTTCTTTACCTTTCTGGAGTATTTGACACTTTTGACCACCGTCTCCTCTTAGATACTCTCTCCTCTCTGGGTTTTTTGTGACATGACTCTATTTCGGTTCTATTCCCTTCTAACTAGTTTATTGCTCCTTTTCAGTCTCCATTTCTGCTTCATCATCCATGTCATGCCCTCTATCAGTTATATAAATATGAAGTCCTCTATTTGGCATTTAGAGCTCTTTCTAACCTAGACTCTTCCTCCCTCTCCATTCCCCTTACACATTACTTCGCTCCATTCACTCTGTGGCCTACTTATAACGGAATATTTGTAGTTAATTACATATTATGCTCCATCTCCCATTTTATTCCTCATGGCTGGAATGGACTCCCAACTCATTTCCTCCTTGCGAAGTCCCTGAAGTCAAAATTCAGTTCATATGTCAACTCCATGGAGCCTTTCCTGGTCCTCTCCATTGCAATCATTTAGTACCTGCTGTGAGCCAACTATGGGCAGTTAGATGATACAGTGGATAGAGTGCCACACCTGAAGTCAGGTAGATTCAAATTCCTGAGTCCAAATCTGGGCCCAGAAACTTACTAGCTGTGACCTGGGCAAGTTACTTAACCTCGTTTGCCTCAGTTTCTTCATCTATAAAGTGACTAGGAAATGGAAATGGAAATGGCAAACCACTGCAGTATCTTCTTCAAGAAATCCCCAAATTGGGTCACAAAGAGATAGATATGACTGAAAAAAGGACTAAACAACAACAACAACAAATAAACCAAAGACTATTTTCCACACTGGGGAAAGAAATAGAAAAACTAAGAAGTCTCTGATTTCAAGGACCTGATGCCCTAACTAAGAGAGACAACAAATATCAGAAGGTTTCATTGCAGGACAGATGAAAATGTCCAGAAATCTGTAGGACATAGCAGGAGGGGAAATGATAAAGACCAATGATCTTTAATATTCAGTGGCTAGGGAGAGGATAAATCTGGTGGGCCCTCCCATCTTACTCAATATAGAATTAACTTAGAATTTAAAATATTTTATAGTTTTTTTCATAAATATAATCAGTGTGGAGATAAAGAATGGCCTAATATAGAGAAGACTCAGGAAGGTCTAGGTTCAAATCCTGTGGAGTCATCATCACTGTATCAATGTGTACAAGTCACAAAACTTCTTAGCACTCCCAGAGAACTCATATTTTTTAACTTAAAGAGAAACTACTACCTACTTTTGTAGAACAAGTTTACCAATCAGTATTCCCTATACCAGTGGTTCTCAATTAGCAAACTCCCAAGGGGTTCACAACAATAGTCTGAGAGGTTCAAACTAAAAATTTTTCAATGGAACCTTAAGCATTAAATAATTTCCCAATTATGCTATAAATATATTATTTTCTCTGCAATAACAAGCATGCTTATATTTGGAGCATTGTAGGTTGGCTTCTGCAGCAATTTGTAACTGTCATGATCATGTATACAATGTTCATACAAGTAATTATTCTTCTAATTAAGTGTATGTAATATGTTCTTGCAGTTTTTCAGTCTGTTCCCAAAACACCACAAGGTTACAACATTCAAGCACAACTTCTCCTTTTCATTCTGTACACTGCACCAGAGTAGTTCCCTCGCTGCTCTCTGTTGCCCTGTAATTATACCTCATCAGCTGCATAATCACATGGTCAAGTTGTTAGGAATATTTGAGTTCTTGAATCACCAATGTCAGGCCTTTTAAAAATCAGGATCACTGGGTACACGCATCACAAGCCATCTTAAAGCCATCACGGACTATTACAAATATTCTGCATAAATAAACCTTATATTGCCTCTCCTTGTAACATTAAGACTGTTTCCTGATTTAAACTTTCTCTACTTATTCCATTAGTTGTCAACATTGATCAGTTATTCAGTAGACTTCCTGTGAAAGTCTGGGATGCCAGTGGTGGCATCTGAAGAGATAGTTTCTTACAAAGGTAAATTTATATATACACATTGTTAAAAATGAAGCAATATATGCAAGTGAGCTTTAAATGCATTTGCCATTTAAGATCACTCTTTTCATTACCTAGTACAGAAGGAAGTATTTTATGTTTCACTAACTTCATTTTTTCCATCAATTAGGTGGGTAATTTTTAAAAAAATAAGAAATCCCATCTTTCACAAGAGAGTTTATAAAATTCTCCTACGAGTTCCACCTCATATTTGTGTGAGTGAGCATTTTCACTTTATTCTTGTTTTAAACTGAATTGCAGAAATAAACTAAATGAGGAGCCAGATTTGAGACTGTTTGTCTGGTGCTAATACAAATATGGCAAACCTTTGCTTTAATAAAAAAGTACAATATCAAAACTAAATGTACATATTATTATTTAAATGAAATATCTAAGTTGTGACTTATTTCATTAAAATATTATTTGTATTCAAAAAAATTTGTAAAATAAAGACATTTAATGTGAAACCTTAGAGATAATAGTAAGCATTTGGATACTAGTTGGATTCCTTCTTTTAATTCTTACAGAATACCCCAACAAAATGTTCATAATTATTTCACAGTCTAAATTTTATAATTTTATATATTTTTCTTAATTGTACCTAGAATAAAATTATATATTTCCTGATAATGATGATTACACAACAATAAATAATATAAATTTTAATTGGAAACATTTGGGAGCAAAAGTTATCATTGTAATTACCAGAAGTACTTGATGAATAAATTTAAAATAATATTATAAGTAGTACATGTAATTACCCTGCAGAGTCACAATATATTTTTGTTGTCATTGTTGAAATGTGTTTGCAGAACAAAAACAAAACAAAACATTCATCACCACAACCTTATACCAGCAAAATCACAGATCTGAAAAATGCTGGAGAGGATGTGGGAAAATTGGAACATTGTTACCTTGCTGGTGGAGTTGTGAATTAATCCAGCCATTCTGGAGAGCAATTTGGAACTATGTCCAAAGGGCTATAAAAATGTGCATACCCTTTGACCCAGCAATACCACTTCTAGGGTTGTATCCCAAAGAGATCACACAAGTGGGAAAAGGACCCATATGTACAAAAATATTTATGGTGGCTCTTTTTGTAGTAGCAAAGAATTGGAAATCAAGAGGACACCCATCAATTGGGGAATGGCTGAACAAGTTGCAGTATATGAAGGTAATGGAATACTATTGCGCTATAAGAAATGGGGAAGACATGGACTTCATAATAACCTGAAAAAACCTACACGAGATAACGCTCAGTGAACAGAGCAGGGCCAGGAGAACATTATACACAACCACAGATATATGGATTCTGTGATGACTAACCCTAATAGACTTCACTCTTCTCAGCAGTACAAGGTGCAAAGACAATTCCAAAGGACTCATGATGGAGAGAGCTATCTACATTCAGAGAAAGAACTATGGATTCTGAATGCAGATTGAGGCACACTGTATGCTGTCCTTTTTCTCCCTTCGTTTTCTTTTTCTCTTTCATTTTTGTTTTTGTTTTTTTGTTTTTTGTTTTTGTTTCTTCTTTCTCATGATTCATTCCATTGGTCATAATTCTTCTTTACAACCTATTGTGTAAATAATTTCAATGCGAAGTTATATGTAGAAGATATATCAGATTCCATGCCATCTTGGGGAGGGGGAGTGGGGGGAAGAAAATCTGCAACTCACAATTATGTGGAACTAAGTGTTGTAAACTAAAAATAAAAATCTTAATTATAAAAAATAATGATAATAATAAAAAATCACAGATCTGGAACAAAACAAAAATTATTATTTGAATGTAGTGGAAATAACCCTAGATTTAGAAACCCGGCTCTTTTAACCAATTATTCATGTGGCCTTTGGCAAATCACTCAATTTCTTTGTGCCTTATGTGTGAAATGAGGGAAGGAGATTGGATTATATTTAAGGTTTCCTTCTTTATGCTGCTATCCAAATACAGGTTGCCAACTTGGTTAATATGTGTTCAAAGTACATACTTTAAGTGGTTTCACTGAGACAGTTAATTGAACTTTCAACCTGTACCGATCAAAGGAAATAACTGCTGAATTCCTATCTCACTTTGGTTTAAGCTATTGCAAAACCAGGCTGACAGAGAAGCTGGAGAAAACATTGGCAAGTAAATTACTCTTTTGGGGGTTCTTTTACTCTTTTCTCCCTCCATTTCCCCACCACCCAATATGTTAAGGGAAGTTGAGAAAATCTCTCCTCTGGAGATTCTAAAGAATGAAGCATTATCTTTTGTATATATTTTGGTTGAAATACTAACTAGAAGTGACATCTAGAAATTATTTCTATCCCAGCAATCCTATTTTTAGAATACTATAGTCAAATAGATTAGAATAGGCACCAGATGTGGATTAAAAAAAATTAAACCAGGTCTAGAAGAAACCAGGTAGTGAGCAAGGGGACATTTGACTAAAAACTGACCATATTACTTGACATACTGAGCTATTGATCAAACAATCAACAAGCTTCTATTCAGAGCCAGTTGCCCATACTAGATACAGAGAATGAAAAGGCAAAAGTGTAATAGCCCATGCCCTCCAGGTGTTTGCATTATGTCAGAGAATATACCTATTTAAATCTATATGACACATACAAAGCAGACAGGAGGTAATCACCTTGGACAGATAGGCACTAGCAGCTCAGCAGACCAAAAAAGGCCTGTCACAGAAGGTGGTGCTTAAACCAAGTCTTGGAGGAAGCCAGAGACTCCAAGAAATGGAAACAGGTGTTCCAGGCACGGAAGACAGTATAAAAGCAGAGAGCTGGGAGATGAGTCATCATTTCTGAGGAACAGCAAGTAGGCCTGTATGTGTCTGAGGATGGGGAGTGAGGGGAAGAGAGTAGTGTATAAGGAGCCTGGAGAAATAGAAATATGAGTTTATATGTGATCCTAAAGGTGATAGGGAGTGAGTAGCATTTAAGTAAAGGTTGGGGAGTAGTGACATTATTGGATCTGTGATTTAGGAAATTCTCTTTGCTGGTTGGTTTGAAAATAGACTAGAGTGGGGAGGTATGAAAAATAAAGATTATTTGGCTTGCTATTGAAAAGAAATTCCCATTTATCATTATAGATATACGTATATATACACACACATACATATATAAAAACACATACATATGTATATACATACACATATATGTATGTACACACACACACACACACACAAAACGTTGTTTGTGTGTGTGATCCTTCACTGTTTTTATATCTAATGGAGGATCTTCTTTTTGAAGTCTTTCTTAGGGACTTTAATTTATATCTCCGAATTATAGCTCTGTCAGAACCTCCATGCCAAGACCACCCCTCTCTTTTAACTCCTCTCTTTTTACTATCAGGAGACACCCTGTTTTCCAGAGCTAAGGCCCAGCAAGCAAGCTGTGCCCTGAGCTTGGCATAAGAAGAATCCTTTGCATTCATCCTCTGCGTGACCTCAGCTGCAGCAAAATCCTACAATTGTTTCACACCAGCCCCAGGTGGTCTCTGAGCTCAGACAAGCACCTGCAGGTGAATTATATAGATATATGTGCATATACATAATATGTATGTGTGCCTGTGTATATATATAAAATTTCATTTGTTGTTATCCTTCATGTCTGGTATGTGGCGGGGGGGGGGGAGCGGTAGGAAGGGAGAGAGGGGATGTAAGGAATTCATTCTTTCTTTTACATGAAGCTAAAATATGACCTCCTGCTCAAAGACAACACCATTAATACCACCTCCTCCCCAGCTGCCTGTGACAGGACCACTGGTTTCATGAGGCAGCCACCCTGACTTCCTGATAGAGCTTCCTTTATCCATTCAACCTGATTGGTCCCAGCTTCCCTCATGTAACTTCCTGTCTGGTGGCATAAAAGGTCCCAGTATGTGTAGTTAGACTTGGTGGGTGCCTGAGACCACAGGAGTCACCAAACCCTGTGGACTGGTGGACTGACCAGATGCATTTCCAGATGGAGATGAGGGAGAGAACTAAATGCAATTGTATCCTTGTGAGAAATCCTTGCTTTGTGGGTCTCATTCTGGTCCTCCTGAATACCTTCCCCTCCCCTTCTAGTCAATATAGTAAGTTAATGTATAAGTAGCCAGTATAAAGTAACAACAGTAGGCAGTAAGATTGCAAGGGGGAGCCTAGAAGTCACATACAGACCATTCCAAAGATCAAAGGAGCATAATTTTCCAACTGTATTATATATTAATCAAAACTCACATTCTAAAAATATGTGCTAAATCAGGGGAAGCCATCTAAACCTTGTGGTCAGGGCCTGTTGGTCCTATAATGTATAAATCTCAGATAAGTTTCAGATGTCCACATTAAGACCAGTAGAACAACAAATGTTACTGATAACTTTGAGATGACTTGGTCATGTTAATGAACTAACCTCAAGGTGGCATGGATAAGACTTAGTCTGTCCTCCTTCAAACTCCTATCCCCACCCCAACCTGAGCACTTCTCCATCTCCATCTGGGTCCATCCATGCTGTTTAACTGCTCCCAACTCTAATCCATGGTTATATGAGTTACTCTCTGTAACTTTCCCCCTTGCTTTTCTCTTCACTGTGCTACCTGCATTCCCCTACCACCTCATCCCCATTCCCACACCAGCCACCTCTGTACCCCACCCACCCTTTGCATTATTTATCTCTGTACTTCCTGTGCCACTTGCCCCTGTGCCCTCTGTGCCTTATTAAAGTGTGATTAAAGCATCACTCCCTACTGACATTTTGGTCTTTCCTGGTGAGTACTCAAAGAACTGGGTATTTCTGCCTTGTTTCATAATTCCCTGTTATTAATTAGCAATTCACAGTGTTAAGGCAAAGTAAATCTACTTTGTTACATGCTCAAGGACTTGTGTGTGTCTCATCAAACTTGAACTAAGAGGGTGCTGGCTTTAGAGCCACACTTACAATAGCTCCATAATATTAAGGGATAGGGAACCCCCACCTTTGAATCCCTAATCACTATTGCAAGTACTGGCCCTAAACTTGAAGATCAGACTGTTAAAATTGGTGAGAATGTCTCTACTCCACCTTCCTGATCCCAGCTCCTGCTACTGTAGAGAAAGGCAAACAGACCAAGAAAGATAAATATGGTCTAAGTCACACAAGAAGGAAGTAATAGATTGAGGATTTGAACTTGACCTCTGATTCCAAAGCCAGAGCTCTTTCCAAGGGGAACCAACCAAAAGAAAATTCTCTATGGAATCACACAGACTCTGCTAAAAATAAACCAGGTACCTATTTAGTAAGGACTAGTCTTAGAACAAAGAAAGAAAGCATTTACACTTTACTAAACTAGGGCAACTTCATTTTTTAGGTCAACCAAGACAAGGAGTCAGTCAAGAAGTTTATTGACTCATTTAACAAAAAGCTTAGAATCTAGGCTAAAATCAACTAGTCAAATGGGACACAAGAAAAATGGTATTTCTTTGAACACTTTAGAAGAAAAGCTAATTTTCCCTCTCTGCTGGCCAGAATAATCTTCTAAATAGAAATAATGTCCAGTGTTGAGAATGGAATTAGATAACTTGCATTTTGTATCACTAGAAAGAGAAGAGCAACTCTTCCATATGACTATATTTTATTCCTGATGAAATTACAGGATCAAAATCATTATATTATACAATTCAAAAATCTTAGAAAGTACAAAATAAGTGCCTTAAAAGGAATAAAATGACTATAATACATATTCCTAAGGTTGTTTATATTTCTTAGCTGGTTCACTTTGTAATATTTCTGTTATTTATAATTCTCTGAACTTGTGTATGATGGTAATAATTTCACTTCAAAAATCATATAAAGTACATTATGGTTTTATCTGAAAAGTTGTATTTATTTTTTAAACACTCACGAAGTTAATTCTTATCCTTAGTTTCTGAAAAGTTACCCCAGAAAAGGATGGGTCATATTTTTATTCCATTCTGTATCACTTTTCAAAGCTATAATAATCAAATATAAATATCAGCCTTCCTCTGAATTTACAAGATAACTCTGGGTGGATGACCAAGGAGTGTCTCAAGAATAGGACCCTAATCTCCACTTTATCTTAGAAAAGATAATAGGTATCTATACCTGTTAATGTAAACTTCCCTAGTTTATGCAGTACAGTTGTTCTTGATCAATTCAGATCACCTTGCCCAAATGAACTACATCTCTAGGTATAAGAATAGGCTGGATTTTTAGGGATACTTGAAACATAGAATACACAAAAGGTATCAAAGGACTAGGAAAAGTTAAAAGTTGTCCTGATTTTTCAAGAAAGAGAAGAAAACAATACACAGACTACTGGCCAATCAATCGATAAACATTTATTAAGTACCTACTATCTGCCAGGCACTGTGCTAAGTGATGGGGATACAAAAAAATAAAAAACAGTCCCTGCCTCAAGGAGTTCACAGGATAAATAGGAAATAATTAACAGAGGCAAGGTACTAGGATTAAGGGGAGTTGGGAAGGCTTCCTGAAGAATATAGGATTTTAGTTGGAACTTAAAGGAAACCAGGGAATCCAGTAGACAGAAATAAGGAAGAATACTCCAGAAATAGCAAACAACCATAGAAAATGTCCAAAGCTAAGAGACACAATATCTTCTTTGTGAAACAGGAAGGAGGACAGTGTCACTAGATCAAAGAGTACATGAAAGGGAGTAAAGTATAAGAACGGAGCATTTTATATTTGATCCCAGAGGTGATAGAGACCCACTGGAGTTTATTGAGTAAGACAGTGACATGGTTAAATCTTTGTTTTTAAATCACTTTGGTAGCTGAATGGAAGATAGATTGGAGAAGGGAAAGACTTAAGTCAGGCAGACCCACTAAAAGACTATTACAATAGTCCAGGCTTGAGATAATAAGTGTCTGCACCATGGTAGAGACCATGCCAGAGGAGAGAATGAGGTTTATTCTAGAGATGTTAAAAAGGTGAAATCAACAGACTTTGCCAACAGATTGGACATGAAAGGAGGTGAGTTAGTGAAGCATCAAGGATGATACCTAGGTTGTGAGCCCGAGGGACAGGGAAGACAATATTGTCCTCTATAGTAATAAAGAAGATACAAGGTGGGGAGGGGATTTAGGGGGAAAGAGCAAGTTCAATTTTGGACTTGTTGAGTTTAATGTGTCTACTAGACATCCAATTCAAGATGTCTGTTAAGACAATTGGAGATGTGAGATTGAAGGTCATCAGAGAAGTTGGGGAAGAAAGGTAGATTTGAGAGTCATCAGAATTGAGGTAGTAATTAAATCCATGGTGGCTGATCAGATCATCAAGTGAAGAAGTAAAGAAGAGGGAGAAGAGAAGAGGACCTTTGGGATACCTATCATTAGACGGCATGATCTTGATAATGATACACTAAAGGAGACTGAAAAGGAGCAGGCAGATAGGTAGGAGACCTAAGAGATAGTAGTACCCTGAAAATCTAGAGAGAAGAGAGCCTTAAGGAGGAGAGGGTGATCCACAGTGCCAAAGGCTGCAGAAAGGTCAAGAAGAATGAACATTGATAAAAAGGTAATCTTCAGAGACAATAATGAGATTGGAAGCAGGACCGCAAAGGGGTAAGAGGGAAAAGAGTAGAGGCACTTATTGTAGATCGTCTTTTCAAGGAGTTTAGTTGCAAACAGAAGGACAAATATGTGATGATAGCAGGGAGGAAAGGATAAAATGAGGACTTTTCAGAACAGGGGAGATTTGGGCATATTTGTAGAGAGCAGAGAATGAGCCAATAGATAGGAGAGATTGAATATAAGTGAGAGGATGAGGTGATAGACGATGTTTGAAGGAGAGTCAATATGTATGTTGAAGTCCTGCCATATAAGGGCAGGAGTTGAGGAAGAGAGAAAAATTGTGAGCCATGTACTGAACTCTATAAGGAAGCAAGAGGGGTGACCTGGAAGTCTATAGGTAATAGCTTCCAGGATTTTGGTTTAGCATGAACTTCAAAGGACAAGAGGTTACTGAGTTGAAAAAGATATGGAGAGAACCTGGAAGTGGCAATAAGAAGCAAAGAATATTCCAACCCTCCCACCTCAACCAGTGAGCTGAGAGGATGGATGAAGGTACAGCCAGTACTAGAAAGGGTGGCCCAGGAGGCTGTGTCATTTCAGTAGAGCAAGGTTTCAGTAATATCTAGAAGACAGAAGTGTGAGCAAAAAAGATTTAAGTTGAAGGGAAGTTTCATTCCAGAGGGCAAAGTGGAAGAAGACATTGAATTTGGTTGGACCTTTGGGGTAGAAGGGTTAATGGGGATGAGAATAAGGAATTGGGTAGTGAGGAAAGGAGAATGAGGTTGGGATGATGACCTGCAGGTGTTCAGAATCACTGGAATATATAGTGGGTGACTAGATGTAAGAATGTTCATCACTAAATAGAAAGCACCACTCTTCTCCCCAAAGGAGACAAATGCAGCATGAAATAGAAGGCAGGTGTTCAAATTGGAGGACCTTTTTCACTATTCCTCTTCCTTCGAAAGACTGAAGATCAGAGAGTAAATCACACAACAGGAGATGGAAGACTCTCCCCATCAACTTTCCTCTTCCTCTCCCCTCAACAGACAGGGATAGCATGAGACAGAATATCTGAAGTCAGAGGAAAGGTTGCTCCCTTTTCATCAGTTTCTCCACATTTAAGTTTGAAGATCAGGCTGGTAGCATGATAGAAGAGTTTCCTTAAGCTGGCACAGATGGAAGTCAGTCTGGTCTAATCCTTTGCCATGTTCCTTAGGGACATATGCAGATGGAAGGCATGTGTTCAGTGAGAAGAGACCCTGGTCAATGAACTCATCTTCAAATCCTGGGAAGATTTAAAATGAATCATTAAAGAGATGGTTAGTAAACATCTAGATCGAGAGAAAGAGAGAGAGAGAGAGAGAGACAGAGAGACAGAGAGACAGAGAGAGAGAGACAGAGACAGAGAGAGACAGAGAGAGACAGAGACAGAGAGAGACAGAGAGACAGAGGGAAGGAGAAAGCCAACAGGATTTCACCAAGAATAGGACATCTCTGACTAGCCTTATTTCCTTTTTTAACAGAGCTACTATTCTGGTAGATCAAGGAATGTTGTAGGTGTACTTTACTTAGATTTTAGCAAAACATATTGTTATGGGGGGAGGGGAGAAATGGAGACATATGGAATTTGATTATACTGCATTGCTGAATGACTGGATGAAAAGAAAAGTTGTTAGTGATTCAATGACAACTTGGAAACAAATCTCCATTGGAATTGTCCCAAGGATCTGTGTTATTTTTTTTTATCTTTAACTTGGAAAAAGGCATAGATATGCTAATGACTGAAAGCCAGGAGGGATGGCTAACACACAGTATGAGAAAGTCAGAGTCCAAAAAGTTATTTCTTTTAACTGAATCTTGGCTGAATCTAATAATATTTTTTTCTGCACTGCCACCTGTAGCTTATTTGCCCTCCAAAAAATACTAACAGATACCATGCCCAGGAGAAGCTAAGCCACTTGGCTGTGCACTCCCTTAAGTACACAGCTTCATCTTCACCTCAAATATTTTCCACCCGTCTAACAGGTGCTCCTCATCTCCTCCCTCTTCCACCTCTTGCTCTGAGAAATGTAAACTGTGAAATCATCACTACTTTTTGTTTCTGGAAAGGTCATGACAGTTGACTGTCCCATTGTTTTCCTGACTATCTTTATGACTTCCAGACCCAACACTGTCTTTCCTGGCTACCACGGCTTTATGTAGGTTGTCTCTCTCAAAATGTAAGTGTCTTGAGGACAAGGACTGCCTTCTTTTGTATATTTGCATTCCCAATTCTTTAGCATAATATCTGACATGTCATATGTCTCTTTTTTATGAATGTTTTTTATTCATTCATAATAAAGTGAAAGTCAAGAGAGATTAATGTAAAATCTTACATTTGGGTTTAAAAAAATCAACCTCACAAATCTAGGATAGGGAAGACATGGTTAGCTAGTAATTTATGTAAATAAAATTTTAACAAATTATAACTTCCCTACTACTCAACAGTGTGATGTGGCAAAGATGCATAAGAGGAGACGTAACTTCCAAAAATAAGGAGATAGGAATTCTTCAGTACTCTTTTTTTGTCAGAACACATCTGGAGCATTGTTTTTCATTCCAGGTAAGACAGTGTAAGTACTTTGATAAATGGGAGAAAATTCAGAAGAAGGCAAGCAAAACAGTGAAAGGCCCTGTGTCCACATCATTTGAGGATCATTTAAAAGGATTAAGGGTTTTTAGGTCAGAGAAGAGAAAACTAAAAGTTGACATAACAATTGCCTTCAGTTATTTGAAGGGCACTCCCTATGGAAGAAGAATTCAAGCTATTCTATTTGGCCCCAGAGGGAAGAATTAATAGCAATTTATGAAAGTTACAGAGGCTAATTTAAGCTTGATATGGGGGGTGGGAGCGGGGTTGGAGGCATTCCTAACAATTAGAATAATACAGAAGAGAAATGGGCTGAATCCATAGGTAAAAAAGCTTGATCCTTGATCTTGAGCACTTATGAGCAAGCAGTGAATATATGCAACTATGAAAAGCTGAAGGCTCAGGCAGGGCAAAAAGCCTAACAGCCAGCAATGGACAGAGATGAGATGGTCTGGAATAGGGATCAGCATTTGATTCAGATTGCTAATGAAGTGGAGGGGCCAATTTTCTAACTTACATTGTCTTTGAGGAAGAGGCAAAAACCAGTCCTAGGCATCAGTAGGTAAGGTTTTTCAATGCCCAGCCTGGCTGCAGGAACCTATGATTGGTTAATGCTTTTCCTTTCCTGAAGCAGTGAGAGAAAGATGTTTAAATCTGAGCATCAGCACCATGGTAATGGCTTGCCTGCAGAAGCAAAGAGTGGTGAGGGGTCAGGGGCAGGGGGGGGGGGTGATCTTGGGGAGGAACTGCAGGCACCTAGCTCAAGGTGTTTAATCTATTTGGTTTTATTCCATTATTCCTTTTCTTTTATTATTATGATTAAAGAGCTGCATATAGTTAGGACAGGATGCCATGCTCGTGTAACTTTTATTGAAATGTACCAGGGTTGAAAAAAACAAAGTTGTTTACCCCTATTCCAGTAGATAGAGACATTTTAAGTCCTGCAGGAGTCTGACTGAATAAGTCCACATGCCTAAGCTCATTAGTCTAATGGGACATGTGCTGCCATTCACAAAAAGAGTGGATCTAGGTTGTTGGCTCTCTGACAGACAGAGAGATATTGGTGTTACTCCCCAGAGCACTTTCTGGAGTTGTACATATACGTTACTACTAGGAATGAGTGTATGACTGACAAGATTTGGTCCTAACTATGGTACACGACGGCAACTGGCTAAAAGTGTCCTCTACACGGCCAATGTGATAGCCACAGCAGCTGCTATGAATTTGCCAGGGTATTTCCAGGTTTGAATTACAAAATATAACATATTCTCTTCCTCAAAAACAAAACCGAGACATTTATCCAAACACCAGAAAGCCAAATCCATCATAGTGATAAAGAAGTTAATGCAATTCAGGGAGCACCTCCATCCCCAAGCCTTCCCTCCCGCAGGCCTCCCCATGGGCTCCTTTATGCAAAATCACTCCCTCTCTCACTCATGCTAGCTGTTCTGTCTGAGCCTGCCCCCTTCCCCCCCTCCACTCCTCCCCCTCTCCCCCCTCCCAGATCTGACTGCTCTGTCTCACCCACTCACTTCCTGCTCCACCCTGTCCTGCTCCACCCTTTCGGCAAGCTCCTCCCACCACAGGCTCATGTGACTCAGACTTCCATGTGACTCTGGTTCAAAGCAGGTCATATAGGCCTATTAACAGATGGGAAAGATTTTTCCATTCCAGTTAACATAACATCCTCTGATAAAATGACAATAATCTTTCTCCTTGAATTTCAAGGATGGCCAACTTAGAAACTTCAATTCTTTTCTTTACTTGAGCAACTCACAGATAGTAAACAGATTCATCAGTTATTTGAGACCACCATGTGTTTATTCTGAACTTTAGAAGTAGAAAAATGAGGGAGAAAGATGACTTTTGATCACTGAAAATCTAAAATCCCTCTTCTGAACTAGTGCTGGTTCTTGAAGTACTGACCTTATTTTCTTGTTCCATGATACTTCCCAAAGCCTAAAATCACTTAGAGGCAGCTGTGGAATAGTCAGATTTCAATTCAATCGCCATGAATTTAGTTTCTTCTATGTGCTAAGTGTTAGAGAAGAAACTAAATTAAATGTCACAGACCTGCCTTCATTAAGCTTACAAAACATTAGAAAATTCAAGCAGCAGGTTAATGGTTAGAGAGAATGAACCATTTCATGTTCTTGTTATCATGATTTTTGTTATTGTTAATTAACATTAATCATGCACGCCATACAAGTGGGAAAATAGGAAACTAAGAAACATAACAACACCAACTATAAAAGTTCACATATATTTTCCTGGACATTGAGAAGTTCCAAAGGAAGAACATTCAATATGTTTAATGTCATTATCAAGCATATCAGGCACTTTTCTGATTTACTTGTCATTGGAAAATAAATTTCAGTGAATAGAAATATCAACTTCTCAGGATAACGGTAGCTTTTAACAACAATAAAAGGTTAACTAAGAAAACATGGAGGACCCCCGTCAAGAAAATTGTTTCATATAAAGGCAATGACAAACCAGCTAGATTGGTTCAAGGAAGAGAAATTGGTCAATCGAACTATGAGTGTTTTCATTAAGGAACTAACCGTAGCCACTAACAGATCACATAAAAAAATAACTTTACCAGTGCAAGAAAGATGAGTAAAGTTAGAAAATGACAAAAAGAGAGCAAATAAGAACTTAAACAAAGGTTAGGAGGGAAAAATATAAATAGCGATGCCATTAAATGAGGATAGCTTACAGCAAATGCTGTATAATAAAGAAAACTTTACCTCAGAGAGGCAGCTGAATATAAGCAGAGCCTTAAGAAAAGAGAAAGAAATATTCAACTAGAGCAAATAAAAAAGGTAAGCATAGCAAAAACAAAAATAAAAACAAAAAAACCCAAACAATACTAGGCCCAAAATGGACTGCCAATGAATTAATAATATTTGTGAAAAATATTGCAAATTATATGTTTCTTGAATACATGTAAAGTGTTGAATATTAAATGTCAGTCCTAAAGATGTTATGCATTCGGCAGTGAAACTGATACAAAATGGAAGATACTTAGGAAATGAGAAGATTCAGCTAGAATATCTTAAGGCAAAGTGTGCTGAAGGTGACTCCTAAGAGTACATTTTCCTTAGGCATGTGAAATATCAAGAACTGAGCTTCTACTAAAGGAAAATAATCAGGAAAATCTTTAAAATTATCAAAATAACACTCTGGTCTCAGTAATCTACAAACCTTTCCTGTGAATCTTACCTTCCTACATCAAGGAGGACCTGGAGAATTCCACCAGTTATTACTACATAGGGTTTTGTGATTGTCTTTCAGTCACTAACCACACTCCACTAAAGTCCTATTCCTTTGCCTCATTGTATTGCAATGACTCTTGGTTGTAGAGCTCACCCTGGCTTCTCAAAGGCTCTCCAGCTCTGTATACACTCTGACAGTTCCTGCCAGACGGTAAGACTTCAAGTATGGATTTAGTGGCATATTGAATATCTGATGTCCAAAGACCAACCCAACTAAATAAGGGAGAGGATAAGAATTTGTATAGAGCTAATTATGGTCCAGTCAGTGTGCTGTGTATATGTATGTTTTGACAAATATTATCTCATTTGATCCTCACAACTCTGCAGGATTGGTGCTGGTTGAAGAACCTAAAGGCACATGAGAAAAATGGGCTTAAATCAGAGATTAAGTGACTTGCCCAGGGTCACACATCTAGGAAGTGTCTGAGACCAGATACGAACTCATGTCTTCCAGATTCAAGACCCAGTTCTCTATCTAGTATGCCACCAGAAGATGTACAAGGTTATTTTAGGCTGATGAATTTCTCAGCCACCTCAACCCTTGAGTGTCATCTATTATGCTATATAGGGACTACAATCTACATAAATGAAAGGAATACCCACATTAGCAAAACAATAGATCCTTAAAACGCTGGATTGTAGAATCACATATATTCGCTTTGACAACTTCCAGAAAAACAAGTACTGATTCTCCACATAAAGTGAAATTGTGGTCCATATCAATGGAGATAACGCGAATACTGGAGTAGATCCAATAAATGCTATCTTTGAAAATATAAACATAACAGAATGCATCATTGAATTCAAGCTGTTTATAAAAGCATGCTAATCGATGAAGACCACAAAGGAGTTTGTCAATGTTCTGTATTCTTTAAAAATGATTTCTAGCTACCTTGGAGGTTTTAGTCTGGTACTAAACAATACAATTATCAGTGAAAACCTCCCATCTTGGGCTTATACATATAATTGTTTCTTATTTTTAAGTGCCATCCAAGAAAAGGTTTTAAAAAAACTACAACAGTGTCAGAAAGTCTCTAAGTCATCCATGATTCAACCAAAAAAGAATTATTTGATGCTTGCTGCGGACCAAGAAAAATAAGTGCTTAGAGGGTCTAAATAAAGCCTAGAAAGGACATGATCTCTGCTTTCATGGAGCTTACAATTTAAGGGAAATAAAATATGTAAATGAGATAATTATTATAAAGCATTTAATATGGTACCTGGCATATAGTAAGTTTAGCTATATACAAATAACTATAATTCAAAACAAACATATTATAATGGCAAAATGTTGTGTTGAATGAGTAAAAAATCATTACCATGTCAGGGTCCTTCAACTTCTGATGACAAGGATACCATGAGGTATGAGGGTGTTTTTTATACGTAACTTAAGAATTAAAACAAAAAAAAAAAAGAATTAAAACAAGCATTTCCATAACATAGTAGAATAGGAAAAAAGATGACTGTACACAAAATGACAAAGCAATTGTGTACAACTTGCTATTCCTTTGAAATATATAATAAACTTATCATGTAACTTTTTTCTTCCTTTTTTTCTTTCCTCTCTCCCCCCCACCCTAGAGATGGCTACTATTAGACACAATATTCTTTCATATGTCCTTTGTAGTTAATTGGGTATTTATAACAGTCAAAATGACTCCAAGTTGTTTTTTATGATAAATCTGTTTTAATATTCTCATTTTCTAAATCTGATTTACATGTCCAACCATATAATTATTTCTATCAATATTCCCCACTAAATGATAAGGGCAAATAGATATTTGAGACACTTAGTACAGGCCTGAGTAATTTTATATGAATCGTCAGAAGATTCTCACCTGTATATCATGAATACTTTCAGAAAATTATAGACCCTGCAAAAACCAACTCCACCCCCCCCAAACAAAATTGGCTACATTTTAATGGGCAAGGAATGAATTATTTCATTGTAGGAGCCATTTACATGTGATATCTCTAGGCCATGTGTTACATTTTGTGGGTACTATAATGGGGCTCTGTAATAATATAAGCTAGCAGGATCAATTTATACACAGCCTTCTTTAAGCTGCAGAAAAGCAGAGTGTCAGTATTAATTATCCAACAATGGACTAATATTTGAGATGTCCAACAGGTTTCACTATTCTTTTTACTTTTGTATTTATTTAGTATTTAATTTTTCCCCAGTTATATGTAAAAACAATTTTTAACATTTGTTCTTAAAACTTTGAGTTCCAGATTTTCTCCCTTCCTCTCTCCCCACCCACCCTAATTGAGAAAGCAAGCAATTCCATATAGGTTATATATATGCATATATATATATATACATATATATATATATATTCATAATAGTCATGATGCGAAAGAAAGCATAGGCAAAAAAAACCTCAAGAAAAATAAGAAAGTGGAAAACAAACAAATATCACTTCAATCTGTATTCAGGCACCATCAGTTCTTTCTCTGGGGATGAATAGCATTTTTCACTATAAGTCCTTCAGAGTTGCCATGGATCATTGTATTGCTGAGAATAGCTAAGTCATTCACTGTTGATCATCTTATAAAATGTTGCTGTTACTTTGTACCCAGGACATTTCACTTTGCATAAGCCCATGCAAATCTTTGCAGGTTTTTCCAAGAGCATCCTGCTCATCATTTCACTTATAGTACAATAGTATTCTATCATAAACACGTACCACATCTTGTTCAGCCATTCTCCAATTGATGGACATCCCCTCAAATTCTAATTCTTTACCCCTAGAAAAGAGCTGCTATAAATATTTTTGTACATATAAGTCCTTTTCCTTTCTGTTTTTTATATTTTTGGGGATATAGACCTTGTAGTGGTATTGGTAGGTCAAAGGGTATGCATGGTTTTATAGCCATTTGGGCATAGTTCCAAATTGCTCTGTAGAATAGTTTAATCACTTCACAACTCTGACAACAGTATATTAATTTCTTATTTTTCCCACATCCTCTTCAACATTTGTCATTTATCTTTTCCATCCTATTATCTCAGCTAATAGGTATGAGGTAATACCTCAGAATTGTTTTAACTTGTGTTTCTCCAATCAATAGTAAGTTAGAATATTTTTTCCATATGGCTATAGATAGCTTTAATTACTTCATCTGAAAACTGATTATATCTTTTGATCATTTATCAATTGGGGAATGGCTCTTATTTTCATAAATTAGACACAGTTTTCCATGTTAGAGAAATGAGGCCTTCATCAGACAACCTTGCTTCAAAACATTTGTTCACAGTTACTATTGCTAACTGTATTTCCTTCCATCCTGTTCTCCCTATCCTCATTTATTCTATTCTCTCTCTCTTTTCAACCTGTCCCTCATCAAAAGTGTTTTGCTTCTGATTACCCCTTCCCCCAATATGCCCTCCCTTATATCACCCCCCTTCTCTTATCCCCTTCCCTTTCTCTTTTCCTGTAGGGTAAGATAGGTTTCTGTACTCCATTGCCTGTGTATCTTATTTTCTAGTTACATGTAAAAACAATTTTTAACATTCATTTTTAAAACTTTGAGTTCCAAATTCTCTCCCTTCCTCTCTCCCCACTCACCCTCATTTAGAAAGCAAGCAATTAGATATAGATTATACATGTGTGGTCATACAAAACCCTTCTATAATAGTCATGTTGTGAAAGACTGTATTTCCCTCCATCCTATCCCTCCCCCCATTTATTCTATTCTCTCCTTTGACTCTGTCCCTCCTCAAAAGTGTGTGCTTCTGATTACCCATTCCCCTAATCTGCCCTCCCTTTTATCATCCCCCCTCTTATCTCCTTCCCCCCTACTTTCCCGTACGGTAAGATATATTTCCATATTCAATTGAGTGTGTGTTATTCCCTCCTTAAGCCAAATCTGATGAGAGTAAGGTTGATTCATTCCCTCTCATCTCCACACTCTTCCTCTCTACTGTAAAACCTTTTTCTTGCCTATTTCATGTAAGATAATTTGCTCCATTCTACCTCTCCCTTTCTCCTTCTCCCAGTACATTCCTCTCTCCCTCTCCTTAATTTTATTTTTTAGATAGCATCCCTTCATATTCAACTCACCTTGTGCCCTCTATCTATCTATCTACGTATGTATATATATATATGTGTGTGTGTGTGTGTGTGTGTGTGTGTGTGTGTGTGTATGTATATATATATTCCCTCCAACTACCTTAGTAATGAGAAAGGTCTCATAAGTTACAAATATCCTCTTTCCATGCAGAAATGTAAACAGTTCAACTTTAATAAGTCCCTTATGATTTCTCATTCCTGTTTACCTTTTCATTTTTTCTTGTGTTTTGTATTTGAAAGTCAAATTTTCTACTTAGCTCTGGTCTTTTCTCAAGAATGCATTAAATTCCTCTGTCATAGAATGTCAATTTTTCCCCCTCATGGATTACACTCAGTTTTGCTGGGCAGGCAATTCTTGGTTTTACTCCTAGCTCCTTTGACCTCTGGAATATCATATTCCAAGCCTTCTAACCACTTAATGTAGAAGCTTCTAAATCTTGTGTTATCCGGATTTTAGCTCCACAATACTTGAATTGTTTCTTTCTGGCTGCATGCAATATTTTCTCCTTGACCTGGGAACTCTGGAATTTGGCTATAACCTGGAAGTTTTCATTTTGGGATCTCTTTCAGGAAGTGATCAGTGGATTCTTTCAATTTCTATTGTACCCTCTGGTTCTAAAAGATCAGGGCATATTTTGCTTGATAATATTTTGAAAAATTATATCTAGGCTTTTTTTTAATATGGCCATCAATAGTCCAATAATGTTTAAATTATCTCTCCTGGATCTATTTTTCAGGTCGGTTATTTTTCCAATGAGATATTTCACGTTGTCTTCTATTTTCTTTTGGCTTTTTTTTTATAATTTTTTGATTTCTCATAGAGTCATTACCTTCCATTTTCTCCATTCTAATTTTGAAGGAATTATTTTCTTCAGTGAGCTTTTGGACCTGCCTTTCCATCTGGCCAATTCTGCCTTTTAAGTCATTCTTCTCCTCATTGGCTTTTTGTACCTCTTTTGACATTTAGTCTAGTCTGTTTTTAAGGTGTTATTTTCTTCAGTATTTTTTGGATCTCCTTTTCTAAGCTGTTGACTCTATTTCCATGATTTTCTTGTATCACTCTCATTTCTTTTCCCAATTTTTCCTTTACTTCTCTTACTTGATTTTCAAACTCCTTTTTGAGCTCTTCCATGGCCTGTAGCCACTTCATATTTTTCTTGGAGGCTTTGGATGTAGGAGCTTCGACTTTGTTGTCTTCCTCTGTGTGTATGCTTTGATCTTCCCTGTCACCAAAGTGAGTTACTATAGTCTGAGTTTTTTCTTTCCATTGTTTGCTCATTTTCTCAGCCTATTACTTGACTTCTTAACTTTTTGGTAAGCTAGGGTTCTCCTTCCATTGTGGAGGGTGTACTGTCCCAAGCATCAGGGGTTTTGTGTAGCTATTTTCAGAGATACTTGTAGGGACCTGTAAATTTTCAGTTCTTCCATGGTGGTATGATCTAAAGAGAGGTTTTCACTCCTCTCTTGGTCTGTGCTCTGGTCTGTAAATGACCACAAGCACTCCTTTCTGCCCTGGAACGGTGAGGAGGGTTCCCTCTCCACTGCTGCCACAAGCTCTGCTATGCCAGTGCTCCTTTTTACTCTAAGACTGCCACTCAGGACAGCAACCCTGATCCAAGTATGTGCAAAGCAACAGAGTCCTGCCTTAGTGCCAGCAAAAAGACCCCTATAATCTTCTTCTGACCAGTTATTCAATCCCCCCACCATTTGTGCACAGAGAGCTCCAGAAGAGCCACTCCCACTGCTGCTGATTCAGTATCTCTCAAGGCCTGCTCTTGGTTTGCTGGGGCCAGTACTGGACTGTGCTCCTCTCTCACCCAGGTCCAACAGACCTTTCCTAGTGACCTTTTAAGTTGTCTTTGGTGTTTGTGGGTTGAGAAGTCTGGAAACCACCATAGCTTCCAGTGATTCAGTCCCCTGAAGCCTGCTCTGGGTTTGCTGGGGCCTGGTCTGTGGTGGCACTGCCTGCACCGGACTGCACTCCTCTTAGCCTGGTGCAACAGACATTTCCTATCAACCTTCCAGGTTATCTTGGGCTAGAAATTTGTTTCACTCTGTCTTTTTGTGGGTTCTGCTGCTCTAAAACTTGCTTAGAGTCATTTTTACAGGTATTTGGAGAGGTCTGGGGGAGAACTCTGGCCTTTGCTCTGCCATCTGGACTCTGCCCCTCTCAAAGTTGTTCATAAAACAATATTATTGTTACTGTATACCATGTTCTCTTGATTCTACTCATTTCACTCTTTATTATACATCTATCCATGTCTTGTTTTGTTTTGTTTTAATCAGAGAGCTCATCATTTCTTATAGCACAGTAGTATTTCATCATAGTCATGTAACATAACTTGTTCAGCCATTTTCCAATTGATGGGCATCCCCACAATTTTTTTCTGTTTCTTTGCCACCACAAAGAGAGCTGCTATAAATATTTTAGAACATAAAGGTTATCTTCCTTTTTCCCTAATCATCTTGAGAAACGGATCTAGTAGTGGTATTTTGGGGTCAAAAGTATGCAGTTTTATAACTCTGTGGGCATTATTCCAGATTGCTCTCCAAAATGGTTGGATCAGTTCACAGTTCCACCAACATTGAACTAATGTCCCAATTTTTCCACATCCTCTCCAACATTTGTCACTTACCCCTTCAATCATTTTAGCCAGTCTGATAATTGTAAAATGATGTTTTAATTTGAATTTCACTAATCAATAGTGATAGAGTATTTTTTCACATGATTATAAATTGTTTTGATTTCTTTATCAGTAAACTGCCTGTTTATATCCTTTGACCATTTATCAACTGGTGAATGACTCATATTCTTATAGATTTGACAAAGTTCTTTATATATTTGAAATATGAGACCTTTATCTGAGAATTGGTCTATAATCTTTCCCCAGTTCTATGCTTTCCTTCTGATCTTGGCTACATTTGTTTTATTTGCACAAAACCTTTTTAACTTAATGTAATTGAAATTATCAATTTTATACCCCATGCTACTATCTCTCTCTCTCTCTCTCTCTCTGTTTCTCTCTCTCTCTCTCTCTCTCTCTCTCTCTCTCTCTCTCAATTCATAAATTGTTCACCTATCCATAAGTCTGATAAGTAGTATGTTCTATGTTCTTGAAATTCTTTTGCAATATCTCTTTTTATATCTAAAATGAATGTTCTCAGTAACACAGGTTCCATTGATCAAAAGCATGTATTCCAATATAGCCTCTCCCTTTGGGTGTATATGTATAATTAACTTCTGGGTCCTTCAAATAACATGGGCAAAGACACACATAGAGACTTTAGCGACACAAATATCACAATTTCATGGACTCTTGTTCCAAATAGTACCAAAGAAACATGTGTTTAGATGACCTGAAAAAAAGATATAAATATATATACACATATACACACAGATACACACACTTATGTATGTATATACACAGATTTTTCCTCTAGTCATACGAAACCAATATATTGTTTTCATGCAGTATATCTTGGTGCACCACTGATAGGAGATGGCTTTAGATCAAAGAAACACACTATTGAGGAAGCACACACATCTCTATATGTGTGTATGTGTGTGTGTTTCATATAGACAGAGGTAAGTTTTGTAGACATGGGAGTCAATATGTTTGCCAAGAGGGAAAAAAATGTTGAAAGAGACAAATCAAGTATGGAATCTTGAGAAAAGGTCACTTCAAGAAATTAGTAAGATTGGAGAGGACCTGCGCATGTTTATAGGCAGATCAAAAATTAATAAGCATGAAATAGCATTACACCATAAAAAGAATAATGATTGGCTTTTGAGTTGGGAAACTTTATTTCAAATTTTTGCTCAGGGACTCATTTAGGCAATTCACTTAAATTGACCCAGTCTCCATTTCCTCCTCCATAAAAAACAAAAAGACTAAAAACACTTGCAGAACTTTCTTATTAGAATCAAATGAGATCATCTTGTTTATACAGTATGTTTTATAATCCCTCCAAAACTGATTCATCATCCATTTTTCTGTGCCCAGATCATGGGTATTCATTAAGCATTTGCCTCTTTAAATATTTTTCCTTCATGATCTCATTCACATCTTTAATGCAATTGTAATGAAGATGACTCCAAATTGTTTATACTCTCTCTGGCTCTAGCTATGGCTCTGGCTCTCTCTCTATCTCTATCTCTTGCACTCTGTCTTTTTTCCATCTATCTATCAATTATCTATCTCATGCTAAATAAAATTCATCATCTTTAAACCTTACCTAAAAAATTAAAAATGTTTTAGATAGTCAAAAGAAGTTTAAAGAGCATGTTGTTGGCCAGGCAACACAAGCTAAATAAGAAAAGGTAAGTGTAACTATTAAAGGGATAAGCAAACTGATAGAGTAGTTTGGTGGGTGGGGCAGATTGATGAAACAGAAAGGACACTGGTGCAAGACTGAAAGAAAATGGCTTCATGTCCATGGAGGAAATATGGTTAAAAAAAAAAGAAGGAAGAAAGGAAAGAAGAAAGGAAGGGAGGGAGGAAGGAAGGAAGGAAGGAAGGAAGGAAGGAAGGAAGGAAGGAAGGAAGGAAGGAAGGAAGGAAGAAAGGAAGGAAGGAAGAAAGGAAAGAAGGAAGGAAGAAATGTGCAGAAGATGGAAACATGTCCTTGTAACAGAATATGAATATCAGAGCTTAATATTGTCCTGCTTTGCATGTCAAGACTTCTAAAGTTCAAAATGCCCTAAGGCTAGTGAAGGACACTAAGAACAACCAAAAAAGGGCTTCTTGTTGTCTCTGCTATTCTTTGTATTGAGAGAAAAAGGAGGATCAGAGAAGCAACAGAACCTTTTCTTAGAGCATTGTGACTATAATTGGTAGAGCTACTCATTTCTTATTTTTCTCTCTTTTCCCTGAAAAAGAAAACAACTTTTCACTATAAATAATAGAACAAAATAACTTAAATGGAGTTAAAACTAAAACAATAAAAAGGAAAAAAAATATATAGGACCAGACAAAGTAAGTTTCCCCAACCTTTCCCCTCCCCAAAAAACCCTCCAAATAGACATAAAAAATTGTGCCTGAAATCCAAGAAAAAAATCAAAGTGAGTTATTTGTTCAGCCCAGGTCAGCATAGGGAGACAGAGACATCTGCAGATATAATCCAGTGCTCAATTCCAACTTCTAGCTCAATCAGAATTCTACAGAAAAATAATTAGGGCAGGAATCCCAGATGAAAGGGAAGCAATTTTACAGTTTATTGAGGGAGTACAGGCTCTGGAAACCCCCTTGAACTCTCCTTGAATTTTCCTACTTGATCAAGTCTCTGGCTTTGCCTGAGGTTATAGTCCTCTCAGTTGGCCTGTTACCCCTAACCTAGCCTAGCATTTGATTGTCTGTTGCATCCAGATCACTTCCAGCTACTTCCCACCCTTGATCCTATCTAGACCGCATTCTCTTGTGTTTGACCTAGTGTTCTACCTCCAATCACCCCATCCTACTGGCCATTCCCATAAAGATCCTCCCTAGACCCTTCCTCAGTCACCTTAAACTACTTGGCCACTCCTAGATCCCTCTCACAGTCTTTCTGTATGTACAATCCATCTCATTTCCGTTAAGGTGTTCAGATTCAATCTGGCCTGCTTGCATTAGTGATACAAATGTTCAGATTCCTTATGAGTCTAGCCAATATGGTGGATCTTTAATAAACCTTGTTTTTCTTTGGCTGAAAGAAGACTTGGGTCGAATTCATTTGGGCAAGACTTGTCTGTCACTATTTTGGGGTCCCAGCACCCCTAAACCTCAACACTATAAACCAGCAGAGATTTGATTGATAGTGACTGAGTCTAGAAGCAAACTAAACTAAAAAACTTGCAGAGTTCAAACAATGAGGGCAGTTATCAGACTTTACTCTGGATTAGACCACTTTGGAAGCACTGAAAGCTTACAGATCCCCAGCCTGAGCTGTCCCTGAAAACCTGAAATAACAGGACAATGGATAACCCAAGGGAGCAGAAGAAGGACTATCCTAAACCTTCACTGAAGAAGTGCACAGAGCCTGACTCTTAACGTAAAGTTCAAAGTCAAGAAGTAATCTGGAAAAGTGAGCAAATATACAAAAAATAAAATACAACTCCAATATAAAGAAGTATTATTGTGATAGGAATGCTTAAGACACAATTCTAGAAAAAAAAACTCCAAAAGATAGAGAAAGATAAAAAAAAGTTTGTTTTTTTATTAATGAAATGAGTTTCAGAAGCGAAAGGGGAGTTTCAGAGGGGACAGGGGAGAGCTATGGAAGGAAGAATCAGAAAGAATCAGCTACTTGACATAAAACATGTCAGAAAGAAAGAATTTAAGTACTGAGGAGCAATGATCAAAATCACACATGATTTAGCAGCTATTTGTATAAAGGAAGAGAGAATTTAGAGTAAAATATTTCAGAAGGCAAATGACATAGGCTTACAGCCAAGAGTAACTTACCCAGCAAAACCGAGTATAATCACATAGGGAGAATTGATCTTCAATGAAATAGAGGATTTTCAGATATTATTGATGAAAAGACCAGAGCTGAATAGATTTTAAAGTTCAAACACAGAAGTGAAAAGAAGTATTAATAGGTAAACAATAATAAACATTGATAAGACTAAACAAGCATAAACCAGTTATATTCAAATATGGGGAGATGGTACCTATGTCACCTCTAAGCCTTGTCATCAACTGGTGTCATAGAGGAAGTCTTTCCCAAAAATAGTTCTGTTCTGCCTTGATGATCTTTAAAAAATGAAGAGATGGAAAGAAGAATATACTATAAGGTGGAATGGAAAGAAGAATTAGGGGAAATTACCTCAAATTATCGGGATACACCAGAAGTATATACAAATGAGGAGTAAGAGGTGGAAGGGGATTTGATGAACCTCATTCTCATATAAACTGTTCAAAAGAGAGAATACACACACACACACACACACACACACACACACTCACACATACACACAAAGATGGGTACAGAAATATATTTCACTCAATAGTGTGTGAGGTAAATAAAATGTGAAGACTTCACAGGGAAGATGTGTATAAATGTGTGTGTGTGTGTGTGTGTGTGTGTGTGTGTGTGTGTGTGTGTGTATACTTAGAAATGTTTAAAAATCAAGAAATAGGGAAGTGGAAAATTCTGAGGCCGTGAAAGTCTGATGGCTCAGCCTCTGGGAAAGCTTACCCTGAAACTTTTTGTTCTTTCTTCTAGTTCTGGTTTAAAGATTTGCTCAGTAAGAATAGGGTCACTGTGACCTGCTTTCCTTTACTGTAAAAGTACTGTAAGAGAATGGAGAGGGTCTCCCCCTCCCCTTAGCCTATTTTCCTTCTTTAGATTTATAGGTGTCACCTCAGTTGTAATCATTAACTAAGGGAATGGGAATTGGAGTTTCTGTGCCTCAATTTCCCAGTTCTTTGTCTAGTTTTCATGCTCAGATTGTAAGCCCACCTACCAGCCAATGGTGAGAAAGGTCAGAGGTGGGCTGGAATTCTCTTGTGTTAGGTATAATTATGGGTGCCTTGCCCCTTGTAAAGCACCTCCCTTGCTAGATTTGTTCTAGCGGGGGATGCCCAATTCCTGAGAACTGAATAAAACTTATTTCTGTTCCCACCCTGAGATGGCTCCTTATTATAAATTTAATTGGTGAGGGTCTTTCATCCCACACAATAGGAAAAAAGGAAAAAGAAGGGGCAATTAGAAGAAGGGTAGAGTAAGAGAAGGATTAGTCCTAAGGAAAACAAGTTTTCACTATGGACCTACAAAAATATTCAGAGCTCTTTTTAAGGTGGTAAAGAATTGGAATTTGAGGGGGTGCTCAAAAGGATAAGTGACTTTCCTATGACTACACAGCTACTAAGTGGTAAAACAAGGACTTGAATCCTGGTATCCTGACTCCAGGTTCAGTGTACTATGCTGTCAGGTAGGAGCTGTACATGAGTTGCTGGGGTTTGTTAGGGTTGTATTGTTTTTAGATGTGTGTTACCATAGACAACCATACAGGAGAATGAGAACAGAACCAAATTGCCCGTGAGAAAAGTTTAGGAATCATCACCAGGAAAACTCAGGCTGAAGTAGAGGACACAAAAGGATGAATTAATTAATGAATGCAAAGCATTTACAAGCACTCTGGTGCTTACTCTGCTAGGTTCTGGGGATAAAAATATAAAAGACATTCCAAAGGCAGCTTACTTTTCATTAATCATTAAAATACAAATTAGGGAACAGTGGTCAGGAAAAGATGTTTTGGTTTAAGAAATCACAGGGCTTGTGGGCGAAGGCAGAGGGAAGATGATTGGTATGGCTTTTCCAGAAGTAATGATAATCTTGATTTGGTTATTTCTCCCAGAAAAAGAGGTGGAAAGCAGAGGACCAGTGAATGAGATCAACACATAACAGAGTGGATGGTGAGAAGATGGTTGGAACATAAAGGAGAAATCAGTAATAAATAGGGCAGGACAAAGAGGGAGCTTCCAAAAGTGAGTATTTGGTCCACTTGATGAATTAATATACACAGACTTTTATAATGAGCTTGTGCAGTCTTGGGCCCTTCATCTATATGGAAATCCTTCAATGCTGTAGTGGATTTGGTGCATATGCGCAGAAGACGTTGAATGGGTGCCCCCAAACTGGGACCTAGTAGCCTAGACTATATGGATAGGGATAGAACCCAGAGCAGGATCATTGATTCTGGTACTGGTCAAACCCGAATTTTCACTGTGGTGATATTTGAATATAAGTATGAATAACAGAAACCATAGAAAGGAACATAGGACTATGGACTTTCATTTTTCACTAAATCATTGCCTATAGAAAACTCCCTAATGCTGCTTATTGAGAGCAATCTAGATGTGCTAGCTAAGGTTCTATGACATGTAGCAAAATGAAGCTTTCCTGCATTTTTTTTCTTTTCATGGAATTCCTAAGAAGGCCATCTTCTTATATTAGATTCAATACCACACATGTCCTAGAAATAACCACAGACAAAATTTCAAAAGAGGCAGAGTTTGTCTATCTTTCCAGCTCCAGGGATTCCACACCTCCCCCACCTTCCATTCTTTAATCATTCACTGCTCTCATGCTGTTCTCCATTTGCCCCAAACCCCAGGAAGTCTGCCATACCCCAAAAGTTTCCATGGACTTCAAAAGTTTGAGGCCACATTAAAATGTCCCACCAACATCCTTGTTTCACTGAACTACCAGTTGGCACTAAGCCGGTATTTGATGGTTATTGATGAATTCTTGGATGAACTAATACTGATTAATTATTCAGCCAGTGACAAGGAATTTCGGAACATGGAGAAAATTGCATAATTTCTTCACTCTCTCCATTGTGGATTCAAGAATAACGTTTCAGATAGCCTCAGAATTCAGAGCATTTGCTCTGTTATTAAGTAGCTGTGTAACCTTGAAAATGTTGGAGCTATAACAAACACCTTAAATTCTCAGACTCTTATTTAGTGTCTTTATCAATGTATTATGATAAATTGATGGGGTGATCTTTCAGATGGGATGCAATCATTCCTAAATAAGACTATGCCGACAAAAGCCCCAGTGTGTTAATAACAACGCTGCTAAAAAGTCATCTTCAGAAATTCGTTATGACTTTATAAGTTGTTTGGAGAAAAAAAGTTTACCCTTTGAAAGTAGCACAGTGTTTTATTTAATATATAAATGAGAAAATGTTTTATTTAGTGTGATGAACACATGGCATGCTGCTGTGCTGTGAAGGCCTTTTGTTTATGCTATTATAAAATACAAAATACAACCAGCAGGGGTATAATGTTTTAACTAAATTAATCTCATTAGTCATCTAATTGGGGGGAAAAAATGATAAAGTTTTAGTAGCACCATATAAACATGTTACTTTTACTTAGCCAAATATGTCTCTTTTAAAAGTATCTAGTTCTGCCTAAAGAATAGGCCTTTAAAAAGATAATTCCTGTGTTTATACATTTTCCTTTATTGGGGAGAAAAGTCTGTTTTTAAAAAGTATTTATTAGGTAGGGTGCTTTGAACCCTGATAGAAAGAATAAAATCAGGGCCCTGTGTCTAATTTTAAGAGGGTATGTTATAAAATTCTTGTGAATAGGATTAAGCTTAATATGCCTTAAGCTTCCCACCAATGTGTCCATTTGGCAAATAGGTTTAATGTATCTAATATAATTTTTAAAAATAACAGAATATTTACATTTGAAGAGTTCTGTACTGGACACCTATCTAGTCCAGCCCATACCTCAAGAAGAATGTCCACTACAACATATTCAACACTACAACATATCCAAGAGTCATTCAGCCTCTGTCTGAAGACCTCTTAAAAATAGAAGCCCACTATTTGCAGAGGTAGACCATTCTACTTTAGGATAGCTTTAATTTTTAGGAATTTTTTTTAGTGCCAAGTATAATTTTGCTTCTTCAAATTCTATCTAGTACTCATGGTTCCTAGCTTCTAGGGAGAAACAAAACAAGTCTAACTCTTTCAGTATGATAGTCCTTCAACAACTTTGAAGATAGCTATCATGTCCCCCTTTCTTCTTCAGCTTCAACATCCCTAGTTCAGTCAATTCCCCCTCATACAATATGTCCTCAAAGATGTTCATAACTTGTTGCCCACCAAGCTTTTATAATTCTTTTTCTTAATGTGGTGTTCAGAACTGAACACAATATCCTAAAAGTGGTTTGCCCAAGACAGAGGACATGAGGACCAAAACCTTCTTATTCCTGGAAACTTTGATTTTCTTATTGTAGCCTCAAATTAAATTATCAATTAACCTTTAAATAAGATTGTGTTCACTTTAAAGTAGATTTTGGCATTTGATCTATTGTATATACAGAAAGCATTAAAAAAAGAAGAAGAAGAAGAAATGTAACCAACCTCTGTATGAAAACATATTGGTATAGAATTCCCTCCTTGTTGGTGGAGGTGAATGTCCTGCCCTGTGTGAGAGGAGTGGGGCAGAGTGGAGGCAGGAGAGTTTCAGTTCTGGGCTACTCCCCTTTTGGGATTACTCAACCTTGAGTCTTCAAGAGTCAAGTCCCTTTGGATGCTTTTGTCTTCCAACTTTAGGAGTAGAAATGAAAGACGACAACCCCATTTCAGATTGCTGAAGAAGAAGACACCGGGAAGACATAGTAGGAGCAGGCAGTCTCTGTCACATCTCTATCCCTAGCTTGATATACTAGAGACTTGGGAGTTTCTCCTTATTTGATATCCAGGACCCTGTCTCTTTGTTGATCTGTTACCTAACTTCTAATGAGAATCTCTTTCACTTTGTTTTGTCTGTTATATATTTTCCTATGTATACCTTCTCTGCTTTCTGTTTTGTTTTGATTTGGGTAAATGAATGTCTTTACTATTCTTTATGTGTGTTCACTGTGGAACTGGCATTATGAGGAGAAATGGTCAAGTCTTGAGGTCCTCCCCCCAAAAAAATAATAAAGCAATCAGAGGTTAGTCTGAACCCAATCAGATCCCGTAAACAAACAACAGTTAAGGGAGTAAATAGATATAATTCTAACTAAAGGTGTTGTTGTTCAATCATGTCTGCCTCTTTGGGACCCCATTTGGGGTTTTCTTGCAAAGATACTAGTGTGCTTTGACATTTCCTTCTCCAGTTCATTTTGCAGAGGAGGAAACTGAGACAAACGGGGTTAGGTGACTAGCCCAAGGTCACACAGCTAGAGTCTGAGGCCAAATCTGAACTCAGGAAGATGAGTCTTCCTGACTCTAGGCCTAGCACTCTATCCACTGTGCTACCCAGCTGCCCTTAGCTATAGATGGATAAATAGATATTAGTCAACAAGAATAACAATAGGAGAGGAGAGCAAACTCCAGCCCCAATTTCCTGCTTCCCCCCCTAACAGGACTCAAAGTCTTCCTTGGAAAAGAGTGGGAAGAGAAGAGGCTAGAGAGGTCTATTCTCTAGCCACACACTGACAGCCCCCTCACCACAGGTGGACCACTCACTATATACAAAGGCCCCTTGCTACAAAAGAAAAGCAACTCAAATAGTGCAGGAAAATCCCTAATCAAAACTTAGCACCATCCTCTCCTCTGTCTCCAGCGTGGCTTGTGCTGGGCCTCCTTGATACAAAGAAGATCCCAGACTCAATTCCGAAGTTGGAGTCTCAAGTTTTTTATTCAAGAGGCTGAAGGGTCTCCCCCTTCAATTCTCTTGAGAAGCGGGCACAACTCCTCAGAAAGGAAGAGTACACTGGAAACAGAAGCAGAAATGAAATTTATAGGATTAGTGCCACCCCTCCCTTCAAGATCAGGTTAGTAGCAACCCCTCCCCTCTGGATCAGGATTGGTCCTAAGATTGGTCCTGATCTTCCCCGGTGACATCATTCCCTATAGGCCCATGTTAGTCATTAAACAGTTGCTAAATTGTTGCTGACCAAGGTTTCTGAGCACCACCCCCTCCCCGCCTTCCATACATTGCTGAATGGTCAAGTTCTTCTTAAGTTCTTTTTCTTATCTCAGCAACCCTTGGGTTGTCACAGGGTTGGGGCCCTCTGTGTGGAAATTTGTTTCATGAGAGGGGCCCTATGGCTCCATCTCTGTGGACTTATTTCACAAGATTGTCACAGATTCTATGTCAGCAACCTTTAGGCTGTCAAGTCCTCTGCATGGAACATTTCACAAGAGGAGCCCTATGGCTTCATCTGTGTAGAAACTGAACTTTATATTTTATAATATATCTTACATCCTTTACTGCTGTAAGGAAGCAGAGCCACCAGTCTGGCTCCTCTCTTATTTTGGCTCTAGTGTGGACTTCCTAGGTGCTATGGCCTCTTCCTCCCTTGGTTTGTCTCCATCAGACTATCATTGTCTATGTAGTAAAGAACTGGATGAAGGTGCTGATTGCTGTTTCTGTATGATTTTGTACTTGTTCCTTCTGTCGTGCTTTTAGGTCTTAGCTAGAGCATCTATGGGAAATCTAGGCTCCTCTGGTAACTTTCACCATCTTACCTGGAAGTCTTCAGAAACCTTTCCAGAGTTTCATGCTGTCTCTCCTTAATGTCTATCTACTTGCTTTCCAGTCTTCCTAGTGGTTTTTGTTGAATAGAGCTCTTTACCCTATAATTTGCATTCTTTTATTTAGAAGACAATACAGTACTATGTTTGATTGCTTCTGACTCTTGGGAACTTCATCTTTTTCAGTGATAAACTTGTTTGTTATTTTTTAAGCAACAACAAATAGATTGATGATTTCTGCTTTAAAAAATTCTTTGACTGTGTATCCCGCAATACCACTACTATGTCTGTATCCCAAAGAGATCATAAAAAAGGGAAAAGGACTCACATGTACAAAAATATTTATAGCAGCTCCTCTTGTGGTGGCAAAGAATTAGAAATTGAGGGGATGCCCATCAATTGCGGAATGACTGTACAAGCTGTGCTATATGAAAGTAATGGAATACTATTGTTCCATAAGAAATGATGAGCAGGCAGATTTCAGAAAAACCTGGAAACACTTACATGAACTGATGCTGAGTTAAGTGAACAGAACCAGGAAAACACTCTACACAGTGATCAGCAACGTTGTGCAATGAGAGACTTAGATACACTTAGCTCTTCTCAGCAGTGCAATGATCTAAGGCAATTCCAAAAGACTGAAGATGAAAAATGCTATCCACACTCAGAGAAAGAACTATGGAGTCTGAATGCAGATCAAAGCATACTATTTTCTCTTTTTTTGTTGTTTTTTCTTTCTTGTGGTTTTTCCCTCATTTGTAAAATGAAAATTAATAGTAACAAATACTAGATTGTTGTGAGAATCAAATGAGACATTTGTAAAGTGCTTAGAGCACATTAAACACTATGTAAATACTAGCTATTACTATTTTATTATTTTTTTCTTTCTCTTCAAATTTTTGATCATTGATTCTTCCAAAGTTTCTTACTTATAAAATAAGTATAAAGTAACCATATAAAGTTAATTTGACTGATAATATTAAATCTATAAGCTAGTAGCATTATACTAATTTGTGGTTGTGTATAATGATGGAAAATAAACATCACAATAATTATTTTCATTCCTTTATTTCTACAAATGATGCTTTATAATTGTATCATATAAGCCCTAAAGATGTTTTAGTAGATTGACTCCCAGATGTTTTTTGTACATTTCGTAGTTATTTTGAAAGTAATATTTTTTCTGTTTCCTCCAATACATTTTTTTAGTATCATGCAGAAAGACTGATGATTTTTGTTTAATTTCTATCCTGTAGTTACTAATTATATTGACTGGTTTTTCCCTTACATCTTGGAGATTCTATAAGTAAACTACCACATTGTCCATAAATAGAAATAATCTTTCTTCCTTCTCATATATCTCCTACATTTGTTTTTTTTTCTTTTTTATTGTTACAGCTATCATTTCTAGAACTATAGCAAATAATGGTGAAAAAAATTCTGCCTTATCCATCATCTCATTAGAAAGCCATTTATTTTTTGCAAGTAATTCTGGTTCTTTGTATAGATTAACACCATTTGAGGAAAGGTAAATGTTTGCCTATTTTTTTAGTGTTTAAACATAAATGAATGGTTTAGTAAAAAAAAAAAACAAATCTGATTGTTTTTTGTTGAGGTGATCTTTTATATTTATACTTTGCCTAGCATTGAAGGGCCCCTAAGTTCCATTTATAAATCCAAGTGGATGAGAGCATATAAATTTTAAGGAAGGAAGCTCTTTCTTAATATTGTAATCAAAATATCTGATTTGAATTTGTTTTTAGAGCTATGGGCCTCTAGTTTTCTTTCTCTGCTTTATTTCTCCTTATTTTTTGGTATTAGAACCATATTTCTTTCATAGAAGGAGTTACATAAAGTGACTTCTACCTCTACATTTTCAAACTTTTTTAAAAAATATGAGATAATTATTCTTTGAATGATTGATAGAATGTACTTTTAAGTCTATTTTGCCTTAGATGTTTTTTCCCCTATTTGAAAATGTCTTTCTGAATTTTTTATTTTTTCTTCCTGGAATTGGGTTCTTCAAATTCTTTGTCTGTAAATTGTCTATAAATCTGGGTGTTTTGTATTTTTGTAAATGTCCATTTAATTATTTCTAATTTTGCTTGCATTTAATTGAGCATAATAATATCTGACATTTTCCTTTTTTCTTCTAATTATTATTATAGTTGTCCTTTATACAGCACCTCCTATGTGCCAGGCACTATGCTAAGCATTTAACAAATATTATCTCATTTAATCCTCACAACAACACAGGAGTGTGTGCTATTATTATCCCCAGTGTACAGTTGAGGAAATTGAAGTTAGTTGATTTGCCCAGGGTCACAAACCTAGTAAGTGTCTGAATTGAGATTTGAACTGAATTCTTCCTGACTTCGGATCCTGCAGCCCTCTATCCACTACATTAGGTACTAGCCCCTACATTTTTATGAATTCTACCATTTCATTTTAATCTCTCAAGTTAGTTAATAATTTTTACTTTTTTAGTGTAAGGTACTGCCCCTTTTTACATGGATATTTTATCTACTGAAAGAGGCAGAAGAAAAAAAAAAGAAATTTCTGTGAGAAAAGTGCCTTGAGACAGTTCTGAGAACCTGAAAGAAAACAGCCTACCACATATTTGAAAGCAGCTCAGTGGCAAAAGCATTGCTGGATATAAATATACCTGCAATACATTATTTCTCAGTGGCTAATTGGAATATGGCCATTTGCAGAACTTTAAGACTTATTACTGGGAAATTCTAAATCAAAGAACCATTTAAGGACTATGGGACTATTATTTAATAATTATTTGTGTTATACCTGATAGAAATGTGAATTTGAGCTTTTTCATTATAGGATAGAGTGTAGTCACTAGCATAAGGCAATACTTTGAAGGAGGAGAGTTAGAGAACTGGGGCTGTCTGAGAAGAAAGTGCCAGAGAAGCCATATATAAGAATATTTCAGAAAAAGTGGAACAGAGAGAGAGAAAGAGAATTACAGCTTAATGGAGAACTAAGAGAAGTATTGAAAGAAGTATTGTGGACCACCTAGCAATTAACCAAAAAAAAAAAGAAGTTTACTTGATAACATAGAAACATAACATCGAAAAGCTATTTATCAAGTATACAGCACTGAATCAGCTAGACAGAGCTACCTTAATCTCCATAAGGAAATGCTTCTAGTTAGAAAGGTACACTGATTCACATAACAGTGGAGTACCCCCTCAGTCCTAAGAGGGCCCAGTTTTTCACAAGCTAGGATTTTTATGCCTAATGTGACCAGGAAGCCATGGCAACAGAAGAAACCCTAGTCCCCTAGACTAATCGAGATTAACAGATGTCTTCCCTGCCTTTTAGGAAAAAACTAGCACAGCCTATCTTGTCCCTTCCATACTGCCCCCACTCCCAGGGTATTACTTGTAATTACTGTAGTATTACTTCATTCTGGAGTTTTATTAAAAGTTGCCCTTAAACCTTAATATTTCCTCATTGTATTAGGGAAGGACCAGCAGAAGTATGTGCTAAGAGGATCCAATCCATTCATTACCTTCCTTTCTTTGCTAGCCTGTCTCTCAGAACTCAATGGGTGCAATGGAAGACCTAGACTTATACCTTATATCCCTGATTTTCTGTTTTCAATGTTTATTTTAATACAATAATCTTTTAAAAATCAAGCTAAAACTATTGCTTCTTCACAAGGAAACTGAACCTGTCTCCATTTCTTCTTGTCTATCTAACAGGGAAGTGGTTCCTATGATCAAGCAGACTACAAGATCAAAGGGCATATTTGTACCAAAGAGATTAACTCTTCTGTCATGACATTTTATTTTTGCCAGCTAGACTCAATTCATCTGTGTAGCATAAACCTTTGTGATCAAAAACTAATGAGGAGTCAGTATGGTATTGTAGAAGAAAAAAAAAGAAATCAAGGCAGATTTTATATTCATCAAATAAAAAGCAGAACTAGAAAAGAGAGACAGAGACTGAGAAAGAGACAAAGACAGCGACAGAAAGAGAAAGACAAAGAAACTCAACTATAGGGTGAGTTATGTTCTGAAGTTTTCATCATAGTTTTAAAATCTTACTAGATAATCATCTCCCCTATTTAAGCATACACACCCACATACATTTTATCAAATAAATGCTTTAAATGTTTCCAAATTTCCAGCCAGCTTTAAAATTTAGAAGTATTCATGTTAAATTCTTTCCCACTACCTGTATAATTATTTTCTTTATTCAAAAATGTTGAGGTCCCTAAAGTGGTTTTCAAGTACAATGGAGAAGCAAACAAACATGGGAAGCATTTGTTGAAAAGAATTTCTTCATGTATTATAAAACAGGTCACTTGGAAATATTTGACATTTAAATATCAGATTAACATGTGGAAACTCTTTTACTTTACTTGTATGCATGTGAGTGCATCTTATCTCTACTCAAAGATATTTACCAGACATAGAAGCAGCATAGGGAAAGGTTAAACAAACAACAACAAACAAACACAGCTGAACCAGGACTCCAGAAAACAGATAAAATGTCAGTTCTTCCATGAACCAGACACATGACCTTAGGCAAGTTATTAAGCATCTCTGAGCCTCACCTGTTAAAAAGAACAGTTATAGTAAGTCTCTTTCCATTCTAAAATTCAATAATTTGTTAGCATATATGTGTCCAAAAAAAGTTTCTCTCTTAACTATCACTGACGCTGAAATGAAACATGTACATATGCAGTAGAAAAACAAGAGTCTTTAACCCAACTGGTTGAAATGGTGGAACTGCCTGCCTTCAGTCTCTCCCCACTCCAATCCATCCTCCACGCAGCCACTACAGTGACTCTCCTAAAGCACAGATCTGATCATGTCACCCCTTAACTCAATAAATTCCATGGCCTCCAGAATCAAAAACAAAATGTTCTTGTTGAAATTCAAAGCGCTTCATAATCTAACCCCCTCTTACCTTTCCAGTCTTCTTTTAACTTGCTCCCTGCCACATACTCTTCAGTGACGCTAGCCACCTGACCATTTCATGAAGGAGACACTCCATCATTCAGTTCTGAGTATTTTCTCTGGCTGTTCTCTGTGCTTCATACAACGTCTCTCCTCTACCGTGACTACTGACCTCCCTGGCTTCCTTTAAGTCCCACCGAAAATTCTGTTTTTTACTGGAAGCCTTGTCCAGCCCCTACTAATTATAATACTTTCTTTTTGTTATTTCCTATTTATCCTGTATATGGCTTCTTTTGTACAGATTTGTTTGCATGTTGTCTTATTTAACTATAAGCTTCTTAAGGACAAGGACTGTCTTTTGCTGCTTTTTATTCCCTCAGCACTTAGCACAGTGCCTGGCACATAGTAGGCATCTAATAAATGTTTATTGATTGATTAATGGCAAGCTATTTTAACAATTAGTCCTAGGATGCACTTTGGCTGAATGTAAAAAAAAATCTTTAAATAATTCATGGGTATCTCCAGTTGTCCTGATCCATATTTGGCCACTGGACCCAGATGGCTCTGGAGGAGAAAGTGAGGCTTGTGACCTTGCACAGCCCTGCCTCACTTAAATCCAACTCATTTTTGAGTCATGGCATCACCTCCCTGAGGTCATAGTCCTCTTCTAGAATGAAGGACAAACAACAAGAAGAGGCTGCAAACAAGAGTCCAATATTCCTACGCAGGAGTTGGCTAAGAACATACACACGATAATTGAATTACAGGATTTCAAAGTTACAGGGGACTCACCATCAAGTTCACCTCATACATAAAAGAAATCTCCTTTATACTTGAAGACCTCTCTTCCCTTTGAGGCAACTATGGGAACCTTAGTTCAAATCTTGCCTCAGCCACTTACTAGCTGTTTTACCTTGGCAAGTCATGCAACATCTCTCAACCTCAGATTCTTCATCTGTAAAATGGGGATAATAAAAGCATCTACCTGGATCCAATGACATAATATATAAAGTGTTTTGCAAATCTTAAAGTATTATACTATCTATGATGATGATGATGGTTATCTGAAGTCTCTTGGGGCCAAATGAAACAAGGCTCACCTCTAGTTCGTTTGCATGACAACCCTTCCAATACTTGCAGACAGTCATCATGTCCCTTCTGAGTCTTCTCCAAGTTAAACATGTCCAATTCCTTCAACCAATCCTCTTACATTATGTGTTCCCACCCCTCCATCTGATAAAGTGCCTTATTCTTGTTAAGTCATGGCTCATGCATCATCTTCTGCATGGAGCCTTTCCTGATCTCCCTATCAGTTTCTTTCTTCCTAAGTGACCTTGCATTTAATTCCTTTGTATACGTGTATTTGTTTTTGTTTACTTTATATTTGTGCTGTTTGCATATATTATATATATATATATATACATATATATATATATATATATATATATATTTACTTGCCTCTCCCACTGAAAAGTAAACTCCTTACAAGTAGAGATTGATTCATTCTTTTTATTTTTATCTCCACAGCCTAGCACAGTTTGTGGCACATAGTAAGTGCATGATAAATACTATTTACTTGACTGATTGATTAATGAATGGACTCAAGTACCTTCATGTTTCTGGTTGCCTGCTGTAGATGCTCTATGCTTTATTAATCTCCTTCTTAAAACAGTAATGATTAAAAATGAACATCATACGCCAATAAGGAATACAGTAAGGAAGGCAGAGTGTAATAGGGATATCACCTCCATGATCCTGGAAATGATGTCCTTCTTAATGCAGCACAAGATTACATTAGCTTTCCTTGGCTACATCATACTGTTTATACACACTGAGTTTGAAGTTCACTAAGCATCCAATTATTTTCAAAACAACTGCTCCCTATCCATGTCTTTCCTGTATTATACTTATGAAGACTTGTGTGGTACCCAAATGCCAGATTTTATATCTGTCACCATTAAATCTCATCTTATTAAATTTAACCTATTGTTTTAGCCTGCCCAGGTGCTTATAGATCCTGACTATCCTCCATTGTGTGAGCTATCCCTCCCAGCTTTGTCTTACCACATATTTGATGAACATTATCTCTAAGCTTACCTCTAAGTCATTGTTAAAAATGTCAAAGAGCGCAGGACCAAGCACAGATATCTGGAGTAACTCCACACACTGGACGTTAACAACTACTCTTTGAGTCTCGTCATTCAACCAATCTTGAATACATCTGATCATATTTGTAACCAATCCATACCTCTACAATTTCCCTATAAGAATAGTAAGAGATGCTTTCTTTAAAAGTTTACAAGTTTTAACTTTACTGATTCTTGTAAAAAAGGAGAGGTTGAGGCTAGTCTGTCAAGATCTGCCCTTAATGAAGCAAACCTGGCTCTTTGTAATCACTGCAATCCTTTTTAGATGATGGCCAATTGTTTATTGATCCATTCTAGAATTTGGCCAGGCATGCAAATCAAGTCTCTGTCCTTTAGTTTGTATACTTTTTTCTTTCCTTAAAAAAAAGACATGTGCCTTTCTCCAATCTTGCAGGACCTCTCCTATTTCCTATGGTGTTTGAAATATCAGTGACAATGGCTCAGCAATAACATTTGCCTGTTCTTTCAAAACCTGAGGGTTGTAGTTCATCTAGGCCAGATGAATTGAATTCATTAAGAGCAGCTAGCTGATTTTTACTGTGGCCTTATTTATCTCAAATATCATCACCCTGTGAGTAATTTCCCATATAAAGGTCATTCTCCTTTGCAGAGAACAGAAACAAAATACAAATTGAGCAGCTGTGCCTTATTTTCAGTTTGTGAGTAGTTTTCGGTCCTGTCCAACTCTTCGTGGCTTCATTTGTGGTTTTCTGGGCAAACATACTAGAATAGTTTGACATTTCCTTATCCAGTGTGTCCCCATTTTACACATGAGAAAACTGAGGCAAACCAGGTTACATGCCTTGTCCAGAGTCACACAGCTGGTACGAAGGCTGGATTTGAACTCAGGTGCTCCTGACACCAGGGCCAGTACTCTATCCACTATGCCACCTAGCTGCTCTCTCCCTGTTATGCATTATCCTATTTACCCCAATCAAAAAGTTCTATCCTTTCTTTGCTCCTCCTTTTTCTCCCAATGCAGCCAAAAGATACTTTGGGCAGGGGGGAGGGATTGTTGTCCTTACCTTCCCTCACCAACCTCAACTCATTTTAAGCTTAAGAATTCCTGATGTTTTAGGAAAAACTTCCATGAAATAATGAAATGTGAAATGAGCAAAACCAAGAGATCGTTGTATATAGTAGCATCAATATTCTTCAAAGACTAACTGTGAATGACTAAACTATTCTGAGTAATATAAAGATTCAAATCCACTACAAAGGACTTATGAAGGAAGATGCTATCCATCTCCTGAGAAAGAACTGATATATGGAAGTATGTGGGGTATGATTTCACACATATAGCTGTGTCAAATGTTGGCCTTCTCTAGTGCAGGTTTGGGAGGGAGAGAGAGAGCTTGGAATTCAAAATGTAAGATGAAGGGGAAAGAGAAGGGGAAGGAGGAGAAGGGGAAGGAGGGGAAGGGGAAGGAGGGGGAGTGGAAGGGGGGAAGGGGAAGGAGGGGAAGGGGAAGGAGGGGAAGGGGAAGGAGGGGAAGGGGAAGGAGGGGGAGGGGAAGGAGGGGGAGGGGAAGGGGAAGGAGGAGAGAGGAGAAGGGGAAGGGGAAGGAGGAGAAGGGGAAGGGGAGGGGGAAGGAGGGGAAGGGGAAGGGGAGGGGGAAGGAGGGGAAGGGGAAGGAGGAGAGGGGGAAGGGGAAGGAGGAGAAGAGGAAGGGGAAGGAGGAGAAGAGGAAGGGGAAGGAGGAGAAGGGGAAGGGGAAGGAGGAGAGGGGGAAGGGGAAGGAGGAGAAGGGGAAGGGGAAGGAGGAGAAGGGGAAGGGGAAGGAGGAGAAGGGGAAGGGGAGGGGGAAGGAGGAGAAGGGGAAGGGGAGGGGGAAGGAGGGGAGGGGGGAAGGAAGAGAAGGGGAGGGGGAAGGAGGAGAAGGGGAAGGGGAAGGAGGAGAAGGGGAAGGGGAAGGAGGAGAAGTGGAAGGGGAAGGAGGAGAAGGGGAAGGGGAAGGGGAAGGAGGAGAAGGGGAAGGGGAAGGGGAAGGGGAAGGAGGGGGAGGGGGAGGGGAAGGAGGGGGAGGGGGAGGGGAAGGAGGGGGAAGGGGAAGGAGGGGGAGGGGAAGGGAAGGGGAAGGAGGGGAAGGGGAAGGGCCCTGGATATGAAGTAAGAAGACTCAAAAAGATTTGAGAACTGGAAGAGGTTTAGATATTATCTAGTTCACCCTTCCAGTTTTAAAAATGAGGAAACTGGGCCCCAGAAAGAATAAATGGTTTCATATAGAATCATAAATCTAGAGCCTCAAGGAACCTTAGAAGTTATCTAAATCAACTCCCTCATAGTAGGACCTATCTCAGGCTCAGAGAGGTGAAATCACTTTCCCAATGTCACACAGGTTGTAAGTGGGAGAGGCAGGGCTTGAACCCAGGTACTCAATCCAAGTCCAGCAGTCTTCCTTCCCACTTTTACACTATACAACTGTCTGGCCTGTCTTAGTATCTCTGGACCCTGGAATGAATTAATTTTGTTGTTGCTATAAGGAATGACTCTGGGAGGGGGTGGGGAGGAGAAAGGGAAACTGGAAAATCTAGGCTATGTGGGAAAAATATCAATGAAATATATTTTAAAAGGTAAAAAAAATCCTGACATTATTTTTATAGTGCCATACTGATATTTGTCTTTTCTTCCCTGGCCTTGCTTGCATCTTCTCTATATTTATTTTTTAAATTTAAGTTGATTGGTGAGTTCCCTGTATATACATTTGGGGTTCTTCAGACAAATCCCATGTTTTCTCTTCATGGGAATTGTTTCCCTCTTTAGAATTTCATTCTTGAATCCACTGATCACCTCTTGAAAAAGATCCCAAAAAGAAAACTCCTGGGAATATTGTAGCCAAATTCCAGAGTTCCTAGGTCAAGGAGAAAATACTGCAAGCAGCCAGAAAGAAACAATTTGAGTATTGTTGAAACACAATCAGGGTAACACAAGATCTAGCATCTTCTACATTAAGGGATCAAAGGGCTTGGAATATGATATTCTGGAGGTCAAAGGAACTAGGATTAAAACCAAGAATCACCTACCCAGCAAAACTCAGTATAATACTCCAGGGCAAAATATGGATTTTCAATAAAATAGATGACTTTCAAGCATTCTCAAAGAAAAGACCAGAGCTAAAGAGAAAATTTGACTTTCAAATACAAGAATCATGAGAAGCATGAAAAGGTAAACAGGAAAGAGAAATCATAAGGGACTTACTAAAATTGAACTGTTTTGTTTGCATTCCTACATGGAAAGATAATATTTGTAACTCATAAGACCTTTCTCATTATTAGGGTAGTTGAAGGGACTATACATATATATAGACAGAGGACACAGGGTGAGTTGAATATGAAGGGATGCTATTTTAAAAAACTAAAATGAAATTAAAGAGTGAGAGAGGAATATATCGGGAGAAGGAGAAAGGGAGAGATAGAATGGGGTAAATTATCTCACATAAAAGTGGTGAGAAAAAGCAATTATAATGGAAGGGAAGAGGGGACAGGTGAAAGGGAATGAGTGAATCTTGCTCTCATCAGATTTGATTTAAGGAGGGAATAACATGAATACTCAATTAGGTATCTTACCCTACATGAACATAGGGGGAAAGGGGATAAGAGGGGGGGATGATAGAAGGGAGGGCAGATTGGCAGAGGAGGTAGTCAAAAGCAAACACTTCTGAAAAGGGACGGGGTCAAGGGAGAAAATTGAATAAAGGGAGACAGGATAGGATGGAGGGAAATATAGTTAGTCTCACAACATGACTATTATGGAAGTGTTTTGCATAACAATACATGTGTGGCCTATGTTGAATTGCTTGCCTTCTCAAGGAGGGTAGGTGAGGAGGGAAGAGGGAGAGAATTTGGAACTCAAAGTTCTAAAAACAAATGTTCAAAAAAAAAGTTGTTTTTGCATGCAACTGGGAAATAAGATATACAGGCAATGGGGTATAGAAATCTATTTTGCCTACAAAAAAAGGGAAAAGGGGATAAGGGGGGAGGGGAGACCAGGGAAAGGGGCAATCAGAATATATGCCATCTTGGAGTGGGGGGAAGGTAGAAATGGGAAGAAAATTTGTAACTCAAAATCTTGTGGAAATCAATGTTGAAAATGAAAAATATTAAATAATAAAAAATAGTTTAAATCCTAATTTTAAAAAAAAATAGGAAAAACAAAAGTCTTTAGGATTATCTTTTTTCTTCTCTTTCTCCACTGTCTTATCTCCACTTACCAGTCTCTTTATTTTCCAACATTATAGTGAGAGTCAATTCTCCTGTCCACCTCAGATCCTATTCCTGCCTCCTCCCACTCCATTAAACCTTTGGTTCTGTGTCTTTTAGGAATCCTTTATTCTCACTGAGAATCTGGAACATGGAAAGAAATTCATTTTGTCCTAACCTGAGGAAATGGAACCCTGTTAAACACAAACCTGTTAACAGAAATACAGATATCTCATGATCAATGTCAGACACTGCACAATCACACATGCATAATTCCTCATAATGGTTGAGATTTTTAGCCTTGATTCTTGAAACCATCAGGGGTCTCCACTGTAAGCACCTGGATAAAACTTTTTTTTTGCTAATTATCACTTTTTAATAACTTGACAACTCCACTCAAACCACTTTCTTTACATCAACAACTTCATAGCTAGAGCTATACTCACTTTCCCTTCAACCTTGTGCCAATATCCTGTGTGTTTCACAAATTTTCCCCACTGACTAATCTAGTCTGTTAATTTGCTTAACCCTCTAATTATTCCACTTACCTTTTCCTACTTACTTTACCTAATCTTGATAACTACAAGTACTTCATCCTTCTGGAGTCTAATTCTACTACTTCCTAATCCCCTTTGATCCTCTTAAATCCTTTTATATTGTCTTTAATTACCCTTCTTTCTGTTTTTCTTAAAAGAATAAGTAGAAGCTATACAAGAAACTAGGCCTTGTTTTTCAAGAATGGCTTGATTTTTCCCAAACTTGCCAAGTTTTTCCTCCCTAAATCCAATCTCTTATCAACTTTATTAATCCAAACACCTTCAGGTTGCCTCCACAATTTTCTTTTCCTTTTTCCAATGGAACCTCTCTTTCCTCTCATCCTCCTCCCATAAACTTCTCCCAAGATAGTCAGACTCAAAGTTTCTATTCCTTTAAATTTTGGGGTCATTTTGCTATTATTACTCATATTAATGAGGTCTTATTGCTCAATTTTTTTCTGCCTCTCCCTCCATAGCAGTGTACAAATGATTTAGTATTCTCAAATATTATTGCCTTTGACAGACATTGTTCCCTCTAGAACAAGTGTTTGTTGATTAAAATGGTTTATAGTCTCTTTTGGCTTCCTCATTTCAGGGCCGTCTGTATTTTAATCTGCTGGCTATCTTTTATAATAAGTAAATAAAACTTTTTTTTTACACTTTGGTGCTCCAAAGCACCTATGATCTTGTCCATATCAGTATTCCCTCTGTCATGAAAGACTGCAAACCATCTATGCCTTTGCAATTCTTGTCCATGTTTCTTCATAGACCCTTTACAGAGAGTTTACTTGTTTTAATGGAGATGTTCAAGGTTTCCTGATATTTCATGGGCAACAATAGCGTACTCCACTATCATCATTTCCTTTCTTACCACATGACTGGTCCAACACCTTTTCTGATTATACACTTTTCTTAATGCAATTAAAGAAATTGTAAATATGACATTATAAGAGCCCACCACATATCTCTCCATTGCCCTTTTGGCCACCCACAACTTTGCTTCTTTGGGTTGACAATATTGTAGTGCACAAATGTTTGCAACCATACTGTACAACCAGTTCATAGGTTCTCTTTAGAAAGGCAAACAAAAGAGTTGGTTTCATTGTATATGCAAAGTCAACAAAAAAATACAACTTCATAGTTGTCTTATCTTGTAATATGCATGATAAGCACAAGCCAAAAAAAAACCATTAAGAAGATATTTGCTTATAATCCAATATCTCTTACAAGATCTGAAGATAGAGAAATTCTGTGAAGGACCTGATAAAAGCCTCCAATCAACATATATTTTGATATTGACTGAGTTCAATGGTTGCAAGGGAGAATGTAAAAACATAGAGCTCATGATTGAGAAAGAAAAGAATTCAAAGATTTGTAGACTATTCAGAAACATCTTGACTGTATTATTAAAGTTTTCCTACAAAAATGAATCAGAATGCACTGGACTTTGAACACTGAGCAACATAACAAAAATGAAATTAAATCTATTTTAACAGACAAGAAATGATAGACTATTATATCATAATCATCTACTACATATAGTCACACTTAAACTAGTTAAAGGAAAGGCCAAATTCTGCCCAAAATTCAATGAAAAGATAAAGATTAGAAGACCCCTTTTTTAATAAGTCTACGGCCAATCAAAGAACTTCTTATTCACCATGTCATTAGCTAGCAGAACCAGTTACAGAGTTTATATGCATGCTCCAGTCTCTCCCATGGATTTCTATGTCATGTCATAGACCGTCCCAGAAGTAGGCTCCCCAGCCTCTCTAAGCGGGGAGATGCTGTCAGAGGTACTGAACTGTGAAGGAAACCAGCTATTATGAGAGACAGATATAAGAAGGAAGTGCTTGCCAGACAGGGATGACAGGCAGGACAAAGTCATGGATGCAGGACACAGAGTGCCATGTATAATAAACAGCGAGAAGGCCAGTTTGAGTGAACCACTGAACGCATACAGGGAATTAATGTGTAAAATAGCTTGAAAGGTTAGTTGGGGTCTTTTTACAAAGAGCTATAAACACCAAGCAGAGGAATTTCCATTCGATACTGGAGGCCATAGTGAGCCACTGAAGCTTATTGAGTAAGGAAATGACATGGAAAAATAATGTGCATTAGGAAAATGGGTTTGATGACTGTGTGAAGGATTAGAGAGGAAGAGATTTGAAGCAGGGAAAACAATTAGGAAACAATATTGCAATACTTCAGGCAAGAGATGATGAGACCCTGAACTAAAGTGATGGTTGTACAGATGGAGAAAAGGAACAAGGTACAAGAAATACTGTGGACATTCTTAAGGCCACTAATGGGTCTAAAATGTCTACTTTAATGCATGTATTTAGAACATTGTTTATATCTGCAGTGTCATTGAAATTACATCCCCTCCAAAAGGCTTACCAGCCAGGTTTAAACTAGATTTAGTCACTGTATTTATTCCAGCAACTAACATATCTTGGTATAACTAAGTTCAGTTCAGTATAGCTATCTTTCTATTATCAGATTTTTGTGGAGAGGAGCAAGATTTTTATGCTGTCTTTCGATTATAAAGTCCTTTGAGGCAAGGACAATATCTGATATTGCCTTTGTAGGCCCTCATCTCTTTCTGCAGCACAGTGCCCTGCATACAATGCTCCCTGAAAATGAGAAAAAGGATAATCACGGGCACTTTAAACATATATCCAAAGAAGTTGCCTTTTTGGAGCACTAATTATAGGCACTTCATTATGAATTGTTGTCCTTCCCTTTGCACTCTCTAGCAAGAGGCAATTAGTTCTTTCCATCTTCGTAATCCACTTCTAAAAGCAAGTAGCACAGCTGGTGAGGCTGCAAGGAAGATAATAACTACGGTTTTTCCTATTATTTAGCTTTGCTATATATACAAATGTGTTTTAAAATTGCTTATTAGCTAACTCTCACAGCACTCATTTCCATCCATTTATTTTTAGAGTCTGTGCTGTGGAAGCGTCTAATACAAACATGCTCTAGCCCCGTTTTACAGGCAGGATTCCTGGAAAACCCCTGTGATATCTATAATATTGTCATCTCAATGAAAGGAACCTGGTTGCGAGTGCTCAGGCTGTGTCCACACAGTCTGTTTGCAGAGTGCGGGGAGAAAAAAGAAACAACTATTTGTTTTTATCTTTACCAAAGAAAATAATCTCTTTTTTAACTAAGAAAATTTAAGTAGAAACCATTTTGTACATATATAAACTGTCTGAAAAAGGAAAACAACATTTTCAGAGATATGTGTATGAAAAGCATTATAAAGGACATTGCAGTGAACTAAGTGTATTTGAGACAAGTCAGATCCAGACCTCAAAGAGCATATAACAGAATCATGAACTACTATAAAGTTATCTTTTACTAGACTGATCCTCATGAAGTTGAATAACACTTTTTTAATGAAGAAATAGCTCCTTGAGTCTAGAGAAAATCAATTGTGCAAATACAAATGGATAGATTCAGGCCCAGAACTAGATATGTAGCTTAGAGTCTACAGAATGGCAAGGGGGCTCACCTTTGAAAGGAGGTATTTGTATTCTCTATTTTTTCTGTTCTTTAAGCAAGAAATTTAGAATTGTATGCCTTTAGTCCTTTCCTGGTTTAAATATCATTTATGATTTTAGCAAGGCTTTTTCATTGTCTATGTGACTTTAATTATATCAGCTAACCTCTATCTATTTGGTAAATTTCCCCATCTATAAAATGCAAATGATATACTTGACTTTCCCTGCCAAGCCTTAGGAAACTTATGAGCTGAAGAAAAAATAAGAGACTCACTAATGCTCCATTTTCACATACTCTAAGAATTATTATAAAAATAAAGGAGCAAAATTAACAAGGAGATTGTCTTTGGAATAGGGCCTTTCTTGTAAGAGGCCCTTATTTAAAGGACTGCACCATTGTTCTCTACTATCCTATTCTGTAACAAGGAAGACTTGTAAACCAAGATAGAGTATAGAATTAAAGATACCTTACCAATTGAGCTTGGAAGAATCAAGAAATAAATAGTAACAATAAAAGATCCAAGGAGGCACCCAGATCCCTTATCCTTTTATAATATAATTGTTAGCTGTAAAGAAAAAGAAGGGGCATTCTTACAAAGAAAAAGCATGATTCAAGTCTAATATTCTATCCCATACACCATGCTTCCTCTCATCTCATCTCATCTCATTTTAGAGAAGAGAAAACTGAGACCCTAAAAGCTAAACTGATTTTCTCAGGTCCTTCAACTTCTATGATCCTTTTCTAGCATATCATTCCATGTCCTGGAAAACCTCATTTATTAAATGCAACATGCCAACCTGTACGACTTAACACACCTACAGTTATCATAAATACAAAGCCCAATCAAAGCACTTTGAGCTCTATGGATAAGAGTTTTATAAATGCCAGATATTATTATTATTATCATTGTTGTTGTGGTTGTTGTAATGAATCATGTTTTTCAAGCTGAATTTCAAGTGGTGTAGCTAATGCAAAGCCATACACACAAGAAGAGATGAACAAAGGAGGCAGTGCTATTCTTAAATGAGCACAAGGGTAAATCACTGGAAATTTTTGGATGTTTTTGGACTCTGAAATCCTGTTCTACTTTATTTCCAGCTGTGCTATGCAAGTACTTGCTTTTCAGAGTAAGTTATTATACACAGCAGGAAAGCTAGCCAAAGAGGGATTTAATAATCCCAAATGGTCTAACATTCAGGAAGACTGTATCCTGCAAGCATTGGAAACAATCACAGTATATACCCTAGGTTTTTATCTGCTTATTCTGGGCTCTTAAAAACATTTGTTTGAAGATGTCCTTAATGACTAATTTCTTACCGATCATAAGGCACAGGAATTCAGAATGAGTTTTTAGTCATTCTCTCAGCATTATTTTCTGGTGGGAATGCTGGAAGAGGCATCCAACTTACTGTTAAGTAAATACAAAATCCCTTTGGAAACATGAGCTTTTGTTTCATACAACAACCATTTCTTTAATAGCTTTATAAAAAATATTACAAATGAACATATTTGTTTTCCCAGGCCCCATTATTTTTTGTGCACCTGCAGGAGTATACATAGAGGAAAAGTGGAAATATGAGAAATAAGTGTCTCTATACCTATAAAATACCCTGGGGAACAACAGATTTCTAATTGGGTGCACTTTGTTATATAGACACTAAATACAGTGCATATCATTGCAGAAATTACAAAATACCAGCTAACATTAAACTGAAGTAAAAGGTTGTTTCTTGAATGAAAAAGGAAAGAAAGAAGGGGAAAAAGAAGAAAGGTGCTAGTTTTTTTTTTTCAAAGGAAATATGAGGTGTTTACCAGTAATAAGGCAGTTTCTTAAACTAATGACTTAGTAAAACAAGATCATCTCAATCCATCAAATGCAGGGAAAAGATAATGGGGAAGATATGACTGTAGACTTACTTCCTCATGATGATTGGGACATCATTCATTGGCTAATTGGGTTAAGGAGGCTACGGGATGTTTAAAAGGTGCTATAAAGATTTCTAAAGAGCAAAACAGGATGTTGATGGAAACAGAAGAAGCAGAGAGCAGTTACATGGAGGGAAGGAGAAACATAGATCTGGCCACAGCATCTTGAATTTTGTTCTCTAAATTGATGCTGGCTGCAAGAGTTATGGTAAGAAGCTTCTGTGCTCATCCCCCAAGGAGTCAGAATTCTCTGGCCTGCTCTGCTTGGAAGGAATAGGACGTTGTTCCCGGAGCAGATTCAGGCCTTAAGCTTCAGCAATGGTGTCATGAGTTGAACTGAATGTATCCCTCTCCCTCTCTGGTGAAACTGCCATCTAATTAAATAAAAAATTGACTGAAGGAACAGGTGTTGTGAAGCTGAAAGAAGACAATGGATATAAAGCACTTTGCAAAATTTAAAGCTCTATGTAAGTGCCAATCATTATTATTGTGATGGTTATTATTAGCCTATAGTCATGAGGCCTCTAGTTTGGTGATGACTTCATTCCCTGAGCCTTCTACTGCCTGAGTCTCCTGCTGAGTTCGAGCAATGTTTATAGAGACACACAGGGCTGTGTTGATAAATGTTTAACAATCAATTGTGGGAGGGGGAGGGTGGATGTATTCATATATATTTTTTAATTGAATCTGCAAGGCTAGACTATCAACAAAACAATAAATCAGGTCCTGATTTCTAGCAATTGCTGATTTCTGCAGTATAAATGCTAGCCCAGAAAATTTTAACACTGCCCAGTTAGACCTGGCTCCAGCTCACCCATGACCGGGAGTAAGGGAAAACAGCCATTTGAGAATGAGTACAGAGAACATTTATTATATGATTCAATTTCTTGCCATTTTCCTTGTTTGGTATTTTGTTTAAATATACATAGCTATTTGTTTCAGAATTCACATGCAGATTTTCATGGTCTGGCATAGAGATGTCCTGGTATGAATTTGAGCTAAAGTTTTTAATAAATGATGGCATAAACAGTATTACAAGGAAAAAATCAATACCAGGAAGATTATAGGAAGACAAGCATGCCAATACGCTAATGGTCAAGATGTGTCCAACCATTGTGGAAAACCATTTGCTGTGTAATATAATTACACAAGAAAAGTTCCTAAACTCTTCATATCTTTCCAGCAATTCAACAACTGGCTTCATAACCAAAAGAATTATATAAAGAAAGGTCTCATCTGTACTAACGTAATCATAGAAACACTATTTGTAATTGTAAAATTCTGGAAACAAATTATGCACCCAATGATTAAGGAAGAAAATCAACCAACTGTACAAAATGAATGCATAATGAATATGAAAAATTGAGAGAAACATAGAATTATGAAGTAATAAAGGAGAGAAACCAGAGTAAAAAAGAAAATATTCCCAATGACTTTAATAATATAAATGAATAGAGCATTAAAGACAATAGAATTCATGTCAAAAGCATTGTATGATAGTGGTTCCAGAAACCTGATATTAAAATATACTTCCTTTCTTGTAGTTATGAAATGATAAATTATTACAGTAGAAGTTATGAGTCAATATCACTGCATCAGACTATTTTGCTTTACTGTCTTTGTTATTTTTGGAGTGGACCTGTATTTTAATTGACAAAGGGTATTATTCTCAGAGAGGAAAGGACATATATGAATACAGATTGATATCTACTCAGAAATTTCAAAAATCTTTGGGTCACCAACATTAAATGAAATGTCTAGGGTCACATGAGCAAAATGTGTCTATAGGGAGGGCTTGACATCAGGTTTTCTTTACTCCAGGCAGCTCTTACACTAGGTTGCCTCTCATTTTTTTAAGTGAGAAAATATTATAATGGGTTGGGCAATGTTTGGGGGAAATATGTTGATGGGTTAACATAAAATATATCATTTTTTTTCAAAACCAGTTTTAGATTTCCAGTTAAGAATACATAAAGAAAGCCAGATCTCTCCCATAAACCCCAGCAAATATCTGAAATATGGCAATAATAAAGAAAAACAAAGAGAACCAGAAATAGGCATCAAGTCAAGATTTTCACAAAAAGAAGACCAGATACCAGCTCAGGCTGGGAGATGGATTGAACCAGAGAAGTCAGTACCGACTTTGAAAAGTAGGCCTGAAGCCAGCAGGTGCTCTGAACTAAGATCATCAATTAAACATTAAAAATATATACAGAAGAGAGCTGAAGGAAAATTCAGAAGGGGACATAGATGAGAGAGGTAGTGTTGGAACTATCATGTTAAATGAAATATGTACTTTAAAAAATGAGCTTCCATAATAATAAAGATTCATACTGTCACATGCAATCTTTTTGTGTCTTTGGATAAGAAGATATTCATATTATTGTTTGTCGGGTTCATGACATTAAAAATGCATTTTCAAAGAGTTTGTAGGGTTTTTGTTTTTCACTAAATAAAATTGGAATGACAAGGTGTGAGCTCTCAGAATTGAGGAGCAGTAAATCTTAAGTACAAGGTAGGTAGATGATGAAAAAGAATCCAGCTTCAGGGGAGGAAAACAGGGTTTTGCAAGATTCAATTCTACAAGCAAAAACAAAGACATTCTGGTTTCAGGATTTATATGGTAATAGAGAAAAAGAGAACAAAGTTAGCTTCATTTCTGTGTAGACAGCTATCATTAAGATCACACATCCAGAGCCAGAAGAGACCTCAGAGTCCATCTGGTTCATATCCTGTTTTTTAGAATTGAGGAAACCAAGGTCACTGAGGTAGTAATGGTCAGAAATGAAACAAGAACCCAGGTCCTCCAGTGCCAGGACTATCGCTCATTTCACAGAACGTGCTGCCTCCTCATCAAAATAATTCAGACAAATGGTTCCCTAGGATTCTAACCTGAGCCCCAGAAGCTGCTCAAGCACACTACTCATGATTCATGTGCCACTGGGAAGCATTTGAACCAACAATGAAGGATCTCAGTCAGGCCGGATGCTTTCTATTTTTTCAAAAAAGCTAGAATTTTAGTGATCTCATTCAATGTAAATTTGTGTTATTCATTATGTCAATGGTACAAGATTCCTGTTTCCCTTTTTATCTGAATTATGTTTTTGTAAGTAGCAGTAGGAAGCTCTTATTTGTCACTGTTGAGAAAAGATTCCAATTTTATTGTGATATTGACCTCATACATAAAGGAATATTCATGTCTTCAATCCATTTCACTTGTCCTCCTGGTTTGTCACTTTAGTGGTCAAAACCATTTTCCCTAAGATATTTCCAGTAGGTAGGGTATGAGTCTTCCTGATTTAAAAAAAAATTCTCTTTTATTTTTAATTTATGGAATAAAACAAGCATTTCCAAAACAGTATAATTTTAAAAAGATGATTGCACATGAAATTGCAAATCTATTGTGTACAATTTGCTATTCATTTTAAATATATTCTAGTATATCTTCCAGTGTATGACTCCAGGGTACTGATTGCAGTGTATACAACATTTCAGAAGCACAGCACACTCTGCCGTTCTCTAGGTCAAACTAATCATCTAGATGATTTTTAGTAGGGAAGGTGAGACTGAAATTCATCCCCAAACCATCTATTTCTTTGATTATTAGGACTAGTAGCATTATACTTAATCAGTGTGCTAACCACTCAGTAGTATTCATAGACTCCAACTCACTGTTATGTCTTGGTTCCTGCTGGGCCTTTATAAATACTCTACCAGTCAAGAGTCAGCTGGGTGGTTCGATGGGTAAAATGGTGGGCCTGAAGTCAGGAAGTCTCACCTTCCGAGTTCAAATCTGGCCTTAGACATTTACTAGCTGTGTGACCCTAGGCAAGTCACTTAGCCCTGTTTACCTCAGTTGCCTCCTCTGTGAACAAACTAAAGAAGGAAATAGAAAAACACTCCAGTATCTTTGTCAAGAAAACAGCAAACAGGATCACAAAGAGACAGACAGGACTGAAACAACTGAACAAAAATAACAACGATCACGGAGCAGAATGAGCCTCTATTATATATCACCCGGCTATCGCTCCCCTACTTTACCATTTCCATCATTCTCATATGACATGGACCATAGGTTGGGTTATGAAGAGCTTATTAATAATCATTGATGTCATTAGTGTTCTTATCTCATTCTTCTCATCTTTTTATGTAGCTCAGATAGAAATGGTAGGAGGACATTTGCTATGCAGATACTGGTTATTTATTATGCTTACTTGTAAACAACTGCACAGATGGATGAAAATGACTGAATTTTGTAATTGAAAAGAGTGTGAGGATATATTCTCTTCTTCTGCAGATACACTGAAAGCATCAGGACAATACCAGTAGTAGACATGGTGACACAAATGACATGGATCTCATCCTGTTCCTATGTGAATGTGGTTTTTTTTTCTGCTACGATCTATGTTTGAAATGCTTTATGTTCATGGATTCAACATCATGAGTATTCAGCACATTGAGACAGTAACTATTAAAAAAGCGTGCTTAAGTTTTTTATGGTTCAGTGTTATGTGCAGACAGTTGTGAGCCACAGTTCTACCTGCAATAATGCTGTGATTCCAATGGAATAAATTGGAAGTAATCTCAGAGGGAAGGCACTGATACTCAGTGACAGAGGAAGGAGCACACCACTGGTTCATGGTGGAAAATGAAGTTCAATGAGTCAAAAGCAGAGCTCAGAGAGGAAGGAAGGAAGGAAAAGGAACATTTAACAACATAAAATACTACTCACAGCTTAAGGAAAGAAATGTTTGAGTGCAAAAACTAAAAATTTGCTGGCATGGAATGAAAATAAGCAATGGACAACCCTGTGAATTCCAATTGGTATACTAGAAATGTCAAGAAAAAACAAGGAAAGCTCTCCACACATTGGATAGACCCCATGTGGTGAACCCACAGAGAGACATGAACAAAAGTGTCACAGAATGGCCAGGCACTGATGGGATGTGATTTTCGTTGCTGGAGGAAATGTCCACATTGTAAGGTTATAGATTCAGCTGATATGGAAGAGAAAGGTGAAGGAAGATTTTTCTATTGTCTCTAAAGCCATCATGTAGTGGGAAACTCTGAGTGGGGACAGGAACCAAGCATACAGAAAAAAGAAGCAGCTGACGCCACCAATGGTGGTATACTACCTCTTCCCTCCCACCCTCCCTGCTGCCCCCTTTTGCAATGGGGGCCCAAATTGCTGTTAGTCTCAGTCTTTCTTGCAGCTGCTGTAGCTGCCAATACAGGAAGAACACATCATGGGTCCCTAGATTTGGAGCAAGGAACAGGCCTGCAGAGATGGTCATTCTCCAATGGGCTTTAGCTTGTAGAAGGTATTTTCTTGCTGTTGATTTAACTTTTGACATTTCTTCTTACTACTTTGAATTGGTGAGGTAGAGCATGCAACCTTGGTCTCATGTTGTCATGCTTATGGAAATTAGAAACATAAAAATACTAAAGAACAATTGAACTATTTTAGGCCTTCTATGTTGGATTCCTTTTGTTAAAATAGACATAACTACAATTTTCATGCCTTAATACAATAATTTCAAATGTCAAACAATCCAACCATTTTCTTTCCACAAGTGAAAATACGGCCATAGAATCAAAGAATGAATTCTGGCACTAAAAGTGCATATACAAAGTTTTAGAAACAATCTTTGTACAAATGTATTTATAGGTAGCATATGTTCCCATTTCAGCTATTCATAAAATTTTACACCTTCAAGCAGAGGTAAAAATTCCACTGTGATTATTTTTCTCTAGGAGAAGTAAAATATTTTCTGCCAAGTCCCAGAAACTAATCTATAAAGTGAATACTAAAAATTCAAACATAAACAGTGAACTCCCTTACCTTCCTTCCTTCCTGTCTCAGAATGTTTTTGGAGCCATACCTAGCTTACTATTTCAAAATTTCTCTATTTCTTCACCTGTTCCTTTCATTGTCTCAGATAATAGAGTGATTTTCCATCCTTCCAAATCTAATCTCTTCATGTGTATTATCGTCCTATTCCTTCCTACTTTTTCTATGACCTTGTTCCCATCAAGCTATTATTTTATATCTTAACATATATAGTGGATTGAGATGCAGACAGTAAAAAATAGTGGAATAAAAAAAGGCTTCTTTTATGAAGTAATACTTGAACACTAAAGGGTGTTAGAGCTTCCAAAAGGCTGAGGTCAGGAAAGAGAGCCTTCCAGGCATGCTAGATAGCTTCCACAAAAGAAAGGAGTCAGGAAATGGAATACGTAGACAAGAAACAGCTATCAGGCCAATTTGTCTAGGGCGCAGAATGCATTAAGGGAAATAACATCTAATCTGCCTGGAAAGGTGGGGTCATTACATAAGAAAATACAAGATAATTTCAGGGTCATCATCCAGCACCTGAGGAAATCAAGAAAGGCTTCATGGTAGGAGGTAGCCTTTCAGTTGAGCTTTGGAGGAAGCTAAAAATTCTAAGATATAATTCACATTCTCTAAGTCTAAAATGGAACTCATTAACTTTACCCCTAAGTCTTCCCCTTCACCTAACTTCCATATTTCTGACCAGGATACCACCACCCTTCAGTCTTTGAGGTTCACAAACTTGGAATCACTTGTTCTTGCCAATCCATGTCCAAATAGTTTCAAAGTCTTATCACTCATATAGCCACCCCTTTGGTTCTAACCCTAGTCCTCTCTCACCTGGACTATTACAATAGCCTCTTCATTGGTCTCCCTGACTCCAATCCTTCTTTTTCCAATCCAACCTCCACACAGCTGCCAAAATGTTATTTGTAATGAATATATCTTGACCATGACATCGCCCTTGAGCAAAATATCACTGGTTCCATATTTTCTCTAAAGTAAACAACAAACACCTCTACTTGGCATTTAAAGCCCTTCACAGTCCAAATCCAGCTTATTTTTCATTCATTTATTCATTCGTTCAACAAGCATATATTGAACTCCTTTATGTGCATAAAAGATACATTTTCAGTCATCTTTTGGAGGGAAGGTTGTATTAATAAGGTCTAAGATTTTTTTTTCTTTTAGTATCTTCCTCTTCTTTAGATACTGTGTATAAATTGATTGCTGGATGCAATCACAACTGCATCGCCTCCAGGGAAGATATTTTCTGTGTATAATTGGCTGACTTCAGCTAATTTTTCTGCTTCTGTACCCTCTAGTGACATTTCTACCCCCTCTATGTATGGCACATTCAGGAATATGATGTTAGTATTTGAATGTAGTAGCTTCACTTTCCTCAATGGTTAAAATAATTTCTTATAAAAACCTCTGTAGAACTTTTTTTCATTCTTCTGTTTGTTGTCCTTCCATCTTCATCTTCCTATGTTTAAGGTGACCTTGCTTTGGGTTTCTCTCTAAGCTATCTTTAAATTGGTTTTTACCCTCCACTGCTTTCCTGTGTTTTATGAGATGATGCTGTTTATAATCTTTCATCATCTTTCTCCAAAACATTTTACAAATAAATGTATATTGTAAACTGGTCTTTCTTTTCCCTGCCATACTTTTCATATTAGCTATTAACAAAAGTATTTGCTGAATAAGTCACTTTTTTAACTTTTCAGAATCCTTATTATGGTAAATGACATATGTAATACCTCTATACGGAATATATGTTTTTCCTATTCATTGCTCATTTTTTCTTAAACAGTAACTTGCATAGATCAGAATTTAATTTTTTCAGCTGCATGCCATATCTTCTCTATATTTGTATTCTTTCTTTTGAAGTGGCATTGTATAATTTTCATCTGAACTTTTAAATTGGTGGATTAACTATATGCAAGTCAATTTATTCAGGAATCACTCCCATCTCAGTAATGAATTATTTCCTGTCCATTAAGATGTATTCAATTGAATTCTTTGTGACTTTGATGTTCACTATGATCCACTGACTACTGATTTTCTTCTAGAAGAAAGTTTTCATAATTAGGAAACTTCTGTGTAGTCTACAAATATTTGACCTCTCATTCTTTACTCCTTTATATTTTCCAACCTTTTTTTTTACAATCTCACATTTTTCCATCTTTGCATTAAGGTTAACAAATATCAATGTGTGTTTTGATTTCATTTGAAGAGTATGATGAAGCTATTCATAAAATATCAACCAATAAATAAATCAACAAGCAATTATTAAACACCTATTGGGTGTCAGGCCTTATACTAGGCTCTAGGGGTACAAAGACAAAAATGAAAAAATCTCTACCTTCAGGGAGCTTACTTTCTATTGGGAAAACAACATAGACACATATAAGTAAATGCCAAATATATACAAAGGAAATACAAGGTAATTTTAGTGAAGGGAGGGAAATACTAAAATCTGGGGGCCAGGGGAATCAGAAAAAAAGCCTTCTAGAAAGTGGTACTTGAACTAAGTTTTAAAAAAAAGAAGAATTTTAAGAGGTGGAGGTGAAGAGGGAACACGTTCCAAGCATAGGGGCGGGTGGGTGCAAAGGTATAGTAAAAGGAGACCGTATGTGAGGCACAGCAAAAATTCTTTTTCATCCTCTGCCACCAATGTTGGTTCACAGGATGAACTTATTTTCATACTGATATTTTGCAAATATTGTGAGCACTGCAATTTGAGGTGACTAAATATTCCATGAAATTATGCTTCATGGCTCCTTTGGATGCATGATAAAAGCAACTCCTCCAATTTTTTATCTGCCTCTCTAAGAAGAGAAATATCCTTCCATTTAGCTGCAATTTCCTCCCTTTTTGGTTTAGTTTTTAGGGAGAATATTAAGACTCATATGATTTGATTCCTCAATTAGTACATAGACTGTTTGGTCACTGGACAAGGATCTCAGATTTAGACTTACCAATACCCAAGTTAATTTTTATAGGTGGCCTAAAAACTTTATGTTTCTTAGCCCTTCCTGACCTATTTTCCATCATTTGACCACTCAAACTGCCAACATGGAAGGTGGCTGCACAAAGCTGAGCATCATTTTTTATTCGTTTTTGGTTAATGAGGAGTTTCTCTAATTTAGATAGACTATCACTGTGAAAAAAGGTTCATTTGTTTCTAAGACCACATTCTGACTAGATTCATTACATGTTAAGCCATAGGACTTATATCTCATGAAAGTCAAATCAACAAAAAAGGGAAAACTATGCTGGACACTCTGAGACATTATGAATAAAATATAACTCATATTAAAGAAAAGATACATTCCCTGACTTCAGGGAGCTTTTAATCTCATGCAAGCCTAAAAACAGGTCAACATATAATCCATGCCAATAGAATAATTGTGAGAAGATATTGAGCAAATAGAGCCTTCTTAGCAACCTGGTGCTAATGGTAGTGGCAATGTTCACAATACCAGTATTTTCTTACATAGTTCACATGGAGAAAACCGTTTAGCAAGTTATACATTGCACTTTTTACAAGCCAATTGCCTTACGTTCACAAAGATAGATAGGGAGACTGAAATGCTAAAATAAAAATCTAATGTCTGGAGGCAGCTAAATGTACAGTGGATAAAGTGCCAGCTCTGGAGTCAGGAAGAATTGAATTCAAATCTGGCCTTAGACACTTACTAGCTCAGTGACCCTGGGTAAGTCCCTTAATCTCAATTGCCTCCCAAAACAACAACAACAACAAATCTAATTTCTGACTGGAAGAGGAATATATAACTAACTGGGACAAGGAGTCCATCTCTACAGGATATAGCAGAGATGAGAGAGGGCAGTTTGGGCCGTTGCTGCCACCTAGTTTTGTAGAAGACAGGGAGAATCGAAGAGCTCCTGCAAATACAAAATGTAGCACTTGCTGTGTCAGCCGCTGAAAGATTATTTTGGTAACTACTGAACATTTTAGGGTGATGCTTGGAGGCTAAGGAAACATTAAAATGCAGTGCGCAGATTTTTGAACATACATCTTCAAAGAAGGACTGAAATGACCACTTCTTAGTTACATTTAGAGAGGATCATTTTTCAGGTACAAGTTGATAAAGATATCCTTTGAGTTCCCTCCCAATTTTAATACTCTGTGCTTCTGAAATAGATATTCATAGATCCCATCATGAAAATCTACAGACTAAGAGTATTAAAACTAGAAGGGAAATCAGAGGCCTCCTTTTGCATATAATTTTTCAAACACAACTAAATACCTGATAAAAAATACTCTGACATCTTCCTTAACCTCTTTGTACATCCAGCCCATCCTTAGCACTTATCTACTAAGAGATATATACGTTAAGTGATAGAGGAAGTTCCCCACTACTAGGAAATTTCAGAGTGTTCAGTTTTGTATATGTACTCCAAACTTTAACCATAAAATAAACTCCAAGCATTCATAATGCTTAAGGAGCTTAGTGATAAAAATTTACATTGTTATTACTATGCATTAGTACTATTCTCATGCTTTCTTTTTATTGAATATCTGATATAGGGAGATAGGTCCCATATTTAGGGGATATATGTTCATTTTGTGGGATAGAAGAAAATTCTTTCTGATATGTGTTGAGAGTGGACAGGAGTGGGGCATGGTAGTGAAGGAGAGTATATCCCTTTAATGTGACCAAATTAACTCTAAAAAGAGATGGTAAGGAGACCACTTCAGAACAGTAAAAGTTTGAGGATGGATCTTCCTAAATTCAAGATCATTAATTTCCCAAAATATCCAAAAGGCAGAAATTACCTTTCAAATTAAAGCATCATCTTCACCTTCCTTACGCAGAGAAGACATTGGACAAATGAAGACTCTCAGGGTGATTATTGGTGTAGGAGACTGAACAACAACTCTTGTTGTAGATGGAAATAGGTCCTACTTGGACAAAGAAGGAGGGAAGACTTCATGAGAAAGACACCAAGACACACGATAGAAGTGACCTTTATCATCAATTTTGTAAGTTCCATCTTTCTAGAATAAATCTAGGGAATTAAATGAGAAATATACGACAAAAAGGATTTAACAATAGAAAAGCAGAAGCCAGGAAATCCAAAGATTATCCAAGCTAAATTAACATGCCCCATGATTAGCATTAATTATGCTTGAGGGATAGCTATAGGTGGTTGCAACATCAATTTCCCACAAAGTTACATGAATAATATGTGGGCGATGAATATTTTTTTAGAACCTTTGCATGAATGAAAAGCATCTCAAACATGCCATGATTTTCTCTGTTTAAATTTGCATTTTTTGCCTTGAATCAATGTCATTTTTGCCCTTGATTTGTATTCAGGAGAATAAAAAAATCAAGAGCCTACAATAAAAATGAAGAAATTTTATCAGAGATAATTTCACAATAGTAAATAAGAACCTTGATATTACTTTCCTGTTTCAATTATTTAAAATGTTAATAAAATGATATTTTAACCGAAGTTCAGAATCCTAAATAAATGCAAATACTTTGACTGTCACATACAGTCAACAAAAAAGCTTTAGTAAAATAGTATGCACATCTTTAATTGGAAAGTTTGTATAAAAAGCTTTACAATTTAAAAAAAAATTCAGGTTAACATTGCCCTCTTCTGGTTTGATATTTGAATCTTCATACACTATAAAAATTTCAAATAATACATTATAAGCAACTGCCTATAAATTATAATGGCCTATGAGTTGGTCTATTGCAAAACATTGACAACATAGTAGTTATGGCCTGACCCATCCAGGACCACTCATTCAGTCTGAGTATACCCAATGTATTGACTTTCCAAAGATACTGGTAGCAAAACAATAGTATTTGAGCACAGAGAAGCTCTCTACCCCCTCTCATGCCATTTGCCTTTGAAGGGACTCTAAAAGGAAACACCGACAGGCAGTCTATTTCAGAGAGAAAAGACAAAAAAAATATGGGTAGAAAAACAATGCAAATCCATATCTCTAGCTGGCCCTAGACCCAATCACATTTTCTCCTGGTCAACTTTTTGTTTCCCCCCTCTAACTCACCATGCTGTCCAAATTGAACCTGTAAGGATCATTACCTGGAGGAGCTGGCTTAGCCTTGGAATTTGGATCCTGGCACGTGCTATCTTAATTGGTGAGACTAGTATAGCTAGCTGGAGATTATGTATCCCTCCAGACTTCTTCCTGTCATTTGTCCTGATAAAATGTGTATGACCCTCCCCAACCCTTCCACTTCTTGTTCTGGGAGCAATAACCAAATCAATATTACTATTGTTTGGGATGAGGGTGTTATCAGTCCTTCTCCATTGCCCTACCCACCACCACATGACTTTCCAAACCAAAATACCATTTTTTGGCTACTGCTCTCCCATATGTGCTGTCTCCTCCTGTTAGAATATAAGCTTTTGACTCCTTGTGACAAATAGAGTAGCAATGATGATGATGAAATAAATTTAAATATCATCCATTTTTTCTTATGTTCTCTCTCTTCCCACCTTACTTAAATCCCAGAAGAAGAAGTTTTAATAACTTCTATAGAAACACTGGACAAATTCTCAAAGACTGGGCCAATAGAAAGTTTCTAAAGATGGAAGAAAATGGCTACTTTCCTGACCCTATCATCTAAAAAGTACACAAATGCAGGCTTTCCCCCAGACCATAGACTGTTCAATTGGCATGTGATACCATACAGCTTGCCTGTTATTTCTGTTTTTCTAAAATTTTTAAGTCTTTCAAAAGTTTGGAGAAAAATAAAATTTAAAAAAACTCTTCTGATAGAATAATGATATAGGGCAGGCTCAAAACCCAAATAGGCTTGTTGGTACTCATTAATATGAAAGATGGATATTCAGAAAGATTTATTTGCATTACAGAGAAACAATACATTGGGACTTTGTCATACAGTAAGGGATCATACCCATTTGTTTTCTGTTGCAGAATTACCCCAAAATAAATGTCAGAGCATATGATCCCTAAATGAAGATGCAAATATATTTTCTAGTCTTCAGATTTTGAAAGGTCTTCATCGGAAACAGAAATGCATGGTTCAGGCCCTCAAAATATACTTCAAAAATAATATTAAATATGAGTTCACTAGCTACCTAGGTTGCTCCCCATTCCAAAGAGCAAGCTTGGTACCTGGGACAAGAAATCTTTATTTGTCTCTTTTTGTATCCCCAGGACTTAGTACAGTGCCTTACCTCTAGTAAGAGCTTCATAAATGCTTAAGAGGATTGAACTAAAGCTATACTACTTTCACCAATTAAGATAGCACACTCCACAGTGGAAGTTCCAAGGCTGAGTCATAAAAAAGAGAAAATGACCTTCATGTGCAAAAATATTTATAGCAGCTCTTTTCATGGTGGCAAAATATCGGAAATTGAGGGGACGTTGATCAATTGTGGAATGAATGAACAAGCCATGGAATATGAATATAATGGAATACTTTGTTGCAATAGGAAATGATAAGCGGGCAGATTTCAGAGAAAACCTGGAAAGACTTGCACAAACTGGTGCAAAATCAAATGAGCAGAACCATGAAAACATTGTACACAATATCAGCAACATTGTGTCATGATCAACTATGAATGACTCAGCTCTTCTCAGCAACACAGTGATCCAAAGCAAGTACAAATGACTCACAAAGGAAAATGTTCTTCACATCCAGATAAAGAACTGATGGACTCTGAATGCACATCAAAATTTTTTTTTCACTTGCTTTATTCTTTTTCATGGGTTTTTGACCCTTTTGACCTGTTTCTTCTTTCACTGTGACTAATATGGAAATATGTTTTACATGTGATAGCACATGTATAGCCTGTATCAAATTGCCTACCATTTTTGGAAGAGGGGAGAGGAGGGAGGGAGAAAAATTTGAAACTCAAAATCTTGTAAAAATGAATGCTAAAAGTTTTCTTGATATGTAATTAGAAAATAAAATACTGGGTTTTTTTTTAATGTGCTGGAAATGTCAGGCCTGCTTCAATCTCTTGAATCTAAACCTCAGAATCTGCGGGCCCCCCCCCCCCCCCGCCCGCATCTGTCTCTGCCCCCATAGCTTTTCTATTTCATACAAATTGCTTAGGGCTTGAGCAATCTCTCACACAATGGTTTTGATTTATTCAAGGAGGTTCACAGGCCCTGTTGATACTCAGTTCTGATTGTTTGATACAAACAAAAAGTGTTTTACCTAGTTAAAATATCAGAGATAAAATGACCTGGTTTCAAGTATACCCTTATACAGGAAATGGCCTGAAAGACCATTAATTTATCCCTCATCTCTAGTTCATTAAACACAGCAAAACCTGGAGTTCAAATACAGCCTCAGACACTTACTAGCTGTGTGACACCCTGGGCAAGTCATTTAACCTCTGTTTGCCTTAGTTTCTTCATCTGTAAAATAGGAATTATAATAGCTCCCACCTCCCAGGTTTGTTATGAGGATCAAATGAGGTAACGGTTGTAAAGCACTTTGTAATGGGAAGTAACGGGTGGGATCTTTTTTGTCTTGGAGTGTTTCTCAGCACTAAGACAATCAAAAGTCATTGAATTGTATAGGAGTGGTGCTGGTGGTTGGAGCTTTCCCACACTGAATTCTCACACTCTAAATGGTGAGCCTCAGGTGTCGCAGGGCCCTGAAACAGGTATATAAGATCCAAGGTTGGCATTTGACTTTTGGGGGTACACTCATTGACAAGACTCTGGGCTAGCCATTGATCCCACCCCCCCCCTCCAGCTTCATAACCCAGACAGATAGATATTGGTGCTTCTCTGGTAACTTTGAATTGTTATTTGAATCAGACAAGGTCTGTCTGTTGATGTTTGTAATTTCTCTTATTCGCCTTGAAGTTCAGGGGCTACTACTACTGCTTTTTCCCCTGAACTAAGTAAATGATATATGTATGTTTGATTAAAATGAGATTATTAACCCATTAAAGTTACTTTCCTTAGAAAAGCAATTCAAAGAGCCGGTGTTGGCAGCCCTCTGTGTGCTGGTTATTGTTGGTCTTACACCACCACAGTAGCTGCTAGCAAAATTGTTGTTACACACTTAGCAAAGTGCCTAGCACAAAGTGCTATATAAATGTTAGCTGTTATTACTATTCTCAATTATTAAGTGGCTACATATGAGTGATTTCAGTATCAATGCCACTTTGTCTCTGAATCGCCCATTTAGAGTCAAACAACACGAGAATGTCCCCAGATCATTTTCTTCTTGAGTAGGGACAGGAGAAGAGAGCAGCCTAAAGATTAGATCAGAAGTAGTAGTAGTAGTAATAGTAGTAACAACAATAATAATAAACATTTATTATAGTGCTTTAAAGTTATCAAATGAGATAATTATTGTAAAACACAGCACAGAGCCTGGTACATGTAAGTGTTAGCTATTATTATTATATTATCTCATTTTATCCTTATGACAAACCTGGGAGATAAGTGCTATTTTTAATCCCCATTATTATAGATGAGGAAAGTGAAGCAAACACAAATTTAAGTAATTTTCCCAGGGTCACATAGCTAGGTAAACTTCTGAGGCATTGGAACTTAGGTTTTCCTAAGTCTAGGTACAAATTAATTCACGGCAAAAGGAAATACATAGTGTCCTAATAGTCTTAGTGAAATTTAAGCTATTGAAACGTTTAATTGTCTTAGCATAGTTTCATCTGTGAAAGCTTCAATAGCTTTCACAGATGAAACTGCAGTAAGACTTTTGGGACACCCTGTACAATAATAAATCCTTTATATGGGTCTTTTAAAATACATATGTGCTTTTCCTAACTCACTGAGGTTTTGTTTGTTTGCTTTTTTTAACCATATCTTAATACCCTTTCATATTGGTGACTTTGGTATTCAGGTGAAACCTGTGGAAAGATTACAAAGGAAGCTAATTATATTGGAATACAGTTATCAAAACATTTTTTAAGTTCATGGGACCCAGGTTAAGAACTCCTGCATATCAATGATGGTGAGGAAGTACCCTCTCCCAACACAAATTGGCAGCTACCCTGCAATTTGTCTTAGAGAGTTGTCTGTCATTGGGACCTTAAACGACTTGACATAAAATATGTCAGAGTTAGAACTATATACCTTCTCTTTCTTGATCTGAGTAAGTAGGGCCTCTATCAGGGCTTCAAGCCTGCCTCTCACTAAATAGTAAGCATAATAAAAAGCTCAGTACTCAAAGCATAGATTAACAGACCGATCTCTAAATCCATATAAGTATAACTATGGACATAGCCTAGCTATTCGTGTTTGTTTGCAACCCTGTTGCAAGGGAGCAGCACTAAGTTCCTCTTATCTTAAGCAAGATTCCACATTTTCAGTCTTGGTTATGGAAAATTTGTGCAATTCCTCTAATTCCCTGGTATGCTCCTTTACTAAATGCACAGTGTGTATATTCCTGGCTTTCTTAGTGTTGAGTCAGCATCCAAAATCACAGATTGTCTATGCTTGGGATACTGTCCACAACAGTCTGAGTCTGCAGAAAAAGCCAAAAGCAAAGGATGCTTATGGTTTAAGGATCACATGATTCCCTAAAAATAAACACACTTCTGAGCTGATTGAGACTTCCCAAGGGGATTCAATAGCCCTCTTTTTTTTAACAGATGGAAAGTCACTTACTTGCCAGATCCTCTAGCAAATCCATTCTTCCTTGGTTTCTTATCCCACTGCACACTATGATATCTAGCCATTTCTAGGGGTACAGCAGATGAAGCACTTGTCTATCTGAAGGGGACTTAAATGTGGTGTGCCTGGATTGCAACACATATTAATTAGCCAGTAGCAATTTTTCTGTTCCTGGTGGTCTGAGATCTTTGTGGATTAAATCCCTTTAGGGCATCGTCCATTTTCTATTCTAAAAATATGGGAGGAAAGAATGACCCAGAATCTTCTCTGTTTTGGCTGCTAAGAAGAAAAAAAAACAATTATGGCTCCAGGAAAAGGCATCTTGGTAGGTAATCAATCAGTTTCTTTTCTAGGAGAAAAGAGGTTTCACAACATATTGAATCACATATTATGTTGGTTGTCTCTGAAGGAAATAGTACACAAGGAAAAAGCATAAGATGTACTATAGGTAATGGGAATGTGCCATTCTTCTACATCCAACAGAGAGATCACATTTTATACTCATTGCAGTGAGATTTAATTCCCAATAAAAACTCTCATTTTGTTGTACTAATTACATCTATTTTCTCCAGAAAGAATTTTTAAAAGACTATAACCCATAACAAAATTCACCTGTTCATCAACATCTGACCAAAATAATTAAGAAAATAGATTATATACACCCAAACTCTGGTGTTTGGCTAAAACAAGGGCCATTTGTGTTGCACAGGTTTTCAGTAAATAGGCACAGAACAAAGACACTCTCAGTATGACTATAATTTATTACTGCAGAAACTACCTGCTGTAACATACAACTATTCTATATAAAAGATTTCAAAAGGCACAAAACAACATGGAATTTAAAGAAAATGAGATTAAAACATTGCACCAGAGCCTCAATACATAATAGGATATAAAGTTGTTAGAGATCTTAGACATTATCCAGTCTGAACCCTCTCATTTTACGGAATAGGAGAGCTTAAATGGCAGAACAAGGATTTGATCTTAGACCTCCCAAAACCAAATCTAGAATTGCCAGTAATGTGATAATTATAGCTGTTGAATTGTAGTTTGAAATGATCCACATATAAATCATGTGAAGACAGGCTTGTGTTCCAAAAAAACTTCATTTTTGTAATAATTCTCACAAAGGGCAAAGATAGCATTTTTTAAATAAGAATATAATTCTTAAACTCATTTTAAAATGAAAAATACAGATTTAAAGAAGAACTAAGTAGACAATAAATTGCAAAAATTGTACAGTTTCACCCTATATAGTCCTAGAGAAAAAAAAATATTGTTTTCTTTCAGAAAAAAATGCCAGAAAAGCAAATATACTGGATCCATAGTGAGCTGACCTTTCTCCTGGAGAGGAATAAAAAACACATGATCCAAACCTGTATGCCAAAGCTCTGTAGAAACCAGATGGCTCTATACTGTGTAGAAATTAAGACCACATCATCTTTCTCCCATTCTATCTTTAAAACTTCTATCACAAGTACCCCAAGCTCCTGCTTTTTTTGTCTTTAAATGCATGTATCTTAATTATAGACTAGCTTCATATTGCAATAAGAGAGGGGATCAGTTTTATCCTAGAAGAGACTGATGCCAAAGTGAATCCTGGGGGCTTTGGGATCTAATCTCAGTTTTCCTACTAACTGGATACTGATGAGGTGGTTACATACTGTGGAAATACCTGCCTATATGTAAGAAGACCTGGTTTAGTTTCTATTACGTCACTAACAAGCTGTGTAACCTTGGAAAAGTCATCTCAACTCTTAAGGGCTCACTTTCTTTATATGTCACATGAAGAGATTAGATTAGATGGTCTCCAACTAAAATCCCTTCCAGTTCTAACATTCTTTCATCCATCAAAACTGAGTAAATCAATAATTTCAACATATCTTGCTCAATTTTTCAGCAAAATTGTGATGATAATGACTTTAACTTTGCATTGTGCTTTATAGGTCCCAAGGTATATTTGCAATTGTTATCTAGTCCCCACTACAACCTGCATATCAACAGAGAAGATTTCATTATCAAATTTTACAAATAAAAATTGAAGATCAATATGTTAATGTGATCTGACCAAGATAATGCAGTTTCTAAGTTTGAATTAAAACTAAAACTCAAAAAAAAAACTAACTAAAACTCAAGTTTGTCTACTCCAAGGCCAGAGGAATTAATATTCATATTATGCTATTCATATTTGTAATTCTGGAGTTTGTATTAGAAAAAAATGAAGCATATTACTCAACTGAAGGGGCCTGACCCTGGGCAAGTCACAACCTCTCGGTGCCTCAGGGCCCAAGACAACTCTCAATAAATTTAAGTTTCAGAGAAAGTTCTGATCTTCATCACTTGAGAAAATTCCTTCCTGGGACCTCTTCCATGTGATCAAATCACAAAACAGTAAAATTTAATAATAATAAAATCTTAGCTGAAAATATCATACTAGAAATAAAAGTGCACTCCCAAATTTCAAATTAATGAACATTAGATTACTTTCATTTGAAGGACTTTAGACACATAATATATGAGAAAAGTCACTGGATTTAGAGACAGAGGACTTCTTTGCTGATTTGGGCAATTTTCAACCTCAGTTTACTCATTTTCAAAATAAGTTTGAATTATATAGTCTCTAAGTTACTGTGCAATATTTACCCATGATGTTGGGCCTCCCTTTTTGACTTTCTTACTAAGCCAGCACTTGTTAGTGTCATCATCAAAACCATTACCACCTGTCTAATTCCCGCTCTCTTCTATTCTAGATTTGCTTTCTTGGCTTCCCTGAAGGCCAGAGGGGATTTTTTGTTTGTTTTGTTTCAGTTAGGGCATCCTAACTTAAGGTAAAGTTAGAAAATCCCTCTACATTAACCAAGCAGGTTTCTTGAAGGTTTTCTAATAATCACACTGCTCAGCCCTGCCCTCCCACTCCCTTCACATTCTGTGCCTCTGCTCAACTGCCTCTCCAGCCAATTTTTTAAATATTCTCCTTTGCATTGTCTATAGGCAAGCCAAATTGGCCAGCTAGTTGTTCTTTTAATTCAACATTCTATTTCCTGCCCCTATGAATTCACACGGGCCAACAACCACAATGCTGATATACAAACACTCATTACCTGAGTCTTGAAGAGAAGACAAGGATTCAGATTTTTTGATGGTCTTTTGTGCACAACCAGATTAGTCACATGCAAAACACTCATAATTTTCTCTGCTAAATTCTCCTCCTAATGTATGTTTCTATGAAGGGAATTGTCATTTATAGCCTAGGAATCACCACCTAACCCCTAATGATTTGCCAGGACTTGAAGATTGTAACTCCTCAACATCTCTCACATTTTTCTGCTTAGTATTAAAAACACAACCACAATAATCTAGACTCTCATCATTTCTCATTGATCTCCCTTTAGCAAGTTTTGCCTCTCCTCTCCGTTCACATAAACCTAAAGCACAAGACCGATCATGCTATTCCTCCGCTCAAGAAGTTTTAGTGGCTATTACCTTTAAGATAAAGGCAAATTCTCCTGTTTGACATTTAAAGCCATTCACCATCTGGTTCCAGCCCATCTTTCCAGGCTAATTATCTATCATTCCCACTCATGTACTCCATGTTCTAAGTCAGACTGACCTATTTGCTTTTCCTGTATGTGACTTGGCATCTGCCATCTCCAAGTCATTGTACAGGTTAGTATCCATGGCTAAAATGCTCATGCTCCTCTCCTCCTCTTTTTGGAACCCTTAACTCTGTTCCAGTCTCTAAGTGCCACCTCCTCCAAGAGGGCTTTCATGACAAAAATCTCAGGACAGGAACAAATTAGAATATAATTTTTTAAAAACACAAACGTAAATATAAAGTGTCGCACTTAAGATTTTAAAAATCAACTAAATAAGAACAGAATAAGTAGGAAGTATAAAGACAACATTCAATGTGAAAAAAAACTAGTGGATCCTCAGAATGTTGCAAACTCCATATAGCAAACATGAAGGTGGTATGGCAGACAAAACAACTACTTCAATCCTAAGACTGAGTTAATGAAACCAATGCATCCAGCACAATAGACAGAACTCTTCTGTCCTCTACCTAGATCAAGCCACATATGGAGTATTGCATTCAGTTCTAGACATTACATTTTAGAAAGAAAGGAGATAAGCTGAAGTGTATCCAAAGGAGGACAACCATGATCAGGAGGAGGGGACTGGGAATTATGTCATGAAATTACATTTTGAAGTACTTGAGAATGTTTACTCGGGACAGAAATCTCTGGGAAGATATGATCGCTGTTTTCAATTATTTGAGGCACTGCCACATGGAAGAGGGATTTGGTTTGTCCTACTTGGCAGTGGAGGGAAGAACTAGAATCTTTGGGCACAAGCAACAGGAAGGCAGATTTTTAGCTGAACATAAGTGTAAGGGAGTGACAATTTACTTATCTGGGGCATACATCTGTTCCTGCAAAAACCAGTTGCCAAGTTTTCTACTTTGACAATTTGCTTCTTTGGGACATAGGTTTGTTCAGATTCCTAATAGAAGCAGTTTCTAACTCAGAGATCTGAAAGGAGTTGCTCATTTTGAAAGTGACAAGCCACAGTGTGCTAGAGTGAATAGAGAACACAGTTTGCTTCGGTGATTTAGATATGAAGAATTGAAAGACTGGATAAATTTAGATTAAAACTGGAGAAACATAGAAACAGAGCTATTTTATGATTATAGGACAAAATGTAATTTACCTGATCATTGACAGAAGTTGAAAACGTGATTGCTAACCATAAGCTCAACATATAAACAGGTTGGAAGCTAAGAATCAGAGATTTCACCCTGTTCTTTTTCTAATTTGGTCAAAATGTCATGCCCACTCATGTAATTAGCAGAGAAAATATTCATTCACCACAGAAGCTACATTCATAAAGAAATTGTTTTGGTTAGTTCATGAGACAAAAAGAGAGCAACAAAATACGTAGATCATGCTTGTTTGGTACCTGAACAAATGGACTTTCCTCATTCATATTCTCCCTATAAGATTTGTAATTATGTGCCCAAGATAGTGAGTGCAGTGGTAGGAGAGAGTAAACTAGATTTATTTGTCAATTGGGATGTATTTATTACTATCTCTGAAAATATATTTTATTTTCCCCAATTACATGTTAAAGCAATTTTTAACATTTTTTAACCTTTTGAGTTCCAAATTCTATCCCTCCCTCCCCTCCCACTTACTGAGACAGTGAGCAATCAGATATAGATTATACAAGTGCAATCAGTAAAACATTTCTCTATTGGTCCCTTTGTACAAGAAGACTCAAATAAAAGAAAAAGAATGAAAGAAAGTGAAAATAGCATGCTTAAGTCTGCATTCAAATCATATCAGCTCTTTCTCTGGAGGTAGATAGCATGCTTTATCATTAGTCCTTTGGGATTGTCTTGGATCATTATGTTGCTCAGAACACCTAACTCATTCACAATTCTTCATTATACACTATTGCTGTTCCTGAGAACAACATTCTCCTGATTCTGCTCGCTTCACTTTGCATAATTCATGTAGGTCCAGGTTTTTCTGAAATCATCCTGCTTGTCATTTCTTATAGCACAATAGTATTCCATTGCATTCATATACCACAACTTGTTCAGCCATTCCTCATTTGATGGGCATCCCTTTGATTTCCAATTCTTTGCCACCACAAAAAGAACAGCTATAAATATTTTGATACAAATAGGTCCTATTAATGATCACTTTGGGATACAGACCTAGCAGTGGTATTGCTAGATCAAAGGGTATGCACAGTTTTATAGCCCTTTCAGCACAGTTCCAAATTTTTCTCCAGAACGGCTGGATCAGTTCACAGCTCCACCAACAGTGCATTAGTGTCCCAATTTTCCCACCTCCCCTCCAACATCCATCATTTTCATACTTTGTCATATTAGTCAATTTGATAGGTGTGAGGTGGCACCTCAGAGTTGTTTTAATTTGCATTTCTCTAATTAATAGTGATTTAGAGTATTTTTTCATATGACTATAGATACCTTTGATTTCTTCGTCTGAAAACTGCCTGTCATATCCTTTGACCATTCATCAATTGGGGTATAACTGTGTATATTTATAGAGACTCAGTTCTCTACATATTTGAGAAATGGGGCCTTGAAAAGGCACTTTTTTGGAGGGGGGAAGGCAAGGCAATTGGGGTTAAATGACTTGCCCAATGTCACACAGCTAGTAAGTGCCAAGTGTCTGAGGTCAGATTTGAACTCAGGTCCTCCTGATTCCAGGGCTGGTGCTCTATCAACTGTGCCACTTAACCACCCCAAAAGGCACTTTTAAAAGGAAGTAATCTAAACTAACAAAACCATATTAAAAAATTCTCCAAGTCACTAAGGAACAATTTAAAAAATGAAAATTAAAGCAACTCTGGGCTTCTACCTCACACACCTCAATTTGGTAAAGGTAGGGAAAAGGAAAAATGATAAATGTTGAATGGGATGAGGAAAAACAGATACATCAGTGCACTGCTGGTAGTACAACCATTCTGGAAAGCAATTTCTTACTACGACCAAAAGTTCACTCAGTTATGGATATCCTGATCTAGTGATATGACTACTAAGCTTCTAACAGAAATAAGCAAAAGATCCATATGTTTACAGCAATTTTTGCTATAGAAAAGAACTGAAAACTAAAAGAGTATCCACCAATTGAGAAATGGCTGAACAAATATATGAATGTAATGAAATTCCATTGAGTTATAAAAATTGCAAAAGGGATGCTTTCAAAGAATCATTGGAAAACTTACATGAACTGATACAGAGAGAAATGAGCAGAAAAGTAGAACAATTTATACATTATCAACAACATTATAAAAATAATTTTGAAAGACTGGAACTTTGGCCACACAATGATTAATCATTACTCTGTAAGACAAATGATGGTCCCCACCTCTTGGTATAAAGCTGATACAAAATGAGATATAAATTGTTGTAAATGGACAGTGAGGGGATTTGTTTTGCTTGCCTGTAAATATTTATTATCAGGACTTTTTCTTTTCTTTTCTTTTTTGCCAATTGGGGGAATAGTTGGAGTAGAAGGATACCAACAATAAAGAGGCAGAAAAGAAAGAAAGAAGGAAGGAAGGAAGGAAAGAAAGAAGGAAGGAAGGAAGGAATGGAGGGAGGAAGAGGTCAATGCAACACTTTTAGAAAGTGAGAAGAAAACAGAAGAAAAGTTCAGAGGTAAAAACAGATAAGCAGGACAACTTTAAAACTTACATGTTGAATTTACATGTTGAATAAGCTTAAAAGAAAAGGCAAGCTGTGTATATTAGAGAATAGAAGTTTGACATACAAGTCTCTTCCTCTTCTACTTTGAATATGAAAAAAACTTGGTGTTCATCACATTCAGAATAAAAAAGAACAGATCATTTCAAAATAACCCAAATTGGAATCAGTTAGACATGAATTAATTTCCTATCTCAGACACTTACTTAATGTTTGACCCTGGGTAACTCATAAAACATCTCCAAAGATATAGCTTTCCTCATATGAAAATGGTGAATAATAAGAGAAACTACTTCACAGTCTTGTAAGAATTGAATGAGAGAAAAATATGAAGTACTTCATAAGCAAATTATCTGTTATTTTCTATGAGGGGAATACTCAATATACTGTGGATGAATTTTAGGGGCATTTCTGATAAAATATCTCATACTATTTTGTGAAAAAGATGGAGGAAATGTGCAGAAGAGTTGATAACATTGTTTAGTCATTCAGTCATATCTGACCCTTCATGACCCCACGGGCCATAACATGTCAATACTGTCCATGAGGTTTTCTTGGTGGAGATTCTGGAGTTGTTTGCCATTTCCTTTTCCAGTGGATAAGGTAAACAGAATTGAAGTGACTTGCCTAGGGTGCTGGTGAGTGTCTGAGACTGGATTTGAACTCGGGTGTTCCTGACTCCAGTCCCAGTGTTTTGTCCACTACGCCTTCTAGTTGCCCTGATTGCATAACTAGATGGATTCAAAGCTGATTGAATGGACAGACCCAAAATAACTATTAATCAGTCAATGTCACTGTGTCAGGAGATGTCCAGTGGAGTGCCCCCCAAATATGTTCTTGGTCCTGTGCTATTTAGTGCTGCTTTTTGTCAATGACTTGGCTAAATACATAAACAGTATGTTCTTCAAATTTGCAGATGATATAAAATTTGAATGAATAGCTAACCAACTGAAAAATTGAATCAGGAACCAAAAAGCTCTTGACATGATAGAACACTGAGCTGAATCTAACAAGACAGACTTCATTAGGGCTAATGTGAATTTTTATACACTGGTACCAAAAAAATCAGCCTCACAAGTACAGATGGGGAAAACATGGTTTCCATTTTATCTGAAAAATATCTAAGGTTTTTTAGAGGTTGGCAAGTTCAGTATGAATTGTCAGGATTACATGGCAGCCAAAAAAAACTTATGAACATTTTGGCCAGTTTTAAAGAGTCGTAGCTTTCAGGAATAAGGAGGTGAATAGTCCAACTATACTCTGCTCTCATCAGATTTTGTCTAAAGCATTGTATTGAATTCTTGCACAGCATAGTAAGGAGGACATTAGTAATTTTAAGACTGTCCAGAGAATGGCAACCCTGACTATGCAGGGCCTTGAGTCCATGGCATACATTAACATAGAGAAGATAAAACTCAGTAATGAGGGGGAAAAGGGGGTTCTGCTGAGGGGAGAGGGGGTGATGTCATCATGATAGCTCTCTTCAAACATTTGGAGGGCTGTCATCTAGAGAATGAATTAAATTGTTCTGTTTGGGCCCATAGGGCAGAACCAAGATCACCAGGTTGGAAGATGCAAAGAGGCAAAATTGAGTTAAATAAAAGGAAATAAGCATAAGCTAGTGACTAGTTTATTCTCTTCAGGATAGCTGAATTGTGTGTTAATGAGTTGTCTTCTCTTATCCTATTAATCAGGGAGAGCTCTCTAGACTTTAAGTCAAAAGACATGAGTTCCAACCATACTAGCTATGTGACTTTGCATACTGATATACATTCCATTTAGAATCCAAAAATTAGTTCTAGATCAGCAGAAGATTGGGGGTACTCTAGAGCTATTTGCTGCTTAAATAAGGAAAATATTTTTCCATCACTATGATAAATTAATTAAATATGCATTTATAAATGTTCATTAGCTGTGAAGTCCTGTAAATAATAGCTCACATTTATTCATCATTTTAGTGTTATTAAATGCTTTATATAACTATCTCACTTAAATCTCACAATAATCCTTTCAAACAAATACTATAAATCATATTAAAGCCATTTAACACAGGAAGGCTATGAAATTTGAATATATTAAATCATTTATCCAAGGAAACAAAGATAGTCAATACTGGAACCCATACTAACAAAGGGAACCCAGTTCTTCTGGTTGCAAGGCCAGTTTTCCCCTATAATTTATATTAACAACTAGTGAATTGTTAGCATGTCTATCATAGACCTTACACTAATTATATCAATAATAAAATTCCAGATTCCTTTCTAATAATATCTGAGGGTTGGGGAAGAGCTACAGACATGACAAAGAGGTAGGAAAGGCATTAAAAAGACTCACTCAAGACCTTCAGGGTCTCTGCAGCATCAAAAGTTTGAATTGCCCTGGCTTCATGTGCATCCTTCACACATGTACTTTGATACACAGGTTCCTGATGTATGTAACCTTTCATGTATGTTTCCTTAATACAAGTGTCTCTTCTCTCTGTGTATATACTCTATCTCTGCTCTCTGATGATGTATCCTTTCTCTGTTTTAGATATCCATGCATGTTCCCTGGTCATATGTTCTCTGCAAATGTACCCTCTCCTACTCTTTTTAAGAGAAAATGAAAATAAACAGAATTAACATAAACATTTTCTCTTAAAAAAATTCTTTGTTATCAGGTTTACTGTATGGGTCACGTTGCCTTTTCCCTCTTTTCATGCACTACTTTCACATAAGCTTTTGCTTTAGATTTCGTGCTAAGAAAGTAACCCACTGGCCTTCATACAATGAAGGAGTTGCACATGCTCCCTTCCAGGCACTAGTAGACTGCCAGATGCCTACCTCCCATAGCAGACACTATTTAATGGACTATTTGGGTCTATATTTTCTTAAGGATAATGAATACATTTTTTTCAGCTTGAAGAAGAGCAGATTCTTGGCATCTAGTAGAAACATGTAGAGCCAAGTATAGTATTCTTCTGACAAATATAAAGTCACCAATTAGCATACATAAATAGGATCAGCAAAGTGATCTTTTAGGTTTATCCACACATTGTAGGAGAATGTACAAACTTATACTCCCCAGATGACCCTCAGATAGTGATTTCACCATGAACTTCCTGGAAATGTTTATGTAACACACATAGACCCCTTCCTTCCTTAGAAAGAGCCTGCTTTAATGCATGCTGACTCCACCTTGTAAATGAACCACAGGACCAGCTGCAACAGCTAGTGTCCTTCAGTGTCTCCTTTTTGCCTCTTAATGGTACAAAAAGACTTAACCATTGTAGGTGGAGTATTCCAGAGTCCAAAGAAAGTTGTTCTCTCCATGTGGCCCAAAGGGCAGATTTCTTTGATTTAGTAATACTATCTCTACTCAGACAATAATTCCCTTATCTAATTCCTGTAACTAATAATATACTTTTTCCTCCAAGAATAAGATTTGTAGGGGGTGGAGCCAAGATGGCAGCTGAAAAGCAGGGACTAGCATGAGCTCCCCGCCAAGTCACTCCAAAACCTATAAAGAATGGCTCTGAATCAATTCTAGAACTGCAGAACCCACAAAACAGCAGAGGGAAGCAGGGCTCCAGCCCAGGACAGCCTGGACAGTTGCTGGGTGACATCTTTCGCGCATGGAGCTGGGTTGGAGCAGAGTGGAGCAGAGCCCAGAACGGGCTGCAGGGACCAACCAGACCAGGAGTCGGGTGGAGCAGGCACTAGCGCCCTGAATCAGTGAGCTGTGGGAGTTGCCAGACTTCTCAACCCACAAACACCAAAGACAACAGAGAAGATCTGCAGAACCCACAAAATAGTGGAGGGAAGCAGGGCTCTAGCCCAGGACAGCCTGGATGTTCTCTGGGTGAGGTCTATCCCACACGGAGCTGGGAGGGGAGCAGAGCCCAGCATGGGCAGCTCAGACCAACCAGACCAGGAGCCAGGAGGAGCGTGCCCTAGTGCCCTCAATCAGTGAGCTGCAGCAGTTACCAGACTTCTCAACCAACAAACACCAAAGACAACAGAGAAGGTTAGTGGGAAAAGCTGTGGGAGTGGAAGGAGTTCGCAGTTTGGCTACCGCCCCAGGGCAGAGGAGGTGGGGCAGCTACAGAACTACTGCTGCAGTTGCTTCCAGTCCCAGGCCCACCTGGTGGGAGGAATTAAGTGGCAGATCAGAGCAGGAGTGCAGAGCCTGCTGAAGATCTAAGTCCAGTCCGGGTTGGGGGTTCTTGGGGAAGTAGGAGTGCTTGTGTGGCAGAGCCGGCACATCCCCCCTGGCTTGGAATGTAGTTCTCTTAACTCTACAAGCAGTCATACCCGGCTGAAAAACTCAAGGGTCGAGTTAGTTGGCTGGGAATATGGCCAGGCAGTGAAAACACACCCAGATTCAGTCTCAGACTCTGGAATCTTTCTTTGGTGACAAAGAAGACCAAAACATACAGCCAGAAGAAGTCAACAAAGTCAAAGAGCCCACATCAAAAACCTCCAAGAAAAACATGAACTGGTCTCAGGCCACGGAAGCACTCAAAAAGGATTTGGAAAAGCAAGTTAGAGAAGTAGAGGAAAAATTGGGAAGAGAAATGAGAAGGATGCGAGAAAACCATGAAAAACATGTCAATGACTTGCTAAAGGAGACCCAAATAAATACTGAAAAATATACTGAAGAAAAAAACACCTTAAAAAATAGACTCCAAAAATAGACTCCAAAAAATAGACTCTAAAAAATAGACTCTAAAAAATAGACTCTAAAAAATAGAGCTCCAAAAAGCCAATGAGGAGAAGAATGCCTTGAAAGGCAGAATTAGCCAAATGTAGAAGGAGGTCCAAAAGACCACTGAAGAAAATACTACCCTAAAAATTAGATTGGAGCAAGTGGAAGCTAGTGACTTTATGAGAAATCAAGATATTATAAAACAGAACCAAAGGAATGAAAAAATGGAAGACAATGTGAAATATCTCATTGGAAAAACCATTGACCTGGAAAATTGATCCAGGAGAGATAATTTAAAAATGATTGGACTACCTGAAAGCCATGATCAAAAAAAGAGCCTAGATATCATCTTTCAAGAAATTATCAAGGAGAACTGCCCTGATATTCTAGAGCCACAGGGCAAAATAGAAATTGAAAGAATCCATCGATCGCCTCCTCAAATAGATCCCAAAAAGAAATCTCCTAGGAATATTGTGGCCAAATTCCAGAGCTTTCAGATCAAGGAGAAAATATTGCAAGCAGCCAGAAAGAAACAATTTGAGGATTGTGGAAACCCAATCAGAATAAACGAAGATCTAGCAGCTTCTACATTAAGAGATCGAAGGGCTTGGAATACGATATTCCGGAGGTCAATGGAGTTAGGATTAAAACCTAGAATCACCTACCCATCAAAACTGAGTATCATGCTCCAAGGCAAAATATGGATTTTCAATAAATTAGAGAACTTTCAAGCTTTCTCAGTGAAAAGACCAGGGCTGAATAGAAAATTTGACTTTCAAACACAAGAATGATGAGAGAGGAATCTATTGAAAGAGGGAGACAGGGAGAGATAGAATGGGGTAAATTATCTCACATAAAAGTGGGAAGAAAAAGCAGTTCTGTAGGAAGAGAAGAGAAGGCAGGTGAGGGGGAATGTGTGAATCTTGCTCTCATCAAATTTGACCTGAGGAGGAAATACCATACATACTCATTTGGGTATCTTACCCCACAGGAAAAAAGGAGGAAGAAGATAAAAGAAAGGGGGGGTGATAGAAGGGAGGGCAGATGGGGGTGGAAGTAATCAAAAACAAACGCTTTCAAAAGAGGATAGGGCCAAGGGAGAAAATTCAATAAAGGCAGATAGGTTAGGAAGGAGCAAACTATAGTTAGTCTTTCACAACACGAGTATACATAATGATAAGCATGTGGCCTATGTTGAATTGCTTGACTTCTTAGGGAGGGTGGGTGGGAAGGGAAGAGGGGAGAGAATTTGGAACTCAAAGTTTTAAAAACAGATGTTCAAAAACAAAAAAAAAAGCATTTTTGCATGCAACTAGAAAATAAGATACACAAGCAATGGGGTGTAGAAATTTATCTTGCCCTACAAGAAAGGAAGGGAAAAGGGGATGGGAGGGGAGTGGGGTGACAGAAGGGAGGGCTGACTGGGGAACAAGGCAACCAGAATATACGCCATCCTGGAGTGGGGGGAGGGAAGAAATGGGGAGAAAATTAGTGATTCAAACTCTTGTGAAAATCAATGCTGAAAACTAAATAACAAATAAATAAATAAAAAGAATGTGATTTGTATATATTTACCTATATTTAGTGAATAGCCATCTTTCTTTCCTTTGTTTCACACAATGTTGCACTGAATAATATTTAGCTTATGATTGTTACATTGAAAATTTGCATATAAGGAACCTCTGAAATCAAGGTCATTGTAGAGTTTTTCCATCTTGGCATCTACCCCCACTTGGCCAGAACAAATGACTTCTTACTTCACTCTCAATTGACTCCACACTGCTATTATCTGATCCCAATATCCAGAACCCTGACTGGTGAGTAGTGACCCTCTTGGGTCCCCCCAAAATACATCTATAGCATATGGATACAGCTGCATACTCAGTTGAAACACCTCCAATTTTGTCATCCTCGCATACTAAATCTTGAAAGGAGTAAAAAAGAAAGGAAAATTTGTAACACAAAAATTCTCATCTTTTTTACATGAGATTTAATGAAAAATGTTAGTGGTGAGTCATGAAATGTAATTTCCATCTCAAACATCTGGCCTTTGTATTTATTATTTGGTATCCAAAAGCATAAGATTGATTCATATTAGCAATAATAAATATTTTTGTTAGTCTTGTTGTATGGAATGCTTAATAAACAATAAGCTCCATGATAAGTGAGATCTTATTAAACTTTTTATTATCCTAAACACCTAACACAGTATAACGGCAACCACACTGGTATACCCAAGATGGCTGCTAGTGCAGGTTCTTAGATCTGCTTTACTAAGGAAAGATAACTGTTTCAGGGGTCAACAGTCTTTCTTTTTTAATCACATGAAATACAAACAGGAAATACAGAGGAGAGAAATAAAGACCAACAGACAGGGCTCAACTGCCTGAAATCAAAGCTTTACATCCACCACTGAATCGAGAAAGCCTTTACCTCTGAGGAGTCAGAAGGCTCTGAACATACAGCCACTCAGAGTCTTGACCAGGGAATCACAACATCTTCCTCATAAGTGAGACCCCACAGCAAAAGCTCACCTCTCTGAATATATACTATTTCAGCTAATAGGCTCAGAGCCAGAAGGCATCACAACCTGACTCATTGTCTAATTAGCTTATTAATAAAAGGTGTGCAAGTCTTCCTATAAGCAAGCTTCCCTTAATGGGAAGACCTCCACATGAGGTCTATTAATGGGCGGGGAAGATCTTACACCTCCCGCCATTAACGTTACACATAGTACTCTGTAATTAATAATTATTGAATTGTTGAAAAGGAAGGAAAATGGTGTGTCAAGAATATCAGTGGGGAAAATTTTTATTGCAACAGGTCTTTTCACTTTGTTCCCACACACATCATCCAACAATGTATTAGATAATACACAGAAATGGGCTTGATGAAAGTATAATCACAGTAAGAGTATATGTATCCTGAACATCTTGGCAAAGTGTTAGTATTGAAACAAAAGTATTATACTGGAAACCCAGAATGCAATTTACCCTATTCTCCTAAAGCACAATTGACAATCTTGAAATGTTAAAGACATTAATTGAACCATAAGCAGTAAAAGTGCTGTGAGCCATATGTGTAATTTAACACAAACTCTGCTGAATGGAGTAGTGGAAGAATATTTCACTTCACAATGCATCAAAACAGCCTCAATGCCCATCACAATCATCATTATGTGACCTTATAAAGCTAGCCTCTATCCTTTCTCTAAGTGAGGCACAACCACAACTCGTTTGTACTTTCATTTATAGAGTCAATTTATCAATTCTCTACTAAGGATAAATTAAAAATTACAAACAAAAGACATTCATGTTTTAGGAACATAGCTGCTATTAAAGCCTGAAAAAAAATGTATTATTGCCTGAAATGTTATTGTTGTTATAAAAAATGGTATTATTGCCTGGAAAAAATCAACTTGGATTTGAATATAAACCAAAAATATATAAACGGCCCTTTAATAATTCAAAATACTGTGTTGTTGATTACTATAATGATGTAGTTCTATTGTTAGGTTTCTAGTCTTTTCATTATCTTGTAACCATGCTTCCTTCATAAAATTCTCCATTCTTAAACCTAGTTTGATATTCTGAGCATTTGGCAATAAACAGAAAGTTCAAGTAAGGTTACTTACTAGAGAGATTCAAATTGAATATGGGTTACTCTACAGTTTTAAAAGGTGTGAATAAAGCTAGTGTCAAGCCAAGGATGGAGTACAGAACAGCTCCCAATAGGAGAGCTTTCCCATCTGCTTTGATGTGAAGTTGTTCCTTCTGTGTTAGGATTGATGCCTGCCTTGCCAACATTTCCAGAAATGAGACCATGGAAACAACGATGGTAGCTTTCCATCTGTATACTTTAAATCTAAGTTGAAGGATGTTCAAGTACATAACTAGCTCCTTTTGGAGTATGAGGAGACTTTGTAATTGACTCTTCAATTTGGTCAATTTGGACAAACTTCAACACAAAAGGCAGAGATGGGAAAAAAGATAAGAAATTGTTTCAGAGAATAGAAACTAGAAAAAGAGAATGAGGAATTTAAAGATCAAATGAACAAACATATTACATGGCACACAACGTCTGCTCAGGACTTATTGTTTCTAAATTGAGGCAATTGCAGAGAAACCAAAGGATAGAAAAGAAAAAGTGAAAATTGCAAAAAGAGTCCTAACCAGCCTATCTACAATCTGTCTCTCATTAAAACTGTCCTAAATGTTATGGTCAGATTAATAGTCTTAAAACATTATATTCATCCTGTCATTCCTCTAGTAAAAAAAATCCAATGGCTATATTGCCTATGGAGTGAAAACTCAAAGTCCTTAACTTGACTTTCAAAGAGCTCTGTAACCTGACCTAAATCTACCTTTCTGAAATTATTTCCTCTCCTATATTTCAGTCACATTGGTTTCCTCAAAGTTTTTCTGAGCATTCTCATTTCTGGGCCTGTTCTGATACCATAATCCCAGACTGGAATGTATGCAGTACACCAAAAGTCTGGCTGAAAATATATTGTTGTCTCAAGTGATTTCACTCCAATTCTTTTCACAGAAGTTTTGAAATGCTGACACTTAAGAATTGTGTGATTTCAGGCATGTTACTTCATTTCTCTGTCTCAGTTCTTATCTGTAAAATGAAGATAATGATAATTTTTCTATATACATAATAATGGTGTTCTGAGGGCAGCATGAGTTAAGCTATGTGATTTTTATATAGATGTGAACCATGATTATCATAATATTTGAATAACCGGTTACTAAAGTGGGAGCCATTTCAGTATCACCTGCTACACCCAAAAATATAATTAATCTATTATAACCAAGTTCAAAATATATTTTTAACTAGGAGAAAGAAAAAAGTTAGATGATATCATATGCAGTCTAGGGAAATGAATGGATTACTTAGCTCTACAATAACACAGACTTAACTTTCCCGATACAGCTGTTCTAAAGTTTCTGACAGGGTTAAATTCAATACACTTATACACATCTTAAGTAAGTTAACTTCTCTAGCTCCAAGGCAGGAAACTGGCATAAAGCTAAAATTTCCATTTTACATGAAATACCTTGAATACAATAGGCACTTAACAAGTGCTGAGTTAATTAAAGAAAAAAATAATTATTAGAGATATTCAGAAATAGAATAAGCTATTTAGTAAGTAGAAGTTCTCCTTTAATGTAAGTCTTCATATAAGGACTAGAATCCATTCAGTAGAGTTCAACAAACATTTATGAAATGCTCAATATGTATAATTTGCTGCTCTAGGCACTGGGATACAAAGACAAAAAATAAACAGTCCCTGTCATCAAGGTGCTTACATTAAGCATCCATGTAAGTAAATACAAAGTAATACAAAATAATCTCAAGCAGGAAAAAATGCTAGCAGCTGAGAAGAATCATACATAGTCTCTTGTAGAAGGTGGCACTTGAACTATACTTTCTAGGCATTCTAGGAAGTTCAGGTGAGAAAGTAATGTATTTCAGACATGAGGGAAACCACTTATTCAAGGTCACAGAGGCAGGAGGTAAAATGGTATATAGAGAGAACAATTACCAGGACAGGTCAACTAAGATAGGAAGCATTAGAGGAGAGTAGTAAAAAAGAAGACTGGAAAGATGGGAGCTGGATTGAAGAGGACTTTAAATGTCAGGCTAAAGATCTGGTATTTTACCAAAGACGTAGTGAAGAGGAATCGAAGATTTTTAAGTGGGGAGTGGGTGGTGTGATAGAGTCAAATATATGTTTAAGGAAAATGTCAGGAATGTGAATGTTCGATGAACAGATAATGTTTGTAAGATAAATTTGGAGAATTGAAAGAGTAGAAATAGGGAGATCAATTAGGAGGCTAATGAAGGAAAAGGTTTTCATTCAAGTACTCTATGTGAGTAGAAAAAAGTGGATAAATATAAGAAATATTGTGGTTAATAAGATTTAACAAATGATTGGATAAGGAAATATAACTCCATTGTCTTTGCCAAGAAAACCCAAATGGGGTCATGAAAACTCAGACATGACTAAAATGACAGAACAACAACAAAAATGATTGGATAGGGAAAATGAAACAGGAAATACGAATCAAGGATGCCTCCAAAGCTGAGAATGTGGTGAACTGCAAGGATAGACAAATATAAATGTGGAAGTTTATAAAAACAAAGAGCTTGGGGAGAAACACAATGAGTTCTATTTTGGACCTAATGGGTTTGAGATTGCCAGAGGTTATCCAAGTAGTTGTCCAGTTATTTCAGCCATGTCTGACTCTTCATGATTCTTTTGGGGGCTTTCTTGGCAAAGATACTAGAGAGGTTTGCCATTTCCTTCTCCAGCTCAATTTATACTTGAGGAACTGAGGCAAACAGGGTTAAGTGACTTGCCCAGGGTGACATAGCTAGTAAATGTCTGAGACTGGATTTGAGGTCATGAACATTCGTCTTCCTGACTCCAAACCCAGTGCTCTATCCACTGTGCCACCTAGATGCCATGAAATGTCCAGTAAATTGTGGTTAATAAAAGATTTGAGTTCTGTTGAGATGTTTTACTTAGATATATGAATTTGAGAGTCAGCTGCAAGTGTGAGAGCTGATCACCAAGTGAGAAATTGTAAGAAGGAGCTGTAGAATAAAGTCTCAGGTGATGCCTACACTTAGTGAGTGGAAGAATGATAACAATCCAGCAAAAGAAAATTAAAAGAGGTCAGATAGGTAGGAAAAGAATCATAAGAAAGTATTGTAATAGAAGCCAAGGGATGAAAGGATGTTTAGGAGGAATGGATGTCAACAAATTCAAAAACTGCCAAGATGTCAAAATGACTGAAAATTATGCAAAGACCATTGAGTAAAGACTGTTGGATTTTGAGATGATTGGTCACCTTGAAGAGATCACAGCAAGATATTATTGGTTTTTTTTTTAATTTTGGTGTCAACATGTGCACACACATAGTTACATCTCCATCCATACAGGACAGAAAAATCAGAAGGTTTTTCTCCTTCTGATAGAAAAAAATTCTAATTATCACTTCAACTTTCAATTATTCTCTCTCTCTCTCTCCCTCTCTCTCTCTCTCCCTCTCCCTCTCCCTCTCCCTCTCCTCTCACTCTCCCTCTCCCTCTTTCCCTCCCTCCCAATTACTTACCTGTTTCTCCCCCATAAGAACATGAGCTCCTTTTTTGGAGTGGGGGGAGGCAAGGCAATCAAGGTTAAGTGACTTGCCCAAGGTCATACAGCTAGTAAGTGTGTCAAATGTCTGAGGTAAGATTTGAACTCAGGTCCTCCTGACTCATACTCTACTCACTTCACCACCTGGCCACCCCAGAGTATGAGCTCCTTCACAGCACTGTTTACAACACTGTTAGATGCTCTTTTTTTTTGGTCTTTTTCTATGTCCCCAATGCTTCCTCTAGTGTCTGGCACATAGTTAAGTACTTAATAAATATTTTTTTGATGGATTTGCTGATTCTTTCCAGGTCAAGTATCTGGGAGCTCTACCTTTGAAAGGCTAGTGGAAAAGTGATTTAAATGATATTTTTCAATATTCTATTGATTTATGGTTATATCTTAGCAGAATTAGTACTGCAATGTGGGCAACTGTTGACCTAAGAGGATTCCTAGGAGGCTAAAGAAACAGAGGCTCTTTTATAATATTTAAAAAACACCTTGTAGGGATTAATTGGAAGTAAATATAAGACCATTTCACACACAAATATTTTTAAATTCACAGTGTTGAAAAGTAAAATGTTAACATTTTTCCCAAATAGTGAATTGAATTTCATGGCAGCATGCCAGCTGCACAATATATGGATATGCGTTATATATCCTGGAAAAATGTGTTTTTACTATTCTATTGACTTTATAATCAAGACAGTTGTTTGGGTTAAGACTGTGATGTCTTCATTTAATTTAGAAAAAGTGAGCTGCCATATTTCAACTTTATAGAATCTATGTCTTAGAATGAGTGACACTATGTTGAGAAATATATGCTCAAAAATTCCAACCAATCTGGTACAGAATGTCAGTAATAAATGTTTTGATTTCTGTTGTTGCATGCTGTATTGCTCACTCCTGTTAGATTTATTTTGTGCTGATTACTACTCAAACTGATGATAAAATCCATTAGAAAAGAAGGAATAATTTATTTTTCATAAGTAACTATCGATTTCATTTGAGAAACAGAATTAGAGAAAATAAGTTCATTTGCAATATTGACTTGACTGGGTTTATCTGGAAAGCTCATCAGTTGCATTCTTTGGCAAGCAGGCTAAGTTTTGGGTTGAGAGGATGCTATGGATCATCTGGTCTGACATCGTCTTTTTTTAGTTGAGGAAATAAAATCCTGGAGTGGTTAAATAACTTACTCATGATCATTTAGGAGAATTTGAGAATCAAACTCAGATCTGACTCCAAATCCAGAACTCTGTTCGCTACACCACTAATTGTCCCATTGAATACCAGAGTCTAACAAGACAGCAAAGGTTATTCAAATGAGCACAGTGCTGTAGAGCTTGTCATCAGTGAATATTGATGCAAATTTGGGGAAAAGAGACTACATGAGCAATATATGATTGCAGCAACCTACTTAAAACAGAAAGAAAGAAGGGAGGTCACATTAAGATGGACTAACATAACATAAAACAAACCAAAGTTAAAATATTCTTCAAAATATTTTTTTAAAAAGAAACAAAGATGAAACCAAATAAAATAGAAAGTCAAATTTTTATTTTTAAATATTAAAAACTAGAGAAATTGAATAAGAAAATATCAAAACCACAATATTTATTTAAAAAGAGTTAAAAGGTGGGGACACAGCCAAAATGGCAGGGTGAAACCAGTAACTTACTGGAGTTCTCTTAAAAATTCTGTCAGATATCTCTAAAAAAATGTTAATCTGAGCAGATCTGAGAGAGGTAGAAGCCACTAGAAGACAGTGTGGCAGATTTCCAGCCAAGGAGAGTGTGCAGCGTCAACAGGATGGATCTGTGAGCTGGGAGAGTGCCAAGCATGTGGAACTGAACCCAACCACACCACTCGACCACACCAAAACAGAAGTAGCATCAGAACCTAGCCAGCAGACCAGGCTAGGAGAGTGCTGGGTGCACAGAACTAAACCATACCAGAGCCAGAGCAGAAGCAGGCCCGGGTCTAATTTTCTAGCTACAGTGCTGAGCCCCAGGCCCCTCAGAGCAGGACAGGAGTCTGTCAGAGGTAGGCGAGACAGCAGTGCAGAGCCTGCAGCCACAGCAGCAGCTACTGGTGGGGCTTTCAGCCAAGTCTAAAGGTTTGAAACTCACCTTCTTGAACTTCTGGGAGCCATGATGACTGAGTGAAATGGCTTTCATCCCTCCCTTCCTTATCCAGAGAATACTGCCCTAGGAAAATGCCTGGAATAGAGGAGCCAGAAGTGGGGGCTCAGCACTCATTTACCACTGGAGGTTGGGGAGACAGCTTCTCTTGTGGTGGAAGGAGACCAGTGCAGGAAGGGAGGCATCCCAGCAGGCCCCACCTGAGTAGACCAGTGGGAATTCCTGAGCCCCAGGGGGGTGGAAATGGCAAGTGCCAACACCAGGACACTGGACATGCCTTCTCACAGCCAGGGGAATTGGCAGACACCAGCACAGACAATGGCTGAGACCACCCATGCTATAGCGCAGTCTTAGGGAAAGAAGAGACTTCCTGCAGCCAAACCAGCAGTCCCCCACACCTCATACCAGGAGCATCAGTGTAATCCTGGGGAAACTCAGGAAGACATCACCCGGCCTTGACCCTGGCACACACCAGCTAGCTCCAGCTCAGTACCAAGTGAGCAGTAGCATTAAATAGTTTCTAGCTGACAAAACCAGAGGCCACAGCACACAAAGCCAGTAACTCAACATAAGAAACATGGGACAGAGCTCTTTGTGCATAGAAGCAGAGATGCATTTAAAAAGCCAGGAAAAAGGCAACTGCTATGAAAAAGCAAACTGCAAAAGTGAAAAAGACCATTGAATCATACTGCGGGAACAGAGAAGATCAAAATATGAATTCAGAAGGACAGTATTGACACTATACCCACATTTGAAACCTCAAAAGGAAATATGAACTGGTCACAAGCCCAAAAAGCATTCCTGGATGAGCTCAAGGAGGATTTTAAAAACCAAATTAGAGAGGTAAAAGAAAAAATGGGGGAAAAAAGTCACTGATGAGAACAAGTCTTTAAAAAGTAAAATTGGTGAAATGATTAAGGAGCCACAGAAATTCGAGAAAATGACTCCTTGAAAAGTAAAATCAGCCAAATGGACAAAGAGGTAGAGTGGTACAGCCAAGATCGGGGTTGGAAAGCAGGGACTTGCTTAAGCTCCCTTCCCAGGACCCTCCAAACACCTATAAAAATGGCTCTGAACAAAACCTAGAGCTGCAGAACTCACAAAGTAGCAAAGCAAAGCAGGGCTCCAGCCCAAGAAAGCCTGGATGGTTGCTGGGCTGGGTCTATCACACCGAACTAGGAGCGGAGCAGAGCAGAGCCCAGCATGGGCTGTGCCATGACCAACCAGACTGGGAGCTGGGTGGAACAGGCATAGAGCCCCGAATCAGTGAGCTGTGGCAGTTACCAGGCTTCTTGACCCAGAAACACCAAAGACAACAGGGAAGGTTAGTGGGAAAAGCTGCTGGGCCGAGTGAAAGGAGTTCGGGTAGGCCGGCCACCAACTCGGCGGTGGCGGAGGTGGTGCAGCTTTGAGGCTGCTTCCAGAACTACAGCTTCAGTTGCCTCTGGCCCCAGGCGCACCTGGTGGGAGGAGTTGAGTGGCAGATTAGAATGGGAGTGAAAAGCCAACTTTGCCCCGCCTGGATCTGGGCTCCAATCCTGGTTGGTGATTCTTGGGGGAGAAAGAGTGCTGGTGTGGCAGAGCTTGCTGTGCAGAAGTAGCTCTGAAAAGAGCAGTGCAGCCCCTCAAGCTTGTGACAAAGTACTCTCTACTCTACAAGTAGTCATATCCTGACAAAAAGCTCAAGGGTCAAGTAGTTGGCTGGGAACATGAACAGGCAATGAAAACAGACCTAGATTCAGACACAGACATTGGAATTGTTCTTTGGTGACAAAGAAGACCAAAACATACAGCCAGAAGAAGTCAACAAAGTCAAAGAGCCTACATCAAAAGCCTCCAAGAAAAACATGAACTGATCTCAGGCCATGGAAGAGCTCAAAAAAGATTTGGAAAAGCAAGTAAGAGAAGTAGAGGAATAATTGGGAAGAGAAATGAGAGTGATGTGAGAAAACCATGAAAAACATGTCAATGACTTGCTAAAGGAGACCCAAATAAATACTGTAGAAAACAACACCTTAAAAAATAGACTAACACAAATGGCAAAAGAGCTCCAAAAAGCCAAAGAGGAGAAGAATGCCTTGAAAGGCAGAATTAGCCAAATGGAGAAGGAGGTCCAAAAGACCACTGAAGAAAATACTACCTTAAAAATTAGATTGGAGCAAGTGGAAGCTAGTGACTTGCTGAGAAAACAGGATATTGTAAAACAGAACCAAAGGAATGAAAAAATGGAAGACAATGTGAAATATCTCATTGGAAAAACCACTGACCTGGAAAATAGATCCAGGAGAGATAATTTAAAAATTATTGGACTACCTGAAAGCCATGATCAAAAAAAGAGCCTAGATATCATATTTCAAGAAAGCCCTGATATTCTAGAGCCAGAGGGCAAAATAGAAATTGAAAGAATCCACAGATTGCCTCCTCAAAAAGATCCCAAAAGGAAAACTCCTAGGAATATTGTTGCCAAATTCCACAGCTCCCAGATCGAGGAGAAAATACTGCAAGCAGCCAGAAAGAAATAATTTGAGGATTGTGGAAACACAATCAGGATAATACAAGATCTAGCAGCTTCTACATTAAGGGGTTGAAGGGCTTGGAGTATGATATTCTGGAGGTCAATGGAGCTAGGATTAAAACCAAGAATCACATACCCAGCAAAAGTGAGAATCGTGCTCCAAGGCAAAATATAGATTTTCAATAAAATAGAGGACTTTCAAGCTTTCTCAGTGAGAAGACCAGAGCTGAATAGAAAGTTTGACTTTCAAACACAAGAATCAAGAGAAACATGAAAAGGTAAACAAGAAAGAGAAATCATAAGGGACTTACTAAAGTTGAACCTTTTTGTTTACACTTCTACATGGAAAGATGATGTGTGTAATTCATGAGACCTCAGTATTAGGGTAGCTGAAGGGAATATACATATATATACATAGAGGGCACAGGGTGAGTTGAATATGAAGGGATGATATCTAAAAAAAATAAAATCAAATTAAGGGATGCAAGAGGAATATATTGAGAGAGTGAGAAAGGGAGAGATAGAATGGGGTAAATTATCTCACATAAAAGTGGCAAGAAAAAGCAGTTCATTGGAAGGGAAGAGGGGGCAGGTAAGGGGGAATGAGTGAATCTTGCTCTCATCAGGTTTGACTTGAGGAGGGAATAACATAAACAATCAATTGGGTATCTTACCCCACAGGAAACAAGGAGGAAGGGGATAAAAAGGAGGTATGATAGAAGGGAGGGCAGATAGGGGGAGGAGGTAATCAAAAACAAACACTTTCAAAAAGGGACAGGCTCAAGGGAAAAAAATTGAATAAAGGAGGACAGGATAGGAGGGAGCAAAATATAGTTAGTCTTTCACAACATGAGTATTGCAGAAGGGTTTTACATAACGATACATGTGTGGCCTATGTTGAATTGCTTGCCTTCTTAGGAGGGTGGGTGGGGAGAGAAGAGGGAAGATAATTTGGAACTCAAAGTTTTAAAAGCAGATGTTCAAAAAAAATTGTTTTGCATGCAACTGGGAAATAAGATATACAGGCAATGAGGTATAGAAATCTATCTTGCCCTACAAGAAAGTAAGGGAAAAGGGGGTAGGGGGGGAGTGGGGTGACAGAAGGGAGGGCTGACTGGGGAATGGGGCAATCAGAATATATGCCATCTTGGAGTGGGGGGGGTAGAAATCTGGAGAAAATTTGTAATTCAAAATCTTGTGGAAATCAATGCTGAAACCAAAAAAATATTAAATAAATTTTAAGAATTTAAAAAAAAAAGAGGTACAGAAGCTAAATGAAGAAAACAATTCATTAAAAATTAAAATTGGGCAAGTAGAAGCTAATGACTCTATGAGGCATCAAGAATCAGTCTAGCAAAATCAAAAGAATGGAAAAATAGAAGAAAACATAAAATATCTCATCAGAAAAACAACTGACCTGGAAAATAGATCCAGGAAAGACAATCTAAGAACTAATTATTGGTCTACCAAAGAGCCATGATGAAAGAAAAGAGCCTGGACAGTATCTTCCAAAAAATCATCAAGGAAAACTGCCCTAAGGTCCTAGAACCAGAGGATAAGATGTTCATTGAAAGAATCCACTGATTACCCCCTGAAAGAGATCCTAAATTGAAAACTCTAAGGAATATTGTAGCCAAATTCCAGAATAATCAGGTCAAGGAGAAAATACTGCAAGCAGCCAGAAAGAAACAATTCAAATACAGCAGAACTACAGTCAGGATCACACAGGACCTTGTAGCTTCTACATTAAAAGATCAGAGAGATTGGAATATGATATTCCATAAGGCAAAGGAGCTTGGACTACAACCAAGAATCAATGACCCAGCAAAACGGAGCATAATTTTTCAAGCAAGGAGGTGGACATTCAATTAAATTAGGGAATTCCAGACCTTCTTGATGAAAAGGCCAGAGCTCAGTGGAAAATTTGATCTTCAAATACAAAGCTCAAGAGAAACATAAAAAGGTAAACAGGGAGGGATCACCTTGTTATTCAATAAGGAAAAATTATTTACATCCTAACATAGGATTATGTTGATTTATATATGTTTCATATATATATATATATATATATATATGTGTGTGTGTGTGTGTGTGTGTGTGTGTGTGTGTGTGTATGTATATGTATATATGTATGTATGTATGCATGTTAACCTTGAGAGGTATAGTTCAGGGCTTTCCAACCTTAGGTTTTTATTGAAACAATAGACAATATATTTTGATTTGCCATTTTGGTGAGAGCTCTGCGGTAGCTCAACTGCATTTACTAAAGCATTTATATAAATTTCTATGCTTGTAGGCAGGCCCCATAAAATGAACTGCAGGCTACATGCGGCCCCCAGGCTGCATTTTGGATAGTACTCATATAGTTATTACAGCAATCAAAAGGAATATATGTAGATCAAGGGTGACAGTATAAATTAACTGATGTGATGATTAAAAACATAATTAAGGGGTGCAAAGGAATTGTTCTGGGAGAAGAGGTGAGAAAGAGGTAGAAAAGGGTAAATTACATCACATGAAGAGGCACAAAAACATATTATAGTAGAGGGAAAGAAGGGAGGGAGAAGAGAAATGCTTGAGCTTTACTCTCATTGGATTTTGTTCAAGGAGGGAACAACATACTCTAATAAGTATAGAAATCAAACTTGTCCTACAGGCAGTGGGAGGGGAAAGGGGAAAGAAAAGAGTGGGGGTAGTCAGAAGGGAGGGAAGAAGTAGCAAGGCTAAAAGAGTAAGATAAGAAAGGGGATTCAACAGGGAGGGTAAACTGAGGAAGGCAGTGGTCAAAAGCAAAACTCTTGTGAGCAGGGGAAGGGAGAAGGGAGAAATAAAAACATAAACAGGGGGAGAAATAGGATGCAAAAAATACACAGATAGTAATCATAACTGTGAATGTGAATAGGATGAACTCTCCCATAAAACAGAGGCAGATAGCAGAATGGAGTAAAAACCATAATCCTACAATATGTTGTTTACAAGAAATACATTTAAAACAGGGTACTACACACAGGGTAAAGGTAAAAGGCTGGAGCAGAATATGTTATGCTTCAGCTGAATTTAAAAAAAAGCAGGGGTGGCAATTCTACTCTCGGACAAAGCAAAAGCAAAGATAGATCTAATTAAAAGAGATAAAGGAAACTATTTCCTGATAAAAGGCACCATAGATAATGAAGTAATATCATTACCTAACATATACATCAAGTGGTATAGCATCCAAATTCTTAGAGGAAAAGTTAAGGGAGTTACAGAGAGAAATAGACAGCAAAACTATACTAGTAGGGAAGAAAACTGAATGGGAATAGAAAGGAATATACCTTTTTCTCAGTGGTATACAGCACATACACAAAAATTGACCACATACTAGGGCACAAAAACCTCACAATCCAGTACAGAAAGGCAGAAATAGTCAATGAATCCTTTTCAGATCATGATGCAATAAAAATTATTTGTAATAAAGGGCTATGGAGAGAAAGACCCAAAACTAATTGGAAACTAAATAATCTAATCCTAAAGAATGAGTGGGTCAAACAACAAATCATAGAAACAATCAATAACTTCATTCAAGAGAATGACAATAATGAGACAACATACCAAAACTTATGGGATGCAGCAAAAGCAGTTCTTAGGGGAAGTTTTATGTCTCTGAATACTTACATGAATAAAATAAAGAAGAAGGAGATCAATGAATTGGGCATGCAACTGAAAAAGCTAGAAAAAGAACAAATTAAAAATCCCCAATTAAATACCAAATTAGAAATATTGAAAACCAAAGAAGAGATTAATAAAAATCAAATTCAGAAAACTATTGAAGAAGGAATCCTACCAAATTCTTTTTATGACACCAATATGGTACTAATTCCTAAACCAGGAAGGGCCAAAACAGAGAAAGAAAATTATAGACCAATTTCCCTAAAGAATATAGATGCAAAAACTTTAAACAGAATATTAGCAAACAGATTACAGCAACTTTTATGAAAATAAAACACTATGATAAAGTAGGATTTATTCCAGGAGTGCAGGCTGGTTCAATATTAGGAAAACTATCAGTATAACTAATCATATCAACAACAAAACTAGCAGAAACCATATGATTATCTCAATAGAGACAGAAAAAAAGCTTTTGATAAAGTATGACACCCATTCCTATTAAAAACACTAGAAAACATAGTAATAAATAGAATCTTCCTTAAAGTGATTAAGAAGCATCTACCTAAAACCATCAGCAAGTATGTAATGGGGATAAGCTAGATACATTTCCAGTAAGATCAAGCATAAAACGAGGATGTCCATTATCACCTCTATTATTCAATTTGGTACTAGAAATGTTAGCTTTAGCAATAAGAGAAGAAAAAGAAATTGAAGAAATTAGAATAGGCAAAGAAGAAACTAAGTTATCACTCTTTGCAGATGATATGATGATTTACTTAGAGAATCCTACGGAATCAAGTAAAACACTACTCAAAATAATAAAAATCTTTAGCAAAGTTGCAGGATATGAAATAAGCCCACATAAATCTGTGGCATTCCTATATAATACTAACAAAGCCCAACAGCACAAGATAGAAAGAGAAATTCCATTTAAAGTTACTGTAGACACTATAAAATATTTGGAAGTCTACCTGCCAAGACAAACCCAGAAACTATATAAACACAATTACAAAACACTTCTCACACGAATAAAGTCAGACCTAAGTAAATGGGAAAACATCAGTTGCTCATGGTTAGAACAAGCTCTTATAATAAAAATGATAATTTTACGTAAATTAATTTACTTATTTATACCAATCAAACTACCAAAAAATTATTTCATAGAGCTAGATAAAATAATAACAAAATACAGTGGGAAGAACAAAAGATCCAGAATATCAAGGGAATTAATGCAAAAGAAATGCTAGGAATGGAGGCCTAGCCATACTAGTTATTAAACTGTATTACAAAGCAGAAACCATCAAAACTACTTGGTAGTGGCTAGGAAATAGAGTGGTGGATCAGTGGAATAGGTTAGGTACACAAGATGCAATAGTTAATGAATATAGTAATCTACTCTTTGATAAACCCAAAGAGTCCACCTTCTGGAAAAAGAACTCACTATTTCACAAAAACTGCTGGGAAAACTAGAAAATAGTATGGCAGAAATTGGGCATAGACCAATATCTTACTCCATACACCAAAATAAAGTCAAAATGTGTTCATGATTTAGATATAAAGGCTGAAACTATAAGCAATTTGGGAGAGAAGTGGATAGTTTACCTGTCAGACTTATGAAGAAGGGAAGAATTTATGACTAAACAATAGACAGAGAGCATTATGAAAAGCAAAAGGGATAATTTTGATTACATTAAATCGAAAAAAGTTTTTGTACAAACAAAACCAATGCAACAAAGATTAGGAGGGAAGCGGAAAATTAAGAAAGAATTTTTACAACCAGTGTCTCTGACAACAGCCTCAACTCCACAGGGAACTGAGTCAAATTTAGAAGAATACAGTCATTCCCCAATTGAAAAATGGTCAAAGGATAGGAACAGGCAGTTTTCAGAGAAGGAAATTAAAGATATCTATAGTCATTTGAAAAAATGCTCTAAATCCCTATTGATTAGAGAAATGCACATCAAAACAACTCTTAAGTACCACATCTCTCCTGTCAAATTTGCTAACATGTCAAAACAAGAAAATGATAAATGCTGGAGAAGATTGGGAAAATTGGAACACTAATGCAGTGTTGGTAGAGTTGTGAACTGATGCAACCATTCTGGAGAGCAATTGGAACTATGCCTATAGGGCTATAAAAATGTGCATACCCTTTGACTCAGCAATACCACTTCTGGGGCCATATCCCACAGAGATCATACAAGGGGGGAAAGGACCCATATGTGTAAAAATATTTATAGCAGCTCTTTTTGTGGTGGCAAAGAATTGAAAATCAAAGGGATGCCCATCAATTGGAGAATGGCTAAACTAATTGTGGTATATGAATGTAATGGACTACTATTGTGCTATAAGAAATGAAGATCAGATGGACTTTGTTAGAACCTGGAGAAACTTATATGATCTGATGATGAGTGAAGGGAACCAAACCAGGAGAACATTGTACACAACCACAGACACATTGCTTCTCTGATGACTGACTTTGATAGACTTGGCTCTTCTCAACAATGCAAGGTTCTAAGACAGCTCCAAAAGACTCATGATGGAAAAGGCTATCCACATCCAGAGAAAGAATTATGGAGTCTGAATGAAGATTGAAGATGCTATTTGCTCTCTCTTTTTTTATTTGATTTGATTTGATTTGATTCTTGGTTTTGTTTCATCTTTCTCATGGTTCATTTCATTGGTTTTAATTCTTTTTACAGTTTGATTATTGGGAAAATAAAATAAATTTAATGTGAAGGTATATAGAACTTATATCAGATCACATGCTGTCTTGGGGGGTAAAGGGAGAGGAGAGAGGGAGAAAATTTGGAACTCAAAAACTTGTGGAACTGAGTGTTGTAAACTAAAAAAATAATTAATTAACTTTTTTAAAAAAGGAATGCTGATCAGATGAGTTTATTTATTTTTGAACAATATTTTATTATGTTCCCAATTACATGTAAAAACAATTTTAACATTTGTTTTCTTTTTAATTTTGAGTTCCAAATTTACTTCCTCTTTCCCCTGCCCTCCCTGATTCCTTAGACAGTAAGCAGTTTGGTATAGATTATACATGTACAATCATGTAAATGATATTTACATATTAGTCATGTTGTAAAAGAAAACACAGATAAAAAACAGCCACCACAAAAATGCAAAGAAAGTGGGAAATAGTATGTTTCAATATGCATTCAGGTTCCATCAGTTCTTTCTCTGGAGGTGGATAGAATTTCCCATCATGAGTCTTTTGGAATTGTCTCCAATCATTTGTGATTGCCAAGAAGTTGATTCACAACTACCAGGTTTTTCTGAAATCTTTGAGCAGGATGAATTTAGAAAAACCTAGGAAGACCTATATGAACTAATGCAGAGTGAAATGTACAGAACAGGAGGGCATTGTACACAGTAACAGAAATATTGTAATGATGATCAACTGTGAACAAATTAGCTCTTTGGACCAATACAATGACCCATAACAATTCCAAGGATATTATGGGGATAAATCCTATCTACCTCCAGAGATAGAACAGATGGACTCTGAAGGCAGATTGAAACATATTTTTTTTCATTTTATTTTCCTTGGTTTTGTTTTTTGTTTTTTTTTTTTTGCAACATGGCTAATGTGGAGATATGTCTTGTGTGACTTCACATATATAATGGGTATTATATTGCTTGCTTTTTCAATGGGTAGAGAAGGTACTGGGGCAGGGAGAGAATTTGGAGCTAAAAATTTTTTTAAATGGATGTTAAAAATTAAAAAAAACTAAAAGATTTATTGACTTCTTTTTAAAAAAAGAGTTAAAAGAAAATTTCTTCCAAAAAAATCTGGAACTCTTGACCAATAAGATGCTCAAATTGAAAAGAAAAGAGGAAAATGGGGACAAAAAGAACAATGTTGTCAAAGTGAGATATATTCAGTTCCCCACTATGCAAGCTTCATATATCAAGGACACAAACCTGAAAAAAATAATTCATGTTCCTAAACATGGTTTCCACCACCAAGTGGTATAGGTGAACTAAGAAGGCTGAGCTCACCATCATCCCCTCCAAGCAGAAAAATGCCAAAGGATCTCTCTAGTCTATACCAGTCCTGAACTCAGACCTCCTCCTTGTCTTCCTCCCACTACAACTCTGACTCTTGCTCCTCTGACTTGAGCTCTGATTGATGACCTTTCATCTTATCTTCTCTGGTTGGGAACCCACCACTAAGGTTCCTCACCATCTCCAAGCTATGCTGCTGCTCAAATGCCCTTCTCCCAAACCTGCCTCTTTCCTTCCCCCTCCCCCTATACTGACTCTTACTCTTCTATATATACCTTCTTCTTCCTTATTACAAAATAAAGTCCTTAATAGTAGGGGGTGTCTTACTTCCTAGTACTTGTCTCCCCAGTGCTTAGCACAAAGCCTTCCATAAAAGAAGCACTTGATAAATCCTAGGTCTGAATGAAGTTTCCCAAGCAACTTACTATTTCCCTTCATGGAGGTATGCTTCTTTTTTCAAAATCAGTTTACCAAATAGTTGCCCCTACTGAGCTCACTCTTGCTGATTTTTATCAGCTTATATTTTCTTTTTAAATGAGAGTGTCTAGGTCTTGGATTCTTTCACCAGGCTTTTCAAAGTCTAGTATTGGCCTCCCCACTTCTCCACAGTGTCCACAGTTACCAGGTTCAGCTATATTAGTCTGAATCAAATATCTCATCCCCAAAACAAGGAATATTTTCCTAACTTCTTAATATCGCTCATATCTGTCCCCTTTTCTCATTCAGCAATGGCTACTATCCTGTGGGCCCTCATTACCTTATGTCAGCATTACTACCATCACCTGCTTGTTGGTCTCCCTGCCATAGCTACAAGTATTTCCCACTCTATCCTAACTTCAACTATCAAAGTGATTTTCTTCAAGCACAGGTCTTACCATGTTGCCCCTCTATTCAATAAATCCAATGACTTCCTATTAATCCCCAAGGATTAAATATAAAATATTTTATTAGCATTCAAAGCCCTTCATAACTTGGTCCTTTCCTACTTTTCCTGTCTTCTTCCCCCTTATTCCCCACCCCCTTTCCATGTACTCTATGATCAAGTGACACTGGTCCTCTTTCTATTTCTTTTACAAAACACTTCATCTCCTTACTCTTCATTTTCACTGCCTGTCTCCCTATGCCTGGAATGTCCTCTCTTCTTATCTCCATCTCCTGGCTTACCTGGCTTCCTTCAAGCCCTAGCTAAAATTCTGTCATTTGCAAAAAGACTTTCTTTCCAGATGCTCTTTAAAGCAGCTTCCCGCTTCTTCTTCTTACAAACTCCTTACTGAAAGGCTTTTGAGCTGATATGCCTTGTATGCAGAGGGGATCAAGTCCCTCACCCTAGGTCTTTATGTCCCTTTCAAGTATAACCAAAGGAATTCTATAGAGATGACTAGGCATAGATTGAGTAGTGGTTGTTAACAAGTAAAGAAAAATTAGTAGCTAAGCTGCAATTATATTTCTGGTCCAGTCCTTGATCTACCTTTTTTATCCATGAAATGCTAGGTTTTAATATTATAAATATATATGTGTGTGTGTGTGTGTGTGTGTGTGTGCATAGACAGATAGACAGACAGACAGACAGATTGACAGATGGATGGATGGATGAACCATTGGGTTCTATTTAAATGCATCTTAAAATATTTGTTCTGGAAAAAAGGGTCTTAACACCTTAATCGTTAAAAGCAGGTCTAGATGTGAGGTGGGTGCTTGTTAAGTCATTAATAAGGGATATTGCAACAGATACTAAAGAGACTCATTCCATGTTTATTTTAGAGAAATAAGATGGGGAAGGGGAGAACATAGAACAACTGGGAAGCTAGCTGACAGGGAAACCAATGACTAGAAGTAAAATAATGTCATACTGATTCACAAGAAAGCGGGACTCAGGAGAACAAAGACAGCCATTTCTTGAGCCATTTCTATGAGTAAGAAAGAAATTATTTCCCCCACTCTAGAAGTATTTCTCTCGCTATATAAAGAAGATGAAAGACTAGAGAAAACCTTTTTGCAAAGACTTTTGATGCCAAGTCTCCCTGACTCTTCAAAGTGCCAGAGAAAGAGTTATGTATATGTGCCTTGAAGGGTTTTTGACAAAAAAAAAAAAATATTAACAGTGAGTTAGGATGCTGTCTACTTAACAACCAGGATTAAATTAAATAGTGATTGGTCACTTGACTCAACTCAGCAAGCAATTATTGAATGCCTACTATATGCTAGGCATAAATATCATCTGAAAGCAGTGCAAGACTGATGTTTTGCTTTCTTTTTCATTTGTAGCTTCACTTCATTTTTATACCATGGTCATATTTCTTCATTTTGTCATGAAGTTCCTTTCCCTCATTGTGAGGAAGCGACTCACAGAAAGTTTTTCTACCTGAGTGATTGTTTGTCCTCAAGCTTTGTTGACCTTGGACTCTTTTCCTAGCCCTGTGTGCTTTCCAACAAAATATTATAAAGTCGTTATATCTGGTTTTCATACTGACTGGCCCCTTCCCTAAAAAGAACGGAGGCTCTACTAATCCCCAAGCTCTGTTTGCTTTCTAAGTGCATAAGGTTGGATCCAGCATCTGTTCAATAAGACAGACAGAACTAGAACACTATTGTGTTTATCAGTATCCTCTATTAGTGATACAAATGTCATCAAAATCAACGAACTCATTTAAAATAATCATTAAACTGACAAACGCAAATTGACAAGGTGTGAAGTTGAAACAGGGAATTTATTTTGTGTAGCTAATGAGAATACATGATCCATGAGAGTTTTGTTTTTCTCATGAGTCTGAACATATCTCATTTATGGATATATGTGATTTCCCTGTACATGCTGGTGGTCCTATGAACTTAACCTAATTCATTGATTTTTTTTTTACTTTGCACACTTGAAATGGCAATTTGACCATGCTACTTTCAAATGGTAGCTTGAGCATTCACACACACACACACACACATGCACACGCACACACTGCCCAAATCAGTTATCTCTATAACCTAAAAAGTGTCTCAAAGAGATATTTCTGTTGTTATTCAGTAGTTTCAGTTGTGTTGTGACCCCACATGGGGTGAAATAGTTTGCAGTTTACTTCTCCAGTTCATTTTACAGATGAGTAAACTTAGGCAGACAGGGTTAAGTGACTTGCCCAGAGTCACACAATTATTGTCTGAGGCTGGATTTGAACTCAAATCTTCCTAACTCCATTCCCTGTGTCCTATGCACTGTACCACCTAGCTGCCCTAAATAGATATTTAATAAGTGTTGAATTGCATTTAATATCCTCTATATATCAAATTTCATTCAAATACATGGAGAAATTACAGAAAACATTCTTGAAATATTTATTCATTTTTTTAAATATGGCAGACAATCACAAACTAAATTTATGGTGCATCTTTTTTATCAAGTAGTAGTTACCAAATTTTATCCAATTAATCAACTTCTTCAAAAGCTATCATAAAACAAAGAATCAAGTGGTCAAGATGAAATAAAATACATAATTTATGCAATAAGATCACTAAGATTTGGAATCAGAAAACCTGGATTTGGTCCTAACCCTATTCCTAACTGAGGAGGTACAAGCTCCTATGTGAGCTTGTCAAAATCACTTAAACTCTCCTGGCCTCAATTTCTTCAACTATAAAATGAAGGGGTTGAACTAAGTAATTACTAAGGCCCCATCCAGCTCTAAATCCTGTAAAACTCATATAAAGTAAAATAAATATCTCAATTATATCACTAAGAATTAATCACATACCTCAGAGATTACACATACCACATGCATAATTATGCTAAGTGACTCGTGGCTTAGGAAATAAGCAACAGGGACAGATGTGAGTCCAACTCTCCTCAGAATTCAGAGTCAGTTCTTCTTCTACTATACCATGAAGCTTCTTGGAAGATAGGACTAGCAAATAAATCCTGAAGATGTGTCAGATTTACCCAGAACATTTTTTTGGTAGTTGCACATCTTAGGAAACATAGTGATGTCATTGGAATTAGGATAAAAATTTGTTGCTTCTTGAATGAATTCATGAAGTTCATAATGCCAGAGAGATTCCAGGAGATCCCACTATAAGGAAAAGGAAGAATGAATGAGAACTGAATATTGACAGATGACATGCATTATTCAATAACATTGAACATGTGTCAGCAACCTGATGCCCTACCTGCAAACCCCACAGGCAGATTGTGCAATGGGCAGTCATTTGCTGTTAGTTGTGCTAACAAATCCATTGCCTAGGGGGCAGGGTTTTGTGTGAACTGAAAGTAGGGGCATAATCACAGATTTATAGTAGTCACTTCTCTAACCTTTAAGTCAGTGTTTTATTACTAGTAGCACCATAGGAAGTGCTTATGGATTATGCAAAAAAAAATTAAGAATCCTTTTATAGCAAAAAATATGCAAATTTTGAAGGCATAAACAATATTCAAACAACCCATATTTAAATGAGAACATGTCCATGCATTACACAGCTACAGTAGTATGTCATAAAAATAATTTATAGGACAACAAGAGTTATTTTATTTTCTAATTTCTGCCTTCTAAATGCTGATTGTTTCCCTAAATCACAGCTTTTAGCACCAAGCCTAGAAAGCACTGTCAGCATGTTTATTGCCTTTATGATCTTACTAACTAGAAAAATGTTGATAACCAGAGGTTTGTGAGAACTTTTCTCAGAACCAACAGAATGTGGTAGCACAACTGCTGAATAAATTGCCTAAGTGAGGCTATGTGCCCAGGGAGTACTCAGTCTAATCTGTAGTTCATATTTTTCTTATTACCTCCACATGGAGCTACTCAATGTTGAAGCCTCCTGGATATAATTATTCAAATACCTCCTTTTTACATTTTAATTATAAAAGAAATTCTAAACCATAATCATTAGTGGACAATTTTATAGGATTGTTCATCAAAATTTGGATCATAGATCCTGCAACTTTTATGAAAAACTTTTTTAAAACAATAATGGTATTTTTTCTGCCATTCAACATTTATAAAGTGACTATTATGTGCAAGGCATAAAGTAGAACTCGTGCTACTCAAGGTTTCTCTATTAGTTTGTAAGGACAGCTCAAAGCCTCAGAGAAGGAATTTTTAAACTTGAGCTAATCAAGTTGTATAACATTTCCCCCCAATATTTTCATAACTATTTCAATGTAATTGGATTCTTTTGAGCTCCAGTGTACATTATTTTATATAAACAACATTCTGAGAAATGGTCCCATAGGATTCACCATTGTATGACAAACAAGGTTAAGAATTCCTGCCTTAAAGGTTTTTTCCTGGCAATAAATTAATCTAATAGAAAGGTATTTTTAAAAGGAAAAATTGAGTTGCAAGTTGACAGTCTTGGTCTTTTTGATTCTGGCTTTCCAAGATTCATTCATTTACATTGAAGATCAGAGGATTTGGGGGAGTAGGAGGTGAAAAAGGTGATTCCTTTGTGGTTTGTGAGAAGAAAGCCTTCAAAAAGGTTTGAGGGAGAACAATTTCTGTTTGACAACCCTGAAATTATGGGACTTAATAAGAACTGTCTAACCCCCAATGAGATAGAAGCCTAGAATAAGGAACCTAATAGTGAGAAAAAGGGACTTTAAAAAGTGGGGAAGGGAGGGAGAATGCCTTTGGGTTCTAACCAGTTCACCAGCTGATCTGCGGTTCAAAAGAGTCTGGTCCCTGAAACTAAGTCCCTTTAAATATATGCTGGGTTTTTCTGAAAGAGACCTAAATTTATATTAATTTATATTAACCAAGTCCCATAAATCCTTTTCTACTTATGGGGGGAAAAAGCCACAACTGTTTGTGTCTTCTTTTTTCTCATTAAAAGAGATAAAAAAGTTAGAGCCTCAGCCAAGGACCATAACCAAGGTACAGTAGGGGGCAAAGATGAGAAAAGTCCACTGTGGGGTAGGGTGAGAGGAATCGGAAGAGACAGACAGACAAGATAAAAATGGGGACTAACAGAAGGTGAGATGTCTCACCCAGTGGGGAGCTGTAGAAAAAATGTTCAGAAGGAAACAATGGCCTCTCAACCTCCATTTCCTTACTTGTAAAATGAGAATAAAAGTACTTAACATTCTTTATATTACAGTGTGGCTGTAAGAAAAGCACTATACAAATACCATTTGTAATAATCATCATTTGTGATAAGTAATATTACAAAAGGTAAAGATCAGAAGAAGAAAGAACAGCTGAGAGGTTACTACATTAATCCACATGGTTAACAAGAAGAGACTGGACTAGTATAGAGACAGGAGGAACAGACAGGATGAAATGGATAAGAGGTTTCGGAGGGGAAATGATAAAACTTAATGACTCATGAAAAATGAAAGAGAGGCATGAGGTAGATATACCTCTGAATTTTCAAGCCTGGGTGACTGTGAGAATGGTGAGGTCTCTTACAGATAGAGAAGTTAGGAGGGGAAGTGGTTTGGCAGGAATGACCTGCTCTTTCTTTAGGGTAGGTGAATTTTGTAGATTCCATTTGCCTAGGCACTCAGATGTTTGTCTTATAATTACAAATTTATCTCTTTTCTAGAAAAATCTGGCGCATATTTATATATAGAAACCCAAAAGTCTTGCTTTGCCTACTTAATGGTTTTGGAAGGAGTCATGCTGGTTGGTTGGTTGTCCTTTGTTCTCAAAGAGGACCAAAATGACATCACTATGCTTGAGTCAAAATTCAATGTGTCCAACTGTGGCTAATCAGACCAATATGAGATTGAAATGCTCTACCACAGGTTGGGCACAAATAGTCCACAGCAGAATCATCTTTGTAGTTTTTTTTTAATTAAGATTTTTTATTTTTAGTTTACAACACTCAGTTCCACATGATTTTGAGTTCCAGATTTTCTTCCACACTCCCCTCCCCAAGATGGCATGGAATCCTATATATCTACTACACATAACTTTGCATTGAACTTATTTACACAATAGTCAAGTTGTAAAGAAGAATTATGAGCAATGGAATGAATCATGAGAAAGAAGAAACAAAGCCAAAAAAAGAGGAAAAAAAAAGAGGGAGCAAACAGTTTGCCTCAATTTGCATTCAGTCTCCATAGATCTTTCTCTGGATGTAGATAGCTCTCTCCCTCATAAGTCTTTGAACCTCGTATTGCTGAGAAGAGTGAGGTCTATCAAGGTTAGTCGTCACAGAATCCATATATCTGTGGTTGTATATAATGTTCTAGTTCTGCTCCGCTCACTCAGCATTATATTGTGTAGGTTTTTCTAGGTTATTATGAAGTCTATATCTTCCTCATTTCTTAATTCACAATAGTATTCTATTATATTCATATACCATGACTTGTTCAGCCATTACCCAATTGATGGGCATCCCCTTGATTTCCAATTCCTTCCTTTTTTGTGTGTGTTTCGACCACAGAGTGGGATTCCCCACCTGCCACGGTAATCAGGCCAGGTTGGGTAAGCAGACAATTTTTAGGGCACCTTTTCTAGCCCCTTCCTCACACCGGGAGGTGAGCAGGGTGATCCTTAAAAAGCTGCTCAGACACCTGGGGGCTGCCAAATCCCACTGCTGCTTCTAGTGAGAAACTTCCCTATGGCCTGGGCCACCTGTGTGCAGGATTGTGACTACAGCTCCACACCTGCTGTTTCATCACTTGCCTGTCGCCACAAGACTTTTACTAATGGTAAAATAGTATGGGTGAAGTCTTTTTATTTGTGCAGAAATTGGATTTGAGTGAGGCAGAGTTGCATGAAGTCATCAGCCTCTCTCCTCCGGAGTCGTCACAGTCCAGTGCCAGGACAGAATCAAGATGACTGGTGATGGCTCAAGATGTAGCAGATGACCTTGGCATCTTCAATGTCTAACCAAGCTCTAAGTGCTCCACAGCACCTGCTTTAGCTGCCTTCATGGCCATTGAAACAAATTGTTCTCATCTGACCACTCCACCAAGGGAAGTACTCACATGCTTAGGGTAGACACCCCCCTAACTCACCAGTGGGTTTGAAGGGATCATACAAAGGGGAAATGTCAGAGGAGCTGGCTTGCGGAAGAAACAATGAGAATTAGAAGGGAGGCATTAGGAAAATCATATGAGAAAAATCGCACAAATGATCGTAGCATCTCATTAAAAGAAGTGAAGTAGCATCTAGTACTCTATTTCAAGCACCACCACCCACCCCCCAAAATTTTATTCCTTAGATTTGATGTTTATTGAACAATCAAAAGGTGTTCGATCTCTATCCCCTATCTTCTCCACGTTGTTTCTTCTCTGTGGGCAGGGCCAAAAGATAGGTTATATTTGGAACACAGAAAGGCCCGACTAATGACAGATAACTGGCAAATGTCAAAACAAATAAAAGTCTCTGCTTGTGGTGGCACTTATCTTCAAACATTCTTTTGGGAGCCAAATACAGTTTGAGAGTGTTAATAGTCATGATAGAAAACGAATGTATGTTTATCGAATTATTGACAAACAAGTCTCCTCCCTGTATTTCATTGGCAGTTAAGTGGAGCAGTACATACAGAACTGAGTCTGGCATCAGGAAGACCCGAATTCAAAACAAGTCACAGAAAATTGTAAGTGATACAATCCTGGGCAAGTTACTTGAGCTTTGTCTGCTTTAATTTCTTCATCTGTAAAAAACTCCTGGAGTTGTTATGACAATTAAAAATAAACCTTAAGGTGATATATTAATATTAATTATTATTACTATTATGTCAGGCTGGGCATGAAAGTGAGGTAAAGTTTAACTGAAAGGTAGGAGGAAGTTGGGGACTGATGAATGACATCAAACGTATCTCAAAGACTAGTAACTTTGTTAAACATCAGAATTCAATCAAACCACTAAAAAAAATCATCAAATATGCTTTAAATATGGAGTCATGCATATAGTACTCCTGATGATATAGAATCTCAGCAGGCCAAGTCCCTATTTGTACTAAATTCCCCAAAAGGATTTTGTAGCAATAAACAAAGCATATGAGCCCTTCACATCTCCATATTTACTGATAAAAAATGTTTACCACAGGGAAAGGCATATAAATAATTTGTACCATACCTCAAAATATACTTTCAATGGGATATTTCATGAAGTATTTATATAGCACTGTTGCAGATTCCAATGAACCATAAATCAGGCCACTCTTCAATACCACAAGTAATTCCAAAAAAAATGAACTCTGTGTTCGTGGAAACATGTCCACTATGCTAAATTTCTGTTGTTTTCTGTGCCTGATTTCTCCTCGTTCACTTGGAAGTCACAGTAGTTGTACACTTGTAACATTTTCAAAGGGCTCCTGTATTCCATGGCAAAGTTTGCCCAAAGTGCATACCTTATAAAATCTGTTTTGCTATTCTACAGTGAAGGTTAAGGTTGTGTTCTCAACATAATAGAGAGCTGAAGTCACTCTGTGCTACACAGGAACAATTAGGCAAACATTAGCAAAATACTAGTATACTGGAAGCATGATGAGTGTGTGCCCCTGGCAATGGAAGAAGGTATGGTCTTTGAAAACAATCTAACATATTTAAAGAAAAAAATATTCTTTATTCCAATAAGGGAAAATAATTGAAGAAAGATAATGATTCCTTTACTTCCTGACGTATAAGAAAGTGTTATTTTACTTTGTGAGGGCAGAGGAAATTATGAAATCTTAGAATTGTAATATTTTTCACAGATAGTCTGGTCCAATTCATGACCACATCATTATTCCATCGACATCTCTCAGCTGCTCAGATGGATCTGAGACCTCACTGATACTGATATTCCCTCCAAGGATAAATGTGACTACCTATGTCCTTTCAAATGATTGCCACAGGGAGTACACCCAACTGGAGGAGGATATTCTCTGTTTTCTCTTTACGTGACAAGTATACCAGAGTAGCACACAGGCCATTCAATATTTAGTCCCTGATCTTGCCACATGACCAGTTCATTTTAAAAATCCTATCTTTCTTTGACATCTTTGCTCCATTTGTCCATCAGATTTCCTTATTTGTTAAGTGTTTCAGCGTGCATATAGCCACCATTTGCCTCTCCATTACCCTCAGACTAGTACACAAGTTAATTTTTTTAAACTATATTGTCCTATGATTTATAATCATGCAGTAACACCAGGATAATACTGATATTAAAAAGATGGCCCTTTATTTCAAGGACAAATTTGGCATTATTAAAGGAGTACTACAATTTTTCAAAGGTAATTTTAGCTCCTCAGTTCAGGGCCCAACTCAATGACTATCCCCAGTGTCTGTCTAAGGTACATATTCTGATTGATGAAGTGTATCCATTATAAATATAACTATTTTTTATAGCCTGGACAATAAGCATTGTTTAACCACTTTGTTTTTCTTATGTGAACTATTAGGCCGAACAGTTTTTCCTAGTTGTAGATCTCATGCAGGAGGCCATGTAATATTCTTGATGCTTGCTGTCCCCATGTTTGATGTTGTTGTGTTTGATGTAACATGCACAATGTCATCTGAAAATGGATCCGTCTGGAAAACTTTACATTCTATATAGAATCTCTCTACAACTGGAACTCCACGCTGATAGTCTCTATTACAATAGTTAATATCTTGGAAAAGATCCTCTCTCCTAAAAGATCCCTGACAAATGGTCACCTGGTCTCAATGTTTGAATCCCTCCAATGACAGGGAACTCAGGCAGCCCAGTACATGGGTTCTCCAGGGGAGGGTAAGCAAAGACAGAAGAACACAAAGTACATTGGATGGATAGGTATGGCGCTAGATACCTTTGCTTTAGTTATAGTAAACACATGAAGTATTTGTTGACTGAATACAAGAATGACTGATAAGAATGGGTTGAACTGACTTGTCTTCACATGCAAATGAAGTTTTCACAGTAGCATCACCTGATTCACTGATACATTAGAATTTGGTTGATTTTTTAAAATTATGCCATCTTTGGTTTCACAAGCAAAAAAATTAAAGAAAATAGTATAAAATAGAACAAAACCTTTGCTGGCAGAAGCAGTTAAGTCATATTAGCAGGTTGACAGTAATATAAAATGGTTTGGGCAGGCATTGCTGAGGGCTGAAGCTTTTTTTTTTTCCTTTATCACAAGAATCTTGACTGGTTTCTCCAAATGTTGTTCCTAAAAAACATTGAAATTTTTCTCATCAGCATTCAGTGCAGGTGTACTAGTACAGGCTATATTCTTCACAAAATGTCCTTTAGAATTCAGTTTTGAGGGAATGGTTTTTAAAAGCTGGAAGCAATAAATGCCAAGGGAGTGACAAAGTTGCCTGATCTACTGTCTCCAGGAGGAGGCAAAGTGTGAGGCTGAGTTAGACAAATCTCAAAATTCCAGGCTCAGAGAAATCACTTTCTTTTTTGGGTAACCTAAGCTTAGGAGATTTTAAAAAATGTTTTATCTAAGTGATTGAATGTTGATATTTATTAAGTGTCCATAATGGACTATATTGACACATTTACATTCTGAGGATACTACATGGAGAGATCAGTTTCTCATAGAGCACAGACTCTGTAGCTGCTTTCTCAATGCCTATTCGTATTGGAAGACTGGATCCCCAGAACACAGCTGCTACATCCTCCTACAGCGTTCTAGAAGTAGCCCTGAAGGGTTGAGGACAATTTTTTACTGCTATCGCTCATGAACCCGTACTAGTGTGCTTCTTCGCAAGGATGATAAGTTGATGTCAATTAATAAACCAGATTAAAATAGCTTTGAGAAAAGGTATTTACTAATATAGCATAGTAAAATCAGTTATTACAAAACACCCCCTAGTCTGTGATAATTCTGCTACAAGTACATACATAGTCCAGGGAAAAGTAGTCTCACAATTAGAGAGCGAGTGTGGCAAGAGGGTAACATGGCTTCTGGCTGTTGGAAGTCCTTTTTTTCCCATTTGTAGAATATTCATGAAATTCAAGTTAAGTGTGTTGGAGCTTCCTGATGGGTCTTTATAGAATCTTTCTTTTGTGTATCTAATTCATCCTTCCCTCCTAAGAGAGACACTGCTATGAGGTGGTCAGTGCCTGTTTGGCCTGGGATGCTGCTACGTTACTGCTGAAGAGTTCATATTGTTTGAGCTTCCAGAGTTTACAAGGTCATACTCCACTTAAAGGGAAAGAGACCAAGACTCATCTTGTCTACTTCCAAGCCATTCCCTTTCAAACAATTAGCAGGAACAGCTCTCTGCTGGCTCCCCACTGAAATTTCTTGGGTTCTGACCTTGTCTGCTATTGCATATACATATGTGTGTGTGTGTGTGTGTGTTTGTGTGTGCGTGCATGTGTGTGTGTATATATATGTATATATATATGATATATTTTTAAAATATATTTTATATGAAACCCCAGCCAAAGGCATTTCCTCATGTGGCATCATTTAACTTTATCCAGTGACCTTCACTCTTTCCAAATTGATAAAAGACTTTTTCTCACATAATAAAATGGTTTTAACTAATTGATTCTATGGAGATGACTATGCCTTGTTAACACCTAGGTCACTGATTTGAATGGAAAAGTCTTGGTTCTATGTAAGTATTGAGTAATTATCTCTTATACCAAAAAATCTTTAACTGCTTTTTCTTCTAATTTCATAGTAATAACATCAAGAGCACAGATGGAGAGGGCAAAGCTTTAATGACTGCTGTTAGAGTAAATGGCTATATATAAATTCCTTACTATGCTTTAAATATAGAAGAAGTTTTCAGGCAAGTGAGAACAAAAAATATATTTTTGGAGAAAGAAAGCAAAATAGGTAAATATGAAATATTTCTGTGGTTATTGTAGCCATGGAATATGATAAAATTTACTATAGGAACCAAAAGTGAGGCTTAGATGGAATTATACCGTCATACATTTAGAACTGAAAGGGAAATGAGGCCAACTGATACTCTTATTTTAGAGATGAGAAAACTGAGATGCAGATAGAGTAAGCAACTTGTCCAAAGCTATACAATTATTAAGTGGCAAATCTTGATTTCAAATTCTGGTCTTCTAATTCTAATAAAACACCCTTTCCATAGAACCATAAGTCAAAGATGTCCAAATTCACCTTCTTACTGTGAATAATCCTCAAAGATGCTTATCATGATTTTAATTGTCATCAATGGGCTAAGAATCAAGCTTGTATGTAAGGACTTAAGGAGTAATACAGACAATCCTAAAACTTGTATTAGAGCCCAAAACATCACATTTGAAACAAGGTTTTGAATCAGTAAAGTATAAAATAGCATGAAACAAAATGAGCTGGAGCCGAATTACTAATAAAAAATTACTATAGAACACTGCAACTACCAAGTACTTACCAAGATATACATGCTGCTATAAAACAGAATTCCTCAGTCTAACTGTGTCTTAGGAGATTCAAAAATTAAATGTCTTTCCTCCCTCTTTCTAAAGGTCTAGGTATTAACTATAGAAAGAAGGACTAGACACCCTCCGGTCCAGAAGGTACTATTTTCCCTTCCTGGATGAGCTCTAGGTAGGCAACACAATATAGGAGAAACATCATTAGATTTGGAACCAAAAGCACTGATTTCAAATCTCAGTGCTATTATGGGATTCCTGTACGACCTTAGGGAAGTCTAGTCATTTCTCTGAACCTTAGTTTCTTCATATGTAAACTGAAGGAAGAAGGGAGGGAATAGACTAGGTGATAATCAATAAGATCACTTCCAACTCCAGATCTTGTAAATTGCTAAGGGTAAATAACTACTGTTATCAAGACTATGAATTACCAGAAGATTTAGTTCTGTAGCCAAATGGTGTATCTAATAGCATGTCAGTCAGTCAACAAGCATTTATAAAGTGTTTACTATGTGCTTAGCACTGGAAATACAAAGGAAGGGGGAAAAAGCAGTCCATATCTTCAAGGGGTTTACTGACTGTCTTACTGGAGGAGATTACATGCAAACAACCATGTACAAACAAAATATAAACAGGATAAATTGGTAGTAATATTATAGGAAAGTCAACGATAGCATTAAGGTGGATGGGGAAGGGCTTCTTACAGATTTTAGCTGATTTTAGCTGACACTTTAATGAAGCCAGGGAAGTCAGGGGATGGAGGTGAAGATGGGGAGTATTTCAAGTTTGGGAACAAGTGAAAATGCACAGATTTGGGAGATGGAGAGTTATATAAGAGGAACAGCAAGGAGGCCAGTGACATTGGATTATAGTTTACACAGAGAGGCATAAAGTATAAGATTGAAAATTTAGGAAGGGATTACAGGGCTTTAAATGCCAAACAAAGGGGCTTATATTTGATCCTTGAAGTAATAAGGAACCACTAGAGTTTATTTAATAAAGCTGTAGCATAGCCAGATATTTGCTTTAGAAAGATCACTTTGACAACTGGGTGGAGGGTGGACTTGAGTAGGGAGAGACCTGTGGCCAGAAACTAACTAGCAGATTTTTATAGGCTTGAGGTGATGAGGGGGCTGCATTAGGTCAGTGGCATTGTCAGAGAACATAAGGGAGCATATATGGTAAATGTTTTGAAGATGGAAATGGACAGGACTTGGCAACAGATCATTGGATATAGGAAGTAAGAGTGAAGAACTGAGGATCACACCTAGGTTGAAAGCCTGGGTGACTGAAGATGGTGGCTTTAGCAGTAATAAAGTAATTTAGGAAGAGAGGGGGTTTTGAAGAGAAAAATGATGAGTTTAGTTTTGCATAAGAGTTTAAGATGCTCACAGGACATCCAGTTTGTAATGTACAAGGGGCACCTGGAGTTACAAACCTGGAGATCAAAAAATATGTAAGGGCTTTGATACGAGAATCATCTTCACGGAGATGATAGTTGAGTCCGTGGAAGCTGATGAGATCACTTAGCAAAGTAATGTAAAGGGAGAAGAGAGGAGGACCTGAGAAAGATGTTTGGGGGTGGGGGACACAGACTGATAATGGGAACGACCTGGATGAAGATCCCCCAAAGGAGACAGAGAAAGATCAGTCAGACCGGTAGGAGGAAAACCAGGAGAGGAGAATAATGTTAATAAATTATAAAGAGAAAAGAGTATCCAGGAGAAGAGAGTGATTGACAATGACAAATGCTACAGATAAGTCAAGAAGGATGAGCACTGAGGAAAGGTCATTAGATTTGGCAATGATGAGGTCAATGATAACTTTTCAGAGAGCAGTTTCCACTGAATGAATTCAATGGAATGAATTCAGACTATAGAGAGTTTAGAAAGAGAACATCCACAGGAAAGTAAGGGGAAGGGGATAAAAAAGGGGGGATGATAGAAGGGAGGACAGATGGGGAAGGAGGTAATCAGAAGCAAACACTTTTGAAAAGGGACAGGGTCAAAATTGAATAAAGGGGGACAGGATAGGAAGGAAGGAAATAGAGTGAGCCTTTCACAACATGAGCATTGTGGAGGTGTTTTACATAATGATACAGGTGTGATCTATGTTGAATTGCTTGCCTTTCCAGGGAGGGTGGGTGGGATGGGAAAATGGGAGAGTATTTGGAACTCAAAGTCTTAAAAGCAGATGCTCAAACAAAGTAGGTTTTTTTGCATGCAGCTGGGAAACAAGATATATAGGGAATGGGGCATAGAAATCTATTCTGCCCTATAAGAAAGTAAGAGGAAAAGGGATGGGGGCAGGAGTGCAGTGACAGAAGGGAGGGCTGACTGGGGAACAAGGCAATCAGAATATATGCCATCTTGGAATGGGGGGGGGAGGGTAGAAATGGGGAGAAAATTTGTAACTCAAAATCTTGTGGAAATCAATGTTGAAAACTAAAATATTAAATAAAAATGATAAAATTCAAAAAAAAAGAGAACAAATGGGAAGGGAGTAGAGGTACCGATTTTAGATAGCTTTTTCAAGGAGTTTAGCTATGCAATGAAGGAGAAAGGATAACTAGAGGGGATGGACAAGAAAAAATAGTATTCTTAAAGAATAGAAGAGACATGGTCATGTAGGTAGCAGGGAATCAGTTAGGTAGGGAAAGATGGAAGATTAGTAAGAGATGAGGCATGATAGAGTGCAGGTGGCACGGTGGATAGAGTACCAGGCCTGGATTCAGGAAGATTATTCTTCCTGAGTTCAAATCTGGCCTCAGACAGTTGCTAGCTATACGACCTTGAGCAAGTCACTTAACCTTGTTTACCTCAGTTTCCTCATCTGTAAAATGAGCTGGAGAAGGAAATGGCAAACCACTCCAGTATCTTTGTCAAGAAAATCTCAAATGGAGTCACAAAGAATCAGACACAACTGCAAAATGACTGAAAGAGATAATAGAGGGAACAAATTTCTGGGATGGAATGATATTGAGTTCATGTAGAGGGGATTACTTTGTTAAAGAGAAGAGCATGTAGCCAACTTCAGGGCACTGAAATGTAGTTCACTTCCAGTGTACTGACATTTTTAAGATGGAATCATACACCCTGGTCTTCTTTGCCAAAGCTCAACTTTATATAAATAGATGAAAACATAGTTGATAGATAAATAAAGATATATATATGGCCTTGGGAAAGTCATATAACCTCCCTGGGCCTCAGTTTCTTTATTTGTAAAAGTGAGGTAGTTTGATTAGATAGTCCTTAATCTGCATTCCTGTTATATGTGTGTGTGCAATATATTACTATATGCTTACCTTCTACCATGACATCTTCTATGGATGAAATAACTACTGAAATTTATCTTTAGTTGTTGTTCAATTGTTTTAGTCATGTTCAACTCTTTGTGACCCCATTTGGGGTTTTCTTGGCAAAGATGCTGGAGTGGTTTGGCATTTCCTTCTCCAGTTCATTTTACAGATGAGAAACTGAGGCAAACAGGGTTATGTGACTTGCCCAAGATCACACAGCTGACATCAGATTTGCATTCATGAAGATGAGTCTTCCTCACTCCAGGCCCACTATTGTATTCACTGTGCCACCCTGTATCTTTAGTAGAATAGCAGTAATGGTATCCTTCTAGGCAACTAACTTTTAAAAACTGAATGTTTCCAATAATAGAAGATTGGACCGTATTCTGCTTACATAAAAATTTTGCCACTAAATATACTTCAGTCAACCAATACCACAAACCCTTATGCTCCAGGATAAAAATAATTTATTCTAAGTAGTAGCCTTTAACCATTACTGACTTTATAGTTTTGCTTAGTTTAGCATATGCTTATCATATCACATCATAAGGCACAATGATTTCTAACAAAATATATCCAAAAATAATATATTAATGTTACCAGTTACTATTTTTTTTAATTACCCTGTAATAAGGACCCTGTACTGATCCATATTCTATTTGGGAGAAAATTGACTTTGTGTAAGATGTCATTACCTAGGATCTGTTGTAAATAATGCATCCATCTACTGCCTAATTCACAATAAGAAAATCTGCTCATAATATGTAACTATTCATTCAACCCTATTGCCCATCTTATCTTGAATCATTTCCTAAATCCTAAGACACTTCAGGTCAGAGGGAAGTAGAAAGCATATAAAATTATTCTTTGTCTAATAATGAAATTGGCCACATTTTGGGTGCCCTGATAAAGGTTAGCATCGTCTATAATGTGAAGCAATATCATCAAATTAACTGGAACATCTAACAGATGTGCCATGTGGTGATTCATGAAGGGGCAGAAACTTAAGTAGCAGCTATTTATATGTTAATTAACAATGTGACATACTGATAGATTTCTGTCATCAGTCTCTGCACATAATCTATTGCTTTTTTTTTTTAATTTTCTCCATGTATAAGAGGAAGGAGTTGCCCTCCCTGGCCCTCTTTTAAGTATAGTCATGCAAATTTATACCATTCCATGATCTCATTAATGAGAAGGCATCATTGATGCCAAGAATAAAAATTGTTTTATTTTATGGCATAATAATAATCATATAATTTATCATCAGTGTCTTATGAAGATTCTAAAAGGTTTTCTTAGAATCATCTTTATAATCCTCAAGGGATCCCTCAGAGAATAGTAGATAAGCTACACATAAGTATATGTGGGTGTTTAGCTTATCTAGTGTTATATAGTTAAACATAGTTTATATACCAATGTATCTATATATAGTTATGCCTATTTAAACATATGTAACTGCTTGTATATAAAGATTGGAATCAGGACTAACCCTGTGATTTAATTGGTATTGGAGTCTCTAACACAAAGAATCTCCCTCCACCGATGTAAGTCAGCACCTTCTTAGCAAATTATTGTCTTAAAGAGTTGCCTAGATGTTAAATGACTTGCCTAGGGTTATATAGCTTGGGTGCATCAGAAAGGACTTCAATCTAGTTCTTCCTGTTGACTCCCCCCTTATCTCTCTTTCTCTCTCTCACTCTCACTCTCTTGCTCTCTCTCTTTCTCTTGCTTTCTCTCCACATATGTATATATATATATATATATATGTACAAATATATTTACATAGTTTTATATATATAGCATATGTTATATTTTCATACATACATATAACTTAAATGATGTTAATAGATACACAAAAGTTGAAAGTTTTTATCTAAATTCACCCAGAAAATCTGAGATGCAGCTAAGCATACATCCTCATTTTCCAAAGTAAAAATGTAGTTACAAAAATCATCTTAAATATAAAATTAATTTTAAAGAATTTATTAAAGTTAACATTAATTATTAAAATCATGAATGTGGGAATTATCTTTCCTATTACTGGTCATAAGTTAATCATTAACAATTATTACAGCAATATTACTTCTTACTTGCTTTTCTTTGGCCCTCCTTCATACTCCTCCTCCTAAAACATACAAATATATATACATATACACAGACACAGACAGACAGACAGACAGACAGACAGACAGACACACACACACACCAGAAAAATTCTCAAATGGAATGCTGCTAATAAGTGTCCAGTAAATGATGAGTATAATTCAGTTTAAAATAGAACTCTGTCTTTTCTTCCCTAACTTCATATATTTAGTTTCATCATTAAAGATCATGGACTCCAAACATTTTGGAAGAGATATTTGGAAAATGGATGTAATCTGTAAACATTTTCAAACAGGGCTCATCAACTTAGCTGGTCTCTATCGTTTGGAACAAATGCCCTCTAAATGGCTGTTCTTTGTGGGCAAGCTGTCACATACACCAGAGAAATGAAAACAACCTATACGCAAAATGTAAATATTTGAAGCTGAAATTATTGGAATTAAATCTTGGTATGTGGTTAACTGGCCTTTGGTCTAAAATGGACAAGAACAGAATTTTCAGTTTGGCATAGTCCTCCAAACTGAGGATCACAGAGTCAGCCCCTAAGCTCAAGACAAAGGTAGACCTACAGTGGCTGAGTTCTTCCTCTGACCCCATAGTACAGATTCAGCCATAGGAGCTCAAAACAGAAGTAAGCAGTTCTATGACTTAAAATCTGTAACACCTTCTTGCTAACTAATGGGAGATGGGACCATCTGCTATCTATGGGAGCTTTGCTCAGGGACAAGTCAATAGTTCCATTGCCTGGACCCAAGTCATGGTCTAGAGCAGAGGTTCCCAAACTTATTTGGCCTACCACCCCCTTTTCAAAGAAAAAAATACTCAGCACCCCCTTGGAAATCTACTTTCTTTAACTCCTCAACTTTTTTTTAAATTTGTGTCATTTAAAAATATATATAAGTTTTTTAAATGACATACCTTAAACTTTAATAATTTAGTTTAAACTTGCCTTTTTTCCTGCACTGAAATTTTGATGATGCAATATTGTGTCACATAACCCTATATTATCATATGTCAGCAAGTCATTACATGCATATAAATTCCTGCCAATACATGCTGGACTCCCTGACATGCTCGCCTGCCAACGCTTGCTTGCTAAGACCTCTCAATGGACTTGACCACTGATTGGTTATAACTTGCATTTTATGTGTTTATTTTGAAAATAATGTAATCACTATGACTGTAACTCTGTTACACAAGACATGAAGCATGTATGAACATTTTTTCAGATTTTTCTTTCTTCTTTTCTTTCTTTATGCTTCCACCGCCCCCTTGTTTTTATTCAATGCCCCCCCAGTTGCACCTGAAGCTACTACCATCCCTCTGGATCATTGCAGCCCCACCCACCCAAGGGTGGTATTGCCCACTTTGGGAACCTATGGCAGAGCCCAGAAAGCCCAAAATGACAGCACTCATCCCCTACCCCCATTAGACAACATCATAAATTAGACAGGTACATACATACACACATACATATGAAGATATTGACAACAGTGAGACAACATACCAAAATTTGGGGGACACAGCCACAGCAGTCCTCAGGAGAAAATGTATATCTCTAAAACACTTTAATCAACAAAAAAGATGAAGACCAGGTCAAATCTTTGGATATGTTGCCAAAAACATGAAAAAAAACTTTATGTAAAAATTCTATTTTATTTAAAAATTCTATTTAGGATTAAATGTAAAACTTCAATTAAATATTAAAAAAGAAATCCTAAAAATGAAAGAAGAGATTATTTAAATCAGAAATTTTAATTAATCAATTAATTAAACTATAAGCTTTTTAAAGAAGCAATAAGATAGATAAGCCATTAGCTAGTTCAATTTTTTGAAAAAGAGGAACACAAATTTCAAGTATCAAAAATGAAAGAAGAGAATTCACAACAAATGAATAAAAATAGAAGATATTATGATTATTTTTTCAATGATATGCCAATAAAATTCACAATTTAAATAAAATGGATGAATATTTACAAATTATAAAATACCCATGCTAACAGAACAAGTATCATAAAATTTAAACAACTCAGTCTTAGGGGGGAACAAGCCATAAATTAACTCCCAGTGAAAAAGGGGAAAAAGAACCTGTTAACTGGTGGATTGATAAGCAAATTCTATCAAAATGTAAAAACAAAACTAATCCTACTATTAAAAATTGTTTTCACAAATGGAAAATAAGGGCTTCTACTAAATTCTTTCTGAGATAAAAAAAAATCATTTTGATACATAAACCAGAGAAAGTCAAAAGAGCAAAAGAAAAATATAAACCAGTATCCTTAATGAACCGCAATTTTTTTATTTGATGGCAAAGAGGCTATGTCAATATATCAAAAGATTGTACACTATGACCAGGTTGGATTTATAACAGGAATACAGACTTGGTTCAATATTAGAAAAACTATAAACATAATTGACCCTATTAATCCTCATATAATATGAACTCAAACTTCAGAGCCCAGAATAGAACACAATACTTCAGAGGTAGTCTGCCTAGGGCCAAATACAGAGCAACTATTGCCTCTTTATTCCTGGAAGCTGTGCCTCCCTTAATGTAATCCATTAGCTTTTTTGGTTGCAACATCACATTACTGACTCATGCTTAGATTTCAGGCCACTAAAATCCTCAGATACATTTTAAGCAGCTATCTGACTATACTAACCCTAGCTTACATTTCTGAAGTTGATTTTTTTAATCCATGTATAAATTTTTACATCTTAATTTTTACTACTGAATTTCATCTTATTTAATCCACTGACCTACCCTGTCATGACTTTTTTGGATCTTGACTCTCACTTCCAATGTTAGCTATCCCTATCAGATTTGTGACATCTGCAAAGTTGATTTGCATGTCATTTAAGCTTTATTTCCTATGTTATATGACTATAAGTAACAAAACACTAGTCTCCAAAATATTCATTTCACCAGAGGGCAATGGTGAACTGCATGGTGAGGGTGAGCAGCCCACCCGTCTTCAATGCTACAGGAAACATCCATGTCAATGAGATCACAAATCCATTTAAATTGAACAATATGATTTATGAGTAATTTTGAGATCTAATATTCTATAATGCTCTACCAGCTCATGTCCATAACTTCCTTCAAGGCTCAGTTCAAATGTCATTTATTCTAAGAAACATTCCTTTAATGATTGATCCCATTCCACTCTAGTCATTCCATTATTTAATGGTTCATTAACACCTCCATTTCACTCTTACCATGTCTTTTTTTCCTTTGCAGTTGTTTTGTCATTTTGTTTATATATAGTCTGTCTCCCCCAACTTAATTTCAAGCTTTTTTATGACAGGGATTTTGTTTCTCATTCTATTCTATCATTTAAGGACTACCTACTATAATTCTCTTCACATAATTGGCATTAAATAAATGATTGCTTACTGAAAGGAGATCATGGTTTAAGGTACTAAGAAGGAACATAAGCACCCAAGGACCATGTCAAGTGGTTTATCCACAAACATGTAAGCACATAACTCTTCAGCTGTTCAGTCCCTTGGGCAAGTGTGGTCACTGACTCAGACATCTTGTGGAATGTTTACCCTAGTCAGGAACTCAAAACTTTGAGTCTCTCCTTATATCTATTGCTGTTCTTTAGCAAACTCTTAGTGACCAAACGAAATGAGGCCCTTTGGGACAATCAATTGATAAGCAGCCCAACCTCAACCCCCTTTATCCACCATAAAAGAAACATTGTTAGGACAGCCCTTGCACACTTTCCATACCTATCGAATTGAAGCTGCCTAAACAGTTGATGGTTTCTAGTATGTAGGCAGGTCAATTAGCAGTCAAACATGGAGTCACTTCTGTCACCTAGGACCTAGTAACAGGCCAATCCTCACATTTCCTAATGAAACAAGCATATTAAAATTAATATATAGAGAAAGTATTTTGGACCTTTATTTTAATATAAAAGTCGCCATTTTTAACGAAGCTCTTTTAATTTGCCTTTGCCCTCCATTTGTAAAAATAGACAGGATTATGTTGTATTGGTCACTTACAGTGTAAAGATCTCTAAAATATCAATAATGATCTTAACATATCCATATCATGAATATGGAAGCAGCATGGCTTCAGAATTAGGAAGACAAGCCTTATGTCTCACACTCACTGGCTATATGATCCAAGGTAAGTCCCTTAATCTCTTAGGTTAAGGTGATTCTCAGTGAGTTGCAGTGTAGGTGTCAATCTGCATTGGTAGAGGAAGTTTTCTTGTTGGGAATACCTTGTACCTTTAAAAGAAAATGTTTGGTCTAGCAAGTTTTTAATCCATGAATATTTTAAGATTAATAATGTTATAAAAATACCTAATCATTTAGACATTTGAGAGGCAACATGATATTCTGGAAAGAACACTGGATTTTGAAATAGGAGGAGTAACTTAAAATCTTACATATGCCATTTATGACTTGTATGACTATAGATAAGTCACTTTGCTTAAATTAAATTATCAATAAAAATGAAGATTGGAATAAATGAGCTCCAAAGTTTCTTGTAACTCTAAATCCTAGGATCTTAGTAGAAATCTACTCCACCCACAATTAATCACTAAATGCCCAGACTTGAATTAATCAATCCAAAGTAAAGTAGGTATAAATAAAAAGCTAGGTATAAATAAATAAGTAAAATAATGAATGAATGAATGAGAAAGAATCTTAAGAGTTTGGGGTCATTGAATGAAAGCAGATGATGCCACACTTCAAATATCGTACAATTGGTTGAAGAAAATAAGTTAAACTTCGTGGGGGACATATATAAAAATGGAAACCAGTCTGGGAGTTGGAGGTCAGTGTTAATCCAGTCTAGCAATAAGGGAATTCCATCAGCCCCTAACTGGGAACTGTTTGGGGGAAGGTGAGAATTATTCTTCCTATCCCACCCCTCAGAAAACTCTTTGAGTTTGAGAGTACCTTCAAAGGTTCCATCAGCTAGGTAATCCAATAGATAGAGCTCCAGCCTGGAGTCAGGAAGACCTGAGTTCAAATGTGACTGCAGACATTTACTAGCTATGTGACTCTGCACGAGTCACATAACCTCTGTTTGCCTCAGTTTCTTCATCTGTAAGATAATAATAATAGTACCTATCTGCCATAGTTGTGTAGGTCAAATGAGATAAGTGTAAATTGCTTAGCAATGTGGTTGGTACATAAGCACTATATACATGTTAGCTATTATTGTTGTTATCCTTGTTATTATAGCAGCCATTAGAACAGTAATGACTGAGAATGGAGGAAATACATAAAGATGTGTGTACTGCTAAGGTGATCAAAGATCTTCCCCACCCATTCAATAGGCCTCAAGTGGAGCTAGTTAAGGGAAGCTTGATTAGGAGAGGCTTACTTGTAGGCAGGCCCATACCTTTTTGCTACTAGGTGCTAAGCCCCAGGCCTACACATGGTATATGTGCCCTGTGGGTAGCCATTAAGCTCAGACAGAAAAGCAGTAAAGATCAGAGAACTTTGAGAAGAAGAAGACGAAGAAGAGAGAACTGTGAGAAAGGATGGAGAACTGGAAGAGATAGAGAGATAAAGAGACAGAGAGAGAACTGGAAGGACTCTGAGAACTGCAAGGGCTTTCAGAACTGCAGGAGGAGAGGATACAGGCAAGCAGACAGTTGGGATTCATGAGTGAGTGTTTACAGGAAGGCCCTAGCAGAAGGGAAGTTTATAGGATGACTTGGCTCTTTGTTGTGCTACTGTGTTTTAATCTCCTTGCTGTTACATTGAGGTGGACTTACTGGTTTTGGAATACAATTACTGCTATGTTGAATTGGGGTTATTGGTTCTGGGATTTGATCCTCTGATGTCTGAATAAATGTTTTACTTCTGCCTTCTATACAGAGAGTCTCTTATACTTTGCGATTCTGAACTACACAGGCATATTCATGGTCAACATCGATATTATGAATTTTGCCTTACTGATTCATGGTGATAACAATAGCATCAGGAAATGAGACTCTTCATTTTGGAAAGAATGCTGGTTATGGACCCTAAAAAGGCAGAAATTCTAGAGGCCCAGCAAAAAAGCTATACCTAAGGCAAATATCATAGGGACTCTACAAAGGGAGAAAAAGGACTTCCAGTAACCAAGAGTTATGAACTATACTTTTAACATATATGTTCTCTACTTATGTGTCTTACTACCATCATACTCTAAGTTTGAACACACTCTTCTGTGGCACATTGCATGCCCTCAGTTTCAGGGGTAATTATTTTTGTAATCCCTATCCTTGTTCTACCTATTTAGTAAAAAAAAAAAAAAAAGTTTTCTAAAAGCAAATTAAGTTCATATGATAATCAGGGCATACTGGTGGAGGACCATGAGTAATAGTAACGCAACCTGCAATCCTTAGTGTTATACTCAGAATCCACAGGGAAGAAGTATTTGATCTTCTACCGGGTATTTGGCCTGCCAGTGTGAAAAGGAAATGGAGCTCACTGTGGTTTGGGGCTTGGGTGGGATATGGGGGAGAGTAGGAGAAAAAGACATGTTACGCTAGGAAACATTGAATCTTTAACTTGAGCAAAAACAAGAAGACATTTGGTCCCTTCCCTCTGCATCTCGGAAGATCTGGATTAAAACCACATAAGCAATAATGCAAAAACATAATTTATTCATGATTTGTTGGGCCACATGCTGAGTCTGGTTTTCAGTCACCCTAGGCTCTTTAGAATTTCCCTTTTTAAAAATTATATTCTAAATGTATTATTGCTCATCCACCATGAACATAAAACAGTTTTTCTTAATTTAACTCAGAGTACAAGGAATAAGGTTTATATTTTTAACAAAGTTATATTGCAGAGAAGTTGATTAGGCATTAATATGGCTCATTTACCAATAAAATGATGCTTAATAAATATAGTAAAAAGTGATTTTCACTTAAAGTCCTTTATAAATCATGAAAAAAGCCTGATAGCAGCTACAAATGACAGATCTAATTGATAGGGTAGAAATGTGTTGATAGAGACATCATCTGTCCACTTAAAAATATATATGTATAGCTGTATATATGTACATATATTCATATATATGTGTGTGTATACATATATATGTATAGATAGATAGATGTACTTTTTGCTAGAGCTAATTACAGATGAAATAATCCATATCCACTTTTTAAGGATAGGGATAAAGTAAGGATGAGGTAAGAGAGAAAGAGGTTTAAGCCCCCTCTTTGTCTTAAAGCTTGGCCTGAAAGGTCCTGAAATATTTTTTGAGATAGAATAATGGGAGAATCATTTGATTGGCAACATAATGAAATTGACATTTTCTAAATATAGAGTAATGAAAGCTGACTATATAAGAAGTTAGGAATACTGCACAAAATCAAAACTTTGTGAAATAACATAGAACAACTGAGGTATTTAGAGCTCTCATTCAGCATCCTGACCCCCAAACCCATCCCCCAACTGATCATAGTAAGTACAAGCAACTTGGCAGGCTAGTGTTTCAAGGGGAAACTATGGGGGTCTCTGTCTCAGTATCTCTGTATTGACTTCGTTTGATTCTTTTCACACTCTACAAGTTTTAGAAGAAAATTATTCTGCCTCAGCATGTGAAGGAGGTCAGAAAATAAAGTACAGAAACACCTAAAGTGGAAGAATTTGAAGCTTCCCTAGGATAAGCTTAATTCTGGTAATTTAAGTTTAATATCAGAATAAAATTAGACACTTGTAGGTCATTTAACACTTAACAAAAAAGACATGAAAATAACAATAACTAATCTTTATTTAGCACCTTAAAGTTTTATAAATATTTTATCATTTGATCCTCACAAAAACATATGAGGTAAGTCTTTTATTGTCCCCATTTTACAACTGAGGAAACTAAGACAGACGGAGGTTAAGTGATTTGCCCAGAGTCACACAGATCTATCTACTCATCCTCATTTCCCAGGTGGTTGCAGTTGTTGGCCTTCATTCTTGAAGAGGACCAAAATGACAACACTAAATTGGGTTCAAGGTACAAGTCGGACTGTGGATGACAGACCAATAGGAGTTCAAAAAGCTCTACCACAGGTCAGGCACAATAGCTCACCTGAATATTTGGAGTGGAGATGTCTCTAAATTTGAATATTTCATGTTTCCTTTGAGCTACCGCACTTCTGCTTTATTCATAGAGCATAGCACTTTCTTTGATGAAGGTGCACCATGCTGGGTGGTCCTGTGCCACTATAGTTACTCAGTGAAACCTTGAAAGTAATCTTGTATCGTTTCTTCTGACCTCCATGTAAGCACTTGCTTTATGTAAGTTCTCCATAAAATAGTCTTTTTGGCAAGCATACATCTGGCATTTGAACAACATAGCAAGCCTATCAGAATTGTGCTCTCTGCAGGAGAGTTTGAATGTTTAGTAGTTCAGCTCAAGAAAAGACCTCAGTGTCCAGTAGCTTATCTTGCCAGATCATCTTCAACATCTACCTAAGACAATTCAAATGGAAGTGATTCAGTCTCCTGGCAGAGTGCTGGTATACTGTCCAGGTTTCACAGGCACACAACAATAAGGCCAACACACCAGTTCTGTAGACCTTCAGTTTGGTCTGCAGCCTAATACCACTTCTCTCCCATACTTGCCTTCAGAGCCCCCCCAAACACTAAGATAGGTCTGGCAATGCATGCGATCAACCTCATCATCTATGCGCACCTCCCTGGAAAATATACTGTGAGGGTAAGTGAACTTATCCACAGGATTCAAAATTTCTCCATTTGTTGTAACCAATAGTTCCATGTATGGATGGTGTGGTGCTGACTGGTGGAGATCCTCTTTTCTTGGTGTTAATTGTTAGGTCAAAATTAACGCAACAGGCAGAGAACCAATCTATTCTTTGTTGCATCTCAGTGGCAGCATTGAGTGCATAATCATACGCAAACAAAAATTCATGTGTCAACTCTCCCTCTACTTTAATCTTGGCTTGTACCCTTTTCAAGTTAAATAGCTTGTCAATGCAGTAGCTGACCTTGATGCCATTTTTGTCCTCCTTGAAAGCATTCGACAACAACATTAAAACATCATGCTAAAAAGCACATGGCAGGGGCAGCTAGGTGGCCCAGTAAGTAGAGCACCAGCCCTGGAGTCAGGAGGACCTGAGTTCAAATCCGGCCTCAGACACTTGACACATGTACTAGCTGTGTGACCTTGAACAAGTCACTTAACCCCAATTGCCTTGCCAAAAAGCAAAGAAAAAATTTAAATTAAAAAGCACACAGCCCTATTTCACTTCATTGGTGACTGGGAAAGTATGAGAGCATCATCCATTATCCAGAATTCATGCAAGCACACCTTTGTGGAACTGGCTTACAATATCAAAGGACTTCTCCAGGCAACCAAATTTTGCCATGATTTTTCACATGACCCCATGACTGAGAGTATCAAAGGCCTTGGTCAGATCTACAATGTTTGTGAACAGACCTGTATTCTGCTCCTGGCATTTTTCTTGGATTTTTTGGCCAACAAACACTGTATAGACCATTCCTTAGCCCTTTCTGAAGTCATACTGGCTCTCAGGGAGATGTCTACATTCCAGGTGCAGGATCAGCCTGTTAGAGAGGACTCTGGAAAGAATTTTGCCCACAATGCCTAAGAGAGAAAACCCTCTGTCATTGCCACAGGACAACTTATTTATTTTTCCTTTATAGAGATGGAAATGGAAGCATACTTGAACTCCTGGGAGATAACCTCCTCCTACTAAATAACCCAAAAAATTTTAGTCAGCTTTTGTATGAGCAGTGGACTGCCTACCTTGTAAATTTTAGCTGTGACAGAATTAGCACCGAGGGCTTTGCCACATGAGAGCAGCCTAATGGCATTCAAAACCTCATTGACTGATGATGGTCTGTTGAGAACACTATGGAAATGTTCAGCTCATCTCTCCAGGATCATGTCTTTATAACTAATCAATGTGACTCCATCAGTGCTGAGAATTTGGGATGCACCATTGGTCTTTGGCCCATAAATAGCCCTCAGGGGATCATAAAAGCACTTTGGATTGTTACTGTGTAAAACTGAATTTCATCTGCCTTCTTAATGTCTTTTGACTCCTGCATAAGTTGGATTTAAGTGAGGCAGAGTTGCACAAAGTATTGGCCTCACTTTCTCTTCCAACATCATGAGAGTCCAATAGAAGGACAAAAGTCAAGATGAATGGTGATGGCTTGGGATGTAGCAGATGACCTTGGCATCTTCAATATCTAACCAAGCTCTAAGCACTCCACAGTGCCTGCTTCTGCCATCATCATGGCCATTGTAAAAAGTTGTTTTCATCAGAGGCTGCCAAGGGAAGCCTCCCCATGCCTGGGATAGATACCCCTTAACTCACCAATAGGTTTGAGATCCCTCAGTTATCCTCAACCTGGTTTATTCCATCTGCCAAAACATTTTACCACGGTGTAGTCATGGCATATGCTACAACTTCTTGGAATCACAAGTTGAGAGTGGGATGAATCAGGTGGACACCAAAGATCGAAAGCAGCCTTGAAAATGGTTCAGCCCTCACACTAGAAGTACTAGTCTTCCTTGAACACCCTATACCCCAGTCTATCAAAAAAAAACCTCCAAGAGATTACAACTCCCAGATCCTCCTTTTTGCATTCAAGTAATGAAGTGGCATCCTCCCAAGCCAACCAAATATCAAGGAATGACTCAATACCTTTTAAAGAAAAAAACTTAACCTAACCTACATAGAGGGGTTAGGACATTGCATCTCCCACAATCTACTCCTCGGTATTAAGGTCCTTAATTTTAGATGGCCTTCCACCACATAAATGACTTCAAGTCTTTTACTGTCCTTCATGATCTCTGTTATTCAAGAAAATTAATATGGGCATCACTAAAAGAGAAAGAGAAAAACTAAAACAAAAAATATAACCAAAAAATAAACACTAAACAATGTAATAATTCTCCAAAAGAATGTCTAAATCCAGGGCAGTAATAAGAATGACCAATTCCTGTGTTTAAATTGTCTGATCCATGTGGTATGTGATACTAAATTTTTTAGTTCACAGTGGGTGTCTCAATGTCAAAAGGGGACCATAAGTAGAAGCAGTACCAGGAATTTTAAGAGGAAGCAAAGATGATAATAATTCCTACAGTCATCAGTCCTTACAATCTGTCTGGGAGAATTGCCCTTCAACCTAATTAGTGTTCCCTGGCCCACCAACCAGGACCTCTCACTCCTTGGGAGCCCCAGACGTGAGGGGAGTAAAATACACCTTTGCCAAATGAAAAGCCTCTTAGGCATTTCCCCCTTCTTCTGTGGGAGCTGATCAAACAATTTTCTTTTCAAAATGGATACATGACATAGATATAGAGAGATTACAAGAAACTTAGAAGAACATGGTACACATTATTTATCATACTTATGGATAGGCAAACAATTTATGGATAAAGAAGAGATAGAGAACAAAGTTAGGTGTAAAATGGATAATTTCTATTACATTAAATTAAAATGGGGTTATATAAATAAAACAAACGTAGCCAAGATCAGAAGGAAAGTAGGATGGGGGGGGGGCGGATTTTATAGACAGTTTCTCAAATAAAGGTCTCATACCCACAATATATAAAGAACTTTGTCAAATCTATCTTCCTCAATTGATAAATTCTCAAAATATATGAACCTGTAATTTTCCAATGAAGAAATCAAAACAATTTATAGTCATATGAAAAAATTCTCTAAATCATTATTGATTAGAGATATGCAAATGAAAACAACATTGAGACATCATTTTACACCTTGGCTAAAATGATTTCAAAGGAAAGCAAAAAAATGTTGGAGAGGATGTGGGAAAAAAATGAAAGGCTAATTCAGTATTTGCAAAATTGTGAACTGATCCAACCATTTTGCAGAACCATCTGGAATTATGATCAAAGTGTTAATAAACTACCTGTACCCTTTGACCCAGCAATACCACAACTAGATCTATTTCCAAAGATAATCAGGGGAAAGGAAAAGAACCTATATTTCCTAAAGTGTTTATAGCAGCAATCTCTGTGGTGGCAAAGTACCAGAAACTGTAGGGATGCCCATCAACTAGAGAATGGCCAAACAAGTTGTGGTATATGATTGTGATGAAATACTACTGTGCTAGAAGAAATGAGTTTAATGATCTTAGGAAAACATGAAAAGACTTGCACAAAATAATGAAGAGAGAAATGAGTAGAACCAAGAGAACATTGTATGCACTAATAGCAATATTGTTTTAACAACTTTGAGAGAATAAGTTGTTTTGACTCTTATAAATACCCAAATTAACTATAAAATAGGACATATGAAGAAAGATGCTATCTGCATCCAGAGGAAAAAAAACTGATAAATAGAAGCATGTATAGAACAATTTTACATATACATATATATTATTCTATGCTATTTTATGGCAACTCTTTATTTTCAAGTGAAATATTTATGAGCTTACTGTCCAATATGGCATAAAATGGTTATCTATATTTAATTTCTGCTCAGTTGATTTCTAGTTTTCACAGATGTTCTGTCAAATCAGTTCTTCCCCCAAGAAGTTTATTTTCTTACCTTGATCAAATACTAGATTACTGAGCTAAATTGTTGCTTCCTTATCTAGTCTGTTCCCTGACTATTTTTTTTATCAGTGCAAAATAGTTTTGAGTATCAAATTCACTCATTTGCACAGCATCACTCTAATGGCAAAAAAAAGATTCAACTTAAATCTAAATTATTTTTGCCACCTTGCTCCCTCACTCATCAACCTCCAGTTCCTAAGACTCTGACAACAAAAGATAAGTTAGAAGATTCCTCTGCTCCTGATGTTTTACAGTCTGTGTTTGATTTAAAAAGGCCACATAAACAATTCCTGCTACAAACTTGAAGTTTTCCTAGAGTCAAAACTGTAAAATAAATGTCATCTACCTTTATTGTACTAATTTGTAATATATTACTAGATATTTGGAAATCATTTCCTGGTAGTCATGACAATTAATATTCCTTCAATTAAAACCTCCTAACTGAAACTTTGCTTTTGCTGATTCAAAATAATATTGACATATTTGTGGTAGCATGTTAAAACTTCATTTTTTAGTTCAAATTAAAATATTAAGAAATAAATATTTCTCTAGTCTAAAGTCATTTCTAGACTCTCCTAAAGGAAAGAAATTTTATTAATACATAATTATTTTAGGAAATAATATTCTCTATTAAAATCCTCTTCTTCTTTTCCCTAAAGCCTTACCTTTTTCTTTTAAGTGTAACCATATGTTTAAGTCTGATCCTTTTGTATAAGGCTGATTTCATGCACAAAAACACCTGTTGACTTGATACTGCAGAATTGGCACAAGAGATTGGGACAGGAAAGACATACTTTGCGCTCCCAACCATGAGAGAAGACACATGGTGTTCTAGATTCTTTTCAGGGAATAGGCCTAAGGAGAGACTGAAAGACTTTAGGAAGAAGTTGACATATGGAGTAACCAGGACTTGACATGTCCCTGATTTCCAGCCTGCCTCACTAGAGTCTTAGAATTTCCCCCTGGGTAAAATTTGGGACTTTCTCTTTAGGTTGAGCTAAGATATCTCACTTCTAGTGGAAGAGTTTATTCACTCAGTATATTGTCTGGTGTATGTATAACTTCTCTGATTTGTTTACTATCGATTTGTATAGATGGGTATATTCTCTATTCACTATTTGTGATGGTCTTTGTGCCACTAGCATTTGACAGAGAGTCAAGACTTTAGATATATCTTGGGACACTCCTATTAAAGGAAAGTGCTCAAGAAAGTAGCTTGAAATCTAAACATCATTCCCTCTAAGCTAGCGATTTTGGCGGTGGGGAGTGAGAAATAGATGTAATTCTAGTCCATTATCCCCTGTCATAGAGGAGCAAAGCAGACCAGCCTGTGATTAGAAAAGGGAAGATTGCAAAGATATCTACTCCTGCTTCCCTGCAAGTCACAATTAAACAAACTCATGTGGACATGTGCATAAGTTATATGAACAACAGATATGCTACATAGGCAAAAAGTCAAGAATGAAAGCTAAGGTCCTGGAAAATAGAATAATGATGGTAACCAGATTTAAAACTAGATATACTTCATGTCTAGTTAAGATAATTGCATTCCTCAATCCCCTGAAAGAATGAAGATAATGATCCAATTAAGAGTAGGAAAAAATCTCTTGGAGATAGTAGTTGAGTAGAAGCCCTTGAGAAGAGTGATCTTCGATCAATACAGTGGTTTTAGAAAACTAATTCTCCAAGATTAACTGATTATTACTCTGGATTGATGAAGCAAAATATTAACTTTTTACCTGTCCCTGAGTTGTGTAACTATATTTTTCATATGGTGAAATTTTCTTTGTCCAAGATTCCTATCCTACAAATGGTAATTTAAAATGTCTTTTGTGGAAAGAGTTATCTGAGAGCATTATGAGATCCTTTCAATTTACAGACTTCTCTCACTTGTACATGCAACCTAGTAGATGTATTGTCTTCCTTTATTAGAATCCTGCAGGGATGATCTTGGATTTTATATTCATATCCTCAGCACTTAGAAAAAATGGTTGACACAAAATAAGCTCTTAATAAATGTTTTTTTTCCCCAATCATTCATTCCCTCATGTAGAAATAGGTTAAAATTTAAAATGATAATGAAATGATAGAAGTTATTTCTTGTCTCTACAATCAGAATATAGCATTCAATGTTTTCTATTTTATATACAACCTTAAAAGTCATCCACTGGTGACATATGAACATTCATTTTCTGGGAGCATAATAATTCACAAGCAAAATTCTGGCCTTATTTAAAGTGAAGAGGAAAGAGGATGAATGGGACCAATACCTCTAAGCTGTTTAAAAATATGACAGTTATTGAAATAAAGCCTTTACACTTGGAGAAATACTTTAAAAAATCTTGTTATCAATTTCCTTGCAACAGAAATCATAATAAAAAGAAGTTCTTGTCATAATCAGATTACATTTCTGTAATTCACTTGGCAAAGCTGGAGCATTAAATTTGAACAAAGTTATAATACCTAGTTTACCAATTAAAATATTCATTTTGCCAAATAAATTACAATTGTGCCTTAAGATGGGAGATGAAATGCTAATTAAGAAGCAATGAGTAAAGCTCTCAGAGATTCATAGATTCAGTAATTTCTTAAAGACCACAAGCTAAGGGGCAGCTAGGTGTCACAGTGGATGGAGCACCAGTCCTGAAGTCAAGAGGACCTGAGTTCAAATGTGGCCTCAGAGACTTACTAGCTGTGTGACCCTGGGCAGTCACTTTATCTCAATTTTCTCAAAAAAAAAAAAGATTTACAGGATGAAATTTAGAAAGTATAGACAACATGGATATTAAAATCAAATGGAGGGGGGAGCTAGGTGGTGTAGTGAGTAGAGCACCCGCCCTGGAGTCAGGAGGACCTGAGTTCAAATCCGGCCTCAGACACTTGACACATGTACTAGCTGTGTAACCTTGGGCAAGTCACTTAACCCTAATTGCCCCGCCTTCCCCCCCTCCAAAAAAAATTTTTTTAAATATGCCAAGTTGCACTTACAACAGGAAACTAGTAGCCTACTGGACAGGAACAAGAACTCCTGGTATTAGTTGTTAGATTGACCACTGATTATTTCAGTATGCCCTTCTGTAAGAAGAGTCTCCTTTATATGCACCCCAGAGACTTGATTATATATCTACAAATGAAATTAACTGAATATTAACTTGGTCATATTAGTCACTTTGGCTATTTAATGACTATGATAATGGTGTGTGATAGGAAGAAGGTTGATTTAATGAAAAGATATAATGAAGTACTAGCCTATCCAGTATACTAAATAAAGAAGCTTCAAGGAAGCTCAAAAACACTTGAATCACCTAGTCAGAGTAAGATGCGAAATAATGGCATAAATCCTCTTTCTAGACAGCAGAGAATTTGAAGATCAACTAGCCACCAATTCCTCCAGGGTCTTCTCTTACCTGGCTCCCCACCACCACAAATTGGCACCCATCCCCAATCCAGAATCCCTTTTCCTAATACAAATTCCATGTAGACCCAGACAAAAACCTTATTTTAAAAAAGACTTCCAGACTTTATGGGTTGGGAAGGATGCTCCAATCTCCATAAGAACCAGAGGATGTACCCAGTTCTACACAGAGACCCAGCAGACCTGACTTATTTCCATCCTCCTCCCTGATTATTTTTCATATTGTAATTATGTCCCCTCAATTAAGCTCACTTGTCTTGTGTTCTCCATGTTTCTTTGTACTGGACTTTGGAATTCCAAACCTTCCTAAGTCTGCTTTAAGAAAAAAAGATCTTTGTAGTCAAGACTTTGGTTAAGTCATTTTAGTTCTCTGGGTCTTAGTTTCCTTATTCTATAAAATGAAAGAGTAGAGAGAGATGATTTCTCAGATCTCATAATTATATAATTATGGGATTCAATTAGACTGCAGCACCTATTTCACAGAGACTTTACAGAGAGTTCACCCATTACTAAATAAACTTGATGTTTTAATTATTGTCTACTATGTAGTTATTATATAGTATAGGATCATAACTTCTATAAAAATTAATGATTTTGAACCCAAAAAAGCATCCTGAATTCTACAAAAGAAAGACAGTGTAGAGATATGTCTTTATAATGGTAGCACGAGTAAAATTTATTTCAATTATTTCTTAAGAATCCCATAATTAGGGCTGAACAAGTTGTGGTATATAAATACTATTGTGCTATAAGAAATGATGAGCAGAGAAACTTCAAAAAAACTGGAAAGACTTGAATGAACTGATGCTGAGTGAAGTGAACAGAATGAGAAAATTGCCCACAGTAATAGTCACAATGTGCAACCTTGATGGACTTATCTCTTCTTAGCAATGCAAGGATCCAAGATGACTACAAAGGACTCATGATAGAAAATGCTGTCCACATCCAGAAAAAGAACTATGGAATCCGAATGCAGATTGAAGCATGTTATTCGCTCTTTCTCTTTTTTTGTTTGTTTCTTCTTTCTCGTAGTTTCTCCCATTGGTACTAATTCTTCTTTACAACATGACTAATGTGAAAATAGGTTCAATATGAATGTATATGTAGACCCTATATCAAATTACATGTTGTCTTGGGGTGGGGAGGGGAAACATTGGGAGAAAATTTGGAACTCAAAAATCTATGGAAGTGAATGTTGAAAACTAAAAATAAATAAATAATTTTTGAAAATAATAAAGCCTTTCCCCCCTAAAAAATAACCTCCTTCTCACATTTAAATTCAAGATCTATTTTTTTTATATCATCAAATGTGTTATTGATTATATAAAGGTCCCTTGTCCTGGATATTTCATATGGTCCCTAATCTAACTGAATAGTATTACTTCTCATTTTTCATCCACTTTTGTTTTGAGAACTAAGTCTCACAACAACTGTAATGGTAGTTGCTTAAATTTATGCATTGATTTAGGATTTACAAAATTATTTCCTCATACGTCAATGAAATAGGAACTGCAAGTATCATTAGACCCACTTTACATGTGATAAAATTGATGCTCCAGCAGGTTAAGTGAAGAGCCCAGGTCCACACAAGCTAGTAACAACAGTAACAGTAACAATGAGGATTAAGATTTGCAAAGAGCTTTACAAATAGTATCTGATTTTATCCTCACAATAACCATAAGAGTAAGTACCACTATTATTATTAATTACCAAACTGGGCCAGATGAAGTGAGGAGTGACCAAAAGCCAAATTAGGTGAGGATCTGAGCAGGGTCCTTGAGCCTACCAAAGCAGCTGGAATGAAGGGGAAGTTGAGGCCAAGAGGGATGGGCTGAAAGAGCACCAGACTCAAGGCAGAGACCTTGAGAGGCAGCTACCTCAAAGCCAGGTCACAGTCAAAGTCAAAGTCAGAGGCATGGCAGGGACTCCCTTACTATGGGGCTTTGGGCCCAGACTAGAGGAGTCCAAGTCAGTTCTTTGTGAAAGATGTTGTATGCTTTTAACTGACCCATTGGAAGTAGCCACATATGGAGAGAATGGAGTTGAATATGATCACATCTATTCCGGTTGAAAATAAAGGTGACATCCCAGCAGGGATGATCTCCCTTCAAAGAAAAATGTGTATCTACCTAAATAGAAGAAATATACATGTGTATGGGTTTTCACAACTAACAATTTCACCCCTGCATGAGACAAGCACATAGTGATAGCTCTTACAAGCCCACTGGGAATGGAAAAAGAAGACAAAATAACAAACAGGAAACAGCTTCTCTAGGGGAAGGGCTTGTCTCATCCCATCGTGGTTTGACAACATCGAGGGGCCATTTGCTTTCCTCTAGAGATGCCAATAACTATGGTAGCAACCTATCTTTACATGAATATTGTTATCCCAATAACTGGTTACAGTCTCAGTACAAGATTGTACCCATCAATGACTGTCTTTGTAGGTGATTCCTGATTTCTCAACAAGCTGTGAAAAGACCACCATAATTCCTGAGTCCCTCTCAGTGACCTGTGAAGGGAAATTCACAGCAACCCAAACATGTTTCTTGTCTTTTCCTTAGCTCAAAGCTCTATATAATAAGGAGTTGGTTGAAAACAGGTAATTCATGCCAAATATAGTAGGGGGCATTCCTGATCAGCCCCAAACGTGGTGGAAAAGTTTTCATGGTCATGTAAGTACCAGGCTTCAGTGAAGTTCAGATAAAGAGTTTTGGTTTTCTGTTTTGTTTTGTTTTTTAATTGGGAAAACAAACTGGTGGGAGGATCTAACAATTACCTAAAGCAGCAGAAAGAGAATGACTCAAGGCTACTGCAGAATGTCAAGAGCTCCTCCAGTCAAAAGCTACAAGCCTTATCCATTTGACATAGACTTAACAGTGGAAAAGTACAAGCTATGGGCATTAGAACCACTTAGGCTTAGACCATTTCTATGAGCATTAGGAACACGTAGACTAAGTGACTTCATATTGGAGTCCTATTCTTATGAATATAATGTCAAATAATATAAAGTTTGCAATTATCACAAAGAGCAATTTTTCTCTTTGGCCCATAAGCGCAGAACTGGGAATGATGAACAGAAGTTGCAAAGAGCCAAATTTTGTCTTGATATAAGGAAAAATTTCCTAAAAGTTAGAGCTATATAAAATGAACGGGTAGCTTCAGAAAGTAGTCAGTTCCTCTTCCTTACAGTCTTCAAACAAAGACTGATGACCACTTATCTGACATCTGTAAAAAAAAAAAAAAGATTCTTTTAGCAGTATGGATTTGACTGAGCATCCACTGAGTTCCCTACAAAATCTAACCTTCCTTGGTATTGTAACCCAGAAGAAGCATGCTAGTTATCCTATAATTCTCTATAAAATGCTAAATATTTCAAAACCCAATCAGTCAGTGAGTCAACAAGTCTTGATTAAGCATTTACTCTGGATGAGGCATTATAGTAAATTCTGGAAATGCAAAGAAAGGCAAAAATAGTCCGTGCTCTTAATGACCTCATATTCTATTGAAGGAGACAACATGTAAACAACTATACAGAAGACATATACAGGATAAGTTGGAGGTAATCTCAGAGTGAAAGCATTAGCATTAAGGACCAGGGAAGACTTCTCGCAGTAGGTGGAATTTGATCTGATTCTTGAAGGAATATAGAGAAACCAGGAGGCAGAGACGAGGAGGGAGATCATTCCAGATGTGGGGAACAGCCAATGAAGAGGCACAGAGTCATGACAGAGTTTCTTGCACAAAGGGAGAAAAGGCAGAAGGGAAGAAGCTTTTACGTGGTCCCTACCATGTGCCAGTCACTGTGCTAAACACTTCACAGATACCTGATTTGATCCTTACAACAACCTAGCAAGGCAGGTGACATTATTATCCTTTCAAGTAACAGCAAGAAGGCCAATATCACTGGATTGCATCATATGGGTTGAGATGAGTAAAATTTAAAAAGACTAGGGAAAATAGGAAGGTGCCTGGGTAGTTAAAGGTCTTCAAAAAGGTAAAATAAAAGATTCTATATTTGATCCTAGAAATAATAAGGAACCATTAGAATTTATTGAGTAATAGGGTGATATGGTCCAACCTGATGTTTAAGAAGATCCCTTTGGCAGCAGAGTGGAAGATGGAAGAGACTTGAGGAAGAAAAAACAACCAGTAGGCTATTGCAATAGTCTCGACATAAGGTGATAAGGGTCTGCACCAGATTGGTCATTATGTGAATGAAAAGAATGAGATGTATATGAACTACATTGTGAAAGCAGAAATGATAGGACTTGGCAACAGATTGGATATGTGCGATGAGTATGATTGAGTAGTTTAGGATGACATTAAAGGGTTGGCGAACTGAGATCTTGGTGGAGTCTTTGATAATAATAGGAAAGTTTGGAAGAGAAAAGGGTTTGGGGCAGGGGTGGGGAACCTGCTGCCTCCAGGCCCCATGTGACCCTCTAGGGCCTTGAGTATGGCCTTTTGACTTTGAGTCCAAGTTTACAGAACAAATCCATTTATTTAGGGTATCTGTTCTGTGAAGTTTGGATTCAGTCAAAGGGCATCACTAGAGGAGACAGACGGCCATACTTCCTCGAGGCCTCAGATTCCCCACCCCAGGTTTGGAGAGAAAGATAACAAGTTCAGTTTTAAAGATACTGAGCTTAAGATGGCTTTGGAATTTCCAGATCTATATTTCAATAAGTAGTTGGACATGTGAGATTGCAGGTCAGGAGAGAGGCTAGGCTTGGATAAATAGATCTAAGAATCATTGTATAGAGTTGACATTTGAATCTATGGCGACTAATAAGGAGCCAAATGAGATAGTATAGAAAGGGAAAAGGGCCAAAGAAAAAGCCTTGGGGGAATTAGTGACCTGTATTAACAACCAGCAAAGCACACTGAAAAGGAATAGGCAGATAAGGAGAGAGAGAATAAGAAGAGAGTAATGTCATAAATACCTAGAGAGGATGGACAGATAGAGATATAGATAAAATCTCCCTATCATCCCACAACTAAAATGAGGGATTCATGGTAGTTTCTGAAATATCTAGAAAATTTTCAAGTCTGGCAAATATAGGCCTAGAGCAAATGAGAGCTGGGATTTTATAGCAAAAGACTTCTTTGGGCTGTAGTTGTGAACTTTTTTACAACTATAAAATGACCACTCCTACCCTTATGCCAATGTCCCAAGAGAAAACTTTAGGAGGATTGAGAAGTTTATACATGCAAAGTACTGGGGTATATCTTGAATAATGGTCCTATATGAATACAAAATATTTTCAGTATTAAAGAAAGTATCTGACCATAGACAAACCATTTTGACTATTTTTGCAAGAGCTTCCAATATGCACCTAGAATATCTCTCATTTTATTTAAGTTTCTCATCAGCAGTAGCATAGATGATTCTCAGATAATATGATTGTGATTAAAATTTTTATTATAACTTGGTCAACTGAGTCAATAAAGTTCATAGGCAAAACCTTTACTCCCTTCTCTTTCCCTAGCCTCTTCCCAATCACCCTCCCGCTAGAAAAATAAGAAAATATGGAAATAAGAAGATGCATCTGGCAGGAGAGGTGACCTCACAAAATATTTTGGAATGACTTCAAAATGTCCACACCAATATGTTTATAGCAGCTTGCAGTACCATGACTCAAAGTTACTACCTTTTTCCTTTCTATACAATTTATGGTGCTGGCCACACTATATAGAGCAATACCGAGCGCATGCAATGTATTGCCACCAAGATTTCCAAAGAAATATTTATAGTTGCCTAGGAGAATATGGGCATAGATTTCTAAATTTCAGAACTTATAATTCATACTCTATACTTTAAATCACAGTGATAGATAGCACATTATATAATAAAATAACAACAAAATAGAGACAATTGAAAACTGAAACTCCCTCTTGGGAGTCATTTTTAATGTACTGGACTGCAAGAGGAATAAAGGAAACAGATCAAAATATGCATTTCTTACGTAGAAAACATCTCTTAGTTGTGTCCTTTTCATTAACTTTTATTGTAATCAGAAACTTTCTTCTCCATCTTAGGTCCAAAAGAAATGTCCATCTTTGTCATGAGTCATTCATAACCTTAAAAATGCCTTTTTTTTCTCTATCTCAGGTTCAGTCACATTTTTAGCCCATAGTAAATTGAAGGCTATTCACCAACTGCCTATTTCAAATGGGCACATAATGTTGGTACCTGTGAATCATCACCGTACTGATGCCTGGCACACAATAGCATATTATTAAAGGGGCATTTCTATTTGCTAGGTATCTGTCTTTCTACTATGTTGCCATGTAGTAGGTCTCCACCTTTGACTGAGCTTCTTTGATAATTTTACAGCTTTCATTTTATTGATATGCTTTATTTTCTTTGAATGTGATAAATGACAGAGGAGGGGGTTATATATGGTGGTGACAGGTAATTTGGTGGTATGCCAATTAAAATTTGGGGAAATACCTTTGGTTTGTAATCTACTAACTAGGGAGATATACCAAAGGTAATCAAAAGACTTGATTTGGATAGCAGGTCATCCCTTGTTATTTTACAAAAATTCTGTGTTTTCCGTTACTTAAATGCTTTCCCTCTCTACCTTGGAAATGAAAGGAAATGGCCCTCATCTACAGAGTGTCACCACCACCACCACCACCACCACCACCACCAAAAACAACAAAGCACAAGGTCTCCATCCTACCTAAAGGACTCTCCTACCTTCTCTCACTATGTCTAGTTTGGTTTTTGAACCACACTGGTGATTTTACTGGTATTAGGAATTTCTAGTTTATGCATGCCTAAAAGGATGTGTGTGTGCCCACATATACATTTATTTATCTTCTTCATCTCAGAGGTATTATGAAAGCAAAGTGTAACAGAAATTTCACTGTACTTGGGAGTCACAGAATCATAGAATTTCAGAGGTGAAAGGAAACCTGAGTGCCCATCTGTTCCAACTCATATTCCTTAGTATCATCTGTGCAACATACCTGATAAGTAGTCATCTAGACTTGCCCTGAACAGCTCCACTTGTGAGCTATAACTTTTGGACAGCTCTAATTATTAGGAAGCTGTTCCTTACATCTAGCTAACATTTGACTCTTTGCCACTTTCAACACAGCTCCTAATTTTGACCTAAACAAAGTAAATATAATCCCTCATCCACTCAAAATATTTAAAGACAGATGTTGTTCCCCAGCCATCCCCATCTGCTTTCTTCTTTTTACCTCCAATTTTCTGCTTTAACTAACCCCAGTTCCCTCAAATGGTACCTTTAAAGGATGGACTTGTGCTTCCCCACTCTGGTTGCCCTCATTTTGACACTTCACATTATCAATGTTGCTCCTAACTTGTTCCCAGAACTGAACCCAATAATCTAGACAGGATCCGATTGGGGAAAGATACTTTGGAACTATGACTTCCTTAGTCTTAGAAGTTATGTTTCTCTTAATGGAAACCAAGATCATATTAGGTGTTTGGCTACAATATAGTACCATGGAATCATATCAAACTAGAAGTCTATCAAAACCCCACAACTATCTGAGAAATTCTGTAATTTATCTATACATCCCATCATCTATGCACTATCATTTTCCATAATCTACTCTACTCCACTCTTCCACTGTGATTTTCCTGCATCCACCTAGTCCCGTCTCCAGTCTACCCCAAATGGCTGAAAAATATTTTTAAAATTCAAATATGACTCTATCATTCCTCTATTTATGAAACTTTAGTGCCTGACTATTCCTCCTGGGATAATACAGAAACTACTTGTTTGGCATTTATAACTCTTCACAGTCTCATTCCAACTTAAATTTCCAGGCTGATGATGAATTATTTCTTCTAGCCCACTTTATGTTATCCATTTCATATTCCAGACAAATTGGCCTACTTGCTGCTACCAAGATATGACATTCCATCATTTGTTTCTGTGCCTTTGAACAAGCAGGGCACCCCAATGCCTTAAATGCAGTCTTTTCAAAGTTTCATTTCTTAGAATTTCTATCTCCCTTCAGGATTCAACCTTTCCTCTTTCCCCCAACAATCATTTACCCTACAATTACTTTGCATTAATGTTAAATTTCCTTTATATAAAAATGTTCCTTATACTTTCAAACAAAAATAAAACCTCCTAAAAGCCATAGAATAGGAAAACCAAAGCTTTCTTTCAGTCCATACATTTCTCAGATACATCCTAATTTGAGTCATTGGGGAAAAGGGTGAACTTTGCATTGTCTCATTTTAGCAAGATGAAAAATAGTTCTTTCTGGATTTTCCAGAAACAAAATTTTACTGACTAAATTCATTCAAAGCATAGCAATTAATTTTGGGACAATAATGTAAGCTTAGAAATTATGAGCCTTCTAGTACCACCATTTTGTTTTGTTTATTTCTCCTTAATTCCTGTTGGAATAAATAGTGCTTAATTGATTAAGGTTAGGGAAACCATTACTAGTCAGAAGCAACCAAGTTTGGAAATCCGTTGTTTAATACTTGCTTAAATAACTTTTCTGATTAAGACAAATCTTTGGTACTTTGGGGTATCTGAAGACATAAATGAAGGACTGATACAAATACATGTTGAGCCTTGTAAGCATTTTTTCTTATAGTGAGCCATACCTCCCCCATACATGTTCCTTATGTTTGTTCACTTTTCCCACTGAGGGTCTATATAATTGTGGCAGAGGGTGTCCTAGGTTTATGGGGAAAATGTATTCTATTCCTCTTTTTCTTCCTATAGAAGCAGTTGAATAAATATCCTTCCATTTTACTAATTGTATTATTTCACTATCTAGAGTAAAAACAAAAGTAAACACTTCAGTGAAGTCTCATGACTATCATTCTGAATGGAAGTGGGCATGTAGAGTACCCTGACATTGTAATTATTTCCAAAAGAATCTAAATAAGATCAAAGTATTTTAGATGCTTCTTTATTGGATTATCCCTTCTATCATCTCCTCTCTCTCACTGCACTTCAGTCTCTCCCTATGCACTCAAACCTCCCCTGACACCTACAATTACTTCATGCATCCCCCCCACCCTGATCCCTAAAAAAAACGTCCTCCCTTGATCTGACCATATCCACTAGCTATTGATCTATATCTCTCCTCTTTTTCATGGCTAAACTCTTTTAGAAAGCTGCCTAGAAAATAAAAAAAGAAAGTTGCCTGGAGTCAGTGTCTACACTTCCTCTCCTCTTGCTTTCTTCTAAACCGTCTGCAGTCTGGCGTCTGACTTCATCATTCAGGTAAAAGTAAAAGTTACCAATGATCTCTTAATTGACAAATCTAATGGTCTTCTTTTCAATTTCCAACCTTCTTAACCTCTTCTCAGTCTCTGACATTACTGACTATTCTCTCCTTGTGGATACTCCATCCTCTAAGTTTTCAAGGCATTGTTCTTTCTTGGTTCTCCTCCTACTTATATGATGCTTCCTTCTCAATTTCCTTTGCTGTTTTTTTTTCATCCCAATCACGCTCACTAAGTATGGGTGTATCCCAAGGCTCTGTCCTTGGCCCTTTGCCTATCCCTATATATACTTTCTTGCCTTGTGATCTCATCAGCTTTCATGGATTCAATTATTTTCTCTATGAAAAAAAGCCTCAGATTTATTTATGTAGTCCTAACCTCTCTCCTGATCTAAAATTTAGTCTTGCATCACCAATTGCCTATTGAACATTTTGAACTGAATGTCCCACAGGCTTTTCAAACTCTACATGACCAAAATAGCATCCATTATCTTCCCCCAAACACTCTTTCCTCTTTCAAGTTTCCCAAATGTTCTCAAGGACACCATCATCCTCCCAGACATTCAGGTTTACAACCTCAATGTCCTCCTTGATTCTTAACTCACACTCACCACACACACATCCAACTCTTCCAAGTCTTATCACAATATTTCTCTTATGTGTCCTCATTCTTCCCATTCAAATAGCCACCACCCTAGTGCAGAGCCTCATTTTTTCATGCCTGAACTATTGCAGTATCTCTGCACTCCAGTCTATATTATTTTCAGGTGCCAAAATTATCTTCCCAAAGCACAGATCTGACCATGTCAACCCCCTACTGATGAGTCTGTATTAGCAGCAGGATAAACTATAAAATCCTCTATTTTGCTTTTGGAAATCTGCAAAACCTGGCCCTTTCCTACCTTTCCATTATGCTTATATTTTACTCCCCTCCATGTACTCTGCAATCTCCTAATTCCCTTTCTTTTCATTAGCTCTCCCCCACACCTGCAACTCTCTTCCTCCTCATCTGAGCCTGCCAACTTCCCTGGCTTCCTCAGATGATCTGCTCAAATCCTACCTCTATGAGAAGTCCTTCCTGTCCCTCACCTCTCCTCTATTGCCAGTACCTTCCATTTGAGATTAATTTCAATTTATTGTACATGTATCTTGTTTGCACAAAATTGTTGTCCTATCATCTTCCCCATTAGACTATAACCTCCTTGAAAAAGGGGAATTTTTTGCCTTTTTTGCATCTCCAGCTTGTCTGGTACATAAGTCACTTATTAAATGCTTATTGTTGCTGATGGTGATGGTAGTAGCGATAGGGATAGTGATGGTGATCATGATACAAATATTAAACAGTCATTTGGTTTCAGTAGGAAATGTATCAGGCAGCTAAGTGGCACAATAGGGTACTGGTCCTAGAACTAGGCGGACCTGAGTTTGAATCCAGCCACAGACACTTAGGAGCTATGTGACCCTGGACAAGTCACTTAACCTTGTTTGCCTCATTTTCCTCATACGTAATATGAGCCGGAGAAGGAAATGACAAACCACTCCAGTGTCTTTGCCAAGAAAACCCATATCAGATCACAAAGAATTTGACACAGCTGGAATGACTGAACAACAACAAAAGTATTATTTGAACTTGGACTTAAGAGAATCCAAGTCTATAACTATTCTAATATAATACTCACTGCTACTTTATTGTTTAATTTTGATCAAGTCTCTTCGCTTCCCTAAACCTCAATTTCCTCCTCTGTAAAATAGGGGAGGTAGGGTGACATTCCCATTTGTGATTACAAATTATGTGCATGTATCCAGATTGTGTATACAGTGACCTCTTTGACCTGAAAAAATGAGTCTTTCTGTCCTCACTGGCACTACTTACCTTTGCATATCTCAAGGTAGATTTCTCTACCTACAAATATTAAAAGTACCCAGAAAACTCCATTTTATTTAAGTCAACCAAGGATGCTTTAAGACCTTGACTACAACTTTAGCATTGGCATATGTAGCAGAAAATGCATCTCTGTGATGACATAAAATATGTCAAGAGTTATAGAGTGGATCATCCCCTTGATATATGCCATCCTTTGGGGTATAAAACTATCAAGAGCAAGCTGATGTAAAGCCCTATGGCTACAGTAAGCTACACATATATTCTCTGTCTCTCTTTTTTTAAGGAAATAACACCATTTATATTAGAGTAAGTGAACTGCTAAGGACTAAGAGTGCAACTCTGGTCTGAAGTGAAAGTGAAGCTGCATGCTGCGTCTAAAGTTTACCAAATCCAAGTGCTGAAAGAAAACTTGGTGGGCGTCTAGATCAAACCCTTTATTTTATAGAGGAAACTGAGGCCCATGTACTTGAAGCAATGACCAAGGTCGAGAGAGTAAATGGAAATAATCATTAGTATTTGAATAGTTATAAGGATATAATTTCCTTGACTCCAAGTTCAACTTTTCCCACTCTGTTGCTTCCCCACTAAAACCAAATGACCCTGTAATATCAAGGGTAACCAAGGCAAATTCCTCCTCGTATCGGAGCTTCCAGGAAAACTATCCTGGGTTTTCAACATATTCTATGAATCCACATCTAATAGAAAAAAATTACCATAAGCCCATACCAAGGTGTTTACTTTTTCTAGGTGGTAAGAGACATAATTAATTCAAAGCAAAGACATTTAGTGAACTGTAATTAGAAAAAAAATTTTAATTGAATATTCTCCTACTCTAAACCTGGGATAGATACCCTCTCCCCTAAACAGACCAACCATCTGTAAGAAGAGTGGATATGCATGGGAATCATTGCAGGAGAGTGCAAGAGGGAAGGTGCTTTATGAATAGAAAAGACCTAAGACCAGCACATACACAGAGGAGCATACAGATAGCGAGCACATGTGGACAAGTTGGTATGGCGTGTAGCCAGAATACGATAAAGAGGAAAAGTTCACATCTCCGATGCTGTGGAGCTGATGATGTCTTTTGACTACATGGAGTATGCCATTTTCTGGGCTCTGTTCCCCACTGGGCATGTCTCCTCTAATTTCCACTGCTGTTTCTTAGGCCATGAAAGTGGCTTTTTTCTTCTCAGGTAGAAAGGTCTACAAACTTCCAGAATCTTAGTCTCTTTTTTTGTTACAATTTCTCTGTGTCTGTCTTTTAAGATCTAATTTGTATCAATGGAGGGACCACTCATGCTGATGAATACAAATTGTAAAAGCATTACAGCGTCATTCTCCAACAACCATTCACAATCAGTTTACCTGAGGAGAGAGTAAGTTTAACCAGAGTGATTCATTTTCCATGTATTGTATACATTCACAATTTAGTACCTTTAGAATGGGTTAAAATTGACATAGAGCTTAGCTAAAATCAGAATTTCAAGCACTTTTCTAATTTTCTATTTATTTTATTTTTATTTTTTGATATTTTTATTTAATATTTTATCTATCTCCTCCCTCTATTTCCTCTATCTCCCACTATCTCCCCGCCCCCATTGAGAAGGCAAGCAATTATGTACAGTCATGCAAAACACTTCCATATTAGTCATGTAGTGAAAGAAAACAGACCCCCCAAAAAAAAGCCCAAGAAAAATAAAGTTAAAAAAGTATGCTTTGATTGCATTCAGATTCTATCAGTTCTTTCTCTGGAGATGTATAACATTTTTTCATGATAGTCCTTCAGAATTGTCTTGGATCTTTATATTGCTAACAAGAGCTAAATCATTACAGTGTTCTCCTGGTTCTGTTCATTTCACTTGGATCAGTTCATGTAAATCTTTCCAGGCTTTTCTGAGAGCATATTCCTTGTTATTGCATAAAGTACAATCATATGCCACCACAATCACATGCCAAAACTTATTCAGTCATTCCCCAATTGATGAACATTCCTCCATTTCCAATATTTTGCCACAACAGAAAGGGCTGCCCTGAATAATTTTGTGCATATAACTTCTTTTCCTTTTTGTTTTTTTTCTCTTTGGGAAAGATATAGTAGTTGTATTGCTGGGTCAAAGGGCATGAATGTTTTCATAGCCCTTTGGGTCTAGTTCCAAATTTCTCTCCAGAATGGTTGAATCGGTTCATTAGTCCTCCAACAGTATATTAGCATCTCAGTTGCCCCACACCTTATCCATCTTAGTCATTTTCCTTTTCTGTCTTATTAGCCAATCAGATAGGTGTGGGATTAGAACTGCTTTAATTTGTATTTCAGTCATCAGTAGAGATTTAAAGCATTTTTCATATGATTATAGCTTTGATCACTTCATCTGAAAACTGTTCTTTCATATCCTTTGACTATCTTTTGATCAATGGGGGAATGGTTCTTATTTTTATAAATTTGACTCAGTTCTGTCTATATTTAAGAAATGTGGCATTTATTAGAGAAACTTGCCATAAAAAAATTTACAGTTATCATATTGTTTTTCCCCATTTCTCTCTCTCTCTCTCTCTCTCTCTCTCTCTCTCTCTCTCTCTCTCTCTCTCTCTCTCTCTCTCTCTCTTTTTCTGTGTGTGTGTGTCTGTGTGTGTGTCTCTCTCTCTGTCTCTCTCTCTCTATCTCTCTCTGTCTCTCTCTGTCTCTCTTTCTCTATTTCTCTCTCTCCCATTCCTTCTTTCCTTCAATCATCCTCAGCCCCTTTCTTATCCCCTTCCCCTCCTACTTCCCTTTAGTTTAAGAGTCATCTCTATACCCAATTGAGTGTGTATGCTATTCCCTCTTTGAGCCAATTCCAATGACAGTAAGGTTCACACACTCTCCTGTCAAGTACCCCATCTTTCCCTCTACTATAAAAGCTCTTTTGTGCTTCTTTTATGTCAGATAATTTACCCCATTTTAACTCTCCCTTTCTCTTTCTCCTAGTGGATTCCTCTTTCTCACTCTTTAATTTTATATTTTTTAGAAAATTATCCCATCATATTCAACTCACATCTGCGCCCTCTGTCTATGTATATTCCTTTAAATTGTCCTAATAATGAGAAAGTTTTTAGGAGTTACAAGTATCATTTTCCATGTAAGAATTTAACCTTATTGAATTTTTAATGATTTCTCTTTCTGTTTACCTTTTTATGGAGTTTTGTATTTGAAGATTGAATTTTCTATTCAACTATGGTCTTTTCATCAGGAATGCTTGAAAGTCCTCTATTTCATTGGGTATCCATTTTTTCCCCTGAAGGATTATATTCAGTTTTGCTGTGTAGGTGATTCTTGGTTGTAATCCTAGATCTTTCACCCTCCAGAAAATCTTATTCCAAGCCCTCTGAACCTTTAATGTAGAAACTACTAAATCTTGTGTTATCCTGACTATGGCTCCATAATATTTGAATTGTTTCTTTCTGACTACTTGCAATATTTTCTCCTTTACCTGGGAGCTCTGGAATTTGGCCATAATATTCCTGCAAGTTTTAATTTTGGTATCTCTTTCAGGAGGTGATCAGTGGATTCTTTCAATTTCTATTTTCCCCTCTGGTTATGCAGTGTTGATGTGATTAAAGATCTTCCCTGCCCATTAATCCCATTAATAGGTCTCAGATGGAGCTAGTAAAGGGAAGCTTGATTAGGGGAGGCTTGTTTGTAGGAAGGCTCACACCCTTTTGCTAATTAGGTCATGAAGGTTGTAAAGCCCTCGGGCTCTAAAAAGGGTATATGGACTCTGAGGATAGCCATTAAGCTCTCTCTCAGAACTGTGGGAGGAGAGGACACAGGCAAGCAGACAGATAGGATTTGTGAGTGAGTGTTTACAGGAAGGCCCCAACAAAGGGGAAGGTTATGGGATGGCTTGGCTCCCTGCTGTGACATTGTGTTTTAAGTTTTTTGCTGTTATAATCAAAGTGGACTTGCTGGTTTGGGAATACAATTGCTTCTATGATGAATTGGAGTTATTGGTTTGGGGATTTGATCCTCTGGTGTCTGAATAAATGTTTTACTTCTTCCTTCTATATGGAGAGTCTCTCATATTCTGCAAAGCAGAACTATACAGGCATATTCATGATGACCACTGATATTGTTACACTTGCCTTACTGATACAGGTTATAGAATATGGGGGCAGATTTGTCAGGTAGTCTTTGGGAGAAATGGAATTGGAAACAGCAAAAGCAATGGTCAGTGACTACTGAAGACTTGTGCAGCTCATGACCTTCTCATCACCAACAGTCATCCATTTACCTAAATGCAATAAAACTTCCCGGATGCACCCTTGCAGCAAATATTGGCATTTAACAGATTATGTCATTATAAGGAGAAGAAACAGACAGGATGTGAGTTACAAAGGCAATGTATAGTACAGAGTGCTGGACCAATCATAGATTTATCCCCTCCAAGTTAAACATTTGCATTCAATAAAAGCAGTGGCCCTAAGGCAGGACAACTACCAGAAGATGCAATGTCAACAGATTAGAGTGCTTCTCTGTGTATGAAAAGTTTGTTGCTGACTTGGAGAAAAATCTGAGTGAACACATGGTTCACAACAGTAGAGCAGGAAAGGAGTGGGCAGCTTTCAGAGATTTAGTGTATAGCAGTGCATTTACTCATCCGAACCAGAAAACTCACAAATATCAAGAGGTTTGAAGAAAACAACAGGGAAATTCAAAAGATACTAAATGAAAAATGAGACTTCCACAGGGTTAGTCATTTGAATTGTCTTAGGAGGGCTCTAAAGATCACCTGGCAAGACAAGGTATCAGACACTAAAGTCCTTTCTTGAGCTGAATGGTCAAGCATTCAAACTCTATTTCAGAGAGCACAACTCTGATGGATGGGCCACATTGTTCAAATGCCAAATGTATGTTTGCCTAAAGGAGTATTTTATGGAGAATTGATACATGGTGGTCAGAAGAAACAATACAAGGAAACTCTCGAGGTCTCTCTGAAGAACTTTGGAATCAATTGTGAGACATAGGAGACACTGCCAGAGGTGTGCCTGCATCAAAGAAGGCACTGTACTCTATGAGTAAAGCAGAATTGCAGTAGCTCAAAATAAATGTGAGATGAGCAAATTTGGAGATATATCCACTTCAAATGTTCATTTGGACTTTTTGTGCCCTGATCTGTGGTAGGGTCTTCTGAGCCCATATTAATCTGAGCATCCATAGACACACTGTACCTTGAACCTAACATAGAAATGTAATTTTGGTCCTCTTTGAGCATGAAGGACAACCACTAACAATCATCTTACAATGCAAGAATGTAAACAGTTTAGCCTTATTGAATCCCTTATATTTTCTCTTTCTATTTACCTTTTTATGCTTTTCTTGAGTCATATTTGAAAGTCAAATTTTTATTCCCCCTTGATCTTTTCATCAGGAATGCTTGAAAGTCCTCTATTTCATTGAATATCTACTTTTCCCCTAAGGGATTACACTCAGTTTTGCTGGTAAGTGATTCTTGGTGGTAATCCTAACTTCTTTGCCCTCCAGAATATCATATTCCAAGTCTTTTGATCCTTTAATGTAGAACCTGCTAAATCTTTTGTTATCCTGACTATGACTCCACAATATTTAAATTGTTTCTTTCTGATTGTTTGTAATATTTTTTCCTTGACCTGGGAGCTCTGAAACTTGGTTATAATGTTCTTGGGAGTTTTCATTTGTGAACTTGTATTCTTTCAATGTCTATTTTACTCTGTGGTTCTAGGATATCAGTACAGTTTTCCTTAATAATTTCTTAAAAGATGAAGTCTAGGCTCTTTTTATATCATGGTTTTCAGGTATTCCAATAATTCTTAAAATCTCTCTCTTGAATCTAGTTTTCAGTTCAGTTGTTTTTCAAAGACATATTTCACACTTCTACTTTATCATTTCATTGACTTTTTTAATTTTTTCTTGATAACTCATTAGCTTCCACTTGTCAATTATAATTTTTATGGAATTATTTTCTTCAGTGAGCTTTTGTACCTCCTTTTCCATTTGACCAATTCTGCTTTTTAAGGAGTTCATCTCTTCAGGCAATTTTTGTATATCTTTTTCCATTTGACCAATTCTGTTTTTTAAGTTGTTCTTCTCGGTAAATTTTTGTGGCTCTTTTACCATTTTGCCTGTCCTGTTTTTTAAGGTGTTATTTTCTTCATTATTTTTTGTGCTTCCCTTACCAATCTGTTGACTCTTTTTTCATGATTTTCTTGCATCACTCCCATTTCTCTTCCCATTTTTTCCTCTACCTCTCTTATTTGGTCTTTTAAATACTTTTAAAGCTCTTCCAGGAATTCTTTTTGGGTCTGAGGCCAATTCCAATTTTTCTTTGAGGCATTGGATATAGCAGTTTGGGCTTTGCTGTCTCCTTCTAAGTTTGTGCTTTGATCTTCCCTGTCACTATAGTAACTTTCTATGGTCAGATCCTTTTGTTGTTATGGGGCAATTTTTCTAGTATATTTCTTGACGTTTAACTTTAGGTTAGATTGTGTTTGCTCCTATAGTAGAGGGGACACTGTCTGAAACATCAGGTTTATTGTACAAATGTTTTCAGAGCTAGTTCTGAGGGGTCCATAGGTATTCTGTTCTTCCAAGGTGGTATGACATGAGGAGAGGTGTGTTTACTACTCTCCTGGCCTGTGCTCTGGTCCATGAGAAACCACAAGCGTTCTTTTCCACCCCAGAACTATGACTGCAGTTCCCTTCCTAGTCTTCCTCTTCACCCTGGAACTATGACCCAGAACTTCATATGGGCAATGCAATAGAGTCCTGCACCCCATGCCAAAAAACGGACCCATGTAATCTCCTTTTGACTAGTTGCCTGACCCCCACCCCTTGCCATCTGTGTGCTAAGAGCTCTGGGACCCACAGCTGATTCATTCAGTCCCAAAGCCTGCTGCTGTTTTTCTGGGGCCCAGCCTACACTGGCATAGCCTATGCAAGACTATTCTCCACTTACACAGGTATAAAAAACTTTTCCTGCTAACCTTCTATCTTGTCTTGGACTGAAAAATTGCTTTACCCTGTCCTTTTATGGGTTCTGCTGCTCCAAAATTTGTTTTGAGGAGTTATTTAAAGTTGTTTGGAGGGAAATTTGCTCATCTTGCCTTTTCTCTGCCATGTTGGCTCTGCCCTCTTAGCCTCTTTTGAAACAAAAATAGACTTACCAGCTAATTAAGTATTTAGTTTGTTTCATGGTATCATGCACTCCTGCTAGTAACATCAAAGTCACTCAAGTCTACATATAACTTAAAGTTAGAGAGCTCTCTACATCTTGCTCATTTCAAATTTTCCACCACATTCTCACACAAATCATTTTTTCTAGGGGGAAAGAAGGGATGCATTCCAACAAACTGCAAATGTCCATGCATTTCTGATACTCCATGGCTTCCCACAGCCACCATTCTGCATGAGGATGCTACAGTGATGGTAGAAGGCCATCAGAGCTCTGATAATTGGGCCTGAAGTTAGTGGTACTCTAGCCATAATCTGTCAGAACAGAAACCAGGGACAGAGCCTGTCCCCATAGTTCATTCACTGTTCAGGGAGACATGCTTATATTCTAATAGGAAGAGACTGTTACAGAAACAAGACACTCCATCTCTCTCACCTGTGCCTGGAACACTCTCCATCTTCCACTCTTCCTACTGACCTCCCTGACTTCCTTTACATCCCAACAAAAATCTCATCTCTTACTGGAGGCCTTCCCCAAACCTCTTAATTATCATGCTTTTTCTTTCTCATGCTTTTTTTCCTTTTTAAATTATTTCCTATTTATCATGTATATAGTTTTATATTTGTTATATGTTGTGTCTCCCATTAGATTGTAAGTTCCTTGGGGGGAGGAACTCTTTTGCTGCTCCTGGTATCCCCAGCACTTAGCACAGTGCCTGGCACATGGTTGGTTAGTTAGTTGGTTATTGCTCCTTCATTCTCAAAGAAGACCAAAATGACATCATTATGCTAGAATCAAGTTACAGTGTGTCAGACTGTGGCTGATCAAACCAATATGAGCTTGGAATGCTCTACCACAGGTCAGGCACAAATAGTTCATGTGAACATTTGTGGTGGATTCTCTAAATTTATGCATCTTGTGTTTCTTTTGAGTTATTTCAATTCTTTTTTTTAAATGTGCCCAACAAATTTAATGAGTAATCAAACCATTCCAATTCCAAGATACAAAATGGTAAATATATGAGAAGAGTAATGTCTTACAAGAGAGAACATGACTCGTTTTGGTACAGGAAAAAAACCAAACAAACAAACAAGGAAAACACCTAACCTCAGCTGGCAGAGCTTGTCATCTGAATTGGGTTTCACATTCAAGGATGCTTCAGGAAGAGGTGGTCCTGGGTCCCCTAAGGAGTTAGCCTTTCACAAAGTATGAGTTCACATGCCTTCCTTCTACTACCCCCTCCCTATGCCCAGGACCAGACCTGACCATCTTCTTTTTACTCCCTGACATAAATTCTTGTGCACACAATGTCACCAGCACCAAAAGTCAAAATCAGCTAGTCATTGGCCAGCTCCCAAGTCCAACATGTCTCCAGGCCATTGCCCTCCACCAGAGTTTGTGTGCAGTAGATTTTATTTTCATTCTCCCAAGTGGGCAAACTCCGGCACTTGCATCTGTCCACCATCTCCGCGTCAAAGCCCTCGTCAACCTTGAAATTGATCTTGGTGGTGGGCAGGGTGGTGGCATTCTTGATATAGAATTGGTCCCCATCCTGGCAGATCTCCACGTGTAGCTTGGAGGCTGCCACCATGGCCACCTTCCTCAGCATGGCATTCACACCTAGCACCTTGAGAAGCTCGTTGAAATTCTCACTGCTTTGTATCTTTCAGGTGCCAGCGAAGTTGGGCATGATGTTGGGCTGGTGCATGGCAGTGCAGGCTATGTGATCAGAGCAAAGCACTCACTGTGAGCTACTTCAATTCTGCTTTGCTCACAGAGCACAGCACTTTCTCTGATGAGGATAGGCCGTGCTCAGTGATTCTGTGCCAGTGTCTCCCATATCACACAATCAATTCCAAAATTCTTAGGAGAGACCTTGAGAGTGTCCCATCACTTTTTCTGAACACCACGTTAGCACTTGCCTTGTTTGAGTTCTTCATAAAATAGGCATTTTGGCAAGTGTATATTTGGCATTTGAACAATGCGGCCAGCCCATTGTCTGCAGTAGTTTGAATGTTTGGCAGTTCAGTTAGAGAAAGGACCTCATTGTCTGGTATCTTATCTTGCCACATGTTCAGCATTTAATAAAGGTTGATCGATTCTATTTCACCACTGTCTCACTTATAAAGAGAGAGCAGTGTGTAAAGAGAAGAAAAAATAAAGTCAGAGAAGAGTAGCAGAATTGGTGGAGCAGCTAGGTGGGGCAGTGGGTAGAGAGTTTTGGCCTGGAGTCAAGAAGACCTGAGTTCAAATGTGGACTCAGACATCTACTAGTTGTGTAACCTGAGGCAACTAACAATTTCTGTCTACTTCAGTTTACTCGTCTGCAAAATGGGGATAATAACAATACTTAGCTACCAGGGTTGTTGTGAGGATCATGTGAGATAACAATCTTTAAGTGCCTGGAACATAGTAAGTGCTGCATAAATGCTAGCTTTTATTATTAAAGAAGAATTCAACAGTATATTGTTTACGGTCAATAAACTTGTAGCATAAATCTCCACACAGGGTCAAAACGAAGAGCTAGTACAAAATGGATTATGCCTCAAACAGCAATGTGAATTCAAACAGCAAAGGGTGAGACATTTTGATTTCGGACAGGGTGATGATAAAAGTAGACCTAGTCAAAAGAGAAAAGCAGGGAAATTACATCATATTTAACAGTTCCATAGATAACGAAACTTAAAAATTTTTAACTTTAAACTTTTAATACTTAAAATATATGTCCCAAACTGAAAAGTATCTAAGTACTTAAAGGAAAGAGGAATTAATCAATGTTTATTAAGCACTTTTAGCCAAAACTGTTTCTTCCCTCAAAGTACTTTACAATCTACCCACATCTTATATATTTAAGTATATAGAAAATTGACATGAGATTTGGAGAAGAAGACACCAGAAACTAGAGGGATTAGAAAAAACCTCCTAGAAGGTGGCACCTCAGCTTAGCCTTGAAATAAAATTAAAGATGTTGAAATGGAGGTGTAAATGGGAGTAGTTCCAGCACGGGATACAACCAGCGCAAAGTCATAGAGAGAGGAGATGCAGTATCACATACGAAAAACAGGAAAACATGCCAGTTTGACTGGATCACATTGTGCATGTAGGGGAATATTACACCACAAAGCTGGAAAGATAGGTTAGGGCCAGATTTTGAAGGACTGTAAAATTCAAACAGAGGATTTTATATTTGATTCAAGAAAACTTAAGGAAACAATGGAATTTACTATAAAAGGAATTGGCATAGTCTGATACTAACTTTAAGAAAAAAAAATTAGCAGCTTTATAAAGAATGGATGAGAGAGAAAAGTCAAATGGAAGAAGACCATTAGAGATTATTTAAAAAAAAAAACAAAAAGGTCCAGGGATAGCTAAGTGGTACAGTAGATAAGAATGCTGAGCCTGGAGTTAGGAAGACTCATCTTCCTGAGTTCAAATTTGGCCTCAGACAGAGGCCTCACACACTAACTGTGTGACCTTGGGCAAGCAACTTAACCCTGTTTGCCTTAGTTTCTTCAACTATAAAATGAGCCAGAGAAGGAAATGGCCAACCACTTCAAGATCTTTGCCAAGAAAAACCCAAATGGGGTCATGAAGAGTCAGACATGACTGAAATGACTGAACAACAACAACAAAAGTGCAGATGAAAGATGATGAGCATCTGAGCAAGAATGAAAAAGATATTAGTGGAGAAAAGAACACAGACGCTAGTGACATTTCAGAGGGAGAAATTACAAGATTTTGCAACTGATTGGATATGTAGGATGAGGAAGAGACAAAAATCAAAGATGACATCAAGGTTTTGAACCTGAGTAACCATAAGGATCATGGTACCCTTTGCAGTAATAGGGAACTGAAGAAAAGGGGTGAGATTGGCAGGGAAAGATGGTGGGTTTTGTTTTGCACATGTTGAATTTCAAACGTCGACAAGATATCTGGTTTTAAATGTCCAATATACATTTGCTGATCAAAGAGAACCAGATAATAAAGCTATAATAATTAAGGAATTTAGATTAGGGCAAATCTACTAAAAAGAGAAAAGAGAGAAAGTAAGATATGACTATGTTTTTAGTAAAAATTAGACATGATTAGTGAATGGGAGTCAAAGTAGCATGCATATTTCTTAGGTGTTTGTCACCTTTACAAAAATTGACCATATGTGAGGGCATAAAAACCATGAAAATACAAGAAGGAAGGAAGAAAACTTAAAACTATCATTTACTTGCCACCATACAATAAAATTATATTCAATAAACTTCACTGAAAATTAAATGTAGACTAAATAATTTAATTTTAAGGAATTGATGTGTCAAAAATTACTCTTTAAAAATAGATAATTTCATCACAGAATATGACAACATACCAAAATGTCTGAGATTCAACCAAAGCAATCTTTAATGGAAACTTTTTATTTTTAAACACTTTCATCAAAAGTGAGAAAAGAGAAAAAGAAACTCTCATGAATCGAACAAAAATTTAGAAAAACAATCAAAAACTCCAACTAAACACAACAATAGACATTCTAAAAATTAAAAATCAGAGCAACAAAAGAAATTGAACTGATAAATGAAAGTAACAGTTGGCTTTTTGAAGACCCTAATAAAATTAACAAAGTTGCTTAATTTGATTCACAACAAGAAGAAAACTAAATTGCCAAAATGATAGAGAGATGAATGACAAATGAAAAGGAAATAAAGAAAATCACTTAAATTATTTTGCCCAATAAAACTGACAAATGAAATGGATGAATATTTACAAAATATCCAGATTAGTAGGAAAGAAAAGAATATATGCAATCCAAATCACCTAGAAGAAAAAAGTTCAAGACTGTTAATTGTGGAATAGAGGCTGGAGAGCCAGTCTCAAAGTCAGAAACATTCCAAATCCTGCTTCTAAAACATACTTGCTTTGCCACCCTGGGTAAGTCATTTAACCTTTTAGTGTCAATATCTTGTTTTTCTCAGGGTGGAAATCGTTCTTTCCTTAAGTCAGCTATGCCAATCAAACTGTGGTTCATGTATGTGTCAAGCTGCTAATCAACAGAGTTCATGGATTCCCGAGGACGGATGGTGACAAATCTGCTTAGAATGGGACACATGAGAAATGTCTTTGACAAATATAAGAGAAATTCCTATTTTTCCTTAATGTTCTTCAAATAAAAAAGTCATCCAAAAATAAAAGTATACTTGTAAATGGCCTCAAAAGACACTTTATGAGATGGAAGTTGGAGTGAAACTTGACAAAATACAAATCAAAGATACTACGCTTCAGCCACAAAAAAGTAGTATGTTAGTTTTATTTTGTTAACAAAAATACTTTTTTCTCATTTGAAAAGTAAAGTACCATACACTGGTCCTGTCCAGAATATTAAGTCAACCACTTAAAATTATGTTTATTGCTCGATAAAAGGGAAAGACAAGGTTTCTATAACGCTTGTGAGGAAAGCTAGACTGATGTTTATTGTCATGCTGCTCTTTTGCACTCCAATAATTTTCAGTACTTGTCTAAACAAAAACAGTCTTCAGTTGGATATGCCTGACTTGACAGAATAATCCTTCTCTCTATAACAATCAAGCTGGAGCTTGATTTCATCACTTAAGTGAAAATTGGTTTCCTAATGGGAAAATGCATCATAATTGTGTCAATATAATTCCCTAGCAAAGTCATTTAAAATGCAAGATTTGACACCAACTTTTCTCTCTATAAATTATTTGTCAGCAAAACAACGATTTTGCTCTTATTTTCCATCTTCTAGTTGCTATTCTCATGGTGTTTCATTTTTAGAATTCAAGCACTAGCTAAGAGTAGTCCTTGATAAAAATAAATGTGAATACCACTGATTTATTTTTTTTAATCCTCCTCTTGGGAAAATAACAGTCTCTACCTTCTAACATGAAAAAAGGACATCTTGCCTCCAGCTGAATCACAGCAGTGATACCCAATAGCCAAGGTCATTAGTACCTACAAAGAGTTCCCCCAGGAAACATTACATAGATTCTTTTTCTTTTCATATTTCAGTTCTTATAATAGGGCAAACTCAGTATTTCAAAGAGATAATAGATAAGGCAAAGAATAAAAAATCTTCAAAAATCAAATTAGTAATCTTTTATGTTCCATAATCCCAAGCCACATCAGCTATGCATGTGCCCTCCTGTCTCAGGTGTCACCTTGAAATACTGAGGACAAAATATATCTAGCTAATCCATTTTAAATTCAAGTATTATTAAACAACTACTTGTGAAATCAAACCCTTTACAAAAAAGGGCAAACGATCCAGAGAGCAATATGAAAGCTGGTGTTAGCAAAGGTTGAAAATTGTCAAATATTTCTGGGGCATCTATAATTCTTTTTATTTTTAGAGGGGGGAAGGTAGGGTAATTGGGGTTAAATGAATTGCCCAAGGTCACACAGCTAGTACATGTGTCAAGTGTCGGAGGCCACATTTGAACTCAGGTCCTCCTGACTCCAAGGCCAGTGTTGTACTCACTGCGCCACGTAGCTGCCCCACATCTATAATTCTTAATAAAAGTTACTTAAAGCCCAATATTTTCAGGAAAGCATGGAATGTTATGGGGAAAGAAACTCTGGTGAACTTTGAGCAAGTAGGAGATGCCTGGCTTAAAAGTAGTTTATGTGAAAACGATTTAGAATTTTAGTTGACAGGAATATTAAAAGTAGCCAAATGTTGCTACAAATATCTAACCAAATGAGGGTATGCTAATAAAAGTGGAGGTCCCACCTCATTCTAGCCAGATCATACCATATCTGAAATAGTACATTCAGATCTTGGCCCAACATTTTTGGTTTCTTAATGTATTTTTATTGAGATCTTTTATTATTTCAATCACTGGGATTCCCCCCTCCTTTATGCAATTCCTCATGATAAATTTTTTCAAAGGAAATAAAAAGAGAAGAAAAAATTAGCAAAAACTGGCCCACACATTGAAAAAATCTGACATTTTATGCAATGTTCCACATTCGTGGACTTCCCCCACCACTTCTGAAAAGGTATCTTGAAAGAGTAGAATCAAGAACAAAGACGGCTAAGGAAGACATAAGAACTAAGGATGATACAGAAGAATAAAGAAGGAGTAGGGAGTTGAATTGGAAAAAGACAAATCAAAAAGCAACAGAAGATAGCTGGTAAGACATGCTAAGGCAAGAAATAAAATACAAGTAAAAGAATTAGAAAATAAAGCACATTGATAAAGTGTCTTGGTAGGTGGGTGGCAAATTGATTTTTTTAAAAAAGATAAGAGGTTGGTGGAAGGCTGGAGGGGAGATGGATATGGCTGTGGAGTTTTTGTTTTGTTTTGTTTCATTTTGTTTTTTGAAACTGAGGAAAGGAAGTTGAGTGAGGCTACTATTAAGAAATGATAGATTAACTGTAAAAGTTTTAGACAGGAACCTTGGATTGAGTTGTAAAGACCCACAAGTAGCTAAAAAAAGAAAAAACTAAAAATTTCAGTGAATATAGATGTAAGAAAAATTGCGAAATGATTTTCGTGTTTAATGTTTCTATTTGTATCATAGCTAAGTGACTACAATTTATTTTCAAAGTAAAAATGGATCTTCCTCCTGGAGAAGGAATACAAAAAACCCATTTCTAAGTTCTTAACTTTGTAATCCATGGCTTTTTTAATATTTTAATAACTGTATTTTAATATAATTTGTTTCTTTTGTATTCTTATGCATTTAATATGATGCATTTGAAATTATTTTTCTGGGTCCATAGATTTTACCAGACTGCCAAAGGGGTCTGTGACACCTACAAAAAAGTTAAGAACTCTCTCCTAAATGAAATGGAAGGCTTCAATTGGAAAAAATGCAGAACCTGGAGGAAGTGAGATCAGTCAGGATTTTGGAAAGTGGGATACTGTTACAGAGTAGGGAAAAGGTAGGAAGAGAACAGTCGTGCAATTAGGTTGGAGACAGAGGGACAGACAGACAGACACAGAGAGAAGAAGAGAGGAGAGACAGAGAGATGAACCCCTTCTTCAAGAGGAGGAACTGAATACTCTGAGGGGAAAAAAAACTCCTTGTCCTACAAAGTATGACATTAAAAATCTACAGAAACCACCAGGAAAGAGATGATTCATTACAGATCAAGGGAAAGAAAAAGAGAAATAATAGCTCCTGTTGATTACTTTCTCATTGGAAATGCGAGTATTTGCTGACCTGATAACAATAGAGAGATCTGTTGTCTTTTCAGGACATGGATCCAAGATGTTTTAGAGTCGATACTAAGACTTATCAAAATATATGCCACTTATCCACTTCTAATGAGTCACATGAGTGCAAATGAAGTTGCCAAAAAAAATCTAAAAAGTGTCATTAACAATTATTAAGTCTAGGATGAAAAAACGAGGCACATAGGAGCATAAGTTCTGCTTTCTTCACTGTTGTCCATTGAAGGTAAGGGATATAGAATTCAAGTGCCCAAGAGCCACAGTTCAGATCACACAAGATCTAATAATTAATAGCGTAAAGGGGTGGAAAACATGCAATACGATATTCCAAAAGGCAATATTATACATCTACAACCAAGAATAACTCATCCAGATAAACTGAGTACAACAAGACAGGGTGGGGGAGATAAAAGGACTTGATTTGATTTTTAAAAGGAAAGAAGATCATGTCACCAGTATCAAAAAGGAAAAAGGGAAATTAAAATAAATGAAAAAGAAATAAGATTATTAGAAACTATTTGGCCAACTGATAACCTAGATGGAATGACTGAAAATTTATAAAAAAAAATACAGGTTCTCAAGGATCCTAAGATTCTCAGTGTCCTTTCTTGGCATATCAGACCCTGACATGGGCAAGACACCTCAATATGACTTTCAAAGATGTCTGTATGATTTAGGCATAAAAGGTCTTGTCTTTTTCCTGATCTCTGAATTTTTTGAAAGCTCTAGCCCTTTGGAAATTCTGCATCAGGCATGACCTCTTCCTCTTTTAATCAGTTTTGGCTGAAGCAAATTAACAAGCTTATTTTTTAATTTGTTTCAGTCTTTTTATAAAATATTACTTCTTCATTTCTTGTTCTGGGATAGTTTCTGGGTCTACTTCCCATCTAAAAGCCATGTGCTTCATTGGCTATGTGACCTGGATAGCAGTAGCTATTATTCCTTAGAATTTTTAAGAATTATATTCATTTCTTCCTGTGGCCCTCAGCAGGCTGATTTCTCTTTCTCTTTCAAAAGCCTGAGTTCCCAGTTAGATCTCCCACTAAGTTCCCAAGGGTGTCTCTTGTACTCAAACCTTTTTACAGAACTGTGATGACTTATCCTTAAAAGATCACTTGAATATGCTATTCAATTGTATCCTTTCATTCAAGTACAATTTATAATTGATACTAGAATCAGTCCTTATAGATAACCATTTCTAACTCCTACTCCAGCTAGATTAACTTATTAAGTATTTCTCCAATACATTTTATCTGTACTCATCTTTAGAGTCCAGGAAAGCATGGATTCTGGTCATTGATTCTTTGTTCTATAAGAAACTATATAAGAGGTTTCCTGTCTAAGGCATTATTTGACTTAAAGATTCCCTTTTGTCTGGAGCCTCAGATCTGGTGATTCAACTACTTATCTGGCCCTTGATTCGTGGTTGATTTGAATATGTTTTTCTGGATACCCCTGATTGTCTCACTTCTCTTCCTCAACCTCTGACTTCTCTATATCCCCCTCAATGTTGTCTGGGGTCTAATAACAGACCCAGCACTTTATGTTAGACACCTCATTCTGTGTATTTCCTTGAGCCTAGACATGATGGGCTCCTTATCATCATTCCAAGTCTTAACTCTGTCTTGGCTTCCAATTCAGTTCAGTTCAATAAAAATGAAGTTTGTTGGACAGCATAGTGGAGTCTAAGTCAGAAAAATTCTGATTCAAACTTCACGTCTGAAACTGTACAGCTTTATGACCAACGACATTATTTAATCACTTTTAGATTCAGTTTCTTCATTTGAAAATGGAATTTCAACAAAATTCATCATCTATTAAACACTTACTCTGCGCAAAACATTGTTTTATGCTTTGAGAGCAAAAGAAAAATTAAAACAGTCCCTACTCTCATGGAGTTTCTATTAGATGGAGATAATACATATATCTAAGTACATGCAAAGTAATACAAAGCAATTTCAAGAGGGAAAGAGTGTTAATAACCTGAAGAAGGGAAGGATCAGTTCTATAGAAGGTGGTACCTGGGCTTTGTTTTGAAAGGGAAAAAATGAATCCTGTGAGGCAGAGGGGAGAAAAAAGCACGTCTCAGACATAGGGGACAGACAGAATTTCTTATAGAGGAAACAAATAATAGACTGGTTTTATGGAACAGAGAATATGTGAAGGGGAGCAACATTAGATAAGAATGCAAAGGTAGTTGGGGATCAGATTATAAAGGAATTCAAACGTCAAAGCAAGAAGTTTCTATATTATTCTTGAAGACAATAGGTGCCAGTGGAAATTCTTAAACAGGGGAATTACATGGTCATACCTGTGCTTTAGAAACACTGGTTTGGAACCCTCTGGAGGAGGGATTAGAGAGGGGAGAGATTTGGGGCAAGGACAACTGATAGGCCATTACAGGAGTTCAGGAGAGAAGTAGAATGATAGGAGAGAATCCTCCCCATTTGATTGCCTATCACACTATTCATAGCAGCTATTCTTGCTGTTGTTCAGTTGTTCAGTCATGTCAGATTCTTCTTGACTCCATGGACCGTATCATGAGAGGCTTTTCTATCATCCATTATCGCCTGAAATCTGTCCAATCGCATGTTCGTTGCTTCCATGACACTATCTATCCATCTCATCTTCTGCCATCCCCTTTTCCTTTTGCCTTCAATCTTTCCCAACATCAGGGTCTTTTCCAGTGAATATTGTCTTTTCATTATGTGCCAAAGTATTTAAGCTTCAGCTTCAGTATTTGTCCCTCCAAAAAAGTCTGAATTAATATAAGTATTGACTGATTTGCTCTCCTTGCCATCCAAGGGATTCTCAAAAGTCTTCTCCAGCACCACAATTCAAAAGCATCAATTACACAGTGCTCAGTTTTCCTTATAATACAACTCTCTCTCTCAAGATTAAATATCCCAGTATTGTTTTTCTTATCCTTTTATTGACTATGAGAGCTGCTCCATTTCTTCTAAGAGATTCTTTTCCACAGTAGTATATGTAATGATCACCTGAATCAAATTCACCTATTCCCATCGTTTTAAATTCACTGATACCAAGACACTAATGTTTAAACTTTCCATCTCCTGTTTGACCACACCAAATTTACCTTGGTTCATAGATCTCACATTTCAGGTTCCTATGTAATATTGATCTTCCCCACATTAGACTTTCCCTTCATCACCAGACACATCTGCTGCTGAGTTTCCATTAGGTTTTGGTCCAGCTACTTTATTCTTTCTGGAGCTACTTGTAGTTGTGTTCCACTCTTCCCCAGTAGCATGTTGGGCACCTTCTGATCCAAGAGCCTTATCTTCTGGCGTTTTACTTTTATAATTTTAATACTGTCCATGAGGTTTTCTTGGCAAAGATACTGGAGTGGTTAGCCATTTACTTCCCCTTCCATCTCTGAATACTCTTTTGTCAAAACTCTACTCTATGACCTATCCATCTTGGGTAACCCTGCACAGCATAGCTCATAATTTTATTGAGCTACACAAGCCCTTCTTCCATGATGAAGCAGTGACCCAGGAGAAGAGCAGCTATTCTAGATGTCTCTCTCCTCAAGCTTCCCATGACACCCCCTCCCACTACCTACTCAGCAGAAGTACTCATCTTATAATTTTGTAGCAACATATAACAATTTCTGAGCCCACAGGAACCAGAATACTTGTCCACTCTCTCTAAAGAGGCCTTTACCTATGGACCCATGATGCCACACTGGAGATAGTAATGGAGGAGCTGGCCCCTAAAGAGAGGGGTCAGGCTCCTTTTTTAAACTCTGGTTTTTTTTTGTATACTACACGTTCACCCCAACCTGTGGGGAGAACCATTTAAAGATAAGGTTTGGCTCATGTCTAAGACATCTGCTAAAGAGAGATTGAAGATACTTAATGTTCAATTTAGATCATTAAAGAACAGTTAATTTTCTCCACATAAAAGAAATTCTAAAAACACAAAAGACTCACAAGTATTGAGAAAACCTTAAATATGAAATAATAATATAACTAATTTTATACTTCCCAGGCTGATATTACTGCTTTATCGACTCAAAGCCTAAGTCCTTCAGCCCTGAGTCACAAGCATCCCTAGAAAATGTCAGGGATGCTCATCATATGCTCCAACAGATAATCCCCAGAGGTCCATCCCCATCCATTCTCCAATAGGTATAGTCCTATTCAACTCTTGCTGAACTCTCTTTTCAATTAAAGTCAATAGTATTTTATTAAAATCATATGCCACAATTTGTTCAGTCATTCCCTAAGGGATAGGCATCCCCTCAATTTCCAATTCTTTACCACCCCTCAGACAAACTGAGATTTGGGAAAGATCTTAATTTAGCAAGGCTAAGGTCACCCACTGTATCCTGGCCTATTGCCAGTCACTTTCACCTTTGTCTTACCAGTGGACTTCGATGACTCTGGACGACAGAATGAGACATGACTTTGCACAATTCTGCCTCACTTAAATCCAATTTATGGACAAGTCAAGACATCACCCTCGTGGTATCATTGGTTTTCTTCAAGAATGAAAGACAAATAAGAGTCCTCAGCAAATCAACAAGTTTTTATTTGGGATATTTTTTCCATATTACCAAATTCTGGAAAGTTCTTTTGAGTCCTTGGGAAACTCAAGCATTATTCTTTCTAGTCTCCCCCCCAATTCCTTACATTAAAAAGTCTAAAGACAGTACATGTGCCATAATTTTAACAACCTTCTAAATGTCATGAAGAGTACCAAGTAGTTAATTTAGTACCATTTTTATGCAATTCCAAGTGTCAGCCTTTAGGTAAGGCCCAGGCCAGGCCTAAAGATCTAAAGATTAGGATCTAAAGATTACAATCACTCCAAAATACAAAGTTATATAAATTCAACAAATAAACAACATTTTACAAAGTCCATCATGTTATTGCCTGCCTGACATAAATAATTAGAAAAAATAAAAATTGATATTTTAAAAATGGAAAAATGATAAATAAGGACAAATGAGATGAAAAAAACAATATTGCCATTCTTTGACGGAAATTTTAGTCCTAAATCTGCTCCTAGAACATGTGGCACTCTCTTCAGAGACATTTAGGGCTTGTTTTTAATTAGACATTACCTCCTTACCTTAGATAAGAAACAAAAATAATCTGGTAGAAAATTTTTCCAAGAGTACCTGCAACACACAGGGGGCAACCCTACGTGTGTGCCCAATGGCAACCCTGCCAATGCATAGGGCAATATAGATGTGTGTTCAAACCAAATGTTTCCAGGTGTTGATGCAGCACATAGGCACCCCACTTTTCTCCAAAAAGCTCTGCTTTTGCATAGAGTAATCTAAATGGAGATCCAAACTTGCCTGATAATAGGATAAGCAGGCTTACTTTAGAAAGTAAGCAAATTCAGATGGGCCCTGAACATGTGTGGTGCTGCCCCAAAGCGTTTACATTCTGAGTCCATTAGCATTAGCCCCTCAGATTTAGGATGAGGTTGCCAAGTATAGCAACACAGAGAACTGCTTCTGAGATCAGGAGGAAGCTAGGGTATTTGCCTTATCTCTGTGTCATGAAGGGGTCCCTAATTTTGGACCTATGTACCCAAGACCAAGTTTAGTTCTGAAGAGATCCAGGCCTTCTTGACAAAGGAGCCAGTCTTGTCTCAAATTCTAGCTCATTACACTCCTAGCCCAGAGCCCCAGGGAGAATCACTTAAAACTTAAATCTAGGGGGGTGGAGCCAAGATGGCGGCTGGTAAGCAGGAACTAGTGTGAGCTCCGTACCGAGTCCCTCCAAAAACCTATAAAAAATGGCTCTGAACCAATTCTAGAATGACAGAACCCACAAAACGGCAGAGGGAAGCAGGGCTCCAGCCCAGGACAGCCTGGATGGTCTCTGGGTGAGGTCTATCCCACATGGAGCTGGGAGCAGGGAGCTGGGAATGGAGTGGAGCAGAACCCAGCCTGAACGGCGTGGACCATCCAGACCAGAAGCCGGGCGGAGGGGGCCCTAGCGCCCTGAATCAGTGAGCTGCGGCAGTTACCAGACTCCTTAACCCACAAACACCAAAGACTGTGGAGAAGGTTAGTGGGAAAAGCTGTGGAAATAGAAGGAGTTCGCAGTTCAGCTTCCAGCCCCGGGGGCAGCGGAGGTGGGGCAGCTACAGCTGTTGTTACTTCCGGCTCCAGGCCCACCTGGTGGGAGGAATTAAGTGGTGGATCAGAGCAGGAATGCTGAAGATCTAAGCCCAGTTCAGGTTGGGGGTTGGGGAAGGAGCAGTGCTGGTGTGGCAGAGCTGGCACCTCCCCCCCAAACGTGGAACATAGAACTCTCTAGTCTACAAGCAGTCATACCCCACTGAAAAACTCAAAGGTCAAGTTAGTTGGCTGGGAATATGGCCAGGCAGCAAAAACACACCGAGATTCAGTCTTAGACTTTGCATTCTTTCTTTGCTGACAAAGAAGACCAAAACATACAGCCTAAAGAAGTCAATAGAGTGCAAGAGCCTACACCAACAGCCTCCAAGAAAAACATGAACTGGTCCCAGGCCATGGAAGAGCTCAAAAAGGATTTGGAAAAGCAAATTAGAGAAGTAGAGGAAAAATTGGGAAGAGAAATGAGAAGGATGCGAGAAAACCATGAAAAACAAGTCAACTAATTGCTAAAGGAGACCCAAAAAAATACCGAAAAATACACTGAAGAAAACAACACCTTAAAAAACAGACTAACTCAAATGGCAAAAGAGCTCCAAAAAGCCAATGAGAAGAATGCCTTGAAAGGCAGAATTAGCCAAATGGAAAAGGAGGTCCAAAAGACCACTGAAGAAAATACTACTTTAAAAATTAGATTGGAGCAAGTGGAAGCTAGTGATTTTATGAGAAATCAAGATATTATAAAACAGAACCAAAGGAATGAAAAAATGGAAGATAATGTGAAATATCTCATTGGAAAAACCACTGACCTGGAAAATAGATCTAGGAGAGAGAATTTTAAAATTATTGGACTACCTAAAAGCCATGATCAAAAAAAGAGCCTAGACCCCAATTGAGAAATGGTCAAAGGATATGAACAGGCAGTTTTCAGAGGAAGAAATTAAAGCTATCTACAGGCATATGGAAAAATGCTCTGGATCGCTGCTGATTAGAGAAATGCAAATCAAAACAACTCTTAGATACCACATCTCTCCTGTCAGATTGGCTAAAATAACAAATCAGGAGAATGATAAATGCTGGAAAGGATGTGGGGAAATTGGAACATTGTTGCATTGCTGGTGGAGTTGTGAGCTGATCCAGCCATTTTGGAGGGTGGTTTGGAACTACGCCCAAAGGGCTATAGAAATGTTCATACCCTTTGACCCAGCAATTCCACTTCTAGGGTTGTATCCCAAAGAAATCACGCAAGCGGGAAAAGGACCCATATGTACAAGAATATTTATAGCGGCTCTCTTTGTGGTAGCCAAGAATTGGAAATCAAAGGGATGCCCATCAATTGGGGAATGGCTGAACAAACTGTGGTACATGAAGGTAATGGAATACTATTGTGCCATAAGAAATGGGGATGATGCAGACTTCATAACAACCTGGAAAACCCTACACGACATAATGCTGAGTGAGCGGAGCAGAGCCAGGAGAACATTGTGCACAGCCACAGATATATGGATTCCGTGAGGACCAACCCTGACAAAATGTGCTTTTCTCAGCAACCTAAGGGGCAAGGACAACTCCAGGGGACTCACGATGGAGAATGCTATCTTCATCGAGACAAAGAACTGCGAAGTTTGAATACAGACTGAGGCACACTACATGCTCGCCTTTTCTGCTTCTCTTTTGTTTTTGTTTTTGGGGTTTTTTTTTTGTTTTTTTTTTTTTGGTTCTGTTTCTTCTTTCTCATGATTCATTCCATTGGTCAAAATTCTTCTCCACGACTTGACTAGTGCACAAATTAATTCAATGTGAAGTTATACATGACAGTTATATGAGACCTCATGCTGTCTTGGGGAGGGAGGGGGGAGGGAGGGGAGAAAAACTGGAACTCAAAACTATGTAGAACCGTGCGTGGTAAACTAAAAATAAATAAAGAAATTTATTTAAAAAAAAAAAGAGCCTAGATAGCATCTTTCAAGAAATTATCCAGGAGAACTGCCCTGATATTCTAGAGCCACAGGGCAAAATAGAAATTGAAAGAATCCATCGATCACCTCCTCAAATAGATCCCAAAAAGAAATCTCCCAGGAATATTGTCGCCAAATTCCAGAGCTCCCAGATCAAGGAGAAAATACTGCAAGCAGCCAGAAAGAAACAATTTGAGTATTGTGGAAACCCAATCAGAATAACCCAAGATCTGGCAGCTTCTACATTAAGAGATCGAAGGGCTTGGAATGTGATATTCCGGAGGTCAATGGAGCTAGGATTAAAACCTAGAATCACCTACCCAGCAAAACTGAGCATCATGTTCCAAGGCAAAATATGGATTTTCAATAAAATAGAGGACTTTCAAGCTTTCTCAGTGAAAAGACCAGAACTGAATAGAAAATTTGACTTTCAAACACAAGAATCAAGAGAAGCATGAAAAGGTAATCAAGAAAAAGAACAAGAAAAAGAAATTGCAAAGGACTTACTAAAGGTGAACTGTTTTGTTGACATTCCTACATGGAAAGATAATGTGTATGATTCATGAGACCTCAATATTAGGGTAGCTGAAGGGAATATGCATACATATATGTTTATGTATATATATGGGAGAATGTGTGTGTATGTATATATCTATGTGTGTATGTATTTATATACATATATATATATATATATTTAGAGAGAGAGAGAGAGAGAGAGAGAGAGAGAGAGGGAGAGAGCGAACACAGGGTGAGTTGAAGATGAAGGGAAGATATCTAAAAGAAATAAAATCAAATTAAGGGATGAGAGAGGAACATACTGAGAGAGGGAGATAAGGAAAGATAGAATGGGATGGATTATCTCCCATAAAGGTGGCAAGAGGAAGCAGTTCTGTGGGAGGAGAGGAGAGGGCGGATGAGGGGGGAATGAGTGAACATTGCTCTCATCAGATTTGGCCTAAGGAGGGAATACCATACATACCCAATTGGGAATCTTACCCCACAGGAAAGAAGAGGGAAGAAGATAAAAAAAAATGGGGGGGGGATGATGGAGGGGAGGGCAGATGGGGATGGAGGTAGTCAAAAACAAACACTTTCAAAAGGGGACAGGGTCAAGGAAGAAAATTCAATAAAGGGGGATGGGTTGGGAAGGAGCAAAATATAGTTAGTCTTTCACAACAAGAGTATTGTGGAAGGGTTATACATAATGATACACATGTGGCCTATGTTGAATTGCTTGACTTCTTAGGGAGGGTAGGTGGGAAGGGAAGAGGGGAGAGAATTTGGAACTCAAAGTTTTAAAAACAGATGTTCAAAAACAAAAAAAAATGTTTTTGCATGCAACAAGAAAATAAGATACACAGGCAATGGGGCGTAAAAATTTATCTTGCCCTACAAGAAAGGAAGGGAAAAGGGGATGGGAGGGGAGTGGGGTGACAGAGGGGAGTGCTGACTGGGGAACAGGGCAACCAGAATATACGCCATCTTGGAGTGGGGGGGAGGGTAGAAATGGGGAGAAAATTTGTAATCCAAACTCTTGTGAAAATCAATTCTGAAAACTAAATATGTTAAATAAATTTTAAAAAAATTTAAAAAAAAAACTTAAATCTAGCTCATGTCTACAGCTTTCCCAGGAGGGGAAGCAGACAGGTACGCAGAGTAAAATATAGATCAGGTATAGGACATTTATTTCCTCTACACAAAAGAATTGCTAAACACAAATGACTCATAAGCACACAGCGATAAAGACTTACAGAAGTAGCAGTAATTTATAACTACTGCTATGTTCTCCCAAAAGATTGATACTTAAAACATTCAAACATAAAGCATTTTGTGAGACTGCTAAATATGAAATTCACTGCACTCTTCACCTCAGCTCTGTGCTGTCCCTTCAAGGTTGATGTTGTCTAGCAAGCTAGTCCAGGAATCAGGCTTCTCAAATATGTACGTCTCCTCAAAGAAGCACTCTAGTAGCCAAAGCACCCTTTAGATGCTTTAGGGCACATCCTAAGGAACTCCTTAAGTTCTTATAGCTTGAACTTACAAAGCTGTCTCTAAATGTGCATTTCAAGATCTCCATTTCATCATTCGTATTACGTTACAAAAAAAGAAGAGGCAGTTAAGGCATTGAGATTCAATCTCACGGTCACCTGGAACAGCATAGGTTCTAACTGCGACATGCAAGAAGCTCGCCACTTTTTCCTGAGTGAGGAAGAGTGATCCTCACACAACTCTTTAAGAAGAGACTTGAAGAAAAGCAGTACTTCCCAAACCACCAGACTTGCTTCCAGCCCAGCCTCCACAGCCATCATAGGTCTCTTAGAAGAACAAGACAAATTGAAAAACCTGAAGACAATAAAGCAATAAATAATACAAGAAAACTTCCCAGAATATCTGAATCAATAAAACAAATCACCAAGCAAACTAGAATAGCAGAGAGGGTTTAGTTTAACAATTATAATGGCAAGTAACAAATTCTGCAAGTGAACAGGGGAAAAAAAGTTTTGAACATAAAGGAAAGGAAATTTGAATAACACAACACTACCCTACACCCACTGTAAGCCATAGAAAGAAATGGAATAATATATTCTGAAAAGCAAAGTAGCTCAAAATGGAACCCAAAATGGTACCCTGATAACCCAAACCCATCATCAGTTTCAAAAATGGACATCAAATAGAAGAGAAACATTTGAAGAGTTTGTGTTTTTTAAAACAAATATGAGCAGATTCTTTGACTTGTAAACCCCTCAAACACAAGAAAGGTAAATAAATATAACAACTAAGAAAAGAATAAGTAATGAAATAAATAATTACATCTCTACTGATAATGAAAAGAGAGAGGGTGCACCTATTAGGTAAAAATGAAAACAATAGCAACAATAAAGGGATAATTAATCAATTCTTTATGAAAGTATGCAAGAGGATAAAGATAAAAGCAGAATTTATAGAAAAAGGGGTGGCAATGGAGCCTGAAATATCATGAACTAAACAACCCCCACAGATGAATATATATATATATATATATATATATATGTACATATATATATATATATGTATATATATGTATGTATATAGTAGGACTCAGTTGCAGCATGACAATGTAGGTAAAAGGGCAGAGGAGAAATGGAAGATAGAGATGAATATGTGATACACCCTAATGAAGTACATTTGCAAACAATGAAAGATAATGACTGTAGCCTCTCATCAAGAAGAGGAGCTACAAAAGAATGAGTGGACTCACCAAGAGAAGTATTGAAACAGAAAGAAAGGGAAGGGGAAGAAAGAGAGAGAGAGAAAGAGAGAGAGAGAGAGAGAGAGAGAGAGAGAGAATGAGAGAGAGGAAGGAAGGAAGAAAGAAAGAAAAAAAAGAAAGAAAGAAAGGAGGGAAGGAAGGAAGGAGGAAAGAAAGAAAGAAAGAAAGAAAGGAAGGAAGAAAGAAAAAAGAAAGGAAGGGAGGAAAGAAAGGAAGGAAGGAAGAGAGAGAGAAAGAGAAAGAAAAGAAGGAAGGAAGAGAGAGAAAGAAAAAAGAAAGGAAGAAAGAAAGAAAGAAAGAAAGAAAGAAAGAAAGAAAGAAAGAAAGAAAGAAAGAAAAAAAAGAAAAGAAGGAAGAAAGAAAGGAAACGAAAGAAGGAAGGAAGAAAGAAGATCTCAATGCAATGGAGGTAGGAGATCCTACTGAAGAACACTCCCAAAAGAGAAGATATATATTTGGTAATGGTACACAGGGATCTTAAAATAGTTCCAATGTGCAGGTCATTGGCATACAAAGAGATCAGTTTCTCTCAGACTATTGATATCTTACCCCAGAAGAAGGAAAATTGGAGCAAACAGCACCCATAAAAGAGGGAATATATGAACCCACAGAAAAGATGGCTTGGCAACGGGGAAAGAGAATGATCATGAGGGTGCAGAATGTAGAATTGCATTAGTCTACATGATCTCGAGTTCTACTAAATTCTGAATAGTCTATTCCTCCCTGCAAACCTTGAACATTTAAATAAATAACAAGTAAATATAAACAGTTCATCTCTATGTAGCAAAGGGTGTAATTTTTACATAGTAAATTTCTTGAGGTTATCTTTATGATATTCTTCTTTCCAGAAAAAAAAATGATAACTGCAAGCAAGTCTTGCCCCATGGATTTTTATTCAACCTTTCTAAGGTTAGAGCTCATTTTCTTTTTGATAGAAGGATGATCATTGTGAACTTACTGTTTTAAGGTAACAGAGGGTTTTTAAAAAGAGCTTTATATTCTTCTGAAGAAATGAACTAAACAACAGTCAACCCTACTCATTATGCCAAGGTCAAAGGTGTTAGGCAACATAAGGAAAAATAAGTTCATTAATCTATACTGTTCCTTTTTTTTATCCAGTGATGGGACTGTTCCTCATCTTCCTTGCCAGAATGAATAGCATCTCCTAAAGTAATTTGTCCAGCAAGACTTAGAGAAAGATTTTTTTCCGTATTTGAGAGAGAATTGGGGAAACTTGTTCATACAATCATTGATTAAGAATTGCAAGGAGAGCCCTAAAGGCTCTATGTATTTCAAATCTCTCATTTTTTCAAATAAGGAAATCAAGTGCTAAAACGCTGAAGTGACTTACCCAAGGTAACACAAGTAGTAAATGATAGAGCCAAGATTCAACCCTAGGCCCTCTAACTCCAAACCTAGTGCCCCAGCTCTCTCCCTGGTAGAGGATACTCTCCCAAGTAAGTATTAGGGCCATAAATTAAATCAAGATTTGGTGCTACCATATCTGAACCTGATAAGGGAAACCACCCTGAAGGGTTCTTCTTAATGAACAAGGATTTGTAACAACAGAGGGTAGAAGTAGTGATAACAGGGAATAATTTCAGTGAGAGCTCTCTAGTCTGGCTCTATATCACAAGAAAAGTAACAGGAATAGTTATATTGCCTACTAGACAGGAAAATCTCTGGAGGCTTTCCTCTCTCACTCTATCCAGTGATACATGTGATATAGAAGATACTGGTAGTAGAAAGAAGCGGGGTTTGGGTTTTGCCTGCAAACACTTTCTGAGAGCACCCCCTGGGAGCCATGGATCTCAAAAACTCCACTGTAGGAGGAGCTAAAACAACATTCTATGACATCTGCGAGGTCATAGGAAACTTCATGTGTTCAACTTCGACATACATGGCAGCATTTGCTCAGCACAACAGGGTGACAAGCCTGCCTATTTCAGATATTTTCCCTAAATTGGAGATTTATTTTAATATTATCATTGAAGGGTATTAACTTGTTTTGGTTCTATTTTGTTTTTTTTTCTCTTACCTTTAAATAAGACTTTCCTTCTTTAATTTTGTGCGACTTACGTTTAAAAGGGGGTAATTCTATTTGTTTTATGTTACCTTTAAATACAACTTTTTCCTTTTAATTTTGTGTGTTGTAAGCTTGAAAGGGAATTTGGTAACAGCATCTCGAGTGATCTCAGTTAATGACTCATCCAGATTTTCTAGATAATAGATATGAACAAGAGAAATGAAAAATCTTCCTAAACAAATTTTGGCTTCTTCATGTTGTAAGAGATTTTACAATAGGAATTGTTTTACTTCAATTTCCTCCTTATGTGTGGGTAACAAGATGTTCCTATGTATACTAAAGGAAAGAAAATTATCAATGTTGGAAAAATTTGAATTCTCCAACAAGAATGGTCTGTCAAAATTGCTGGAGAGCCACATTAATTTATTATTGGTGGAGCTGTGTTGTTCTAGCCATTTTGGAAATATGTCCAAAAAATCAGTATACTGTGTCTACCCTTTGGCTCAGTGATGTGACAATTAGGTATACACCCATAAGAGATAACAGAAAGAGGAAAAGGATCCATATGTACAAAATATTTATAGCAAGTAAAACCACGGGGTTATCCATAAATTAAGGAATTGCTGAACCAAATACAGTAAATTAATGTAATGTAATAATACTACCATAAAAAATTATGAAAATGATAATTACTAAGAGACATGTATGAACTATAGTAAAGTGAAGTGAGTAAAACTGGCAAAATGATGTACACAATAACAACATTGTAAAGACAAAATTTTGAAAGACTTAAGAACTCTAATAAATACAAAGACCAACATACTATCCACTTCCTTAAAGAGAGATGATGGACTCTGATGCAGAATAAGACATACATTTTTTTTTGGATGTGACCAATGTCAGAATTTGTTTTATTTGTTTCTGCCTATTTGTTAGAAGGCTTTGTTCTCTCACTCATCCACCCATGAAACCATATTTTTGTTTTGTTTTACACAGAGGTAGAAGGGAGGGAGGGAAATGTTTCTGCTTTTTGAAAAAATAAAATTTAAAAGTAAAAAATAAGAAAAATGTTTGCTAACATGTTAATGGTAGCCTGACAACTGGGAAAAGGAGGGGAAATGACCTTAACTGTTTTCTGAATATCCTTGTTTGAGTGTTTAGCATTCTCCAGACAAAGGCAGAAACAGCAAGGAACCAACCAAGAGACTTATACAAGGTCTGAGCAAAGTCTCGGTCTGTGAGTACATCCAATAATCCTTCTAAATTTATATCAGCTTAATCCCCAGAGTAGACTAACAAAATACAAAAGAAAATCAGATAATATGAACAACAAAAGACTCAACTAAATTTACCTATAAGCATATTTAATGGGAATGCTCAGTATGTTAAGAGAATAATAATGCAACACTCAGTCACCCCTCATAATAATTACTCTATACTATCTCAGAAAGACAGTTCTTCCTTTAACAATTCTGTGTCTTTCCTCCCTATGCAGTCCATTGCTTTACTGTATTTCTATTACTCTGCTTTTACTAAAAACAAAACAAAAATCTGTTCTTCTCTGGCCCAGATAAGAGTAGGTTTCATGAGATTTCCCTATCCTCCACTATTGCATTCCTATGGTGGCCAAATAATTTCTCATGCTGCCTTATTACAAATAAAATAATAAGTTTGTTCTGCTTCTCTTCTCAAAAGAAATTCTTAATATCATTAATTCTCTTAAAAATCCATTTTTCCCCTTGTGGGCAAAGAGTAGAGTGAATATAAGTGTGGAGAAAGCATAGATGAGAAAGATACTGTGGAAGCAGAATTTACTAGACTTGTGTACATTATTTGGATATGAGGGGTTAGGGAGAATAAAGAATGAAAAACGGCTCTATGGTTTTGAACCTAGTTAACTGGAAGGTAATTTTTGCATCAGCAGAAATGGGGACATTTGGAGAGGTGATACGTTTGGAGGAAATGTAACTAGTTCCATTCTGGACATGTTGCATTTGAAATGTCTACATGACACCCAGGTGAAGATGTCCAGCAGCAAGTATGTAATACAGCAGTGAAAGTAAGGATCAAGGTTAAGTCTTATTGTGTAGATTTTTAGATTTGTGAGCATTGAGACTAAAATTAATTCCATGGGAGCTCTCTAAATCAGAGATAAATAGAAAATCAACATAACTATATGTGACAAGAGCTATTAACTGATGTGTCAGGTAAGGTCTTGTGCACTGAGCTGTGCTGAAAGCTTTTAAAAGTCTTTGGCACAAAGTATACAGAAGGAGAGGACAGTAGTGGCTCTGGGTATTTAACCACCCTTTCTCAGCCCTTCCCTATTCTCCTAGAAATGCAGGTGTTAGTGATCATAGGCATCTGACAGAGACCTTGTCTCATTTAATCTTTTTATCACAGTAACAGAAATATTGTAATGATAATCAACTGTGAAAAGCTTAGCTGCTCTAATCAATACAATGATTTATGACAATTCCAAGGGACTCAAGATGAAAAATGTCATCCACCTCCAGAAAGAGAACTGATGGGCTCAATGAAAATTGAAGCATATTTTTTCACTTCATTTTTCTCACTTTTTTCCACAACTTGGCTAATGTGTAAATATGTTTTGCATGACTTCATATGTATAATGGTTATTGAATTTCTTGCCTTTTCAAGGTCTGGAGGAGGGCTGAAGGGAGGGAGAGAAAGTGAAACAGAAAATATATTTTTTTACATTTCAAAAAAATCTTTTTTAATCTCCTCATTAACCAACATTCTAAATAGGTACTTAATATTTTTTATTGTTGTTGAATTAATTCTGCTTGGAACTTTGAAAAATGAGGTTTTATGCATGCTGCAGTATTTGTTGGACCAGTGAACACCTAAGGGGAAGGATGAATAAAGGCTGGAACATACTAGCAGAAAGAAAAGGTAGTGATTAAAGCTGCTTCCTGCATTAGAGAGGATGAATCATGGAAAAATATAGGTTGTAAGATTTCTACTTCCTTCCAGTCTAACGTTACATAATTAAAAATACAACTTCCAAATCAAACAAATGGGAAAGCCAAGGGTAGCAGTGGGTACCTCTCAATCATTCCAATAAAACTTCCCATTAAACAAATACAAAAGAATATTTTTTTTAAATCTCTTCAATCCTCATTTTATTCCCTTATTTCCCCGTTCTACTATCCTTATTTTGGCTTTTATAACCCTGCCACTATTCCTATATACCACAAGCCATAAAACAAAAAATACTTTCAGAATTTATACCAAATTATGAATAATTCATGGATACTAATATCCATTTTTACCATGATTCCATTTGCTGTACATTACTATGACCACTTCATTAGTGACTTCTGACCTCAGATATCTGATTTTTAACACAATGATTGTACTCTATATTTTACTTACTTCATCCACAAGATGAGAAATGTCTAGCCTCTCTCAGGCAAACTTTCCAAAGGGAAAAAGTAGTAGAGGTCATAAGGAAATATTAACATTGTCATTCAATATTTATACAGCACTTTATAGTCCCAGAATATTTTATGAACCTTTTTTATTATCAATACCTTTTCACTTAGTCTTAAAAGAGATCAGCTAATGTCCCTTATTGTTTTTTTTTTAAACAAATGAAGAAACAAAGACTTGGAAAGGTTAAATGATTTTTTGAAAGTCACAAATGAACACAATTCAATAAGCATTTATTTTTTGCCAGTTTTTTCTTGGGCATTTTACTAGACAATGAGAATAAAAAGACAAAAACTAAATAATCGCTCCCCTCAAGGAGACTACATTCCATTGGAGGGAAGTAAATGTGTACCTAGAAGAATACTTTTTTAAATGCAAAGTAGCTATAAAGTAATAAGGAGTAGCACTAACAATTGCTTGATCAACAAGCATTTATGAAGATCTCCAGTTAAAAGAACAATATCAAGGTTACTAGAGAAGCTGAGCTTTTCCACAGACACTCTGATGAAGTTCTAAAAATGCACCAAAAGGAACTAAACTAAAAGAAAAATAGCAATGTAAAGGTAGCGTTGATTGAGCAAATTAATCAAGTCACTCTACCACACTTAAAATAAGTGATAATATGTTGCAATACCTAAATGAGGTGAAAAGAAATTTTAATCAAGTTTGAAAGTACGATGTTGTAAAAATATGAATGTATATATTGCTAATGAGATACCCACAGCAGCTGCTATGAATATGCTGAAATATTTACAGGCTTGAATCACAAGATATAACAGACTCTTTAGCTCAAAGACAAAATTAAGACATTTATTCAAATACCAGAAAGCCAAATCCATCATAGTAATAAAGAAGTCTATGCCCATTACCAATGCAGAGAGCATAGCCATCCCCAAGTCTTCTCTCAGTCAGACCTCCCCACAAACAAGCTTCCTTAAGCAAAATCACTGCCTCTCTCACTCATGCTAGCTGCTCTGCCTGCTCTCTCTCTCTCTCTCCCAGCTCTGACTGCTCTGTCTCATCCACTCACTTCCTGCTCCACCCCTTCCAGTTCCAGCCATTCAGCAAGCTCCTCCCACCACAGGTACCATGTGACTCTAGCTCAAAGCAGGTCACATGGGCCTATCAATGGATGAGAAAGATCTTCCCATTTCCTTTAACATAACAATGTGGCACTTGAAAAGTATTTGAATGATGTTGACAGGAATTATTCAGATTGCTTGAGGAAGGATAGTCAATCCTAATGAATTGTCCCTCAAACTGAAGACCATTTCAATATCCAAGTTATTCTAGTATCTGGCAAAGACTTGTATTCCAATGAGGAGTAATTAAGGGGAGAATATTCTAGCTTGGTTGGTTGTTGTCCTTTATGCTCAAAGAGCATCAAAATGACATCACTATGTTGGGGTCAAAGTACAGTGTGTCTGACTGAGGCTAATTAGTCTAACATGAGCTCAGAAGGCTCTATCACAAGTCAGGCACAAACAATCCATATGAACATTTGGAATGGCAACGTCTGTAATGAGGGGAGAATATTCCAACTAAACCCCCTGAGAAAGAATCTCTTGAGAGTAGAGAAATCAAGACTGAAGCCAAAGTGCTTCCCTCTGTTCCCATCTTGCCAGAGGAATACCTTTTGTGGTTTGAAGGATCTAGGGGATTTTGAACTTCCAATCCTACTGCTGGTATCCTAGCATCAGTCCCCAGAATGTACAGGATGGTAGCACTGTCTACCTGGGAGTGAGGGGTTAGAGGTGGGAAAGCACCTAGGACAAACAACAGCTTTACAAAAAACTTTTTATACCTTTACAAGAAATCCAGCAAATAAGCTATACAATGATTAAAGGGAACTATAAACAAAGAGGAAGAGGACTTTCAGAATCCAGGAGCTATAATTTTACCTTTTTGCCATATGTGCTCTCTAAACTTGATCCCACAATCTCCTGAACTCCGTATGTACATTTGGAAGAATATGTCACAGAATTTGGCAGAGTAATCAACAAGCATTTATGTACTAACTATATCTGGTTACCCCTTTCTAAAAACTACCTTTATCAGGCTAACTAAATTAATTCTCAACCAAAATTTTGAAAGGAAACATATGGTAATGGAGACTGTGAGATATATCACTTGAAATATAACCTTCCAAACTTTTAGAGATACCTTTACAATCCTATAGAACATCCTATTCAAGATCTGGACATTGATTCATCAGAGAGAGTGAGAGTTGGGACACCATATTTCACCCCATAATCGTGACAGACTTTATGCAAAGTTTTTTTGTAAAAAAGCAGGTACAACCATTATGTGAAGCTTTTAAAAAAAATGTGCCAGTATTACTTAAAAATCATTTATTACTAAACTGTCTTTGGTACAAAATTAGGATACATGGAATACTCATGAATATGCGTTAAAATTGGGAAGAGGCAAGTCTTACCATATAATGTGACTTATTTATGGCAGCTTCACCTGTCGCCCACTCCCCTTGCACCCACTGCTCTTCACTAGGTTGAAGGACAACACCATTAGTATTGCAGCTCTCTAAACAAACTACACAAGTCGACTTTCAGAAATATACTAACAATGAGCATGTGTTGAGAATTCTAGGCTCACAATCCACAAGAGATAAATGCATATCCATATGCCACTGATGAATACATTGCTTCTCTGTTTACCTTTTAAGCAGCATAATGAACAAAGTTATACCATGCAACGATTACCCAATGAAAGGTTATAAACCAATTTTTTGGACTGAAAAACAGGTGTGACAATTTTGCAGTAGTGGTGACTATGTGGTGAATTATGGTAAGTGCCTCAGACAATTGCATTGTTTTGTCCCAGAGCTCAGAGCTCAGCTCATGTACCTGTCATCATTGAGCTCCCTAACTCCAATCAAGGTGGTGCTAGTATGTTTCTAGCTTGCATTTACATATGAATTCCACTTAAGTAATGTTATTAAATATGATACTAACTGGTATTGAACTGCTGGGCATTGTGAAAGTAGAAGGTAGAATGCGGTTACTGTTATTGATGCTGATTTACATATTTCCCTTCCTGCCACATGCTACGTGTCTATTTTCTTGGAGCACTGCTTATAATATGACTACTCAGTACAGTTTTCTTCAGTGATTGGTTGACTATTAGCAATATGGACCAATACTGTGAAAATATGAGTGTGGTACTTGAAAAGAACTATCATCCATATCATATTCATAGATGATTATTGATATTTGGAGTTTTCATTTGCATGCAAAGATGTTATAGAAGTCCTGAAGGACAAAGTAAAGGGGTTGGAGAACTGTAGAATAACCTATATTGAGATTAGGTCAGGACAATCTAATATGAATGTGTTCTGTGATTTACCAGACCAACATGACCACTCATAAATCCCTGACAAGATTCTGATAGGAGTAGTAGTGGGAAATTGGCAAGTTAACACCCCCCCACCCCCGCAACAGCATATGAGATCTGCAACAAATACGGAACATCAGATAGTAAAGGGGATGGTATAAACCCAGTAACCAAGGTATGGACTTGAATATGCACTTAAGTTTTATTCTGTTTGGGAAGCTGAGGTAAGATTCTTGTCTTCAAAATTGTCCAGCTCCTCTGTGAGTGAAACTGACTCCTCATTCTCTGTGCTAAAGATTAAAGTTCTACCTATCCCTAGACTAGGCCAATACAAAAAATAGCAATGCTTCCTGAATTAATTTAAAGATTTAGAGTCATAGCAAACAAACTCCTAAGGGCATACTTTAAAGAATTAGAGAAAATAATAACAAAATTCATTTGGAAGGGGAAAAAAGATAGAATAGAGATTGCATGGCTTACTTTCTGGAAGTTAGTTTCTAGAAGTCATGGTTGGTAACTTTTGAGGCTCTTTTGAGCCTTACGTGGCACTGTAGAAACCCAAAGAACCAATATATTTACTACCAAAGTGAGTTTCTCCCACTGATTCCAGTAGAGCTACATGAAACATGAACATGAGGTCAATTGCCAATTTCAATGAATGCAACATTACTGAATTTATGAGATAATGATTTATGAAATAATCTTCTATAACTACTGAAGGGATTAGAATAGAGGAGATGTAGTCTTGAAAAATAAAAGAATCTTATCATGCAATAGTTGTATTTTTATTTGTGGAAAACAGAGTTAACATTGCTATAAGGACATAGAATAAGTTTAGAGGGAGTGAGAGAATGGAAGAAATAGAATGAAAGGTGTTTGTAGTTGGAGAACACTGTGTAGCATTAAATGAACCAGACAGCCTTCCTATGTCTTAGCTCTTCAATCAACTACTTTCCTTATACATTTAAAGCTAATGATCAAATTTGTGTTAACAGTGCATTTTCAATGAAGTTCAAAAAATTCAAGTTTTTCTTGAGCTTACATGTGTAATAAAAATACTCAACATGACACATAGCTTTTTCTTTTAATTCCTACAGTGTTAGTATCAGCTAACATATTATTTGAATCAATGTAGTAGTTAATATGAACTTAACTTCCCTCACATTTATCTTGCAAGTAAGTGAATAAGAATGCTTCCTGATTTCTGCAAGGGCTATTGTTCCTCACTTGTGGTTAGATGCTGAATTACATTTTTTAGGCACTTTCTCTTCAATGACCTGGCCTGGCTTCAGTATGCACAGCTTTCCTATAACTTATTAGGCTGACTTTGAAAAATATTTAAGTGAAAATCATCTGACTTGGATAATTTGGCTCATAAAACACATTAATAACTCTACTGTAGAAAAAACTAACTTCCATTCAAGAAATGCAAAGCCCATATTAATGAAAAGCCAAAGTGAAAATGAGGTAGGAAAAAGTGGAAACATAAAAGAGGAAGTCAAGAGCAGCAGAGATAGGTTGGAAGAAGCAGAAATTAAGCCTACTTCATTTTCTTATGGCTAACCAAGTTATCATTTCTCACTTTGAATGCTGTCCTTTGATGGTTCCATGATTTCATCCATCCTTCCACTTATGAAGATGACAGCTAATTCAATCATTTTTTATTTTTTGCTAACAACTAAAGGGATCACGAAAGGTATCGTGTGGGAGGTGGCATGTGAACTACTAAGGAGAGTAGCTAGGGATCCCAAAAGGCAAAGGATGATGAGAGAGAAATTTCTAGATATGGGAGATAGGCTGTGCAAGGAGGTAGTAGATAAACTATTACCTCTGGAAAACCACAATAAGACCAGTTTGGATATAATGTAGAATATAAGAAATGGAGTGATGTGCAATCATTCTAAAAATAGACTAGACCCAAAATGGGAATATCTTTAAATGAAAAGCAGAGGAGTCTGTATTTTATATAAGAAGCAATAAGAAGTCACTAAAGCTTCCTAAACAAGGAAGCAATATGGTCAAACTTACACTTTAAAAATTTCAATCTAGTCATTGAGTAGAAGAGGGATTAAAGAGGGGAGAGATTAGAGACAAAGAAACCAATTAGGACATTTTTGTAATAGTGCAGGCAAGAGCATACATTAGGGTAGTGGCAATGTAAAAGGAGAGAAGGATACAAATGTGAGGGATGTTTTGAAAGTATAATAAATAAGACTTAATAATTGACTAGATTTGGGGAGGAGAGGAGCAAAATTATGAATACCATTAAGGTTACAAACCTAGGTAAATGGAAAGATGGTTATGCCCTCAAGGAAAACATTGAAGTTAAAAAGAGGGAGAAAAGAGGAGTTGAATTTCGGGTACATTGAATTGTTATGCCTAAAGGAAGTCTAACTAGAGAAGATAGCATCAGATTATTAATGTTAGGGGAGAAACGAGGCTTGGATATGTAGACCTTAAATTTATTTCTGTGGAAACAATTGGACCCATGGAAACTAATGAGATCATTAAGAGAGAATACAAAAAGGGAAAAGAAAAGAACCAAAGATGATAACTTGGAGGATACCCAGGGAATGAGAAACATAGATGATAGTAACACAGTAAAGAAGCAGTCAGAGAAAGAGGGGAGCCAAAAAAGAGTAGTAACAAAAAAAAACTCAGAAGACACAGGGAACAACAGTGATAAATGCTGCAGAGCAATCAAGGATGGGAACTGATAAAAGTTCATCACAGCTGGTCCTTAAGGAGTCATTATATTACTTTTGGAGTAAACAGTTTCATTAGAATATTGAGTTTGAACAGTAAGTAGGAAGTTGAGGCAATGGATGCAGACATACTTCTAGGCATTTTATTGTGAAAGGGAAGAGAAAATTATGATGGGGAAACAGTTAACTCTGATCAATGGTCCTTCTAAAACTAAGTACAGCTGTTACAGCATGATATAAAGATAAGTAAGGATAAATTATATTATGTTAGGCTTTCCATGGATAGTTTTACTGTAAACTCCTTTTACCCAGGGAATAAAACACTAATGATGGAATTTCAGGCATCAGTGACATTGGTAAGGAAGAAAAGCTTTGAATAAAAGTCCCTTCCCAGGAACCATTCATAGACAGTAATTGTTTTGTTTGGGGGGTTTGGAGGCAATTGGAGATAAGTGACTTGCCCAGGGTCACACAGCTAGTAAATGCCTGAGGCCGAATTTAAACTCAGGTCCTCCTGATTGCAGGGCCAGTGTTCTATCATGCTACCTAGCTGCCCCGACATTCATTTACTCATATCATTTTTTTTGCATCTCTATCATTACTCAATAATGCTCCCCTCCATTTAAAAGAAGCCTTCCCTTGTAATAAACAAGCATAATCAAGTAGGAAAGTAATTTTTAACATATTGGCCACTTTAGATTTTCATCCTATTCATTTACTTTGTCTTCTAGTTTGTTAATATGACCTTTTATACCTAGGTCATTTATCCATTTGGAGTTTATTGTAGGTAATGGTATAAAATATTGGGCTAAACCCAACTTCTGCCAGACTGCTCTCCATTTTTTTCCACAAGTTTTTGTCAAATAATAAATCCTTACAGAAGTAGTTGGTATCCTTGGGTTTATTGAACACCATACTAGTACTGTCAGTTGTTTCTAGGTATTTTTTTTTACCTAATCTGTTCCATTGATCAGCTTTACTATTTTTTTTTTAATTTGGAGTGAATAGTTATGATGATTGTTGCTTTTTAGTATACTTTGAGATCTGGTACTGGTAGGGCTCTTGTGCACCTACAATTTTATGATTTTCTTTGAAATCCTCCCAGTTACTTTTGCTATTATTCTTATCAAGATCTGTAAAGCAACCCCTTAGTATGGCTGTATGGCACTAACACACAAATTAATTTAGGATAGTATGATCATTTATGTTCTATTGGCCTGACAACCTTCAACAATCAATTTCTCTCTCTCCATGATTCTTTTATTTCTATAAGGTTTATTTTATATTTGTATTCATAAAAGTTCTAAGTGTTTCTTGGGTAGTGAACTTCCCGGTAGTTTGTACATTTTGTAGTTATTTTGAATGAAATTTATTTTTCTACCTCCTTTTCTAAGCTGTATTTCCATATAAAGAGAGTCTAATGATTGTGTGGGATATCTTAAATATTGTTTCAATTTTTTTAACTTGAATTCCTCTTATCTAAATAAATGATTGTATCAGGTATGAATAGTGAGAATTTTGTTTCATTTTTGCCAATGTTATTTTATCAATTTCTCTTTCTTACTGCTTTAACTGGCATTTTTAGGATTATACCAAATAGGTAGTTTGATTCTTTCTCAGACATTTCCATTCTTCTCTGGTGACTGTCAGATCTAGGTTAGGACCTATGACAGGGAAGTTCAACCAATTAAATTTCCTATTGGTCATTGACGTAAAGATACAATAAATTAAAAGAGTACTGGCCCTAAAGATATTGGAGTTATTATAGGCTTGATAACAGTGGGTGTTTCTGGACCATGTGACTTCATTTGACAGAGATTTGGCCCAGGACATTGCCAGGCAGATAGATAATGATTGGTAAATCAGTGGAAGACTTGCAGGCAGAGTTGGAAAAGCAGACTCCTAAAATCTATTAATTGTGACTTACACTGTGTCTAGTAATGAGACTGAGGGACAAAACAACATGCCTGCAGTCAGGAAGATCTGAGTTCAAATTCAGCCTCAGACACTTACTAGCTGTGTAACCCTGGGCAAGACACTTAACCCTGTTTGCCTTAGTTTCCTCAGCTGTAAAATAAATTGGAGAAGGAATGACATACCACTCTAGTATCTTTGCCAAGAGAACACCAAATGGAATCATGAAGAGTTTGATATGGCTGAAAATAACTGAATAACAACAAAGCTGCATCTATATGATGTCAATAAATCATCCAACTTAGAGATGACTTTTTCTAAACTACCATTATAGCTGAGAAGTGAAGTATTAAATTGTTCAAACTCAAGAGGACATCATCTGGACCTTGGAACTATTATTCTAGCTCTCTTCCTTTCACCACCAAACTTTTTTCTCTATATATTCTCTCCTTTGTTAACTTTATCTAACCTCATATTTTCAACCATTTATTTTGTAACTCATGTACTTAAATAATCTCTCTATCTCATAGTAAACTCATTAAGGTAGGCAATCATTTCTTACCTATGTAAGAGGGGCCTGAATGGATAAAGCCCTGCACCTCTCTGAGTGGTACTTCTCAGTGACTGTCCCTTGTGGGCCACTTCTGATAAGGTATCATTTTCTCTTTCTTCCTGGGATATTTAGCACCTGGAAACCAGATATCTTATATATTTTCTACTAAAAAAAAAAAAAACTTCTATCATTTCCCCTTGAAAGATTGTTATTCAGTCATTTTTCAGTCATAGCCAGCTCTTCATGATCCCACTGGGGGTTTTCTTGTCAAAGGTACTGGAGTAGTTTGCAATTTCTTTCTCCAGTTCCTTTGACAGATGAATAAACTGAGGTAAACAGGGTTAAGTGACTTGTCCAATGTCACACAGCTAGTGTTTGAGGCCATATTTGAACTTAAGAAGATGAGTCTTCCTGATTCCAGGCCAAGCACTCTATCCCACTGTGCCACCTAGCTGCCCAAGGACAACATTAGCTCTCAACTTTAAGATAGATAATGCTTATCATATTAAGGAAAGACCCATTTATTCCCATGATGTTTACTGTCAATGTGAGCAACAAGATTATGCATTGAACATTTTCTCTGATCCTTATAACTTCTCAAACCTCTCCAAAAGAGAAATTATGTGCCAAAGCAACTTTAGCTGTCTTAGTGGTCTAAGACACCTATATTCCAAAAGATGGTTAAAAAAAGATCCAAAACCCAGGAACTGCTGCTCACTGACCCTGACCTTACCCAGCACTCTTTCCCCGTCTCCCATGCTACCAACAGCAAGGCTGCACTAGTAGACCCAAGGACATGATGCAGGCTTATATCAAAACCCACCCCCGCACCACATTCTCTCCCTCCTCCTTTCCAGTGCCATGGAGATCCCACCTCAAGGATGTGGAAATTTGCCTAGGCCTTAACGTCTGTCTTCATCACAGGTCTTCAGAAGCAAAAGCTTTCTGGGGATGGTAACCTGGATGTTTCAGTGCTACAAAGTTCTGATCTACTGGTGTAATACCCAGATAGGGCCAGTTCTGACCACTGAAAAGTCATTTGGGGCAGAGAATTAAGCTGGTGAACTATGAATTGTCCAATGTGGGAGAAGAGTAAAGAGTTTTAAGAACTAGTCTCCAAGGAAACCATAATCAGAGGGAAGGGAGTCAGGAAGTGAGTGATGAGGAAAATAAGGGGAGAAAAAAAAGGCTGAAAGTAACAAATATTTCAAGAAGAAAACTCAAAGACCTTGAACATAAACAGATAAATCAACAATAAAACCAGTAACAACAGAAGGAAATATGGCTTGCAGAACTAGTAACTGAGTTCAAGTATCAATGAATAAACACTGAAAAACAAAAGAAAATGATCCAACACTTGATAAGACACAGATCCTGTGAAATTTGAGGTGAACATGGAACCACAACACTCTATTCCTGAGTAGTTTAAAAAATAAATGACTGCTCTAAGAGCAGAATTTATATCCTATACAACCCATTAATGAACAGAATAGAAAAATTTGAATGGCAAGCATCACCAAAGAAACAAAAAGCAGAGCAATAGATTAGGAATATAAATACACAGAAGTTAAGGAAAACCTAGAAGAGAAGCAAAACATAAGAATGACATTAAAAGAAAATAAACTTACTAGACAAGCAAAACATGCTGAAATTGAAGACAGGATTTTCAGAGACCAACAAAGGATTCTCGGTCTACCAGAAGAACACAATAAGACAAAATGCCTGAACACCATGATTACTGTCTTTAATATGAATAAGTACTGTGTTTTAGCAAAAGGATTTTCTTCATTTATAGAATCATGCTATTTTTAATTTTTATTAATATGGTCTATTATGTCTCTAGGTCTCCTGATATTGAACCAACCTTGTATTCTTAATATAAATCAAAACCAATCACAAGGAATGAAATTTGGAGTGGGATGCTATAGCTTCATTGTCAATATTTTAATCAATATTTATGCCACTTTAGTTTTCTTTTTGTGCTTGTCAAATATTAGCACTATCTATGTCACATAAAGAAAAACTTATGTAATATTAGAGTTGGGTGTTCTCTAAATGTTTGATATAATTAACTTTAAAATCCATTCGGATCTGAGGTTTTTTTTTTTCTTTGAGATTGCATTATTGCATTGATGGGGCATTAAATGTCTTTTTCTGAAAGTAGGGTAACATCTTTGTTATGTTAATTTGTATTTTTCTGTAATATTCATCTATTCCATGTGAATGATCAGATTTCTTGGTGTATAATTGAGCAATATAGTTATTAACGATTTGCTTTATTTCATTTTATTGCTTCTGAAATCTCCTTTTTCATCTTTGATTTTGGGCTATTTGGTTTTCCTTTCCTTTTTGATCAAATTACACAATGGTTACCTACTTTATTCATGATTTAAGAAAAACAGCTCCTGGTTTTATTTATTGACAATGGATTTTTTGTTTTCAATTTTTTTTATTTCATCTTTGACTTTTTTTTCGTTTTTTGAAACTGGTTTGGATTTGTTACTTTGGGGAGGCTTTTTTATCTCTCTTTTTTATCTTCTCTTTTTTATCTTTTGTTGATGAATGTATTTAGAGATATAATTGTCTCACTGTTGTCATCTTCTTTGATAATTTATTTATCGTTTCATTGGTTTTTGGCCCCTTATTCTTTTGGATTGTATTATTTAGTCTCCATTTAAATCAGAATCCGTTCTTCAAAGTCCCCTTATTCATTAGAATAGTTATTGTGTTGTGAAAAGGATATGCTTAATATTTCTCCTGTTAACATTTGATTAGGAGACTCAATTTTTCTTAGAATTGCCCAACAAAAAGCGAGCCAAGCTCTTTCTCAAAAATATTATCACGTACCTAGCACCAGTTCAATGTGAAAATCAGCTTTCACCAACATATAAATACAGTTTAAGATGAAGTTCATCTTAAATGGTCTTTGATTGGCGGGGTGAAACCTGTGATTTAATTTGGTAGTGGGAAAATCTAGTGAGAAACCTCCTCCTAACGATGCAGATCTTTAACTGCTCAGCAAGTGATAGTCTTAGGATTGTGTGGGTACAAATGACTTTCCTTGGGTCATACAAGCAGCAGGTATCAATGCATGATTTGAACCCAGGTCTTTCTGAATCTAAAACAGACTCTCCCTCTACTACGGTACTTCACTTTTTTATTATTGTTTATCCTTGTTTAAATGTCTATCCACATATAATCAATTTTCTTTTTTTCCTCAATAGAACCCAGTGAAACCTCTTTAACGTAAGTCCATGTAAATGTAAATTACAATATGCCGCTCATTCTTTGGATATCTCCCTCACAGGAGTGGCAGAGGTTGGATTTATGAGCAGTATCTGCTCCCCAACATTAATGAGGAATTATTAAGTGCCTTTCTCATAACAAGAGAGACATATTCTTAATGATTCTGACATACCGGTTGCATTGAAAACTAAGCACATGGCAGATTGAATACTGTAATGCTGTTAATTATCCTAAAAAAAATGGTCTCACTTAATGCTGGACAAAGGCTGGTGAGCTCCTTGTTGTAAAAATAATGAGATGCTCAACTCTGACTCCCAAGGAAAATGTCTGTGTCAAGCAATGTCACCTGCTGTGTGAGGTGAAATTAGAATGATAAATGTGCCTTCGCAAGAAATGTTGATATTTCTGTTCCTAGTAATCTAATTTCTGCATTCAGAACTAATTAATTGTTACAAGTTTATCTTGACAAAAACAGAAAAAAAATCTATTGTCATATCTGTATTCCAAAAACAAGGAAGAAAAGGAGATGAATGATATCTGTCATACAGCAGACTTAGGATAAAAATGAATGAAATAAAAAAGCAACTTCCATGGCAATGCATCAACTTCAATCCTGAATTTTCAATTCTTTTTTGTATTTCTTTTACTTTATCCTTAAATAGAAAATGAAAAAAGAAAATAAAAAAATATTGTCATATACACAGCAGACCACAAGAGAGAATTCAATATAAAATAATAAATTTCCATTTCAAGAAAACCTATATAATTCATATTACACGTTATTTTCAAAGCTACCCAGCTTTTCTTTGCTTCCTTGCTGGTTTTTTTTGTTCTCTGTTGTGTGCTTTTTACTTTATTTTTTCTTCTCCCTCCCCCTCACCCTACAGAAGGCTACAATTAAACATGGATATATATACATATACATAGATATCTATAAATGTAGATTTATATACACATATACATTCGCACACATATGTAAGACATTACTAAGCTTATTTCCTCCTATCATCTGTTTCTCTAAAAGTGGACAGCATCTTCCCTTATAAGTTAAAATCTTTCCATGTTTTTCTAAATCAACCAGCTCATCATTTCCTATTCCTTTCTGGAATCAAACAATATCTCCCTCCATAGGATCTTTGAGGTTAATTTGGATATTTATAATAGTCAAAATGACTTGGTTACTATAATGTTAATGGGGGGGCATGGCATGTAAGATCTTCCCTGCCCATTAATAGGCCTCATGTGCAGCCCATTAGGGGAAGCTTGCTTTAAGGAAGGTTTGCACACCTTTTGTTAATAAACCAATTAGGCAATGAGTCAAGTTGTGATGCCTTCTGGCCCTGAGTCTATTAGTTGAAAGACTATATATTCAGAGAGGTAAGATTTTGCTTTGGGTCTGATTCATTGGAAGAGTATTCATGTGATTTGACAAGAGACTCTGGGTAGCCATTAAGGAGCCCACCAGCTTTGAAAACCCAGATGTTGGTACTTCTTTCTCTGGTAACTGTATATATTGCTATAGTGGGTTAGAAGCCTGTCTGTTGATTTGTGTTATTTGCTCTGTTTATATAATTTCTGTTTGTAATTTCTGTTTGTATTTGCTCTGAAGTTTAGGGTGTTGACTTTTTCCCCTGACCTAAGTGAATGATATATGTATGTTTAATTAAAGTAAGATTGTTGACCCTTGAAACAGCTATCTTTCCTTAGTAAAGCAGATAAAATAACTTGCACTAGCAGCCATACTGCGTATGCCAGTGTGATTGCCATTACAGTTGCTCAAAGCTGTTCTTAAAACAATGCTCCTATTATGGTATACAATGTTCTCTTGGTTTTGCTCATTTCACTCTTCATTATTTCATGTATCTTTCTCCATGCTGTTCTAAAATCATTGAGCTCATCATTTCTTGTTTTTTTTTGAAGGGGAGAAGGCAGGGCAATTGAGGTTAAGTGACTTGCCCAAGGTCACACAGCTAGTACATGTGTCAAGTGCCTGAGGCTGAATTTGAACTCAGGTGCTCTTGTCTCCAGGGCTGGTGCTCTACTCACTGCACCACCTAGCTGCCCCCTTTTTTTTTCTTTTTTTTCTTTTTTTTTTTTGAGCTCATCATTTCTTATGGCAGTTTAATATTCTATCAGGAATATATATTGCTATTTGTTTAGCCATTCCCCAACTGATAGGCACCCCCTCAATTTCTAGTTTTTGGCCACCACAAAGAGAGCCACAATAAATATTTTAGAACATGTAGATTCTTTTCCGTTTTCTCTTATCTTCTTGGAAAACAGACCTAATACTGGTATGGCTAGGAAGGGTATAGGCAGTTTAATAACTCTTTGAACATGGTTCCAAATCTCTCTCCAAAATGGTTAGATCAGCTCACAGATCCACTAACAATGAGTTAAGGTCCCAATTTTTCCACATCCCTTCCAACATTTCTCATTTTCCCTTTCTAGCATTTTAGCCAATGTGAAAGGTGTAATATGATAACTCAAAATTGTTTTAATTTGCATTTCTCTAATCATTGGTGATTTAGAGCATTTTATATGAGTATAAATTGTTTTGTTCATATTTTTGACCATTTATCAATTGGAGAATGATTTGTATTCTTACAAATTTGAAGAAGTTCTTTATATTTTGGAGATATAAGACCTTTATCTAAGAAACTGTCTATAAAAATTTTTTTCTAGTTTTCTGCTTTCCTTCTGATCTTTGCTACATTTGTTTATCTGTATGTAATTTTTTTAATTTAATGTAATCAAAATTATCCATTTTACATCTCACAATACTCTCTATCTCTTCTTTGTTCATAAATTGTTCAGCTATACATAAGTCTGATAGGTAATATGTTCCAGTTCTTCAAAATTTCTTGTACTATCTCCCTTTATATCCAGGTCATATATCCATTTTGACCTTATCTTGATAAATGGTTGTAACAGAAAGCACCCTAGCATACCTAGGATGGTAGCACTGGTTCTTAGATCTGCTTTTCTTTTATTTTTTATCTTTTTTAAATTTTTTTTATTTATTTAATATATTTCATTTTCAGCATTGATTTTCACAAGAGTTTGGATGACAAATTTTCTCCCCATTTCTGCCCTCCCCCAACTCCAAGATGGCATATATTCTGGTTGCCCTGTTCCTCAGTCATCCCTCCCTTCTTTCACCCCACTCCCTTCCCATCCCTTTTTCCCTTTCTTTCTTGTAGGGCAAGATAAATTTCTATGCCCCATTACCTGTGTAACTTATTTTCTAGTTGCACGCAAAAACTTTTTTTTTGGTTTTTGAACATCTGTTTTTAAAACTTTGAGTTCCAAATTCTCTCCCCTCTTCCTTCCCACCCACCCTCCCTAAGAAGTCAAGCAATTCAACATAGGCCACATGCGTATCATTATGTATAACCCTTCCACAGTATTCATCTTGTGAAAGACTATCTATACTTTGCTCCTTCCTAACCTATCCCCCTTTATTGAATTTTCTCCCTTGACCCTGTCCCTTTTTGAAAGTGTTTGTTTTTGATTACCTCCTCCCCCATCTGCCCTCCCTTCTATCATCCCCCCTTTTTTATCTTCTTCCTCCTTCTTTCCTGTGGGGAAAGATACCCAATTAAGTGTGTATGGTATTCCCTCCTCAGGTCAAATCTGATGAGAGCAAGATTCACTAATTCCCCTTCACCTGCCTTCTCTTCTCTTCTTACAGAACTGCTTTGTCTTGCCACTTTTATGCAAGATAATTTACCCCATTCTATCTCTCCCTTGCTCCCTCTCTCAATATATTCCTCTCTAATCCTTTAATTTGATTTTATTTCTTTTAGATATCATCCTTTCATCTTCAACTCACTCTGTGCCCACTCTCTCTCTCTCTCTCTCTCTCTCTCTCTCTCTCTATATATATATATATATATATATATATATATATATATATACATACATACATACACACACATATACATATATATACATACACATATATGTCTGTGTGTGTGTGTGTGTATATATATATATATATATATATATATATATATATATATATACACACCTGCATATTCCCTTCAGCTCCCCTAATACTGAGGTCTCATGAATCATACATATCATCTTTCCACGTAGGAATGTACACAAAACAGTTCAACTTTAGTAAGTCCCTTGCAATTTCTTTTTCTTGTTCTTTTTCTTGATTACCTTTTCATGCTTCTCTCGATTCTTGTGTTTGAAAGTCAAATTTTCTATTCAGCTCTGGTCTTTTCACTGAGAAAGCTTGAAAGTTCTCTATTTTATTGAAAGTCCATATTTTGCTTTGGAGCATGATACTCAGTTTTGTTGGGTAGGTGATTCCTGGTTTTAATCCTAGTTCCATTGACCTCTGGAATATCGTATTCCAAGCCCTTCGATCTCTTAATGTAGAAGCTGCTAGATCTTAGGTTATTCTGATTGTGTTTCCACAATACTCAAATTGTTTCTTTCTGGCTGCTTGCAATATTTTCTCCTTGATCTGGGAGCTCTGGAATTTGGTGACAATATTCCTAGGAGATTTCTTTTTGGGATCTATTTGAGAAGGCTATCAGTGGATTCTTTCAATTTCTATTTTGCCCTGTGGCTCTAGAATATCAGGGCAGTTCTCCTTGATAATTTCTTGAAAGATGATATCTAGGCTCTTTTTTTGATCATGGCTTTCAGGTAGTCCAATAGTTTTTAAATTATCTCTCCTGGATCTATTTACCAGGTCAGTGGTTTTTCCAATGAAGTATTTCACATTATCTTCCACTTTTTCATTCCTTTGGTTCTGTTTTATATCTTGATTTCTCATCAAGTCACTAGCTTCCACTTGCTCCGATCTAATTTCTAAGGTAGTATTTTCTTCAGTGGTCTTTTGGACCTTCTTTTCCATTTGGCTAATTCTGCCTTTCAAGGCATTCTTCTCCTCGTTGGCTTTTTGGAGCTCTTTTGCCGTTTGAGTTAGTCTATTTTTTAAGGTGTTGTTTTCTTCAGTATATTTTTCAGTATTTTTTTGGGTCTCCTTTAGCAAGTCATTGACTTGTTTTTCATGGTTTTCTTGCATCCTTTTCATTTCTCTTCCCAATTTTTCCTCTACTTCTCTAACTTGCTTTTCCAAATCCTTTTTGAGCTCTTCCATGGCCTGAGACCAGTTCATGTTTTTCTTGGAGGCTTTTGTTGTAGGCTCTTGCACTTTATTGACTTCTTTAGGCTGTATGTTTTGTTCTTCTTTGTCACCAAAGAAAGATTCCAAAGTCTGAGACTCGATCTGGGTGCATTTTCGCTGCCTGGCCATGTTCCCAGCCAACTTACTTGACTTGAGTTTTTCAGCTGGGTATGACTGCTTGTGGAGCAAAGAGTACTATGTTCCAAGCTTGGGGAGATGTGCTGTTGATTTCAGAGCTATTACAGCCAGCTCTGCCACACCAGCACTCCTCCTTCCCCAAGAACCCCCAACCTGGACTCGACTTAGATCTTCAGCAGGCTCTGCACTCCTGCTCTGGTCCGCCACTTAATACCTCCCACCACATGGGCCTGGGGCCAGAAGCAACTACAGCTGTACTTCTGTAGCTGCCCCACCTCTGCTGCCCCTGGGGTGGTGGCTGAACTAGGAACTCTATCACCCTGTCCCCAGCAGCTTTTCCCACTAACCTTCTCTGTTGTCTTTGGTGTTTGTGGGTTGAGAAGTCTGGTAACTGCTGCAGCTCACTGATTCAGGGTGCTAGGGCCTGCTCTGCCTGGCTCCTGGTCTGGTTGGTCCGCGCTGCCCATGCTGGGCTCTGCTCCACTCCCAGCTCCGTGTGAGATAGACCTTACCCAGAGACCATCCAGGCTGTTCTGGGCTAGAGCCCTGCTTCCCTCCACTATTTTGTGGGTTCTGCAGATCTTCTCTGTTGTCTTTCGTGTTTGTGGGTTGAGAAGTCTGGCAGCTCCCACAGCTCACTGATTCAGAGTGCTAGGGCCCAGTCCACCTGGCTCCTGGTCTGGTTGGTCCACGTGGCCCATGCTGGGCTCTGCTCCACTCCCAGCTCCGTGCACGAAAGACATCACCCAGCAACTGTCCAGGCTGTCCTGGGCTGGAGCCCTGCTTCCCTCTGCTATTTTATGGGTTCTGCAGTTCTAGAATTGGTTCAGAGCCATTTTTTATAGGTTTTTGGAGGGACTTGACAGGGAGCTCACGCTAGTCCCTGCTTTCCAGCTGCCATCTTGGCTCCGCCCCTAGATCTGCTTTTCTAGGAAAGAGTGCTCAAAAAGGGGCTAACAATACTACTTATAATTACACTTGCTATTTCAGGGGAAGGGTCAGCACCCTGAAGGTCAGAGAAAATACAAGCAGAGAAAATACAGAGAATTACAATGGAGGGGAAGAGGGGGCAGATGAGAGGGAATAAGTGAGCCTTACTCTCATTGGATTTGGTTTAAGGAGGGAATAACATACACACTCAATTGGGTATGGAAATCTATCTAACCCTACAGGAAAGCAGAGGGGAAGGGGATAAGAGAGGGGGAATAATAGAAGGGATGACAGATTGAGGGAAGGGGAAATCAGAAGCAAACACTTTTGTGGAGGGACAGGTCAATGGAAAGAATAAAATAAATAGAGGGTGGGACAGGATAGAGGGAAATACAGTTAGTCTTTCACAACATGACTGTTATGGAAGTGTTTCGCATGAATACACATATATAACCTGTGTCAAACTGCTTACTTGCTCAATAAGGGTGAGTGGAGAGGGAGGGAGGGAGAGAATGTGGAACTCAAAGCTTTAAACATGAATGTTAAAAATTGTTTTTACATGCAACGGGAAATAAGATATACAGGCAATGGGGTATAGAATTCTATCTTGCCCTACAGGAAAATAGAAGGGAAGGGGATAGGAGAAGTGGGATGGGGGAGGGGGGATAGAAGGGAGAGCAGATTGGAGGAAGGGGTAATTACAATGCACGCTGTTCTGGGGTGCGGGGAGGGGAGGGATGGATGGGGAGAAGATTTGGAATTCAAAATCTTGTGGAGGTGAATGTTGAAAACTGAAAATAGATATTTTTTTTTAAAATACAGAAAATACAAGCAGGGAAATTAGCAAAAAACCAACAGATAGGGCTCTTAACTGCCTGAACCAAAGCAATATTGCTATACACTTTACATACACCCCTGAATTGAGAGAGCCTTTACTTCTGAGCAGTCGGGGAGCTCTGAACATATGACTATTTAGAGTCTTGACTGGGGAATCAAAAGATCCTTCTCATAAGCAAACCCTCAAAGCAAAACCTCACCTCTGAGTATATAAACACTTTTGGCTAATAGACTCAGAGGCAGGAGGCATCACAACCCTCATGACTCAGGGCCTAATTAACTTACTACCAAAAGGTGTGAAAACCTTCCTGCAAGCAAGTCTCACCCTAAGCAAGCTTCTCCTTAGGCAAGTCTTTAATGGGCGCTATGTGAGGCTGATTAATTGGCAGAGAAGATCTTCATATCCCATTTACGTTACAATGGTGTAAGATATTAGGCTATGCCAAATTTCTGCCAGACTGATTTCTAGCTTTCCAACAATTTTTATCCAATTATGAATTCTCATCCCCGAAACTTAAGTCTTTACACTTGTCAAACAGTGGATAACTATATTTGTTTGCTGCTATAAATAGTATTTCTACTCTGTTCCATTTATCTACCTTTCTATTTCTTAGCCAGTAGCAGATAATTTTGATAATTACTGCCTTATAATAAAGTTTAAAATCTGGCACTGCTAAACTTCCTTCCTTTATATTTTTTTTTCCATTAGTTCCTTTGATATTCTTGATCTTTTGTTCTTCCAAATGAATTTTGTTATTTTTCTAGCTCTGTAAAATATGTCCTTTAACTTAATTGAGATGGCATTGATTATATAGATTAATTTTGGTGAAGTTGTAATTTTTTATTATGTTGAACCTGCCTACCTATGAACAATTAATATTTCTCCATTTATTTAAATCTGATTTGATTTATGTACAAAGTTTTTTATGGTTTTGTTCATATAGTTCCTGGGTTTCCTTTGGTAGGTGTACTCCCAGATATTTTATACTTTCTAGAGTTCTTTTAAATGAAGTATCTCTAGCTATCTCTTCCTGCAAGATCCTTTTGGTAATATATAGGAATGCTGATGATTTATGTGGGTTTATCTTATATCCTGCTACTTTGCTAAAATTGCTATTTCAATTAACTTTTTAGTTGAGTCCTTAGGATTTTACAAGTATATCAACATATCATCTACAAAAAGAGATAACTTTATTACCTCATTCCCTATTGTGATTCCTTCTTTTTCTTCTCTTAAAGCTATTGCTAAGATTTAAAATATAATATTGAATGATATTGGTGACAGTGGGCATTTTTGTTTCACAGCTTTTCCAACTGGGAAGACTTCTAGCTTATCCTCATTACAAATAATACTTGCTAAAGGTTTTAAGTAAATGCTTCTTATCAATTTAAGGAAAAGTCCATTTATGTCTATGCTTTCAAGTGTTTTTAATAGAAATAAGTATTGTACTTTATCAAATGCATTTTCTGCATCTATTGATATTACATCATTTTTGTTACTTTTATTATTATCATAATCAATTATAGTAATAGTTTTTCTTATGTTAAACCATCCCTGCCTTCCTGGTAGGATTTTGTTGTTGTTGTTGTTGTTTATTAATGTAACAAGTACTAATGTCTAATATGATACTTTAAAACATCATTTAGCCTCTCAACGCTCCTAGGCAATTCCCTAAGAGTGTATTTGGTAAAACATTTCCTGACCTACATTGTCAGGGGGAGTTTACTCACTGGAAGTTCCCTACACCAATTAACTCATAAGTCAGGAACATAGAGATAGATAGATATGCATACATACATATGTGTATAATAAATTGATTATACATAATGTTAATTCTAAATAACAATAATCATATTATTTTGAAGAAAATACAAATAATGTTTTAATGTTTTCCTATAGCATAATTCACAAAGTACTGATATTTTTTTCATTTGAGCAAGCTGTAAAATTGTCTTCATTAAAGCAGAGGTTGGCTGTTAGGATTGCATTTACTCAGCTTACATTTGACAAAATTGTTTTTTAATAACCCAAGAGAAAAAGTATCATGCTCAGCAATTTCTTTACACACTAACTTGCCATGTTTTATAGCTATTTCTGTCCTCCTCTTAAGTGTCATACTGACCTACAATTTTCTGCTTCATATTCAACATGGTCTATTATATAATATATACTATGTGTTATTATAATATAATTACATTCAATAATGTCTGTTATAGATAATATACATATATTATAATATATAATTACATTCAACAGTCTATTATATGCATATAATAGACAATATTGAATATAATGAGACAGAAAATTACTGGTCAGAATGATTGGCCTTTATTAAGAGGAGGAGGACAGTGATATTTATCAAATACAAAAAGTTAGGAAATTGCTAAACATGATGTCTTTTTTTCTAGGTTTATTAAAGAACAATTTTGTCAAATGTAAGCTGAGTAAATGCAGTCCTTAGAGGCCACCTCTACTTTAATGAAGACAATTTTACAGCTTGCTCTAAATGGAAAAAAAATCAGTGCTTTGTGAATTATGCTATAGGAAAACACTAAAACATTATTTGTATTTTCTTCATAATGTTATATTATTGCTTTCTTCAAGATAAGTGATGAAATGAGATAATTTTACCAAAAAAAATCCTGAGGGAGCAAGAAGGAGCAATCAAAAGGAGAGCAGGCAGCACAGAACACTCAAGCAAATTGAAAAGATCAGCATGGCACCATTCCACTTAGATTTGTTAAATGCTGATGGGAAATTTTGAAGAAAATCCACAGGAGAAAAGGAAATATTGAAAAGGGGGAAAGAGGAACTCCAAAGGCAATCAGCATGGGTACTTCCTGTATGGATAGTGAAAACAAGGACAGAATAAATCAATCCCTCAATAAAGTTCTATTAAAGTGCCTAATATGTGCCAAGCACTGTACTATGTGCTAGGCAGAAACATGATAATGTGATGAGTTATTTCTCATTGGATATTGTGTGAGTTCATATGACATTTAGGGTATCATAATATAGTGAATTCATTTTATTAAAAATCATATTTCACTACATTTTGAGAGTTTCCAACTCTCTTCTGTGTTTTGTTATAGATTTTGTAGGAAAAGGCAAAGATTTTTATCATCAAGGTAAGAAGATAAACACCATCCTTGATCCTCAGGGCACATATAAGAGAGAGCTTAAATTGACGCAGGATGAAAAATGACTGAAACTAAACTAGTGATTTTCCTCATAGAGAAGAAAAACCATGAGCACAATTTATAAATATAACCTTTGTGCCTTGGGCTTCTGTAGCATGAAGGACACAGGTTGTCCTTAGATTGGTAGTGTGGGTTTATCTTATGTTGTTTAGCATCAACCCCAGTTCAGAGACCAAATATAGTCAACATTAATCACCACAAATTGAGTAAAGAGTTTTAATAAAAGTTAACTCTATAATAGTACTTCTGCCTTTACTTATATTTATTTATGTTGTCCTCAATCTTTTTCACAGAGAAAGTCCCCCTGGAGTCACCTGAGATCCACTGTTCTCTGTGGAGAGCCAGCTATATCCTGTTTAGGCCTCATTGGACCTCTGCGAAGCAGTCTCTTAGATCTTTGCATGGCAAGGTCAATTGAGAATGGGTCTGTGCATGGCAAAGGCCAGTTTCAGGATAAGAAGACGTGGCAAAGAAAACCCGCCTTCGTAGCTGATTATCTATATGGAAGATGACATAAATGTTTCAGTCTGGTTATCTATATGCAAGAGAACATAAATGTTTCAATTTGGTTAGCCTTGAGGAAAAATAGTGTCTCACTCCCAGGAACAGGGAGATAAAAAACTTAACCAACGCTTTATTGTACTCTTCCTTGAAGTCAGGATGACTCAGCAATTAACCTGTATAAAATACTGTCAGTAACTCCATTAAAATCAGTCTATACCTTGCTATACGACTCACCTAGCCCCATGTCTTTGTCTTTTTGTGTCAATTACTTAATCATATAATCGCGCCACTGCTGGCACAGTTCTCTACCTGGTTCACCATTTCTATGGATTTCCTAGTGACACTTGCTGCCTCTTGAGCAAGGCTTCCAAACAAAGAGCAATATCTTTTTTTCCCCCTACTCACAGCGTTTTACTTATATTACTATTATATATGAATGCACTAATCTGTATTATATTTACTTGTGCATATATTCTTATCACCTCATTAAAAACAGAAGTTATCAATAATTTTCTTTACATATATATATATATATATATATATATATATATATATATATATATATATATATATATCAATCACTCAGTGACTTCCATAGAACATTGTACATGGGATGGTACTTAAATTTTTATTTGAATGAATGAATGCTACTGCCTCATAACCTAGCGAGTCCCTCTGGAGGTCTGCTACTCTCTACTGGTGAAGAAATGTGAATTACTCAGTGCCTTCTCCATATCTTCTGAGACTTCCTGGTTCCCCCCCCCAATATCCTAAGTATTGTCATAAATGAACTTTGTGACCTTCCAGCAGATAGAGTTGGACCTGCAGTAAGGAAGTGCTAAGTTCAAATAAGGCTCAGACAGTAGCTATGTGACTTTGGGCAAGTCACTCTGCCTCAGTTTTCTCATCTACAAAATAGAGATAATAATATCATCTACATCTCAGTTTTGTTGTCAGGATTGGATGAGACAAAATTTGTAAAGCACTTTGCTTATCTTAAAGTACAGTATAAATGCTGGTTATTGATACTTCTATTATTTTTATTTTAATATTTATTTCAGTCTAGTGCTAGCTCTTTCAAAAGAGAGTACCAACACTGGCATAGAAGTGCTAGATAATGAACCTGTCCCAAGGGTGGGGAATCTTCAGCCTCAAGGCCACATATGGCCATCTAAGTCCTTAGGTACAGCCTTTTGAATGAGTCCCAACTTTTACAAAACAAATCCTTTTATTAAGGGGATCTGTTCTATGAAGTTTGCATTCAGTCACAAAGCTGCACTTGAAGACCTAGAGGGCCACATGTGGCCTCAAGGCCACAGATTCCCCACCCCTGACCTGGCCCATGGTCTGCTATCCACTGTCTCAGATTCTTCTTTAGATGTCACATCTTCTCTACCTTTATAATAATATAGCACAAAATGAACAAGGGTCAGAGTATGGTGATCAAAGGGTTGTGGTGTCTTTTTTAAAGAGGTGTTCTAGAGCATGCTCTTTTATATAATTGACTGAGAAAAATCATGGACTCCAATATCCCCACAAAGTTAAGGTGATCCCCATTTATGTCTTTCAAAGTCTTCTTGAAGGAGGGTGAGGTGTCCTTCAGCAAATGACTACAATATAAATTTCAAAAGTCCATAAGGACATATTGATTGAGCTTTGGATCACTCTCATGAGGTACTGGAGCATATGATGTGAATTAAGCAGACATAAGATATAAAGAAATCCTTACCACAATGGGTCATGAAATTTTACTAAATGAAAAGTAAGTTGAATATTTTTTGTGATTCCTATATTTGTGTTGTATATTGAATTTTAATTAATTAAGTTTTTGGTCAAATTCTCTACTCATTTCTCTACAATTTTTAGCATGCTTACATTGTCTTTTCTTAAAATCTACATTCCCTTCTCCCTGCCACCAACTTAAGCCCTCTTAAGAACAAATCATCTAATCTTATCCTATTTTCCCCCATGGGACACCCTGGGACCTAAATGTTCCTTCCTGGCTATTTTTGTATGTATTTCCAAAGAATGTTGAATATTATATCAGTTTCTAGTGAAATTTGGTTTGAACTTAATACCAGATCTTCTCTGACTGTTAAAGCCTAGTGACTACATAGGAAATGCCTTTATACATGGACTAATTTTTCTGCTTTGCAAAAATCAAAATCTTGTTCTGTTGCTTCAATTTAGTGTGGAGGCAGCCTGAGTTCAGGAAACCTATGCTTTGTATATACTCCACGTACTCCATTGGATCCAGGATAACTTCCACTCTATAATTAAACAAAGTTCAGAACTTTAGTGAAGTTAACGAAGATATTCTTGGGGGATTATAAAAACTCATCCAGACCAGTTTCTGCATCAAATAAGATAGATATCATTGTATGATATCCAAAAGATATGATAGTCTAAAGTCATCATATCTATGTTACTGTATACAGCTGAAGACATCACATTTTAGAAGGACTTTACTAAGCTGGAGTACATTCAGAGAAAGTTATATTCTTGGGCTCAAAGTTCACTTCAGGCAGCAACTGCAGCCATGAAATTAAAAGACCCTTGCTCCTTGGAAGGAAAGTTATGGCAAATCCATACAGCATACTAAAAAGCAGAGACATTACCTTGCCAACAAAGGTCCCCATAGTCAAAGCTGTGGTTTTTCTAGTAGAGATAACTGTGAATGTTGGATTATAAGGATAACTGAATGCCACAGAATTGATGCCTTTGAGTTGTGGTGCTGGAAAAGACTTTTGAGAGTCCTTTGGAAAGCAAGGAGGTCAAATCAGTCAATACTTAAAGAAATTATATCAGATTATTCACTGGAGGTCAAACAATGAAGCTGAAATTTAAATATTTTGGCCACATAATGAGAAGACAAGACTCATCGGAAAAGACCCTGGTATTGGGAAAGATTGAAGGCAAAAGGAAAAGGGGATGGCAGAGGATGAGATGTATAGATAGTGTCATGGAAACAGTGAACCTGAGCTTGGTCTACAGGAATTAATTAAAGGAAATTGGGAATTTTAGCTTGGAAAAGACTTTTGGGGGGGAAGAGAGGAGGGAATTCTGTTATGTTGGCTATCTTTAAGAATTTGAAGAGGTGTCATGTGAATAATCTTTGATGATGAGGAGGAGAAGGTAATGATCATTTGCATTTAGGTAGTGTTTTAAGATTTGCAAAGTACTTTACAAATATTTTCTCCTTTTATGTGAAATATACATTAGATTTGTTTTGATGGGATCCAAAAAGTAGAATAAAGTGTAACAATATGTGGAGAAGCAAATATTGGCTCAATATGAGAAAAAAAACTTTCTAACAATTAGAAGTATGGAATAGTAAAGGTGATTCAGGAGGCAGTGAAGTCAACAAGAGAGGACAGATGACCATTTACCAGAAATGTTGTAGCAGAGATTGCAACTCAGATTACAATTGGACTAGATTATATCTGAGGTTCCTCCAACTCTAAGATTCTATGATTTTTGTGAGAAATGCCCCTTAACTTAAGTCACCCCTAAAGAGAACATAAACCATATCATATAAGTACCACCACATGTTTAAGCATTCATTGAGCCTATAATATTCACAAACAAGGACCAGCAAACAAACTCTTGTTGAAAGTATGAATTACTTTTTTACATTCTTTAAGATAATGCTAAATATGCTATGCAAATATAATGAAATTTCCAAGATAGCCAGTAATTTTTTGACCTTCATAAGTGAAGATCTGATCAGAGAATTGCTTTTCTAAGCGTATTTCCCTTTATCATGTTAAATGTTTTTCATGAGAAAAAGAGACGTCCTTCAACTCAATTCTTCATGAATCTATTTTGTGTCAGGCATTGTACTGGAGATACAAAGCCAAAGCCAAACAATATCTGCCCTCAACAAACTTCTATAGAGGAGAACAACATATATAAAGGTTAGTATATACAAGATGAATAGAGAATAAATGAAAAGTAATTTGGGGGAATAGGAGAGAACACCAAACTGAAGATATCAGGAGAGGCCTCTGGAAAGAAATTGAAGCAGGAGGTAGCATGTCATGTAGAGGAGCCACAAGTAAGCCTTAAAGGCTTGGGTTTTTTTTAATGATTTTAGTTATAAGATTCCCTGAGATTCCTTTCCCTCTCATAGTATTAAACAGCCAAACTGTGAAAATGTGCAATACTTTTTTATTTTAATGGAAATAGACAACAATACTTAAAAAAATGACTTTCATTTTTATCACAACAGTTTATATTCTGTTCTCTGGGACCATGTCATGGTATTTTCTTATTTTTAGTAGGTTTACTAAGCTGGGTGTGCCAAAGATGTTGCTCCCTACCAAGACAATGCCTGAAGAACATAACATATGGAATATGAAGGCTATTTAAGCCTCATTAAGTAGAAAATGGATTCTGCTTCATAATATGGACATATTTATCCTCTCTTTCACCTTGTATCTGCCAGAGGCCATTATTGTTGGATGTTTCAGTCGTGCTGAATATTAGCATTCTTTTAAGACAAATTGCAACTGTTTTGAAGAGTGTCACATCACTACAACCACTTGTGATAATTATTTCCCTATTGAATAGAACAGCCCAGTGGTAGTCACAGCTATCACAAACATTTAGAGCAGTGCTCAGAGAGCTATGGCTGATATTCTTTTCATAAGAACAAATATATATAAGCTGAAGAACAATTAATTCTGTTATTGTTTGATAGTCCTAGCCCATCTGGTTCCATTTGCAATAACGCACTAGCTATCTGGTACTCTATGCTCTGTTTTCATTTGAAGGGCATTACCTCTCCCTTATTATCAGGTCAGCGCTGTTTAAAGCCTATGATAAGAACACATGCTTTCTCACAGAGTTGGATTTTCAAGGTAAGACTCCAATGAAGATCTAATAGAATGCTTATATTTTATTCTATATTAATGCAAAGTGCTATGTATTTGATCAGGGAATTTAGTCAAAAATACAGAGACTATCAAAAAAAGGTCACCTATAGAAGAGGCAATTTTCAAATTTTTGGCCTCCTAGAAAATTCAGAAGGCAGTAGGAACTAGGGTGTTCATGCATACTTGACCCAAGTAAGACTTCTGTCAGGTGGACCATTGGTGAAACCTACATGCAAACCTCCTACTGCCTGCACAGTCACACAATCACAGATTTTCAATTTGTAATTTGGGAATTTGAATTTGAAAGGGACCTCAGCAGTCATCTATTAATCCATGCATGAAAAGAATTTTCACTCTAATTTATTTAACAAGTGGTTGGCTAACCACTGTTTTAATGACAGCAGAACCCAATGATACAATTGAAAGAGCAATGGCTCAGAAGTCCAAGGACCTGGGTTCATATATTCTGCCTCTGACACTCTTTGTGTGACCTTGGGCAAGTCATTTAAATTTCTCTGCATTTTAGTTTTCTCTTCAGTAAGTGAGGAGTATAGTAAGCCACTGAATTAACTTCTACTTACATGGCTACAGTCCTATGAACTTTCAAGGGAAACAAGTCTGCTTTTAGAAAGCTCTAATTTTTAAGAAGTTTGTCCTGAAACAAAGCTAAAATTTGCAGACAGAAGGGAAAGAAAACATCCACCTATTGCTTCTAGTTCTGCCTTCTGGATTCAAATAGAACAAGTCATCCATTTTCCTTTACTAGAGGTATCATGTCCCCACTAAGCCTTCTCTCCTCCAATTTATTACTATCAATATTACTATGATTTTTATTATTATTATACATCTTCATTTCCTTCAGCTGATCCTCATATAACACAGATTTAAGGCCCTTTACTAATGTGGTTGCCCTCCTCTGAACACTTTCCAGTTTATCAATGTTTTTAAACTTCTGTATTCTGCCAATTAATTTACTTCTGGGTTCTATACCTAGAAATACCATTGCTGTCTGCTAACATGCCTGTTAACATTATCAGACATTTTTTCAAGCACTCAAACAAACCTTTATGACTTCCAGTTCCCCTGGCATCATATTACTTCCCCACTCAATATGTTAAGAGATTTGCTTGTATTTAGAGTTTGTAAGAGGGATAAGGTGGGGGAGATATCTAAGTAGGAAACTCTTAATGTGGAAAATCACTCTAGAGATTTAGATTGGAAATTCATATTTAACTTAACATCTTTGAGAAATTCCAGAGGTTGAGTGATATGTCCATGGTCACACAACTTGTATACTTCAGAGGCAAAAAGGAATCCATGTTTCCTTGACTCCAGAACTGTCCCTCTGACCACTATGCCATGCTACTTCTCACTTTCCTTTCTATACTGTAAAATTTTAGAAAAAAAATCCTATCAGCAAGTGATTTAAAGCATTCTCTGGTGAAATTTGATATTATTTAACCTTTCCTAGGCCCAATTCTGAAATGCTTCTCCAATTTATTAAAGCAGACCAATGGAAAAATAGGACTTGAAATAAAGCAATCCAGCTTATAAAAAGATTTTCTGGAATAAAGTGCACTAACACTTAGTCATACACATCTTAGTTTTTGTCCAAATTCACCAAAGCATGATTTTATTTCCTTGAGCATTACCAAGTTCCTTTAAGAAGTGATGAAAGAAAACACTCATCATCCTACTGGTATCATTGACTTTTATAGATGGTAGCAGTTGTGAAATTATGGTTACTAATATGGTGGGACAACAAGATGAAGACAAGGATCTACATGCCTAGTGTCCCAGGCTCACAAAATTATATTTTGCCAGGGCCAGGGTCATCATTGCTTTGTTATCCTTTTACAGAGATGGCTATGACCTATACACTTAAACAGACATAACATGGTAGAGAATCTGTGCACTTACAACTGAACAATACTATGCTTGTCTCTGATTAGAGGCAAGATATTTCTTTCATTTAAATAAAGCTATTTAATCCTTTTCTTCAGTGTACTTTCTTCATGATTTCCTGGAGACTTGGGTTACTTATAATGATGTTACTATGCTATAAACTTTTATAATAGAGTTCAATAAAATTACAAGTAAAATAACAATAATAGCCATATATCAGTGGAAGACTGGATGAATGTGCTGGAGTCGTCAATAGGCTATTTTTCACCACTGCCCCCTGTGGTGAGTCATTATGGCATCTCCATTTTCCTGCAGATACCAAGGAAATAGTGTAATTTGCAAATTTCTTTCTTTTTTCAATTATCTGAGCAATTTAGTTTTATCCTTGCTTCTCTTTCCTTAAACTGCACCAGAGATTATTGTAACTATAACATAAGAAGTTTTCTCATCATAAATCCAAGTTTCTCTGGGCATCTGCCAATCAAAAGATTAAGCCAAGGTTCAGTAGTCCTGTGTTAAAACTTTTCCCTGTTCACAGTTTCTCATCTTAATTATATAGTTTGTGGTTCATTTAAAATTGACAAATGGAACGGATGAATGTGGCTTTTCCCAGCCACATAATTTAGACGGTTTTATTGTTATTTACTTGGTGCAAGATGCTCTAGTGCTAACTAATCTCAAGTGAAATACTTTGAATTTGAATTAAATGTTTATAAATCCCTTCAGTTCTGCAGTATTAGCTTGCTCCGAGATTTATACCCAGTTTTGCAAAAGGTTAATGATCACAGAAATGACCAATCCTAAGCAAAATTATATGTAATATAGAATTAAAATAATATAATTTCTAGAGGTTGGCACTATTTAGAATATTTCTTCATATAGGGAAAAGCTAATAGAAATTAGTCTTGTGATCACTATTAACCTACAGTGACATAGCAGACCCTCAACCTGCCTCCTGACTAGGCAGCACTTCTCACTATGGCCCAGTGTCCACACCTGACTTCCCTAAGCAACATGCCCCCATGGTTTTGGCCCATACTTCCTCCTTTATTGGCAAGAAACATCCTCTACTATCACGTTATTGTCTGTCACTCTGGGTAAGATCTGACAAACTAAGTCTACCGGACTTAGTTAATTAGAGATAATGACTTAATGGGTTATCTCTTCCAGGCATTTTCACATTTTAACAAGAGGTAAGCTTGATCCAGAGAAAATGACACAATATGGCCCACTGTAAAAGGCTTAATTCCCATCTATAGCCTCTCATTTTATAGTTAAGGAAATTGAGGCCTAGAGAGTTTATATGTCTTGCCCTGGTCATGGAGGTAACAAGTGAAAGAGATAGTATTTGAACCTGGGCTTTCTAAATGTGAGATTAGCATTGTGTCAACTACATTATGCTTAGGCAATTTTAGACTTCAACAACAAGCCTGTAGGGAAGCTCTTATAAGGCATAAAGGTTTACCTGGGGCTGCTATAAGCACACTGCATAGTTAATCTAGTCTATGAGCACACATAATGGTGGCTGTGCTGATAAATAAAATAAATTGGGATTGCCACCTTTAACAATACAGAAGGTAAGGTGTGGATTCAGAAGAGGAATCTGGGATTGCAGAATCACCACTTGTATGTGCTGCTACATGGCTACAATTGCACTTTTTTTTTGAAGAAAGAAAGATCTTGAAAAAAATGAATTTGGGCTTAACTATCTCCATGGAAATTAACCAATATGAGTAGTCTGTGCTGTTGATATGTGGAAATTTTGCTTTAAAAATTAACATGAACAGGCAGATCTACACAATCAAAGTAAAGTGAAGGGTAAAAGTACTTTCTCTGGTAGCCCAATAAGAAAGACTAAATTTGCTAGGCAATTAATTCAGTGATGAGTTATGAAGCTCTATCTTCAAATGTCCTAACATTAATCATATAAAGAGAAACTGAAATAACTGAACATATTTAGGCTAGAGAAGGCTTGAGGGAAGTAGATATAATCCCTATGTATCTTATTTACTTTTGTTAAATTTTATCATATTTAGAAAGATGTCATAGGAAAGAGAGAATGTGCTTATTTTTCTGTAGTTCCAAAGAACAGAAGTAAGGCCCACAAGAGGAAGTTATCTGGAGACAGATTTCATTCAGCTCGGTATAAAGATAAACTATTAGAGGTGTCCAGTATTGGAGTATCCTATGGAAACAAGTTGTGAGCTCCCCATCACTCACTGAAAGAGTTCAAATAGAGGGAGTCTGACTACCTGTCAGAGAAGTTATAGAAGGAATTCTTCCCAGAATGACCTATGAGTTCGAGATCACTTTCAGCACAAAGATTCTATGTCATATATTGACATCTTATATTTGTATAATTTTTTTCATAATGTTTTCATGTTCACCATCTCATTTGATTAATGCAACAATTTGGGTACGCGGACCATCCATACTGGGCTATTGGCTATGATGATAAAACATTCAGACATTATCCTAAGTTTACCAACTGATGACTTTGAATGTCTCTTTCTGAACTGTGCTTTAGAGGACTTTTGGGAGAGAGAATCAAAAGCCTGGTTTACTTTATATCATTCTTATTCCTTATCAGCATGTGTGTAGAATCCAGGAATGTACCTAATCATTGGATACTAGCTTCTCTCCTTCCTCTGAGAGCCTGTGCATTCTTGTCAAAAACAACAGGAATCAGAAACTGAGGCACAAATGTTTCCATCCTACGCACATACATGCACATACACACACATACACGTGTGCACACATGCATGCACGTACACTCCTGTATCACCAACACAATATTCACAGTGGTTGCTATTGCTATGAATATGCCAGCATGGTTCTGAATCACAGAGTACAACAGACTCTCCATACAGAAGACCAGAAGCAAAGTATTTATTCAGACACCAGAAACTCAAATCCCAATACCAGTAAACCAAATCCATCACAGCAACAAAGAAGTTAATATACATTACCACTACAAGCAGCTCCATCCCAAAGCCTTCCTCTATCCTGGGCCTTCCTACAAACAAACACCCACAATCCTAGCTGCCTCCTTGCCTGCTTCTTCTCTCTCCCAGGGTTCTAGCTGCTCTGACTGACTTCCTTCCTGCTCCACCCTTTCCTGTTCCACAGGTTCAGCAGGTTCCTCCCACCATACATGACTTAGGTTTCCACGTGACTTATGCAGGTCACATGGGCATGTTAATGGGTGGGAAGATCTTCAAATTAAGCAAAAATACATTAACAATACAACTCCTCAAACTCAAGAGTGTGTAGGTGAAGGTGAAGGGCAGCTAGCAGGAACTATGCGTTGTTCCACACCTTTCCTGTCATTTCCCTTGTCTGTGTTAAGCACATGGCAATTTCTTATCACCTCAGCCACACTACAAATGCAGGTGCTACATATAGTACACATTTTAGTGGTGAAAAAATGGAGGCTCAAGAGATTTAAGTGATAGACTCAAGGAAATTTAGCAATTTAGGTAGATTTCCTTTGCGCAAAGTTGCTTCCTTTATAAATTTCTGTTCCTATTATTTATTGCAACTCTGTGGGATCCCCTCTCATACAAAGAAGATATAAACTCAACATTAAGGAATAATTTTCATATGGAAATATCAAAAAAGATGAGAATGAGGTACTCCAATTAGCACTTTCAAGCAATTATCTCTACAGTCAATCAGGCTTAGCCTGCTTCCCTTTGGGGCTCAGCATCCTTCTCTTGTTCACAGAAAAGACACCTGTAATTAAGCTTGAAGTCATTAACTACCTAGAGGTTCAACCTTTCCTCCCAACTGCCCAGAAACCTAACTCAACATTACATTTTTGACAACACCAAAGATAAATATATAATCACCATTTCATCTCCCATAGACAATTTTACTGTACTTGTCAGAACTTTATGCATCTTCATTAATAGCCCTACTTTTCTGCAATCCATTCAGGAGAGCAAATTCCACTCACAGAAAATAGCCAGTATCCAAAGAAGACGTCATCTTCTCTGTCATTATCAATAAAGGAAAAGAATTACAATTAATTTATCTTTTCCTCTAAAGTTCCCCCTGAGTGCCTCACTGTGGCATAAAGGTAACCTTAGACATTTATAGGCTCTGCTGTGAAACATAAGCTCTGCCAAGTCCTACAAAACTGCAAGAAAGCTTCAATGGTCTATATTCATTTTACACCTCTGGAACTCCTCTCTTCCACTATTATAGGAATAGAACCTAAAGGAGCCCACAAGAACCAAATAATTCACACAAACATGCACTAGAAGCAGTAGAGACCACACTTAGAACATAAATTGTCCAGGCACTGAAGTGAGTGGCCACAGGCCAATTAGTTTTTCAGACACAGACAATCTTGAAGACCATCTTGAATGCAAACTCCTTGAAGACAGGAAATGTTTCCTTCTTAACTTTGTATTCCCAATGCCTAGTACATACTGTAGTAGGCATTTGACAATTGTTTGTTGAAAATAATTGAATCTAAGTAATAATAAGTTGTGATCAACATGGATGAAAACAGTATCCGCACTGACAAAATCACAGATCCATTGAGGGTATGGTTATTTAATTTGTGTGGGGTAGGGGGAGGGGTGCAACCAGAATGAGAAACTAAAAATATGGTAGGCTCGTTGTTGACCTACATACCTTATGAAGACAGGAATATAGAAAACAAAATTTGAGGTATAGCCTTGAGGTAACCCCATCTAGCCTCTTTGAGGGGGTGAGTGTTACTTTTTCAGACCTATTTATTTGCATGCAAAACCTAGAGGATCTTGGGTCTGAATGGTGGGGGAAGCTTTAGCTCAGATCCACATAGTTATCATGTGGTTAATTTGGCAGTCACCCCACATTCCAGAATATGGGTTCTGAGGATACAGGACATATGTAAAGGCTTACAAGAAGTCTCAAAAAATCTCCGACTCTCAGAAACATATTTGCATGGAAAAACAGATTGAAATTTAGTCCCTGGCACGAAGAATAAACTAAAGATGTGCTAGATCCTTGTGTAATTTTTAGACAACTGAGAATTTTCTAGCATTATTGTAAAGAACATTGAAGATACCTGTACTATTTTTTTTAACTTTTCAATTTACAGATTTTTTTTTTGGTTTAGTGTCCAAGTTCAACTCACACATTTAACAAATCTTGGATGTATGGCCCTGGGTAAGTCATTTAACATTTCATTTTGCTAGGGAACTTTCTAAGGCTATGAGATGCAGAAAGGTTACCTGCCTGCACTGGTAGAGGGCATTAAAATCTCCCTAAACCATGATTGAGGAGTCTGTGGCCTCAAGGCCACACGTGGCCCTGTAGGCCCTCAAGTGGAGCCCTTTGACCAAATCTAAACTTCACAGAACAAATCCCCTTAATAAAAGGATTTGTTCTATAAAACTTGGACTCAGTCAAAAGGCTGCACCCAAGGACCCAAAAGGCCATATGTGGCCTCAAGGTCACAGGTTTCCCACTCCTGTCCTAAACAAATGAAATCACAACTCCAGTCCTTGTTTTTCAATCTTTATGCTCTTTTTGTTTGTTGTAGTCCAGGTTTCACTCAGATTTCCCTACCTAAGTATTTTCCATTGTAATATGCCTAGTTAGCAGGAACCCAAACACTTGTGCCACGGGATTTTATGCTTAGGTGACCAGAAAGCTACATTGATAGTTTAAACCTTGATTCCCTGTAACAATTAAGAATCAGTGACAGTTTCATTACTGTTTAAGGAAAACTAGCAGTCTTCATGGAGTAGATATTGCTACGTATCATATCCCTTGGTGACAAAGTCTAGATTTCACAAGGGTACAATGATGAGGTCAGCACAACAGAGCTCTGCGAAAAAGTCATGCACCAATTCTCCCTCCACTTCAGTCTTATCTTGTAGGCTTTTCAAGTTAAATAGTTTAACATCAATGTGGTAGCTGATCATGACGCTATTTTCAGCCTCATCCAAGACATCTGAAAGCATCATGAAAAATATCATGTTAAAATGCATGGGAGCAAGCACAGAGCCCTGCTTCACTCGATTGGTGACTGGGAAAGTGTGAGAGTATCATTCTTTACCCAAAATCTGTGCAAGCATGCCGTTATGAAACTGGCATATAATACTGATGAACTGCTCTGGACAACAAAATTTTGACATGCTCTTCCACAAGCCCTCAAGACTGACAGTATCAAAGTCCTTGGTCAGATCAATGAACATTGGGTACAGACCCCTGTTTTGATCCTGGCATGTTTCCTGGAGTTGTTGGGCAGCAAGCACCATATGCACCATTCCTCAACCCTTTCTGAAGTCATACTGGCTCTTGGGTAGATGACCATCTTCCACATGAAGGATTAGCCAATTAAGGAGGACTCTGGAAAAATCTTGCCAGCAATAACTAAGAGAGAACCCTCTGTGGTTATCACAGGACAATCTATTTCCTTTTCCTTTTTAGAGATAGACAGTGGAAGCATCCTTGATCTCTTAGGGATAACCTCCCCTTTCCCTATAACCCAGAACATATCAGTCAGCTTCTGTATAAGCAATAGAACCCATTCCTTGTAGATCTTTGTTGGGATGGAATGAACTCCAAGCACTTTGCTTGGTATTAACTTCAACTTGAGATATGGGGTCAATGGCTTCAGCATTGGTTGATGACAGTGTTGAGAACATCATGGAAGTATTCAGCCCATCTCTCCAGGTTCCTGTCCTTGTCACTTATCAGCACTTATCAACAACGAGTAGTTGAGATACACTGAAGGTTATTAGCCCATAAATAGTCTTCAGGGCATTGCTATATGAATAAACTTGAATCTCATCTGACTTCTTACTGAGTCAAGAATCCAGCTTCTCCCTGAGCTTTGCTTGCACTTTACTTTTGATGGCATTAAATGCTGCCTTCTTAAAAATGGGAGAACTGTTCTGCTGGTAAACCTTGTAGAGCTCTTGTTTTTCATTTAGCAGATTCTGAATTTCCCCATCATTTTTCTCAAACTAGTCTTGATGTCCATGAGTGTTCTGGCCCAGATAACTAAATGTAGTGCTATATACCAGATCTCTGAAAGTTTCCTGATCCTTTTCTGCCCCACTGTTGCCAACCATTTGTGGCTTAGCTTTCCCTCCAAGTTAGCAATGAACTATTCATGATTGGAGATGTGCTCTAACCTGTTGTCATTAAGTCTCCTGGTGGTCATCTTGCCTTGGAGCCACTACTTTTGTTGAACACTTATGTTTAGTTTGGAGAGTAGAAGTCTATGGTTGGTCCAGCACTCTGCACTATTCTTCATACCTCTTACATCCTGTCTGTCTGTTCTCCTTACAATGAAATAGCCTATTAAATGCCAAAATTTGCTGCAAGGGTGCATCCTTGAAGTTTTATTCCATTTAGGTAAACAGAAGACAGTGTTGGTGATGAGAAAGTTGTGAGACATTCAAATCTTCAGTAGTAAGTGACCCCTGCTGTTACTGTTTCCAATTCCATGCCTCCCAAGGATTCCTTGCCATGTCTGATAGTCTCTACCATCAAAATCACACAGAATTGCAAGCTTATCCTCTTTTGGCACATTGATAATAAAGGTCTCCAGGTTTTCATAAAATTTTTCTTTGATCCCACCAAGGTTTGTCATGGTGGGAGCATATACATTGACCATGATGGCATGGCACTTTCCTGCAAGTAGCAATTGCATTGCCATAAGCCTCTTGTTCACTCCTTTTGGAAGGCATACAAGCTTGCTGACTAGATTAGATGTGTTTGGGAAATCTATGCCAGCTTCACAGTGCTCCTTATAATAGTGGCCACTCCAGAAAAATGTGTATCCAGCTCTGACTTCAGTAAACTAGCCTTCATTTGCCAGCCTTGTTTCACTCAATGTGCTACCTGCTGAGTTCTCTCAGGAGCTGTTCATCATTCAAGTCTATTGGATTTCACATTGTCCATGAGTATGCACACATTCCAGGTACCACTGGTAAGTGGAATCATCTTTGCAAAAATTTTTGTACATTTTTGTGTGTGTGTTTTGACCACAAGATACGATCCCCACCTGTTGTGGTAAGCAGGCTAGGATTAGGTTAGGTGAAACAACTTTTAAGGCACATTTTCTAGCCCCTTCCTCACACCAGGAGGTGAGCAGTGTGATTCTTTAAAAAAAGCTGCTCAGACACCCAGAGGGCTGCTGAATCCCACTGCTTCTTCAGTCTAATGAGAAGATGACCATATGTCCTGGGCTATTTGTGTGCAGGGTCGTAACTATAACTTGCAGTGTATCCGCACCTGCTGCCATAAGACTTCAAGGTAAGCAAAATAATAACATAGTAAGATAATAAAATAGTATAATAGTGGATGATAGCTGATGTCTTGATTTGAGCATGAAATAGATTTGTGAGGTAATGTAGCACAATGTCATCCTTTTCCTCCATATTCATCAAAATCCAGTGGCAAGACAAAAGACAAGATGATTGCTAATGGTCCATGGTGCGCTGGATGACCTTGGTATCTTCATTGTCTGACCACACTCAAAGCACTCCACTATGCCCACTTCCAATCCCTTCATGGCCCATTGGAACAAACTGCTGTCATTTGCCCATTCCACTGGTGGAAGACTTCAAATGTTTGGGGTAGACATCCACCTAACTCACTGATAGATTTGGGTCCTGTCAGTTACCCTCAACCTGGTTTAACCCATCTGCTGAAGCAATTTTGCTGGGCTGAGGCCACTGCATATGCTATGGCTCCTTGGAGTCCCAGGTGAGAGCTGGGGGACAAAACACCAAAGGTAGATGAGCAGCCCTGAAAAGAGATCAGCAGGCCCTCACAACAGAGTTACTAGTCTTCCCTGAACACCCCATAAACTCTCATCAGATTCAACCTATCTTTCTGCCTATCTTATACGTGTGTATGAATATATTTGTATATATTATATTGTATCATATATCACATCACATTGCATCATACCATACCACATTATATTATATTATATTACATTATATTATATTATATTTATTATATTATATATCAAGTTATATAAATTCAGTAAACTATGTTTTATTATGCTTGTGGTTTTCAGAGCAAAGTTCTTAAAGTCCTAGGACACATTTATACTGCCTGTAGTTGCTGAATGTATATAGACAACTTCCTTTCTAATTCCACTGGGTCAGTGGAACCTCCCTTCATGTTCCGTTGAGAGGCTTAAGGTGTACAGCCAGAAGCAAGATATAAGGCTTGGCCCATAGTAGGTGCTTTATAAATGCTAGTTTATATCAGGACATCCAACCACCCAAGGCTCTCTTTCTTTAATATTGCCTTTTATTTTCCCCAATTCAGTTGTGACACCATTCTAGTCCAATCTTTCCATCCATACCAGATGATCTGGGTCAGGCTTGATTCATGCTGGTCTATTGGTTAGGCTTCAGATTAGAAGAAAATGAGATACTCATAGAATATCTCACTTTTAATTAAAGTCTACTTAATGATAACTTGAAAATAATATTCAGCAAAAGCATTTCATCCGTTCTGTTGAGCATAATGCCCCGTCTCAAATGATCTGAACAGAACCAAAGAGCCCATCAAGCACAAAGACTTCATTCCTGTGCATGGGTCTTTTATTCTTAAGCAGCAAGGAAACAACTTACATCAACTCAATCTCATGGCTTATTTCATTGAAAAACTATATGCAAATATACCATGACTAACTAGCATGATGAAATGAAGGTTTTAACACAATGAGGCAAATGGTACTTCATAATTTTTTCTGAGGCCTGATAGAAAAGTCCCATGGCTAGCATATAGTTTTAGAGCACTTAATTGATTCAAAAAAAATAGCATATGTGAAAGAAAACGGATAACAATGTAAATTTAAAATGTATACCCAAGTAAACAAAGTACAGGATTTAAAGGGGAAAAGTTGATGAGGAACAACTGGATGAAGGACAAATGAGGCATAAAGAGAAGTAATATTTTCAGTGGAATATATTGTAGAGCATAGACCACCTAGGCAGGAAGAGGAAATAAATGAGGAACTCGAGAAAATAATCACATTCCTGGCACAAAGGTATGACATTGTGGTGATGCGCAGCTTCAGTGATAGAAGAATCTGATGGACATCTATCTGCCACAGGCCAAGAAGTAAGTTAATACATGTTTGACCTGCCTCAATAATGATTTCATTCTCCAAAAGGTAGAGAAAACAAGGGAAAATTCTATTCTGGATCCTTACCAAGGAGGAGGAGTTTGTTACTGAGTAATGATGGTTAAAATGACAGTATTACAAGAATTTTCAGAGTCCTCACTAGCCACTGAACAAATAATCCAGCACAATACACAGAGAGACAAATATGTTGCAGTTTATTTATCCACTCAAGAGTATTGCACACACTATCCATAAGTGATGGACATGTGTATCTTACATATATTTGTGTGTGTGTGCGTGTGTGTGTGTGTGTGTGTGTGTGTGTGTGTGTGTGTGTGGTGAGGTCCCAGGGCCATTCAAAACTACAAGTTTTCTTTTGTAATTATAAAATGATTGGGGGAAGGGAGGTATTGAAGTACATTTGGAGTCACATAGAGAAAAAAATTATATATAATAACAGCAAATAGAGCACAAAATGAAGTCAGTTATATTCTCCCCAAAATCCTCTTTCCACAATGGTAACATGGGCAGAGAAAAAGTTACCTCTGGGTGAGAGACTAGGGGTGGGAAGTGACCATCTTAGAGACTGTAATGGAGAAGAGGAAAACTGAGTCTGACCTGCATCCTAAATTTTAAGAGAATAGTTTTCAAAGGCATCAGAAGAAAGATGCATAGATCATAGACCAAAATACTTCAGGTGAGGTCAGCCCAGGATGAATGGGAAGCCCTCCAGACACAAAACTGAAGCCACAAAGAGAAATAATTCTTTTGAGGTCTGAAAAAAAGTTTCTAAAGAGATGAAGATAGAAGTACAAGGAAATTACCAGTCAATTTATATTTTTAAGATATATACTGGAGATGGAAGTAAGGGCATATAATAGGATAAATACAAAATACAAAAGTGACACAGGGTCCTATGAGAACTGTGTTAGGAGCATTAGTGCTGAGCAAGCTAAGGCTGCCCAGGCAAGCAAACACAACACAAAGCATTTTTTGAATCAAATTGGAGAAAAGAAGAGCAAAGCAAGAATAGGACAGTTACTTGGGATGAGTGGCAACTAGGGAGAAGTCTTATTTTGCTGCTATTTATTCTGATGAAGAGAATGATCTCTGGAGGGAAAAGACAGAACAAATGTGACTAATAATAAGTTGATGCTCAAGCTGTGTAAGGAGATAATAAGAGAACGCCTAACTGTTCTTGACGAGTTCAAGTCACCCGACCCTGTTGTTGTATCTCTTCAGAACTTAATATATACATGTATATACAATACATATACAATATACAGTATATACAATATATATACAAAATACATATATAGACATATGTGTGTTAATATATCATAATATGATGTGATATATTTTATTAATAATCTTTTTCAAAAATCAGAGCGATAGCAATTAAATTACTACATATAATAATGCAATAATATATTACATGTGATGAATTATATGTTATATAAATTATATTTTATTATACATAATATATTATAGTAAAAATAATTATTGTATATCATTGCATTATGTATTATATCATATAAATTATATTGCCATATGTGACGTTATATCATATGTTAATTATATTACATTTATTGTTATAGCAATTATATAATGTCATGTTATATAATTGGAAATTAAGATATATCTAATATATAGCATACACAGTATATGTAGCTAATTTAATTGCTATCACCTTCTGTTTCACAGATAACACGCAGGAGGCACTGGACATTTCGGACTCCAGCCTCTATTAGGTTCCCTCTTGATCTAGTCAGACAGGAAACAACTTAGGAAAGGTTAATAATAAGGTTTATTCTAGTCTAGTCTTTTCTAACACAGTATTGCTGATAACGGAAGCACCACAGACTCCTACGGCATTCCCTAATCACCATTCTCGTAATGGCCGGTGAGAAGGAGGGGCAACCCTGACCTACATCTTGATGGGGTCAATCACAACAGGCACAACTTGTACATCCCCCAAATCCCCTCAAGCCTCAATGGAGTCCGGTTGAGGCAGGTGCATGTATTCCTCTATGCATTACTCAGGGCTTCTCCCATGGGTTCCCTGTGGATTCCCTCAACTCACTGACCAATGCCCACCCGTTTTATAAGGCAACAGACAAAGAGGGCATCTTGCCAACATTAGGCTCACAAGTTAACTTTAGCAATATCGTTATTCTATGCAAGTGAAGTAAATATCAATTATGTCATTCCCATATCTCACAGCACAGGCTCAGTGGACTGTCTGTCCCTATGATTCTACCAATTACTACCTAGGATCCTTGAAACTATTTGGAGGTTATTATGTAACACCTGGAAACTAGACATTCCCATGGCCATGGATCCTGAGAAACTAAAGTTAAAAGGATAAGAAAATCCTCCTGACACCTTCTTTGATCTTTAAAAGCAAATTACTAATTATTACATTTGTTATGTATAGCTAATTTAATTACTGAGTCATCTTCTGTTATCTTTGAAAGATAAGACAGAATAGGAGAAGCATCATAGCATCGGTGAAGAGCAAATGTTCCATTTTTTTTAAATGTTCCATTTTTCAAAAAGTGAATGGAGTCTGCAAACTCTAGGCCGGGAAGCTTGTTTCCATTCTTATCAAGATGTTTGCTTAATGATATATGTAGAATTAGGTGGAAGGAAGGAAACAAGTATTTCTATAGAGCCTATGTGCCAGTCACTGTGCTAAATACTTCACAAATATGATCTCACTAAATCCTCGCAACAACTCTAGGAGGGAGGTGCTATTACTATCCTCATTTTACAGTTCAGGAAACCAAGGAAGGCAGAAGTTTAATGATTTGCCCAAGGTTACACAGCTAGTAAGCATGTGATGTCAGATTTGAACTTAGAGCTTACTGACTCCAGCCCCAAGTGGACTCAGAACTGGCTGAATGCCCAGACTGAAAGAATTCTTCATCCACAGTTCTATGTCCACTGGGAAGATGATGTCCAGTGAACCCTCCACAAATCTAGAACTTTGGACTGAATCTAAGATGGTAAAATTTAATAATGATTTCTAGGTTCAATAAATCTGTTTCAGCATGAGATAAGATTGGAACCTAGAAAGCTAATGTGATCTTATAGTTCGTTAAGAGATACATGTAGTTGTTAGTTAGTCATTTCAGTAGTGACAGACTCTTCATGAGCCCATTTGGGATTTTCTTGGTAAAGATACTGGAGTGGTTTGCCATTTCCTTCTTCAACTCATTTCAACAGATGAGGAAACTGAGACAAATAGGGTTAAATGACTTGCCTAGGGTCACACAGTCAGTAAGAGTCTGAGACTGGATTTGAGCTCATGAAGATGAGTCTTCCTGACTCCAGGCCCAGCACCCTATCCTCTGCCACTTAGCTGCCCCAAGAGATGCATAGCTCTCAGGAATAAGGAGGCAAAGGATCCACATAACTCTGTTCTCAAGAGGCTACATCAGGAAGCTGAGTGTTAATTTTTGTGGTATGCATTGACTGTCTAGTGGGAGGCAAACAGAATGATGAAGAGCCTAAAATTCATCTCATATGACAATCAGTTTAAAAAAATTGGAAGGGCTAGTTTCAATTAAAGTGGACTGTTTTCAAGTATTTAAAGGACTGCCATATGAAAGAGAGATTAGATTTCTCCTGCTTAGCTGCAAAGGGTAGAACAAAAAGCTGTAGGTGGAAGTTGAGAAAGCAAATTTTGAAGATTAATATAAAGGAAAAGTGGTATGGATTCCCTCAGGAAATGGGGTGGGGGGAACCTAATTGGAGATATCCAAGCAATAGGCATATCATCACTGAATGTAGTTGAGGACTTTTTTTTCATATATGGATTGAATTAGATAGCTAATGGGGTTTCGTTCTAATTCTCTGATCCTATAGTTCTTTAAGTACAAGACCTTGCCTTTGAATAATGGCTCCTATTTTTGAGGTGTTGTCTTGGAGAAAAAAATATTGCAATAAGTAAAGTTCACCATCAATCCTCCTTAGTCTTTGTGATTCTTTTGTGCTACCCAAGCTATGTTTGGTTATGGTTTGCTTGTCTATGCTTATTTGCATAAAGGAGAGCATCTATGGGGGAAGACAAAGTTGTTGGGAAAATTTCAGTAATAGAGATAGTGATACAAAAAAAAAAGAAAACGCATTGATGGAACATTTAAAAAGATACAGACCAGAATGAAATTCAAAAAGGGAACAGATAAACATAATAGTCTTGTTACTACGTAGTATACATTTTTTAAACTGTACATAATGGAGTAGTTCACAACTGAATGTACAATTTTCTTTTTCTCTTCTTTGTATATTGAAATGTTCATGATTTTGACTTTTTTTTAGTTCATAATTTTTAAAAGAAAATTTAATTAAATAAAATATTTCTGGGATCCTTTCTTTCCCCAATCCTCAGAGCCACATCCTGTCACCAGATTACTGCAATAGTTTTCAAACCAGCTTTCCCTGACTCCAGACTTGCCAATCCTACACATTGCCACTAGATTGATCTTTGTAAAACAACACTTTCATCATGTCCTTTCCTTGCTTACACTGTTCTCTCACTTTTGCACATCTTTTCTCACCAACAAAACTGTGTGAGTGCCCTCCTCGACAGCAGAGATCATAAATTTCTCATATTTCCTGTGTGTCCCTGGAGAGGCTTGCACAATACAAAGAAAGATGGTAATCAGTAGATGCTTGCTGAATTGAGTGGAATAATCATTTTATATTGACTGTTTAAAATCCATTTAATTTGACCTTCTACTTGATACCATTCTCACTAATTGTAAAGCTTAATGGCTTTACATTCCTAAAGACTTTAAAATTATTTTCTAAGTATGTATTATTATCTATCGATGACAACTAGGAATAGATTAAGTGCTATAGATATAATCACACACAGATCCACAGACACACACCCAGGCATGTGAACACATAAGCACACATACACTCACAAAGAAATCAGTGAGACCCTGCTCAACTGCTATGGAGGGGGAAAAATTCTACTGAAGCACAGATATTAGAAATTAGGCACACTGAAGTAACAATGTCTAGTAAACTTTAGGAATTTTTTCCTGAGTAACAAGCAAATATTCATTACAACACTTTTATGTAGCAAAGAACTAGAAACAAAATGAATACTTGTCCATTGGGGGATAGATAAACAAATCAGGATATATAGATATAATGGAATATTTGCACACCATGAGAAATCACAAAAAGGACAGTTTCAGAGAAAGCTAGGAAGATATGTACAGACTGATTCAGAGTCAAATGAACAAACCAGGAGATTTATTCAACAAACACACAAATGTAAAATAAAACAACTTAGAAAGACTACAGAATTCTAATCAATGCAGTGACTAGTCAGAACTACAGAAGAGTAGTGATGAAGATGCCTCCCAACTTTTGGCAGATAAATCATGGTCTAAATTGAAGTATGATATATACACATTCAGACATGGCCAATGCGTTGACAAGTTTTGCTTTGTTTATCATCAGGGAAGACTTCAAAAAGAATTTGGGAAGGGATGAGTTAGAGAGTAGTAATTGAGATGTAAATTCCTTTTTAAAAAGGAAGGACCACACAAGGCAATAAAAGTTTAAGAAATACAGAAAAGAAAAAACTATCAGAAGGCCACATAAGGTAATTTTGTCATTAACATGTTAAATTTAATATATACTTTTTTAGAATACTATATCAGAAGTTCGACATTTCCTATACAATCTTTTCTTAGTTAATGAAATATTCATGTTTGCTTATGATTTTTATGGTCACACAAAACAACAAAAATGAAGACTTAATTTTTAAAAAGGAATAAATACTGCCTCCAACAATGAATTCTTCAACATCAGTGTTTCTCTGAACAGGATTAAGCTCTTGGATTCTGTCTATAGTCATGAATAGCTACTTTCTTTAAAACTGGCCTCAACATAGATTTTTTATTAACCTACAGTGCAAGGATTGATAGAAAAGTATCTTTATTTTAAAGGTAAAATTACAATATGGATGTTTTCAAAGGTTTATTGTTGATGTGTTAAGATTTGATATATTGCTTATTATGAAAAAAAATGAGCACTGATAAAAATGTTTCTAAAATGAGTTCCTCAAACATTCAAATAAATTGCAAATTGTTGATCTTCGGAGTTTGGGCTTTTTTGTGGGGAAAAACAATTTCTCTTAACCATCTTGCTTTATATTAGAAGGTTGCCTTTCTGTGACTGTTTTTATCCAACCAAAATGAAGGGAGTATTGGTTGGTTTGTGTAATAAAAATTTTTTGTTACTGTGTAGAATAATAATTGGCATTTATAACACATTTTCAGGTTTGTAAAGTGTTTCACATATATCTGAATCTCACAACAACCTTTTGAGGTAATTATAGGCATGATTAACCCCAGTTTACAGATGAGGAAGTTGAGTTTCAGAGAGGTTAAATGATTTGCGTATAGTCACATAAATAGCTATTGTTAGAATTTTACCCAAATTTTCCTGACTCTAGGTCCATCCACACCACATTGCCTCAGGATTTTATTTTGCTATAGTTTTGAATGTAGGCTAGAAGACATTTTGTTTTCTTTTAAAATATGAGCACTATTTCAGCCAGAAAAATCCTCACAGTTCAGTTTGGGGGAAACCAAGTGATCAGTGTGACTGCGTCCATATTTTGTTTCAAAGACCTGCCTTTCCAAAGCCAGATGGAGATACTGCTTGCAACTTGATTTCTGTCTGGACCTAAAAAGAACCTTTAAAGCTAGGGGTTTTTTTGCTGTTGTTGCTGTTTATTTGTTTGGTTTGGTTGGTTTTAGAGATAAACATTGTACAACTACCCTCATAGCTTCTAGCCAAGTAATAGAAGTACTTGTCCCGAAGACTTGGACCTATTAATAACAGTTCACTTTATGAAGTGCTTTAGTTTTAAAAAGAGCTTTCCTAACAATAAGCTAATAATAACTCTAATAATAACTTGTCAATAAGTACATCAGAGTTAGTTAGGGGGAGACTCCAGAATAGAAGAAAGATTTTGCAAACTGTTTTCCATACGTTGTCTTTGCTCCTCACAACCACCTGCAGATATTATTATCCTGATTTTAGAGATACTTTGGAGAGATTGAGTGACTTGCCCAAGATCATGCCGGTCAAAGAAAGAATTTGAACCTACATGTCCTGATGACAAGTGCTACTTACATCTTTTTCGTGCTGTCTCAGGTCTGGTCCTCATCTATAAAATGAGGGAGTTGTACTATATAACCTCTAATAACTCTTCCAGCTCTAGATCTATGATCCTATGACGTTAAATACCATTCAACAAAAAAGTTCCAAAAAAGCCCCACATGAATTTTTAATACAATTTCGTATGCCAAGATCATTTTCCTTTCCACAAAGAAGAGAGGAGCTTTTTAAAAAGCATTGATTGACACAGCTATAAAACAAGAGAATTTATCTTGAAACAGATTCTGAAAAAAAAAAAAACTACCTGATAAAACTGTTTTCCTCTTTGCACCAATATTCCATACTGGGAACTCAGAAAGAAAATAAATCAAAGAATCCCTCTTGCTTATTCCCCCCAAGGTGTTCAACCATATATGAAAGTCCTGGTCATTGTCTAATAACTGATATTAAAGATTGGCAACCATCAATATCCTCCAACCCCTGAAGGGGAAGAAAAGAGACGGGGAAAGGCAGAATGAGCTGTTAGATGAGGAAACTATAAAAGCCTTGCACAGACTGACTCACTCTGACTGGAGGTGACCTATCTCTAGAACCACAGCTATGCCCATTAATGCCACGTACAGGCATGTTCCTATTGCATTGTCAAGTGTCTATTTAGAGTGGATTTTTCTACTCCTTCAATCTGTTGAACTAAGTATAAGAAAAGATAATTCCTATTTTGGAGCATTTGAATCTTCACAATGCCATCTTGTGGTGACAATAAAGGGAAAGGAAAAAGACATATAAAACCTCAAAATTCCTGTTAAGCTGTGCTCTGAAGCATCCCCTCTGCTTTGGTTGAAATATGTGAAGAATATAGGCTCTCATTATATTTGTTGTCTGAGCACTCTAGGGAAAAAAATTGATTTGATAGAATAAGGGAGATCTATGTCATCTAACATGTTTGCTACTCTCTTTGACATAGCATAAGTTGAAGAAGGCCTTCCTATCTATCAGGGCTTCTTAACCTGAGGTCAACAAATAGATATTAGTTCCTGTGAGCTTGGATAAGAAAAAATACTTTTTTTAATTTTCAATACCTCTAACCAAAATTTATCATTTTTTTCTGTTATGAATATAAGCAACAACACATGTAATCTATATCAAATTGCTTACTGTCTCAGGGAGGGGGGGAGGCAAGGGAAGGGAGAGAAATTTAGAACTCAAAATTTTTTAAATGAATGTTAAAATTATTTTTACATGTAATTAAAAAAACAAAATATTATTTAAAATGAATATAAGCAACAGTTATTATTCTGAGAAGGTGTCAATGAGACAAAAAATATTTAAAAACCCCTGCTACAGATGGTAAGATCATGCAAGGGCTCCTCTTGTATGTGAATGAGTAATAAATCTCATAAATCTATGTGCATATCACTGTGCTTTTCTATACAATAGAAAAGTATCAGCTCCTGCCCTCAAGCTCACATTCCAATATGGAAGACAATACATGTCAAATAAAGTAAACAAATGTTTACTAAGTGCCTACTATGTGCCAGTCATTGGACTAATCACTGGAGACACCCAAAAAAAGGCGAAAAAACAAGTTGTTGCTCAAGGAACTTAAGAGTCTAATGGGGGAGACAACATGTAACACACACACACACACACACGCACACTCACACACACACCTATATATATACATATATATGTGCATTTTTATGTGATCAAGATTCATACACTTTACCAAATGCCTTCAAAGTTGATGGAGGAAGTGACTCAAAAAATAACCTTGGGTTAGGGGGAAGGGGGATCTGCCTCCACTTGTCAAAGGATGTATGTATTCTTTCCCTTCCACCACTAGAAATGAAAGGATTGAACCAAATTTTAAAGATTGTTCTGATCTCCTGAGTTCTGGGTGTGAGAAGATAGGGTGAAGGCCACTCTTTCAATATCATGGATTTTTTTTCTGGAGTGGGCTGGGAAAAAAGGGCAGGAGCAATTAGAAGAAGTTGGCAGATACCATATAGCTGCTTTAATTGTCTCCCTAGCTGGAATCATTCCAATAAGATGGGAGGGGATGACCACTGTCTATGAGGGTTCAAGTAAGGTGGTACATTGACTTCAAGTGGGGATAAGAAGATGTGTCCACAGAAGGTGGAATGGATTTGTCTCCCTCCACTGAGGTCTCTTTGTGGGCAGGGACACCTGCTATTAGTGGGCAAAGAAGGGTATTGGCTCTTTGTTATCAGCCTCCAAGGCTACAGACTGTCAGTGACCAGGAGGTTATCACCTCCTACACAGAAAGTACAGCCAATTTCATGGGTGCTGGGGCACAAGCCATGAGCCATCTGTCGGATATCTGGCTAGTCTTGGTTTCTCCATCTTTACCTTCTCTGGTAGACTGTTGTAGATAGATAGATAGATAGATAGATAGATAGATAGATAGATAGATAGATAGATGATAAATTCAAGGTAATCTCAGAGGAAAGGTACTAACATTAAAAAGGACCAGGTAAGGTTTCTTGCAGAAGGTGGGATATAAAAAATACACAGATTCATGAGATGGAGTGTGTTGTATAAGGAACAGCAACAAGACTAGTATTACTGGATCATATTGGGAATTAAGGTATAAGAAGACTAGAAAGGAAACTAGATTGTGAAGGACATTATAGGTTTGCACTGCAAGTTGGATGAAAAGGTTCCCTGGTCTTTGAGTACAGCAGCAAAGCAGATAGATGATAATGCATGATCTTTAGTGTTTTTCCATTGATAAAATAATTTTAGTTTCTGATTTGAACCATTGGATAATGCCAAAGACTTTGGGGGCAAGAACTTTCTTTTCTGGGTCTTCAGTAGCTGTGGTTATAGCCAACAGCTCATCAAACAACACATACATTTTGGATGAATACTACAAAAGGAAAACTAACTGAATCTAGAACTGAATAAGAGAAAGGGATTAAGCAAGGTTTTTAATGAGCCAAGCTGAGAAAAAGGCCAATCACTTAGGCAAGATTCTTCTAGTGATTCTGTGTAGCTACAAGTCATGTAATACCACCATCTCTAGAAAATTAAAATTACCGGTCAACCAAAAATTGCTAGGTGTGAGGAGACTATCACATATTATCAACCATTGATCAACTGCACAAGAGAAGAAGCCTAAAGTACAGATTTTATATGCACATGTGACTTCTAGCCACAGGAATAAAAAAAATAGGTATGCCTATGAATTTAGTCAGTCAATAAGCATTTATTAAGTACCTACTATGTGCCAGAAGGCCTGGAAATGTTGTTAGGTTAGTCTGAGAGTGTATGTGCTCACTGAAGGCAGATAATCTCCTGCTTCCCCCTGTAGCATCTTCCATAGAAGACTGTGGAAAAAATTAAATGACATGTACTTCTTTTGCTCTACTCCTTAAATAGTCTCTGACCTCCTTCTGAAAACACTTAAACAGTGATGGCAAAAATAAAAATTTCCAAAGGAAGCACATTAAATGTAATTTTAAATGTATTTATAATTTAATAATATTTTTATGATAACAAAATCCTTTATTAATGACATTTCTCATGATTAATTATAACTACATTAGGGGTGGTTCTTTTTTATACTGCAGTCCACCAGCTTATCCTAGTTTGTCATCAATCCCTTTAAAATGCCTGTATCCTTCTTTATTATTAGTAAAGTATTATTTACTACTTCCTTTCAATCCTAATTTATTTTCTTTTTAAAAAAGTGTTTTTATTAGGGGAGAGCCAAGATGGTGGAGAAAAGGCAGGGACCCACCCCAAAACCCATCCAAGAGCTCTAAATAATGCCACAAAATAAATTCTGGAGCTGCAGAACCTAAAAAAAGATGGGGTAAAAAAGATTTTCCAGCCCAAGACAATTTAAAAGGTTGGCAAGAAAGGTCTATTGCACCAGGATGAAAGGGAAGTACAGTATAGGCTGAACCCCAGAAAAACAGAAGTAGGCCTTGGGGGTGACTGAATCAGCAACAGCAGTGGCAGTTTCTGGACTTCTCAGCCCACAGATGATAAGGGGGTCAGACAACTGGTAAGAAGGATATTACAGGAGTCCCTTTCTTGGCACTGGGGGCAGTTGTCCATATCTGTTACATTGCCCATATTTGGATCTCAGTCATAGTCCTGGGTGTCAGTTCCAGAGTAAGAAGAAGCACTAGTCCACCAGAGCTTGTGGCTACAAGAGAGCTGAGACATTGGTCACAATTCCCAAGCAGAAAAGAATTCTTGTGGTCACTCACAGACCAGAGCACAGGCCAGGAGAGTAGGAAACGCACCTCTCCATAGATCTGACCACCTTGGAATAATACAGGTCCCCAGAATTATTTCTGAAAACAGCTAACAAAAAAACCTAAAATTTGAGATAGTGCCCCCTCTACCCTGGAGGGAGAGCATCACTTTAGCATAGAATTAAAAGTCAAGAAATAGTCTGGAAAAGAATGGGCAAACAGCAGGAAAAGATCCTGACTATAGAAAGTTACTATGGTGACAGGGAAGATCAAAACTCAAACTCAGAAGGTGACAATGAAGTCAAAACTCCTACATCCAAAGCCTCAAAGAGTTAGGGGGAGTTAGGGGGAGGGAAAGTACCTGAACTTTTTTCACATCAAGATTGGCTCAAAGAGTGAATAACATACATACTCAGTTGGGCATAGATATCTATCTTACCATACAGGAAAGTAGGGAAAATGGATAAGAGAAAGAGGAGCAGTAATAGAAGGAAGGGTATATTGGAGGAGGTAAAATCAGAGGCAAAACACTTTTGAGAATGGACAGGGTGAAAGGAGAGAAAGTAGGATAAATGGGGGGGGGGCGGGGGAATAAGATGGCAGGAAATACATAGTAATCATAACTGTGAAAAAAATTCAAAACAAATTTCTTTGATAAAGACTTCATTTCTCAAATACATAGAGAACTGAGTCAAATTTATAGAAATAAGAGGAATACCTCAATTGATAAATGGTCAAAGGATATGAATAGGCAGTTTTCTGATAAAGTAACCAAATCTATCTATAGACATATGAAAAAAATACCCTAAATCACTATTTATTAAAGAAATGCACATTAAAACAACCCTGAGCTACCACCTCATACCTATCAGATTGGCTAATTGAAACCTAAGGCAATAATAAAAATGCAGATGATCATTGTCAAAATGCCTATGTAGTTCTGTATCACAAAGTATATGAGACTCTCCACATAGAAGGTAGAAGAAGTAAACCATTTATTCAGACACCAGAGAACCATATCCCATAACCAAATGCTCAGCTCCCACAGCCAGTCAATCCACTTCATCATAACAGCAAGGAACCCAAAATATTCCATAAAGAATATCACAACATGGAGCCTCAACATCCCAAAACCTCTCTAACCCCCTGCTGGGGTCTTCCCCAAAACTAACTCACAGTACAGCTAAGTCAGCCTGTTCAGTTCTAACCATCATGAGAGTGGCCATTAGCATGCACCAGCAGCCATAACAGCTTTCTCTCTCTCAGCATTTTCTGTGACATAACTTCCTTTTCCTGTCAGGAAGCTCCTCCCCCTACATGTGTCTTAGGTTTCCTGTGACATAAGCAGGTCACATGGCCTATTAATGGGTGGGAAAGATCTCCAAATCAAATTGCTACTACACTAATATAACAGAAAAGCAAAATAACAAATGCTGGAGGGGATATGGTAAAATTGAGGCACTAATGCCCTGTTGGTGAAGTGGTATACTAGTAAAGCAATTTGGAACTATGCCCAAAGGTCTGTAAAACCATGCATATCCTTTGACCAAGCCATACCACTACTAGATCTATATCCCAAAGAGATTTTAAAAAATTAAAAAGGAAAAAGACCTCTAATGTACAAAAATATACATAGCACCTTTTTTAGTGGTGCCAAAGAATTGGAATTTGTGGAGATGTCCATCACCTGGTTAATGGCTGATCAAGTTGTTGTATATGATTGTAATGGAATAATATTTTGCTATAAGAAATAATGAACAAGATGCTTTCAGAAAAATCTGGAAAGACCTAAATGAACAGATTCAAAGTGAAATGAGCAGAACTGGGAGAACATTGTATTCAGTAACAGCAATATTGTATGACGATCAATTGTGAATGGCAACTATTCTCAGCAATACAATAAGACAATTCTGAAGAACTTATGATGAAAAGTGCTATCCATCCCCAGAGAAAGAACTGACGGAATCTGGATGCAGATTGAAGCATTCTTTTTCTTTACTTTATTTTTTTGTTTGTTTTTTGTCTGTGTTTTCTTTTACAACATGACAAACATGGAATTATGTTTTGCATGACTGCACTTGTATAACCTATATCAAATTGCTTGCTTTATCAATGATCAAAGGGAGAGGAGAAAGGGAGAAAGGGAATTTATAACTCAATTTTTAAGAAACAATTTTACATGTAAATGGGGGAAAATAAAATATTAAATCTTTTTTTAAAATTTATTTATCTGACACTTTTTGACACTGTCCTCATCTCTCAACCCCACTCTTCTGTCTCTTATCCAACATAACCCCTCTCCAAGAAAGAAGTATAATTAAGTGGAACAAACCAACATGTAGATTACATCTGACAGTGTGCCTCTAATGAGAGGAGGAAAATACATTTCATTATTAGCATTCATTAGTCATTATGTTGGTTTGAATTCTGGTGTTTAGTAGTGTTTTCTTTTACATTATTGTAGTTATTGTGTAGATGTTTCTTTTGTTTCTGTATACCTTACGTTGTCTCAGTTCTTCCCATTCCTATTATGTTTCATTTAAAATTACATGCAGAAGTCTATTCAAAGTTCCCCAAAGTGGATGTTACTGCCCCCTGGAGGGCTTGCTGGAGTGATGAGGGGTAGGGGGTGTAGTAGTCTCAGGTGCAATTAGGGGGAGTAGAATAAAAATAAGGGGGAGGTGGAAGAATACGGAAAAAGAGAAGAGAGCAAAAGTTTTTGAAAAACTGTTCATACCTGTTTCATCTATTGTGTAACAGAGTTAGTCATAGTGATTACATTATTTTCCAAACAAGCACACAAAATTCAAGTTATAACCTACCAGTGCTCAAGTCCACCAACAGGTCTTAACAAGCAAGCGTTGGAAGATGAGGTTGTCATATATTGTTGGGAAGTCCAGCATGCATGGGCAGGAATATGTGTGTGTAATCACTTGTTTACAATGGTTACATGATGCAATATTGCCTCATCAAAATTTCAATGCAGGAAAAAAACTATAAATTTTCAATAATTTTTTAAATTTCAAATGCATCATTTTTAAATATATTTTATTTTTTTTGCAATGCTTCAATTTAAAAAAAAAATATTAAAGGGTTAAGGAAAGTAGATTTCCAGGGGGGTCACTGAGTATTTTTTTTAAAAGGAGGCGGTAGGCCCAATAAGTGTGGGAACTTCTGGTCTAAATAAATCTTTTAAGCATAACACTATAAAGCAATAAAACCAACTACACTAAAACAACCAGTCTAGAAATCTGTAAATCCCTCCTAGATCAACAAGTCAAAATTTAAGAGCTTATAGAAACACAGTCCAAGTGATCAAATCTACCCTCTGCTACAGGGAAGGAGCTGTATTGTGGGAAACATGTTGGCACAGTACCAGTAACTTTTGGAGTTAATAATAGTACACAGAAAAAAAAATAATAATGCTGACCATTTATATAATGGTTTAAGGTTTGCAAAGCACTTTACATTTATTATCTCATTTGATACATGAATTACCAAGTAGAATAATCTTGAAAAGTTAAGGCAACATGCTAGTTTACATAATTGTACTTCAAACAGGCTGAATAGTTCAATGCTTATTTATGTTTTGTTAAATAACACGTGCACACACCAAATATTCCTCCCTTCCCTCAAACTCTGTGATAAAATTTTAAAGGAGGTAACAATGGAGACCACAGCAGGGAAGGCCAAAACATAAGCAATTTATTCAAATCATAGAGTTAAACTAAATAAAGACTGATGACAACTGTAGAAAAGTATATTTGAACAATAAGTGTGATTTTATTTTTTACAACTAACAAAGTCTCAAAGCCACCAAGCCATCAAGAACTTCAAAAGACAAATGCTAAATATTTAATTTAGTTTGAAACTATGGAGATGATTTATGTTTCAAGTGAATCATTTGGCTTTCATTTTATTTCAAAGGATGAGTTCAGCTACCTTGAATTGATAAGGTCAGAAAAATGGCTGTATAAACTGGATCTTATTACTGTGACTTCTCTCCATCTATTTATCTTTGGAATGATGCCTGTTTGCCATAACACCTACAACGAGTGTTTTTTTTTCCTATGATACAACTGTCAGTACTAGAGACAATATAACTTCAGAAGAGCACATTGTATACTAATCTGTCTCATGCATCAGCAAAATTGCCAACTAAATTCAGATCTTAGAATTTTTTTTATTGTTGGTGATGATGTATGAAGTAGAAAGCAGCACAACTTGATTGCCTGAACAACAGTTGCATCTCAGTGCACAGTTGGGAAGAAAAAAAAGTAGTGTTTGATTTAACAGGGAATTTGATAAGAAAGTCTTTGAAAGTTAATAAATATGATACATCAAGTAGACCAAGAGAACCTCACTTTTTTTGTCTCTTTGAATAAGAGTGCTTAGAGTGGGATTGGTTTTTTTATTTGTTTGTTTTATTTTTCTTTAACTTTTCTTTTTCTTTTTAATTATCTTTTTTAGTTTTCAAAATTTGCTTCATTAAGATTTTGAGTTTTAAATTTTCTCCCCCCTCCTCAAGAGCATGCAATCTGAGATAGGTGCTACATATACATTCATATTAAATATATTTTCACATTAGTCACGTTGCAAAGAAGAATTAGAACCAATGGGAGGAACCACAAGAAAGAAAGAACAAAAAAAAAACAAAAAAAGAAGAAATAGTATGTTAGTTAGATCGCATTCAGACTCTATAGTTCTTTCTCTGGATGTGGATAGCATTTTTGGAGTGCGATTGTTGGACCAATTTCCAAAATGCAAGTATGATTCCCTCCAGGGTCATCTTGATATCTTTGTGACAAAGAGAGAGAATAAAAGAGGCACTGGCTATATTTACTATCTCTTCCTTTCATTAAGAATTCTAGGAGAACAAAATGAGCAGCACTGGGGTGTTGAGAGACATGGAGTCACAACCTGAATAGCAAGTCCTGATCAGAGACAGTAGGAAGTATGACAGAATTAGAGATCTTCAGATTCTGAGGAGACTATGCCCTGTTATGAATCATGCCAGCTTGAATTATCCATAAAGCAGGCCGACCGTAGAGTTCCTGACTTCCATTAGTTACTGGCATAGGAGAATGCGTCCCTCCCTTTCCCCTATTCTTTTTTACAAGCATCAGGGAACTTTTCCATAGACAAAAAAAAGATCAGGAAGAAAAAGGAACATGAAAGAGGAAAAGAGATGGAAATGATTCCCTTATTGGAAATAGGACAGTTTTACCTGCTTTCATAACATTCTGTGTACAATAAACTATAGTGAGCATATGCTGGGAATTTAAATCCATATGGGTACAGAGCAAAATGATGAAAAGAATAAATATTTCAAGAGGTAGAAGTAAAGTCAAAATTTAATTGCAATAATTTTTATATTTTAATATTTAATTTCCCCTCCTAAACTAAGATTCAAAGAATCAGTAGCATTTCAAGAGGGTGGCAATCTTCCAAGTCCACAGTGAAATGCAGGGACTGTTTTTCTTCTCTTTATATTCCTAGTGTAAAACACAGGGCCTAGCACATGGCAGTGTTTAATTAACACCCATTGACTAACTGGCTGAAATCAATTTCATTGTGAGAAACTCAGTAATTTGTAGTTTTGAGTACCCTCTGTTATCTGGAGAGGGGATCTTACAACCTAAAAGCCAACTAACCTCATGATGGACTGGGAAGAACAGCTTCAGTAGATGTTGCTTTATGATTCACCCAACTATTATACTTTAAATACATTCAAAACCCTTGACTGGGTTGTTCTTTATGTGGCAACCCATAGGAGCCATCTCCAAACTTGGCTCCTATCACAATTTCCTTTGACTTCCTCAAAGCTTTATGGTGCTTCCTTGGGATTAATTTTTTTTTCTTTTACTAACCTTGATAAAGAAGTACTCAGGATTGCTAGAATTCCTGACTTGGTTTCTACTAAGGGGATCAGACTCTTGAAGAGGATTTTCTGCCCTCTAAAACAAGTTGGCATCTCAACCCTAAATGCACATTTTTTTATAGAAACAAAAGATTAAAGCCCCCTATTTCAATGCTCCCCTAAATGTGTTGTCTCCTTCTGTTAGAATGTAAGCTCTCTGAGGGCATGGGCTACCTTACTTGCTTATATTTGTATGCATGATGCTTACAACAGGGACTGGTACATAGTAAGGTTTCAAGTATCAGTACCTGGCACATAAGAAAACATTAACAAATGTTTTTATTCATTCATTCACTTATTACTGGTTGGTTGGCCTTCTATAGCTAGAGTATTTATTTTTACTTTTTTATTTTTATTATTATTACTCATTTCTTTTCTGACTAAAATTCACCAAAATAGGGTATATATGTACCAGTTTGAATAAAAACTCTAACATAAATGGTATATGTATGTAAGTATGTATGTGAGTGTGTGTGTGTGTGAGAGAGAGAGAGAGACAGACAGACAGAGAGGAAGAGAGGGAAAGAAAAAGAGAGGGGGAGAGAGAGAGAGAGAGAGAGAGAGAGAGAGAGAGATGGAGGAAGAGAGGGAGAGAGAGAGATATGGAGGAAGAGAGGGAGAGAGAGAGAGAAATCACCTCAACAACAGGAAGACATGGGTTCAAATCCTGATTCATTCACAAATTGGTAGTGGGACCCTGAATAAGTCACCAGCCTTTTAGACTTTATAAGTTGCGAATGCTCTTCTCCATTAAAAGAGACTTCCCTTAGGAGAATCTCTCCACACAATGAAATATATGATCTTGACAAAATAAAATGGTTTTTGCAAGGAGAAGACCCTAGATTGATTAAAAGAGGCTTAGAGAAATAATCATCTGAAATCACTAAAATAATTGTTGCTATGCCTCAATGGAGGGAGGTAGTATTCTCAGCAGGAGCTCCCCAGAACCATGGAAGTGACAGATCCAGATAATACAGTAGCCACTCACAAAAACAACAATAACCAACCTTTATATAGCAATCTAAGATTGCAAAGAACTTCATATAGCATTGTAAAATTACACAGAAGAAAACAAGAAGAAATTCAAAGGGTGATGCAAACAAGAAAGGAAAAAAACCTATTGATTGTGTGTAATTTAATACACTCTTTAAAATTTATATATCAGCAGTTCAGTTTTGTAAACAATCCTTTTTTTGTCTTTCAATTTTGAAATATTTGGTTGTTAATGACTGTTGAGCTCATTATGAGGGGAAAAAAGAAAAAATTTTAAGAACAAAGAATTTAATATACATCATCTCAGCTGATTCTCAGAACAACACTTTGAAGTAGATATAACAGGTATTATTATCCGCATTTTGCAGATGAAAGGAGGTTATTTGCCTTTACTAACACAGCTAATAAGCACCAGAGGAAACATGTAGCAAAAGCTGATTTTCTACAGTTTATTCCTTCTGGGAGTTCCATGAGTAGGGGGAAGAGTGTAAGTTTATTGAGAATTCTGAGTGAAATAAAGAGCCCTACTTGCACTAAAATGGGGAACTAGCCAATGAACCCAGACCCCAAGAGCATTCAAAGAATGTGTCCACATGCTCAACTGCTGCAACTCTCCACATGGAGAGTCATAACGACATATAATAGAAATTATTTAGAGACCCTTTGGAGGTTGAACTAGATATCACATGATAGGCAGCAGTCTCTTTAATTGATGCAATGGTGTATCTGGAGTTGGAGGAACCTTCAAAAAGGCTTAAATTGACCTCCATGTTCTCTCTTGTTTGGCCCTCTGCTCTTGGTCTGATTCCTTTGATGATACCATGCAGTGAGACATAATGCTGTATCTCCCTCTAACGTTGTAAGGTTAATGGAATATGAAGATCTTCCCTGTTCATTAATAGGCCAATGTGACCATATGTGTCCCCTTTTTTCCTTAGAACAGGGAGCCCTCTTCCCAGGTCTAAAGGTACACAGTATTTCAATCATGGATGTCTTGCTGCTTTGAACTCTGACCCAGTTCACAGCTGTGACACATCCCACAATTGGATCACATGGAGCTCTGGCCCAGAGCTAATCAGGCTCTGTGCTATGGGGATTTTCCATTTAAGTGCTAAGGCATGTAGATTTTCAAGCTTCTCAGTGCTAAGCCAATCAGGTGTCAAGTCTTTGTTTGCAGGGTGATTTATATTGCCTTGAGGGGAACTTGCTGAAGGGGGAAACTCGCTTTTGGGGAGGCTTGCTTGAGGGGAGGCTTGCTTGCAGGGAAGCTTGTCGGGAAGGACGCTTAAGATAGCAGTGCACCCTGGTCTGGTGATGTGTACAAATATTTCCATTGCTTTGTTAAGTTTTGCCTTTTTGTATTTTTATAGTGATATTTCACCTCATCTTAGTAGTTAGGTCTTGAGTAGAGAGAACTTATTATATTTTGGCCTCCAATCCTGGAAATATGCATGTATCACATTGGCATTACAAATGTCAACATGTCGGGGCACCTAGGTGGCATAGTGAGTAGAGCACCGGCCCTGGAGTCAGGAGGACCTGAGTTCAAATCCAGCCTCAGACACTTGACACATTTACTAGCTGTGTGACCTTGGGCAAGTCACTTAACCCCAATTGCCCTGCCAAAAAGCAAAAAAAAAAAAAAAAAGTCAACATGTGGCCCCATGAATATAGGCCTTGTTTCTTTACCTACTTTGGCACAGGGATTAGTGACCATGACCTTGTAAATTTTGAAAGGTAAATAGAGTGAGCTGGCTAGGTATCTGGGGTGTCCAGGACTCTGGCAGTAGAATAGATGCCGGGTTTTTGCATCTAGCCTGACATTGTTGACCCAAGGATCAAGGAGTGACTTTTAATACCCAGACCAACAGTAGAAGAAGAGACTCATCCCTTGAGATTCTGAAGGGAAGAGTATGTACTTCTGTTCTTCCCATAGCTTAGAATTATATCTCTTTCTAAAACTAATTGATAGGGGCAGCTAGGTGGCGCAGTGAGTAGAGTACCAGCCCTGGAGTCAGGAAGACCTGAGCTCAAATCTGGCTTCAGACACTTGACACACTAGCTGTGTGACCTTGGGCAAGTCACTTAACCCCAATTGCCCCTCCAAAAAGAAAAAAACCAAAAACTAAAACTAATTGATGTTAATTGGTTAAATGGAACCAGGGTGCTAGTCACTGGTGGCTGACATTGGTGTGGAGGAATACACTCAAAATGGAACCTCAAGGTAATGTAACAGTACTCTAATTCTTTAGGGGAATCCCTAGAACTCTGACAAGAAGTAGATAGACTTTCTCTGGGATAGTGAGGGTGAATCCCAGCCTTTCAGAGTTAGAAGGGGCCACAGAAGCCATCAAGTCCAATCTGCACCTGAACAGGAATCCCTTCTACAAAATCCCCAGCAAACGGTCATACAGCTTCTGCTGAATAATGCTCAGTGAAGGGAACTGTACTATCTTTCAAAATAGTCTGTTCTACTTTGGGCATCTGTCAATTGTTTAGAAATTTTTTAAACCAAAATCTGCTGCTCTGCAACTTCTGCTGATCTTCTAAGGCTAGTGAGAACAAGTTGCATCATTCTTCCAAATTACAGTTATCCCTTCCACATCATGGGAGTTAGGGGCACAACATCCCCACAATCTGGGGAGGAAAATTTTGGCCCTCCCTTTGTGCCAGAGAAGAAGTCTAAATTTTTATGGTATCAAAAGAAAATATGTTAATATTACACAATGCTATACATACATTTTATGTATTTCTGAGTTTCTAAACTTTTTCTGTGTTGCCTATAGCACCCGTGAAACTCCCCAAAAATTTTCATTTAATTTCTTATGTTGACCCATGATATATCAAAACTTTGATGAGGAAAATAGTGATGTGGAAGGGATAACTGTGTAACCCTTAAAGATAGTGGTCATGTCCCATTAAGTCTTCTCTTTCTGAGGTTAAATATACCCATTTCTTTCCACGGATCCTCCTGTATAATGGTCTTCATTTCCCTCATCATTCTGATAACATTCCTCTGGATACATTCCTATTCATCATTGTCCTTAAATGTGCTGCCCCATGCTATACACGATACTCAAGATCCAGATATGGTCGAGCTGTCAATTCCTTTGTTCAGTACACTTTTTTCAACTTCACCTGTAATTTATTCAGTGCAAGGAACTCGTGGTGAGAAAGTTGCTCTACCAATGCAAATACCTGCCTATTCTGTTAATTTGTCATGTTAGACAAAGCTACTTGGGGCCCTGAGTGGTTAACTTACTTGTTCTGGGACACACAGGCAGTACATAGCATATATAATGTAGGACTTAAACCTGAGTCTTCCTCACTCACTCTGGCGACAGCCTTATATTCATTAAACCGTACTCTCTCATTCTGAACACTACACCTATTTTCATGCCATTTATTTCAATTAAATTCAATAAACTTTTTAGCATGCCTATTATGCATAATGCACTTTGCTTGGTGATGGAGATGAAAACAAAAATTAAAAAGTCTCTGCCTTCAAAGAATATATATACTATTTGAGTTATAGAACATGTACACAAGTAAATACAAAATATGTGAAAAGCAACGCATTTCTACTATTTTGCATGTATTTTTTTAAGCTAATAACTAAGGGACAAAGGATCAAGAAAGGCTTCCTGGAATAGCTGGCAATTGAGCTGAAGATTGCATTAGCTTTTTTTATCTGAAATGTCACACTATTGATTCATATTGGGTTTGCCATTACCTAAAACCCCTAGATATCCTTTACGTGAATTTTCATCTATTCCATTACCTCAATGCTCAATTCTGTACTTACACAGTTTATATGTCTACAGCTATATCATCTATATATTGTGTATGTATATATACAATACATGTAATTTCAGTGAAACATTAATATAACCATACCAAGGCATGGGGAGGGGGAAGGAAGGATTTCTGTTTGTAATTGTAGTGCATGTAGCAAAGCCTCAGTTTTTTATTCCATCATCATTTTCTCCCTCCTTGAATAATCTGTATTTGCTGATTTAGTGAAACTTTTGTTCAAATTATGAGAACTTTTGCCTCAAGTTGAGACTTTTTCCTTTAAAAAATGAAATTATTGGGCTTTTCCTTTTATATCATAGTCATTTGCAGATACAAAATACGATACCCACTCACCCTTATGTTTTTTTTCCTTATAACAAAGAAGAACAATTAAGCAAAATTACTCTCCCTATAACTAAATCTAACAGTTTTGCCTTATACTTTAAAAATTGACAAAAATGACACAAAATAGCAACAGTCAATGCTGGAGGGCCTGTAGAAGCATAGGTACATTAATACATTATTGATGAAGCTGTGAAATGGTACAATCATTTTGGAAAGCAATTTGAAATTATGCAAATAAAGTGACTAAAATATATCCTTTGAACCAGAGACTCCATTATTGGGCTTATACTCCAAGGAAGTACTCAAAAAAAAGTCTCCATACACTCAGAAATATTTACAGCAGCCCTTTTTCTGATAACTAACAATTGGAAACAAAATATGTGCCCATCAATTGGGGAATGGCTAAACAAATTGTGATACATTAATGTGCTGTAAGAAATGATGTGTGTAATGAATACAGGGAAACATGGAAAGATCTATATGAACTGATGCAAAGTGAAGTAGAGCCAAGAAGACAATATACATAGTGACCAAAACAACATAAATGGAAAGAACTACACACCAAAAATTCATAAACATGTGTGACAAAATTATAAAGATCAAGCAGAATCAGAACAAAGAGAGATGTGATGATACCCCTAATCTACCCCTTCATACTAGTGGGAGATCTACATAGCACATGTTTTCAGATTTTTTCAATGTATCAATCAGTTTCCCTGATCTTTTTTTTTTCTTGTCTAAAAAAAAATACTATTTTTCATATGGGATGACTCTCTAGGAGGAGAAGGGATTGTTATAACTATGGTGATGTAAGAAACAGAAAATATCAATCTCTCTTAAAAAAAACAATTTAATGGACTTCTTTGAAAAATGTTAAGTTGAACATCTGTTATATTTAATTCATGTTGTTTATCCATCTATCCACAGAATATGATCATGGGAGTTAGCCAAATCTAATTTTGTCCACAAATTGTGATGCTCTGATGTGGTATTTACCCTATAGTTGGTTTGTATTCCTGTAAACGAAATCTAAAAACAAGAATTAGCATTGTTCTAGAAAGTGCAACAAAAATAATAGCTTATGTATTTACCAAAGTGCTTTTATCTATGATATCTCGTATCTGACAACCCTGTCAAAGACGAGTATTATCATCTCTATGTTACATATAAGAAAATGAATTCATTCTCACATAAATTGAATGGTTAACCAAAGGTATGTGCAGCATTCCTTCTAAGCTGTTTGTCCCTCCATCAGCCTTCAAAGGTCATGCTCTGGTGAGTTCTGCTGATTTTTTTAAAAGAAGGCATAAACTGAACTCTGCTCCTCTAGCTTTTATGGGCCTTGAGTTTGCAGGATGTACTCTTTAGATGTTTTTTCCTTTGGTTTTGCTGGGAGGCCCCTCAGGGATGTAGCCACACTAATCAAAGATGATCATTAGGGTAGGTAGGAATTCCACCGTAGGGTTAGATAATTGATTGATCTGGAGGAGACACAGAAAGGGAAGCTGGCTGCACATGCTGTCAGTTAGCAGGCAAATACTGTTTACCTGGCCAGGAGATGAAACTCACTACCACTCACAGGAGAGAAGAAAGGTGGAGTGTGAAGAGAATATTTACTCCACAACCATCTCGTGAGTCTGAAACTGGAATTCTGTATGTGCTTCCCCAGAAAGGCCTTTGGGTACTTCTGTAAAAGCAAACACTGCAGATAGGACAACAAAAGTAAAAAATAATAATAATAATAGCAGATAAGGTAAAGGAAAGAGAGGAGAGTTTATGATGGACTCAAAGGTTCAGGTCTGGACATCTTAACCAGAGTGACTGCCAGCTGTTTAGAAGTTTAAATTTGATATTATTACTTATATTTATCATTGTAGCAAATTTAAAAATCCATTAAAAATCCAAATAGTTCTTTGGAGCATGCTTAGAAGGGAAAGTAAGAGATAGGTTCCAGTAGGGTGTGGCTGAAAATGAACCAAAGGAAGTATGAATTGCAATAAGATTAAACTCTAGGATATTAGTTCTTAAGCTTTTCATGTTATGGACCCCTTTGGCAATCTGCTGAAACTCTTGGGCCCTTTCTTATAATAATGTTTTTAAATGCATAAGCTAAAATACATAAAATAGCAAAGGCAATGAATTATTTTGAAATACAATTATCTTTTTTTTTTTTTTAATTCCCAAACCTCAGGTTAGGAAGCTCTGAGAGTCCTGAGAGAAATGAGAGAATGAACTCAGCTAAGGAGATACAGAGAATGCTGCTAACCATATATGTTGAAAGTGGGTGATGTGGGGACTCAGGGTGAAAGACCTCTAGGTCCTAGTTACCAATGTGCAGCTCCAGCTGATGCTCTAGCTTAGAGTGTCACATGGAGGCTTTCACAGATATAGCACTCCAGGTACTTACCATGGCCACACTCCTAAGAGCCATGTAAATCACCGATCCTATTCATGGAAATCAATCAATACTGTGCTTGTTGTCCTTCATTCTTCAAGAGGACCAAAATGACATCACTATGCTAGGATCAAGTTTCAGTGGGTCCGACTGTGGCTGATCAGACCAATACCAGCTCAGAATGTTCTACCACAGGTCGGGCACAAATAATCCATGTGAACATTTGGGGTGATATCTCTTCATTTGCGCATCTTGCATTTCCTTTGAGCTGTTTCAATTCTGTGCCCATAGAGCATAGCATCTTCTCTCATGTGGGCATGCCATGCTGAGTGGGCCTGTGCCACACAGTCACTTCCAAAGTTCTTAAGAGAGACCTTGAGAGTGTCCTTGTATCACTTCTTCTGGAGAGTTCTCCATGAAATAGTCTTTTTGGCAAGTGTAAGTTTTGCATTTGAACTACATGGCCATCCCATCAGAGTTGCACCCTCTGCAGTAGCATTTGAATGCATGCCAGTTTAGCTTGAGAAAGGACCTCAGTGTCTGGAACCTTATCCTGCCAGGTGATCTTCAGAATCTTCCTAAAACAATTCAAACAGAAGTGATTCAGGTTCCCGGCATGGTGCTGGTATACTGCCCAGGTTTCACAGGCATACATACAGATAAAGAAACAAAGCTCAAAGATGAAAAGTGACTTGCCCTGAGACTTCCAGTGAATATGATGAGGGTACAGTCTCTGGGGACCCCTTTGAATCTGGAGTGTAGTCTGTGGGAGCCCCCTTGAGCCCCACCCTGAATCTTCCCACTTGATCTAGCTTTCCATGCCCAAGTAGCCTAGTCTAGCCTTCCATTGTTTTGTTACCTCTGGATTGCCTTCTGGCTGTTTCCCACCCTTGGTCTTGATCAAAATATTTATACCCTAGCTCTCTTATTGTCAATCATCTCCAGGTAGCCTTCAGCTATTTCCCACCCTGTAGTCTGACCTCACCCCAGTCCACTCTAAACCCTTCCTTTAGTCATCCCAGACTACTCAAGACCACCCTAGGTCCCTCCTACAATCTTTGTGTATATAAGTCTCATCTTGCCTCCATGAAGGCACTCAGATTCAATCCAGCTCACTAGATTGAATCTGGCCCCCTTGTGAAAACAGGCTTCACAAAAGGTGGGATTTCTTAAGACAACCCATTATGGCAAACCCTTAATAAACTTTGTCCTTTCCCTTGGCTGAGAAGGCTGGAGTAGAATTCTTTCGGCAGGACCCAGCGTGTCGGTACTTTGGGGTGTCGAGCACCCCTCAACCCCAAACCTCTTCAAATAAGTAGTAAGATGAGACTCCAAATTCAGAATTCTGATTCCTAGCTCACACTCCGTAGAGAACAGAGCTAGACCTTCAGCTCAGGGCTTCGGACTTCATTTCCAGGGTACTTTCCAATTCACCAGTGTTGCCACTCAAATGCAAAGGAGAGAGTCACCTTGAAAGCTTTCTTTTTTCCTCTCTTATGCAAATTCAGACTCTTGTCATTCAGGATCAGTTCTTTCTTCATTGTATTGAATTTATAATCTATCCTTTCCCTTCTATTGTTGCAGCTAAAATTCTCCATCTTTCTTTATTCCTTTCTTACCTCAATTATTGCCACTTTCTTTTCAATGCTCTATTCAATCACTTTATTCAGACAGCTATTTCAAAATGATCTTTTTTCTCATATAGCTATAGAAAGTAAAATCAAGAATACATGAAACTTTTGCCTCAATCATTTTTTTAAAAGAAGTTTCAAAGGAATATTCTTTTTTACTAAAAGAAATGGAGTTTTAAATGGCTGTATACATCTCAAAATATACAAATCTTGCCATTTTACAAAAATACACTTTTCTTGAAGAAACCCCAGAATAAAGAGACTCAGAGGAGCATCTAAACATACAACAACCTAAATTTTTTGTTTTCCTTGAGAATTACCAGTCAGTCCTAGAGACAGTAGCACTTTTAATTATTTGTTTCTCCTGCCACATCAACATTAGGAAGGTAGATGGTAGTCTGGGTTATTCTTTGAAAGAGTTATAATTAGAAGGAAAATGAGAAGACGTTCATATTGGAATCATCTGCATAACTAAAATGATGTCAAATAAATGCTTTAAGACTTCAGTATGTTCTTTCTATAGGTTGCTGGTTGCCTATAACATTGTTTTTCTCTGAAGACAATTTGGATAAAATATTTTTAAAGAAACTAAATAAATTATATTCCTGGTTTAAACCTATAGAAATATATATAACTATGCATTTATATAGGCACTGTGTACTCTATTAAAAGAAAACATCACTAAAACTTTTGGAATTCCCTGAATTATGTATAAGTATGTGACATAATAGAAAGAGGTCTGGCCTTGGAGGCAGAAAAACTTCAGTCCTACCTCTGATACCTATAAGCTATGTGACCATGGGCAAGTCATATAATCTCTTAATGCTTAGCAACTCTTTAACATTACGAGCTACAGATGAGTTTCTGATCAGTATAATCAAACCAGGAGGGGGTGGCAGGGTATAGTTTTTATACTAGGAGTCCCTCATAAGATGAAATCATAGGTTTGGACAGAAATAAAGACATAAATATAGATAGAGGTGAGGAGGGAGAGGGGGTGAGAAGGAGAAAAAGAGAGAGAGAAAGAGAGGAGAGAGAAAGAGAGGAGAGAGAAAGGAAAAGAATAGAGAAAGATATATATACACATTTATATGCATGGGATGGGCTAGTAAATGATTAACAGTTAGATCTCAAAAAACCATATATGTTACAAACCTTTAGGTTTAATCTGCAATATTAATTTATTTTTCTCCATCACTTTCTCAAGTCTAGACAATCACACACACACACACACACACACACACACACACACAAACCTCAAAGCCTGATATGTAGCATTTGCTGACTTCAAAGTTATAATATTCACAATGGAAATTTACCAACTAACAGTCAGGAGCTGATTTGAGCAGGCTTTAGCACTACATTGTATTGTATAGATACAGATATAGATAGATAGACAGACATATATATGTATATGCACACATATACATACATACACATAGATATATGTATGTATTTGTGTATATACAGTATGTATGTATGTGTGTGTGTGTGTATATATATATATACATATATATATATATATATATATAATACTTAGAAATAAGCAAATAGATAAGATTGATACCAAGAAAAATAGAAGCATTATTTTATCAGTTGTTTTCCAAACTGACTTACTTCAAAGAAAAGATACTTTCCTTTTTTTTTTCCAGCCAAGGGAAAAGGAAAAGTTTACTAAGGATTTGCCGTAATGAGTTGTCTTAAAAATCTTACCTTTTGTGACACTTGTTTTCACAAGTGGGCCAGATTCAATCTGAGTGCCTTCATGGAGGCAAGATGAAAGGTATATACACAAAGATTGTAGAAGGGATGTAGGGTGGTCCTGGGGTTATGGGAGGAGGCATTTAGGATCTCCTCCTAAAGAAGAGTCTAAGGAGGAGCTTGATGGGACTGGGATGAGGTCAGACTCCAGGAACCAAGAGAATGGGATTAAGGGTGGGAAGTAGCTGAAGGCATGGATATTGATAGTATCAAGGGTGGGAAGTAGTTGGACAATAAAGGGCAAGGCTGGGTAGAGATTTGGGCCTAATGATAATGTAAGGTTATAGCCTCAGGCCAAGGCCGGACCAAGTGGGAAGATTCAAGGAGAGTTCAAGGGGATTCCCAGAGACTATACTCCAGATTCAAGGGGGCTCCCAGAGACTGTGCCCTCATTATTTCCCACTCAAACAAATAGGACCCAAATTCTTTTGGGGTCCAAGGGGATTCCCACAGTAAAAACCCCATCATTCCTCCCTCAAATAAATGGGACCCAAATTCTCTTGGGGTCAGGGACAGCTTCTGAAATTACTTCCTGCTGGCAAGGGGTGTAGAGCTGTACATGCCTCTATGGGTCCAGTTCAAGGGATACATAGTCTGAGCAGTCATCTGGAAGTTGATGGCTTGGAGCCTGGAGGAGATAAACCTGGCAAGGAGGTTAAGCAAACAAGCACCAAACAGGCAGTATAGGAGTATAGAGAAAGGACAATTTCCCTGGAGGGAATTAAATATGACTATTTTATACCTAGCTCCCCTAACCACTTGTTCTGTGCACCACACTGCTTTGGGGTCCAGAAGTGTGTAGCACAGCCAAATTAGGTCAGGGGTATCTAAGAGCAAGACTTGATATTTGGTGAGCCTGTGGTTAGCCAGCTACTGGTGGCTCTCTGCTTCTAGGATGCTCTGAAAAATGGCTGTAGCAGCCAGGGAATCTAATTCAGCCAACTGGCCTGAGGTCAGGTCCTAAGGACTGGGTTAGGAATCCCAAAGCCTGTCCTCTCCTTTCATCAATATACCCAGTGAAAGGTTTTTCTTGATTAGGTAGAGCTAATACTGGAGTGGTTATCAATTTAGTTTTCAAAGTCTCAAAAGCTTGTGCTGGGTAGGGGCCCTGGTCTTAAGAGAGTGAGTCAGGGCCCTGAGTGGCAATTAATGGTTGCAGTCCCTACCAAGCCTTGGGCTTAACTGAATATTGAAGGCTATGGAGGGGAACTACGGCTTGCCCAAGAACTCACTGATCCCAAACAATTGGCTCAACTGTCTCCCACACCTCTGAGGGAACATGGGGAGGTTTGGTAAACAGAGGGGAAAAGGAGTTATGAGGTTTAACCAGAGAAAATTGGCTTCCCAATTTCACCATCAGATCCCTTCCCAACAAAGGGGCAGGGCCAGAGGAGAGCATAAGGAAGGAGTGTTCAAACAACAGATCCTCAAGTAGGCAGGGGAGGGGGGATGTCTGGAGACATTCGATGCCATGACCCGATGGGTTGAGGAGCGGGTAGGGCCAGAGAAATTAGTCAACACAAGAGAACATAGCCATGATAAAGTAGATAACCTTACCTTCTGCCTCAATTTTGCCCAGGGCTCAGTGAGAGAGGTGGAGAAAGTGGGAGCACTGCCAAGCCCCAGACTTTCCCCTCCTTCTGAAATCTTACCCGTTGTGACGCTTGTTTTCACAAGCGGGCCAGATTCAACTAAATTGAATCTGAGCCGAAAAGATACTTTCTGATGATGCAGTGAGGCAAGATTCAGCAAGCTATACACTTCAGCAATAAGTGAACTAAGAATTACCAGAAGAGCAGACTGGTTTTTGAAGAGGCAGAGCAATTTGAGACCAAATTGCCAACATTTGCTGGATTTTGAAGAAAGCAAGTGAGTTCCATAAAAACATCTACTGCCTCATTGACTGTACTAAAGCCTTTGACTATGTGGATCACAATAAAATATGTCAAATTCTCAAAGAGATGGTAGTACCAGATCACCTTACTTGTCTCTTGAGGAACCTGTTTGTGAGGCAAGAAGCAACAGTCTGAATTGAACATGAAACAATTGTTTGGTTTAAGGTTTGGAAAGGAGTACAACAAGACTGTATATTGTCTATCACCTTATTTATTTAACTTATATGCCAAGTACACCATGAGAAAGGTGAAGCTGAATGAATCAAAAATTTGAATTAAGGTTGCTGAGAGAAATATCAATAATCTTGTATGCAGATGATACCACTCTGATGGCAGAAAGTGAAGAAGGATAAAGAGCCTCTAGATAAGGGTGAAAGAGGAGAGGGTAAAAGATGGCTTAAAACTTAACATTAAAAAAACTAAGATCATGGCAACTGGTCCCATTACTTCCTGGCAAATAGAAGGAGGAGAAATGAAAGCAATGTCAGATTTTATATTTTGGGGCTCAAAGATCTCTTCAGATGGCTACTGCAGCCATGAAATTAAAAGATGCTTGCTCCTTGAGAGGAAAGCTATGGCAAATCTGGACAGCGCACTAAAAAGCAGACACATCACCATGCTGACAAGGTCTGTATAGTCAAAGTTATGGTTTTTTTCCAGTAATAATGTATGTCTCTGAGAGCTGGACTATGAGAAAAGCTGAGTGCCACAGAATTAATGCCTTCAAATTGTCTTTTCAAAAAAAGACTTTTCAGAGTCACTTGGACATCAAGGAGATAAAATCAGTCCATACTTAAAGAAATTAATTCAGACTATTCATTGGAAGGACAAATACTGAAGCTACAACTTAAAGATCTGGCTACATAATAAGAAGACAGGACTCAATGGAAAAGATTTTGGTGTTAGGGAAGATTGAAGGTCAAAGGAAAAGGGGACAGCAGAGGATGAGATGGATAGATAGTATTATGGAAGCAATAAACCCAAGCTTGGATGACTTCAGGAGATATCAGAGGATAGAAAGGCCTGGCATGCTATGGTCTATGGATTTGCAAAGAGTTGGACATGACTAAATGAATGAAAAACAACAACCAAAATCACATACATAGTAAGGCTAGATTTGAATCCAGGTTTTCTGCCTCCAGAGTCAGTACTCCTTCTACTGTACCATGCTGTCACCATCATGGAGAATATTCAGTACAAAAATAAATGGAAGAGGAATGCCCTGGTATAGGAATGCCCCTATACAGTCTAATAACCATGTTTGTAGATTCAAACTTTGAATATTGCAGGAATTTAGCCTATCTATTCAACTAATATAATTTAAGCAGATGAAACATACTTATTATTAACACTATGGTAGGTGGTTGGAGGGACAGACAATAAGGATGATTTATCAGTACATGTGTCTTGGACAGATTTTGCAGATGGATTATGATAGGTGAAAGAAATGATTGGAGAAGAGGGGGAGGCTTTTGCTTTTAATAAATTCCACAGGGCTTCTCCTTAAAACAAAAACCCATTTGTTTTACATCAACATCCTTCCAGTAATGTTATATGGCTATTGTGGAATGCCACAATCCCCAAATAATAAAATTTGCAGATCACTTAAAGGGCAATAAGGAGGATCATATAGGCCAAAGTATATTATCAATAATCACAAAAAAGAAAAAAAGTCATGTCACAAACAGATTGGAGGAACAATGAGGAATTATATGTACAGGAGAAGAGTTACTGACCAAACAAGGAAGAGAGAGAATCACAGAAGATAAAATGGACAATTTTGATTGCATTAAAGTTTGGCACAAACAAATATAATGCAGCTAAAATTATAAGGGAAACAATTAACTGGGAAAATAGATCTTTGAAGCCAGTTCCTCTAATCAAGGTCTAATTTCCAAAAATGAAATGAGGAAAGAAATGCTTTCAAAGAAACCTGTGAACACTCCATGAAATGATGTCGTGTAAAGTGAGCAGAACCAGGAGAACAATTTATACTATAATATTAACACTGTAAAAATTAAGAATTTCGAAAGACAAGAACTCTGATCCAACATAATGATTAACCATCTTTCCAGAGGACTGATTATGAAGAATGCCACCCATCTGCTAAAAGAGAGATGATAAACTACTATTCAAAATGATACACACATTTTTGGACATGGCAAATATGGACATTTCCTTTCCTTTTCATTTCAAAGGAGGGGAGTAGAGAGAGAAAACTAAATACCGAATAATTGAAAAAATCAAAATACAAACATGTGAAAAAGAATTGCATATAATCTGAAATATTTTGATGGGAGTAAAACAGCATAGAAAATATTATTGAAAAGATGGATGACTATAAAACATTATAACCTTTTCATATTGCAACAGGAAGGAGGAAAAATGATTAATAATATGCATAATCCACTGGCATCTAAGTAATACCAAAAAATCTAGAAAAAGGCCCCCACAAACCTGATTGAACTCTCTGTGGATAACATAGAAAAGAGGCTATATCAGTGAGGCAAGATTCATGACCTCAAGGATGACCATGAACATGCCTGTATGGTTCAGAATTGCAAAGTATGAAAATCTCTCTAGGTAGAAGGCAGAGGAAGTATAACATTTATTTAGATACCAGAGAATCCAATCCCAAGATCAATAACCCCAATTTGATACACAGTAATTATATTCCAAAACCAGTAAGCCCACCTCAATGTAGCAACAAGGAAATTATAACACAGTATTATAGCAAGGAACCAAGTCATCCTGTAACCTTCCCCCCGCTAGGGCCTTCCCGTAAACAATCACTCCTGATGTCTGCTTGCCTGTGTCCTCTCTCAATATTCTGAAAGCCCTTGCAGTTCTGAGAGTCCTTATAGTCTCCTGGATTCTCTGGATCAGTTCTCCAGTCTCTCGATGCTGTAGATTCTCAGCTCTTTGATCTCCACAGCTCTCCCAATGCTGGCTGCCTCAATGTCTTCTTGATATCTGCTTCTCAATTCTCCATCTCACTTCTGCTGTTCTCAGTTCCACTTCTCTCACACTATGGGCTCTCTTACATACAGTCCTAGCCGGCATCTGATTGGTTAGAACTCAGGTCTCTGATTAGCTGAATTTATGCACATCCAATTGGCTAGAACTCAGTGCACATTCAATTGTCTCTGGCCTTAGCACCTCTCCTTAAGGCCCTGAGGGTTTCACACCTCTTATGACCTAAATAGCAAAAAAGGATGGGCTTGGGGTCTTGTACTTAGTAAGTAAAGGCTATAAGTAAAGGTCCTATTGAGTAAGTGGGGAAGATCTTTAATCGCATTAACACTACAGAGGTACACAGAATGAAAAATATAAGATAAGTTTAGAGCTACTTGCTGGAAAGAGTACCCATATTGATGAAATTACAGATTCATTCCAGTATAATAACCAATTATAACCATGTATCTATATTGTTATCATGCCCCTTGGATTCCTGGCATAGTTTATCTAATATATATGTGAATAGCATGATATAAAAATGTATTGTAGGCTATTTATGGAAACCTGCCTTTTTGTAAATAGGTACATCAATTTGTAAATAGTTAAATAAAATTTTCTCCCAAGATGAAAACTATTGAGAGATTTTTTTTAAGTTTGCTGATGAGAAGAAAGCAAAGTGAGGAAAATAACAAATCCCTTTAATAGGTAGTTCAAAAATATATACCATTTTTGAACAATAGGTAAAACATGGTCCTTGTCTTTAAGGTGTCTGTAATCTTGCCAGAGAAGTAAGATTTATACATAGGAAATACTTAGCAAAGAATAGAAGATATAATCAATTGGGTTGGTTTTTTTTTTTGGACGGGGGAAGGCAAGGCAATTGGTGTTAAGTGACTTGCCCAAGGTCACACACCTAGTAAGTGTCAAGTGTTCTAAGACCAGACTTGAACTCGAGTCCTCCTGACTCCAGGGCTGGTGCTCCATTACTGCATGACCTAGTGTAACAACAATTCAGCTGGCAGCTTCTGTAGGGGTGTAAGACCCACCAACACAGGTTCTTTGATCTGCTTTACTAAGGAAAGTAACTTTAAGAGGTTAACAATCTCAGTTTAATCATATATATATATATATATATGTATATATATATATATGTATATATATATATGTATATATGTCTTAGGTCAGGGGAAAAGATCAGCCCCCTGAACTTCAAGGCAAATACAAACAGAAATTACAAACATCAACAGACAGACCTTGTCTGATTCAAATCACAATCCATAGTTACCAGAGAAGCACCAACATCTTATCTGCCTGAGTTACAAAAGCTGGGGGGACAGCTATGGCTTGCCCAGAGTCTCAACACTCCTTCCATGAGTGTGCCCAAAAGTCAAACACCAAGTTCCCCTCAATTATATCCTGTTTGGAGTCCTGAGGGCTCAGACCTCACCAAGACTGGGTGAGGGAAAGTTCCCCACCCCCAGTATCACATCATATACAAATCAATGATTCCCAATTGCCCTAGTGCTGAGAAATACTCCAAGACAAAAAGATCCCACTTTATCTGTCCCATTCAAACAAAGGCCAGAATCATTAAAGGCACTGAAGAGAAGAACAGCAAAAAGCACTGCCCTGATTACCATTATACCTAGCTGCCCCTAGAAGATATAATCAAGTACAGAATTTGTCATGTAGACTATTGATGCTACAGAGTTCTGCAAATGGAAAAATCAATAAAATCAATAGGGGAGTATAAGTAGGGAAAAAAGATGGAAAAGGAAACATTCAGGGCTGGAGAATGTGGCTGGCATTTGAATATACATAGAGGAGAAAATATTTGTTTGAGAAGATGTAAACATATTAATAAGAAGATCTGTTTGATTGGAGAAGGAAAGTAAAGGGTGATAATACCCTTGAGGAATAAAGTGACAAAAGGCCTTTAATTCTAGGCTAAATAGTCTGGATTCAAGTTGATAGAGAATTGTTTCAGATCGTTGACCATGGCACCTTTCAGGAAGAATGCCGTGTTTTAGGAAGGTTTAAATTTCATTTATAAAGAGAATTTATTTTGAGAAGAAATGAAATCAAAAGATAAAAATGCCATAACTCTAATTAACAAAACTGAGAGAATAAAAAAAAAACCTCTAACAATCGGCTAATTTGATTTTTTTAAAGGAGAGAAAAAAATTACAAAGATTAAAAAGAAAGAGATGGTTTCACAACAGAGAAGAAATGAGAAGAATTATAATAAACAACTACACACAATTACATACCAGAATAAATGGGAATGAAAGGTCAATTGATGAATGCCTACAAAAGTTGCCAAATCCAATTGCCTTTTCTCGGTCATCTTTCTCCTTGATCTCTCTGCATCCTTGGACACTGTTGATCCCTCTTGCCTCCTTGATACTCTCTCCTCTCTAGGTTTTTAGAATACCACCCTCTCCTTGTTCTCCTCTGACCTGACTGTTCTTTCTCTATCTCCTTTCCTGGATTCTTCTTCAGATCATGCCCTCCAACGGCAGGTGTCCCTCAGGGTTCTGTCCTGAGACTTCTTCTCTTCTCCCTCTATACTATTTTACTTGATGATCCCATCAGTTCCATGGTTTTAATTACCATCTCTGGGCTAATGATTTTCATATCTACTTTTTCCTGCCCCAATTTCTCCAGTGACCTCACATCTCCAAATGCCTTTCAGACATCTCAAACTGGATGTTCAATAGACATGTTAAGTTTCATGTATATAAAACAGAACTTATTATCTTTCCTAAACTCTCCCCTGCCTCCTAAATTCCCTACTACTGTAGAGAGCAATGCCATCTTCCCAGCACCCCAGGCTCACAACCTAGGTTCCTCACCATCTCTCAATCCCCATAACCAAGCCGTTAGCAAGGCTTATCAGTTTCACCTTTGCGGTATTTCTCATATGACCCCTTCCAGCCTCAGATACTACTACCACCTTAATGGCTACCCAGAGTCTCATCTGGACAAATCACAGAAACACTCTTCCAATGAATGAGCCTCCAAAGCAAAATGCTAACCTCAGAGTGTATATACACTTCTTCAGGGTCAGAAGGCATCACAACCATGGGACTCAAACTCGTGGGACTTAGGCTTTCTTGTGACTTAAGCGGGTCATCAAAGACTCTTGGTTCAATCAAAGGCACTTGGTTGCCTTAGTGCTGAGAAGCACCACAAAAGAAAAAACAGTGAAAAGTCCCACTTTGCTTGCCATTACATTTATCTCCCTGGCTTTCTTTAAGTCCCAAATAAAATAACACCTTCTACAGGAAATCTTTCCCAATTCTTAATTCTGGTACCTTCCCTCTCTTAATTATTCTCCATTTATCTTGTAGATGGCTTATTTGTATATATTTGTTTGTTGCCTCCCCCTTTAGATTTTGAGCTCCTTTAGGGCAGGGACTGTCTTTTTCGTATTGCACTACTTAGCGCAGTGCCTGACATTTGGTAGGAGCTTAATAAATGTTTGTTGATTAATTGAATCTGAGCTGTTTGGTGAGTTCTCTGTGAGGCCTATACCATGTCAGTACTTCCAGAAAACTTCCATATTTCCTCCTTTTTGAAATTATTTCCCTTTATATGAAATTTCTTTCAGAATTTCATTCTTGAGAATTTCTTCTGTCTTCTCGACTAACTTCCCGTGCATAATTTTAGTCCAAGGGATGCTACTTATTCTTTTTTATTTCACCACCAGGTAACACTGCTAGCCTCTATTCAGATACTATTCAACTAGAAGTCTCCAGAGCTTTGCACTGTGATTTACATCCTGGAGATTATATGCATCTACTCCATAGGATTGAGAAAGGGCTAAACTCTCTGTGGTTCTCAGAGGCTTGGTAACTATCTCTCAGCTACTTCTTACCATAGAGCAGCACTGTCTCAATATTTAGATATCTGGAATTGATTTAGAATGATTCCATCAGAATCATCTCTTGAGCCTCAACTGCTAGTGAACCTGCCTCTTCCACGCACTTTCTCTCTCCTGAACTCTAGGAAAGTCTTGACAAAATTAGTTCTACTTTCAACAAAAGTAGACAAATAAAAATGCATTTTATACATAGTTGCTTTCATTATTGTTGTAGAATTAAACAAAATTCATAATTAATACCTAATAGCAATAAAATATTGGACTTACATTGTCTTAAAGACATCTACCACATGGTTATGCACCTGTCACTCTTCAAGACTTTGGAAGTCCCCAGACAATAAAAAAAAGTGGCTATTGTGCTAGAAATATGCAGTTTAGTCCTCCTTCAAGTGCATGATGGCAGTAGAAAATACGATATCATTCAAACAAACTTGATGTTTGACTTGGTTCCTTATTTAAGGAAGTAGAGGAAATGATGAGTAAAAATATAAGCTTATGGGAAGATAGAAACTTACATGGCCAATGCTTTTCTTAGTCTTTGCTATCCTCTCACTCATAGGAATCTACAACCTTTTCTCTTAACAGCTCATTCACAGAGAAGAGAGGATATATCTAATGGTCAGCCCCAACAAGGAGAGCAGGCACTGCTGCCATGCTATTCTTGCAATTCCATATACAATCTTAATTTTAGCATCCCTCTCCATGTTTCATTACATTTCCAATCTCATTTAATCTCCCACCATGCTAAATATCTTGATGCTCCATTGAATTTGAGGGGTGAGAGGAGGAGGAAGGAGCCGAGGGAGAGACACTTTGAAATCTGCTTTTGAAATCTCTAGACACTTTGAAATCTGCATTATCAAAGTCTAAAATGCGTATCAGTCTATGCCTACCATTCCATTTATTTCTATCACAATCTCTAACAGGTCACTGCTCTCAAGGTTTCCACCTCAGGACCCATTTCTTTCTGTCATTGAGAATCAGAACCACAATACAATTTCTCTTTTCCCTTTGTTGGATTGATGATCTATTGAATTATGAACTTAAAGTAAGTCAAGAAAATAGAAGTTGCTCTGCCTCTGGCAGAAAGAGAGCTTCATCAGTTCTTTGGATAATTGAAACCTCCAACATTACTATATCATGCCTCAGGGCTGTTTGTACTCTATTTCCTGAATTTCTCATCTCTTTCCTGTCTGTCCAGGTGGTCTATAGTATATTCTGATGACAAATTTACTTGCTAATCCCTCCAATGATCATCATCACTATGCATTTCATTATACTTTCCCATTCTAATTCTTGTATTTTCCCCCATGAATATCTTCCTAATATACAATGCTATCCTACCCTATCTTTGATGGATTCTATCCTACCAAGTCACTGTGATATTGCCTATGAGGTCAAATTTGCTTCCTAGAATTAAGACATTGGTTTCATCTTGCTTATTTCCAAAACACTGTGCATTTATTTGTGTTTAGATATTTGAGGTTATGCGTTTTACTAGTGTCTCCTTTCTTGGATTTTGTCTTTTCTGAGTTTTTGGGTATTGTAGTTTCTTTTCTCTTTTCTTCTTTCTGCCCCCTAGAGATGGATTTTAGGAGGAGAATGTCATCTCCACTGCCAGATGTAGTCTCTTTGTCAATTGGTTTTATTTTACCGTTACCCTTTGCTCTCTCTGTGTGTGGGGAAGTGATGTAGTATACAAGTGACTGTAAAGTGACTGTAGTATACAAAAAGCAGCAAATAATTTTTAAAAAATAATGAGGAGCCAAACCCCTCTCTTAGTATTTTATTTTTTTTTTGTTTTTTGGGTTTTTTTGGGCAGGACAATTGGGGTCAAATGATTTGCCCAAGGTCACACAGCTAGTACATGTGTTAAGTGTCTGAGTCCAGATTTGAACTTAGGTCCTCCTGACTCCAGGGCCAGTGCTCTACTCACTGCACCAATTAGTTGCCCCTTTCTTAGTATTTTAAATTGATAAAGAAAAAATTTTGTTTAAAACCATTAGCAATATATAATATTCTCAAGGGTCAAATACTATTGAAATTCAAAAATGGAAGTAAGTAGTAATGAAAACAATTAGATGATAATACAGCTATGTTGTTGCATGCCTTTTTAATTTATGAAACTTCATTATTTTAAAACAATTTTAAAATGATCTCTTATTAGAGTATAGATCATATAGCCGTTTCCATAGATACATTACACATAAAACATTTGAAATTATTTCTTGTCTCATTATCTTGAAAATATGGACGATTATAAAATTGTGCTTTTCTCTACTAATTTTCTTGATAAATCCATAATACATGTCAATAGCTAGAAATTTAAAGAATAAAACTCTCTATATACAATAACTTTAAAAAAACACTGTATTTGATTAGTTTTCTCTTACAAAAAGGAAAGCATTACATATAAAACCTGGACGCTACAAATAGCATAAATCAGTGGAAATTAAACTAATAGTACTATTTAAAACTAATTTCTCCTTGTCCAGAAAAAAATAATATTGTTAGACAATTCCATGGACCATCAGGTTTAATTTGCACATTGTATTGGTTAGAATGCATAGATATGTTTAAAAAAATCTCTCTCTCTCTCTCTCTCTCCTCTCTCTCTCTCTCTCTCTCTCTCTCTCTCTCTCTTTCTCTCTCTCTTTGTTGTCAGAAGCTAGAGTAACTAAATTTCCATTATTAACAACAACAAAATAGCTCATGCTATAGAATTCCCAAGTGATTGTAAGATAATTTATTCAAGCGTGAACCTTTACCTCCTATCAGGGTAATTGAGTGATTCATTAAACAACAACAGCAAAATTTAGTTCTTGATAATGTGACAGAAGAAATTACCTGTGAAAACTTATGAGAAAAGAGGAAGAATAACAATATTTGCTGCCTCTCATAAATCTGACTTTCTGTCTTTGTTTTTTGACATAAATTGAAAATCTGATTTAATGCCATCACTCTGGTAGCTGAAGATATACATTAGTCACTAACATTTTATGCTACAACATCCTTCTTTTTAGAATGACTTTAGGCCCAAGTGGGTAATTTATTTAAACATGGTCCCTATTTGGTGTTCACTGTAGAATTCATAGGAAGTTTTTGAATTTTCAAGTATTTTTACAGGCCTATAATAATTTCCTTCCAGTGAAACACATTCTTTCATGCTTATATATTTCTATCAATAGAATCAGCTATGACTCTACCCTCTTATGTAATAAAGGTAGAACTCAAAAAACATAAATGGTAAAACTGGTCATGTGACTTTGGAAGGATTTCTGCTATTTTCAGAGCATCCACAACTTTCAAAGACTTTATCTTTCTGATTTAGGCAAGATAAACATATTACCCATTCCTTTTTCATACAGAAGCAACTTCAAAATGACTTTAAATCTTTCAAATGTAACAATCTCACTGAAACTCCCCAACAAAGAACTGGAATGAAGATGGATAGCGAAATTCAACCTCTGAATGGGAAACAAAAGATGATGTGTGCCTCAGGAAGTAATGCGACTCAATAGCAAGAGGTGCCCTGGTCAACGCCAGAACAAGAGGTACATGAGAGAAAGGAGATGCATGGAAGTGAATCTGGCCTACTCGTGCCTATACTTCCTATGATTCGTAAGGGATGAATAGGAAGATATTAGAAAAAGTTGGAGATGCCTGCCAGTGTTATGAAACTTAAAGCACCACCTTAAAATAATTCTAGGTCACTGTGGATTCTAAAGGTCACAACCTGTTCTGAAGGCACTGAGACAGAAACTTTGAACTAGAATTTGTTCTACTGTGTGACATCTGGGTGGTAGTTTACAATTTCCCCCTAACCAGAATGATTTATCCCTCTCATCCTTATTTTCCCTACCTGTAAAATGAGGTTAGATCAGATGACTAAAAATCACCTTTCAAGTGCTAACACTCAGTTTTCTTACTCCTTTGCTGTTGGGTCCTAGGTTCACATGGAAGGTTCACCTGAGGGCCTAAATGCTCTATTGCTTCTTGAGGAATAGCTTCTTTCACTGTGGAAGTTCCAGAGGGGCCCAATATGTGGCCTTGCATCACTGTGGTTCAGTTCTCCTAGTGCTTGGAGTCTAGACAATGGAAAAGGAAGATAAAAAGAGAAAGGAAAAGGCCATACTTTGACACCTTGATTGCTGGTCATTTCATCCACTGGAAATATTCTGGTTTCCTAATGTAAAATGCTATGATTACATTGATTGTTTAAAATATTAAGAATTTTGGAGCCTTGCTATGATGCTATCCTTAAGATCCCTGAGTTACGTTCTCTGTGAAGTTGCATGAAAATGACCTTCTTCTGATGGTGTCCGTGATAAATCTCAGGGAGATTCCAGATGAACTTCATGCTGTGGTGGACCATGTTTTAAAGTGCTTGTGTCATGAATATTAGATTTGAGCATGGCATAAGACTAAGAGAACATCTTTCCTGACAGACTGATTTATCAAAGCAAAGAAACATTATGAAAAGAATTCCTGAAAGGAGACTTTAACTGTCATCTTGAGAGCCAAATGATTGGACTGTGTTTTCAGAATTGAGAAATCAGTAATTCAAGTTAATGGTTAGATGATCTTTTTCACTGCAATACATTGCTAAAGTATCTGAATGAATTTGTATTGTTTGTTGCATAATTAATAAAATGTAGTTGATACATTTTATTTTATTTTAATAAATTCTATTAATTATAGTTTTATAATATAATATATTTATTATTTAATACAATACAATATATTACGTTGTATACAATATATAATACATTGTACTAATATAGTAATAGAATATAGCAGATGCCTTTGAATACAAAACAAAGCAGTTTGTATTTTATTCCAGAGTTTATGAATATAATTATCCATAATATATTATAGATCATATATATAATATTGATATATAATATTAATATAAATTATATAGTTTAATAATAAAATTATTTATACATTTAATACATTTTACTTAATGCATTGAATAGTAATATTTAATATATTGTTTAAGTCTATAAGATGAGGAGAATTTAATATTTATCAAATTGATTGGGGACTAAGAGCTAATTGATTAACTAATGAAAGAGATTATATATTTTGTATATTAAAATATATCCCTCAATTGCCTCAGAACCTAAAAAAAGAATTAATTGGGTAATAAATTAAGAAACAGAATGAAAGGGATGATCCAGAAAATCTGTTTGCTAAGGGCAGGTTATAATTTGTAAACCCTGCTAGATATCTCATATTATTTTATCTTATTTATGTAGAGGTACATTTCTGACCAACATGATATAAATGAAAGAGTTGAGGTTGAATGCACATCTAATGTTTATTACATGTATGACCTTATCAAGTCACTTAACTATCCTGGGCCTCAGAAGTTTCCTCATCAGTAAAATAAAGGGGTTGGTCTAGATTGCTTTTTAGATTCCTTCAAATTCTGTCTCTATAATCCTATGACCTAAATTAGCTAAAATAAGATGTACTTTGTTGGTGTTGTTGAGCTGTTTCAGTCACAGCTTACTTTTTGTTACCCTTTTGTGGTTTTCTTGGCAAAGATACTGGAGTGGTTTGACATTTCTTTCTTCAGCTTATTTTACAGATGAGGAAAGTGAGGCAAACAGAGTTAAGTTTCCTGCCCGAGGTCACACAGCCAGTGTCTGAGGCTGCATTTGAACTCAGGTCTTCCTGACTCTAGGCCCACTGAGCCACCGAGCTGTCTTGAGTATGCACATTAGCTGCAACCAAACACTAAAAAAATAAAATAGAACTCAGCAGTGGGGATCTAGCCTCTTTTACAAACCATTACAACTCTATAAATGTCGCCTTCTAACAAAAAACTATTTTATAGATTCATATCTAGAAACTAATCCTTTTCATTTTGGAATGAATTACAGATAACTGTTATATTAATTATTGTAATGCTTCTTCAGACGCTGCCTCCTCACATGCTCCCAGTTTCATGTATTCCCATTTAACCTGTATTCTAACTGTATTCCAATGTAATGAGACACACAAAAGCTGTTTCTTCCCCTGTGCCCCTAGATGAGCCTTTGGATTGCTAAGGGAAATCATTCAGATTCTAGGTATGAAGGCAGTAGAAAATAAATCAATGAAGAAGAACTTCTGGGAATAAAAGGCTTTCTTAAATTTCTCAGAGTCCTAGCATAGGGAACATTGAGCAAGAGTTCTGAGCTTCTTAAATTTCTTTCACTATATAATTTTGTAAATGTCACTTAAACTGGGCATTAGTTTAAGGTCTCCTGCATTGCTGCAGGTTTTTCTTTGCCCTACTTAGACAATAGTCTTTGACAAAGTGCTGTGATTGGTATGGTGGTAGGTGGAGAAAACTGATGATTACTACTTTTCCTGACCATATAATAATACGTATTTTGCATATCTCTTTAATCTACTAATCAGTCTATATACTATTTCCCTCCGGTAGAATGTAAGCTCTTTGAGGGCAGGGATGATTTAATTTTTGTGTTTGTTATCCAGCAGCTAGCACAGTATCAGACACATAGTGGGTGTTTAATAAATGCTTATAGAATTGAATTAAATAGTCTAGCCCATTCTGATGAAATTGTAAGGTCAAAGTTGGTTAGGCACTTAATAGCATAGATTGCAGAGTAACAGTAATGTTTCCTCATTTTAAAAAGTCTTTAAAGATTCACAGAATGCTTTCTTCACAACAACTTTGTGAAATAGGGCTGGTATTATCACTCCTCCTTTATTGATGAGGGGATTTCCATTCAGAGAGATGAATTGCCTTGCCAATGGTTGCACAGCTAGCTAGTAACCGTCTAGAGACTATACCATGCTGCTTTCTTGGTAGTCATATCTCGACTTTTCTATGATTATAACTGAAGCATCATGAATAGGTGAGGATATATATTTTTTTGTTTAAATCCCTAAATAGAAGGAGATTTTACTAACAAAGTAATCACTCTAATCATGGAGGCAGCATGGTTCAGTGGAACATGTTCTGAATTTCAATCAGAGGAGCTGGTTTCAAATCCTGGTCTGCCAGTTTCTACCTCTGTGACCTTACACAAGTCACTCAACATCTCACAGCTTCAGTTTGCTCTTCTGTTCAGGTAGGGGATTGGACTAGGTAACCTCTAAAGTTCCTTGCTAGCAAACCCAAATTAAATGTCTAGTCCTAGAGTTTACTAATATTCCTTCCTGTTCTGGCTTTAGTAATGTTATACCCTGGGTTAATCCCCTTTGAGTCCACCATTAATCCCCTTTATATTTCTGTCTTTGTCCTTGTCCTATAATCTGTAATGGCTTCAAACAGCTTAAGGCATAGTTCTGGGTAGATTGCCCAAAGCTAGTCCCCTGACCCCTCCTTTCTCCTGATTCAGTATTCTGTATATTCTCTCTACATCAGCATTATGTGCAAGGATCAGTTTCAGGGTAGGGTATAAATTCATCTTAAGGAAGGATCACCCTGTTATCAAAAAGGGTCCCCATACCCTGGGTTATGGTGCAACTATTCTGCTGACCACGTTAGGTCAAGCTAGGTCCCTCCACTTGGTTCTAGGAAGCTGACCACCCTGGGAGGGACCCTGTTGTCACAAGATGGTCACACCCCTGTATCCTTGCACCATATTCCCAAATTAGCTCTGAGCTATGGATCCAACCAATGGCTGGTCTTTCCTTCTGTACGTCACTGCTTCTGCTAAAGACCCTCCCTAGGGGGCAGCTAGATGGTGCAGTGAGTAGAGTACTGGCCCTGGAGTCAGGAGGACCTGAGTTCAAATCCAACCTCAGACACTTGACACATGTACTAGCTGTGTGACCTTGGGCAAGTCACTTAACCCCCAATTGCCCTGCCAAAAAAACTAAAAATAAATAAATAAATAAAGACCCTCCCTAATTGTGTAATTGTTGTTTTTCCCTTTATAAGCCTTGTAGTCCCTCAGTTCAGGACTGCCTGATTTGAATGTACTTTGAGTATGAACTCCAGGTAGTCACGTGCTTGGCAAATAAATCCACACTTAAATTTACCTTGAACTCAGGTCTCATCTCGCTGTTATTTTCTACACAACAGTAATAATGGAAAAGAGCTTGCCACCACCCTCTAAACATGGGTGTACTTTCCCTTTCAGAATGTTTCTGAATAGTTGTGTAAATAAAATCACATTTTAAATGCACAAGGCAAATTTACCATTTAACAGAGTCCTTTGGGGAATTTTTTTTTGTCATACACACCATTTTAAAAATTTTGAAATAATCTCAGCAAACACACATTGTTAAGTATAACAAATCTCCATAGTAGCTATATCTTAAAATGCATGTCTTATTCAATATTTTAAGTCCATCACCTTTCAGACAGGAGGTGGGTAGCATGATTCATCTTCAGTCCTCTTTACTTGTAGTTTTTGATTGATTAATCAGAGTTCCAAAGTCTTGGGTGATCCTTTTGGAAAGTGAATAATCTTTTAGGAAAATGAATAAAAACTTGCTTTATTTCTGTATAAAATTAAGATTTTTACTGAGATTTTGGCATTTTGGATTTGATTTACAGAAGGATACAATATATTTTTTAAAAAAACCAATACTTTGAAGATTCATGACTTCATAGTTGTGCATTCTTCTTCCACCTAATGCAAATCATTTTAACGTATGAATTCCTAATTTGTGACTTCAAAAAAGTGGTCAGCCTTGAACTAATGGACCTCTCTAAGTATAGCTAGGTAGGTTTCCAGATCAAAGTCATATAGTCCTTTGAGTGAAGACTGGATGCCTTTTTAGCTTGATAGACTGGCTGGAACTTTTGTTTCCTTGAAGTAGCATTTGAAAACCCAAGGTCACTTTCATACCACAATGAGGCATTGGAATAGGACTATAGTTAAAAAACAACAACCACAACCACAATAACAATAAATCACCTTCTATAAACTGAGAATTGTGTGTCTCTCAAAATATACTACTCTAAACTAGATGAAATAGAAGGGTCAAAACAATATTTATTAATCTTTGTAAAGTCAATCATGCCCCCCATTTTGAAAATAACATTTCTGTCAAAGATCAAATTGTTAAAAGGATATTTATGTTATTGAAAAGAGGAGAACAAATGTGGCCTTTTTGCTTTTGCTCATACCTTCCAGAAATGGTCTATTTATCAACTGAGCCTTTTACAGACATGGTCTTGGGAAAAAAAAAGTAAGCTAAACAGCATTCAGAGCCTCCAGCCTTCCCTTCTTATGCTTCTCTTGCCTCTTAATGGTTTTACCTTCCCAGTAAACAAGCAAAAGAATTTAACATGGGCACCGTTTTAAGCCTAAATAATGAATATCTAATGTTGGAATTTCAAGAAAACCGATAGGAAAGCAAATATCTTGGCTGACCAGAATGGGGGAATCTCACAAATGCCCTTGAAATCCCTTTGTGATCTATTGATTTAATATCCCCTAGGTACAGAAAAGCAAAGGAGGAAGGAGAACTAGTGCCATAAATGATAAAATGAGAGCAGTGAGAGGCTAGAAGGAAATTAGGTATAATGAAAGATGAGATAGTCCAAATAAGATTCCATATGGTAGACACAAAGAGAGGAGGGAGGTTTTATTAGTGTATACAGGGTTCCACGGAGGAAGGTTTTGCTTTTGTTTAGGGGTTGGGGGGATGTTAGAAGTGAGAAGCCCCCTACTTGTCAGTTTCCTGTGGCCCACAGACCCCTGGAGAGTTATCACCTTGTTTTGGAAAAACCTGACTTAGAGAGAAAATATTACTCATTTTGAAGGGTGGGGATTAGGCTTTGCTAAAATTGCTTTGGAATATTGCTGCCTGACTAGATATAATTGAAAATGGTTATTATCCTATAAGTATTTCATAATGCATAGTGAAATGTGCCCTGAACTTAACCTCTCTAGCATAGTCCATACATTTCTTAGCTATGCAGGGCAAAGGACTGAGTAAATTTCATGCTCCTGGATATAAACAGCACTTGTACAGTATTCATTAAAGAGGGAGACTGGGACGACAGCACTTTTAAGAGATCTGAGTTCTATGCCACATGCTGTATCTAACATGATAAGAAATCAATCAGTTAATTCTATCCAAAAAAAATTGAGTCACTGGAAAAATCTGTTTAAGTGGTGTGGCATCATATAACTAAAGTAACCTATGGATGACTGGTTTGTTGTTTTTTTTTTTTTTTGGTCAGTGTTTGAGTGAAATAGAGATGCAATAGTATCCTATTGCTGAAGTTTTGCACCCTGTTTCACCTCTTTTAGACAGGGGAACAGTTAAAAAATCATTGTCAAGACCAGCAACCTGATATCCCTTTCCAGGTGCCTGGGATACCTGGTTCCCCATACTGACAAAGTTAGGAATGGTTGCAATAACTGGATTAACAATTTTATTCAGTTCCCAGTAATCTACTATAAGCTTCCAGGTATACCATCTCTTCAAGGCACATAGTATTATAAGGAAAGTTTATGTAGTGAATTACTTCAAACTCCTTCACCTCCATGTGGAAGGATCTTTTACTCTGGCTGGGACCTAATATTGTTCAATACAGATTAGCTACAGTAGTGAGGATAACTCCAAGGGCTTCCCATTTGACTGACAATATTACAACAACTGGCAAAACATTTGTTCTATGTGCTTGCACATGTCAAGGCAAATCAACAAACATTTATTAAGCACTTACTATGTGTCAGACCCTGTGCTAAGCAAAGGGGATATGAATATGAGCAAAAAAGAAGAAAGAAAGAAAGAAAGAAAGAAAGAAAGAAAGAAAGAAAGAAAGAAAGAAAGAAAGAAAGAAAGAAAGATAGAAAGAAAGAAAGAAAGAAAGAAAGGAAGGAAGGAAGGAAGGAAGGAAGAAAGAAAGAAAAAGACAATCCCTATTCTTGAGGTGTTTACCTTCTAATGGGGAAGAGATTACATAAAAGGAAGCTGAAAAGTTTTAGGGGGCATAGGAGAAAAGTCAAGAGAATGAAGGATAGCTGGTCTAGTCCCCTTATGAATATATAGCTATAAGCTCTCAAGAACTCATATTACTCATGTCCATGACAATACCCTTGATTCCCTACTGCAACTATCACCCAGGTAGGGGTCTTTCACTCATCCTCAATGTTTATCAAAACCTCTGGTACATAATAAATGCTCATTGACTGACTAAAACTGATAGAAAAAGGAGCTTGCCTCTGAAACTGATGCCATAACAGTAAGTTAACTACTCTTTATGATGCTTCCGCCACCATCGAAGGTCATATGGCTATCTGTGTCTTCAAGCTCCTACAGCTAGAAGACTGGGCCTACTGAAACTTCAGACATCACCCTAAGGGGCCTTGTCCCAATTGTTTCTCAAATCTGTGTACAAACAGTTTACTGGCTCAGAAATGAGGTAGGGAATGGTTTTGGTGATGTCTCAAGTTCAAGTAGATCAGAAGGACCCTTACCACCCCAATTCTAGATGTTCTAGTAGAATTTTACTAACACACTCGTAAGTTGATGGTAGCTTCCTTTGGGTAGGCTTCTAAGGACTAATCACATAGCTCCCTAGGTATATACTTTCTCTCTATTGTGTTGGTGAAAATATTGAGTATGACTTGGTTCTGCATGGCTACAATCTTGGAGCTGGGGGATCTTGAGTAATGTGGCTCAGGCTACGGGCATTTTGTATTCTAGAGAGAAGTGAGAACTCAGGAAGCTAATGTGAAAGAGAAGCCTGGATGCAGTGATGACTGTGATGAAAGTGGTGGTGATGTAGTTTCCCCTTCTAGGCCTACAGGGAAAAGAAGAGAAGACAATGGCTATTATTGTAGAGCTATAGACAGTTCTTGATCCTGACAGCTCACCTATGTGACTCTCATGAGCCCAAATTGTGGGTGCTCCCCAAGGCTCTGTCCTAGGCCCTGTTCTTTCCCTACAGTTTGTCTCCTGGTGACACCATCAGCTCTCATGAGTTTAATGACCATCTCTGTGCACATGACACAAAGATTTATATATCCAACAGCTGTCTCTTCCCTAAGCTTCAGTCTCACATCACTAATTTTCTATTTGACATTTCATGTCAAATTTTCTACAGACATTTCAGAATCAACATAACTGAAACATATCCAAAAAACCATATCTTTCCATTTAAACCCACCTCTTTTCCAAAATGCCTTATGTTTTTCCTCAAAGGTACCAATATCCATCTAGTCTCACAGGTTTGTAACCTCAGTATTAATATGAACTCTTTAGTCTCAGCCTACAAATTCAATCATTTGCCAAATCTTGTCATTTCTTTGTCCTCAAAATCTCTCAGAGCTAATAATTTTTCTTTACTCATGCAGTAAATGATGGAGTCTAAACACTGCCCCCATCTAGCCACTTCCCCCACCCCCAATATCTCAACTTCCTCATATGCCTCACTGCCTCACTAGAACAGCAGGTGTGTCAACCACATCCATCTAGTTTTAGACAAGACCACAATAGCCAGTCCATCCATCATATATCTTAGGACCACAATAGCCAGCCAATCAGAAAGTAGCACCAGCAGGACATAGGGCAGGATATTTGACCACTAAATCATAGCCTAAATGGACGCCTGCACAACAATAGTGAAGAACTGTCCTAAGGTGAACTTATGATGTAGAGAGGCTTATTGTAATATCACTATTATATATAAGTACCCCACCACCACCACCAGTGGGCTTTTCTCTATGGATTATGGGTAGCTTCATGCACAGCTCCACCAAGGCTAGGACCCTCCTATATCAATAAACCTTTTTTATATTTTAATATTCATATATTCTGTAATGATGAAATTGCATCTTTTGCTCTATAAAAATCCCTATCTTTCTTCACTAGCTTCTGGTTCCTTCTTAGAGCCTAGCCCACTTTCTGAGAGGTGTAATTCTTAATAAATGCCTTTGTTTGGGTTGGAGATGGTCTGAGTGTGGATTCTTTCAAGACAACCCCACAATACACCTTGAACCTCAACAGTAAACACCTTAGTTCAGACCCTTGCTACCTCTTGCCTAGATTATCGCCAAAGCCTCCTAATTGGTCTCATTTCCTCAAGACTCTCCCTACTCTAATCTGTTCTCTACACTGCTTCTAAGTAATTTTCCCTTAAGCACAAATCTAACCACGTTCTTCCCCCACTCAATAAACTCCAGCAGCTTCCTATTGCTTATAGGATAAAATACAAACTCTTCTACTTAGCATTTAAATCCCTTCATAACCAAGCCATAGTATATCTTTCAAGCCTCCTAGACTTCTCTCTGCCCCTTACACACTGAAGTCCATCTTTCATTCCATGATTTTATACTGCCCATCCTCCATGCTTGGAATATAATCCCTCTTTGTTGTTGTTGTTCAATCATGTCTGATTCTTCTTGACCTTCTACTGGGGTTTTTCCTGGTAAAAATGTGGTTGGCCTTTTCCTTCTGCAGCTCGTTTTATAGATGAAGAGTGGAGGTAAACAGTGTCAAGTGACTTTCCCAGAGTCACACAGTTAGTAAGTGTCTGAGGCCATATTTGAAGTCAGGAAGATCAATCTTCCTGACTTCAGGCCTAGCACGCTATCCATTGTGCTACCTAGCTACCCACCTGTCCCATTCAAGGATTCCTTTTTACCTCTGCATCAAAGAATCCCTCTCTTCCTTCAAAAGGAAACTCAAGCACTACCTTTTACAAGAAGCCTTTTCCTTATTCCCCTAGCTATTAGTGCCCTCCTTCCCTAACTACCCTATATTTGATTATTTATATTTGTGTTTATTATCTTTATACATATTCTAAATATATCTGTTTGTACACAGATTTGAGAAACAATTGGGAGGAGGCCCCCTAGGGTGATGTCTGAAGTTTCAGTAGGCCCAGTCTTCTAGCTGTAGGAGCTTGAAGAGACAAATCACCATATGACCTTCAATGGTGGCGGAAGCATCATAAAGAGTAGTTAAGTTACTGTTATGGCATCAGTTTCATAGGCAAGCTCCTTTTTCTATCAGTTTTAGTCAGTCAATGAGCATTTATTATGCACCAGAGGTATTGATAAGCATTGGGGATGAGTGAAAGACCCCTAAAAATATTAGCTTGGAGGTGCAGTGGATAGAGTGTTGGGCCTGAGTTCAAATCTGGCATCAGACACATGATAGCTGTGGGACCCTGGGCAAGTCACTTAACCTTGTTTGCTTTAGTTTTCTCATCTGTAAAATGAGTTAGAGAAGGATGTGGCAAAACACTCCAGTGCCTTTTCCTAAGAAAACCTCAAATAAGGTCATGGAAGAGTAGGACACAACTGAAATGACTGAATTACAGAAAGAATTATATATGTACTTATTGCTCCCATTAAAATGCAAATTCCTTGAGAACAGAGAACTTTATTTTTTGTTTTTGTATCCTCTGTATCTAGCACAGTGATTGCTATGTGGTAAGTACTTAATATATACTTATTGATAGATAACCTTTTGTTTCTTAGCCACCACCCAATGCTTTTGAAGACTACTACTTTATAATAAAGCTTGAGATAGATTTTTTTCATTATTTTCTTTATTATTATATTCCCCTCATCAGAATCAAGTGGTAGAAACAACAAAAAAAAGAGGGGTTTTTTTGAGATTCTAGGCCTTTATTTCTGTCAAATGAATTTTTTTTTGATTCTGAAAGATATCCCCTTGATAATATTGTATATCATTAAATATATAAATTAGTTGGATGGTATTGTCCTTTTTTGGTTGTAATGGCCTGACAATCTTAAGAAATAGCTTATTCTCCCATTATTTAAGTCCTCTTTTATTGCTAATGAATGTTTTTTAATTTTTCTAGAACTATATCACATAATGGCAGGGAAGAGGGCATCCTTACTTTAATACATATTTTTTGTTATTAGTTTATCTTTAAAAAATATTTTTATCGATCTTTTTTTTTGTTTGTTGTTAGATCACCTAGGAATGATAGTGCCCTAGAAGGTAATAAGGAAGTTGAGGAGAGAGATAAAAGATAATGAATTTTGTTTAGAACATATTGAGTGTCAGATGTCTATAAGATGTACAGTTCGAAATGTCTGAAAGGGGAATGCAGGATATTAACTCAAAAGAGAGGTCAGGGCTAGATAGATAGTTTTGGGAATCCTCTATCTAGAGGTGATAACTCAATCCATGGGAAATGATGGGGTCACCAAGCACTAATGGATACAATCCTTTCCGTACTTCTCTGTAGTTATTACTTTTATCTTTCCTCACAACACAATAATATTCCATTGCAGTCACATGCCACAATTTGTTGCGTGATTTTCCAATTGATAGACATATGTTTGTTTCCTGTAAAGCTTTCTAGTGTCTCTCCTCAATCAAAACTTTTTTTCCACCAATACTCATTACTGAGATTGGTTTTCTTTATCTGCTTTTTCTTCCCCTTATCAAAGTATCTGGGCCATATTTATCCCATTACAAAGTCAGACTATCTTTTTCTCTATTTTTGAGAATAATTTTGTAGCATAGTTGTTATTATTGCTCACTAAATATTTGGTAGAATTTACGTCAGCTTGGAGGTGCAGTGGATAGAATGTTGGGCCTGAGTTCAAATCTGACATCAGACACATGATAGCTGTGGGACCCTGGGCAAGTCACTTAGCCCTGTTTGCTTTAGTTTTCTCATGTGTAAAATGAGTTAGAGAAGGATGTGGCAAACCACTCCAGTGCCTTTCCTAAGAAAACCCTGAATAAGGTCATGGAAGAGTAGGACACAACTGAAATGACTGAATTACAAAAAGAATTTACTTATAAATACATCTAGGCCAGTTTCTCTTCCTCTACCCCTCCGCTGTGCCCCCTTTGGAAATTGATTTGTGGCTTACTTGATTTCTTTTTATGATGTTTTGATATGCCCATTTATTTTTTGTTAATTTGGGTATTTTATACTTTCAATCAATCTGTCAATGAACATTTATTAAGCACCTTCTATGTGCCAGACACTCTGCTAAACTCTGAGGATACAAAAAGAGGCAAAAGATAGTCCCTGGCCTCAAGGAACTTAAAATCTAATAGTGGAGACAACATGCAAACAAATACATGCAAAGCAAACTGTATATAGGACAAATAGGAAATATATGAAAGAGGAAAAGTATTGGAATTAAGCAGAGCTATGGAAGGCTTCCTGAAGAAGGTGAAATTTTAATTGAGACTTAAAGAAAAGCAGGGGGGTCAGCAGTCCCAGAAGGAAGAGCTTGGGTGGAAGGAGGGTAAGAGAAAATGCCTGGAGCTAAGAAATAAAGTGTTTTGTTTGTGGAACAGCCAGGAGGGCCCCAGTGGATCAAAGAAAACATCTAGGAGTAAGGCATAAGAAGGCTAGAAAAATAAGAGGGGGCTAGATTATGAAGAGATTTGAATACCAAATAGAGGATTTTGTATTTGCTCCTGAAGGCTATAGGGAGCCACTGGAGTTTATTGAATAGGGGTGTGACTTGATCAGACCTGTGTTTTAGGAAAAACATCACTTTATTGACTGAATGAAGAAGGGATTGGAGTAGGTAAAGACTCAGAGGACCTACCAGCAGGCTATTGAATATTCAAAGTGTGAGCCTCTTGTTCATGGAATAGTCAGGAGGCCAGTGTCACTAGATTAAAGAGTGTGTAGCAGGCAGTAAGTATTCCCAAAAAGTGACTAGTTTACTGGATCAAAGAGCATATAATGGGGAGTAAGATCCCAAAAAAGATATGTGCAGAAAATGGAAGCAAGAACAGGTAAAAGAAGATGAATACAGGGCAGCTGGGTGGTTCAGTGGACAGAGTACTGGCCCTGGAGTCAGGAGGACCTGAGTTCAAATCCAGAATAGAAAGATAGACTAATGCCAGGTTGTAAAGGCCTTTGAATACAAAACAAAAGAGTTTGCATTTTATTCCAGAGGCCTGAGTATAATAACAGTACAACATACATTTATTTGTGCACTTAGTCTCATACCAATCTAACTACCAAGTCGATACTTTGAAAAGCTATATAAAATAATAAAAATTCATTTGAGAGAACAAAAGGTCTAGAATGTCAAAGATATAATGAAAAAATAGGAATAAAGGCTAGCTAGCTCTTTTAGATATCAAATATAATCCAAAGCAGTAATCATCAAATTAAGTGAGCTCAGTAATCCAGTGTTTGGTAAACCAAGAACATGAATTATTTGGGGGAAAAAATTCTTATTTCACAAATCCTACTGGGAAAAATGAAAGCCAGTTTGTCAGAATTTAGGTTTAGATCAGTATATTGAAGTACATGCCACAATAAGCTCAATATGAAACCTTAATATTGAAAGTTAAACCATTTTTAAAATTAAAAGAAAATAGCAGTTGCCTCTCACATCTATGTCTTGGGGGAGAATTTTTAACTTAAAAAAAAGATAGAAATGATAAAACAGATGAATTTGACTCCGTGAAATTTGAAGTGTTTTCACAAACAAAATCAAGGCAAATATGATTTAAGAATCAGTGCACTGATTGGGAAAAAAAATTTCTGATAAGTGTTTGAAAGCCAAGATACATAGACAATTAATGTAGAAGATCAGCAGCGATTCCTTATTGTATATGAACAAATAGTTTCCAAAATAAGGATTAGGAATCATTTGAAAGATTGTCATATATCATGAATAATAAAAATTTACAAATGAAAACAACTCTGAGATTTCACCCCATACTCTGAGAACTGATAAACAGGACAAAATACAAATACTCAATGTTGAATAGATTATAGAAATATAAGCACATGTATGATGGTAGAGCTATGAATTGTTCCAAGCATTCCGAAGAGCAATTTGGGACTATGCTAAATGAATAAAATGTCCGTAATTTTTTATACAAATGTCCCACTCCTATGTGTATACCGCAAGAAGTTCAACAAGAGACAGAAATGTACACTAAACTATTTAGAACAATATTTTAGTAATAGCAAAAACCTGAAGACAAAGTTTGTTTCTACCAAATGGGAAATGGCAAAACAAACTGTGTTAAGTGAATATAAGGGCATATTGGTGATCCACAAGAACCAGTGCATGTGAAGAATACAGAGAAACATTCAAAAATATATGAATTGCTGCAAAGTGAAATTGGCAAAACCAAGAAAATCATAGGCACAATGTCTGAAACAATGTAAATGAAAGGAACAAAAAAGAAATCCAAACTGTCTTCTATGCAGAAACAATGATCAATTTGTTCCCAAAGAAATATGAGAATGCACTTTGCCTCTTTCTTTGCAGAGATGTGGACCTACGAATGTCTAACACTTCCATGTCTTGTCAGATTTTGTTAATATGCTGGTTATGTAGCAAATGCTTTATTGTCCCCTATCCCAAAGCCAGGCTGCTACATCTCCTTTTCAGGTTCTAGGGATTACCCTCTAGGTTTGCGGTTCCTTTCTCCAATTACACTGGCTAGAGCCTCCATTCCAGGCATGTCTCTCCCACTATTAGCCACTAGTGACTAGCGACTCTAATTCCACGTCTTCATTTACCACCATCAGCTTTTTTAAAAAAGAAGGATATTCACTTTCAAAATATAGCAATAATAAAGCACAAACATTTCTCCTCAAAAACTAAAGGGCCCATTTTAGGTCTCTGGAGAGAATGAGATCAAATTTACCCCACTTTCTACATAGCAATGGTCCCATCTGAATGTGTCATCCTTGCCAGATGAGCACTGCTACTACTGGGCTAGATCTCAAAGGTCGGTCTCAGGGTATTGAGGTGCATTTGAATCCCAGACCCCCACACTGCTGGACTCTCGTATGAACTGCTAGTTTCCTTTGAAATTAACAAAGCCAGAGCTTCCAGTTTAATCTCCTTCACCTAAAATGAAAAAAACATTCACTTCAGAAAACAAATAACTATGGCCATATTCATAGGGCCCCATGTCAACTTTGGAGCAGAGGGAGAGACCTAACTTATTTTTTCTCACCAGATTATGCCATCACCAAAGCAATCAAAGAACAGAGACAACCAGAAAGAGACAGACAGAGAACAATGAGGACTACTAAAGTGTTTTTGGCATATTCCCAGTTTGCTAGGTCAAAAACTTCCACCAATCATAAAGGCTGCTGACCACCACACAGTTATCAGACAAAACTAAATACAGAGTGTGTGTGTGTGTGTGTGCGCGTACACACTGTCATCCATAAGATGTCTGGGTCACCTGAATGCAAAGCGGCCACCAAGGAGCTCAGGAGGCACACAAAGGTGTACTATGATAGATAATTCAGTAAGGGAGTTTCACTCAGCTGAATCAATTTGAGGTATCCTCAGTGCCTATCCTTGTTGAATATCCTTCTCCAGCTACTGCTAAGTGAATGTCTTTTTTTTTAATTGTTAATTACCTATATATCCCATTTTATTCCAATATCAGAACTACCAGGGGACTAGCCCAAGTCAGGCCCAGCCCAGAACACCAAAGCACTTCCCTTACACATCACTGCAAATCTCCTAAGCAGGCTCCCCAGTCTCTTCCTCATGATAAGTAGTCTCAGAGGTGATCTGCATATTTATCAGTCCCCAATTTAGTTTCTGCTTAACTGCTTTTTTCTCTTCTTTAGTCTTTGTTAAAAGTAATGATTCTACTATCTGGATGAGGGAGAAGAGAGGGGATATATTAGCGGATGAAGGTGATATAAAAACATAAGATGACAAAAGGAAAAAATTAAATGTTACCTCAATTATCCCAGGTTTAGTTGGTGAGTTCAAAATGTGTTGTGAATACATGTAAATCATCATTTCAGTGTAGTTTAATATATTTGCATTAAACAATGTCATTCGTCTAAATTTATATCTTATCCAAAGAAGACCAGAATCCTATATTTTAGATATGAGGACGGGGGATAGGCACTGATTCTGTGATTTCATTGCTATAGGGCACTCTTGAATGAAGAAACAATTTCTACCAGTGCAGGTTGACACCTTTTCTGCAATTTAAAGACTTGAAGAGTTTCCTAGAGCACTGGAAACAAAAATGCTGATGTGGCACTCATTATTTGGATTCCAAAGTTGATCATCTAATCAGGGCTAGACTTAGTGACTAGAAGTTCTGTGGCTGGGGAAAGATACAATACCTTCTACAAGGCTGGCTAGAAATCCAATAACTCAGAGGAAGTAAAAGCACCTTCCTTCTTTAAAAAAAAAACCCTCATCAGCTATGAGTTCATTATTTCCATTGATAGTATCTCAGCAGTATAATGAACTGTTTTTCCTTCATTAGTTTAGCTTTACAGCTTTGGTACATCCAGTTATTAAATGAACTCAGTAACAATTTAATAAATGACTTCCCATTGTCTCCACATAGCAGCTTGAGCCTGCTTATAGGTAATGGAGGAAAAAGAGGGATTGCATTTAAAAATGCTTTGCTTTTCCTTAGGCACAGATCTTTGATTAACTAGGACACATTAAATGCAGAACTCCAAATGTCTAGGTGATGAAATTTATCTCAAATGAATCCAGGCTTTTTGATCAGTCTTGCTTAGTGTCAGGTAGAGATCATAGTGCTGTCATCCTTTACACTTTCCAGTTTGATATACATTCAAGACTGTACTTCTGAGCAGCAAAAACTAGTTTTCTTCCTTTGTTACTTCTGTCACTGTTAGGGAGGAAGGAAGGAACAAAGGAAGGAAGGAAGAAAAGAAGGAAGGAAGGAAGGAAGGAAGGAAGGAAGGAAGGAAGGGAGGAAGGAAGGGAGGAAGGAAGGAAGGAAAGAGCAAAGGAGGAAGGAGAGGAGAGGAGAGGAGGGAGGGAGGGAAGGAAGGAGGGAGGGAGAGAAGGAAGGAGGGAAGGAAGGAAGGAAGGAAGGAAGGAAGGAAGGAAGGAAGGAAGGAAGGAAGGAAGGAAGGAAGGAATAACTGAGCAAAAAGCATTGGCTTCTTGTAGGAAACAAGACAGCCATTTGTTTGTACCCTAGTAATTATGACTGTCAATGTACTTCTATAACAAATCTACCTTCAATTCAGCTAAATATTGCTTGATTCTTTACTTTTCAACCTCTACTCTGGCATCATATATGATGCAAACATTATGTTAGTATCTTTGTTAATTTTCCAGCTACTAAATTGCCTTATTCAGATGATACCTACTTCCCAAAGAAGTTTTAAGGACCTAATTTGTATTAAGGTAGGTAAAGGCTGTATCAATGCAATGCAATTGAAAAATAAAATTAAAAAGTGAATTGGATTAGGTGACATCTAAGGTCCTTTTCAGGTCAGACATTTTTGTGATCTTAAAGAAAAGTCAAAAAATTCATGAAAATACAATTATTTCTTGTTAGCTAAGACAATCAAATGAAATCAAGGCATGGGAATTTAATAGAACAACTTTATGACCAGGGCTCAACTTCCATTAAACTGCTTTTCTGGAATCTTTTCTTTGTCATCTGAACAAATGAACTAATTTTTGTGTGTTAGAAAACAACTTTGTGTGAGATGAAAGCAAGACAAAATTCAAATAAAATAAAGAAGGCAAAATCAAGTTTCTCCATATTGGAGTCCAATCCATCCTCCATTCAGCCGTCAAATTTATCTTATTAAAATCCAAATCTGACCTTGTCACACCCCTATTCAATAAATACAATGGTTCCCTATCCATCACCTCCAGGATCAAATATAAAATCCTGATTGGTATTCAAAGCCCTTTGCAATCTGACCCTTCCTACCTTCCAGTCTTCCTGACTTTACTCCCTGCTCCATCTTGCCCCATGTACTCTGTTACACACTAGCACTGGTCTTCTTGATGTTCCTCAAACAAGATATTCCATCTCCTGACTGAGAATTTTCGCTGGATGTGCTCCACGTCAAGAATACTTTTCCTCCTTATCTCTGGCTCCTAGCTTCCCTGGTCTCCTTTAAGTTCCAGATAAAATCCAATCTTTTACACAAAGTCTTTCCTATCCTCCTTAATGCTAATGCCTTCCTTCTAAGCATTGTGTTTCAGTCATTTTCAGTCATGTCTTCATGACCCCATTTTCTTGGCAAAGATACTAGAGTGGTTTGCCATTTCCTTCACCAGTTCATTTTACATATGAGGAAACTAAAGCAAACAGAGTGAAGTGACTTGCCCAGGATCACACAAGTGTCTGAGGCCAGATTTGAATTCAGGAAGATGAGTCTTCCTGATAGAGAGCCCAGCTCTCTATCTACCGTGTGACATGGCTTCCTTTTATTCATTATCTCCAATTTATACAGTATATATTTTGTTTGTTTACATATTGTCTCTCAATTAGATTGTAAGGTTTTCAAGAAAAGGGGTTAGGTTATTTTGTTTTGTTTTCCTTTGTGGCCCCAGAGCCTGGCACATAAGAAGGCATTTAATAAATACTTATTGACCAGTTGATTAACTAAAACAAAAAGCAAAGACAGAAACGCCCAACCTGGGATATTCATTTTGAAAAGAATAGTATATTAGTCCAGAGATCATTGGATTCAAAGTCATAAGTCTTGGATGTAAATTCTTCCTACTACCTTTGTTACCTTGGGAAAGTCACTTTTCTTTTTGTCAGTTTCCTAACACAAGAGATGAGACCAAGTGATATCAACCCAGGTCTAAAATTATGATACTATGCACTTGGTCAACCTACAGCCATACATACTCCCAGACTACTTCATCCAGACTTTAGAAAAACCCCTTATCTCTTCCTCTTTTTCTCATGATTTTAATGATAGAAACAAAGGAATTAAGACTCCCTTTCCCTCCATAATGTCCAAGGTCTTAGTTTCTTTATTTCCTTAAGGGAAAAGGGACCTAAGATACTGCCTGATTTAAGGCTGATTTTCCCCAGGGAGCAATTCAATTCTTCTACAGGATAATGAGGCATATTATTCACAGGTATTAATGGTAATTAGTTAGTGAGATGTTCATTTGCAAGAAATGGCAACATTCCAATGAACTGAACGCAAGTCTTTTTAGGTCCAAGTAGTTTAAAGAAAGGCTTAGGAAAATAGTCCCTGGTAGCATCATATTCCCTCATCACCTGAAGAAATCTTAATTTTAGAAATTAGTGGGGCTTTAAGCCTAATAAAATTGTTATGAGGTTGAAAAAAATACTGAGTTCAGCTAGATAAGTCTAATCCAGTGGTTCTCAAACTTTTCAGTCTCACAAATTCTTATACATTATTAAAAATTATTGATGATCCCCAAAGAGCCTTTGCTTATGTGGATTATAGCTCTCAATATTTACCATATTACCATACCATATTTACCAACTAAAATACTTTAATATTATTATTTGTGGAACTCCTGAAAGGGCCTCACACACCCCTTCCAAGAGTCCCTTGACCACACTTTGAGAAATCCATAGTTTCTTCCCTTTGATAATTGTCACACAACGTACAAGTATATTCCAGGCAAGAACATAAATGAGCTCCATCATTAAAGGCTGAGGGGGAGAGAGGAGGAAGGAGAAGGAACAAGCCTATTTGCTATCAACTACTATACTTGTCTGTGTTCCCTTATAAATAAGAGATTCATAAAACATTGCAAATGAAGGTCATTCACTTTAACTAGAATGAAACACAATAGCAATGTAATTTTCTTAATCTCCTGTATGACTTTCCTTGCATGCATTACATTTCCATCCCTCATTTCTTTTGTCTCATTTCATGTCTTCTATTATAATGGTTTTAATATGCTTATCCTCCAGCCTCTCATTGGCACTGCTTCAATTCACTAACTGTAGGTAATTAGCCTCAGTGTTTCTGAGCCTCTGTTATTTCAGCCAGTTGTTTGCAGCTTAGTTGTTGTTGGTTTTTTTTGGTTTTTTTTTTTGTTTTTTTTTGTAAACCAGTCCTTTTCATAGTTTAGAATTTAAGAGTCAAGATAAAGTCAATGTCAGCTGAGGTCAGGATGGCTTAGTTTGGTCCTAATTTGAAGCAACTAATTGCTCTGCTTCAGTCTCTTAATTAAAGCTATATGTCCAATGTCAGATGCCTTGTTTAAAAAGATGGATGAGTCAAATGAGACTAAAATAAAGTGGGGTCCACCATGCAGATAACCCTCAAATCTAAATAGTTAATACTCTTCAACTACAGGCTAAACAGACTCAAAAGGCAATTTACATTCTTTGAAGGAAGGTGCTAAGAAAATTGGTGGGATTAATATCATAGTTACTTCAAAACCATATGATTTCTTCCAGAGAGGCAATGAATTCCACTTAACTCAGAAAAGACTCTGTAAATTACTACTCTGTCCACAGCACTGTGCTAGGCCCTTGGAAAGACACAGTTACAAAAATAACAGACTGCATTCCCTCAAGGAATTTATAACCCAGTTTGAAAGAATAGAGACTATACTATGAAAAGATTTGTGATTTTCTCCTTTTTAGGAATTCCCAGTGTGGGAATTCCCTTCATAAGGCAGATCCATTCCAAAGAGGACTTAGTCATAATGGTAAAGCTATGATTTAGTGAGTTGTTTGAGACTCAGAGTAACGAAGTCATTTATCCAGGATTACACAGAAGCAGATTCATAGGCAGGTTCTAGAGATTCCAAATCCAAGTCTGTACCATCTTGCCTGAAAGGGTGGAAGAGACATTATATGGGCAAAAACAACTCGAATACAAAATAGAGAATGATCAGTGCATACTAGAGGTACAAAGAAAAGGAAGAGAATTTCTGATGAGAGGGATTCAGAGAAAGCCTCAAAGAAGGAATGGCATTTGACCTGGGTCTTAAAGGGCAGGTAGGATTTAAAGAGATAGAGATTTGAGGTCCGGGATATGGATAAGATCTACTATATTCTCATTACTCAATCCATTTATACACTAAAAATTTCCCTGGCTTTTTGTGCCTGACACATGTGCATCACCAATCCTTCCTAACATTTCTCACTAAAAATATATCTATTTGCCTTTGTATCAGTTCTCCTCTCTGACTGTAATAAACTCCCTCACCATCTCATCATTTTCAAGCAACACCTGCCTTCCTTATTTCTAGAATACTCACCACACACACCCACACACACCCCCCACACACACACATTGCATTTATTTTGTATATGCCAATATATGTGCATGCTATCTCCCCTTCAAAATCCTCCTTCAGTAATATCCAAGAGTATTTCCTTTTATAAGTGGGGGTGGGGCAGCGGAATGCAGAGAAAAGGCAGGGATTTGCCTGAGCTCTCCCCAACACCCATACAAACAATTTTAAATAATGCCTCAGAACAAATTCTGGAGTGGCAGAACCCACAATAGGATGGGTAAAATAATTTGCCAACCCAGGGCAACTTGGAAGTTTGGCAGGAAAGGTCTGTTGCACCTGTCTGGTACAATCCAGTGCAAGCCCTGCTCCAGCAAAACAGCAGGCCTTGAGGGTGACTGAATCAGTAGCAACAGTGGCAATTTCTGGGCTTCTCAGCCCACACTCAGAAAGGGGGTCAGACAACTGGTCAGAAAGAGATTACAGTGATCCCTTTGCTGGCACTAGGGGCAGCACTGTGTTGCATTGCCTACATTTGAATCTCAGTCACAGTCCTGGGTGTCAGTCCCAGGATGAGAAGAAGCTCTAGCACACCAGAGCTTATGGCTGCAGGGGAGCTTGGACCCTGGTCACAGTTCCAGAGCAGAAAAGAGTGCTTATTCTTTTATTCAATAAATTTTTGCACTTCCTTTTCCATTTGGCCAACTAGGCTTTTTAAGGCATTCTTCTCCTCATTGACTTTTTGGCCCTCTTTTATCATTTGGCCTAGTCTGTTTTTTAAAGTGTTGTTTTCTTCAGTATTTTTTTGTTCCTCCTTTACCAAGCTGTTGACTCCTTTTTCATGATTTTCTTGCATCACTCTTATTTCTCTTCCTATTTTTCCCCTCTACCTCTCTTACTTGATTTTTAATATCATTTTTGAACTATTCCATGGCCTGAGACCAATTCATATTTTGCTTTGAGGCTTCACATTTAGGAGTTTTTACTTTATTGTCTTATTCTTAGTTTGTCTTTTCATCTTCCCTATTACCACAGTAACTTTCTATAGTATGGATTTTTTCTGCTGTTTGCTCATTTTTCTAACTTATCTCTTAATTTTTAACTGTGCTAAAGTGAAGCTCCACTGCTAGAGTGGAGGGGACACTGTCCCAAGCTTCAGGTTTTTTGTGCAGCTGTTTTCAGAGATAATTCTGGGGACCTGAATGTTTTTGGTTCTTCCAAGGTGGTATCATTTAAGCAGAGGTGTGGTCATTGTTCTCCTGGACTATGCTCTGGTCTGTAAGGATTCAAGGGTGACACTTAGGTTGCAAACCTGGGTAACTGTGAAGATGATGGTTCCCTTGACAGTTAATAGAGAAGGCAGGAAGAGAGGAGGGCTGGGGGTAAAAGATAATGAGTTCAGTTTTGGTTATGTTGATGTCTAGGATACATCCGGTTTGAGATGTTTAATAGGTAGTTGGAAATGTGAGGCTGAAGGTCATGAAAGAAGTTATGCTGAATAAATAGAACTGTATGGAGATGATAACTGAGTCCATGGAAGATGATAAGATAACCAAGTTAAATCATGTAGAAGGAGAAAATAAAAGGTCCTGGGACAGAAGTCTAGGGTTAATAAATTTGTACTGGATAAGGATCCAGCAAAGGAGACTAAGAGATAGTAGTCATCTAGGTAGGATAAGGAGGAGAAGGTAGTGACATGAAAGCCTAGAAAGAAGAGAATATTAAGGAAAACAGTGTGAGTAATAGTTACAAAAGCCAGAGATGACAAGGAAGATAAGCATTGAAAAAAGGCCCTAGGTTTGAAGGCAATCTGCTGATGACAGGATGGATACACTTGTGTGTGATAGAGGGCTTTGCTGTCAAAGGGAGGAAAACACCTCCTCATATAAAACAGGGTTGAAGGAGGTGATAAGTGAGGGACACATCTGAATGAGGTAAAATGATGAGGAAGAAAGGAGAGGGAGCTCTCAGTAAATATTCCTGATTTCTTCAGTAAAATATGAAGTACGGTTCTCAACTGAGAGAATGAGTAAAGGGAAAAATCTAGGAGATATGAGGAATAACTAAGTGCTTTAGAAAAGCTGCTCTGGTAAATAAATAGTGAATTGATTAGAGTAAAAAAAAAGAATTGATGGCCTTATTGTAGTGCAGGCCCAGCTGAGATTATGTACTATAAATTTGAGTGATCCAAGTCAGTCTGGTTAAAGTGACAAGGGAAGAGGACATCATAGAGTTCACTGGTATGTCAAAGTGTCAAGATGGGGAATGGAGGAGAATGTTGCCAGTGCAGGGCTTACGGCTTAGGAAAGAACTGAAGGGTCAAAGAATTGGAGGACATGGTGATGACAAAGAACAGTGTTTGGAGTTTAAAGGTAGAGGGAGAGGTAGTATGACAATAGACTGACATTAGATAGAGTTCATGAACACAGAAGTAGTACATTTGTGGGTGACAACAAGATCAAGGGTATGACTAGCTGTGTGTGTAGCTGAGGTGAGGTGGAGGAGAAGGTAATGGCAAATGACTAAATTGAGGAATTAGGAAGTTAGAATGTTTAATGGAATATTAATATTTATGTTAAGGTCTCCTAGTATGAGGACATGAGTTTGGGGAGGAAAGACCATCAGTCAGGCACTAAACTGGAGGAAAGAAGGAGAGTGTCCAGAATATGAGTAGATAACTACTACTAGAATTTTAATTGAGGGGTAGCTACAGATTGAGTAAACTTCGAAGGAATAGAAGTCATTAACTGATGGTGGTAGAGGAAGAGTCTGGCAGTATCAATGAGAAACAAGGAGTATTCTATCTCTGTCCCCATGACCAATAAGTTGGGAGAGATGAATGGAAGTGTAACCAGTGCTAGAAAGGGTAGCCAGAGAAGTTGTATCATTAGGAGGTGCCTGGGTTTCAGTAAGGGCAGGAAGATGGAGAAAGCAAGAAAGAAAAAGTTCTAAGATGAAAGCAAGTATGTTTCCTATAAAACAGTTTCCTATAAAATAGAATGACAGAAGAGGTGAGTGATTTTAGAGTGGGATGTTGGGGAGAAGGGTTGAGTTGAGGAAGATTGAAATAAGGGAGTGATCAATGGAGGACCAAGAGTGGGATGTGAACAATGAAAGCCAAGGTTACGGAATCACTGAGATGGGTATGTTATGGTTTATGTTTGATGTATGTTAGTAATTGAAGAATGAGTTCAGGTAATTTATCATTTTACAGAGAGGTTTGGCCTGAGGGTACAGTTGTCTCAGGATGTAATGCAACTAAGTAAACTGGAAAGGGAGTGTGGGGTGGTGAGTAGGCAAAAGGAGTTATTAGTGGCCAGAGAGGGTGTTTGGAGCAGTTAGAATACATTGTCTATGTGTTGAATTTTCAGTTATTTAGGACCAGTCTGGTCCCCAAATCTCCTCCACTGGCCTTCAGCTGTCCATGAAATTCTGACCATTAAAGTTACTTTGCAGGGTTAAGGTATTTATTTAGAAGATCATTGTTAATGTCCATGTGTTATTTAGAAGAGGCAATATACTTTCTCATCAACACCAATTAATTAACACCTTAAGACAGAATTAATAATCAGATTAGCTAGCCTCAAGTAACAAGTCTTTTTAAGAATGAAATAGGAAAACTTTGTTAATGGTGAGGAAGCAAAGAAAGGTCTACAGGGATATATTGAAAATCTAATGAAATAATGGACCCCTGACTTTTATTCTGGAGAGGATCCAAAGGATGGTAAAAGACCTTGAGAGTATGCCATATGATAATTAGTTGAAGGAAAATGAAGTGTTTGGCTTTGAGAAGAAGAAAAAACTTGAAGGGATATGATTGCTGTCTTTAAGTATTTGAAGGGTTATCAAGTGGAAGAGAGACTAGATTTATTCTGCTTAGACTCAGGGGACAGAACTAAGAACAGTGGGAGGGAGCTCCAAAAAAGTACATTTCTATTTGATGTAGAAGGGAGAAACTCATAGCTTAGGAGTTGTGATTCAAATCCATGAAGGGAATACGTACACCAGGGAAATCACAGATCCTTGAATTATGGAAATATCATTGTTATTATAGACACATTTAATAGAGAAGCCGGGTGGTGTAGTGGATAGAGCTCCAGGCCTTGAGTCAGGAAGATGAATTCAAATCTGGCTTCAGACACTTACTAGCTGTGTGACCCTGGAATCTTGCTTACTCCTGTTTGCCTCAGTTTCTTTATCTGTGAAATAAACTGGAAAAGGAAATGGCAAACCATTCTAGTATCTTTGCCAAGAAAACCCCAAATGGGGTCATGAAGAGTCAGAGATATGACTAAGACAACTGAACAACAACAACAAACACAGACCTCTAATCAAAGTAATCATGTAACTCTTCCATACATTGTTCTTTGGTCTACCTTTAGACCACACAATTTCCAACCTGACTCAAAAACACCCTAATTCTATTATCTGCACTCGTTGAGGGTAACAGTGATTATTATCATCCAAAAAATATACGTAATTTTAAAATGATTTATTTGGTTTTTTAATGCAATGTTTTTGTGGTAGCATTAGTAGATGCACCTTTCTAATCATATATAGGTTAATATTAAAAATCAGTTTTCATTTCTGAGCACGCATTGACTGTGGAGGAGTTCTAAGCGTAAGAATGCTAAATGGAAAGTTGAGATTAAATTATTTTGTGCTTAATCACTCAATCAATAAGCATTTATTAAATGCCTACTATAGGTCCTGTGGCATGTTGGGGATACAAAGCAAAAAAAAAATGAAACTATATTTGATCTGAAAGAGCTTAATTTCTGTTGGGGGAGGCATTGTTAACTATTACGTAAATATGGTACTATGAGAATTATTTGGAACAGGAAATTATTTTTATATTATTTCATATTTTGACAGTGATAGTCATGTGTACATGTTTCTATTGACACTTTGACCAAAGAAATCAGATTGAGCTGGTTCTCCAAGCTTTAATTGGTTCTCTTGCAGTTTAAAAGTAGATATTTATTCTACAGTAGAAGCAAGATACAAATAAGGCTATTTTTTCTTCAAAAGGCTATGGAAGTCACTTCTTGGCCACCTGAGTATAAAATGGCCATGAGGAAAAGTCTTTGATGTTTGGCTAACAGAAAACGATGGGCAACTCAGTCAGTGGAGCTCAGCTATATCATCTGAGGTGTCCTTGATACATAACTTTAGTAAATATCCTTCTGCTATGGCTAACTAAATATCCCTTTGTCAAATCTTGAACTTCCTAGGCATGTCTCATTTAGCTCCAATATCAAATATAAACTAACAAGGAACTAGACTGTGGAAGGCCCAGTCAAGAGCAGTGCCACACCCATGGGTTTCACTGGTCATATTTTGTTTTTAGTTCTGCTATTTTTAAGAATAGATATTACTCTAATGAAATGTACAGGTGTTGTAGCTCTTAAAGATGTCTTTCAATGACTGTTAGAAATATTGAAGTAGCTATTAGTGTGAGGAGGTCAAGTATCTTAGAGATCATTCTAGCCCACAGTGGAACAGGATCAGTCACACAAAAGAGCAAAGGAAAGTGAAATTAGAAACAAAGAACACATTTTTTTGCTGTAAAACAGCCTAATTAAGCCTCAGATAACAAGCAAAAATCTTCAAAAGAACCTGGCATCTAGAGAAGTTGTTATTGATTCCTCTACAACATATCATAAGCTTCTGGAACTTGAAAGAACAGTGAGAAGCCAGTTGTTGGTTTTGTTTTTGTTGTTGTTGCTACTGTTGTTTTAAACAGCTGCTAAGTGTTCTTCTGCAGAAAAGTCATGGACAAGACAATGCAAAGACTAGGGGTCGGGGAAAAAGTAATTTTTTTATGGATTAACCTCACTCTTTCATCAAGGTCTATATAAAAACTATTACCAGAAGAAGTCTAGGTAAGCATATAAGATCTGGACATCTGTATTAGATAGTAAGACATCTGTGCCCCTACCAGAAAAATCTGGGGATTATTTATTTGCAATGAGTCTGGAAGTCATGCCCCCATTGAGGGAATGCTAAACTCTGATAAATACGCTAACGCTGAAAAATTGGAAACCTTTAGTAATTACAGAAATTCCCAAATGAAGATGGAGTCTTACACCATGCCACATGGCAAAAAGTTGAGAAATTTACCCAAGAAATGCAGATAGACATCCTTTAGTGCCTTGGGAACTCACTTAATTTTAAATCTTATTGAAAATGTATGGACTATAATGCTATATTATTTATATTTGTTATATATCATCAAGGCTAGAGTTGGAAAAAATGGACCGTTTTTCAAAGGCATGCTTAATATTGATATGATAAGACTGTGGTTTCATAATAAGGAATTAGATAATATATATCAAAATTTTACGAATTCAATGCCAAATCATATAAAACAAGTGACTATAGCAAAAGGAGAATATTTTGATTATTTAAGTTTTTAAAGATGAAAAAAGTCATAAGGTTTATTGCATGTCAATAAATTGAACTGTTTTACTCTCTTAATTTTCATGCTATTATATGTAAATACAAATTATATAAAATGTTAATATAAAGTGATTTGGGGATGGTGGGAGATATTAGCTGGGAGGATCCAGAAAGTCTTGTATGAGATGGCATTTGAGCTATTATTAGTAAAGGTTTGTAAGAGCTAAAAGTGAGGAGTGCATTCCAGTCATGGGGATAAAGGCACAGAAGGATATTGGAATCTCCTATATAAGGAACAATGAGTAAGTCAGTTTGACACAAATATAGGGTGTATTAAGGGATAATTTAAACAATTCAATGATCTGTAGTGACAATATCCTTCAAAGATGTTAAAGCACAAAATCCATTTGGGAAGGAGGGGAGTTCAACAGTTTGCATTTGCTCCTAATTCATCTTTAAGTGAAATTCTAATCTGAAGTTGGGGTACTTGTGGCTCCCTAAACAATCTCTAATTGGAAGAATAAAATACATCTCACAGTAGCCTGCACATAACATTTTGGCTGCATTTTGTCAGCCAAGGTCAGACCTTCTGTTTAAAAATGCATTTTTTTAAAAAATCAAAGCTGTGAAGGTTCCTGTAAAATACAGTGCCCTTTTCAAACACAACAGAATAAACAGAGCTTCCTGCCTCCTCTACAAACCACCTCCACCCCTGCCCCATCATAGAGGAGGACTAAGGTGAAATGAGACGTCAGAACTGTTCCAGCACTCCTGTGATGATTCATCCCTCCCAGTACCACATGTCCTTAGCAGAGATTCTTTGGTATTATTTTCTCTTCATTTCTCTGTAATACTGATGCTTAATGGATATTCCCTCCCCCCGCCCTTTTTTTAAATATGTTGTCAAGTCAGCAAAAACCTATGACCAAGGCAATGTTAGATGAGGAAAAGGCACCTACTCACCCATTCCAAATTAGACTGCAGAAGATTTATTAGCACTGCTTGTACATACTATAGATCTGGAATATGCCTTCCAGGTTGTTGTTGATAATGATGATGTTGAAAATATCTCTTATAGGACATGGTAAAAAAATTGACTTTAGTATTAAAACTTTTGTGGAGAAAGTCATGTCTCTAGGTTCCTATATTTCATTTTTGGTTGACAGGAATGATACCATATTCTGGCTTTCATTGAATTGGGGAGAACTCCATGCCCAGTATATTGTTTCGAATGGGTTGTCTCTTTTATGGGCTACCTACAAACAGATAACACAGCTCCTGTACCAAGTTAAAACACACAGCTCCACAATTCTTTTAGCAATTAATTACATATTGCCTTGTGATATCTCTTTTAACGAACTATTAATCTATTGAACTATTGTATTGACCCATTACTTAAGTATGTTATTGTTATGTAGTTTTTCAGGTAATCTATTAAACTATAATCTTCTTAAGATCAGTGTTCGGGTCTTATTCTTGCTGATGTTCAATAAATATTCAAAAATTAAAACTAATTTGTTCAACATATAACTGACCCCTTGTAATATAAGTATACTTAAATGTTAACTGAAGTAAACTAAGAAATTAAAATCTTATTTGGGGAAAGGAAAGTAGAAATAAAGATCATAGCATCATAAATTATTTCATCTCCTTCATTTTCTAGAGGAGGACGCTGAAGCTCAAGGTTAAGTGATTTGTCCATGATTACAGAAGTAGTAAATGTCAGAGGTAGAACTTGAACCTGACTTCTCTGGCTCTAGAGGTTTAACATTTAAGATATGTTAAAGGAAGGTAGGTGATAGAGTAAATAGAGAGCTGGACCTGGAATCAGGGAGACCTGAGTTCTAATCCATCCTCAGATACTTAATTGCTCTGTGACCCTAGACAAATAAGTTACCATCCATTTGCCTTAGTTTCCTCAACTATAAAATAAGGATGGTAATAGCACCTACCTTGAAGGATTGTTGTGAAGATCAAATAATATAATAACTATAAAAAGCACAGTGCTTGGTACATAGTATGTACTATATAAGTGCTTGTTCCCATTCCCCTTAGAGATCAACTAGTTCTCTAAAGGCCATTAGACCAACTCATTTTGCAAATACAATTTGGATCTACAAAACAAGAGAGCTGAAATGATTTGTCCAGTTGGATCTATGGAAGAAAAATTCAGCTTGTTCTTATAAATTATCATTATTACTATTATTTTCTTTTTTGGTGTTGTTATTTTTAATGTTCAGACAGGGATTCAGTGAGGTCATGTACTGTAGAGGGCCAGCTCTGAGAAAGTCCATTCTGGGGTAAGATACAGGCCAGAGGCCTGTTCTTGCCCTTGGGCTGATAACTCGGCATGTGGGCTCTCCATCCCCACCTCGGCACACACATGCTGCTCAGGATAAAGGCTCTTCTAGCCTCCTCAGTACACACATGCTCTCTCCAAAACCCCCACAGCCCACATGTGCTAAATACCACCTGTGGGCTATTAACACAATATTGTTTACGGCAAAAGGGAACAAAAGCAGGAGGAAGTCATGCATTATGCAAATGCCTGTCACATGGATTTGTTGATTCTGCTTGCCTAAAAGGTATATAAGCCTTGTCCTTCAGTTAAATAAATGGAGCTGCTCTTTACTCTTCCACCTAGCCCATGTTTTCTTTTCACTCTCCTTGGCATTCAGCCATCTCCAGCCATTTCGGCACCACAGCTGCTGGCGGCAACGTACCAATCCACCCAGGACCTTTGTGTCCTATTCCAAGACTTCCAACGATATAGCTGAGATCCATCCAGGAGCTGGTAGCAACTAGGTGCTGCAGTAGGTAGAGCAGTGGGCTTGGAATCAGAAAGATTCATCTTTATGAGTTCAAATCTGGCCTCGGACATTCACTAGCTGTGTAACTCTAAGCAAGTCATTTAACCCCTGTTTGTTTCGGTTCCTCATCTATAAAATGAGCTAGAGAAGTAAATGGCAAACCACTCTAGTATCTTTGCCAAGAAAACCCCAAGTGGGGTCACGAAGAGTCAGACATGACTAAAATGACTCAAGAACAAAAGTGGTTCCTGAACATTGGATCTTTCACTTTTATATATGAGAGAACAAATTAATCTATCAATCACCAAACTTTTGTTAAGTACTTCTTATGTTAGGTACTTAGTCCATGCCCTCAAGAAGCTTACATTCCCAGCCATATGGAAGAGGAATAGGTGAGAACAACCTATACCCAGACCCTGTCAAGGACCTTCTGCTGGCTGAAAACCAATACAGCATTCCCACAGTCTCCCTTCCCCTCTCCTCCAAGGAAAACAGGAGGAACATACTGGAGAGACTAAGGCCTTACACCCCGGCCCTTGCCCAGCAAGATATTGTTTTTGTTGTTTTGACATTTGTGTTGTTGAAGTCATATATATGATTTTCCTGCTTTTGCTAACTTCCATGTAAATTAGTTGATATTTATCATCTCATGCTTCTCTGAATTCATTATCTTCATAATTTCTTATGCTGTAATAATATCTCATCATATTCATATACCATAATTTGTTTAGTCATTCTACAGTCAATGGGTATCTACTGTGCTCCTAATATCAGGGTGTTTTTTGTGCTCTTTTGTTGTTAGCTTTCTTACTATAAAAGGTATCTATTATGAATGTATTAGAGAAGATGAGACATTTCTATCTTGAATTTCTTTGGGTATGTGTCGAGCAGTGGAATCTCTGGATCAAGAGCATGGATACTGTGTTTACTTTAATAGCTAATTCCAAACTCCTTTCTTGGATGGAAGAATTCACAGCTCTAACAACAGTCTATTGAGATGCTTGTCTTTTTCCAAAAGACTCATGTTGGAAAAAGCTATGCACATCCAGAGAAAGAATTATGAAGTCTAAACGCAGATTGAAGCAAACTATTTGGTCTTTTTTTTCCTTCTTTTTTGGTTTCATTTCTTCTTTCTCATGATTCATTCCATTTGTTATAATTCTTCTTTACAACTGGACTATTATGTAAATAAGCTCAATGTGAAGGTATATGTAGAACCTACATTGGATTACATGCCATCTTGCGGGGGAGGGGGAAGAGAGGGAAGGAGGGAAAATCTGGAACCCAAAAACTTGTGGAACTGAGTGTTGCAAACTAAAAATAAAAAATAAATTTATTGTTTAAAAAAGATGCTTGTCTTTTCATAATCCTTCCATCATTAACTATTTCCATCTTTGGTCATGTTTGCCAGCTTTCTAGGTATGAAGTAAAACCTCAAAACTGTTTTGATTTACATTTCTCTGATTATTAGTGACTTAGAATAATGTTTCATATGGTGGCTAATTGTTTTTCAAATTTATTTTTGAGAAGTATTTGTTCATATCCTGTGACCACTTATTCATTGATTCATTCTTTTATTCATTGTGCAATGCCAGGTAACAAGCTAAAAAAAAATTTATTAAGCACTTACCACATGCCAGAGGAATGGCTCTTGGAGATATATATATATATATTGATATATAGATATAGATATAGATATATACTTGTTTTTCCCTGAAATTATAGTGTCCCTTTTTATACTAATTATGTTGATTTTTGTTTAGGCAAAACCTTTTCAATTTCATGTAATCAAATTTATCTATTTTATATTTTAAAATTGCCAATTTCTGTCATTTTTAAGAACTCTTCCCCTTGCCATAGCTCTGAAGATTCTCTCACCTAGTTCTCCTCTAAATTTTTCTAATGACAATTCAGCTTCTAACTCTACCTTTCAACTGAAATGTCTTTCTCCAAAGTTAGCTATCTTTTAATTTCTAAATCCAAAGATATGTACTCTGCTCTCACTCTTCTTGACTTCTCTGCAACTTTTAACACTGCTTATCACTCCCTCCCCTTGCATGCTTTCTCTTACACTAGCTTTTATGACAATATTCTCTCATATCTCCTACCAGTGTTATTTCTCAGTCTTCATTTCAGGATAGTCATCTATATCCTATCCACTAAGTATAAATGAGACATAGGATGTATCCTATGCCCCCTTCTTTCTATATAATCTCCCTTATTTGCTCCTATGGGTTCAATTAATAGTTCTCTGTTTATGACTACTACTCAGTAAATGAGAAGATATATCCCCACCCATTTGAATAGGCTTCAGGTCGGGCTCCAGGAGGGGCCAATGAAGGGAGATCTGATTATGTCTTTGCTCCCAAGTAGGCCCCAAAACCCTAGCTACTAGGTGCTAAGCCTATGTGGGCATGAAGCCCTCAGGGTCCTAAGGGGAGTTGCTAAGACCAGAGCCAATAGTAGGTACCTAAGTTCTGGTTATTCAGGTGACGTTTTAGTTGATTGGATGACATCTAACAACTGTATAAAAAGAGAGAACACAGTTTGGAGATTGAGATGTGGTGGAAGCAGGCAAGGAGGATTGGCAGAAGCAGAGCCAGCAGAAGCAGAAGTAGAAGAAGCTGAAGCAGCAGGCGCTACTGAGAGCACGACTGACCCGTGTGCAGACCAGAAAGTGCTGAGCAAGGACTTGAGGCCAGTGGGTAATCTTTATCAGAAGGCCCTAGCATTGGGGGAAGTATGAGTACGATTTGGCTTACTGCCATAATGTTTCTCTGTAACCTCCTGGTTACTATTGTGAGGCGGACTTATTGGACCTGGAAGGTTTTGGCCAGGATATTGAATTGAGGACATTGGTCCTTGGGTCTGCTATTTTGGAGCTTGAATAAATGCTTTAATTCCTTTGCCTTCTGTTTAGAGAATTCCTTATATCCTGCGATCCTGCCTGAACCATTCAGGTACATTCATGGTTTTCTTCGAAATCATGAATTCTGCCTTTGTGTTATAGACTCCCAACATATATGTTTCTCTACTGAGTTGCAGTTTCACATCGGTGGTCTGCTGGACAGTTCCAGCTGGCGTCTCAACTTAATTCTAAAACAAAACTCATTGACCCATTTGACAAGTGCCAAGGACTATGGTGAGAGGACTTTCCTTTCTCCCCAAATCAGCCCCTCCTTCTAATATACAATAACGTCAACTTCAACGTCAACTTTGTCTCTTTCCTTTCTCTCAGCCCTCATAGCCAAGCCGTTGCCAAGTCTTGACAATTCTTCTTCCACATTACCTTCTCATGTGATCATCTCCCTGGTTCAGGCTTTTATCACCCATCACCAGGACTACTGTAATATCCTCTTAATTAATCTCCCTGCCTCAGTTCTCTCCTCACTCAACCTCACCCTCTACACAAATGCCAAGATCATCTTTCTAAAGCACAGGTCTAGCCATGTCATTGTCTTGCTTAAGAAGCTTCATTGGCTCCCTATTGCTTCAAGGGTAAAATATAAACTCCTTTTTTTGCATTTAAAAATCCTTAATGATTTGATTCTGGCCTATGTTCTTAGCTTTATTTCATATTACTCTTCTTCAAAAACTCTACACACTAGCCAAACTGACCTACATGCTGTTCCTTGCATGCAACATTGTATTCTCCACTTCTGTGCCTTAAACAAGTTGTTCCTCATGTTTAGAATACTTCTTGCCTCAGCTTCTTGGAATCCCTAGCTTTCTTCAAAGCTCTGCTCAGGTGCCATCTTCTATACTAGTGTCCCTGATTTCTCCCTTCACCTTAATTTTTTTTACAGTTATTTCACACCCTCTTATCTGCATATAAATGTTGGATTCGCCCAGTAGATTCTAAGCTCACTGAGGGAAAAGACTTATTTTTGTCTTTGTGCAATGCCAGGTAGCAAGTTAAAAAAAATTTTATTAAGTGCTTACTATGTGTCAGACACTGTGCTAAACACTGTAGATATAAATACAAGCAAAAAGATTTATTTCCTGCCCTCAGCAGCTTACATTCTAATGGGGGAAGGCAACATGTAAAAGAAACCTCAAAAGGGTAGGTTGGGGGGAAGGTATCACTGAAGTCCAGAGAATTAGAAGCAGATCCAGGACTACAATGGGGGATGATTGTTCTGGCATTCCTCAAAATGAAAGTTCTAGGAGGAATTCACCATTGGGAGGAAAGGGGCAGGGCCATGAAGAAGGAGAGATGTTCCAGGGGGAGAAGGCAGCTGAAATATGGCGATCGAGTCCAGAGAGTCAGAAGCAGAGCTGGGAAGAACGAAGGCCTTCAGATAGTAGATACTTACTAAATATACATTGAATTGAATTGGATTTTAATGATCTTCGAAATGTGAAAAGGACTTTGTTAAATGATAAAGGAAAGAAGTATATAAAGAATCATAATAATTTTCCAAGTGATAAAATGCAATTTTATTAAAGAATCAGAAATATGCTCCTTACTATCTCAGGATTGTCTGATATTGTGTGCGTAGGTGAGTGGGTGTATACGTGTGTGCATGCGTGTCTGAGAGAGTGTGAGTGTGTGTGCATGTGTGTGTGTCTGGGGAGGGACATTGAGCAGTTATGAGTCCTAAAATTCTTGATTTTCTAAAGTGTAGCAACATGACTGTTAGAAAAAACAACAGAGCCACCTATTGGTTAAGCAAAGGAAGTGACAGCTACAAAGCATTCTGGAAAGATGGAAATGTTTTCTTAGTTACTAATACAACTTAGCATTATTTTCTAAGCAGTAACTCTTGGGATTTTTAAAAGAGGATGGTAAAATTCTAGGTAATCTGACTCTCCTTTTCCTTCCCACCTTTCATTACTACTAAGAAGGAGACATGTTGTTTGAGAAAGGTATGTCTCCTACAATCTGGTCTTCTCTTCCTCCTCCTCCTCTTCCTCTTCCTCCCCCCTTTTTCCTCCCTCTCCTTTTACCCCACTCCCTCATGTTACTCCTCCCCCATTTTTTCCTTCCCCCTTTTCCTCCTCTTTCTTCTCTTCCTCTGTCCAGAAGGGCTCTGACTGATGAGATTTCTTTTTCTTTTGACAGGAAATGGGCCCACTATACCACTTTCCAGACATCTCTAAGCCATGAAACTGAGTATCTATCCCCAACTTCTTTCGAAAGTTTACTTCCCTATATCTGTTGTCTCCTCCTATTAGAATATAAGCTCCTTGAAAGCAGGGATTACCTTGTTTGCTTGTATTTTTATAACATAGTGACTAGAACACTATAAGTGCTTTAATAAATGCTTTTTTTAGTTAATTCATTTATTCATTTTATGAAGACTAAGAAGTATATTGACTCTGGGGGATTTTAAACTCAATACAAACATGAATCCATAAAAATTACTTCTACAAATTTAGAGTATAATTCTTAAGAGTGATCTTACATTTTTGAAAATAAAATGGAATTTGATTGCTTGACTTCTTTAACATGAGGTCACTTGGCTTTATATCTCCAGGGAGGGAGGACAAAGTGAATTAGGATTTGAGTAAAGAGAAGGCAAGGGAAACGAAGGAAGCAGAGGAGAGATGTTGTCTCAATATATATTTTACCAAATTATCTATGACAAAATGTTATTCAAACCAGGAATTGAAGAATAAATGAATGAATGAAAAACATTTATTAAGTAGTTACTATGTGCCAAACACTGAGCTAAGAACTGGTGACAGAAAAAAAAAAAAAAGATATAATCCCTGCTTTCAAGGAGCCTGTATTTTAATAGAGATAAACAGAGGTTAGCAAGGCAAGTGAGTTTTAGTATGGTGGTCACAGGGATGCAAGTGGATCCATAGTGCAATCAGTTGACATCTCCCTTCCTAGAGCAATTTAGAGTTAGGGGCTACTAATCAGATTACTGCAACCATAACAAGATGTGGAGAGGGGGTGGGTGGGAGACAGGGCCAATGGTCAGGTGGCTGGGGCTAGCTATATAGGATGAACTCTCATAAGGACAGTCTCATGGTAGGAGCTAGAAATTCAGAGTTTAACAAAGAGCCTAGCACATAGTAGGTATTTAATAAAAGCTTATTGATTGAGTGACTGGAGTAACCAACTTATGGTAGAGAGATCAATCAGTAGTCTATTGAAATATTTCAGGCATGGCTTGAACCAGGGTGATGGCAGTGCCAGAGGACAAAGGGGGCATACACAAAAGATATTATGAAAATAAAATTAATAGTCCTTGAGAACAAATTGGATATGGGGGGGTGAGAGAAAGTGAAGAGTCAAGAATGACACAGAGATTTGGGCCTGGATGGCTGATGGTACCTTCAACAGTAATAGAGAAGTAGGGAAGAAGGAAGAGTTTGGGAGCAGAAAGAATGAGTTCACATTAGGATATATTGAGATTTATGTCTAGAGGACATCCAGTTTGAGACAGCCAAGAGGCAGTTGGAGATGTGAGACTAGAGGTTAGAATTAGATCAATAGATTTGAGAAATGTCAGCATAGGGGTGATAATTGAATCCATGGGAACTGATGAGATCACCAAGTGAAATCATATAAAGGAAGAAGACAGCTCAGGACAGAACCCTGAGGCACACCCATGTTTAGCAGGTATGCCCTGGATAAAGATCCAGAAAAGGAGATTGAGGAGTGGGCAAATAGGTAGGAGAACTAAGAATAGCATCTCACACACACACACACACACACACACACACACACAAACTAGAGAGAAGTGAATACCAAGAAGACGGTGATCAACAGTATCAAATGCAGCAGAGAGGTCAAGAAGGATGATGATTGAGAAAACACTATTAAATTTGGCAATTAAGACATCATTAATAACTTTGGAGAGAGGACATTCATTTACATAATGAGATCAGAAGCCAGACTTCAGAGAACTAAGAAAAGAGTGAGAGAAAATGAAGTAGAGGCATATATTCTAGATCACCTTCTCAAGGAATTTAGCTGCAAAAGCAAAGAAAGATAGGAGACAATAGCTAGGTAGAAGCTGTATAGATCAAGTAAAGGTTTTGAGGATGGAAAGAAAAGGGCATGTTTATAAGCAGTAAGAAAACAGGCAGTAGACAAGGAGCAATTGAAGATAAGTGAGACAGTACGGATGATAGAAGGGCAATCTGATAGAGAAGATGGGATGGAATGGAATCACTTGTGCATGTAGAGGGTTTACCCTGACAAGGAGAAGGGATATCTAATTACATAAGGGGTGAAGGTGTCAAAGGACATCAGGGGGATATAAGAAGGAGAAGAGATGATTTCAATTTTTTCATTAAAATATAGAGCAAGGGACTCAGCTGATAGGGTGATATAGGGGAAGAATTGCAAGGCAGGGGGAAAGGTAGAATGACAAAAGATTGTGATCAGATAATGGAATTTCAGAATTCATGAACATGGAAGTGGTGCATTTGTGGGTGATGGTAAGATCAAGGGTATGACTTATGTGTAGCTAACATGGGGTGCAGGAGTAGGTAATGGAAAATGAGTAAGGTGAGGAACTGGGAAGTTGGAGTGGTTGAGGGAGTATCAATATGTATGTTAAGGTCACTTATTATGAGGACATGAGTTAGGAGAGAAACACTGTCAGCCAGGCACTGAAATTGAGGAAAGAAAAAGTGTATCCTGGAGGTGCATAAATAATAGCTACCAGAATTTTGAGTGGGTGGTAGATATGGATTGAGTGAACCTCAAAGAAGGAAAGGTTACTGAGTGATGGAGTTAGAATAAGAACCTAGAAGTGGTGATGGGGAGCAAGGAATATGTCAGATCTGCACTTTGATGAGTGAGTCAGAGAATCAATAAAGGTGCTGGAAAGTATGTCCAGGGAGATTGTGTCATCAGGAAGGAGCCAGGTGTCAGTGAGAGCCAAAAAATTGAAAGGAGAGGAAAAGGAACAGATTTTAGATGAAAGCAAGCTTGTGGCTGACTGAGTACACATTCCAGAAAGCATAGCTTTAGTGTGAGTCATTAAGGGTTGGAGAGTGAGGAGGATGGAATTTTAAAAGTGGACAGTTGGGGAGGTGGGGAGAGTTACGAAGAATGAGATTTGTATAAAGGTAACTGGGATGCAGGATCACTTGCATGAGGAAGGTATGAACAAGTGGGAGTTGTTAATTATTGCCAAATTAATTCAGAAGTTATTAGCAACACTAGGGTTCAGTGTTGGGATGGGGTTCTATCAGAGTTTTTAGAATCTCAAATAAGGTGCCCAGCGTAGGAAGCTGATGGAATTGCATTTCTCTCCTGTCCCTGTAGGCAGGCCAAGCCAGGAGCTAGTCAAAGGTAGCAGGAAGAGATGGCATCTCTGTCCCCTGTAGGCAAGAAGGGCCCTCTAAAAGGGAGAAGAGGACAGCCCAGTACAGCATTAGCTTCACATGATGAAGTGTCATCTCTCTGAGAGTGCTATTAGGAAGAGTCCCCTGAAAGAGGAAGGATAGCCCAGGGGGCCAGAGTCTTTCTAATCCCCTGCAAAGTACTATCACAGAAATATCAGCAATAAAAGCCCCAAAACCCTTCTCTGGCTGGTGGGATAGTTAGCATATCAACTAGCTGCCATTTCCCCAGGACTCTTCCTTCCTCCCACTAGAATGAATTAATAGCAGTTCCAGGACTCTTTGTTCCCTTCTTCTGGTCCTGCCAGATCCATATAAGAACCCAACAGACTTTACTGGTTTAAGGGAATAGTGACCCATTATAATAGCTAATAATAAAAATAATAATCATGCATATAATACCTATTCTGTGCCAGGCACTGTGCTTGAATGCTTTACAATACTATCTCATTCAGTCCTCACAACCTTGTGAAATAGGTGGTTTTATTACTCCTATTTTACAGTCAAGAAAACTGAAGCAAACTGAGATTAAGTGACCTGCCATAGGTCACTCAGCTAGTAAGCGTCTGAAGTTAGATTTGAACACAGGTTTTCCTGACCCCAGGTTTAATGCTTTATTTTCTCTATGGCCCCTGTGGGCACATGTTGCTCAGTCCAAGACCCCAGTAAACTTCCCTGTGTTCATCTTCCTATACTGCCCCTTGATTTTATGATTATTTCCCAGTATAAAGCTGGCTTGCTTTAGTATTTTGCTCTGTGCTTCAAATTTCCTTGTACAGGACTTCCCAAGTCTCCAAGTCACTCTCCCGTTCAATAATCTTTGATAGTTCCTTATTGACTCTCAGATAAAATATGAAATTCTCAGATCAATACTTAGAGTTCTTAACAATCTAACTTCCACCTACCTTTCATAATTATTTCATATCACTCCCCTTCACATACTCTATCTTCGAGGCAGACCGTATGACTAGCTATTCTGCAAAATTGATTTTCTATCTTCTATTCCATACATTCACACCAGCCCACCCCTTTGCCTGGAATGCAATTCCTCTTAATTTCTGCCTGTTGGATAGGTTATCTTCCTTCCAGGTTCCTCCATGAAGTCCAGTCTGACATCCTTCCCATCCAGTCTAGTGTTCGAGTTCTTTACCTCCTCAACCTACTTTATCTTTACTTATCAGTATACATACACAAAGACAGACAGTGTGGTATAGTGAATGGAGTCAAACAAGAAGATCTATTTCAAGTCTCACTTCTGACACATACTGGGCATGTGACTCTAGATAAATCCCCTAACCTCTCAGTGCTAAAGGAAGCTTTCTAAAGTTTTAAGTTTCAGAGAAGGTACTGACCTGCATTGGTAAAGGGAGTTGCCTCACCTGGGATTTCCCTATACCAATTTATTCACAGGTCCAGTTCCTATCCTTACTTGCATTTCTGTTGTATTCCAACCCACTCATCCACCTCAGGATGAAGAATGTTTCATTTTTGTGTTTGTGTCCCCAGCACCTACTACAGTGAATTGAACTGAATTGGTCAGAAGATCAAGTTATCAAAACTGGGGGGGGCGGGGCAGGGCCAAGATGGTGACTGGAAAGCAAGGACTGGCTTAAGCTCTCCCCCAAATCCCTCCAAACATCTGTAAAAAATGGCTCTGAAAAAATTCTAGAGCTGCAGAACCCATGAAATAACAGAGGGAAGTAGGTCTCCAGCCCAAGATGGCCTGGATGGTGGCTGAGATGGGTCTATTGCACCATGCTGGGAGCAGAGTGCAGCCCAGCATGGGCCACACCAGGACAGATCAGATGCTGAGGAGATCAGATGGAGCAAGCCATGAATCACCGAGCTGTGGCAGATACCAGACTTCTCAACCCACAAACATCAAAGACAACTTAGCAGGTCAGTGGGAAAATTATTGGATTGGCTGAGAGGAGTGTGCAGTAGGCCCTAGCCCCGTGGGTGGCGGAGGTGGTGCAGTGCCGAGATAGCTGCTGGAAGATCCTGCAGCTACTTCCAGAGCTCCAGCAGCAGTTGCTTCCAGCCCCAGGCCCACCCAGTGGGAGGAAATAAGTGGTGGATTAGAGCAAGAGTCCAGGGAGCACTTTGCTGGTGCAAAGGCAGGGTTCTCTTGCTTTGCCTTGTTGCATCTGGGTCAAGGTCCTGGTTGGTGGTTCTTGGGGGAGGAGGAGCACTGGTGTGGCAGAGCTTGCTGTGTAGAAAAAGCTCTGAAAACAGCAACCCAACACCCATGAAGCTTGGGACAAAGCACTGGTCATTCTGAAGGCAGTCATACCCTGACATACTCAAGGGTCAAGTAATTGGCTAGGAATATGAACAGGCAGTGAAAGACTCACACTATTGAATCTTTTTTGGTGACAAAGAAGATCAAAACATACAGCCAGAAGATGTCAACAAAGTCAAAGAGTCCACATCAGAAGCCTCCAAGAAAAATAAAAATTGGTCTCAGGCCATGGAACAGCTCAAAAAGGATTTGGAAAGGCAAGTAAGAGAAGTAAAGGAAAAATTGGGATGAGAAATGAGAGTGGTGCAAGAAAATCATGAAAAACTAGTCAATGACTTGCTAAAGGAGACCCAAAAAAAATACGGAAGAAAATAACACCTTAAAAAATAGACTAACTCAAATGGCAAAAGAGCTGTAAAGAGCCAATGAGGAGAATGCCTTAAAAGGCAGAATTAGTCAAATGGAAAAGGAGATCCAAAAGACCACTGAAGAAAATACTGCCTTAAAAATTAGAATGGATCAAGTGGAAATTAGTGACTTTATGAGAAATCAAGAAATTATAAAACAGAACCAAAAGAATGAAAAAATGGAAGACAATGTGAAATATCTGATTGGAAAAACCACTGACCTGGAGAATAGATCCAGGAGAGATTAACTTAAAAATTATTGGACTACCTGAAAGCCATGATCAAAAAAAAGAGCCTAGACATCATCTTTCAAGAAATTATCAAGGAGAACCTGCCCCAATATTCTAGAACCAGGGGGTAAAATAGAAATTGAAACAATCCACCAATGGTCTCTTGAAAAAGATCCCAAAAACAAAACTCCTAGGAATATTGCAGCCAAATTCCAGAATTCCTAGGTCAAGGAGAAAATATTGCAAGCAGCCAGAAAGAAAAAAATTGGAGTATTTTGGAAACACAATCAGGATAACACAAGAACTAGAAGCTTCTACTTTAAAGAACTGAAGGACTTGGAATATAATATTCCGGAGGTCAAAGGAGCTAGGATTAATACCAAGAATCACCTACCCAGCAAAACTGAGTGTTATACTCCAGGACAAACTATGGATTTCCAATAAAATAGAGGACTTTCAAGCATTCTCAAAGACAAGACCAGAGCTGAATAGAAAATTTGACTTTCAAATACAAGAATCAAGAGAAGCATGAAAAGGTAAACAGGAAAGAGAAATCAGAAGGGACTTACTAACTAAAGTTGAACTGTTTTGTTTACGTTCCTACATGGAAAGATGATATTTTTAACTCATGAAATCTTTCTAAGTATTAGGGTACTTGAAGGGAATATACATATATATATATATATATATATATATATATATATATATATATACGGACAGAGGGCACAGGGTGAATTGAATACAAAGGGATGATATCTAAAAATAAATACAATTAAAGGGTAAGAGAGAAATATATTGGGAGGAGAAAGGGAGAGATAGAATGGGGTAAATTATCTCACATAAAAGTGGCAAGAAAAAGCAGTTCTATTGGAAGGCAAGAGGGGGCAGGTGAAAGGAAATGAGTGAATCTTGCTCTCATCAGACTTTACTTAAGGAGGGAATAACATGTACACTCAATTGTATATCTTACCCCACAGAAAAGTAGGGGGGAAAGGGGATAAGAGAGGGGGGTGATAGAAAGAAGAGCAGAGTGGAGGAGGTAATCAAAAGCAAACACTTTTGAAAAAGGACAGGGTCAAGGGAAAAAAAATTGAATAAAGGGGGACAGAATAGGAGGGAGGGAAATATAGTCTTTCACAACATGACTGTTATGGAAGTATTTTGCATATTGATACATGTGTGGCCTATGTTGAATTGCTTGCCTTCTCAAGGAGAGTGGGTGGGGAGGGAAGAAGGGAGAGAATTAGGAACTCAAAGTTCTAAAAACAAATGCTCAAAAAAAAAGTTGTTTTTTTTTTTACATGCAACTGGGAAATAAGATATACAAGCAATGGGGTATAGAAATCTATCTTGCCCTACAAGAAAGTAAGGGGAAAGGGAATGGGGGTGGGGAGGAAGGAGTTCGATGACAGAAGGGAGGGTAGACTGCGGAAAGGGGCAATCAGAATATATGCCATCTTGGGGTGGGGGAGGGTAGAAATGGGGAAAAAATTGTAACTCAAAATCTTATGGAAATCAATGTTGAGAATTGAAAAAAAGAAAGAAAAAAGTTATCAAAATTTTGCATCTCATCAACAGGAGATTGGCTAGCATGTAACTAGTGAAGTCACACTGAGTGAAACAGAGAGTAGTTCTAATCTGCATCAATGATGGAAGTGCTTATCTTGATAAAATCAAATCTTTTGGTGTTCTAAAGCATCAAATAACATGCATGTAAGAAATTATCTTATTACAAAATATCTGAGCTTCCTAAATATGTAAGTAGACTGTTCACCTTCAAAAGAAATCACCTTTCAGCAAGATAGTTTCCTTCCTTAACTCTTAATCTATTTTTGCTTTTGCTTTGTCTGAGATCATGATTGCTACCCTTGCTTTTTTGTTTCAACTCAAGCATAATAGACTCTGCTCCATCCCCCCTTGCCTTTACTCTGTGTGTCCCTATGATTCAGATGTGTTTCTTGTAAATAACATATTATAGGGTTGTGGTTTTTAATTCATTCTGCTACCTACTTCCATTTTATGGGTAAGTTCATCCCATTCACATTTCTAGTTATGATAATTATGCATTTCTCTCCATACTATTTTTCTCTTACTTATCCTTCTCTCTCCTACCTTCCCCCTGTCCCTCCTCACAAGTGTTTTACTTCTGATCACTTCCCCCAATCTGCCCTCCCTTCTATCAGTTCCTCCCATCCCCAAATACACTCTGAAGCATACTACTTTTCATTTTCTTTTTTGTTGTTATTGTTCAAGTTTTCTTGTACAAAATGAATAGTAATGTTTTACATGATTGCATATGTAGAACTTATACCAGATTACTTACTGTCTTAGGGAGAGAGGGAGGTGAGATAGGGAAGAATAGAATTTGGAACTCAAAACTTTTTTTTTAAAATGTTAAAAATTATTTTAACATATAATTGGGTAAAGAATAAGATATCAAAGGACAATTCACCACAGGTCCATTCATTGTAAATAGCAAGCTATTGAAGTGTGGTTGAAATATGACTTAATAGGGCAGCTAGGTAGCACAGTGAATAGAGCAGCAGCCCTTAAGTCAGGAGGACCTGAGTTCAAATGTGACCTCAGACGTTTGACACATGTACTAGCTGTGTGACCTTGGGCAAGTCACTTAACCCCAATTGCCCTGCCAAAAACAAACAAAAAAAAGAAATATGACAATATAAAAAGTTGAGAGAGGTGCAGAATTTTCTGGGTTACCAGACCTAGTATTTTATTTTTTCCCTGATGGACTTTCTGTGATGGTGTCTCTTTGTTGCAGCAGTTTCAAGGCAATCTATTCTAAAATGACCTGCAAATGCCCCAAATTCTTGGATATTTAATGGTCTTAATTATAATTATATAATTATTGTAATTTAATGGTCATAATTATAATCTGTGATTCACAGAACAGTGGTTATCTAAGTGCTGTTCAGAAATCCCTGCATATCCCTGAGACCCTTTCAGAGCATCTACAAGGTGTTTTCATTTCTAACATGGCAAATACTGATAGATATAACCTAAACAAAAGCTTTCTGAGTTCCTTGGTAAATTTTAAAAGTGTAATGCCATCTTGAGACCAAAAAGTTTGAGAACTGCTTGATTAAAGTAACTATTTCATGATTATCTTTCTGATATGGGGATAATGCTGTTATACACACACACACACACACACACACACACACACACACACACACGCTTATCATTGTCATTTAGATTATTTTTTCAAGGCCCATAAAATACACTGAAAGTTTCAACACCAATTCCATTGTTTCTTACTGAAATATTGGTTCACAATATACATGGTATGTAATCCTTATTTTTTCTTATAATCCAATTTCAGAATATTTAAATTATTGTTGGCAGTATTGTACCACCGAAATAAAGGAATAAAAATTATTTTGAGAGTCATTTCTCACAAAAGAAATGGCCCACAATTTTAGTCTCAAAGTTTTTTTAACTGAGAATGTCTTCCTAACAAACAAGAGATAGGTCTTTTTGTTGATTATGTTGAATCATCTGAATATTTTTGCAAAACAACTGAGACTGTGTCTCAATTGCAGAGTATCATCTTAATTAAATAATAATACATAGATAACAATAACAGAGTAGCCAGATAGTTTTTCTAAAGTTGATTACTCTGAAATACAAATTTTCATTTACAGTATTTTGAGATGAGTACTGTCTGAGTATTGCTTCATTTCATGATTCACAAAGAAAACAAAAAGCAATGCAGAAAGAGTAATTGTTGCAATTATGTCTTTGGACAGTTTAGTGAACAATGGGACATTTTCAGAAATGTAACAGTAATCACATTTGTTGAAGGAAGATTAAGCAATTTAGAATTATAATCTCTAGTAATTTAGAAATGAAATTTTTTGAGTACGTGGAATAGTCTGGGAAAGAAGTGTCCGTCAGATTACATATACATAAGTCCAGACATATTGTATGACTATAAAGTAATGAACTACCTACCTACTTAACAGAGATCAGATTCCTTGTGTTGTCAGAAATATCCTGAATGGTATCCATATTTAAATAAACAACACATTCAGTTTACTAGAGTTATACATAACACAAAAGTTATATCAAATAGAGGAATCAGACATTGCTCAACATTTACATGCACTTCATTCAATATTTTTTAAAAAAGAAATGCTTCCTCCTCTTTCTATATGTAACAAGGGGCTTTTTGCCTTCATAGAAATACAAGAATTGAATGATCACAAAAATCAATACCTAAATCCCATAGAAAGACAAACGTTTTAGCTAAAAATGTTTATTTAAAATTTTATGTGTTTATTTTGTGTACCTACAATGCCTAAAAAACATGATGGTACATGAATGTAATGGAACTGTACTGTATGAAAAGGAATGAAGGATTCAGAATAGCATTTGATGACATGTCACAATGAAGCATGAAATAACCAGAATCTGGAAAACAACATAACTAATGATGAAAGCAATGTTAATGGAAAGAGCAATAAAATGAAATTGACCACTGTGCAATTATAACGACCAAGCTTGGTCCTGGAAAAGAGCTGAGAAAATTAACCTCTTTTCCTTCTTTGAAGAGACAGAGAACTACTGGTAGCTAATACTGCATATGATCTCCAACATGGTTGTTGTGTTTGTTGGCTTTGTCAATCTGCTCTTCCACTACCCCCCACCTTTTTTTATTTCTTTTAAAGGATACCTTGCTTTATTATGTGATGTACAAACAACATATATCAATAAAAATAGGATTTACAAAAAAAAAATCCCTGATTGCACAGCCCATTCCCTGCAAACTATACCTTCATGGCTATCCACTTTAACTGCTCCTCATCCTGGCTATGTCTGCTGTGATTTTTATACACAAATAGTCTTAAATTTTAAACTACAGTTCATCACCAAATGTCTTCTTTTTCCTTTGTGGATTAAATATGAATGATTAACAATTATTTAGTCAATAAAATATTTATAAAGTGCATTTGTGCTAGGCACTGGTGATTCAAAGACAAAAACAACTGTCCCTGACTTCAAGGACCTTACTTTCTACTAATGGATTCAACATGTAGACAGAAAGGAAACTGCAAAATAATAAGGGCAGTAATTAGAAGGGGCACCAAGAAAGGCTTCCTAAAGGAGGTGGCAGATATATTCTGCCTTGAAGGAAGCTACAAATTCTATGAAATGGAGATGAAAAGGAAGTGAATTCCAGGCAAGGGGGAAAGCCTTTGCAAAGGCATGAAGACAGAAAAATTGAGGAAATGGAAAATAGACCAGTTTAGTTGAAATGAAGAAAGCACAAAGGAGCCTAGTATAAAATAAGTCTGGAAAGCTAAGTCAGAATTTTTTATCATATCAAAGAAACAGAAGAAAAATGAAGGCCCACCAGTTGGGGAATAGCCACTGTGATATATAAATATATGGGAATATTATTTCACCAGAAATGATAGATGTAAAACATTTAGAGAATCTTGGGAAGATCTATATGAACTGATGCAGAGCTATAACACACACAGGAGCTTCTGGGCTCCAGCCTCTAGCAGGTTCACTCTGGATCCCAGCAGATAGAAGGACAGCAGCAGAGACGTGATAAGGGGTTAATTTAGTTTATTCTTCCCGACAGCAACGGCAACAGTTTGGGAGGTTATGGGAGAGCTCAGCTCCTACAGCACCCACCTACTCACTCTTCTCGAAGGGGCCAGTGAGAGTCAAAGTAAGAGCATCAACTCCTACACAGGAGCACCAACTCCTACAGCATTCCCTAAATTTCAATGGGGGCCAATGGAGACAAGTACACACATTCCACAAATCCCCACTTACTGACCAGTGCTCACATGATTTATAGAGGAGCACACAAAGAAGGCAATTTGGCAGCAATAGCCTCATAAGTTTACATCAACTTTAGCAATATCATGGTAATTCAGCATGGCACAGGAGCACTGGGCCGTTTACAGGCTAAACTCAAATGTTTACATTGTCTTGATTACATAATGATACCCAAGCTCAGTGAGATTATTTATGGCCATGGATCCTGGGAACTAGTATCTTAAAAAGAAAACAAATCCACCTTACATACAAGAGCAAAGTAAGCAGAATCAGGAAAAGCAATTTACATAATGGCCACAATTGCACAAAGAAGAACAACATGGAAGGGCCTCAAAACTCTGATCAATGTGGTAACTAATCATGATTTCAGAGGTCTGGTGGTGAAACATGTCTTCTGCCTCTCAATAGAGATGTGATAAACTAGTGTAATGAAATGAAGCATACATTTTCAGGCATGGCCAATGTGGTTGTTTTCCTTAATTGCACTTACCTGTTACAACGGAGGGTCCTATGGAGGAGAGTAATCATTGGAAAGTAGTAATGGTGCCAAGAAAAAGAAAAGACTACAAATTAAACATTTTCAAAAGGAGGCCCAGAAACCAATTATGCAATATTTTAAAAGTGAAATAGTTGGAATTTTATAGTTTAGAGTTTAGGAGCAATGGGAAGTCAATGAAAAATTTTGAGCAAAAGAGAGACATTATTATATCTGTGCTTGAAGAATTTTTTTTTTGGACAGTTGTATGGATAATGGATTGAAGAGAGCTTTTGCAACAATCCAGGTCAGAAGTGTTTAGAGACTAAATAAACTGGGGTGGGTGTGATGCTAAAATGGGGAGGTGATGAATGAGTTGGGCCTGGTGGTACATGTTTGTAATTCCAATTACCAGGGAGGTTTAGGCTGGGGGATCTCTTGACCTTGAGAGTTCTAGACTGCTATAAGTTGTGCAGATGGAGGAGCCACACAAAGTTTGGTATAAATATGGTGAGTTCCTGGAATCAATGGAGGGGACTGAAGGGGGAGGGGATGAATCAAGGTGACTAAGTAAGGGTGGCCTAGCCTAGGTCAGATACAAAGCAGGTCAAAACTCCCATGCCAATCAGTGCCCATGAGTAGCTCCTGCACTTCTAGCCTGGAAAAGATGGGGAGACTCAATGAGGAAGGAAGGAAGGTGAAAAAGATGTTATGGAGGGAGAATTGCTAAGACTTGGCAATTAACTATATACAGTGTGACAGAATAAAAAACAAAGAGTAACTCTGAAGGGTACAACACAAAGTCAATGGAAAGATGTTGGTACATTCAATCGAAATAGGAAGTTTTGAGATTGGGAAGATTTAGTGGGGAAGCTAATGAGCTCTGGTTTTGATATGAAGTCCTTCATGTTCAATTATGAAGTCCTTACATTCTAAACTGGTAGGTTTTTTTTTCCTCTCATTTTTATTTTTTTATTTTTTTTATTTTTTTTTATTTTTTTATTTTTAGTTTACCACACACGGTTCTACATAATTTTGATTTCCAGATTTTCTCCCCTCCCTCCCCCCTCCCTCCCCAAGATGGCATGGAATCTCATATAACTACCATGTATAACTTCGCATTGAATTAATTTATACACTAGTCAAGTTGTGGAGAAGAATTATGACCAGTGGAATGAATCATGAGAACTAAACTGGTAGTTTTTTAAAGATGTTCTGCAAATTTACATGCACTTGGTATCAAATATTAAACTGAGTTTTCTGATAAAGAAAATTTAAAATATGGTGTGCATTGAAAATAAGTATTTCCCTACAAGTGACTACTTATTTATGGTTCCATTGTTTGATGAAGATAATTTACCTCAATTCTATCTTTTTCAATTAACTATAAGATGGAACTCTTTTTTAAAATTTTGTCAATAACTATGTTTATTGATTCTTCCAGTGAATTCTAAAGCAAGTGTAGTATTTATTAAGTTTAATACATTTGCTAATATATCAAAAATCATTGAATATGTCAAATGCTTTCCCAAGTAAAAAGAATATTTTCCTTTGTAAAAAAATAAATTTATATTTATAAAGCAGCTTGGTTAAATTTTAATAATGTCGATTTCAAGTAGACAAAAGTAAGAAATTTAAATAGTTGATTTTAAATAGCCCTACAATATACCCCTGCTTAATTGATCAACATATCAATATTCTAGTATCTTAATCTGTAATATATTTTAAAAGTTGACTTCTCAAATATTTATAGTTTTATATTATTTGCATAGCTATCATAATTGTGCATACTTTATACGTATTAATTTTACTTCATATATTATAAACATAATCTCAGTACTCAAAAGTCTAAGCAATCCAATACTGCACAATTATATTCAAAAATAACAAGAGGGCAACTTCTATATTAAAGTTTCATATAAATAGTGAGAAAAATTTTCCTTTTAAATGTAATTCACAGCTTGCAATTTGCAACTCCTGAATTCAGGAGATCAAAGACTCATCTGAGTATTAACACTGCATTCATCTAACATCACTGAGGAATGAAGTGTTTCACATAAACGAACTTTCCAAATAACTTAAGCTTTCTCTTTTAAACATTCTTTGTGTGTGTGTATGCGTGTGTTGGGTAGAAGTGCAAGAAAAACATTTTGGGTTTCTAAAATACACTATTTCCTTGCTTTCTGAGACAATATATACTGTGGACTCAGTGTCTTCATTATGAAGATCAGTTAATGAACTATGATACAGGACAGTGATGCCCTACTAAACTACTGAGGTATATAGTGACATTTGCCCCTCCAACAAATGATCTCAGACTTCTGGACATTTACAGTTTTTCTGGTTTTTTTGCTGTTGTTTTTAAATCACTCTTTTGCCCCCTTTCCTGATGTCATTCATATTTCTCTCAGAATTTCTATCAAGATCTGTTCTTATTTTCCACCTATGTCCTTCCTCTCAAGCAGGTGCAACTATCCCCATGCTTCTTTCTACCTTAGATGTACTAAGTGCTCTCCACTCCAGTAGGCAATAAAGAATGGCATTTTGGCATTTGCCTCAGATTCAAAGTCTCTTTGGTACTTAGGCCTCATGTTTGTTTTCTAGCTTCCTTTGTCCTGGCACTTTGGTTCCTGTAAATCTACATCCTGTTTGGTATCCAAGTTCTTTTCTCTCCCTTCCATCCTCCACTGTTTTCTGGTCCTCAAATAGTTAAATGTGACCTGACTTTGGTTTGCCTTCCTGGTTCCTAACCTTCTGCTTACTACTCTCTGGCATCTCCATATATTTAATTACATTAATTAATTTTAATTTTTTTAAATTTAATTTCTGCTTATCTGTCCGGTTTTTGAATCTTGGTTCTAGTCTCACATTTGATCTGTGTATTATCCTGGATTCCAGAGTAGTTAGTGGACTTTAAGATAGCCTACTTGCAGACTCTCAATACTGTTAATTCCCTATTGCAGCATATGACTAGTTCCCCTGGTCCTATCTTACTTACACTCTCTGCATGTATCACTCCACAGTTCCATGGCTGACAGTGTTCGGCTCTACAAGTTCTCCGCTCACTGCTATTAGAATACTGCACATCAAAGGTGTCAAACAGATCTTGTGGGCTTTCTGAGTCTGACTGGAACCAGATTAAAATGTAATTGGGAAATGTTAAACAAAATAAATTAAAATATAATGCAATATAGATAATGTTAATTTCTGGTTTTCTAAATCAAGACATGATCCACAGGATCCATTCTATTTAAGTTTTGACACCACTGCTGTACAGTATGGTTTCCTAAAAAGCAAAAGGTAGTAGAGACTGCTAGATAATAAAAGTTACTAATCAGTAGTATTATTGTACACATAATTCTTAGTCAGTAGGCACCATAAAAGGTACTGAAATTGGCTCTACATCTCAATTATGGAGTTTGTACATGGGCTTTGTATTATTTTCTCTGATTCTGAAAAAAGTCTTAATCCTATGTTCTAAATGACTGAGGCTCCTGAAAGCCTGTTTCAGCCACATAAGGTCTTACTGTACAGTTTTGTCTTGTCAGTGAAAAATTTTTACTTTTAATCACATTTTCAAAGTGTGTTAAAAATAGAATTTTTAATATTTCATCCATAAGCAACCTATTTAATGGATACTTGCTACAGGTAAAGATTTGTGGTAAAAGTTATAGGCACTATTTTGAGGGTTGTTTGGGAAGGAGATAATGAGGGGAAAAAATAGTTTAAATATATTCCAATGTCATTAGGAATATCAGTAGGTATCTCTTCAGGAATACTTTTAAAGTGAAGGCAAACATACATACAAAAAAATAGATAAAGCACAATTTTAAAATGACTCACAATCCAGTAGTTTGTTTTGATAAAAGGGTATCTAGGATAAAAGTAGGAAAACTTGAAATAAAATATGTTCTTCTAATCTTGTCTCCTACATAATCAATGCAGTCCTGGGCCTATTTAAAAATAATGCTACAACTACCTGAAAATTTTGAATATGCCTTTGAATAATCTTTGACATACTGAAATTAGTTAATAAATAATAATAACTAGTTTTGACTTTTTTAAGCTATCAGAGAAATTGAAATGTCTGTAGCTCTTATAAAATCGATTAATATTTTACTAGTCCAGTGCTAACAGTGTTAATTACCTTTGTTTATAATGTTTAGTTTGGAATTTAGTTTATTCTATTTTTTTGAGGGTGGAAGGCAGGGCAATTGGGGTTAAGTGACTTGCCCAAGGTCACACAGCTAGTAAGTACATGAAGTGTCTGAGGCCAGATTTGAACTCAGGTCCTCCTGACTCCAGGGCAGGTGCTCTACTCAATGCACCACCTAGCTGCCCCTGGAATTTAGTTTAAACAGATTGTCTTTGTTTTTATGTTTAGTTTGGAATTTCAGGCACCTGAAAATGAAAAACAAATATATAACTTTCATGCTCTGAGTTTTGGAGCTTTTCAGTGAAATTTAAAAACACAAGTATCTGCTTCCTTACTTTTGAAGCTGCAAAAGTAAATATTCATAAACACCTGAAAATTGAATTCAGTTGTTAAATCTTTTGACCATACCAAAAGTATGATTTTTCCATTTGATGTGGATAATGCTGCAATGGCAATTTACAATTCTTAAAAAAAAACTAGTTGTCTGCTATTGAATGTTCTCTTGTTTTCTCTTTTATCCATCATGTCTTGTTTTGCAGTAATCAGGTTCTCCTGGGACAGAAGCCACGACTACATTCTCACTCTGGAATGTGACATTCGTGCCAGAAGGAGGAGGCTTGTACAAGAAGAGTGCAAGGGTATTGAAGAGTATAGTTAATGTTTTACAACCAATACCTGAAAAGAAACACAAAAATAAAACCACAGGTTTTAGTAACTTAGAACACAAATGTACTCACTATAAGTAATCAAGGATTTTAGTAGTTAAAAAAGTTATTTTTTTCCATTATGAGTTTTTTAGGTGAAATACATTTTATGCATCAAAAGAAATAGTAACAAGTTTTTATGCAAATTCTAATAAAGCAACTACTATGCACCAAACACTTTGTAGGCACTCTATAACTACTAGCATATTTGGCCTAGGTCTCAAATTTTGCCCAATACAACTAAATGAACCTAACCTCCAAAGCCTCCTGAATAAGTGGAAGAATGGGTTATCACAATTATTTCTTAGTATGTTGATATGTATTATGTTTGCATAGAAAAAAAGTAAATATCGTTTGGACCAATGTCTAGCTTATACACTATAGTTTGCTACATGTGCAAATATAAAAAAAAAGTCATACTTAATATAAAATATAAATCCTGGCACCTCTATTGATATCAAATATAAATTTTATTTTTTTTTAAGATTTGTGATTTTCAATGAAAAATCCTTTCAGATTTAGTGGGGAAAAGTTCCTACATAAAGATATCAAATTCAACATCTAGGCTTCCACTTGTGAATGTGGGAAATCAAAGCATATTTGATACAATTCAAAGAATCACGGATTCTCATAGGTAGCAAGGATCTCAAGAGGCCACCTACTCTAAATTATACCCAAATACAAGTTCCAATTATGATATCCAGCTTTCATCCGAGGACCTTCAGTGAGAGGGAATGCACTACCTCCCAAAGTAGCCCACCGTACTTTTGAGCTGCTCTAATTACTTGGAAGTTTTTCTTCATTTCACTCTTTTGCAAATTCCCCTTAGCCATCCTATTCCTGACTTCTGGATCTAGGCAAAGCAAGTCAAATCCATCTTCCAAAAAAGAATCTTCAGATCCTCTTCAGCTATTATATCTCCACTAAATCCCTTCTTACTTAGACCAAACATCACCATTTCCTTCAACTTATCCTCTAGCATGGACGTTAGGGACCATTACAACTTTCAGCTCCCCTCCTCTGGGTTGTCTGCCCTTTTCAATATCCTTTCTAAAATGTGGCAATAAAAAATGAATAAGATTCTAGATACATTCTGAGCAGAAAAAAAGAAAAGCAGGATGAACAAACATTATCCTAGTTCTGAACAACATACCTTTGTTAATGAAGCCTATTATTTGTCTTGTCTGCCATAAAACAAACAATTTTGAGTTTGTAGATCAGTAAAACCTTCAGATTTTTTTTTTAGACAAACTACAATCCAGCCCCTCCTCTTCTGCTTTTATGCTTGTCAGGTTTATTTTTCAAACTCAAGTATAAAGTTTCATAATTATTCCTATTAAATTTTATCTTGTAGATTCAATCCAACACTAGACTGCTGATGTCTTTTTGGATATAGATTCTGCCAGCCATTGTGTTAACTAGCCCTTCCTTCACAAAACTTAATTTAAAAAAGTTTAGATTTTTATATACAACTTATAAATATCTAATCAGTTACCAAGTCTGGGTAATCCTATTGCCACAACATCTCTTGCATCTTTCCCCTTCTCATTTATAGGATAGCTACTATCGTAGTTCAGGCCAACACTATGTAATAGCAATTTAGATTTGAAGATCTTTCCCACCCATTAATAGGCCATGCGACCTGTTTACGTCACAGGAAGCCTAAGTCATGTTCGGTGGGAGGAGCTTGCTTAGAGCAAAGGGGAATTGTGTCACAGGAAATGCTGAGAGAGCAGTTACTACAGTTAGAGCTGAGGGGAACAGAGCAGATGTGTAATAGCTGTGCTATAAGTTTGCTTGTTGGCAGCAAGGCCCCAGCAGGGGGTGGAAGGTTGTGGGACGAAATGGTTTTCTGCTGTGATGCTACAGACTTTTTGGTTTCAGGATCTGTTTCTTTGGTGTCTGAATAAATGGTTTACTTCTACCTCCTATGTGGAGAATCTCATATATTTTGTGATACAGATCCACATAGGCATTTTGACAATTATCATCTATATTGTGATTATTACCTTGCTGATACACACTGCTAAACTAGACTACTGCAATCAATAAACATATATTAAGCATCTACTATGCTAAGTGCCTCCTAATTGGTTTCTTGGTCTCCAGTCTTTGACCTCACAGAGCTATCTTCCATAGAACTACTAAAATGAAATTCCTAAAGGTCAGATCTCACCATCATATAACTCCAACCTCCAACTCAAAAAGACTGACAGCTCCTTACTTGTCTGAGACAAAACACAAAATACTCATCCTGGAATTTAAAAGCCTTCCACAATCTAGTTCCCACTTTCCTTTCTAGGCTTTATTTCTCTTTGTTTATTCTCCATTCTAGTCGAATTCCCCTGCTAGTTGTCTATATATGAAACTCCCTGGCTGTCAAACGTATCTTTGCACAAACAATTCCCGTATTGTGAATACTCTCCTTTCTCACCTGAGGCTCATAAATCCCTTAGCTTCTTTCAAAGCACAGTACAAATTAAATCTCCTGCATGCAGCCTTTTCTGATTCCCCATTCTCTTCCTCTTGGGATTACTTCATATAACTTCGTATTTTAAAAGAGGAAAAAAAAGTAATATTGTGCTCTCTGTTTTAGGTACAAGTCTGACAGAAACAATTTTACTTAATTTAGCATTAATCTAATAGTCAAGCTATCTCTGGCTGAAAGACAGAGAGAGAAAGAGGTCCAAAACAGCATGGTTCTCCATACCCTCCAACATACCTCTTCCTACCCCAAGATAATTTGAAGTAACATTTTTAGGACTCTTAAACAAGAAAAATCACAGCATGTAAAAATGCAATTTTGAGTTAACTTTTCAAAATGATATTTATTGCAGCATTATATAACTGACAACTTCCTCCAGTGTTCTCTAAGAGTAAACAAAGAGAATTCCTCCCTGTGATCAATAGAAATGGGTCATATCCCCATCAGAGAATGTGGAAGAGGAGATAGACCTTCGATGGATCGATTTATTGTCCAATCGCCCCAGGTAGGCAATATCATTAACAAGACAGGAGGTGCACTTAGTTCTAAGTCTTGGTTATTCTCCTTAATACATTTCTCTAAGCCTTTTGTCCTCCACCTAACCCACCTTCAAACAGGAATCTGGAAAGGGTTATTTTTTTTAGACCACAGAAATATTACAGCTTAATATTTCTAAAGAAACTAAAAGGGAGGTTTTCAGTATGCTTCCCCAGCATATACTTTGTAGTTATGTATGTTGTTTCTCTTCCCCCACAAGCCTGTAGAATATAACTTCTTGGAGGGGAGGGATTACTTAGTTTTTGCCCATGTTTTACATCCACAACACTTAGCATAGTTCCTTTTACATAGTAGGACCTTTATAAACGTTCATTGAATTGAAATTAAAAATAAACATGTTAGCCACACAGTGGTATGCAATAGGTACTTACTGAATGAACAAAATGACACAATAGACAATTTCAGCAATAACTTAATTTCTACATCATCACATTTTAATTATTTTAAACATAAAACCTCATACTCAAAAGATTAGTGATCTCATCTTTTACATTATGATTTTCTAGAGATTTTTCATTTTTTAATAATAACAGTATCCTTAAATTGATAATAAGTTTCTTCCATCTTATCTGTTACAAAGTAATTCCATTACCTAACATGGCAGCAGTATGATATGTATAAAAAGGTTAAAAGTAGAAAAGAAATAACTAAGAGAACAGAATTAAGGAAGCACTAAACCAAGTTACTATATTTTTATTTTCTAAAGAATATAACCTAATTAAAATCAATGTTTGTGAACAGAACTAACAACCTTTCCCCTCTTTACCCTTCCACCACTCTCTTACTTCTTCAGTATGCTAGCTATTATATAGAAGGTATAAATAATATGTAACATTTGGTATGTGGAGACATGGTTCCATCTCTAATATAATCAAATATGAGTAATCACAGACAATGATTGCCTATTGTATCATTCTACTAAATTTTAAAGATATATTATTCAAAAGGCATCAGTGACATTATAGAGTTTCCATATTTAACTGGATAATTTTTTTTAAAACTTTCAACTATACTATTATTTTCAGGAAACATTATTTCTCACAATAATTATAAGCCTAGAAATGAGAGCAAAGCATCATCCATAAGCTTCTCTGTCAGTGACAGAATAAAGAAAAGGCAAATGGAAAAAAGGGGGTGGGGGCAGGGGGATGGACATTTTGAACACCTGATTAAGTTCTCTGATTAAAAGATCTTTATAAGATGTTTGATGCTCAATTTATTCAGACACTGATTCCACTGCTTTTGTGATTCAGTTACTTACTAGATTGACACAACTCTCATATCATGATAAGTTCAGACACAAATAGTAATAAGGGTTTCCCCACACTGGGAGCTTGCTAGGAAAAACACAGATCCTTTGCCTGACTTATAATTACTGTGGTGTCATGTAAATATCATGGGCATCAAGAGACCTGAGTTTTATTTTCAGCTCTGCTATTACCTATCAAGTCACCTAACCTCTTTCTGCCTGTAAAATGAGTACTCCACTTCCCTCCTCATAACAGGATGAACAAAAATGTTCCTATTTTCCCCACCATCTTAGAGATTTCCTGCCAATACAAAGAATTTTGATAAACCCAACCACCAAGAAAAAAAAGAATTTCTCATAGGAACAAACTTGACATTTAGCAACTCCTACGACTCCAAGCCTCAAATACTTCACTCTATTTCTTTAATGCAGCAGAATGTCTGTGTACTCTAAGTGAGCCTAAAATAATACAGAAACCCAGTATGTATCCTAAGAAGCTAAGGGTTCATTACCAGCCAGCAATCTTCCTTATTGCACTCATAATTTTCTTTTCCTTTCAGTTTGGCTACTCACTTTTATTTAATCTCCAGTCAAGCAAACCTGATGATAAGACTCTCAAGAAAACCAAGGTAAAATATTTACATAAATTCTGGTCCACAACTAGATATGCAGGATGGCATGGGATATCCCTAAAAGTATAGTATCAGAAATGTGACGTATCAAACACAAAATGGGCAATCTAAGTGGCACGGTGGATAAAGAGTGGGACCTAGAGTCAGGAGGACCAGAGTCAGCAACTGTGTGACTCAATTCCTCATCCGTAAAATGAGCTGGAGAAGGAAATGGCAAACCACTCCAGTTATCTTTGCCAAGAAAATCCCAAATGGGGTCATGAAAAGTCAGACATGACTGAAAACGATTCAACAACAATAAACATAGAACTAGGGGAAAAAATGATTGCCTACTTCGTTCTCCTGCTCTCTCCTTCCTGATTCCTTTTAAATTTCCATTAGAAGCCTGGGAAAGAGTTGTTACTGGTAGAGCCCACATCTTACCAAGGCTGAGGCTTAGCTTCTTTGTGTTTTTGTATTTGTTTTTTCAGAGCAGTGAATCCTTTATTCCTGCTATCCAGCTTCTATTCTAAGTCTGGTTGGCAAGAGTCTGGGATTCCTTAAGAAATCTGTTTTATTATCTCCACTAACTGTAGTGGGTGGATTAGAATTTCTCTGTCTGTCCTCAGAGTTAGAGTTGCTGGCTTCCCAGTGAAGAGGGCTGTTTAGTAATGAAACCTTTCCTTAGCTGAGCTGTCTTGCTTACAGAGGGGCTGAATCTCCCACTCCCTCTAAAAAATGTGCCCCTATGTTCCTTGTTTTTCTTTCCAATATGTGTCTGTGAAGGGAACAGTTCTATTTAGTAAGTTCCAATGAGGGAAATCCAGTAGCCACATGAAATACTATTCTCTTGAGATTTAAATGGATATGATTATACACTTAAGAAAAAAGCACAGCTAGATTGAAATCTTGATTTCTTTTATTGTAGAATGCTCATGTGTGAAACCATGAAAATGCTTCTTTTGTTTTCTTGATGTATAAGTGTGTGAGGAAAGTTGAGGAAGGTTTTGTTGTATTTTTATCTGGGTCTGTTAATATATGATAAACTGAAAGGGGAGCCTTATCTCAGCACAAATCTTTCTTACCTCAGCCTGAGCAACCTAGAAAACAAAGAACTGCCCCTTTCCCTAAAAAATACTTGTGCTACCAGTGTCTCCTTGCACATATACAGCTTTATAAACATTAACTAAATTACTTGTTGTAACTTTTAGGTGTCAATTCTAGCTTTTTAAGGAAGAAGGTATTTCTGAATGTCTACAGTTTAAAGCTCAATCTGAGCAACTGTTAATCTCCTAAACTAGTCCACTTAGGGTCAAGAGTAGAAAACAGAAGAATTTGAGCGGAGGAAGGTTCTCTCTTCCCCATCTCTTCTGAGATATTACTGCTTTGAAAAATAAACAAAAAGAAATTAAAAATTATTGCATGAGATAATACCTGAACCATGAGCAATTTAGCCTCGAATAAATTAAAGTTCTTGGAAGTCAGGTTTACAAAACATGTAAAGGTATTATATATCTTCAGGTTGATTTCAGAATGGATTCTTTTCACTGGACAAAAGAGAAATTTTTAAAAGTTTCAAAATTTTACTCAGATTTCTCACATAACTATAAGAGTTGGAAAAATAAAATATAGAATTTCTCTACTTAGCTCTTATGTGACAGACAAATTTCTTTCTTTATCATGTTTCCTCAGGATGAAGAAAGTATTTTTGTTCAGAGTAGAACGGTGGATTGTTTTTAATTATGCTAAATGAGTTCTTAAAAGAGAAAGCAATAACTTCAGACTGCCCTGCCCACACTTTACAAAGCCTTGGTCACTTATATGTGCTGCCTTCACCTATCTGGAATATAAGCTCCTGGAGGTTAAGAGATAATGTTGAGATTGCTTTTCTTTGGAATCACCTACCACAGAGCCTGGCACATAATGCTTAAGAAATTCTTTTTAAACTCATTCATTCATTGCTTTATTGTGTTCAAGTGATTATTAGAAGTAACTAGCCCCTTTGATTGTCCTCATTTTTCTGAAACAATAAAATTGAACTTTCCCTAATGTGACCAAATTATATTTGTTAAATGGAGAAAAATATTATTTTTTGTATTCTAGAGATTCTGGGCCTATATACCACATGATGTTTCAAAAGTGTTTGAATAAGATTTTTTTTTGTAAAAATGTACAACTGTAAATGGACCTTCAAAATTTCATGGTTCAATCCATAGATCAGAGGAACAATGAGTGGTGATAAGGTAGAGTACAAAAGACAGATGGAATCCTGCAGGATGGTGAGGTTTTCACAATAATGAGCTTCCTGGGGGCTGGTGGAAAAGTCAGAGAGGGATACCAAAATGGAGTAGCCATTGGAGTAGCCAGGTGCTACAAGAGATTTCTGGAGGAGAGGAGCACAGAGAGAAATGGGTAGGACATCTGTTTGGGCTTGAAATAGAGCTGAACACCACCCCCACGACACCTTCCTGCTAGAGCCTCAGACGCTCGAACTACATAAATCAACTGGTAGAGATGGCATGGCAACTCTCTGACCAACTGTTGGTGCCTTGCCAGAGGGATGAGGAAGAGAGAGACAGGATACTAGAACAGGTCACTGTGTAGAAGTCATATTAGACGGGTAAGAAAACTGGGGGACAGAATGGAGGAGGGATTTTAGAGGGGTGCATGGATTGGAATTTAGGAGGGTGGGAGGAGAGAATGGAGAGGACTTGTGGAAGGGTATGTGGATTGAGATTGAGAAGGAATAGGGGAGGACTCTTGGAGGGCTAAGTGAAGTGTGGGAGTGGGCTGAGAAAGGAAATAGTGAGTAAAAATAAGATGGCAGGAAATTCACAAATAGTAATAATAATTTTGAATCTCTTTGTGGTGGCTAAGAACTGGAAATTGCAAGGATCCCCATCAATAGTGGAATGGCTGAACAAGTTGTGGTGTAGGGTTGTGATGAAATACTACTGTGCTATAAGAAATGATGAGCTCAATGATCTTAGAAAGGCGTGGAGACATTTGCACAAAATGATGAAGAGCAAGGTGAGTAGAGCCAAGAAAACATTGTATATGATAACAGTAATATTGTTTTCAGAATGACTTTGAGCAACTAAATTATTTTGACTATTATAAGTACACAAATTAAAAATAAAGGACACATGAAGATGCTATCTGCACGCAGAGAAAGAAGTGGTAATACAAGCATGTATAGAATAATTATATGTGTATATATATATATATATATATATATATACACACATACACATATATATATATATATATATATATATACACACACATATATACATATAAGTGTCTAAAAATAGCCTTCTCTGGGGGGGAGGAAAAAAAAGAAATTTACAAGATAACTTTGTCGTATCTTTGGAGGGAACAGCAAGTTTTACATGGTAGATTTGCAGTTTCATGTGCAATCATCTTTTTTTATTGTACTGTTTTACAGAAATGCTTGTTTTGTTTCATGAATTGAAAATAAATTTTCAAAAAAGGAATTGCACACGTGCCAAAAAGGGTGGATTATATGCCATTAATTTTGAATAATTAATATAACTGTCACTAATTATTAGTCATTGACAATTAAACATTGTATACTAATTATGGATTATTGACTGGGATTAAATTATTTGTATTAATTATTGTTGGTTTCTATTGCTGTTTATCACTAACTAGTTGCTAATGATTATTTAAAACTGTGGATTTTCAATTTTGGATACTGTTTTTGACTATAATAATCCCTGATTTGGGATTAATATTAATTTTCAAAGAGTCCCTTGAAAATTATTTTTCCTTCAAGAAAATTATTTCTCCCTGCTTTGGGCATGAGCTCCTTGAGGTAAGGGAGACCTGGCTGATATAATCTAAAGCCTTTTACTTAACCCACTTTCTAGTCATATAATTTTGGGGAATAGGTGAAAAAAAATTAAATGACAGACCACTTTTACACATTTGGATTTGATGAGCTTTCAAATGGCTGTTAACAACAGACATTGTGTAAAGACCAGAAACTAGGACCTCCATTCCAAGTCATCTAGAAGAAAAGAGAAACACTGGGTGCCTCAGCCACTAACATTATCATTGAAAAGTCTTTCAAGCTGGGAACCATAGAACCTCCCTTTTAAGATTCTATAGGTTGAGAATAAAATATGACAGAATCAATGTGCTAACCTACAAGGCAAAATGGGTTCACTTTGGCTTGTTGGAGATCAGTTTGCAATGTTTAAATCCATATCTGACAGAAATATATTCTTCTAACAAAAATACTCCACTTTCCCTCCTAAAGTAAATATCTTTCACTAATGAATGCCTTAAGACATATTCAATTTCACCGCATATCTTTAAACCCACAATAATAGAAATATAGGGATAAAATAATTTCCCTGTAAAATCAACCATTTCATAATTGTATTCTAATTGTATCCCTGACTTGTATTCTAAATTCTAATAATAAAGTGGATTTTCTAACCATGGCAGGTGGGGCAAAGAGAGAGGAAGATGGTGGACTGAGGAAACTGTGGACTGAAATAGAGGCAATTATTCTGATTTTCATATTTTAAAAATTGCCACATGTATACAATGTCATATTAAATTTGAAGAGTTTGGTTCATTTTGATTTTTCCCTTCACAGAACCCATATTCTTGCCATAAGGGATGCCAAGCTTCCATGAAACAAAACCATCAAACATTAAACTAAAAGATCTCTTGAAGTTCCTTGATGCTCTAACAGTCTTTGGATCCATGACATTTATTCTAATCTATTCTCAATTAATGTGCAAGCTCATCATTAACCAATAGTTGAGTCAGGCCCTTTATGATCTTTTAAAGTTATGAATTTCTGATTTTAACTGACAAATGTATCTTCCTAGGTCAGGGCACATTGATAGCTCTATTACAAAATCACATCTTGACCTTTTCTGATATTTTAATCAGGGTGTTATGGTTCACTAAATAAAATATTCCTCGTTTTCGTACTCCTCTACATATTAAGATAAGTCTTCAAATCTCCATAGGCAAGAATATATTTAATAGTATCTCTAGTACTTAGGAAACAATATGTTCTTGCTAGGTCTATTAAAATACACAATACAACTTTGGCAGCGATCAGAAACTGATGAGCATGTCTGTATACTCTAAGATCTGTTTTATATTAAAACCTATTGATGCTCTATTTTTACTATAAACAATATCGCATTGGAAGTTGATAATTCATAATCGCCCCAAACAAACCAATTTACTTTATGTTCGAAGATATCATTACTTACTTATTCCTACTAGCATGAAGGCCATTCTGGTGTTGTCATATATCCAGCAAGCTCCTCTAATTCCACATTGGTTAATTTCCCAAAGCGTACAAGAACTGTCTATTGCAGAGCCAAATACAATTGGTCCAGGAATTGTACCTAAATGTGGTATAATTATATATGAAGAATAGATATAAACTATAATCAATAATTAATTTTTTCTGTTTGTATGTGTACATATAACATTAATTATATATACTTTAAACACACACACACACACACACACACACACACATATATACACACAAGAGTCCACCAACCACACTTGCGTGGGTCCCATCTCCCAACATCATGAAACAACCAACCTTTTAGCAGCCCCTAGGGGGCACTAATGTCTCAATAGATGTTATGTATTTATAACCTGGAGCTGGATTAGTGTCACCTAGGTAGTTTCACATATCTAGATGTCTCCTTATAATGCCTCTAACAAACTTTTAGCACTATTTTTCTCTTTTTCTTGTGTCAATCTTACATGTAGATCCTTCTACACTTCAACTGTACTAATTTCAAATAGAAACAGAATAGGGATAACATATGTTTCACTGGTGCAAGAATGGACAACCTGAGGCCTCAAGGCCACATGTGGCCCTCTAGATCCTTGGGTGAAGCCTTTTAACTGAGTCCAAATTTTACAGAACAAATCCTTTTATTAAGGGGATTTGTTCTGTGAAGTTTGGATCCAAAGGGCCATACTTGAGGACCTAAAGGACAACATGTGGCCTCAAGGCAGCAGGTTCCCCACCCCTAAACAGAATTGTCATGTGAAGAAACTCCCTCTAGCAGTGTTCAGCACTTGATCTGTAACTTAAAGAGTTTTAGAGAGTTGTCTAGAACTCTGAGGGGATAGGTGACTTGTGCAGGTTCACATAGCCAGTGAGTGTCAGAGGCAGGACTTGAACCCAGTTCCTCTGGACTTCAAAGCCAGATCTCTTATCAACTACATCACCCTGTGACTCTCTAAAAATAAAAAATAAAAAATCAGCTACCTTTTCCATATCCACAAGATCCTCTTTTGTTCAACCCAGATCTAGCTACCATTGTACAAAGGAAAGAATTATTAGAAAGGGAATTAAAGTAGTCCATGTTCTGCTCTTGAATAGTTAAAATTGTATGTAAATAGCTTTAAAATGTCATTTAAGGCTAATTTTTTTTTCATCATATTCAATTAATCCATAGTTTTCTTATGTTTCCTTTAACTGTATCACATAAAAGTAGTATATTGGTACACATACATGAACATTTCTCAAAATTGTTTTAGACTAGTTTTAGATTTATCAGTTAGTAGTAAAATTATTTTAATATTCTGATATTTTATATCCTTAATGCTAATTCTTGAATTTTGTTATGAAACCTTCAATTGTCCAAAATTATTTATTTTTACTATATAGTTTCTTTGGTTAATTTTTTCCTTAGTGTCTAACATAACTAACATCTTAGTGACCTTCCAAAGAATTAAAAATATGCTTACCCAATAATCGGACCAAAGCAAACTGTACACCAAGGGCTAGAGAGCGTTGATGGTTATTTACACACCTAAAAATAACAGTCAATGATAAATATCATAAGAATATTTGTAAGTAATAATTATATACGGTAAACAGAAATTACTCTTTAAATTCAACATCACTTTTACTCATGTGAATTATTTTCTTCATGTCAAATTGGATACTTTAAAAAAAAAGAAGTGAAAATGAACATGAATTGATTTCCATTTTGACACATCCGGACTAAAACAGATAAGAAATTAGTACTTACTCTTTGATTCAGATTTAATAATTTACATTTACAAAATCAATTTTTAAAAGAGCCTACAGATATATTGCCATATTTCATTTTCATGGCCATTATTTCCACAAGGCAACAGCATTGTCAATTTCTTAAAAGCTGTTGAGATCATCAAAAAAAGGAAAATTGGAAACATGTTAAACATATTGTTTGTTTATACTCTGCCTAAGATAATGTTGACTGTCTATACTTGAAATATTTTACCCTCCAAATTTTCTCCATTCTATAAACATTTTCAAATTTCATAAAGCTATTAATTATAATCATTATTATACACCATGATTCAAAAGCCTCTGAAATCTAAAAATTATCCAAAAGTCTAAATCGAATGTTGTTTCAAAAAAAAAAAAGTTAAAAATATGTTTACTACCCTCTGACAGGATAGAGTGAATTTTAAAAATTGAGAGTTGGATGCTGTGTGATGATGGCAGAAGGAGCATCTGAAGTAGCAATGGGGAGCCAAACAGTCCTGTGTGTTAAAGGGTATGAGAAGTAATTATCCTGAGTGCCAAGAAATAAACTTAAGAGAAAGATGAATTTCAGTACATAAAAGAGATTTTAAATTCAGAGAGTAAAGGGGACCCTAAAGGTCATCTACTCCACCCTTATCCCACCCCCACACTCCCACAACTCCTTTTTTTAGAGATTAGAAAAATGAGGCCAAGAACGCCAGTGACTTGCCCAAGTACCTACATAAGTACTAAGTGAGAGAGCCAAGATTCAAATCCTGGTGCTCTGACTCAAAATCCAGTCATCCTTCCACTGCGTCACAACAGAGTAAGGTCTGCAAGGGCACAATAGAAAATAACAAAGGGGCAGTGTTATCCCCCAGATAGAAGGCAAGATTCAGAGTCAGAGGGCCTGTTCTTGAATACAGTATCTGCCTTTCACATCTATGTGTCCCTGGGCAAATAATTTCATCTAGCCGTGTCTCAGATTCTATCTTTGTAGGAGGGCTGGGGGGCCCAGGACTAGGTGACCTTCAAAAATCTCTTCTACCTTGGGATCTATGATTCTCTGTAAGTGTCTTGAGGGAAGACATTGTATTTTTATCTTTGTGTTCCAAGTGACTTAAACTGATGATAATTAGTAAACACCATAGATGGGATAGGAGACACACTATAAAGGCGGCAGCAGCAGCCATTGCTCATCCAGCAGCTTTTGCCTTCATGACTATCATTAACTCCCCTAAAAGTACCACCCTACCCCACCTTACCCCCCACCAGAAGAGCCAACACAGTACTGATCTTGCAAGCTGAATGGCAGTTACCCAAGACTTGGCAGGTGTGCTAGTCAAGGCGTGTGACAGCAACAGGAGGAAGGGGTGCTGATTGGCGGCAGGGGTGGAGTGTGAGGTCCAGCCCTTAGCCGTCCCATGTTTTTTCTGGTTCTGGGTGGTGTTATAGCAGAGGTGCAATGGGGGCAACATGTTTTTCCTTCCTCCTGATTTTTTTTTTTTGCTTTTTGGCAGGGCAATTTGGGTTAAGTAACTTGCCCAAGGTCACACAGCTAGTACATGTGTCAAGTGTCTGAGGCCAGATTTGAACTCAGGTCCTCCTGACTCCAGGGCCGGTGCTCTACTCACTGCACCACCTAGCTGCCCCTCCTTCCACCTGATTTTAACAGACAGAAATTCACTTATTTCCTCACATGCATATTTAACATTAAGATGGTTTCAGCGTTCAGGAAAAACTTCATACAGGGTGCAAAGATGAAGAAAAAATACATACCGAAGAATAGCTACGGTAACTGGAGCACCAGACATAAAGGTAAAAACAACGATAGTGAAGAAAAGACCAAGAAATAGAGGCAACTTTGTACAGCGGGTTTCACATTTCCCAGCTTTGGCTTCGAAGTTCAAACTTTCTGCAGAAGACATCATTTGTTTTGTCCTCCCAATACAGGAACAGTTGTAGTATGCCTGCGAATATCGTGAACAAAAATAGCTTTGAAAACTTGAAAAGATGATTGAAAATGTATTTTTAAAAATATTTGCAACATTAAAAAAAATTACAGACTAGGTTAACTTATAAACATGAAAGATCATCTTTATACCAAATCAATCACTCATGATTTGGAAAAGAAAAGTGACGAGAATATTAAGATTGCGTGAGAAATAAAAATATACCAATTTTTAGAGAAAGAAAATGATAGTCTGCAACGTATATAGGCTGATGAGCTTGATTTTTATTCCTGTGAAAATACTAGAATATATCATTAAATTTGTGATAAAGTGAATATTTAACAAAATAAATGGATTTACAAAGAAGCATTACAGCTTCTTCAACAATAGGTCGTGTTTATTTTCTTTTTTTGACTGAGTAGCTAAACTAGTAGGACAGGAAGGTGCATAGACAGAGTTTAGCAACAGTGGCAGTAGTAGTAGTAGGTAGTTAACAGTTTAGTAGCTAACATTTTATAGCAATTATGTAACAGATACTGTGCTAAATGCTTGACAGTTGCTAACTCATTTGATCCTGACAACTACAGTAAGGAGATAAGTGCTAGCTATTATTATCACCATTTTTACAGATGAGGAAACTAAGGCAAATGGGGGATAAGCAGCTTGCCCAGGGTCACACAGCTGGTAAGGCCACATTTGAAACCAGGTCTTGCTGACTCCAGGCCTGTTGCTCTATCTACTTTGCTATCTAGATGACCAAACTAAAATTCAGTTTATTTAAATTGTAGCAAAGTATTTGGTAAATGATATCATAGTAATCACATGAAAAAATATGGGAGATATAAATATTACAAAAGAATCCAAGGTGGATTTGGAAATGATCGAATAGAGGACAGATTCAAAGAATGGGGGAACACCCCCAAAGAATGCTGCTTGGCCTTTTGCACTTTAACATTTTTATCAGTGATGTAAACACATGGCATGCTTAGCAGATTTATAGATTACACAGAAACAAGAGAGAGAGCTCACGTGCTGGAGAAAAGAGGCAGGGCCCCAAAGAGCCTGATGTGCTAGAGAATTGGGTTTAATATAAGAAGAAATTAAATATGGAGAAATGTAATGTCTATGTATAAGCACAGCCAACCCTTTAAAAATAAACTAACTTGATCACATATGATCTCCCACTAGCTATCATACTGTAGCTCCCTGTCTCAGCCAAACTCCTTGAGAAAGCCATATACATTAAGCATCTCCATTTTTCTTACCCTCTTCCAAACTCTGCAATTTGAATTTCTATCTTATCATTCAAGTGAAACTGCTCCATCTAAAATTACCAGTGATTTCTAGATTGCCAAACCTAACGCCCTTTTGTTGATCCTTACCATTCTCCACCTTTTCACAAATTGGATACTGTTGATCACATGTGAGAAAACACCAACAAAGCTAGAATGACTGCACTATAGCAGCTCGAAGACTACTGAAAACTAAAACGGAGAAATGATGAAAGCCTATACAAAGACAGTGGCTATACGAGTGGAGAGAAAAGGACATAAGAGAGATGTCATAAAAGTGTTTTGGTTTTTTTTAAAGGCAAGATTTAACAACATATTGTATATGTGGGGTAAATGTGAGTCAAGAGATTAGGATGCTGATAAAGTTGCAAAGCTAGGTAACTGGGAAAATAGTACTGGCCTTGACAGTAATAGAAAAGTTGGAAAGGGGAAGATTTGTGGATACAGATCCCAAGTTTACTTATATATTTCATAATAAAATGAAAAAAAAAAGAAATATAGTTTTACCAATAATTTACTTAACTCAGGTATAAGGTTTTAACCTACCTATCATAACCTCACCACAGCCCTAATTCTTTTTAAACTTTAAAGATGTCATTAAATCAAGAAAACATTTCAGGAAACCATAAAGAAGTGCTGATTTCATGACTTCAAAGAAAAGGGATTTTTATGTTTGTTTTAAGTCAGGCCAGTGTTCCTTTAATAAAGACATTTTGTTACTATTAATGTGTTTGCCCAACCACTCACTAGAGCGGGGCCGCACTAATGTGATAAGATCTGGCCACGAGTCTAAATGGTTACAAACAGTCTCAAGATTATTGAGAAATACTACATAATAATAAAATAAAATAACACTGAGAAAATTCAATTTTTTTTAACATTTTAAATGGAAAAAGTTGAGAGACACCAAAGCCTTCTTTACAATTCTCATAAAACAGAAGGAGACAGTGGTCGCCCTCCAGTTCACTACAACTAGCATAAAATTAGTTTGCTGAGACAGATTCCACAGTAGAAATACTAGAATAGAAAATTATATGATTAAACCTCTCTTTATTAGACTGGTGGATTTTCCAAAAGGAAAAAAAAATTTCAAATTTAAGATTTCATTAAAAAAAACTATTCATTGATGAAAATGGCAATTAGCACATTTGCACTGACTAAATTAGCAACAATAAAATAAAAATATTAACCCTTCAAGTGTTGTATTTTTTTTCTTGCAGGTAGAGGTGTCTTTATCTAAATTAATGAATAAGCAGTGCAATTTTATGCCATTTTGATTCTTTTCCTCTTTCCCATCTTATCTAATTCTGTCCTATTTCATCCTAAACTTGCTTTTCATGCAGAGAGGAAGCCTGGTGTAGCAGTTAGATAGCTGTCTCAAAGCCAGAACAACCTGGCCTCTGACACACATTGACTGCGGCATCCTGTGCAAGTCAAGGCCCAGTACTCTGAGCAACCGCCTAAGTTGAAGAGATGGTATGAACACAAATACACAACATTTCTCAGTAGGCTTGAGCCTGTAATCACTTAGCAGCTTGGCTAGACTTCATCACATTAGTGCCAGTGCTTGTTGAGGGGAGTTTCCTCACCTTTCCCAATACCTGTGAAATCACAGATCCACTCTCTAGCTCTATCTTTATATGAAACCTGTAATTAAATCCTCTCAAAACACTCCCTCTATGTATACAACAATGCCTTTATAATCTGTATCTTAGAGAGTTGCCTGGGCCCCTGGGAAGCTGGGACTTACAAGTGTCAGAGGCAGAACCAGAACCGACATCTCCTGACTCTAAGACTACACTTCCTTGTATACACTATGGCTAAGTGCTTCATTGGGTTAAGATCAGTCAGAGCTACTAAATGCCTGTCCATTAGTAATAGATTGAACACTTGCTTTGTTCACTTTTGGAGTCCAGTGTTTAGCACAGTGCCTGGCATAAAGTAGGCACTTAATAAATGCCGATAGATTGATTCATGAATTGGGGATTGGAAATGGAGCAAGGGAGACTACATATAAGATGTTTTTCTTAACAAGATAAAAGCCAAAAATACTGGCATGGTTTTGAGGGTGAAATGATAACACACTGGGGATCAACTGCCTCTGGATCTAACTGTAGGACAGTCTGCTAAGATTTGCAGTGGTTCAGTGGTGGCAAATCTAGAGGGCACTTTTCGATCCCTTGTACCCCCAGTTTCATAGGGACTTTTAAAAGCTAAGGCTGCACAGTTGAGAGATGATACATGCCAAGCACCTGCATCTGGTTGACATTTATCAGTCCTATCCTACTTGTCCTTTCAATTACTTTTGATCCCATCTCCACAAATTGCATTTCCCACCTCCCCCACCCCCCAATGCTTCCTCCTCCCTCTACTTAACCAACACTCCTTCCTGGGTCTCCTCTTGTCTGTTTAACCACTCCTTACCTTACCCAGTTTTACCTTTCAGCTCTTTACCTCTTATCCTCAGAAGCAGAGGAGAGCCTTTCCCTATGTTTTTAAGGGATAGCATAAACTCCCAAATGTTCAAGTACCATCTACTACTCCAGGACTTGCTGCTACCATACTGACTTGATTAGCGAGTACAAACTCACCCAACCCACTATACCTACCAAGAATCAGACCAGATCACATTTCTATCCAACAGGTGACCCAGGCCAACTTGCCATCTGACCTTTCACTATAAGTATTCTCCTTTTTCCTCCTTTATACTTCCTGTTCTGGGAACAATAGTCATATCGACACTACCATTGCTCCTGAAAAGGATGTGTCAGTTGGCAGATACATAGAATCAAACAAAAGGCCTGGCCATTTCTTGCTTGAAAATCTCCACAGCCTACCTTTTGAGGTCTCTCAAGAGGTCTTCGTTGATCCTATCCTGAGGCTTTATATTACTAGGGTTCATTTCAGATACATCTATAAATTTCTTAAGCACAGCACAATTTTTTAACATAGCAAAAAAAAATTTGTTCTTAGACTATCTTAATTGCTCTACCATTTTAGGTAATGTATAAGTATCCTGTAAAGAGAAAGATCTGAGAAGCTTCCTGCCCCTAGCTTTCCCATAAAAGATAATCAAATTGCCCTTGAGACTTAATTGGTCCATGGGATTTGAAAAATTGACAAAGCTTCCTCATTACCTAAGTACAAAAGCCTAGGTGAGGAGTCAGGGGTTTCTTCAGATCTGAAGCATGCTTCTGACCAGGTATACCACTTTAGCCATTGTGAAGGAAGAAGAGCTGAAGCGGAGGAGGCACCATCTGAATCAACGCTCTATTCTTGGGAATGCACTTTCCATACTATTTTAAGTAAACCTATTGCTAAATGTTAGATGCTCTAATTTTATTTCAATTCTGAACTTGATCAAGCAAACTCAATGGATTTCAACCAGGCCCAGAGCACTTAGCATTGGTTTGAAGAAGGATCTCAATGGCCTTGTGGTTCAAGCTGGGGAAGGGTAATGAGGATGAAAGGGAATCCTTGGTGATCAGATGCCCTCACATCAGAGATTCGCATCCAGTGGCTGTAATGTTTCTAGACCCAGAGAATTTTCCAGAGTTAAGGGATATGGAAAAATATTCCAAAAGTTGATTTGCTAAGGATAGCAGGGAGGGTATAATGTGGGCAAACTCCTCTCTATGGTTCACAGAACTTTGGGCAATGTGGTAGACTTAGAGCTAAAGGACTTAGTGCTTTAAGATGATGAAGCGAACACTAGGTAGTTGCTTGGTCCCCTCTACCCACTTACCCCATTGGACTACTGTAGGATTGTTCAATTTAAAACAAGAGTTCATTAAGCTAGGTCTATAAACTTGAATTTTAAAAATATTTTAAGTAGTGTAATTCAATATAATTAGTTTCTTTTGTAGTATTAAGTATTTTATTTTATAACTTTAAAAACTGTATTCAGAAAAATGGTCCATAGGTTCAAATTGCCAAAAGAGTCTATGACTTAAAAAAAAAAATTCTGTTCTCACTCTGAAATGTATGGCATATAACTCTCAGTTTCTCTCTGTCTCTCTCTCTCTCTGTCTCTCTGTCTCTCTCTCTCTCTCTCTCCTCACAGTGAGGGGTAGGTGAGGACCTCTGGAAGACTGGGCAGCAGGTGGATGCCTTTCAAGGTGTCCTCCCTGACACCATCAGAAATACCAATCATTTATATATGGACACTACAGCATATGCACTGGCCTAGATGAGTCTCTGGCCACCTCTTCTGTTTTTCTCCCTCTTTCCCTGAACATAGGTAAACAAATACCAATCCTAAGATGGGCATCCTTAGCTGGAGCCCAGTCAAGTTCAAGAGATCTAATAGAGCTAATTGGAAAGCAGAAGTTGTTTCTGAACAGAGAGGATAGGAAGAGAAACCTATGCTCTTACCAGTTTGGCCAGAACCCTTTGGGATTGCCATGGTTACCTCATATGGCCATTCCTTACCACATCAAGAGAGTAGATAAACAAACCAGGATCAATGACACTTTGACCTAAAAGGCAACAAAGCACCCACAATAGCCCTCGTTTCTGGTAGAGGAAGGCATCAGAGAGAAAAGTGCAGACAGGTCCATCATTGGTGACATTTTCTGCATAATTACCCAATCCTCAAAGAAGAAGAGAACAGTCCTTCATCAGAGGTCTTTAAAGTGCTAAAGATTTAGTTTCCTCTCCACCAGATTTGGTATAAACTCCCCGGCCTTCTAGGGAGGGGAAGTTACTGGCTTGTGGGCAGAGGAACACTTCCTTGAGTGGTATGAAGTGAATTTCCATATTAACTCAGACTTCAAGATAGGCTGCATACAAGAGGATAGTGACCTCTTACCTAACATCCTTAAAGAGATGGCCCAGATCCATGATGAGGATCAGAGACTATGCCAGAAGAGTCATTATTATTACTGTAGGCCTGATGTTCCTTACCCTGCTCTTTTCATTACATGTTGTGAACTGCTAATACACCACATATAACATGGACCAGATTATTAAGATCCAGACTTTCATCCTTTCAAAAGGGTAAGGTGGAAGTCTATGGTTTCGGTCTTCATCTTTCCATATTCAGACATCTTGGACTATATGCCTTCAGGGAACCATTATACTATTTCTTATCCCTTGGTTTTATCTTTATATTTTTGCACTAAATTTCTTCTCCAAGATTGACTTCTCACACCCACCAGGATAGGAATATCCAGTAATGGCCCTAAAGTCATTTAAATGATTGAAATGTCTCAGAAGAGCTTTAAGACATTGCTACCAAGAGGCAGAATGTGGAAGAAGCAAAATCTTCTAAAGTCCCTATGTGTAAGCTAAGCTAGGGTTTTGGTGTGGGTTTTTTTTTTTGGTCCCCTCCCATAAAAGTCAATCAAACTATCTAAGAATTCATTGGTCCAAGGAACTAAAACTAAATAGTGTATATTAACATAACCTCTGGTCACCTAAGGACAAAAGCCTAGCTCCTCACCAGTAGGGAAGGAGCCACACTATGATTTTCTTTAATTAATTTGTTGGATACTAGATACAACGGTTGATTTTTGGCTGTTGGAGCGCATTGCACTTTAGGATACTGAAACATGAAAATGTGAAAATTATCTCTGCCCACAAATAAATGTTTTCTCTATGAAATGAACGTATTTTTTGGATGTTGTTTTCTTCCTTTATCAAAATAGGCTGGTCTTTCTTTGGGGTATGTGCTCCCTTTTCTTTTTTTTTTCTTTTTCTTTAAAAATTTCCCCTGGTGACCTAAGGGGATAATCTATATTTAATATATGCTTGTCACTAGGTATATTGCCTTGGCAAAAGCAGAGAAAAGGGAACTATAGCCAAATGAATCCATACTACATCTTTGATGAATATCCTTTCCACACTACTCTTAAGTAACCTGCTTTTGTTAAATATTAGATGGTCTACAAGTATGTTATTCATTCCAGTTTGAAAGCTGAACCAACAGATTGGTCTGAGTCAGGCAACACCCAGAACACTGAATAATTATGATATTATAATGATATGCAGAACAAACCCTCTCCTGCTAACATTTTAAAGCATATGTATCCCTTTAGGTCTTTTTTAAGATGATGAAGTCTCAGGGCAGAGTCAAGATGGCAGAGAAAAGGCAAGGACTCACCTCAGCTCTCCCAAATTCCACCCCAAACAACTTTAAAATAACTCCTCAAAATGAATTCTAGAGTGGCAGAACCCACAAAAGGACAGGACAAATTTTCCAGCCCAAGACAACTAAGAAGGTTCACAGGAAAGCACACCCAGTAAGACTAGAGCACAGTTCCATGCAGGCAACAACCCAGCAAGATAGCAGCAGTTACCCTTGAGGGCAACTGAATTGGCAACATTGACTTCCAGAGCTCTGGTAAGGAGATCAGACAACTTGTAAGAAAGAGATTTAGGGACTCTGCTGGCACAGGGTGCAGGACCCTGTTGCATTGCCCATATGCAGTCCTAGGGCAAGGAGGAGCACTAGCAGAACAGAGCTTGTGGCTGTAGGGGAGTAGGGGCTTTGGTCACAGTTCCAGGGCAAAAAAAAGAATATTTGTGGGCCAGGAGAGTAATAAACAGATTTCTCCTTAAATCGTACCACCTTGGAAGAACTGACACTTACAAATCCCCAGAACTAGCTCACAAAAAAAAAAAAAAATAACTGTATAAAAAAACCTGAAGTTTACCTCCTCTGCCATGGGAGCAAAGCCCAGCTTTAACAAAAAATTACAAGTGAAGAAACAGGCTGGGAAAATGAGCAAGCAACAGCAACAAAAATAATAACCTGATCATAGAATGCTACTATGGTTACACGAAACAACAAAACACAAACTCAGTAGAAGACAACAAAGTCAAAACTGCTACATCCAAAGCCTCAAAGAAAAACGATAATTGGTTTCAGGCTCAAAAATAATTCCTGAAAGAGCTCCAAAATGATTTTTTAAATGAAATAATAGAGGTAGAAGAAAAATTAGGGAAATAAATGAAAATAATGCAAGAAAATCATGAAAAAAGAGTCAATAGCTTGGCCCAAGAGGCACACACAAAAAAAAAAACCTGAAGAAAACAATCCCCAAAAAACAGACTAGGCCAAATGGAAAAATCAGTAGAAAAATTTGCTGAAGAAAAGAACACCTTAAAAAGTAGAATTGGACAAATGGAGGTACAAAAGCTGACTGAAGAAAATAATTTCTTAAAAATTAGAACTTGGTAAGTGGAAGCCAAAGACTCTATGAGGCATCAATAAACAAACAAAATCTGAAGAATTAAAAAATAGAAGGAAATATGAAGTATTTCACTGCGAAAAACAACTGACCCAAAAATAGATCCAGGAGAGATAATTTAAGAATTATTGGACTACCTGAAAGCCATGACCAAAAAGAGCACTTAGACATCATCATTCAAGAAATTGTCAAGAAAAACTGACTTGATATCCTAGAACCAAAGGGTAAAATAGACAACTGAAAAAATCCACTGATCACCTCCTGAAAGAGATTCCAAAATGAAAACTCCCAGGAATATTATGGCCAAATTCCAGAACTCTCAGGCCAAGAAGAAAATATTACAACCAGTCAGAAAGAAACACTTTATATATCATGAAGCCACAGTCAGGATTACACAATATTTAGCAGCTTCTACATTAAAGTATCAGAAGGCTTGGAATATGATATTCTGGGGGCAAAGGAACTGGGATTACGACCAAGAATCACCTACCCAGCAAAACTGAATACCATTCTTCAGGGACAAAAAAAATGGAAATTTAATGAAATATAGGACATTCACACATTCCTGATTCTTATAACTCCTAAAAGTTTTATCATTATTAGGTCAGTTAGAAGGAGTATACATAGACAGAGGGCATGGGTGTGAGTTGATTATGATAGGATGATATCTTAAAAAAACATGATTAAAGGATGAGAAAGAGGAATGCACTGGGAGAAGAGGGAGGAAAAGGTAGAATGGGGTAAATAATTTCATGTAAAAGAGGTACAAAATTGCTTTTACGGTGGAGAGAAATATGGGCAATATGGGGTGTGGGGAAAATGCTTGAAGCTTACTCTTATCAGAATTGTCTCAAAGAGGGAATAACTAACACACTCAGGTTTAGAAATCCATCTTACCCTTTAGGAGGGGAAGAGGATAAGAGAAGAGGAAGTGGCTGATGTAAGAGGGGGCTGATTGGGGGAGATGGTAGACAGAAGCAAAACTCTTTTCAAGATGGACAGGATAAATGGGATAAAATAGGATGGAGGGAAATACACAATAGTCATAACTGTAAAAACATTTATAGCAAGTTTCTGTGATAAGATGTCATTTCTTATATATGTAGAGAACTTAGTCAAATTTATAAGAATATGTCTTTCCCTAACTGATAAATGGTCAAAGGCCATTAAGCAATTAAGCAAAACTGCCAATAAGCAGTTTTCAGATGAACAAATCAAAGCTATCTATAGGCATACGAAAAAAAATGTTCTAAATCACTATTGATAAGAGAAATGCAAATTAAAACAATTCTGAGGTACCACCCCAAACCTATCAAATTGGCTAATGTGACAGAAAAAGAAAAGGAAAAATTTTGGAGAGGATGTGGGAAAAATGAGATACTACTGTAGTTTTGGTGGAGTTGAGAACTGATCTAACCATTCTGAAGAGCAATTTGGAATTACCCAAAGGACTATAAAATCAAGCATGCCCTTTGACCCAGCAATGCCACACTAGGTCTGTATCTAAGAGATTTAGGGGAAAAAAAAACATTAAAAAAAAAAGGACCTGTATCTACAAAAATATTTATAGCAACTATTTTTTTAGCGATAAAGAATTGGAAATTGAGGGGATGTCCATCAATTAGGAAATGGCTAAACAAGTTTTGGAATATGATTGTGATAGAATATTATTATAATATGAGAAATGACAAACAGGATGTTCTAAGAAAAACCTGGAAAGACCTACATGAACTGATACAAAGTGAAATGAACAGCACCACGAGAACACTGTAAACAGTAATAGCAATATTGTCCAATGATTGAGTATGAATGATTTAGCTATTCTCAAGAATACAATGACCCAAGACAATTCTGAAGGACTTTATAATGAAAAACGCTACCTATCTCCAGAGAAATAAGTGATACAGTCTGAATGCAGATCAAAGTATGCATTTTTAAACTTTATTCTTCTTGTTTGTTTGTGGGTTTTCTGGTCTGTGTTTTCTTTCACAACATGACTAATATGGAAATGTTTTGCATCACTGCATATGTATAACCTATGTTAAATTGCTTGCCAGGTAATGAGGTGGGAAAGAAGGGAGAGAGAGAACTTGGAACTCAAATTTTTAAAGAAGAAATGTTAAAAATTGTTTTTACATGTAATTGGTAAAAAATAAAACATTAAAAATAGATATATGCTATATAAAAAAAGATAAATGAAATTTCCAAGGATTTCATTTAACTTGTCCCTAAATAAAATGGTATCTTTGAAGATAGAAAGACAGACAAATAGATAGACAGACAGATGCACACAGAGAGCTTATATTTATCTCTCTACGGAAGCAGAAATTCTCTTCCATTAATGCCTACTTCAAATGTAAAAGATTTCATTGTTATTTATGAGTCTCTCAGGCTTTGGTTATATGCAATTGTACTATAATACACATGGAGAAACCAGATTTATATGTTGTTCCATAGTAAGATTTGAAACTATGATAATCTCTCTTCCTAGGACTCCGTAATTAAACATAATGGACCATTAACCATCCTTCTATTCATGATTTTAAATAATGACAACTCTGTGGTACATGTGAAAAGCAGAGAGGATAATTCATCATTCCAAATACCTGGACAGTTATCAGCATATGTCTTGAACATTCTTGGCAGGGTAGCATTAAATCTTTTGTATTAGGGTAAATAAGCTATGATCATGAAGCCCTTAACCATTTTAAACCTCAATAGGTACTCTATCACCTACAAGAGAAGATAATGATCCAAAAAATATCACCAGCTAAATGAAAAAAAAAATGTATATGATCATGCGCACAAGCATGCAAAAGTCCTTAGTTATTCTCTGGGCATCAACAAAGTTTGTCAGGGGCTATTGATCCAGAAGACCTTGTAGAGAAGTCAACTTCGGGGAGACTACATGTATTTTCCCTGCCACTGGGTTTAAGAGAAGCACCTTATATTTATTTAGATACATATCACCACTTTACAAAAAGTTTCCCCAATAGGGGGCAGAGGTAGCAGGGCTCAAGTTTGGCAACCTCTCTTCTCCACTCTTACATAAATTCAAAGACTTTTTAAAAATTGTCTTTTGTCACATCATCTCCAATTAGCAAAAGTATAGCAATGACTGTCATCTGATGTTAACACAGAAGTAATCTACTCAAGATAAATTCTAATTCTAGACAAACCACAGCATGATTTTTAAAAGAGCAGTTTCTTTAGTTTGTTGGACACTCTGGATAGGCTGGTTGATTTTTTGGCTCTTGGGGAATGTTGCACTTTAGTATAAATGAAATGTGTAAACATGAAAATTATCTCTGTCCACAAATAATGTTTACTCCATAAAATGAGGAACTCAAGTATCTTTTGGATTTTCCTCCCATATCAAAATAGACTGTTCTTTCTTTGGGATATATCCTCCCTCTTCTTTTTTTTTTTCTTTTAAAAAACCCGTTTCCCCTGAAAACCTAAGGAGATTTAAGAAGAAAATCCTGTCTTGTAAAAGGTTATAATTGGGGCATGGTAGTAGCACATGCCTATCCCTGCTACGAAGCTGGTCCCACGTCAGAAACAGAACTGTTCAAAGCCAACCGCCAAGGAACAATAAGATCAGGCCTGTGAGCAGCCACCGCCCTTCCAACCTCAGCAAGATATGGAAATCCCATATCAAAATGAGAATAAATTATCAGCAATTTCGGTTGCTTGAGGTTTTGCCTTTGTGTATTTGTTTGAAGTATCTCCTAGTATCTACATTTCTCTCCTGACTCTTAAAATTCTCTTCAAGACTCATCTTAGGTGCCACCTCCTCAACAAATGAATTAAAAAAAAATGCCAAAGTGCCATCTACGGCTCAGGCACTGTGTTAAGCACTAGGAAAACAAATACAAAAATCTCTGCTATCAATGAATTTGCCATCCTAGTAAGACAGCACGAATATGATAGTGTTGTCTACCAAGGGGGTATTTTGAAATTTCAGAGATGGTGAGTAGAGTCATAGGACATTTGACTAACACGTCTTTTCCATGCAAACTAGTGTTCATTTTAATTACTATTCCTAGATACAGGGATGGAAAGGGGTGGCAGGAAGAGTACATGTACACAGTAGCCTGGCATGAGGATGGCTAAAAAGTGGTGTAGTGAGTCTGGGTCAGGATATGGAGAACTCTCAACAACTACAGGAGCCCAGGGTCCCATAGTAGGAGCTGTCAATACCAGACCACAGGTGAAGGCCAGATCAAGGGGGCCTGTCATAAAGGTGGCCAGAGAACCATAAAACCTTCCCTACTTGGACTGCACTTTGTTCAAAATTTTGCTGAAATTGTTCTCTTTCTTTGCTAAAAGTGTTCTCTTCCTCCTCAGATTTTCCTGCAACACTAGGTTGATCTCTCCTTTGCCAACTCAATCAGATTACCTAATTATACTTCCCTGTGTACATGCCACCTCTCACCCCCAAACCCTGAATTTAAGCTTTTGAGGGAAGGGATTATTATCATAAGAGGCAGTGTGTCATCATACTAGACTTGGAATTAGTAAGACCTGGGTTCAAATGCTGACATTTGCTAGCTCTATAACCATAGGCATGTCACTAAATATCCCTGATCATCACTCAGTTCCTGCATCTGTGCAATACATAATAATCCCTATAGTGCCTATAACACATGAAATAATGTGTGCAACACATAATCTAAAAGCTACTCTCCCAATACCTACTCACACTGGCAGGCTGGGAACCCAGAGCAAAGCTCCATCTCCTCTCAAGTTTACAGGGGAAGCCTTAATGGGTTTGGAGTATTTTAATAATGTTAAAACTTCCACAGGTGTGATTCTCCTCATGATAAATGGTTGATATCAGCCACTTCTAGTCAGCCTGATATAATTAGCTTTTGTTTTTAAAAAGGCATTTGCTACAGTGTTATGGTAAGTACACAAAAAGGCTGTGACAACACTCCCTCACAAGAACATACAGAACCTAGGGGGAAATGGACCCAAACATGGAAACATATCATGAAAAGGGTAACTCACAGCTCCTGTAGGTCCTTTATTTGCTGGAGTTCTCAAGATACTCCCCTTAGGTGTGGTGTGGTTTTCTTTGCAAGGCTTTTTGCAAGCCTTAAATCTGCCAGCCTGTCCCTGACTCCTAATGCAGATGCTGCCATCAGAAATTCTGGAAATATTGGCATGCCAAGAAGCCCAAAATTCCCTGGATGCTTAAAGTCCACAGTGGTCCTCCTGAAGCCAAAGTAGAGGGGAAGGAGGATCACCAAGGCTCTTCTCCTTCCCCTATACTATGACTTAGGAACCTTGGCTAGGTTTCCTTTATGCTGAGAGATGCCTGAATCCTCTCCTACACAAGAGCCCTGTAGAAAGTGTCCAAGTACCTCTCTCAGTCCAGAGACTTCCTATCACATTTAGTTGAAATGCCTTGATTGAATAGAGATGCACAAGCTTTGTCCACACCTGGTCAATCTATAACTGATTGAGATTTAAGTGATGTGTGGTCTTACCAGACAAAGACATCTGTCTGTTATTTTAAGTGGAGTGATGTGATTTGGTTTATTGAATGATCAGCTGGCTCCCCCTACATGTGTACAGTAGTTGGCAAACTTAAATGTTCTGTACAAATGTAAATTGTTTATTATTACATTTCATCTTTGTCTGATTAGCCTAAAAGAGGGGAAGGAGAGAGGAGATGACAACTATGGCTAAGTATTTGAAGAGGTGCCATATAGAAGAGGATTAGACTTCCATTCCCCCCATCCCCCACCAGACTAATACTAGAAGTAAATGGATAGAATTTTCAGAGACGTAGATTTGGGTGCTATGTGAAGAAAAAAAATTCTAACAATTACAGCTGTTCAAAAGTAGAATGGCCTTCCCTGTGGGTGTAATGAGATCTCCCTCAATAGAGACTTTCAAGAGAAGGCTAGACAGTAACTTATGGGATATTATTGTAGGGGAGAGGCACTCCTAGTTGGGAATAGGCTGGACTATAAAACCTATCCAGTCCCTCCCATCTCAAATACTTTGTACTTCGATATATCCAATGCCTTTTCAAAATTTAGTAGCTGCTTTTGTACACTCTGCCCATAATTTTTGAGCTGTTGACTCTTTAGTTGAGGTTACAAGATTTTGAAATTCCTTCTTCCTGCATCCAATCAGAAACTTTTATAAGTAGTTTCTTTAACAAACATTATACTTCTCTGGATTATTTCTGTCTACCTAGGGCAGCTTCTCCTTAATCAAGTTGGATTCATAGATCATGTAATTTTGTTCTTTATTATTCCAAGTCTGAACTTCTTTTGTTCAAATGTCGACAAAAAGAATTAAGGGTCACCTCAGAGAATAAATGTCTTTCACTATGCCCTTAGGGTGGCTTTGCAGGTTACTGAAACTATGTTATCTTCTTCTCATGTCTAGTTTTAACAGTGTGGTACTAATGAATCTCTCACTTTTCAGGTTGCAATCTCTGATCCTCTCTCTGCCATTGAAGCTATCATTCTTGAAGATGCTTTTATTTCTTTTCAATTTCATACTAAAGTTCAAATCTTATTCTTCTAGCTGCAGGTTAAGTTCTGCTTTAAAATGTTGGCAGGTATTTTTATGAAATCACTTGGAGTTTAAAATCTATATATTGTTGTAGTAATTCAGTTTTTAATTGTTCAACTTTGTTCCCTTCAAATGAGAGGGTAGGGTTCTTATTTTTTTCTTTCAAGATTTCCTTATTCTTTGTGAGGAATTTTACCAAATTCAACCTTTCTTCTAATGAGTATCAAAGCATATCTTACCAAAATAAGATGATCTATACCATTTGTGTTATAACTTGTAGTTTTTTATTATCTCACTAATTTTCTGTAATACGTATATCATATCTAAATCTATCACCCTCTCATTGTTCTTTGTATTGCACATAAACTGATTCATGCCATCACTGATTTTTACCATCTGTAACTTTAGTTCAAGAAATATATAATGGGTACTCTCTCCATGGGTGCAGATCATAAGTCATCTATTCCTGCCTATCCTGGGCAAATCTGTTCTGTCTTCCTGCAAATATTCCATAAGGGAGTCCACCAAAGATTCTGGGATCCATCTTCTAGATCTCTTGATATTGCATGGGTGAAAATGGAATATGCAGATTGCATTACTTTGGTCTTACTGAGACTTTTTTTTTAATTCTGCTCATATTTCTCCAAACATGACCTTTACATTTCTCCTGGGGAACTCCCCATTTCTAACATGTGAAAGCTACTCTATTCATATTCCTCAATTTGGGAAATCTTCAATTTTAAGTTAAATTTACAGAGTTGTTTTATAGAATGTGCTTTGTAAAATGTAAAGCATTTTGTAAAAAAGTTCATATTATTATTACATATGCTTCCTCAATACTTCAGTGGACCTATGATCTAATCAGTGTGGGAATTTTGTCTCACGTTGGTGCATATCAACACATATCTAGGCCAATTTAGCCTGTTTTACTCTTGTATATTTCCTCCCATAAATCCTCTTAGTTTCTTGGTTTTTTTAATAGATTTTTATTGATCTACATTAATCATTTAATACTCATATAGTTTGGTACAATCCTCCTGAAGGGGTTTGGGGGCATGGTGGGGGGCAGTTTGCCTAATGAACCAGGGAACAGTGAATGGATAGTGGCATACAGAGTGTATCCTGGTTACAAATTGGACCCTGGAACATATTGTATGAAAGAGGTCTAGAACTTCTTAGCTGTCTTTGTAAAGATGATCCAGACCTCTGACAGGGACTGGTGATATCATTAAAGATACTGTCATTTGTTTGGTAAACATGAAAGTTCTTGTGCTTACTCCTGGCCATTCTGATAGCTTTTACCTCAAAGTATTGCTTCTGCTTTTGTATCCCCACTTTTTAAGAAGTGTTTTTGTATGTTTTTAAGTTTTTATTTTTCACATTACCTTCTTCTCTACTTCCTAGAATTGTCTTAGTGATAGAAGGCCCTCTGGAAAAACAGTGCATCCTTATCACCCAAGCGGTGGGATATGTAGGAATTTTATTTGCACTACTGCTTCCACAGACATCTTACTGTTGCTTTTTGTGGCTCTGTAGGGAATGTGTGAGATGCATAGGGTCAAAAATGGGGGGTTGGGGGGTTAGCCAACTCTACCACACTGTTGCTGACAGTAGAATGCCATTGCTAGGTCTAGTGCTAGAGCCTTTCATTCCCACTTCCTTATCTTCCCTTCCTTGACAGACCCACTCACTGGTTCACAAACTGAATTGTAGAATGGAAACATGGTAACCCTAGTGGTTGGTGCTTTGAGGTAGGGAAAATGACTGTATAAAAAGATCCAGTTAGGTGGGAATGAGCTCTTGTTGTTCTCTGAGGAAATCCTTCCAAATCTCACTGAGATGTTGAGTGCATTGTGACTCAAAGGATGGGTATAGTGCCTTATTTTGACTTACTATCCTTTTAAATTGATTCCTTTATCTCTCATGACAAATTTTTCTTAATTAGATTTTATGATCCCTGAATGCCTTATTGAATTTTAATCTCGAGCCATGAATTATTGGACAGGACAAGGTTGGGTCTGACCTACAGTAAGGAGTAACATTTTAGCACATTTCCAGAAGAATATCCTACACTAAGATTATAATTACAGTTAAGCCTACTATTATGATAGTCTAGGCCCGTTCTTCTATTCTTTACATTTTTGTGAAGTTATATAGTGGGAAGAGAACTGTACTAGGAAATGGGGGAAATGCATTTTATTCCTACTGCTACAACTAACAAGCTGTGTGACCTTGGGCAACTTTTTGCTATGTTTTCTTTTATATTAAATGAGAAATCTACCCTAGGTGATCTCAAACGTCTCTTCCAGGTTCAAAAATCTATGATTTTTAAAGTGATCTAAAAATAACCCATATTTACATACTTCTATATGTGATTAGATCTATGACCTTATTCATGTATGAAAATTTTTCCAATGACACAAAATCAATTCAATCCCATTCAATAAACACCTGTCAAGCCCTATGATGCTAGGCATCATGAAAGATCAACTCTTTTTTTTCTTTGTCTTCTTAGGCAATGCAAATTATGCCTATTATCTTTCCATAAATTCTCCATGGAGGATCTACTCAGTGTTTTGGAGGCCTTTTTTCAGGACATTTAACATTCCTAAGGTATCAAGGCCGAACTCAAGCCTTGCTCCCTCTTACTAAATGGCTAATCACCTCTTTTTCCAATCATACTTTTAACATCACTCCCTATACATAGGTCATGCTTGAGGCTATATGTCATAGACCTAATAACATCTACTCACCATCTCTTTAAAACAACATATGATATTTATACTATTTACTTCAAACCACACTCACTATTTTAACAAGATTACATTGTAAATATAAACAGAACTTGTTCCACTATTATTGCTAGTTATTTTTCTGCTGCCATTGTAAGAACTTAACCATTATCTATCTTGCATTCCTATAGCCTACTTTTTTTTTTTCAGGGACTACACAGAACCAATGAATGAATCCCAAAATCTTATTCAAAATTAACATTATTTGATTTCTTTAAATTCTCTGATGAATTGGCACTTTCAAGAATGCAAAAGTATGAACATACTTTTTCACAAAAAAAATCTCACAAACTTTTCATTCCAGTAATTGGGAATTTTTAATACAGTTCAAGAGTCTTGCAATATAGTACAAGTTCTAAATTACTAAAGAATAAAAATTACTTAAGTTTTGTTCTCAATTGCCTGATTGGCAATGTTAAGAAAAGAATTTTGATGAAGCTAAAAATAAAAAGTAAATTCAGTTTTAAAGCTGCAAATCAATTATTTGAATCTATTAAAAAAAAATATGGCATGACACAATGAAACTGAAAAAGCACAAAATTTGACACTGTTTGGGATTCAAAGACAGTTTGAATGCAAGAAACAGTACATATTCCCAAAAAGAGGAAGATCAAATCTAGTTTGGAACCTAAGGCAATAGCATGAGAAAAATTTTGTACCTGTAAAATATTTAAATACAAGCTTTAGAGCAAAAAAAAAAGAGAAGCTAGTAAAATACAATGCACAAAGGTCTCATTAGAGAATAATTACTTTTGAAGCTTAAATTTTATGTCTGCTGATGATTTTGATGCCCATAATAAAATATTACAGTAAAGAATGGGATCTCTTCCAGAAGGCTCTAAAACATCCTAGGACTTGATGGAATGAGCACAGTACTTTAAGCTGGAATGGTCAGAGAAAGCTTTTCAAAAAGCAAGATATGAGCTGGGGCCAAGATGAAAAGAATGTGGATAGAAAAAGAGGTGGAGAAGGTATTCATAGATTCATGAATTTAAAAAAAAAAAAGTAACATGGCTGAAATGTTATGTACTTTACCTAAATATCTTTTACTGTAGATAAAGTCACAAAGTTACCTTTGGCTGGCTATTGGGTACTGAATTTTTGCAGCCAGCAATGCAGGGAGAAAAATACTGGATACCATCTCTTCCACAAACAGGATAGTAAAATGAACCCAAGCAGTTGCAATTAGCATTACAAGGGGCTGTCAAATTTCCCAGCTCTCCTGTCCTGTAAGAAACAAATTAATATAACCAAGAATCTATATATAACAACTAATGAACAGTCAAAAATTAATCTTTCTTTCTGGCAATGGGCTCATTACTTAACAATCAGGCCTACAAGACTTCAGGCTAAATTATGGATGAACTGACATCAATCTTATTCAAGAGAGCTCAGTGTTTATGATCCCACTCAGTTAATGATGTTTTGTACATATAATGAAAAGCCTTAGATCACATAGCTAGTCCATACCTAGGCATTAGATGTGTCTATTAATAAAACAACAACAACATATTGCTCAAGCATCTTCCGTGCATGATGCATTATTAGGCACAGGAGATGTAAAGACAAATCTTTGCTGTAAAGTAACTTATATGTTACTGGGAGAAGCAGAAAAAAAGCTACCAATTTTTAACTTGATTTTAATATACTTGCTAAATGTATTTCCTTTTCTCATGGTCTAGTTCATTCTTGAAATCAATAAGCCGATAATTTGAGCTTATATAATTCATTATGTATGCAGAACTGCTTAGAAACAATCTTTAATAAGAATGGTGATGAAACAAAGTGGGAATAGGAGGGAATTAGAAAATTAAAACTACAACATAATTGTGTTCAATTAATATAAATTACCATATTGATTTTAGAAATACACTATTGGCCTTGAAGTCGAAGATCTAAATTCAAGCGACATTTTCATCCCTTGGACAAGTCACTTAATTTCTATTGAGACATTGCTTGCCACAACTACCTCACAGGATTATTTTAAGAATGAGATAATTTACATAAAGTGTTTGGTAATGGTAAATCTATATAACATATAGATTTTTCTAAAAGTTGTGGATATCCATTCACACAAACTTTAGAAAGAAAAATTAAACATTTCCACAAAATTCATTATCCAGGCTCATATTCAGAATGATATGATGAGAAGTTGAGGAATGAAGGTTAAAGATATCAGCCAATCAATATTTATTAAGTGCCTACTATGTGCTAGGCACTGTACTAATTGATGGAGATACAAAAAAGAGGCAAAAGAAAGCTCCTGCCCTCAAGGGTCTTAAAATCTAATGAAGCAGTTTAGATTTATCACTGGAGAGGATCTAAGAGATCAAGTACACATAAGCCAGCAAATAACCCAATTCTATTTATCCACAAACTATTAGGGTATTAACATACTTGCCTACTGCACAAAAAGAGATCACACTAGAAAGTGAATGTATATTAGGATATATATTAGTAGCTAGCATTCCTTCAATCAAATTAATTAACAAATATTTTCATTTACCAAGTGCCTACAATACACTTAGCACACATTATGCCCCAAATGAATGTTTTAAAGATAAGAAATGATCCTTAGTTTCAAGGAATTTGCAACCTAGCTTATTAGTGAACCATGGTTTATCATACATTATAGAAATATTAACTATGATTTCTGTTACTCAAATGGATCTGTGAGGAAGGTCTCTAGCATATTGAGTGAACCTTCTTTGATGAACTAATCAGAAGATGTAGAAAAGAGATATATAAGATGATAAGTCATTGATAGGTTGAGATCTGCTTTGTTGGGGGAGATCACATCAAATTAATAACATCACAGATCCATTTGGGGTTTTCTAATCAGCCTTAAAGAAAGCTATGTCACTGGCTCAAGATGTTGTCTACTAAGCCAATTAGGTCTTAGGGATGATTTCCATAACCCTTTAGTAAAAACTAGCCTACATGTCAGTTATGGCTCCAACCACAAAATGCATATGGAAGAACAGAAGTGAGAACCTAATTTACTGGGGGAAGGACCCTCTCTTTGACAAGGATTACAGAAAATACTGAAAAGCAGTTTGTCAAAAACTACATTAAGACCAAAACTTAGAGTACATACCAAATAAGTTAAAAAAATGAATGAGAACAGAATAGGAATATAAAAGATCATATTTTTAAAAATTAGTAAAGGATGGGGAAGTACCTTTTACAGCTATGATGATAATATAGTTTTTAATGAAGAAAAGGAATAGAGAATGTAAAAATGACAAAATAGACAATTCCACTCCAAGATACGGATTCTAGAAGGTGGAGGAGTAGGGAATACATTCTAAGCATGGAGATAGAAGATGGAATGTTATATACAGGGTCCATAAAGTGGTATAATTTGGCTGGAATATAGAATGCAGGAAGATTAATGGGCAATAAGCCTGTAAAGACAGACTAGAGTCAAGTTGTGACTTTGAAAACCAAATATGAGTTCATATTTTATCGCAGAGGCAATTTAGAGCCACTCTGGATGATGGAGTAGCGAATGACATAGTCAGACCTGTCTCTAGGAATACCAGTTTACATTCAAACTCTTGTGAAAATCAATGCTGAAAACTAAAAATATTAAATAAATGATTAAAAAAAATACCAGTTTGGAAGCTTAATGTCAGGGAGACTACTTGGGAAGTTATTGTAATAATGTAAGGTGAGAAAAGCTAAACTACGGTAATAGACATAAGTGAAGAGAAGGAAAAGGTTTGAGAGATGTCATGTAGGTAGAACTGACAAGGCTAGGCAGCTGCTAAATATGGAGGAAGGAAGTGGTCAGACAGAAGGAAGATTAGAAGATGATTGCTTGACTTATTCTGCCACAGTATATGTGGGGAGGGAGAGGACTGGGATAAAGCTATTTTTTAAAAAACTATAGCTGCCCAATGGAATATTCTCACAGAGTATCCAACTCCCCTTTAAAAATTAACTGCCAGGAAGGAATCGATGGCCACTATATCACAGGCCTTGTTCGATCTTAATTTCTCTCCTTGCCAGTGTTCAACACATCTAATGGGGGATTCCAACTGGAAGAGTCGGAAAAAGCCATACCGTAACAGCTTATACATGTCATGGAGATTATTACCCTGGGCTCTGGGTTTTCAAAAACTGTGCAGAGTAATCATGAGCTTGTCCTTATCTGACTAAGGTGCAAAGATCTGTCTGGGTGGTAGAAGTTCTAATCTAAGTAACATAGAGCAGACTCAAGTGAGCCATCAGGTTATAAAATTTTGTCATAGAAATTTTAAAAGACTTTACACTTCAAGGGAATGTGATATCCTTTGGTAGAGAGAAGATCCTTCATGTTGAAATTACAAATTCTTAAAGTGCCAAATAAAAAAAAAATACCTCCAACTTTCTAAAGGAAACAAGGGGAGAAATGCAGTTTGATATAGAACAGGTTGAATTGAGCCAAAAGTTTCTCTCAGAATAATCCTCTGTAAGATGGAGGATGTCTATATAAATGTGTCGACATGCCTACATCTTTGGGAGGAGAAAATATTTCACTGAGTTAAAATTATGAATTCCTAACCATTTTTGCTTTATTGTTTAATATCTAAAGTGTATGCCAATATGAATACATGTAATTTTGGATTTGGGCAATGAACAACGACAAAAGAATTAAAAGATAGTTACCCATTATATGCTTCAGAGACGCCAGCAAATGGCTCATTTCCACATTTAACAAAGAGAAGTGTGATACTCAGTATCAGGGCTAGTAGTGACATCAGCAGAGAAAACTTCATAATATTTTTGCAAGCCATTTTGAATTTGGACACAATGGCACCACCCAAAACTTGCCCCACTGCTGCTCCTGGAATTAAAACAACTCCTACAGAGAAATATGATATCAATAGTTAGAAAAGACAATATTAACATATCAAACAATTCACGCAAATAATTGGCAGACATCAAAACAATTATAAGGATGTGACCTAACAAGTCAAAGCATTCAAAGAATAGGATTTCACTTGTACATAGATTATGCAATAGTTTATATTCTTGTTGTTGGTTATGCTATGAAAGCTTAGGTAAAATGAAGGTGAATAATTATTTTTTATAATAGAGAATAATGCGTTGTGGTCCTTACTAATTTGGTTTTTAATGGTCAGATGCTTTTATTTATGGTATGGCTCTTCTTGTCCTAGAAAAGCTATGTTTCCATGACTTTAATCTCTACAACCTATAAGTTGTCAAGACTAAGGTATCTAAAGTTCTATCACATATGTAACTAGAAAAAGAAAGATCAGGTAAGTTATGCTATTTGGAAAAACAAGTAAAGAATAAGGAAGAAACATTACCTCCAAGTGTAGCTGCAAAGCTGGATGACAATCCAAATTGATTTTCTATGTATTTAGGCAAAAATGTAACAAAACCAGTAGTAACTGAAGCTTCTGCAGTAGCAGACAGAGCTAAACATATAAATACAGGATTTCTCAGCAAAATCTAAAGAAAGAAAGTAAAAAATAGAACATAATAAAAGAATGTGTTGCGATAAACAGAAAACTTTAAAAAGTAGTATTGTGAAATTTCAATTCTCAATGAGCATATTCTAACAAATTTATAAAAACTAAAATTAATTCCCTTGCTTTAAACATAAATATAGTACAGTCAAATACTATTTTTTTTATGTACTCATATACAAATGATCTAGACTCTTTCTTGAGAAGTCTCATCTTCTTCACCATCATAGCAACTATGGCCTCAATGTATTGAGTGAGAGTAATACAGAAGGAAATAGGTTCCCCGAAAGCAAGAAAAGAAGGAAAAAGAACAAGTATTTATTAAGCATTTAATATATGCCAGGCACTGCAGTAGGCACTTCACAAATAGTACCTCATTGTATCCTCACAACAATCTTGTAAGGGTGCTATTATAATCTCCATTTTACACTTGCAATAAACAAAGGTTAAGTGACTTACTGGGGTTACCCAGCTATTAACTCTCTGAGGCTGGATTTGAACTCAGGTCTTCCTAAGTATTCAGTTCTCTTTCTACTGTGCATTCTAGTTTATACTTTTATGTTCACCTGAAGTTTCTATAAAACTATTGCAGATTATATAAACTTGAGATTTAGAAGCAAATGAGAGGAGAGGAAGTGAAGGATCCAATTGTACATAGCTTTCTCAAGGAATTTAGACACAAAAGGAAGGAGAAATATGGGAAGATAAATAGTGGGGATGGTAGGATAATGTGAGGGCTTTCCCTCATACTTCACCCATCCCCCCCCCCAAAAAAAAGAAAATTAAGGCCATTTTCTAAGAGCTTCCTTTTCCCTGCTCATCTCACTTAAATGTTGTATCGGCAATTAAGGTGGGACCTTTTTTACTGTTTTCTCTTTTTGGAGCGCTTATATAATCAAGTGCCCCTGATGAGTCTGGCCTGTTTCTTTGATTAAATCAGGAGTCTTTGATGACCTGCTTACCTCAAGGGAAAGCCTAGCTTACATGGGTTTGAGTCACATGTTGTGACGCCCTTTGACCCTGAAAGGGTATATAAACTCAGAGGTTGGCGTTTTTCCTTGGGGGCTCTCACTCACTGGAAGAATGTTGGTGTGGAGACTCTAGGCAGCCACTGGAACCCCCCAGCTTTGAAGAAACCCAGATGTTGGTGCTTCTCTCTCTGGTAACTATTGGTGTATTGCTTGCACAGACAGCTAGAAGTCTGTCTGCTGATTTGTGTTTATTTGCTCTGTTTAAATAATTATGTTTGTAATTTCTATTTGTATTCTCTCAAGTTCAGGGTGCCGGCTTTTCCTCCTGAACTAAGTGAATGATATATCTATGTTTGATTAAAGGGAGATTGTTAACTCCTTAAAGTTGCTTTCCTTAGAAAAGCAGATCAAAAGAACCTGTGCTGACAGCTCTTGTTGCTGGTCTTCTTGGGTCTTACACCCCTACAGCAGCTGCTAGCCAAGTTTTTGATACAAATGTCTTCCCCCATGATTTTCTCTTTCACCCTGTCTCATATGAAGAGGTGGCCCTTTTCCTTACCAAAATGAAGCCCTCTCTCTCTACATGGAACTCTTGATGTCATTCCATCCCATCAGCCCCATTCTCTCTCTTTTCTTCAGCATCTCCCTACCTACTGGTTCCTTCCCTTTTGTCTGCAAACACACCCATGTCACTCCTCTCCTTAAAAAACAAAACAAAAACAAACCAAACGAAGAAAAAACAACTAAATTCTATTTTCCCCACAAACTATCTTCCCACATATCTCTTCTTTTTTGTGGCTAAATTCCTGGAGAAAGCCATGCAAAATCAAAATCTCCACTTCCTCTCTTAAACACTCTACAATTTGGCTTCCAACTTCAGCATTCAACTGAAACTACTATTTCAAAAGTTACCAAAGATCTTTTATTTGCCAAATTTCTTTTTCTCATTCCTCATCCTTCTTGATCTCTCTGCAGCATTTGATACTGTTGATCACCTTTTCCTCCTAGATGCTCTCTTATAACTCTAGGTTTTCATGACCCTGCTCTCCTGGGCACTTAGTCCGGTGCCTGGCACATAGCAGGTCCTATGTAAATGCTTAGTCCCCTCCTCTGTCATTTCCTGGATGTTCTTCCAGATCCCACAAGTAGCTCTCCTTGGCCCTTCTCCTCTTCTCCCTTTATATTGTCTTACTTAATGATCCCTTCATTTCCCACGGGTAAAATTATCATCTCTCTACAAATGATTCTCAAATCTATTTATTCAGCCTCTACCTCTCTCCTAACATCCAGTTTCATATCACAAACCTTCTATTGGACATCTCAAACTGGCTGAGCCAGGGATTGTCCAAAACAAAACTCATTATCTTTGTCCTTAAAAGCATCTCCTCTTTAGAACTTCCCTATCTCTACCAAGCATACCATAATCCTACCAGTCACCTAGATTCACAACCATACTGGTGTGGTCAACTCAACTTTAGTGCCATACTTTAGTGGTTCTATATTATCAAGAATCAAATAGAAAATCTTTTCAACTTTTAAATCCCTTCACAATCTGGACCCTTCCTAGCCTCTCCATCTTTTCCCACCCCAAACTCTATGATGCAGCAACACTGGAGTATATGCTATTCCTCTCATTTCATTTCTCAGGTTGGTGTATTTAAACCAGCTGTCACTCATGACTGGAATATTTTCTCTCCTCACCTATGCCTCTTGACTTCCTTTAAGACTCAACTCAAATCCCACTTTATGAAAGAATGCTTTCTTTTCTTAGTCCCTTCCTGTCCCACAAATGTTAGTGCCTTCCTTCTGGAATTACTTCCCATTGACATGACATATACCTTGCATATACATAGTTGTTATGTTTTCTCCTCTCCATTAGAATGTAATATCTTTAAGAGCAAAGACTATATTTTTGCCTTTCAAGTCCTGACACATAGTAAGCACTTAAAAAATGCTTGTTGACTGATTCTCTTCTCCAATACATTTCAAGCAATTGCAAAAATAATCTTTTTAATGCACAAGTGTGACCTTGTGGTTACTCTATTCCAAAATGTACATTGTCTTCCTAATATTTCCACACCTTGATAGACTCGTGATCTCACTGATGTGGGAACTTCCTCCATTCCTACAATAGGTTCCTCTCCATGTTTTTACATTCATCTTCCATTACAAATCTATTATACAATATACTGGGTAATCTTTCTCTAGTTTAATAATCCATGAATTCCAGTGCAACATTCTCGATGTCTGTCCAGACTCATCCTATGTAGCTAACCCTATTTTTTTTCTGATAATGCCATCATTGTTAACATGCTGCAGCCTGGGTGGGGCAGTACCAAGATGGCGGCTGGAAAGCAGGAATGTGCCTAAAGCTCCCCCCCAGTTCCCTCCAAACACCTATAAAAATGGCTCTGAACAAATTCTAGAGCTGCAGAACCCACAAAACAGCAAAGGGAAGCAGGGCTCCAGTGCAGGACAGCCTGGATGGTCTCTGGATGAGGTCTACCCCACATGGAGATGGGAGCAGAGCAGAGCAGAGCAGAGCGCAGCATGGGCTGCACCAGGACCAACCAGACTGGGAGACAGACAGAATAGGCATAGTGCCCTGAATCAGTGAGCTGTGGCAGTTACCAGACTTCTCAACCCACAAACACCAAAGACAACAGAGAAGGTTAGTGAGAAAAGCTGCTGGGAGCAAATGAAAGAAGTTCATGATCGGCCACCATCCTGGAGGCTGCAGAGGTGGTGCAGAGTATCCTGAGGCTGCTTCCAGAGCTACAGCTGCATACACACTCAGTTGGGTATATTATTCCACAGGAAAGTAAGGGGAATGGGATAAAAAAGGGGGGGGATGATAGAAGGGAGGGCAGATAGGGGGAGGAGGTAATCAAAACCAGACACTTTCGAAAAGGGACAAGGTCAAGGGAGAAAATTGAATAAAGGGGGACAGGATAGGAGGGAGCAAAATATAGTTAGTCTTTCACAACATGAGTATTGTGGAAGGCTTTTACATAATGATACACATATGGCCTATGTTGAATTGCTTGCCTTCTTAGGAAGAGTGGGTGGGAAGGGAAGAGGGGTGAGAATTTGGAACTCAAAGTTTTAAAAGCAAATGTTCAAAAAAAAAAAGTTGGTTTTACATGCAACTGGGAAATAAGATATACAGGCAATGGGGCAAAGAAATCTATCTTGCCCTACAAGAAAGTAAGGGAAAAGGGGATGGGAGGGAGTGAGGCGACAGAAGGGAGGGCTGACTCGCAAATGAGGCAATCAGAATATATGCCATCTTGGAGGCAGGAAGGGTAGAAATGGGGAGAAAATTTGTAATTCAAACTCTTGTGAAAATTAATGGTGAAAACTAAAAATATTAATAATAAAAATTTTTTAAAAAATTCTGCAGCCTATTTAAAATTAGATGTATTTTTATTTCCTTTTGTTTCATCTGCAATTTTAATTCTTCAAAAATCATAGTGAAATATAGGAATAATAATTCCTTTCTATATAGTTTAAAAAAGCACTTTACTCACAATAGCTTGGTTAGGAAGGTGGTACAAGCTGGGAAGGTAGCTCTTTTTTTGCTACAGATTAGTAGAATACACATGGGTAATTCCCAGAATTGAAACTTCTAATGATATACATTGGTATATATCTGCATATTATATTAACATTATATCTGTATCTATGTACAGAGACACGTATTGGTTATACACTCATGCACATTAGTGCATATAACCTATGTGTATATGTTTTTTGTATGTATGTATGTCTTGTGTGTGTGTGTGTGTGTGTGTGTGTCTGTGTGTCTGTGAGACAGTCACTGTAAATGGACACCAAGTTGGTCCAGAACTGAATAGGAGAGGAGCCTGGGTTATCCTTGAGTATTTGCAGTATTTCTTTGAGTAGAGAAGATAAATTATGCAAAATTTCTATTTACCTGAAGAGCAGCTGGAAAATCTTTAATGCTTTTCCCAAAATTCTTGTCTGTAGTCTTTGTGCCACTTTCATTCTGATGGGTCTGAGAAATTTTTCCAGCCTGTATTTCTGCTGTGCCTGCATAATGAGAAATGTATTTTATACCATATGTATGGTCTGTAGCTTTACTCTTTATGTATAACATTTACTTCAAAATAACATACTAATGGAGGGGTGGAGCCAAGATGGCGGCTGGAAAGCAAGGACTAGCGTGAGCTCCCCACCAAGTCCCTCCAAAAACCTATAAAAAAATGGCTCTGAACCAATTCTAGAACTGCAGAACCCACAAAATGGCAGAGAGAAGCAGGGCTCCAGCCCAGAACAGCCTGGATGGTTGCTGGGTGAGGTCTTTCAGGCATGGAGCTAGGAGTGGAACAGAGAGGAGCGGAGGCCAATGTGGGCCATGGACCAACCAGACCAGGAGCCAGGCAGAGCGGGCCCTAGTGCCCTGAATCAGTGAGCTGTGGCAGTTGCCAGACTTCTCAACCCACAAACACAAAAGACAACAGAGAAGAACTGCAGAACCCACAAAATAGCAGAGTGAAGCAGGGCTCTAGCCCAGGACAGCCTGGATGGTCTCTGGGTATGGTCTATCCCGCACAGAGCTGGGAGCGGAGCGGAGCAGAGCCGGACCAACCAGACCAAGAGCCAGGCGGAGCATGCCCTTGCACCCTGAATCAGTGAGCTGCAGCAGTTACCAGACTTCTCAACCCACAAACACCAAAGACAGCAAAGAAGGTTAGTGGGAAAAGCTGCTGGGAACAGAGTGAAAGGAGTTCCCGATTTGGCCACCACCCCCGGGGCAGCGGAGGTGGGGCAGCTACAGAACTACAGCTGCAGTTGCTTCCAGCCCCAGCCCCACCTGGTGGGAGGCATTAAGTGGCAGATCAGAGCAGGAGTGAAGAGCCTGCTGAAGATCTAAGTCCAGTCCAGGTTGGGGGTTCTTGGGGAAGGAGGAGTGCTGGTATGCCAGAGCTGGTGCATCCCCCTAAGCTTGGAACATAGTACTCTTTACTCTACAAGCAGTCATACCCCACTGAAAAACTCAAGAGTCAAGTAAGTTGGCTAGGCAGCAAAAACACACCCAGACTCAGTCTCAGACTTTGGAATCTTTCTTTGGTGACAAAGAAGACCAAAACATACAGACAGAAGAAGTCAACAAAGTCAAAGGGCCTACAACAAAAGCCTCCAAGAAAAACCTGAACTGGTCTCAGGCCATGGAAGAGCTCAAAAAGGATTTGGAAAAGCAAGTTAGAGAAGTAGAGGAAAAATTGGGAAAAGAAATGAGAAGGATGCAAGAAAACCATGAAAAACAAGTCAATGATTTGCTAAAGGAGACCCAAAAAATACTGAAAAATATACTGAAGAAAACAACATCTTAAAAAATAGACTAACTCAAATGGCAAAAGAGCTCCAAAAAGCCAATGAGGAGAAGAATGCCTTGAAAGGCAGAATTAGCCAAATGGAAAAGGAGGTCCAAAAGACCACTGAAGAAAATACTACCTTAAAAACTAGATTGGAGCAAGTGGAAGCTAGTGGCTTTATGAGAAATCAAGATACTATAAAACAGAACCAAAGGAATGAAAAAATGGAAGACAATGTGAAATATCTCATTGGAAAAACCACTGAGCTGGAAAATAGATCCAGGAGAGATAATTTAAAAATTATTGGACTACCTGAAAGCCATGATCAAAAAAAAAGCCTAGATACCATCTTTCAAGAAATTATCAAGGAGAACTGCCCTGATATTCTAGAGCCACAGGGCAAAATAGAAATTGAAAGAATCCACCAATTGCTTCCTCAAACAGATCCCAAAAAGAAATCTCCTAGGAATATTGTCACCAAATTCCAGAGCTCCCACATGAAGGAGAAAATACTGCAAGCAGCCAGAAAGAAACAATTTGAGGATTGTGGAAACACAATCAGAAAAATCCAAGATCTGGCAGCCTCTACATTAAGAGATTGAAGTGCTTGGAATACAGTATTCCAGAGGTCAATGGAGCTAGGATTAAAACCTAGAATCACCTACCCAGCAAAACTGAGTATCGTGCTCCAAGGCAAAATATGGACTTTCAATAAAATAGAGGACTTTCAAGCTTTCTCAGTGAAAAGACCAGAGCTGAATAGAAAATTTGACTTTCAAACACAAGAATCAAGAGAAGCATGAAAAGGTAATCAAGAAAAAGAACAAGAAAAAGAAATTGCAAGGGACTTACTAAAGTTGAACTTTGTTTACATTCCTACATGGAAAGATGATGTGTATGATTCATTATTAGGGTAGCTGAAGGGAATATGCATATATATATATATATATATATATGTATATATATATATATGTGTGTGTGTGTGTGTATACATATGTTTATGTATATACATGTATATGTGAGTGGGTATGTATGTATATATGTACGTGTATATATACAGAGAGAGAGAGAGAGAGTGGGCACAGGGTGAGTTGAAGATGAAGGGAAGAAATCTAAAAGAAATAAAATCAAATTAAGGCATGAGAGAGGAATATATTGAGAGAGGGAGAAAGGGAGAGATAGAATGGGGTGGATTATCTCGCATAAAGGTAGCAAGAGGAAGCAGTTCATTGGAAGAGAAGAGGGGGCAGGTGAGGGGGAATGAGTGAATCTTGCTCTCATCAGATTTGACCTGAGGAGGGAATACCATATATACTCAATTGGGTATCTTACCCCACAGGAAAGAAGGAGGAAGAAGATAAAAAAAGGGGGGAGATGATAGAAGGGAGGGCAGTGTTTCAACAATCTGGCTAGCAGCTTCTGTGGGAGTATAAGATTCACCCACAGCCAGCACCCAGAAAGCTGCCAACACAGGTTCTTCTGATCTGCTTAATTAAGGGAAGCAAGGTGAAGGGGTTGACAAACTTACTTTTAATTCAGCATTCAAATATCATTCAGTTAGTTCAGGGGAAAAATCCAGCACCCTGAACTTCAAAGCAAAAATGCAAATAAATTTCAAACATCAACAGACTTTGTCTGATTCAATCCCAACACATAGTTACCAGAGTTCAACAAAATCTCAACATCAGGGTTTACAAGCTGGAGGGCTCCTTAGCTACAGCTGCCCAGAGTCTCCTCATCAACACCATCTCCAGAGCCCTGCACAAATGGCTCTGTCCTCCCTTCTTATAGGGCTTCAGACATCAAACATCATCTGAATCACCAGAGCTCAGGCTCTGGTGATTGGTTCTTGAGTTGGCCTCTCCCTTTAGGACCCTGGGAGGTTCATATCCACATGAATTACATTAACACCTAATGGGGTTTGGCCCTGGGGCTTAGCACCTAGTAAAGCTTACTGAGATAAATTGAGTCACTCAAAGAAAACAAAGGCCATTCTGGTTACAGGCAGATGGGGGTGGAGGTAATTAAAAACAAACACTTTCGAAAAGGGACAGGGTCAAGGGAGAAAATTCAATAAAGGGGGATAGGTTAGGAAGGAGCAAAATATAGTTAGTCTTGTGGAAGGGTTATACATAATGATACACATGTGGCCTATGTTGAATTGCTTGACTTCTTAGGGAGGGGGGGTGGGAAAGGAAGAAAGGAGGGAATTTGGAACTCAAAGTTTTAAAAACAGATGTTCAAAAACAAACAAAAAAAAGTTTTAGCATGCAACTAGAAAATAAGATACACAGGCAATGGGGCGTAGAAATTGATCTTGCCCTACAAGAAAGGAAGGGAAAAGGGGATAGGAGTGGAGAGGTGACAGAAGGGAGGACTGACTGGGGAACAGGGTAACCAGAATATATGCCAACTTGGAGTGGGGGGAGGTAGAAATGGGGAGAAAATTTGTAATTCAAACTCTTGTGAAAATCAATGCTGAAAACTAAGTATATTAAATTTTAAAAAATTTTAAAAAAATAACATACTAACCAATCAAGTACTTTGGAATAATCCACAGCTCCAACCAAATGAGTGGTATGCATCATCTAGGCTAGGAGTGAGGAACCTGTGGCCTCAAGGCCACATGAGGCCCTCTAGGTCCTCAAGTGACTGAATCCAAAACTTCACAGAACAAATCCCCTTAATAAAAGGACTTGTTCTGTAAACCTTGGACTCAATCAAAAGGCTACATCCAAGCACCACATGTGGCCTCATGTCTGATTCTTTGTGACCCCATTTGGGGTTTTCTTGGCAAAGATACTAGAGTGGTGTGCCATTCCTTCTCCAAGTCATCTTACAGATGAGAAAACTGAGGCAAACAGGGTTAAGTGACTTCCCCAGGGTCACACAGCTAATACATATCTGAGGCTGACTCCAATGCAGACACTCGATCCATTGTGCCAACTAGCTGCCCTAAAGCCAGTGCTGGAGGTCATACTTTGTATTGTACATACCTGCTCTTTAGATCTACTAGATGACCTTTAGAAATATCAACTATAATACTATACTCGAGACTATATGAGTATCTGAGTAAAGAGTCATAGATCTAATGCTGAAAGGGCTAGAAGTCATCTAGCCCAACCCTGTTAGTTGGGAAACAAGAAAATTATGTCCCAAAAAGTTTCAGTGACTTGTCCAAGATAACACAAGGAGTAAGTTGGAGAGCCATACGAAACTCTCTTCAACCCAACTATGTACTCAGTCTTAACCCCTCTTTTTTTTGATAGTCTTTTTATTCTTTTCAAATATCTCTTCCTCTCTTTTTAACTTCATGTGCACAAGAATATACAATTTCAAGAAGTTCCAACTTAGGAATGAGACCAAATTTTACAAATAACAGTTATTTCACAACAACGCTTATAATACTCGTACCATGATCTTCATACAAATAAGAAACTTAAGTTTCAGCATGGAAGGCAGAATGAATTTTCCAGTGTGGTATCTTGGCTAGTGGGCCAGACTCAAAGCCAGGAAGATCACGGTTCAAGTTCTACCTGTGAGTGACATGCTATGTGACTCTGGCCAAGGCACTTAACTTTTCAATGCACCAGCAACTTTTTAAGTCTAGAAGTTATGAGAAGGTGCTAATCTATACTGACAAAGGGAGTTTCTTCATCCAGGAATTTTTTGTACCAATGAAATTACTGGTCAACTTCTTATTCTTACACTTAAATAAATATACCTTCTATAACAATAAAAAAAATTTCCTTCAGTTTAAAGAACCACTTTTGAGCACTTACCTGGCAAATGCTTTGGAAAGTAAGAAAAAGGCATAATTAAAGACCATGCCAAGAACCAGCACAAAATAAACCCAATCCACCATGCACCCAGCCAGCGGGGATCATCTTCAGTGATAAAAGTTCTTTAATGGGGAAAAAAAAATAATTACTTATTTTCTTAATAGAAACATACTTAGTATAATTAAAGCTTTATAATATTTTACAGTGTAAATTACTATAGTAAAATTATCCATAAAGAAAAAAAGCTAAAACTATTGCATTTTAAATGACAAATTTTATATGATGTTCCAAAAATATTTAAAGACTACAAGCTCTTTAAATATTGGCATCTCAGTGGCAGAATTATATAAAAGTAAAATATCACAAGACAGCTATCATATTGACCTAGGCTGAATTTTCCCCTAATAAGGCCTGCAAAAAGCCTATGCCTTATCAAAGGTTCTCAATATGATTACTCAGAATCAGACTATGTTTGTTGGAAGGGATCTCAGCAGCCATGTAGTACAACCCATATGCGAAGGTTAAAAGCTCTATTACAGTACATCCAAAAAGTGGTCACTTAACCTCTGCTTGAATACCTCCACAAAAGAGGAAACTACTACCTCTGAAGGCAGCTCATTCCATTTTTGGACATTTCTAATGGTCAGCAAATTTGTTCAGACGTGTGATGTAAATTTTGCTTTTTGCAAATTCTATTGCTTGCTCCTGGTTCTTCCCTTTAATGCCAAACAATATATCTAGTCCTTCCTCCACATACAAATTTTCAGATATGAGAAGATAGCTATCATGTCCCTACTATCTTTTCTTCTCCAGGATCAACACACCCATTCCTTCAATCATTCCTCATCTGACATGGAATCAAGGTTGTTCACTATCCCGATTTTTGTACCCAAATGTATGACTTTACATTTATCCCTAACGAATTTCATTTTATTAGATTCAGCCTAATGAAAATTTGGGGCAAGGGGTCCTGACTCTATCATCCAATATATTATCTATCCTTCCCAGCCTTGGGTCATATACAAATTTGATAAACATGCCTTCTATGGTTTTTTCCAAGTCATTTAGGGGCAAAAATGCACACATGTATGTTCATGATTAATTCATTGTTCCTCAGTCTTATGCAGTCTCCTCAAGCTGCTAACTTAAACCTTGATGGACTCCACTTCCCTCAGCCTTTCCTGTCTTCTGTTTGGAGGGCAGAGTAGCAAACTCCTCCCAATGCCTTTCTTTAAAGAGGGCAGAAACTACACTCAGATCATTCCGCTTTGTATCTGCTACCCTGAGTGCTTTCAGCTCCATGAAACGGAATGCCCCCTACTATCCCATTCTCCTCCCCCCTTTCCTGCTTCTTTTTGTGTGTCTCCCCCGTTAGATTGTAACCTTGTTAAGGGCAGGGACTAGCTTTATTTTTTATTTATTGTATCCCCAGCACTTAGCACAGTACTGGGATTCGGTTGGATTGGATTGGAGTGGGATAATTAGAAATTAAAGGATAGTTGGAAATGAAGGATGCAGTTTTCCAGGAGATCCAAGATTCTATTAGTATAAGAAGATGGAGAAGTTGTAAAGTGAAGAATGAAAAAAAATCTGTTATGAGTAGAATAGGTTCAACAGAAGGGGAAGTCAGAGAAAGCTATGTAAGCACTATAGAGGGCCTAGACTTGAAATGGATAGCAATGAAAGTAGGCACAGGAGAGGGAAAAGGATCTTCCCTTTAGCCTGCATTAACTCTGAATCATGAGGATGAGGAGAGAAGGAACAAAGAAATTGTCTGTCACTGAATAAGAACCAGTTTATCAGGGCCTCTTCCTTATAGTGCCTTGCAATGCCTGGACCTCAAAGTCTCTGTCTCCCAGAGACCTAGGATCCTCCCTGCCACATCCACTCCCCAGAATGTGCTATGAAAAGACGTAGGCCTTTGTATCCTTGATATGAGTTTCTAAAAGCTAATCAGCATCCTTCCACCCCCACCTCCAAGTCTCATCCCTGCCTCCCATCACCATCCCAAAATTAAGACTCAGGATCTGTGATTGCTAAGGGTATCCTTCAAAATGGCCTGTCTATTGCCCTGAGCAAGAGAGGGTGAGTGAGGCCTTGGGTACCACTCTTCCCTTCATAGGAGGACCGCTGCTGCCCTCTAGTACCTGGAGGTATTATCATAGTCTGGAAAATTCTTCACATACAAGGTTTTTGTCTCGGTAGATAGTTAAGGCTAATTTTTTTTTCCAGTAATTATGTATCCTATTTAGAAAGCTTTGAAAAATTCAGAGACTTGATGCAATCAGCACAATGTCATTAGCAAATAGGTACATCTGGAGAATCTCACCACCTTTAAGTAATTCTGCTTCAATTAATCAACTCAGCTGGACTTATAGTGCTGCTAGTTATATTTCTGTCACCCTGGCATATATCTCACATGATATTAAAGCAGGGAATTGTCAAAGTTCTCCTTTTTGTTACATCTTTCAAAGAATCTTCTGTGACTTTGACTCATATAGAAGAAAAACTTTTTTGGCTTCAGTCTACTGATTCAAATGCTTTTCTATAGTGCATAAACAATAGGCATAGTGAAATCTCATATTCTCTATACCTTTCAGTCAATTGTATGAGTAGAATGACATGGTTTATTGTAGGATATTGTTTGAAGGCCTTCCAAGAGATGGTAGAAGATTAGAAGTTTTAACTCAAATGACAAAAACAGCAAGAAGCAATGGAGGAATTAGAAGTTTAAAGAAAGCTGGGCACAAGAGCCAATTAAGTCAGATCATCTCAAGAACAGTCAAGGATAAAAAAAGGAGAGCAGACACAGTGGGGGGAAAAAGACCTATTTAGGTTTCCATAACAACCTTTTTTCTCCACTGATGGCAATGGAGCCAATACCTTTGGATTCTAAGATTAGTTTCCAGTGTTCAGCATAATGAAATAAAAATGGCACCAATGAAAAGAAGGATGTATAGCACAGCCAGACCAGAATAAATACACATATAGATGGTTTGTTATTATTGCTGATACAATTTTGAGGGCACAGAAGCATCAAACTTGATTGACTATATTTAAAAGAGGGGAATATGCCAAACTGTGGAGGGAGGGAGAGAGGGAGGGAGTGGGGGAGAGCAGATAGGTAGGTAGTATTTTTACTGAGAAAATGTCATCAAAAATACTAACAAGCCACTGACTACTTTTTAATCTCTCCAAATTGGGCTGCTCTATACATGTACAGTGAAAATCCTGGTGAAAATGAAAAAGAAATAGGAAAGTTTCTGTTAACTATATTCTATAGCAAGTCATACCTACCTAGTTATACAACTGACTAGGTACAGAGTAGAAGTCCAGCCATGTCCTTCCCCTACCCAGGAACCAGCTCTGGTTCAATATTACCTCTAGAACAAAATATGAACTCACCAACTTAAGAGTTAAAGCCTAAATTTCCAGATTATTTCACATGACTCTCCTTCATGAATTCTCCATTCCAACCTAACTGCCCTGCTTGATATTCCCTGACTCAGTCTGTATTCCATTTCCTTCCTCTACTATACCTCTGCATAGGCTGTCCCATATGCCTGGAATGCACTGTTATCCTTACTTCTATCTCTCAGAATCCTTAGCTTCCTTTCTGGCTCAGCTTTCTTGATGCCCCTAGAGTTATCTCCCCCCCCCCAAATTATATTGTAGTGGCTTATGTTTGAATATTATATTCTTGTACTCCCCTAGTAGGCTGTAAGCCCTTTGAAGGCAAATGATAAGGGTGCGGGGGGGAGGGGGGGGGCAGAGGGCTGTCTTCTTATGTCATAATATCCTGAACACAGAATTTACTAAAAGTTGGAACATGGGCTGGAATGCATTTGAGGAATTAGGCAGTTTTCAACAACAGCAAGCTTCTGTTTGAAACCAAAATTCATCATTTTAAAACCAATACTCTTTTTGGTAATGTTATGTAGCATCAAATCATAGAATATCACAATCTCTGAAGAGTCAAAACTGCAGGTCACATGAAGGGATATGGAGAGGCACTTGGTGAATGTAAATATGCTTCAAGATATTATCGATGTTAAATTTTGTACAGGAATGGCACAAAATTGAAAAGCTGTATTATATAGAAAAAGTGGGTGGACTGGTCATGCACCAAGAACAAAGCTGAACAGATAGATGGGCATGCTGTACTAGAACCCACCTAATGTTAAGCAACCTGGACAAATGACCTTAGCATGCTGGGAGGATGTTTTGTGGATGGAACACTTAGGGGACTACACGGATAAAAGTCCCACAAGAAAAGAATATATGAATGGACCAGAAACCAGTGATATTGAGAAAGTATAAGATTTCTGGTATCAAAACTTATGAAGAAGGAAAACAATTTTTACAAGTTTAAAAAATACATTGACTTGCCTTTTCCCCATATCAGAATCTATATAGATTTTTAGCAGCTGTCCTCCCAACACATATCCGATAGCAGGGCCTAGGACTGACATAGAAAATCCAATTCCTATGAAAAACAAAAGACAACATGAAAACATGCCTAATTTGTTTTTTCAAAATGCATTATAATGTGAAGAATGTTTTATGGTACAACAAGTGTGAAATTGCATGGGGATTAAATTCACAACAAAAATAGGTTTAACTTTTTGTTTCATGCACATCACTTTGAAAATCCCTCTGTGGGTTTTAATAAATGGCATTTATTAAAGCATTTGTTCAGTTAGCAAGCTATTAAGCTATAGACATAAGGCCAAAACAGCTAGGAGATGTAAATGTACCTGATACTTATGATTACGAGGATTTGGCCCTACCTTTGCATCTGCCCATAAATCTACTACTGTGAATGATGATTACTTTTTCTGTGTTCAACTACATTTGAAGAAAACAGCACTCTAGGAAAAATCCTTTCACAAGAAAATACTATTTTTTATATCTGTATCAATATATTTAAATCTACATTTGTATCTATGTTGATAGATCTATACCTATATACATGGTCAGATGGACTGATAGAGATAAAGAGATCAATGCAGATATATCAGGTTTCTGTTTGCAGAGCCTAGAGATATGGCTCAGATAAAAGATTCAGTAGAGTGTTTGTTTCTCCTAAAATGGTTGGAGATATGCTGGAATGTCTAACAGTCCTGCACCAACAACCCAGGGAAGAAAAATAGAGAAAGAAGCGGTGAAGCAGAGATAAGAAAAGAGAAGAGAGTTAACTGCTACCAGGCTATTCCTTCCTGCTAGCCTCGCTAGGGACAATCTTATATATAGCCTTCTGTCTGCCCTGCTAAGGCCAAAATATATTCTCATTAGACAAGTCCCTGCTAACAGCAGTAGCTGCTGTTTCAAAATAAAAAATACATAAGAGTACTTGGGAAATTGGAATACATGCAAGAAAATACAGTGTATAAAAAGGGATGTTATGATATTCTTAATTAAACTCTGAGGTACCTTCGATCATTAGATCAATGATGTCCATCATCTTTTAACGTAACTAGAATTCAGTGGATATTATACTAACTAAACAGCTCTTAAGAAATATCTTTTTGTTATGAAAATTCATAAATTATAAACAATTATGCAAGTTTAGTTTAATGGGAAAGATCTGCCTGAAACATTACTAACCTTTTTTACTAATACTTATATATTTATTTACAATGCATATCAAACAAAAAGCCATAATGGGTCAATTATATTAGAACACAAATTCACCTATATAGAGAGATGACTTATGTGTGGGAACACTCTCATCAATAAAGGCTGTTCCTAGTGTGTAAAGAGGGGTTCCTCCTACTCCCAGCAATAGCTGTCCCAAGACAAACATATAAAGGTAGTTAGAAAGGTTGGAGGTGGCATCCTTGCAACTGCTGACGTTTCCTGTTGCTGGGCAAGTATCTGGAAAAAAAAAAGGAAAGGAAAAGAAATTATGATTTGCAGAAACTTGGTACAAGGTGTTCATTTAAAACACATCGTTTTCATGAATTTTTCAAAGTCTGTAATTATTTTCCCTACTGAAATTAAATTTGGCTATATTCAACTACAATTTGAAAAGCATCATGATTGGCCTTAGAGTTAGGAAAAACATAATCAAAACCAGCCATCAATATTTACTAGCCGCACGATCATGTGAAAGACAGATAACACCTCTGAACCTCAGTTTGTTCATCTGTAAAATAAGGTTGATGATACCTGAAGGTACCTCAGAGGTTAGATGTAATGATCAAATAAGATGGTATAGGGGCAGCTAGGTGGAGACAATCAGGGTTAGGTGACACAGCCCTATTTGCTTTTAACAAGATAAATGGAGGGTAAACATTGCATTGGGAATCAATGTTATCTTACTCTTCAATTAAAATATTTCAATTTCATTCTGTATTTTAGAAATTTCATGGCAAAATAATTATTGAATTTTCATTCTAGAAAAAGCATTCCTAACAATAGTTATAATGGTAGGTGACATTTAGAGTGTCCCAGAAGTGTTTAGATTAAAATAAGCTGACTCTCTGTGTAAATATTTGGGGGGCAGGGGGGGAAAGAGGCTGTTGAAATATCTAGGGATCCAGTATTTTTTGTTGTTTTTGTTGGCATTGTAACATATTAAACAATGGGCAAGAAATACGTTGAATAATAAGTTATAGAGAGATTGAAATCTGCAACCTCCTTTCAGATTTGTGGGATCCAAATTTATCATCCAGTTTAGATCCTGGTGGCGGTTTCCTATCGACCTTCTGGGACATTCTCCTTCCTTTTTCAATGAGATTAGTGCACGGCTTATAGTCTTTCCCTCTTCTTTCCTGCCACTGGGGGGTTCCAATAAATATAGGGTTTATTTATCTTATGCTATTAAAGTTTAAAATAGCACTAAGACTTTTGGAACAACATGAATAGTGCTACCCCATCAATTATTCTAGCTTCGGAGTTCCTAAATCTACTCAGTTGCAATGACCTACTCTTCAAAGTCACAGACAAGAGGCCAGTTCTGGAACTTCCATATCAACATTATTATGTACTTTTAAAAAAAAAAAGTTGTACACAATAAAGATTCATGGATTAACAAAAAAATCCTCTTTTTTCTATTCTTTCTTGCATAAACAAAGGTCAAGTTTGTTTCTATTAGTCAATAACAATAAAAATAAAGTTTAAAAAAAAGGAAATCTAAAAATTAGGACAAAAGCAGAGAAAAGGAGTTGGGAGGACACTAAAGATAATCCCCATCTTCATAACTTCCCATCACCACGACCCCCAGCCCCCACCCTGAAGTAACCAGGCTGCAGTCCGTAGTGCAAAGTAGATGTATCTGAAGTCAAAGGACCTGAGGTAAAACTTCAACCTCTGCTCTTTTATACTTTGGGGTACAAATGAAGAAGCACTTATCATGTGCTTCCTGTGTTCCAGATACTAAACTTAGTGCTGTTGATGCAAAGATAAAAGTGAAACAAACCCTGCCCTCAAGGAGTTTATGTTCTAAGGATGGACAAGGTAGTATAGAGGAAAAAGCAATGGATTTGAAGTCAGCAGAGCTGATAGAAATCCTTCCTCTCCCACCAACTACCAGTGAAATGTCACTGACAAATAACCTCTAGGAGCCTTGGTTATCTCACTTCTAAAACGAAGGCCTAGAGCTAGATAATCTCTAAGGTCCTTTCCATCTCCAAATCTATGATAATAAGGGGAGAAAGTACATATAGGAGAGTGGGGAGTAGGAAAGAATGTTTCTGTCTGGAGAGTCACAGGAGTGGCAAGAGTGTTCCAAAAGCAAGAAAGTGAAAAGGAAAGGTTAGTATAAAGGTATGAGAAGCTGTCCTGAGATATCCTGAGTAGATGGATTTTTTAAGTTTGGTGTGAGGGCCTAGATTCTTGCTTCTAGGAAAGAAGTCGTGGTCTCTGGTCTAGATGGGGCTGTTCATGTTGGGAGAGGGAGGGGTGAAGGTGGAAGGGTCAGGGACAGAAAATCACTTAACTAAGCTGGACCTCAATGTTATCTGTCAAATGTAAGCGTCAGCTCTGATGATCTCCTAAGGTCCCTTAGGACCTTACAGCTCTACATCTATGACATTGTAGTCTATTTCATTGTAGATTTTATACTGACGCTGTTGTAGAAGGAGTCAGCAACCACGGCCAGGCCAAAAGAAACTGAAGCAATGATGCTCAGTTTACAGTTGGGAGTCCAACAATAAGCATATTCAGGGCAGCAAGTTGTGGTGAGATATAAGGAATAGGAAGATTCATAATAATGCTGATGAATTAAATTGGGCTGGCCCAGGTTATTCACCAGAGTAAGACCCAGGTGATCCTCTATGGCATGGAAGAATCCCACTGCATCGTCTAAGTTTTCCTAGGAGAAATAGTTCTGATGTGAGTCTGTTTCTAGGTTTCTCACCCACAGTACTAGTCAGCAGGTAAGTAGCTGGGGGAGGGGGGACGTCCCCTATATTCCTTTGCCCCAGTTCTCTGGTGCCTGGTGGCCACACTGGTGTTACCCTCTGCCCACAAAGAATCACTGTTTGGGTAAAGAATGACTCTGTGATGAGAAGGCCTTTCCCAGACAACTTTGGCTTTCATTTCTAAGAAGTTTGTTCGGATACCTACAGTGTTACCCTAAGGGTCAGAGGCAAAGTCAACATATTTATTAAGAGATGGCTGCATGCAGATACAAAGAAAGGAATGACAATCTTTGCCCTCAAGGAACCTACAATCAAAAGAAAGAAGACTAGAGCCACAAAAGGAAATGAATGTTTACCATCAAATCTGTGTTATATAAGAGGAAATAGAGACAAAAGGCTTACTAGATCTCCCAGGCAAATCATTAACATAGGATCTTTTAAATTCAGAGTCTCCGTAGGGATTCTCACTAAACTCCATTTCCTTATATAAATAGGAAGAATACAACCTTTTCCCCAGAACAATACAAAACTCTTTGTATGGTTAAAACCTAGTTTTTCTCTACACGGATTAAATCAGATGCTCTTAGATAAGTTACCTGGTGCTTGCTGAAATGTGAACTACATCAGTTCACTAAAGTACTCCTGACCACAAATTTTATAAAACTTTGCAAAACATGCCAAACTCAAAAACTAAAGTATTTCCCAGATAGGTCCAAAAGAGGTATGCCTTTTAATGAAATTGATGTCTTCCTGAAAAGCTACTTGTAAATAATTTTTTTCTAAGTAGAATCATTTATTTTTAGAGCTGAAAGATACATTAAGAATCATTCCAATCAAATACCTCACTTTACAGATGTAAACAGGCTCAGACAAGTGAAGTGATTCACCTAGGTCATCCAGTTTTGTTTTGTCTTTTATCAGAACCAGATATCCTCACTCCAGTCTAATTTTCTCTCTACTTCAGTCGTTCACTATACTATTTAAAGTGTGACTAATTTTTTAAAAATTAACTTTGTGATGAATCATTCTACTATACAGGAAAAATGCTTTTAGCAAAATAAGTAATCCTTAATTGCATATGCTTTGCAAATACGGATTTTCAAAAAATCAAGCTCCTTGAAAGTCATGCATTCTTATGATACTATATATATATAAATATAGATATAGATATAAACATATATAGTAATCAAGTAATCTTGATTACTACACACACACACAGCAAGATATTATGTCTGCTCTAGAATAGTTCAGGTTTTTCTTAACACCTGCTTTTTCCTTGATTACCACATTCCCATAAATGTCCCTAAAAATATCAAAATCAATACAACTAATTTTGTTTTCTTATTCTTAAGTGAAATTTTACAGATTTGGGAGTTTGGGGGATAAATTTAACAAGCATTGTTTTACTTATGCTAATATTAGAAAAGGATTTCACAATACAATGATAAAATTGAATATCAGGATTAAGTAGTAATTGGCATTGCTTAAGGATTTACTGACTGATTCACAAAATAGTTATAGCTTTTTTTAAATTTTCAAAGCATGCATCTAGATTTGTGAATATGCCCATGCATATGCCTCTACATTCATACAAATGCATGCAATAATCTAAACTAATCTTAAAAGATACAGCCAGATACTTTTAATAGTTGTCATTCTATTCTCCTTGATAACCTGTGAGAAACTAATTATTTCCTTCCAATAATAATTTACATATATGCAAATATATTCACACACATATGAATATATAAACATTCAATTTCTCATGCACTGAAATTTGAAACATTATGATGACTGACCACAAGAGGGAGCTCCCACTTCATATAACATCATGCTTTTAAATCCAAAATTTAATATGGTGAACTATCTTTTATTAAGAAAGTTTGTCCATGTTGTTGCTGTTTGTCCTTCTTTCTTTTTTTTGTTGTTAAATTTAATTTTTTTTTATTTTTAGTTAACAACACTCGGTTCTACATAATTTTGAGTTCCAGATTTTCTTCCCTCCCTCCCCCCATCCCTCCCCAAGACGGCATGGAATTCCATATAACTTCCACGTATAACTTCGCATTGAATTAATTTACACACTAGTCAAGTTATGGAGAAGAATTATTTGTCCTTCTTTCTTGAAGAGGATCATGACATGAGGAAGGTGATCCCATGACTTGCAAGTGAATTGAATTTAAGTGAGGGAAAGGGGTACAAAGTCACCAGTCTCACTCTCTCCTCCTCTTGGTCCAGTGGCAAGCTATATATATATAGATCAGGATGACTAGAGAAGACCCCAGATGCAGTGAGAGACCTTACCCTTGTAAATACTACCAATAAGAAAGACCTATAAAAAATAACGTTGGGTCTGTATACTTCAAATATGTTTACAGATTCAATCTCATTTGAAATGTGCTTTTATTTTTCTACTTAAACTATTTAGCTCAGTTCTCCTGGTTGGGGTACCATTAATCGCTGCAATGCAGAAAGATAGTTAACCAAAATTTGTTCCTCATTAAAAGTTACAAATGTCTTGAAGAGAAGTTTTGAGAAATGTATTGCTATTTAAGAAACACCAAGTTAAAATAAGAATACTTGCTTTTTACATCCAAACAAGAGTGGAAGTATATCCTTAACCAAACAAAATTCACTTTTGTAAAAAGATATTAAAAATCTATTTTATTTCTCTCGAAATATTGTGAATTTTTTTTCTAAAGCCCTTTCTACAACACAAGTAAAAAAGGCCTTTCATTAGGTAAATAGATCAAGGATAACCAGAAAAAAAAATTTTTTTTAAATTATCTCTAGTCTTTCCCCATCCTGGTAGGTGACCAAGATTTGAACCCATCCAAATGTAACCCCCTTCCTTTATTCCTTGAAAGGATTACATTAGGACCAACTGAAGTACTTTCTTCCCTATTGTTGTTGAGTCCTATCCAGGAGGTAGGAGAAATTTCTGCAGGAGAGCAGGACAGAAGGAAAGGGGTAGGACAAGTGTCTGGACTTGAAACAGAGCTCAACACCATCCCCCACACCAGCCTCCTACCAGCGCCTCAGATACCCAAACTCCATAAATCAACTGGTAGCTTTGTTGTTCAGTCACTTCAATTGTGTCAGACTCTTCACGGCCCCACTTGGGGTTTTCTTGACAAAGATACTAGAGTGGTTTTGTCGTTTCCTTCTCCCTCTTATTTTACATATGAGGGAACTGAGGCAAACAGAGTGATCAGGTGACTTGTTCAGGGTCACACGGCTAATAAGAGTGTTCCTGACTCTAGGCATATTAAAGATCTTTTCTTCCTCTATATTATTTCATTTGGTGATCTCATGAGTTCCCAGGGACTCAAATATTCTCATATTTGCTTATCTAGTCCTACATTCTTTCCTAATCTCATTTCAAACTCATATCTCACCTTAAAATCATCATGTCCAAAACTAATTATCTTTTCCCCTCTGACCTCCCCTTCTCCTAACTTTCCAATTACTGTTGAGAACACTACCGTAATCTCAGTCACTCAGTCTCTCAACTAGGTGTCAAGGACTCACAGTATTCATATACAATCTGTTATGAAGGCCTATGGATTAAGCCTTTGTTACATCCCTCACATTTGATCCCTTCTCTCCTCTGACAAGGCCTCTTTGGTGCTAGCCCCCATCACGCTTAGCCTAGCTTATTCCAATAATCTGATGGTTGGTCTTCCTGCCACAAGTCTCTCCCCACTCTAGTCTATCCTCTACTAAACTGTCAAAGTAACCTTCCCTAAAGTTCGGGTGTGTCAGACACACATACCTCTCTATCATTAAGCTCCAGTGGCTGCCTATCACTTCCATAATCAAAATAAAATCCTTTCTTTGGCATTCAAAGTCTTTCATAATCCCCGCCCCCTTTCCAGTCTTCTTATGCCCACTCTCTTCTAATACATTCCTCCCCTCCCCCCAGATTTACAGATGGAAGAGACCTCCAATCACCTAGTAAAAGTCTTTCACAATTTAAAGATGTAGAAATTGAGGCCTAGAGAAATGACTTACTCAGAGCTAAGATTTGAAATCACGTGCAGATGGGATTCTTTCTGCCGTAACATACTACTTGTACACAAGAGGCACACGAAATGGAACACAGTAGCAGAGTGATCAATAATTCCCACACAAACTACTGGGGTTAGGATTCAATAATTAAAAAATATTTCTTGGAATGTACAAATAAGTTATATACAAGACAATTTGAAAATAACTGAGAAGGAAGGCATTAAAATTAAGAAGGGTTGGTTGGGAAAGGCTTCCTCTAGATTAGCAGATGGGATTTTAATTGGGACTTAAAGGAAGCCATTGATGGCAGAGATGAGACCTGGAGGAAAGCCAGAGAAGACGTCCAAAGCTGATAGATGGGAGTGTCTTGTCCATGAAGCATCAAGGAGGCCAAGTGTCACTGGATCTAAGAGTACATGGGTACTAAGGCGTAAGAAGACTGGAAAGGTGGAAAGAAGACTAGGTTAGAAGGGCTTGGCAAGCCAGAGGATTTTGTATTTGATGCTTGAGGCAACACAGAGTCAATGTTGAGATTACTGAATAGAGGGTGACATTGTTGGACCTGCACTTTACAAAAAATTAGTTGGGTGGCTGAATTTGGAGGGTATATTCTAGTCAGGAAAAACCTGAGACAGGTAGAACCCTTTTCAGGCTACTGCAATAATCCAGGTGTGAGGTGATGAGAGCCTGTACCAGATTGGTGGCAGCAGCAGAGAAGATAAAGCAACATATTTGAGAGATATTACCAAGATGAAATTGTCAGGACTTGGTAAGTCAAGAAAGGTCTTGGTAAGTCAAGAAAGGTCAGGAAAAAAAATTTAAGATAAAAGCTAATTTTTTACCTTTGGAGCATAGTGGAAGAGGTGAGTAGATTTAGGTGACTTGTCCAAGGTCACACAGGCAGTATATATCTGAGCCAGGATCCTATTTCAGGTCCAGACTCCAAATTCACTCTATCACATTACTATGTTTTTCAAGGTTAGAGTCACTTTTCAAATACCTCAGTTTAAAATTCAAAGAAGATATATGCAATTAAATATATTGTACCATCAATCCAGAAAGGAAAGGAAGTTTAGAGGCCATCTTGTACCCCTGCATTTTGCATATGATGAAACTAAAGTTCACTGTTGAGTATTTGCCCAGGATAAGACAGTAGGCAACAAAGAAAGAATCTGAATTCAGATCATATTAATTAGTATTTGTTGTATAGGACAGTGTACTTGACTCTACGTGCAAGATGATATGCAAGAAATGGCATGATAAGATGCCAAAAACAATAGTGTTTCAGAACTGTAAATTAGCTTATTATGACAAATGACACCATTCCACTTGGCTGATCATGTAACACAAGCAGACAACATTAAAATGCCAAACATAATTTTCTCCAACTAGTTCTGTAACATGAAACGTGTTATTGAACTTCTTGTTAAAATAATAAAGATGTTACAAAGAGCGTTCAGTCCATGTAAAGCACAGTGAAGTCTACCTTCGAGAACTGGAATTAGTGATAATGCTTCACTGACAGTTCAACATTCCATACTACAAACCAGAAATGTGAGAAGTGCCATTTACACCTAATGGTGGCCAATAGAATATCATTCCATGGAAACAACAGTATGCTTAGGAGATATCATTGTTCCTGGGCTGTGCTATTTGAGTGGAACAAGTGAAGACCTCTCATAAAAAGGACAAATTGAATAAATAGGAATAAATAAGATAGTAAGGCCTCTCAGGAAATCTAAACTTCAGCTTTCTACTTAAGTTTTTCTGTAAGACAAGTTAAGTGACCATGGGAAGACAAGTTAGCAACCGCAGGATCCTCCGAGAATAAAATAGGACACAGGATGCTCACGTCCTGTGTATTTACCTAAGGGCGAGAGGCCCAAAAAGAAAGAAGGCTAGAGGTGAATAAGTCAGCAACCGTAAAATCCTCTGAGAATAAGGATAGGACACAGGATGCTCACCTCCTGTGTATTGACCCCAGGATGAGGGACCCCTGGCTCAGAAGAAGAATGGATGAAAAGCCGGAAAGCCAGGTGCAATGTAGATGTGCAAGACCAGTTAGGTATAAGAATGATGGGAGACAAAATGTAAGGGTGCTGGGGGATATCCGTCACAGATGTAAAGGTGATGGGAGGCATCCATTGCAGAAGCAAGGGTGGTGGGAAAGACTAGTTTGCCACAGGTGTGAAGATGAGATAACCAACAACTGGCTTCTGCTTGTCACAGATAACCAAACCATGTGTTCATTGTCATTGTCACTGAGGTAGATTTTTATCACTTAAGATGTAAGAATGGTGCCTCACCTGCTTGTCAAAAATAACCATACTATTTGTTCTTTGCCATTGTCACCGGGTAGATGTATAGCATCCAGATTGTACCCTCAAGGCTTGAGTCTTCAAGCTGAGAGGAAGGAGGTCGGGAGGGGGAACTGTGGTTAGGGATCTATACAAACACCCCAATTTTCTGTGTCCAGTGCGCTCTGACATTGAGAGGTGCCTGAGCTGCCCTTTCCCACGGGATCGTAATAAAATTTCCTTTCTACTTTCACCTTGAGATGTCTCTGCTTTAATTCTTTAATTTGTAAATCTGTGCCACACATATTGGTTTTTCAAACTTTTAGACAATTACAAAGAAATACAGTGGTCAAAATACGTACAAAATGAATCATAACAAGAATAAGCTCCCATTTGGGCCTATATGCCAAAGAAATCATTGATAAATATAGCAGTACTTTTCGTGATAGCAAAAAAAAAAAAAAAAAACACAACTGGAAACAAAGTAGAGACACATCGACTAAAGAACGGCTAAACAAATTGTGATACATGATTGTGATGCAATAATATGCTGTAAGAAATCACAAATGAGATAACTACAAAGAAGCATGGAAAAATCTATATGAATTTATAGAGTGAAATAAACAGAGCCAAGAAAAAACTACACATGACAGCAACAATGAAAACAAGAAAAACAAAACAAAAATGAATATTGCAAAGATATAAACAAGTCTATCTTGAAAAAAGAGATATGAGAAGATGCTCTAATCCTACTCTTTTTGCATAAGGGAGGGGCCCACAAGTGTTACACATTGCAAATATTTTCAGACAATGTGTTGATTGGTTATGCTGATTTTTTTTCCTCTTTTTTCCTTTGCTTTAAAATATATATATTTATTATATTGAATGGTTCTCTGCACAGGGAAGAAGAATAATGGGGAAAACTGTGGTGATATAACAAAATACAGCAATAAACACAGGTACATAATAAGAGTGCAACTTAAGTATAGAAGAACACTTTAGCAGATGATGGTGATGGTGATGGTGATGATGATGATGATGATGATGATAGCAGTTAGCATTTATATAGCACTTTAAGAGTAGCTAAGCACTTTACAAACATTATCTCATTTTATCCTCACAACAATCCTAGCAGGTAAATGCATTACTATGTTCATTTTATAGATCAGGGACGTGAGGCAGAGGTTAAATGACTTACCCAAGTTCACACAACTACTAAGGGTTTGAGGCAGGATTTGAACTCAGGACTTCCTGGCTCCAGATCTAGTGCTCTATCAATTATCCACCTATGTGATTAATAAAATCTATAGTAAAGAAATTAAAATAGATTTGTCTGCTTTTGGCAAGTCTGCATTATGTCAATTCTCTTCTAGAAACAAATCAGTACAAGATTTTTTTTCCAACTTTACTTTTTCTGAACAAAAATTATTATCTTGTACTGGTATACATTGGCATAGCACTCTATAGTAAAGAAACTGGGGCTCAGAAAAGTTAGGTGATTTGCCCGGAGTAATTCACCTGGTAAGCAATGTCAGCAGTAGCAGAATCAAGGACATCTGACTTCTTATGAACTGTTTTTTCCACTATAGCACATATGTTGTATTGCAGGTATTATAGGATTGGAAATCATCTCCTGAGAAGGACTGAGGAGTAGATTTACAATTATGGAAATGCCTTCATAATCAAAATAGATTGGAAAGCTGCCACAGGATGTACCCATCACACAATACCACTTATTCTCTTATTCAAATATATAGTATTAAATATCAAGTTTCAGAGAGCAATCTATGGACAATTGTTATTTGTTATAACTAAATTACCAATGTTTCCCTTTAAAGTTCATCAGCTCTCTACTCCTCTCTCTGAACACTCTCTGTCAAAATGAAATGTACACTTTCAGAACTTTAGTCATTACTTCTATTTGAAGGAGATGACTCCCAAATCCATATTCCAGACTTTATATGTAGGACATTTCCTGCATCTCCAACTACTTGTTCGAGTAAATCATTAGCCAAAATGTACATTTCTACCTTGACATTCAAAATATCTATGATTGAACTTGTGACTGTTTCCCCCAAACCTTCCGGACTTCTTTATTTTTATCATTGGTACCATATTTGTCCCAGTCAACCAAATTTAAAACCTCAGAGTGATCAGTGACTCCTTCTTCCTCCTCATCTCTGTGTATACAGTAACCAAGTTCTATCTTCCTTTGAAATATTTTAGCAGACATTTCTTTAATCCCCATTTCTATGGCCACCAACCAGGTTTAGAACCTTACTTTCTCACTTTTGGAATATTTAAACAGTGGCTAACTTCTTCCCTTCCCCACTCTCTTCCAATCTAGCCTACATATAGCAGTCAGATTGATCCTCAGTCATTGTTTTCCTGCACAAAATCTGTAAAGGGGGACTCATTACCTATGAAATAAAAGTTCAACTTTCTTATCTTAACATTTAAGGTTCAATTTACCTATTCAGCCTTATTTGACATCAGTCCCCTGAAGGAATTATCTATTTCAATCAAACTTTCAGGATCCATAGAATGTATCATCCTCTATGCCCTCTCCTTTCCCTTTACTGAAAACCCTGTTGTTGCGGTGGTGTCTTTTTTTCATTCGAGTCTGACCCTCCCGTGACCCCCTTTAGGGTTTTCTAGGCAAAGACACTGGAGTGCTTTGCATTTCCTTCACTAGCTCGTTTTTACAAATGAGGAAACTGAAGCAAACAGGGTTAAGTGGATTGCCCAGGATCACACAGCTAGTTAGCATCTAAGGGTAGATGTGAACTCAGGTCTTCCTGACCCGAGGCCCCCAGTTCTATCCACTGCACCACCTAGCTGCCCTGCTGCTGAAAAACTAACCTTCCTTCAACATACAGCTTAAATTCCACCTTTACTATAAGAGTTTTCTTAACCACCCCAGTCCAAAGTAATACTCTCCTGCCTTTGGCTCCCATTGTATTCAATGGTTGTGCCACTTACTTGGCCCTTATGTTACTTTCTATTATTATTTTTTTCTTTGGTAACATGAACTTTAAGAGAGGAACGTACTCTTCATGAGGGTCTAACATGCCGTTTTGCAGATAATGGGCACTCAACATATAATTACTAATAAATTATCATTTGATTAATTCTATTGGCCCAGGTATTCAATTTACAAAACAAATTTTTAAACATTAAACAAAAAAAAAGAATTAGCAGCAAGTGACTTTTCATAATAAGCTATCTTTTCCCTCTGTCAATAGACTTAATTCAATTTATTACATTCAAAAAACATTTCTTACATTCCTACAATAGGCAAGACATTGTTCTCAGTACTGAATAAAACAAAGATAAAATACAACATGGTTTATGCTCTAGAGGAATTTACTATCAAATAAATTGAAGGCATCTGCTAAGCACACAATGAGACAGAAGGTTTGGATTTTTCTTTTGTACATTTTTATAGAATGGGAAATTTCCAAAACCTTTTTCAGAAGAGACCTGTTCTAGCTGGCAGGATCAACTTTCATGCAATCTGTCAGTCAAATGCTAACTTGATTCCAAGAACTTGAGCAAGAAGGTACATGTTAAACATAAGAGCTTCCCTTTAAGACTAAAACTCTTATCTCTTCCACACCTACCCCCAAGAATACTTTCCTAAGAAAGAAAACTTTGCATCTTGAAGATGAGCAGTTCCAGAAAATTAGGAATGAATGATCTTCAGCACAACCACAATCAGACAATCAGATATTTGTTTTAGCCACTAGGAATTGATGTGTAAGTTGATCACCCTAAACAGGAAAGATTCACAAGTGAAAGGATGGAAGGAGTTCAGAGGGCAACTCCATACCAGGCCAACAGGAGTTCAAATTGGTTCAAAGAGAGACACTGTCAATGACAGAATTAAGTTGATTCCTAGTACATTAGTTACTAGCATTAAATAGGTTCTAAATAGAATTAATGAATGATTTACTAGACTTCCAAAATTGTTTATTTTTTAAAGTCTCCATACTGAACCAGTCTGTGGATATGAACCCTAAAAGTACTCAAATCCAATATTAGCAAAATGTTGAGTTTCAGGGGAAAAGCAAAACAATTCAGGAGTAAGAGAATGATTATAACTATGTAGCTACTATTTCCCTAAAATTTGAAAAGGATGCAAAGAAACTAAATTCAAAAAAAAAAATTGCATCATTTATACTTTCAAAGTTTTAACCTAAAAACAGTACTTTTAAAAAATACTGTAGGAAGTTTAAGATGTTTCCATTTTGAACAAAAATTAGAGAAAATTAGAGAATATTTTAGGGGTTTTTTTTTGAAGCATCATCTTGTTGAGGGTTGGGGAGATGAGGTCCAGGAACCCTAAGACTGGAGTTCCAGACAGGGTAGTTGAGGCCAAGTACCCCTCAAGAAACTGGAGAGGGTCGGGGCCACCCAAGCATTCTTTAAGTAAAGGTGGCAGAGATTTATTGTTATGCTTTTCAGGTGGCAAGAATTCTTAGGGAACCTGCAACCTTACAGGGGTGCAGGTAAAGTTTTTATAGGATATTTGATGGTAAAACCTGCCAAATATGTTAACTAGTTGTTTTGGGGTGGGATTAGGGAGTGGTTAAGGGGTAGTCAGTTCTTAAAGGAACATGTACTTTTTGTATCTACTGTACAGGTATCTTACCCAGAGTTCACTGAAAATAGCCCAAGAGGGGCGCTACATGGAGGTGTGGTTTTAAGTCTGAAATGTCACTAAGTCAACTAACAATCAGGGCCTACTGGAAATATCCAGACTGCCTCTGTCAATGTCTTGTTAGACAAGATAAATGTAAGGGAGTATACATATGACTATATCTAGGATACATAACAGTAAGAGCAGTAAGTAGTAAATACCGTTATGGCCCAGTGCACAGCCAATTTGGCACATACACAGGGAGTCCAAACTAATAAATTCTATAGGTGCAGCTGGCCAAAGTATCAGGAAGAGAGATGAATGTTTTGCTAGGGCATGCTGTCCTGCCTTGCTAGAGAGAAACTGCCAGAGACAGTGTTTTGAGGCTAGGGAGAGATGTGATTTTGGAACTGAGTGCGATTTTGGAACTGGGATCCAAGCACAGGCACCCAAGCACCCCATCAATCTCACTTCAATGACAGAACCAAGAGCTGACAAAGCCCAATTACATCAGGTAAACTGCCTCTCTTTAGGTATTAGCAAAGAATAGAATAAACTCTTACTGTCACAGAATTTTGGAGATAGAAGAGAACTTAGAAATAGAAGTTAAGCAAATTCCTCAAGTTATACAACTAGCTAACAGCAAAACTGATGACTAGTACCCCAATCTTCTGCATTCAAGTTTGGTGTTTTTTTTCTACCATGCATCATTGCCTCTTTAATGAAGGAGTTATTGTGGCAATTCTCTAGGTTTTCTTTTCAGGTGTATGTTTTGATAGTTTACAATGGGGAAAGGAATTGCAGAGAGATCAGTACTACTTGGTGAATGCAGTTACAGTTGAGTGACCAAAAAGAAAAACATTGCCAGAGATTAAGAGGTGGGAGAGGAGGAAGTGGAGCAAAGAACAGGCAGCTTTTTCTTAGTTTACTGTGAAAGAGAGGGCAGATATAGGACAATAGTTTAAGGGGATAAGAGGGTCAAGTAAAGGGTTTTTTTTTAATTTTTTTTTTAAGTAAAGGTTTTTACAAGAAGGGAATGATCAGAGCATATTTGGAGGCATTAACAAAGAACTCCCCTGATAAAAAAGAGAAATTAAAGATTAGAGAGGGAAGAGAGGAGCAAACTGAAAAAAAAGAAGGGAGGGGAGGACATAAATAAAGATATTGACCTTTACAAGGAAAAGGACTATCTCTTCTGAGACTGGCTCAAAAGAGAGAATTAGGCATGATGCTGGGGAGATCTGAAATATAGAACTGAGAAGACAAGGAAGCTCATCCTAGATGCCCTCGATTTGCAAGGTCCTCTACTGGGAGAGAGGAGATAATATAGCTGTCCTTAACAGAGAAGAGAAAATTGAGAGACAATTCTGTGGGGAGTATGATAGAATCATTCCAAGAAGGGAAAAAGAATTAATGTTCAACAGTGAGGGCACAGTTAAGATTAAAGGACATCAGTGTACAGTAGACAACACATGGGGTTGTGTGTCTTCCTTCAGAGGCATTCAGCATGAAAGCAGGAGTGGAGGGGTGGGGTGTGATTCAGGATTGTGGTTTGAAAAGGATGACTGGTAATAAGGAGGGATGGGATTCAAGGGAAGCGGACAGTCAAAGGATGAACTGGTTATTTATAGGATTGAGATCTCAAAAAGAGGAGTGCGATGTCATTTCAGGGATGATGGACTAGGAGAGAGGGTCAGATAGAGTGACTAGAGATCACAACAAGGGCAAAAATAGGGTTAGACGTTATAAGACTGGGGAAAAGATGGAAGAATCAGGTTATAGGCTGAAAAAGAAATTTCAGAGTTCTGGACCACTTCTCAAGATGGAACAGTTAAGGGGGATGGCATGATCAGGAACATTGGCATGCACACATCCATATATACACGCAAACACATAACACAAACAACTGAAAGAGAAATTAATAAGTGATATGTTAATAAATGACTAATAACTGATGATAAGCAAGGGAGTATCTCGAAGTAGTAGTGAGATTCAAGGAATACATACCTACTCTTCCTATGCAAGGCCTTTTGCCAAAGTTGGGATTAGAGCTGAGTCTAGAAGAGAACCAGGGAAATCAGGAACAGAGATTCATTCCAAGTATGGAAGACAGATGGTAATACGGAGTGTTTTGTGTGAGAAATAGCTAGTAGGTCAGTGTAGTTAAATAACAGGAACAGAAAAAGAATCTGATTATGAAGGGGTTAAAAGGCGAAATGGAGATTTTACATTTGATTGTAGAGTAATGGAATTTATTGCCACAGGGGAGACATGGTCAGACCTATATTTTAGAAATATCTCTTTGGCCACTGGGTAGAGGATGGACTGGAGCTGGGGGAGATTTTAGGCAAGACAACCAACCAAAAGGTTATTTCAGTAGTCTAAGAAAGGGACAATGAGTGCCTGCATCAAAGTCATAACTGTGTGAGTAAAAAGAAACATACAAAAGACGCTGTGTAAGTAGAAAGATGATCTACTGTGTGCACAGTGTCTGGCACATAGTAGACACTTAATATCTATTTATTGACTGACTGACTTGACTACAGATTGGATATGTCAGGTGAGTGTAAGGGAAATTAAGAATCCAGGATGACATCAAGGTTGCAAGCCTATGTGACTGGGAGGATGGTGGTGTCCCCTATAGTAACAGGGATGCTAAGGAGAAGGTAGAGATTTGGGAGAGAAAAAATGATTAATATTTTGGACATGTTAAGTTTGAGCTATTTATCTAGTTTAAGATGTCTAATTGGCAGTTGGTGATTTGACTCTGGAGATTAGGAGAAAGGTTAGGGCTTGATAAATAGAAGAGAATCATCTGCATAGAGATGATAATTGAATACAAGGGAACTGAAGAGATCATCAAGCAAGATAGCATGAAGAGAAAAGGGAAGAGAGCAAAGTACAGAAGGAGGGAGGAGAGGGGAGGGGAAGAGAGGGGGAGAGGACAACCACTACTTCACTTAAGTATTACTTCACTTAAGATCCAGCAAAGGAAACTGAGAACCACTCAACATAATAAATTCCCTGATTAAATGTAAATTCCTGTGTTTTTTACTTAAAGTCTTTCATGACCTGGCCTAGATCTACCACTATATTATATATTATTCCATTGTACACACTGAATTCCAGCCATATTAGCCTCATACATGACACCCCATCTACCTTCTCCATGCTTTTCTGCACTGGCTATATCTCATGACTAGCATGCTCTCCCTGATCACTTCTAACTCTTTTTTTTTAATTTGGTCATTGTTCTCTGTGGTATTCATTAGCCAATTCTTTCTCTTAAAAAACTAACACTCTCTATGGCAGAAAGCCCAAATCTTGAGAAATCAATGAGCTCTGCTATAGAAACAGCAGAACAACAATTGCCCACAAATTAAATATTATTATAAACTTTACTAATCACTTTCTTCACAACCAAGTTAGGTAGGTAGTGTAAATATCCTAATTTTACAAATGAGTAAAGCGATGATGAAAAGCGACTTGCCAAGAGTCACCCAGCTGGTGGTCAGAGCTAGGTCTTCTAGGTCTGACCCTAGATCTTCTGCCTCTAAGCCCTGTGTTCTTTCGTTTTTTTCTTTCAATTTTATTTTATTTTCAGTTCCAGATTCTCTCCTTTCCCCACCTCCTCTCTCATCCATTGATAAGAAATGTAAAACCCATTACAAATATGAAGTTATATGAAATAAATTTCCACATCAGCCATGTTTAAAAAAAAAACAAGAAAATGAAAGAAAGAAAAATGTTTTTATCAATTTGCATTCTGAGTCCATCAATTCTCTGTCTGGTGGTGGATAGCATCTTTCATCATGAGTCCTTTCAAAATGTCATTGTATTGCTCAGAGTTACTGTCTTTCACAATTGATTATCTTTACAATATTGCTATTACTTTATAGATTCTTTTCTTAGTTCTGTTCACATCATTTTGTGTAAATTCATAAGTCTTCCTAGGTTTTTCTGAAACCATTACCTTCATCACTTCTTATATACAGCGCAACAGCATTCCATCGCATTCCTATACCGTAACTTGTTGAGCCATTCTGCAACTGATGGACATCTCCTCACTTTTCAATTCTTTGCACTACAAAAAGAACTGCTAGAAATATTTTTTGTATATACAAGTCCTTTTCCTTTTTCTTTGATCTCTTTGGGGTATTGACCTTGTAGTGGTATTAAGTATACACAATTGAATCACTTTTGGGCACATTTCCAAACTGCTTGCCAGAATGGTTGGACTAGTTCTCAGCTCTACCAATAGTATATTAATGTATCTTTTTACCCCATTCCCCTTCAGCACGTTACTTTCCTTTTCTGTCATCTTAGGCAATATTAGGTGTATGAGGTGGTATATCACAGTTCTTTTAATTTCTATTTCTCTAATTATTAGTGATTAGCATTTTTCATATGACTATTAATAACTTTTATTTCTTCTTCTGTCTGTTAATATCCCTTGACCTTTTTTATCAAATTGAGAATGGCTCTTATTCTTGTAAATTTGTCTCAGTTCCCTACATATTTGCGAAATGAGACATTTATCAGAGAAACTTACCGGAAAAAATGTTTCCCAGCTTCCTGCTTTTCTTCTAATTTTAGCTACATTGGCTTTGTTTCTGTAAAACCCCTTTTAATTTCATATAATAAAAATTATCCATTTTACCTCCTGTGAACCTCTTTTATTTGGTCCATAGATCTGACTGCCCGTTTCTTAGCTACTCAGCCCAAGTATCGCCTTCTGCCTAAGACCTTTCCTGGTCCCATTCTACCCCTGACCCACCCCACTCCCAGTTGTTGGTACCTTCCCTGACAAGATCACCTTGTATCTGATTTCTATGTATTTTATATAACTATATAAAGGCATGTGTCTCCATCATTTGAATATCAGCTCCTTGTGGGCAGCAATGGCTTCATTTTTGACTCTGTATCCTTGGTAACTTCCTAGCAAAGTCCCTGGCACATAGTGAATGACTGCCGATCGATTAAATCATAGGAATTTGTAAAAAAAAAAAAAAAATGTGTATGCTACCCCCAGGCCATAAATTGTCATACTTCCCAGAAAGCTGGAGCAACACGGGGCTCAGCTAGAAGACTGACTTGATTTTTCCACTAGGTTGCAGGGAGAAGGTGTCTGAAGTTCAATTCATAGTTTAAGTCGAAGTGGCCAAGCATTAGAAGGAATAGTATATGAGCTCTGGCTGATTTTGCCTTTGGTGTGGTTGATTTACTCATCCTCATTCAAAAGCAAAGTCTTAATTCAGATACTGATTTTTTTTTCCCCTATGGGGCAGGGAAGTAAAGTGGATTGGGAAAAGAGAACACCAACCTCTCATCATGAACTATTCCAAGTAGCCAGATGACAAGGAGTTCTAGGCCACTCTAGTTCTCTAGGTATATGAGAAACCATTTGACAGCTATCTGAACCAGGGTCTGCCCTTTGAATGGGCAGCCACACCTACTTATCTCTGGCCTTTTTGTTCATTCTCTTCTGTTCTAAGAGAAGAAAGTGGAATCTGGTGTGGGCCCGGAGCACAAGCCATATTTCATGAATACACAATGGGTACTATAGCCAGCTGAGCAGCAACAACCTGAGGAGCAAAGCTCTGAGACTCTAGCCCAGCAGACGCCAGTAGCAATGCTGCCTTTGGATGTGAACTTGGTCGAGTCAATGCCAATCCTCCCTAGCCCCCAGATGTCCCTGAGGTGTTGGGGAAAACATTTGTACTTTGTTCTGACTATACCTTTGAAGTAAATTTCCCGTTTTAAAAGCTATTTGATATTAAGTGATTAAGTGAAACTGAGGTGCTTAGTCACTATGCCCTAAAAATGGAGTAAACAGCCGGTGGAAAGACTCAAATTGATGCAAAGAAGACATCTAACCCCTCAGGGTACCCTAAAACCTTGAGGGGGGACATTGAACATATAACAGGCCCAACCCTGACAGAGTGGAAATATTCAACACACACACACACACACACACACACACACACACACACACAGCAGGCAATGCACTGTTTAGCTCACAAGGCAAATGCAAAGTAAACATTTAATATTGAAACCACCAGTCCATTCCATTGTTCTGTGCAAATTTCCATTGATCTAGGCCCTCTTTGTCCCATCTCATAAGGCTATATCTCATAATAACAGGTCGTAATAGGTATTTGCTGTCTTCTGATTTAATCCCTTCATTTTATAAGGAAACAGCACAGTAGCCAGTGTTCATACATGGGTCATTTACCAAATAGATCGATATTCTCTTCCTTCTTCCTGTAATGGATCATATGCAAGATACATGGCTTGTCTTCTTCTGTCATTCTCATCTATATGTAATTGTCCTTACAGGGGACGGGGGGCAGATTCAAATTCCACCTCCTCTTCAGAGGGAGGAATAGTCTGGACTTATGGAGACTTCCAGGACTTAGAGTTTTCACTCATCTACTAAGGCAAAGAAATATTGCACAGTTTAGGGATGGGGGCAGGACTTAGAGAACCCATGGGAAAAGGTAAGAAACCAAGAGGAATGAGACTCCCTTCCTCTGGGACAACGGCTTCTGAGCAGCTGAAAAGCAGGTGAGATGAGTCTTGCCTCCTAGACCTACAGGAAAAAAGAAGCAAAGGCCAGAAGGGGAGGAAGCAGGAAGCTATAAACTCGCTTTTTTTTCCCCCACAGCCATTCATCTATATGGCTGAAGGAGGGAAAAAAAGCAGATTTATTACAGTGAATATGGAAAAACAGGCAGTCCCTTTTTCCTACTTCAGATGAGACTGACTGGTGCCCTGTTTTGAGTTTGTTCATTTACTCTGATATAAACTATGTCTTTATTGACCTAGTTTCACTCAAACATCTGTGGATCCACCCAAACATGTGCTTTTCCTTGTGTTTCTCTGTTCACGGTGTGAGTACTCAAACATGCGCTTTTCCTTGTGTTTCTTTGTTCATGGTCTGAGTGCATAAGATAGAAGAGTTACACAGAAAACCATTGAGTACAAAGTTTTTCTTCCTGGTGGTGGGCTGGGAATGCCAATCCCTGGTTCATCATGAGACAGACAGACAGACAGAGATAGACAAAGACAGAAAGCAATTGAGCCATTTATCCAGCATTTTCACTAATTGTAAACTCCCCAAAGCAAAAATTCAAAAGGGACTTGAAGATCATTCAATCCCTAAGATTTCTGAGTTTGGCTTTGACCATGGGCCTCTGCAGCAAATTTGGGAAAGAGAGTAAGGAAGTGATTTCAGTTTTACTTGCATATTATCCTGTGATACCTGGCCATACAGTAACCTCTAGTGCTTTTCATAAACCTGTCTTTTCAAAAACCCGCCCACACGGCACAAAAGAAGAGCTACAAGAGCAGAACATCAGTCTATAGTTACCCTAAACTCTATCAGATTTCCTTCCCCAACTGTAATACTGCCCTGTGACCTACTGATTCTCTTGTCCTTATTCATTGCAACAATGCCATAGCTCTTCATTTCCACTGGCCTAGGACTGAGAGAGGTTTCCACCGGAACCAGGCCAAGACCAGAGATCCAGATACAAGATTTCTTATTGCTAACACCTCATCAAGAAGTAAAGTCTAATCTCCCCTGCCTTTCTAGGACTTGAATAAAAATTGATGACTCCCTCCTTTCTAGTAACGAAAGTCAAGAGTCCAAAAAAAATCCCTAATATGTAGCACCTCTTTGCCTAATCTTGGTAATAAAGCACCTCAAATGATGTAATACAAAATAATCCCACCCTTTCACTAATACTTTTCCCTTTTCTTTCATTCCATTCCACCTTAGCCATAGCTCTCTCAAACCCCCATGAAGAAGCATCTTACCCTTCATTGTGCCTCCTGGAACTTGAATTCTATCATTAATAAACTTCCTTTGATGCTGAACATTTTCTTCCTTCACTCCTTCCATCTTCTGGCACACATGGAAATCTGGCTCCCCATAAAAATAATGCATTATCAGACATCCTCTCTAGTACTGGAAGCACCTTCTCTCTTGCTTCCCAATACACTGGACCAGGAGAGGGAGTTGAAATATTCATTGCTCCCCACTGTGCTCTCCAGAGTTTCCATTTCCTTCCATTGCTCAACAATTTCTTATTTTTTGAGTTTTGCTATAACCGGATGAATCATTATCCAGCACCTGCAATGGGTGGTACAACAGATAGAGTGCTGGAGTCAGGAAGACCTGAGTTCAAATTCAGCCTTCAACACTTCCTAGATGTGTGATCTGGGGCAATTATGTGACTCTGTCTCAGTTTCCTCAACTGTGAAATGGGGATAATAATAGCACCTACTTCCCAGTCTGTTGTGAGGATCAAACGAGATAATATTTGTAAAGTACTAAGCACAGTGTCTATAACACAGTGGATGCTTAATAAATCTTTGTTTCCTGCCTGCCAGCCTGCCTACATGCCTAAATGCCATTAACTATTAGACGTCAGCTCATTTTCTTTCCTTAAGGGAGTTCAGAACTGGTTCAGTGTTCCTCTCCACCTAAACTCTGTCCTTAATACTCAGTGAATTCACTTTGTATATTGATGGTCCCTCAAACACTCTGACCTACCAGATGAACAATCCATGATCTACAATTCCTAAGTCCATGACCTAATTCCATGATCTATACCTCCATCACACCACCCAGGGAATGATTCACCCATATGTGTTCCACTTCAGTGGCCAAGGACTATGAAATTCTTCTGACCATAACCTCCTAGCCCTCCATCTTTTCCTGGGTGTCACTCCTTCTCAAATGAGAGCTGGGCAGTCCAACTAATTACATATATTCTCTGTTACAAATGAGTAATAAACTGACCACAAAATTTGATAGAAGAGACTAGACTAGATCTTATCTGCCAAAAAGTTCAGTACTTACAACAGCCTTACTGACTGTAGAAAAAGCCCATCTCATCCCTATTCACTGTTCTGCATTGCTACGGAAGGAGAACTGGGCAAAGTTTCCATTGTTGGACTGAAACCAGACCCAAACAAAGACTTAGATATAAGATCTCTGGTAGTCAAGTCCCTAAAATTCTTCTAAAAGGCCAAAAATTAGAAATATTAGAATAGAGACATCATTTCCAGAAGGTCGTGTTAAAAGAACAAATTAAAGGGGCAGCTAGGTAGCCCAGTGAGTAGAGCACCGGCCCTGGAGTCAGGAGGACCTGAGTTCAAATCTGGCCTCAGATACTTGACACATGTACTAGCTATGTGACCTTGGGCAAGTCACTTAACCCCAATTGCCCTGCCCAAAAAAGAAAAAGAAAAGAAAAACAAAATAAAAGAACAAATTATTTTAGGGAGAGAAAAAACTTTAAAGATCAACTATAAGTTCCTCTCATTAAGATCAACTAGTTTTTTAGGCAGCTAATTATCTCCTATAAAGACTCAGAGTGCTTATACATTTTATAGAACCTGGCATATTTGGATGAGGAACAGATGGTAGCAAAAGTTACTAATAGCCATTAAGGCAAAATGGGACAGGTAACACCTGACAGGAATTGGGGGGAAGAGGTAGGAGATCAAAGACAAACTTCTCAATTTACAGCCTGTCCAATGCCTATACATTAATACCATCAATAGTTTCCTTTTTCTAAGAGCTTCTCATATATTTTCCGCATTACATAGCAGATAAGTTACTTGGAAAAACTGTTGACTTAAATACCATTCTCAATTACAAATATTTCATTCTTTAAGCATTAGATGACTTAGTAGACATGCAGCCTTTGTGTAAATTTGTACATCAATTTGTACTACCTTTCTCACTTTACAGAAGAAGGTATATGATAAGAAACCTTCAAATTAAGTCTCTTATTGTAATCTTTGTTTGTATTTCTCATGGAGTCCAGAAGGAAAATCCTAACCTGATAAACAAAGGAATAATGAAAAGGATCAAGGTTTGGTGTTTAAGGATTAAGATTTTGGTATTTCATTCTAAACCTTTTAAAGTATATGTGAGCCTTCTTAATGTTCAACCTTCTAAATTATCTAACTTTTTTTTGCACAAATTAGACTTTATTACTGATTACAATGAAACATTTATATAACACTTCTTTTAACTGGTGTTTTTTTTTTTCTTATTGTAATGCTTTTCCCTTGGGAAAAGAAAAAGAAATGTTTGAATCAAACCAACAAACTTTTAGTTTATTAAATAAATTGGGGAAAATGTAAATCAATCCTTATTTCAAAACCAAATTGTTCTTAATTTCAATAATAGAAAAGAAAGGTTATTTTTAGCAACATCTATTAGGTAATCAAAGTGATGTAAGGGAGAAAACAATTCCTTATACTTCTATGTATTTCCCAACCAGTGCCTTGAAGAACGCCTTGCTCACAATAAATGTTTATTGACTGAATGAGTATAGGACCCAAATACCTATCTTCCGCTAGTCCCTGCCTAGCTTCTAGGTTATCCAAATTTCCCCAACTGTCCTGACTTAAAATGAAAACGCCTTCTAGAGAACTGAGATATAGTAGTTTTTTTTAAATACTACAGAAGTAGGAAAAAGGGTAACATAAAAGAAGGTAAAAAAGCTTAAGAGGGTCATGTTTATCTAGGACTAGATTTCTTAATTTAAATCTATCTGACCCTTTCTGCTAAGGCCCCTTTCTTATACTGTTGGTGCCACTAGTTCTTGTCTAAAATATTTTTTTCGTGAATTAAACAGCTTAAACCTTCCAAAAGAAAATGGCAATAGATACATGAAGTACAAGGAAAAACAAAAATCTTAACCTTAATAGCTTTAAAGGCCCACAATGAAATAGGTGGGAATAACATCTTCAAAGGTAAGTTCCAGTATTTTTCTCCTTCAAATAGGATCCTCGGATTAAACATGTTTTCTTGAACTACGGAAAAGTAGAGAGAATAAAGATAAAGAAAAGGGAGACAGAATACAGTTCCTAATATCCTGGCTATATCACCTATTCCTACAGTCTTCTGGTTGGTATCCTCATAAAACTTTTTAAAAATATTTTAATATTTAATTAATTAACATTTATTATTTAACATTTTAATAACATTGATAGTCTAAAGTGGTTTCTTAACATCTGAGGTCCAGGAACTTTAAAAAAAAAAAATTTGATAACTATATTTCCAATCTAATTGGGCTTCTTTTGTAAATGTATTTATCTTATATATTTTAAAACACTCTGAGAAGGGGTCCAAGGCTTCACCTGATTTACAAAGAAGTCCACAACACACATGCTCTAAAAAAATCATGGTTAAAAAAAAAAGGATCATGATTTAGGTTTTAGGGATTGATGTTTTGGCACTTCATTCTAACCCTTTTCTTTGGCATTTTGAATGCCCTAGGTCTTTCAACTAGGACTTTCTATCAGAGATCATAATCAAAGTGGTTTCTCCCATCAATTGCCTACTAATTGTCCCAGTAGGCACTAAAGTGATAGGAGGCAGTGTAATCAAGAAAAGAGAGGACTCGGGGAAGCTAGGTGGTGCAGTGAGTAGGAGCACTGGCCCTGGACTCAGGACAACCTGAGTTCAAATTCGGCCTCAGACACTTGACACTTACTAGCTGTGTGACCTTGGGCAAGTCACTTAACCTCAATTGCCTTGCCTTCCTCTCTCCAAAAGAAAAAAAAGGTACTTAAGAAAAGAGAAGACTTTGATACTTGAGACATTAGCCTGGCCCAACAACATACTAGCTATGTAACCATGAAAGCACTTCGCAATGAATATAATATAAATATATATTATACATTAGACAATATAAATGTAAAAGATTCATCTATTCAACATCCAGCTTTAGTCTTTTCATTTCCAATGCCTCAAAAAGAAACATCACCAACTCTTTCATGAAGACATAATTTACATTTTCAAAAGCTCTCGAATCACTCAAACTGTGGTAGTTAAGTACCTGTGAGGAATGGGCAGAGGGCAGACAAGGAAAGGGTAGGAAGTTAGAACAAAAAAATTATAGCCAACCACAATATTTATTATTGGAGTCAAATTATAGAGAAATGTGCTTATGTTGAGGGGAGAGTGTAGCAGCCAGTACTTTGAGTTTTACTCTTCTCCCCACATGAATGCCAGCAAAAAGCAAAGAGGAAATTGTGGTTAAAAACAGGGTAATGGAAACAGCAACCAGGGATAAGATTTATCAAGTAAGGATGTGAGATATAGAAGTAGGCATACCGATTCAAGGCTCTATAGGCAGCTATAAGGGGTTCCTGGCTCTTTCACAGCTCCTTGAGGGAACTTTTTTTGGGGGGGAAAGGGAGGCAGGAGAAATAATCACATATAATAGCATAAGAGAGACATACATATCCTAGTTTCCCTTCTGCCTACATTGAGATTTATAAACACCATTTTGACTAAGTATGATTTCTTATATTTACCAAAAGTACAGGCTGGGGTGCTGTTGCAAGGAAGTTATGAAAACCACATCTTAGAGGATGATGAAAAAAATTAGCCTGAAGTAAAAGGACACCAGTCATAGTTTCTCCGTTCAGCAGTCTGCACAATAATTTCATGGCATATAGAGTTCACTGTACCAAGCTGAGTAGTGTACAAACTCAGATAGCAAAGAGATATAGTAAAAGTCTAAATTCTTCATGTATTCCCCACAGTGTGCATAAGTACTGTTCAAATGGAAACTGAAGCACCGTCTTAGGTATCTTGATGGTTCCCAAATTAAATATACAAAATAAATCTTAGTTACAATCAAAAGGTATACTGACAGACTTCTCTTCTGAATAAAAGGGCTCAACCTATTAGGCTAACAAAACTTTGCACTAGCAAAAGATTTATGGTTCACATAGAACCAAATATTTCTAGTAAGCTTATATCACTTAATAAGTTAACATTATCCAAAGCATTAAACAAACTGATCTAATGGCTAGCAAATAGCAGAAGGAAAAAAATTAAGTACCAGGAGTTTAAAAAATAGCACAGAGTGTAAAAGGTCATATTTTAAAACATAAAACAAATCCTTTTATCAAAGGGATTTGTTCTGTGAAATTTGGATTCAGTCAAAGTGATGGGTGCTTGTGCTTGGACCCTAATTCTAATACCCTCTGCTTCGGTGCCTGTGCCTGAACCCCAGTTCTAAAACACATTCTGTCCCAGGCAGTTTCTCTCTAGCTAATGGGCAGCGTGCCCCAGCTTATCTCTGCTCCTTCCTCAGTAAGCAGTTGTGCCCATCTATAGACTGTTGTTTCCAGATGTTGATAATTGACTGTACACTGAGTCACGACCATATTTGCTACTTACTGACCTTTCTAATATGTAATCCTGACATAGTATTTTGTCTAACAACACATTAGATGAGAAGCTACATAGAGATTGCTTGTTAGCTGTGACTGCTAGTTAACTTACTGACGTTTCAGTCAAAACCACACCCCCTGATAGCACCCCCTTGGGCTATTTCTCAGTGAACTCTGGGTAATATGCCGACGCAGTAGATACTAAAAGTGCATGTTCCTTTAAGAACTGACCACCCCTTAACCACTCCCTAAACCCACCTCAAAACACCTAATTGACATGTTTCACCCCTAAATTTCTTTTAAAAAGCTCTCCATGGGGCAGCTAGGTGGCGCAGTGAGTAGAGCACTGGCTCTGGAGTCAGGAGGACCTGAGTTCAAATCCAGCCTCAGACACGACACATGTACTAGCTGTGTGACCTTGGGCAAGTCACTTAACCCCAATTGCCCTGCCAAAAAGCAAAAAAAAAAAAAAGCTCTCCCTGCACCCCTCTAAGGTTGCAGGTTCCCTAAGAACTCTTGCTCACTGTAAAGCATAATAAATCTTTGCCACCTTGACTTAGGGAATGCTTGAGATCATGAATTCATTCCAGTGACCTTGCCCTGGGAACTTTGGTTTGGACTCCTACATCCCTGGGTTTTTTTCTCCCTCAACAAAAGGACTGCACTTGAGGACCTAGAGGGCCATGTGTGGCCTCGAGGCCACAGGTTCCCCACTTCTGGTTTAAGTAATCCTACAAGTGAATAAAGCTTTAGAATATTATGAACTCTCATACTTTCCAAATTGATCATGCATGCTTTTGAAGAGTCATTCAATATTTTTCCCCAATCTGGCTTCAGACTTAAATCAGTTCCTAGTAGATGTAAAATACAATATTGAGGTTTTATTAGCCCATTATATAGGTGCAAAGAATCTAGGAAACAGAGAGGTTAATTAACTTTTCCTGTAATCAATCAAAAAATCATCAAGTGCTAACTATGGGCCAAACATCGTGCTAGTATGAGGGAACTGGGGAGGACTAGAGCTTTTTGGGAGAGGCATACCCATCAGTGAAGTTTCAGTGTCTGTGGGTCAAAGACAGAAGATGAAACTGAAAGCAAAGAGATTTATCACCATGATAAGGAAACTTAACTAATGACTTCAATTTCCTATGGTACAGATTTAGTTTTTATAACTCTTAAGCCCTGCTTAGAGTACTCAATCAGCAGTATTCTTTGGCAACTTAAACTAGGGGATGGAGAGGTAGAGAAAGATAGAATCCTTCAAGAGAGAAAGGGGTGGGGCAGGACCTTCTATGGAGTATTTGCCATATAGCTGATGGGGATTTTTATTGGAATGAGAAGATAATCCCTGTTCAAGAGAAAGAGATAAAAAGAGATGACCAACAAAATGGGTACATGATTTAGACATAAAGGGTGATACAATAAGCAAATTAGAGACCAAGGAATAGTTTATCTGTCAGTTCTATGGAGAAGGGAAGAATTTATGACCAAACAATAGATAGAGAACAAGAGAACATTATAAAATGCAAAATGAATTTGATTACATTAAATTAAAAAGGTTTTGCACAAACAAAGCCAATGCAACCAAGATTAGAAAGAAAGCAGAAATCTGGGAAACAATCTTTACAGCCAGTGTCTCTGATCAAGTCCTCATTTCCAAAATACAGAACTGAGTCAAATTCATAAGAATACTAAAATTTACCAATTGATAAATGGTAAAAGGATATGAACAAGCAGTTTTCAGATGAAGAAATTAAAGCTGTCTATAGCCATATGAAAAAATGTCCTAAATCACTATTGATTAGAGGAATTCAAATTAAAACAACTCTGAGGTACCACTTCATACATATCAGATTGACTAATATGACAAAAAAAGGAAAATGATAAATGTTAGAGAAGATGTGGGAAAATTGGAACACTAATGCATTGTTGGTAGAGTTGTGAAATGATCCAACTAGTCTAGAGAGCAATTTGGAACTATGCCCAAAGGGCTATAAAATTGTGCATACCTTTTAATACAGCAATACCACTACTAGGTCTCTATCCCAAAGAGATCAGAAAAAAAGGTAAAAGAGTCCACGCGTACAAAAACATTGACAGCAGCTCTTTTCGTGGTGGCCAAGAATTGGAAATTGAGGAGATGCCCATCAATTGGGGAACGACTGAACAAGTTGTGGTGTATGAATGTAATGGAATACTATTGTGCTATAAAAAATGATGAACAGGTGGACTTCAGAAAAACCTGGAAAGACTTATATGAACTGATAGTGAGTGAAGTGAACAGAACCAGGAGAACATTGTACACAGCAATAGCAACACTATGCTATGACCAACTTTGATAGACTTGGCTCTTCTCAGCAATACAATGATCTAAGACAATTCCAAAAGATTCATGATGGGAAATGCTATCCACATGCAGAAAAAGAACTAGTCTGAATGCAGATCAAAGTACACTATTTTCTCCTTTATTTTTGTTTTTTTCTTTCTCATGGTTTTTCCCTTTTATTCTGATTCTTCTTCGCAACATGACTAATGTGAAAATCTGTTTAATATGATCGTACATGTATAGCCTACATCAGATTGAATGGAGGGAGGGAGAGAGAGAAAAAAAAATTGGAACTCAAAATCTTACACAAGTGAATGTTGAAAACTACCTTTACATGTAATTGGGGGGAAAATACTATTAACTAAAAAACAAAAAAGCTTGGAAAGGCCTCCTGAAGAAGGTGGTAATTGAGCTCAGTCTTGGAGAAAACAAAGGATTCTGAGAGGTAGAGATGAGAAGGGAGAACAGGAAGAAGATCGATATGGCTAGACCATACAGTATATGGAAGGAAATTATGTAGTGGAAGATTAAAAAGACAAGGCTCAGTTGTGAAGAGCTTTAAATACCCAGCAGAGTGCTTAATATTTGATTCTAAGGGTAGCAAGAAAACACTGGTGCATATTGTGTGTAGAGGAGAGCAGGGTGGGGAATGACCTGGTCAGACCAGTGCTTGGGACAAGTATTCCAGATGAATGATGAGGTCAGAAACCAGATTTCAGGGAGTTCAGAAGAAAGATGAAGGAAAGTGAAAGAACTGACGAGTTTTTTCAAGGAGTTACCTGAAAAACGAAGAAGGGCTGTAGGATAACTAGACAGGAAGATCACTGGGGCCAGGAATTTAAACCTAGGTCCTCGCAACATGGAATCCAGTGCTTCATTTACTATGCCAAAAGTAAGCTTATATCTCAAGCTACTTAATTTAGGAAAGACTAAAAAAAAAATCAGTTTTCACTTCTCATCATCAATAGTGAAACCTTATATGGTTTGCTTCTCAATGCGGGGGCAGGGTCTAGAAGGAGGGAGAAAATTTGGAACATAAAATTTTTTAAAGTGAATGTGTGTGTGTGCATGTGTATATAGCTAGATGGCACCATGGATAGAGTACTGGGCCTAGAATCAGAAAGATCAGTATTCAAATCTGGCCTTTGATGCTTACTAGCTGTGTGACCCTGGGCAGTCACTTAACCTCTGCCTGAATAAAACTAGAGAAGGAAAAGGAAAATTGCTCCAGTATTTTTGCCAAGAAAACTCCATGGACCGGGTTACAGAAGAGTCAGACATGACTGAATCACTGAACAACAAAGTAAAACAGTGGAAGAGGCAATGGATAGAAAGTTTGTTTCAGAGTCAGGTAGACATGGGTTCAAAGTCCCTCCTGGGCAAGTCCTGGCCATGTGACCCTGGGTGAGCTGCCTAACTTCTTAGTTTTCCATGCAACTTTCTAAGGTTAAAAATTTCAGTAAAGGATCTTCTTTGGTAATAGTAATTCCTTACGAGAAGATTTCCTACACCTATAAAATACAAAAAGCATATGTATTCAAAATGGGCCATATTTTACTCTGCATGAGTTTGAATGTACCCACTGCAACATAAGAATTCAATGCTGTGAAGATTATAGTGAACCAAATTCTCTAACAAAAGAAATTCTTGAAGATACTATTCCAAAGGATATGTAGATGTCAGATCATTTGCTATCTAATGAAATGGTCTTAATTTGTAAAAGAATCAAAATAATGCTAAACAAGGATCACTAAACTAACATGCACCAGCACAGTTTGGTCATTTTCCACCTTAGTGTGTCTTCTGGGCAATTAAAAAAAAAAAATCTGAAGAAATGAGAAGTTCCTCATTGCTTCTTTCCTACAAAGCACATTTCCAGGAGCCCTTTTCAAGAACCTAACAATTATTCTAACACTACTTCATATTATTCCACATCTCTTTAGGTATGATAACACACTTGATGTTTGAATTCCTGTCTACGTTCCCACCAAAGTGGCCTCTGGGCTGTTGCCCATACACAATGATTCCATCAAACCACTTCCCCTCTCAGAACCTTTGCATGGCCTCTCCCCATGCCTGGAGACTTCTCCCTCATTACTTCTACCTCAAACAAGCTGTAGTTTCCTTTGAGGTTAAACTTAAGCATTGTCTCCTACACGGAGCCTTATCCTGATACTCCTCCCCAGTTGATGATGCTCTTCCTCCCTCCCAAAAAATTACTTTATATTTACCTCATATACTTTGCACTTATTCATCTGTGTTCATAATACTCCCAATACAATCATGCTCCTTAAGGGCAGGAATTGTTTCATTTTTGGATTTGTATATATGATGTTTTAGAGAGTGCCAGAACATAGTAGGCACTAACCATTTATTGAATAAAAACATAAACCAGTGCATGGTTTTGTTAGAAAGCAAAGATAAGTAAAGTACTTAACTACCAAAATCTCTCTTTGCAGACCACCCAAGATGTACTTTACAGAGTCGGGTATATAATTGAGATAAAGGGAAACAATTCACATCCCTATAAGTAAAATAGAACATCACTGGGACTATTTTTAGACATGTTTCCCATTTTCACTTCCCCATTTACATTACAAATTTGACAAACGACAAATCTTATCTCTAAGATACAGGACTGATCAGCTCAAGCGACTGATGCTGTTGAAGGCCTAACAGATCCTTTCCCAACTGTGTCCAAACTAGGTCAAATGAAACTAGTTCCGTGAAGACACTTTTAAGGAAGTGGGACTTGCCAGAACCCTAACTGTAAGTCATTTCATCACCAGTGCCGCCTACTGACATATAAGAAGTTGCCGGTAACCCCTCTCAAGAGGTATAGCAACACTATGATTGCCACTCAACTACTAAAACAAAAGCTTTGTTATCAAAGGGGAGGCCTGGACAAATACCAGACAGAGGCAAGTGATTTTTATTTAAACCAATTATGAACGAATTAGTCCTCCACTCTTCCAAGAAAATGCAGTTTGCACTACAGAATTGTGTGTGGTGATTTCACTGATATATGACCTCTCATTTTTTTTTTCATTTCCTTCCCCAAAGAGTTTCCCCTTTATATTTCAAAAGTTTGGTTAGTTCAAGTTTCAGCAAAAGGGACAACACGAAAGCATTTATGACTGCAAGCAAGCTATGAAACAGGGCTTAGGAGGTGATGAAAAAGAAGCCTAAAAAGCAGGGTTTCTTAACCTGTTTTGTGTCAAGTAACCCTCTTTGACAGTCTGATGAAGCCTATGGAACAATTCTCAGAATAATGTTTTTAAATGCATAAAATAAAATAGACAAGATTACAAAGAAAACCAAATATGTCGAAATATAGTTAGCAATTTTTTTTTAACTTCATGGACTCCTTGTCGAAAATGTAAAATTAGGGGATGGAGCCAAGGTGTTGGAATTAAAGCAGGGACTTGCTTGGGCTCTCCCTCAAACCCTTCCTAATACCTGTAAAAAATGACTCTAAATAAATTCTAAAGCAGCAGAACCCACAAAATGACAGAGTGAAACAAATTTCCAACCCAAGACAACCTGGAAGGTAGATAGGAAGGGTCTGTTGCATGGGGCTGGGAGAGGAGCTCAGTCCAGAGTGAACTGAGCGTAGACCTGGCCCCAGCAAACCTGGAGCAGGCCTCAGGGGATTGAATCACTGGTAACTGTGGAGGTTTCCAGACTTCTCAACCCACAAATGCCAGGACAACTTAAAAGGTCAGTAGGAAAAGTCTGTTGGACTTGGTTGAGAGAGGAGCATAGTCAGGCCCTAACCCTGAGGCCACAGTGGCAGTGGTGGCCCACAGATGGTGGGTGGATTAAGTGGATGATCAAAGGGGGATTGCAGGGATCTCTTTGAAGGCACTGAGGCAGGATTCTCTTGCTTTGTCCATGCTTGGATCTGGGTCACAGTCCTGGGGCAAGGAGGAGCACTGGGGTGGCAGAGCTTGTTGCAGCAGTGGAGAGGGAATCCTTCTCATAGTTCCAAGGCAGAAAACAGTGCTTGTGCTCATTTACAGAGCAGAGTACAGGCCAGGAAAGGAATAAACACCTCTCCTTTTATCATACAACCTTGGAAGAACTGAAAACTTACAGGTCCCTAGACAGTTGCACAAAACCCTTGAATCTTAAGTGGGTACACCCTCCACCCTGGAGGCAGAGTCCTACCTTAACAAAGAGTTAAAAAGTCAAGTAATTGGCTGGGAAAATGAGCAAACAGCAGAAAAAATACTCAGATTATAGAATCTTACTTTGGTGACAAAGAAGATCAAAACATAAGAAGACAACAAAGTCAAAGCTCCTACATCTAAAGCCTCCAAGAAAAATATGAATTGGCCTTAGGCCATGGAAGAACTCAAAAAGGATTTTAAAAATTAAGTAAGAGAGGTAGAGGAAAAATTGGGAAGAAAAATCAGAGTGATGCAAGAAAATCATGAAAAACAAGTCAACAGTTTGCTAAAAGAGACCCAAAAAAATACTAAAGAAAATAACATCTTCAAAAATAGACTAATCCAAATGGCGAAAAAGGTCCAAAAAGGCAATAAGGAGAAGAATGCCTTAAAAAACAGAATTGGTTAAATGGAAAAGAAGGTCCAAAAACTCACTGAAGAATTCCTGGTTGGTTCAGGGGAATAGATATAGATAGATAGATACAGATAGATAGATAGACACACACAGGGCACAGGGAGAATTGAATATGAAGGGATGATATCTAAAAAATCAAATTAAGAGTTGAGAGAGGAATGTACTGGGAGAAGGGGAAAGGGAGAGGTAGAATGCAGTAAATTATTTCACATAAAAGGCATGAAAAAGCTTTTACAGTGGAGGGGAACAGGAAGAAGGTGAGAGAAAATGAGTGAACCTTACTCTCATTGGATTTGGCTTAAGGAGGGAATAACATAAACACTCAATTGAGTATGGAAATCTATCTTCCCCTACAGGAAAATCAGGAGGGGGAGGGGGGAAGGAGATAAGAGGGGGGGATGATAGAAGGAAGGGCAGACTGGGGGAGGGGGTAATCAGAAGCAAACACTTTTGAGGAGGGACAGAGTCAAAGAAGAGAATAGAATAAATGGGGGAGGGTGAGCGGGACAGGACGAGGGAAACATAGTTAGTCTTTCACAGCATGACTATTATGCAAGTGTTTTGCATGACTACATACATATAGCCTAAATCAAATTGCTTGCCTTCTCAATGAGGGTGGGTGGGGAGGGAGGAAGGGAGAGATATTGGAACTCAAAATTTTAAAAACATATGTTAGAAACTGTTTTTACATGGAACTGGGAAATAAGATATACAGGCAGTGGGGTAAAAAAAATCTATCTGGCCCTAAGAGAAAATAGAGGGGAAGGGGATAAGAGAAGGTAGGGAGGGGGTAGGGCAGTGATATAAGGGAGGGCAGATTAGAGCAAAGGGTAATCAGAATGCATACTGTCTTGGGGTGGGGGGAGGGGAGAGATGGGGAGAAAATTTGGTACTCAAAATCTTGTGGAAGTAAATGTTGAAAACTAAAAATAAAATAATAAAAAGTGAGATTTTTTTTCTTTTTTGTATTTAGTATTTTATTTTTCCCCAGTTACACGTAAAAACAATTAACATTCATTTTTAAAACTTTGAATTCCAAATTTTCTCCTTTCCTCCCTCCCCATCCATCCTCATTAAGAAGGCACGCAATTCGATATAGGTTATACATGTGTAGTAATGCATAATATTTCCATAATAGTTGTGTTGTGAAAGAAAACAGACAAAAAAACTCAAGAAAAATAAAGTTTAAAAACGTATGTTTCAATCTGTATTCAGATACCATCAGTTCTGTCTCTGGGGATGGGTAGCATTTTTCATGATAAGTCCTTCCGGGTGCTCTTGCATCATTTTATTGCTAAGAATAGCTAACTCATTCACAATGGATCATCATACAATGTTGCTGTTACTTTGTACACAGTACATTTCACTTTGCATCCACCTAAGCAAGTCTTTCCACGTTTTTCTGAGAGCACCCTGCTCCTCATTTCTTATTACTACAATAGTATTCCATCATAATCATAATCACATCACACGTTGTTCAGCCATTCCCCAATTGATGTGCATCCCTTCAATTTCTAATTCTTTGCCCCAAGAAAAGAGCTGCTATAAATGTTTGTACATACAGGTCCTTTTCCTTCTTGTTTTTTCTCTCCTCAAAAAAGTGAACTCTTTAAGCTAAGTGGAAACCTAGCTGAGTAATTTTTGATATAAAGCAACAAATGACAAATCAGTCGCAGAGGTAGGGTTTGTTTGTTTAGAATCTTGACTATTTAAAATAATTTATTTCTACCTTACCATTGACTAAAGATGCTCCTACATGCAACTTCTCTGTTGTTTACAAACAACAAATACAATAACGGAAATAAACAAAACCTAAAGGACTCTTACGAAGGGGAAGAAATTGGGCAAGTTAACTGATGGAAAGGAGATAAAGAGGTGAGTGCATTTAGATTAAGGGCTTTAAATCTCTATTAAGAAGCAGACAGTTATTCATAAATTATAGGCACCAGGCAAGCAGGTGATAAAGTGCCCAGAGCACTCAAGTTGAGAGAAGGAAGACTGGGACTTCAAATTAAGACTCAGACACTTACTGAGTGGCCCTGGGCAAATCACTTAACTTCTATCTGCTTCAGGTCCTGTATCTGTAAAATGGGGATAATAATAGCATCTGCCTCCTAGAATTCTTTGGGAAAAGCAAATGGGATAACATTTATAAAGTACTTTGCAAATTACTTAAATAATAGATTTTATTATTATTATGAAATAAATTTAGTTCTGGATTTCCTAAGATAGCTGTCTTCATATCTGTCAAATTTTCACAGTAATTAGTTAATAACAGTCAATACTTACAAAGCACCTGCCATGTGTTCCTTGTGTTGAGCTGCGCACTAGGAATACAAATACAAAAAGAGAAAGACAGTCTTTGTCCACAAGGAGCTCACAATCTAATATGGGAAGAAAAAACAGAAAAGTAAGCTGGGGGTGGGGGCGGGGAGGTGGGCAGGGAGTCAGAGAAGTAGAAGTCCCAAAGTAGTGGAAGCAGAAGAGAAATGAGATTGTTGAGCTGAGCTTTCTCCTCCGGTCAGAGAGGCAGAGGGTAGTGATGAACTGGGGTAAGATAGCTAATGAGACCTTAGAGAACGATGAGGTTATCTGAATAATTAGCTTTCAGAGACATGGTGAAGTCAGAAATATCTCAAAAGTAGTATAGCCAGGTAAGAAATGAGAAATTCCTCACTAACATTGTTGGTATTGCCCACATAGAATCAATGACACGCATAAGTCCATACCACTTAGTTTCAAACAAACCTGCATATATTTTTAATAGTTTCAGTGTCTTACTGTTTTCAGTTCATAAAGTGATAGAGCTGGAAGGGACCTCAGACACCATTTCATCTAACCTTTCCATTTTACAAATGACAAAGCCAAAATTTAGGAAGACAAAGTGAGCTACTCAAAGTGACACATGGTTAACTAGTGAGTGGCAGAACTGGGACAGAAGAGTGAGAAGCCTCTAGCAGTCTGAGTGGGGCAAATTTCCAAACCAGGAAGGTCGACACCAACACGAAGAAGAACAAAAAAACTGAGGACCATTGATTCTTTTTATGGAGACAGGCATGATCAAAATACCAATTTGGAAGAGGATAGCACTGATACTATACCCACATCTGATACCTCAAAAGGTAATGTGAACTGGTCTCAAGCTGAAAAAGCATTACTGGAAGAGCTAAAGGAGGATTTTAAAAACCAAATTAGGGAGGTAAAAGAAAAAAAAAAAACGGGAAAAAATGAAAAAAAAAACCACTGATGAAATCAAGTCTTTAAAAACTAAGATTGATGAAATGGCTACAGAGATTCAGAATCTAAATACAGAAAATGACACCCTGAGAGGTAAAATCAACCAAATGGAAAAGGAGACTCAAAAGCAAAATGAAGACAGCAACTCATTAAAAATTAGAATTGAGCAAGTGGAAGCTGATGACTCTATGAGGCATCAAGAAGTAGTAAAACAAAATGTAAAGAATGAAGAAATAGAAGAAAATGTGAAATATCTGATTAGAAAAAAAACTGACCTGGAAAACAGATCCAGTAGAGACAATTAAAGAATTATTGGTGTACCAGAAATCCACAACGAAAAAAAGAGCCTTTGAAGAAATTATCAAAGATAACTGCCCAGAGGTCCTAGAACCAGAGGGTAAAATAGTCATTGAAAGAATCCACCAATCACCACCTGAAAGAGATCCCAAATTGAAAATACCAAGAAATATTATAGCCAAATTTCAAAATAACAAAGTCAAGGAGAAAATACTGCAAACAGCCAAAAAGAAACAATTCAAATATCATGGAACTATAGTCAGGATCACACAAGATCTTTCAGCTTCTACATTAAATGACAGGAGAAATTGGAATATGATATTCCTAAGGGCAAAGGAGCTGGGACTACAACCAAGGATCAACTACCCAGCAAAATTGAGCATAATTTTTCAGGCAAGGAGATGGACATTCAATGAAATAAGGGAATTCCACACCTTCCTGATGAAAAGGCCAGAACTCAATGGAAAATTTGATCTTCAAATACACAACTCAAGAGAGACATAAAAAGGTAAACGGGGTAAAAAAAAAAACCCACAAACCTTATTAATCAATAAGGGCAAATTATTTACATCTTATTTTAGGATTATATCATCTTATGCATGTTATACATATATATATGTATATATATATATGTATATGTGTGTGTATGTCAATCTTGAGAACAGTGCAGTTATTATGACAATTGAAAGGGATACACATAGACTGTGGATGTCTGTATAAAATAACTGATATAAGGATAAAAAACACAACTGAGAGATGTAAAGGGAAGGTTCTGAGAGAAGAGGTAAGGAGGTAGTAGATAAGGGTAAATTATATCAAATGAAGGGGCAGAAAACCACATTATAGTAGAGAGAAAGAAGGGAGGTAGAAGAGCAGTATTTGAGCTTTATTCTCATTGGACCTGGTTCAAGAAGGGAATACCATACCCTGATAAGTATAGAAATCTAACTTGTCCTACAGGCAGTAGGAGGGGAAAGGGGGGAAAAAAGGGAGGGGGGTGGTCAGAAGGGAGGGAAGAATTAGCAAGTGGAAAATGGTAAGAAAAGGGAGGAAAATCAAGAGGGAGGGTAAACTGAGGAAGGTGGTGGTCAAAAGCAAAACTTTGTTGAGGAGTGGAAGGGGAAAGGGAGAAATAAAAGCATAAACAGGGGGGAAGTAGGATGGAAGAAAAAGACACAGATAGTAATCATAAGAGTGAATGTGAATGGGATGAACTCTCCCATAAAATGGAAGCAGATAGCAGAATGGATTAAAAACCATAATCCTACAATATACTGTTTACAAGAAACACACTTGAAACAGGGGGATACACACAGGGTAAAGGTAAAAGGCTGGAGCAAAATATATTGCACTTCAGCTAAAGTAAAAAAAGCAGGTGTAGCAATCCTAATCTCAGACAAAGCAAAAATGAAGATAGATCTAATTAAAAGAGATAAGGAAGAACACCACATCCTGCTATAAGGTACCATAAACAATGAAGCAATATCATTGTTTAACATATATGCACCAAGTGGTATAGCATGCAAATTCTTAGAGGAGAGGTTAATAGAGTTACAGGAAGAAATAGACAGCAAAACTATAATAATGGGAGACCTCAACCTCCCCCTCTCTGAACTTGATAAATCTAACCTCATAATAGATAAGAAGTTAAGGAGGTGAACAGAATTTTAGAAAAGGCAGATATGATAGACCTCTGGAGAAAACTGAATGGGGATAAAAAGGAATATACTTTCTTCTCAGTGGTACATGGCACATACTCAAAAATTGACCATGTACTAGGGCATAAAAACCTCACAATCCAGTGCAGAAAGGCAGAAGTAGTCAAAGCATACTTTTCAGATCATGACGCAATAAGAATTATTTGCAACAAAGAACCATGGAAAAATAAGCTAAAAATTAATTGGAAACTAAATAATCTAATTCTAAAGAATGAGTGGGCCAAAGAACAAACCAGAGAAACAATTAATAACTTCATTCAGGAGAATGACAATAATGAGACAACATAACAAAACTTATGGGATGTGGCAAAAGCAATTCTTAGGGGAAGTTTTATATCTCTAAATGCTTACATGAATAAAATAGGGGAAAAGGAGATCAATGATTTGGGCATACACCTGAAAAAGCTAGAAAAAGAGCAAATTGAAAATCCCCAATTAAATACCAAATTAGAAATACTGAAAATCAAAGGAGAGATTAATAAAATGGAAACCAAGAAAACTATTGAATTAATAAATAAAACTGGTTTTATGAAAAAAATCAATAAAATTGATAAATCTTTGGTCAATTTGATTAAAAAAAAGAAAGAAGAAAATCAAATTACCAGTATCTAAAATGAAAAGAGTGAGTTCACCTCTAATGAAGAGGAAATCAAAACAATAATTATGAATTATTTTGCCCAATTGTGTGCCCATAAATTTGACAACCTTAGAGATATGGATGAATATCTACAAAAACATAAATTGCCCAGGTTAACAGAAAAGGAAGTAAAATTTCTAAATAACCCCATCTCAGAAAAAGAAATTGAGCAAGCCATCAATGAACTCCCTATAAAAAAATCTCCAGGGCCAGATTGGTTTTACATGTGAATTGTATCAAACATTTAAAGAACAATTAATTCCTATAGATTATTTGGGAAAATAGGTGAAGGAATCCTACCAAAATTCTTTTTATGACACAAATATGGTACTAATACCCAAACCAGGAAGAGTCAAAACAGAGAAAGAAAATTATACACCAATTTCCCTAATGAATATTGATGCAAAAATTTTAAATAAAATATTAGCAAAAAGACTGCATAAACTTATCACAAGAATGATACACTACGACCAGGTAGGATTTCTTCCAGGAATGCAAGGCTGGCTCAGTATTAGGAAAACTATCAGCATAATTGATCACATCAACAACAAAACTAGCAGAAACCATATGATCATCTCAATAGATGCAGAAAAAGCCTTTGACAAAATATAACACCCATTCCTATTAAAAAACACTAGAAAGCATAGGAATAAATGGAGCCTTCTTTAAAATTATAAATAGTATCTACCTAAAACTATCAACAAGCATTATTTGTAATGAGGATAAGCTAGATGCATTCCCAATAAGATCAGGGGTGAAACAAGGATAGCCATTATCACCCCTACCATACAATGTGGTACTAGAAATGTTAGCTGTAGCAATAAGAAAAGAAAAAGAAATTGAAGGAATTAGAATAGGCAAAGAAGAAACTAAATTATCACTTTTTGCAGATGATATGATAATTCACTTAGAGAATCTTAGAGAATCAAGTAAAAAACTACCTGAAATAATAAACTTTAGCAAAGTTGCAGGATATAAAATAAACCCACATAAATCCTCAGCATTCCTATACATTACTAACAAAGCCCAACAGCAAGAGACAGAAAGAGAAATTCCATTCAAAGACAAACCCAGGGCCTATATGAACATAATTATGAAACACTATTCATGCGAATAAAATCAGATCTAAATACACGGAAAAATATCAGTTGCTCATGGTTAGGCCAAGCTAATATAATAAAAATGACAATTTTACCTAAATTTATCTATTCAGTGCCATACCAATCGAACTACCAAAAAATTATTTTACAGAGCTAGATAAAATAATAACAAAATTCATCTGGAAGAACAAGAGGCATAGAATATCTAGGGTATTACTGAAAAGAAATGCTAGGGAAGGTGGCCTAGCCATACCAGATATTAAACTGTACTATAAAGCAGCAGTCATCAAAACTACCTGGTACTGGCTAAGAAACAGAGTCATGGATCACTGGAATAGGATAGGTACACAAGACATATAAGCCAATGACTACAGCAATCTACTCTTTGATAAACCCAAAGAATCCAGATTCTGGGCTAAGAATTCACTATTTCACAAAAACTGCTGGGAAAATTGGAAAATGGTAGGGCAGAAACTGGGCATAGACCAATATCTTACACCATATACCAAAATAAAGTCAAAACGGGTTCATGACTTAGGAAGAAAGGCTGATACCATAAGCAATTTGGGAGAGTTTACCTATCAGATTTATGCAAAAGAAAAGAATTAATGACACAACAAAAGATAGAGAACATTACAAAATGCAAAATGGATCATTTTGATTATGTTAAATTGAAATGTTTTTGTATAAAAAAAAGTCAATGCAACAAAGATTAGGAGGGAAGCAGAAAATTGGGAGAAAATCTTTACAACCAGTGTCTCTGATAAAGGCCTTGTTTCTAAAATATACAAGGAACTGAGCCAAATTTATAGGAATACAAGTCATTTCCCAATTGAGAAATGGTCAAAGGATATGAACAGGCAGTTTTCAGAGGAAGAAATTAAAGCTATCTATAGGCACATGAAAAAATGCTCGAAATCACTACTGATTACAGAAATGCAAATCAAAACAACTCTTAAAGGTACCACATCTCCCCTGTCAGATTGGCTAAAATGACAAAACAGGAAAATGATAAATGCTGGAGAGGATGTGGGAAAATTGGAACATTGTTACATTGCTGGTGGAGTTGTGAACTGATGCAGCCATTCTGGAGAGCAATTTGGAACTATGCCCAAAGGGCTATAAAAATGTTCATACTCTTTGACCCAGCAGTACCACTTCTAGGGTTGTATCCCAAAGAGATCACACAAGTGGGAAAAGGACCCATATGTATAAAAATATTTATAGCAGGTTTTTTGTAGTAGCAAAGAATTGGAAATCAAGGGGATGCCCATCAATTGGGGAATGGCTGAACAAGTTGTAGCATATGAAGATAATGGAACACTATCGTGCTGTAAGAAATGGAGATGATACAGACTTCATAACCTGGAAAAAACTACACGACAAATTGCTGACGGAGCGGGGTGCAGCATAACCAGGAGAACATTATACACAACCACAGATATGTGGATTCTGTGATGTCTAACCCTGATAGACTTTGCTCTTCTCAGCAATACAAGTTGCAAAGACAACTCCAAAGGACCCATGATGGAGAATGCTATCTACATCCAGAAAAAGAACTATGGAGTCTGAATGCAGATTGAGGCACACTTTATGGTCTCCTTTCTTTTCCCCTTTGTTTTTTTCTTTTGTTTTTGTTTGGGGGGGCTTTTTTTGGTTCTGTTTCTTCTTTCCCGTGATTCATTCCATTGGACATAATTCTTCTTTACAACTTGACTATTGTGTAAATAAGTTCGATGCAAAGTTATATGTAGAAGATATATCGGATTCCAAGCCATCTTGGGGAGGCGGGGGAAGGGGAGGAAGAAAATCTGAAGCTCGAAATTATGTAGAAACGAATGTTATAAACTAAAAATAAAAAATCTCAAAAAAAAATGGTCCAAAGCGGAAATCCAAAAAAGAAAAAAAGAACTGGGATTGGAAGACCGATTCCTGACACCTAATTTGGGGTCTTTTTCACTATAAGATACGTGATCTATTCTATGGCAGCAGGCCAAAATTCTGATTTAGGCCTTCCTCACCTCTCACTTAGGCTATGATAATAGCCTTCTAATTTTGGCTCCTTTCCTTAAGTGCCTCTCCTCTCTACTCCATCTAACTACCCAGCTGCCAAAGTGATTTTCCTAAAGTGCAGGAGGGACCATGTCACTCTTGGCCCCACACTCAATATAGGAAATTTCAGTTGCTCCCTATTGCCTCCAAGATAAGGTCCTCCAGTTAGTTTTAATGTCCTTCACAACCTGGACCCAACCTTCTTTTCTAACCTAAGTAGTTAGTCAATGTACATTTATAAAGTGCCAGTTCCTGTGCTAAGCGCAGGGGATATGAAAGGGCAAAAGACAGTTCCTGTCCTCAAGGAGTTTCCTATCTATCCCACATTATTTGTTCCCTCTCCTTTATGTGCCAGACAAACTAGCTTTCTTGCTATTCCTCATAAGCAGGACCCCATGTACCATTTCAACACTTCAGCATTAGAGGTCCCTATGCCCAAAAGGTGCTACTCTCTCAACTCCCACCTCTTAAAATCCCTATATTCCTTCTAATTTCTGTTCAAGCATCACCTTCTACAAGAAGCCTTCATGATCTCCTACTTACTGTACGGCAACATTAGCAGTGAGCTATTCTTGAATACAATAGTTCAAGAGATGTCCTGAAACAGTAGACAATTAACTGCCAAAGTGATATGAACAATAGTAAATGGTATAAATAAGTAAAAATGTAACAGGACCCATTTTTTGTTCACCTTTTAATGCCACAAATTGATTTGTCCATGCTGTTGGAGAAAAAATACTAATGCTGATACTTTGCACTTTTCTCAAATCTGTAAGAAAAAATGTATTTAACATTAAATCTATGTTAAAGACCATTATCTCTGGCTGTCTCCCATGACTGAACCACTTTCTCTTCTCTACTCCACTATGACCTTCCTGGCTTCCTTTAGGTCCCAACTAAAATCCTACAGGAAACCTTTCCTAAACCCTCTTAATTCCAGTGCATCCCTCTGTTGATTATTTCCTACTTATCCTGTATATAGCTTGATTTGTATATAATTTTTACATGCTTTCTCCCTGATTAGACTGTATACTCCTTGAGGGAAGGGACTGTCTTTTTGTATCCCCAGTCTTAGCACAGTACATGCCACATACTAGGCATTTAATAAATGTTGATTGATTGGCAAATAGCAATTTCAACTCATCTTACTCTGTAGTCCTTGCCATCTACATTAACCAAGCCTTAAAAAACTTAAATTAAATATATTAAGCATTCATATTTAAGCATATTAATCATCCCTTCCTTTTTTCTTTTTTTCCACAGAAGGTGAATTAGAGTCCAGACTGAGGGAAGGGAGGCAGTGAGGAGGAGAGAGCTACTGCACACAGAGATAGGCACATAAGAGCTAGAATTCCTAATTGTTGTCAAAATAATATACCAAAGAGGAGTGGCAATAGTATACAGACAGTCCTTACTTTATGTAAGTGGAGCATTCCAGTAGGTAAAGTGATTTTTACAGTGTGTGCCCAACAGACTTGGGGAAGAGAGGGAGAGAGAGAGAGACAAGAAAGGGACCATGTTGCCCCATGGAGAGAGGGGGCCTGCACACAGTTCAAGGACACTTGGAGGTCAGGGACAGAGAAAAGAGAGCAAAAGGAGAAAGACATTGGGGGAGACACAGCCACATGTGCCAGAACTGAGAGGCAGAAAACAGAACTAGGGGGCAGACACCTGGGGGCTAGACACGGACAGGGACAAGAGAGGGCTTCAACACAGGAGGCCTAGGCACAGACACTTGGTACCTCTGAGCTAACTTCAGAGGGATGGAAAATAGGCATGTGAGCCAAGCCCTGGAGTCTGAACAATGGTGGCAGCTTCTCCTTGCCTCCATTTTTCTGCTTTCACTTGGAGAGTTTGGGGTTTGAGGGTTTTTTGGGAAGGAGTTTTTCTTGAGGGGGGAATATGTAAACACGGAGCCAAAGGGAAGGAGTAGAGAGAGTACAGTAAAGTTAACATGGGTTTTTTTTTTTTTTGGAATGCAGATTTCTTTCAGAATTATGTCAAATTTGCATAATGTAAATTTACATAAAGCAAGAACTGTCTTTATTCACTCATAACAAATGACTAAAGATTGGCATGTTGTTATTGGTGAATTTGTCTTCACTCTCCTAACAAATTGTAAGGATTTTGAGTATAGCATCCAGAACCATGGCTTATATAGAGAGAGTACTCAATAACTAGTTTTTCACTTGATTTTTCAAAATAGTTCAGTGTTAATAGATAGTGGAAAGGTGAGGCAGGCAAGGGGACAAGCTTTGATTCTCTCAGTTTACCAGGGAGATTATTATTTATCCTTTTCATAGTTAAAAACTATCTTCTTTAAAGTGGCCATGAAATATATTTGTGACATTGGGAAAATCACTTAGCCATTCTGGGATTCCATTTCCTAATCAGTAAAGTAAAGGATTTGGACTAGATGATCTCTAAGGCCCTTGGAGCTGATAAACCACCTAAAAGTAAAGAAATAGAACTTTCCTGGCCTATGTAAATACCCTAATTCTGCAGGCTGTAGAAATTTAGTTGTCCACTCCATCAGTCCCAGAAAGATAAAAATAGTTATAACAAAATGAGAGAACTGATCAAAAGGGTCTAATAATAAATTTATTCATGTTGAATTAAATCCAACATATATAAAATTTGATATGAAACAGGCTTACTCAGTCCAATATTCTCTCAACGATCTTAGAGATTTCAATCCAATCAAATAAGCCTTTATTAAGCACCTACCATGTGTTAGGCACAAAAACAAACCAAAAAAAGTTTCTACCCTTAAGGAGCTAAATTTTATCGAGTCTTTTGGAAGCATAAGATTTATTCACATAAAGTTTCATGGCAGAAACTAATCTTTAGGTTTTTTTTCAGGAAGAAAAAAATCCTGTTTTGTTCAGCATTTTTATCAACCATTTGGATGGATAGCATGATGATCAAATTTATAAATGACTAGAACCAAAACAGAAAATAATCAAGACAAGCCAGAACAATGAATTATTAACTGACTTCACGAAATTGACAAAATGCCTAATGAGTACAAAGAATACAAAGATTTTTAACAGGCCCAGTACCTGCTCTCTAACAAAGATTCAATTAAAGATAATAAACATAAATTTCTATATTTTAGTTTAAAAAAAATCAACTGCACAAGTACAAGATGGTAGAAGATATGGTTAAACAAAGTGAAAAATACCTGGGAGTTCTGATGGGCAAACCCAATATGTCAATCAAAAAAAACAAACGAGTCATTGAATAACTTTAGCAGAAGTCTTATTGGAATCTGCCCTGGTTAATAGCTAGTAACAGCCAACATTTATGCAGTGTTTCAAAGTTTGCAAAGTGTTTTACATATATTGGCTCATTTGATTCTTGCAACAGCCTATGAGGTGGTGTTATTATCCTGGTCTCCCCCCCCAGTTTACAGATGGGAAATCAATGACTGCCAAAAGTTAAGCAACTTGCTCAGGATCACACAACCCCTAAGTATCTAAGGCAGGATTTGAACACAGGTTATCCTGACTCCTAGGGCAGCTAGGTAGATAGAGCACTGGGCTTAGAATCAGGAAGACTTATCTTCATGAATACAAATTTGGCCTCGGACTCCTTACTAGCTGTGTGACCCTGAACTAAGTCACTTAATTCTGTTTGCCTGTTTCCTCACCTATAAGATGAACTGGAGAAGGAAAAGGCAAACCACTCCAGTAACTTTACCAAGAAAACCCCAAACGGGGTCACAAAGAGTCAGACACAACTGAAAAAATGACTTAACAACAACAAAAACAGCCTTTCTCACAGCCTTGAGCACCATCCATTCCACCATGCAGCTGCCTACTTTTGTAATATTAAATTCGGTTCTGGATAACGCAATTTAGAAAGACAAAATGGAAAGCACGCTGAAGACAGTGAACAGCATGATATGAGGACTAGAAACTATGCTATAGAAAATCTTTCTTTTTTTTAAGAAATTAGGCAGGTTTAGCCTGGGAAAGACTTAGAGACATAACAGATGTCTTCAGATCTTTGGAGAATCATTGCAGAAGTAATGTGCCTTGTTTTGTTTGATTCTAGAGGGCAACTAGCAACTATGTCAAAGTTGTGGAAATGCAGATTTCAGCTTAATACAGTGAAAGGTCCTGAGAGTCTGAGGTGTCCAAAAGAAAATGAGCTGTCTTAAGAGACTCTATGTATGTTAGATGCAACATACAATAAGACCACATAGGCTCTTTTTTTTCCCCAAAAAAGTCAACGAAACAATCCTTGAGACTTAGTTGGTCCAGAGGACTAAGGCTGAAATGGTTGAGATATAAAAGCTCAGTACATGAATATTCAATGTTTCTCAAGCTCCATGGCCATCCCACCACCCAGTGAATCAATGCACCCTTCTGACTAGAGCTACTACCATGACAGAAAGGGAATGGAACTGTGCTTAACTTAATCAACATACCTTTGTTTAAAAACCTTTCCATGTTATCATTAATCACACATATTTTGCTAAATGTTATATGGTTTCCTAGTGTCTCATTTCATTCCAATCCCAAACCTGATTTCTCACACCCATACAACCAGACCAACCAGAATCAGGCCTGGCCCAGTGGGCTTCTCATTATTGGAGGCCTTCAAACAGAGCCTAAGTGACCCTTTATGTCAGTGGATTCTTGCCCAGGTTTGGTTTTGAGCAAATGATACCAGACGTTCCTTGAAACTAACTCTGAGATTCTATAACTTTGAATTAGACTTACTATCTAAAATACTACATCCCAGAAGTAGCTAATACTCTTAACTTTAATACCTAGGGTTTTCTCATTCACCATCTCTAACAAAAATTTCCTTTTGTTGTTTCATACCTCCATTTAAGTTACACAACCAGTTTTGGTTTCGGTTTTGGTTTTTTTTTTTTCAATTATATAAGTTGTTTCTCTGTGTGGAAAATATTTTCCCAAGAATCCACTTAAATGTTCTTTTCCTTTTATAAAAGAGAATTCAAGCTCTTTTAATGTAATACTCTATCACCTTTACATAACTCTGAAAGTATAAGTCTCACCCTTCTGGTATTTATACAAGATTAATCATATACAAAGTACCTTGTTTTTCGTATATATTAAATTACTTTAATCTTCCCACAAATCATCCCATAAAATCTACTTATCTTTGTCTCTCCTTCTTTAGTTTCCCCCTTTTCAAAGAGGAATAAATAAAAGAAAAACTTCTTGAACCTATATGCCCATTTCCTAAATAAGAATTTCAAGTCAAACAACATAGATGATGTCATGACTATGTTAACAGCATTTGACCTCTTAGGTACAAGCGTACTTTCTGATTCTTTGGCAAATATCCATATAAAAAGAAAGGAAGCCCAGCTATGGTTCAAGAGGCTTGATTACTCAACTTCTAATGCCTGACATGAAATCATTTACTAAACTTTCGTTTCCTTTTCATTACCAAAAATCAAATGACATGATATGTTCTGTATTTTTTGCCTGCTCTTTCAGTACTTCCAGTAAACTATAGCATTGTAAAGCTAAGTGTTCCAATGAGGAACTATGTCAATTAAAAATATGCACTGATTTTACAACACGCTGAGGCTCCTCTGGCTGAGATGAAGTGATTTGTCCATGGTCACCGAGCTAGTACGTAATACACATAAGATTGAAAACCAGGACTTTCTGACTCCCTAACCAGTACTCTATCTGTTCTGCAGCACTGTCTTTCATCAATAACAAATTGTCTGAATTCAGCTGCAACACAGAATGCTAAGAAATAGCAATCAGTCAAAAAATATTTATTAAAGCAAACATGAAATACACAGCAATGAGAGAAATAATAGGATTATCATTGCCTCTGAGTCTATAATGCACAAAGTTTTATCAGTTAGTTGGATGAAGCGATATACATGACCATATTCAAATCTACAAATAACATAAGGGTGAGAGGGATGGCTAACACATTTCAGGGATCAGCAAACTGAGGCCCAGGGAGTAAATTTAGCCCATAATGCATTATTATGTGGTCCCCAATTAAGGCCGGTTTAAACTTCATTTTAAAATGCAAAAACCATTCTGAGCTCTAAGCCATAGAGGTGAGTAACCTGCAGGGCCATAGTTTGCTATTCTAATTTACCAACCCCTAAATTCAATAGGAATAAAGAAGCACTTCTATTCTTGGGCTCAAAAATTCATATTGTAAAGTACAGAATGAAGGAGACTAAACAGTGGTTTGTATGAAAAAGATCTGGGGAATTTTAGTGGATTGTAAGTTCAATGAATCAACACGGTAACATGACAGTCAAAAATGGTAATGCCAATCTTTGGCTACTTCAAGGCTGGCACAGTGGCCAGACCATATAAGTTGATGGTCATACTGTCCTCTTCCTGAGTCAGACTGATGAGGTTAAATAAAAATGATTTTTATGGGTGCTCGAGACTCCAGACACTGACACTCTGGGTCCTGCCAAATGAACACTCAAGCCTTCCCAGCCAAGGAAAAAGACAAAGTTTATTAAGGATTCACCATAATGGGTTGTCTTAAGAAATCCCACCCTTTGTGACACTTGTTTTCACAAGCTGGCCAGATTCAACCTACTGAGCTGGATTGAATCTGAGGGCCTTCATGGAGGCAAAATGAGACTTATATACAGAAAGATTGTGGGAAGGATTGAGGAGTGGTCTTGAGTAGTCTGGGATGATTAGAGGAGGGGTTTAGAGTAGACTGGGGTGACTGGGGTGAGGTCAGACTCCAGGGTGGGAAATAGCTGAAGCATACCTGGAGAGAAAAGACAACAGAAGGCTAGGGTGACAGAGCTAGGGTATGGATATTTTGATCAGGATCAAGGGTGGGAAGCAGCTGGACAATAGAAGGCTAGGCTAGATAGAGATTTGGGCCTAGAGCTAAGGAAAGGCTTATGGCCTCAGGGGAAGGCCAGATCTAGTGAGAAGATTCAAGGAGAGTTCAAGGGGGTCCTCAGAGACTGGACTCCAGATTCAAGGGTTCCCAGAGACTGTACCCTCATCAAGACCATGTCTAGAGTATCATACACAGCACCATTTCCAACACTTTAGAAAAGGTATCAACAACATTCAAGCCCAAGAAACTAAAGAACCTACCTCTTAAAATAAAGTATTTCTTAGAGTTTTTCCTAACTATTCACATAGTAAAAAACAAGTGAATGAAGTATATCTATTGTCCATAGTTGATATACAATTTAATGGATAACCAACAGAAGGGACTAATTTGTGTGTGTGCATACATATATGTGTGTGTGTATATATGTATGCGTATGTATGTATGTGTGTGTGTGTGTGCGTGTGCATATTCATCCTGGTATAGTGGATTAAGAGCTGAGCTGTATAAATCAAGAAGACCTGAATTCAAATCCTGTATTAGACATTTACTGGCTATATGACCCTGGGCACATCACTTAAACTTTGTCAGCCTTGGTTTCCTCATCTGTAAAATGAGAGGGTTGGCTCAGTAGTTTATAAAGTCCCTTCCAACCCTAAAAGTCTGATCCTGTGACCCTAGGTTATCTTGGACAGATACTGTAAATAGACAATGAGGTAGGCCCAGAACAGACCAGGATTCTCAGAGAACAGGCTGAATTACCTTTAGGAAACTGCATGGTGTTTTTAAACACCTCCCTAAAGCAAAGGCCAGTCCTTTTGTCTATTTCCAAGTGATGGTACATGACCACAAAACATGGATAATACAACAGTCTCCAAAGAATTAAATTTGAGCATCACCCAAAAGGCGAGAGAGATGTGCATAGTGGGTGTGATGAGGGCACAGTCTCTAGGAACCCCTTGAACCCTTAAACTCTCCTTGAATCTTGCCACTCGACCTGGCCTTGGCCTGAGGCTATAACCATTAAGCCCAAATGCCTACCTTGCCCAGTCCTCTATTGTCCAGCTGTTTCCCACCCTTAATCCTGTTTCCCATCCTTAATCCTGATCAAAATATCTATACCCTAGCCCTTCATGGTCTGTCATTTCCATATAGCCTTCAGCTATTTCCTCCACCCTGGAGTCTGACCTTGTCCTTAAGTCCCTCCCTAGACCCCTCTTCTGGTCACCCCAGACCACCCCTCAATCCCTCCCACAACCTTTGTGTATATAATCTCCATCTTGCCTCCATGAGGGTGGTCAGAACCAATCTAGCTCAGATGGGTCTGGCCCTTTTTCCTTACAGGCGTCGCAAGGGGTGGGATCTCTCGGGGCAGGCTTATTTGGCGAACTCTTAATAAACTTTATCCTTTCCCTTGGCTGAGAAGGCTTGAGTCGAATTCTTTCGGCAGGACCCGGCGTGTCGGTACTTTGGGGTGTCGAGCACCTCTCACCCCAAACCCTCATCATTTATGGTTCCCTGACCGGGAAGTACTGCTAATCTCAAGTTCTTCTCCAGCCAAGACTGAAGGTATGTGAGCCTCCCCCTCTCCTAATCCCCCTCCTCGCTCTCCAAACATTTTGGATGTGCTTCTCGGGCCTGACCTCAGCAGGTCCCAGTGGGTTGGACAGCTTGGTCCAGTGGTCTCAGTGAGTCGGACAGTCACGCTGTCCTGGTCAACCTGACGCTATCAGGTGGTTCTCGGTCCAGTCGGACAGCTCGGTCCAGTGGTCTCAGTGAGTCAGACAGCCAGGCTGTCGTGGTCAACTCAACCTGACGCTATCAGGTGGTTCTCGGTCCAGTGGTCATGTCGAAGGACATGGACGGATGCCCCATCCGGAAGCATGTGCCAGATCCTTTCAATTGTTTCGGCGCTGGGAATTTGGGAAAGTTTCAGGTACCTTCTGTATATTTTGTTTTCTTGTTTTATTTTGTTTGTCTCCCGACAATCACTCCTAACTTCTCCTTTACTAAGGAGGAAGGAATTTCCAGCCGAAGGGACCCCATGCCCTGCCTCTACTGCAGGCCCTGCAACATCTATCACCATGGGCCATGCCCCCACGGCAATATCTCCTCCCCTAGCCTCTCTCTCTGAGGTAGCACCCACTTGGGTCTCTGGGGTATCTTCCCATCTGACCTCTACCCCTCCTCAGGTACTAGCTGATCTCCCTTGCCAGGCAGATGCCCTGGCCTTGCAGTCTAATCTACCTCAGCCCCAAGCTCCAGGTCCCACAGCACCTTCAAGGCTTTTTCCCCTGAGGGAATTGCCTGCCTCCCCTGCTGGGACAAGGAGATTGCATATTCCATTCTCCATTTCAGATCTCATCCAAATTAAAGAAAAACTGGGGAGATACTCAGAAGATCCCACTAAGTTTACTGAGGGTTTTAGGGATCTGTCCCTACAATTTGAACTTTCTTGGTGTGATTTGCATATCCTTTTCTCTACCTGTTGTACCACTGAGGAGAAGAGGAGAATATGGGAACACGCTCAAAAATTTGGGGACAGTTTGGCTAGCAATAACCCCATAAAATATCCCCCAGGAACAGCTGCTGTTCCAACTAGTGACCCAGGATGGCATTATCAAAGGAGTGAGGATAGAGAAAAGAGAGACCATATGGAAATTTGCCTGTTAGAAGGCCTAAGAACTGCATTTCAAAAGCAAATAAATTTTCAAAAAATTAGGGAGATTACTCAGGGAGAAAAAGAAAACCTTGTCCTTTTCCAAGCCCGGCTAGTAGAAGCTATTAAGAAGTATTCAAATTTGGATCCTGATTCTATTGAAGGGGCGGCAATACTTAACATGTATTTCATTAATCAGTCTGCCCCAGATATTAGGAGGAAACTGCAGAAATTGGCAATGGGACCCCAAACACCTCAGGCCCAATTACTGGAGACAGCATTCGGAGTGTTCAATGATAGAGACTTAGTCCAGGCAAAGGAAAAAGCCAGAGACAGAGAACATGCCCAATTCTTGGCGGCTGCCATGGCCAGGAGATTGCCGGAGGGTGCTTCTGGCAACTTTGGCAAAGGGGAAACCTGCTTTCGATGTCACAAGGAGGGTCACTGGTCTAAGGAGTGCCCCTCTAGGGCGCCCCCCTGGAAGAAGCCTCTAGGATCCACGCCTCCAGGACCATGTCCAGCATGTCCCCGAGGCTGGAAAAGTGGTAGAGCCTCCTCCCAGCACCCTGTCCTCCAGTACTCGGGAGGAGGGGAAAGCCTGGGGCTTGGCTGTGCTCCCACTTTCTCCACCTCTCTCGCGGAGCCTTGGGCAAAATCGAGGCAGAAGGTAAGGTTACCCACTTTATCACGGCTATGTTCTCTTGCTTTAACTAGTGGCTTTGGCCCCACATGCCCCTCGACCTATCAGGTCATGGGCATCAAGGATCTGTTGTCTGAACACTCCTTCTCTGGCCCTGCCCCCTTTTGGGGAAGGGACCTGATGGTGAAATTGGGAAGCCAATTTTCTATAGTTAAACCTCATAACTCCCTTTTCCCTCTGTTTCCCAGACCTCCCCATGTTCCCCCAGAGGCTTGGGAGAGGGTTGAGCCAATTGTTTGGGATCAGGGAATTCCTGGGCAAGCTACTTCTGCCACCCCAGCCATAGTTCCCCTCCATTGCCTTCATTATCCAATTAAGCCCAAGGCTTGGGAGGGGCTGCAACCATTAATTGGCACTCAAGGCCCTGACTCACTCCCTCTAGAGTGGGGCCCCTACCCAGCACAAGCTTTTGGGACTTTGAAAACTAAACTGACCACCACTCCAGCATTAGCTTTACCTAATTTAGAAAAACCTTTCACTCACTCTGCTGAAGGAAGGAGAGGACGGGCTTTGGGAATTCTAATCCAGTCCTTACGATCTAACCCCTGTTTTCCAAAACAATTAGATTCTCTGGCTGCTACAGCCATTCCAATTGAGGAAGCTTCTAAGCCTCTAGCAGACCAGCCCCTAGAAGCTCTGCCTTGCCAGAGCACCCTGGAAGCAGAGGGCCACCAGTGCCTGGCTAACCACAGGCTCACCAAACATCAAACCTTGCTCTTAGATATCCCCGACCTAATTTGGATGTGCTACACACTCCTGAACCCCGAAGCAGAACAAGTGGTTAGGGGAGCTAGGTATGAAATAGTCATCTTTAATTCCCACCAGGGATATTGTCCTTTCTCTGTACTCCTGTACTGTCTGTTTTGTTGTTTGCTTAACTTCCTTGCCAGGTTTGTCTCCTCCAGTCTCCAAGCCATCAACTTCCAGATGACTGTGCACCCCTTGAACTGGACCCATCAAGCCAGCTCTACGCCCCTTGTCAGCAGGAAGCAATTCCAGAAGCTGAGACCTTCGTCCCTGACCCCAAAAGAATTTGGGTCCCATTTGTTTGAGGGGGGAATGATGAGGGCACAGTCTCTAGGAACCCCTTGAACCCTTAAACTCTCCTTGAATCTTGCCACTCGACCTGGCCTTGGCCTGAGGCTATAACCATTAAGCCCAAATGTCTACCTTGCCCAGTCCTCTATTGTCCAGCTGTTTCCCACCCTTAATCCTGTTTCCCATCCTTAATCCTGATCAAAATATCTATACCCTAGCCCTTCATGGTCTGTCATTTCCATATAGCCTTCAGCTATTTCCCCCACCCTGGAGTCTGACCTTGTCCTTAAGTCCCTCCCTAGACCCCTCTTCTGGTCACCCCAGACCACCCCTCAATCCCTCCCACAACCTTTGTGTATATAATCTCCATCTTGCCTCCATGAGGGTGGTCAGAACCAATCTAGCTCAGATGGGTCTGGCCCTTTTTCCTTACAGGCGTCGCAAGGGGTGGGATCTCTCGGGGCAGGCTTATTTGGCGAACTCTTAATAAACTTTATCCTTTCCCTTGGCTGAGAAGGCTTGAGTCGAATTCTTTCGGCAGGACCCGGCGTGTCGGTACTTTGGGGTGTCGAGCACCTCTCACCCCAAACCCTCATCAGGTGTGAGAAGGCTACAACCACCACCAACCAACAACCGAACAAGAGAAATGGCATCAAGGATGCCATCAAAGATATGACCAGAGAATAAGGCGTCCTGGTCATATGGTGAAAACCAAGATGGACAGCCATATAGCCTTTCAGTTGCCAGCAAGCAAGAAACAAAGGAAGATTTTTCACCAGGCTATACTGCAGGCTTCACCATGTTCCCAGAAACCTCTTAATCCTAGAATTCAAATCTCCACCCCTGAGGTCCCTCTTTCTGATTAAATGGCTCCTCCCAGAACTTCCATTTAAGGAAGACACCCAGGCCAGTTACCTCTTCATTTCTCACAGAGTGCTCTCCAGATTTCTTCATCATGCTCATGCCCTTCCCTCCACTCCTTTCAGCTTCCTTTTCCATGTTGTCTCCCGGACTACCCCATTGGAATGTCTGCTCTTTGAGAGCAGGGACCATCTTTCCTTTTGCTTGTATTTGTACTCCCAGCACAATGCCTGGTGCTGTTGACTGGAATCAAGTACACTGAGTGAATGATTCCCTGATGGAGTATTCATGGAGGGGCATGGATAAGGGGCACAATGAATGAGATGGCATGTATGATTTTGTAAAGGCTATTACTGAAGAAAGTACTTATATGAATGACATCATAAATCCATAAAAGCATCAAGAAATTGGAGCTCAGACAGAAGAAGGTAATCAGGGCGGGTAAGGTGACTAGAAACCTGGCTATTCAAGAATTCATTCAAGGAAGTAGAGATATTTAATCTGACAAAGAAAAAGTTTCGCAAAGGTAGAATAGCTGCATTCAAGTATTGAAGGGTTGTCACATAAAAGAGGGATTTGATTACTTCAGCTTGTCCCAAAAGGCCAGAAGGAAGAGTAATGAATAGAAATTGTAGTGAGGCAGATTTATGTTTAGTGTAAATATACAGAGAAAATGTGCTAACAATGAAAACTATCCAAAAGCAGAAAGAGCAGCCTCTGGTGTTATTAAATTCCTGATGAGATGACTAAAGATCTTCAAGTGGAGGCTAGATGACTACTTGGTTAGGATCTTGTAGAGGGGATTTCTGTTTAGATATGGGTTGAACTAGACAACCCCTGACACTTCCAACTCAGAGATTCCATGATGCCAGGGAATTGATATATAACATGTGTAAAGTACAAATAGATCCCAATCTACACTATAGCTGTAGCTCATAAATATATTAGCAACTCTGCTATTGGGGGTTGGAATCTATTTTCTCATAGGAACAATTTTATAAAAGATAGTCGACTTCTCAAAGCAGAGCACAAAAGTCTGCTTAATCCATAATTTACCTGAAATATTACATATAACAAGAACAACAAAGTAGAAAAGAATACTGGTAGCAGTCTCAAGATGGGAAAGGATCAAGGAAAAGGGACCAAAAGATAAAGGGTATGTAATACCAGTGTCATACTAATTCTAAAAAACACAAGGGACCAAAACAATTCAAGGGATTCATTTCAAGGATTAAATAACTCTTTTGGGGGAAAACTCTATGATTACCTTTTCTGGTTCTCACCTGAAGCCAAATATTTAGTTTAAAAGTAGACCTCTTAAATTAAAAATAACAGACATTTGACACTTAACATTAATCTCTCCTAAGCCAGAGACTCTGAAACAGTGCTAAAATATCATATTAATACTCCACACTGACATCTATCATTTACCTTACTTTCATACTTGAAATTAGGATGTGAGTTTTGCTGTTTCTGACAATATTAACTAATCTAAGTCAATAAATGTCTGGCCATCTTCTCATAAGAGCTTAAATTTGTCATCCTTGTCATTATGGTGAAAAAAACTTTTCCTTTCTTCCTTCCTCTCTTTTTTGGAGACCCAGTCTCTCTCTATCTCACCCAGGCTCAAAGTGTAACAACTGTGAGAAGCCACCAGATCCCACTGTTGTTTACCAACAGGAAGCTGTGACCTCCATTTCTGTCTAATTTGGGTTGATTTCCCTCTTAGATAGCTTGGTGGTTTCCCACCCCTCCCCTTTTAAGAGATGACCATATTGGTACCAGATTTAGTTCTGATATCTAATTGACTTTAGCCTTACTGAAGCTCTAATTCCTGAGCACAAATGATCTACCAACCTCAGCTTCCTTAAATAGCAGGGATTTCAGTTCTCCATGATTGTCTCCTACCCACCTACACTCATTTCTCCTATTACTACAGGAACATAGTCCTATTGCAATTCATCTTACCAATTCAAATTACCAGAAAATTGTTTTAAAATGCGAAATGTGCTACATCTATGATTGAAAGATTCAATATTCATGTCTCATTATTTATTCATTTTTCAGTCATGTCTGACTGACCCCCATATGGGGTTTTCTTGGCAAAGATACCCGAGTGGTTTGCCATTTCCTTCTCCAGCTCATTTTACAAATGAGGAACTGAGGCAAACACTTAGGTGATGTGCCTAGAACATACAGCTAGGAAGTGTCTTAGAATCAGTGCTCAATCCATAAGCCACCTACAGGGCTCAAATTGTGTTCATGTAAATTTCCTTATTGTCTTGCATTAAATGTGACTTATCTATTTAAAATACAAATGCAAAGAAACATTCCAGGATCAGAAGCTAACAGTAATTATCTAGTAATGCCCACCAGGAAGTGTTACTTTGCAAGATCTAGAATATCAAATTAGGTTTCTAGGAAATTTGTAGTTCTGAGGCACTCGAAATTTTAATTTTTACTATTCTGAAAACCTCACAATTCCCTCACCCCATTCTGGGTTTAAGAAAATTGTATTTCTATAAAGTCCTAGCAGGATGGCATAATATTAGCATCAGAATAATTGCATAAATTCCAATGTCTGGAGGGTTTTTGTTTGTTTTTAATGACAGCATCATGCTCTATTACAATCTTAATCTCCAAGATTAAGACTTCAAACGTTTAACTGGCAGTCTCTGTCCTTCCATATCCCTTGTCCTCAAAATCTTCTCCAGTGCTAAATTTGTCAACTTAGTCTGGCTCACTCCTAAATATTACTTCTTCAACTCAAATGCTCCTAACACTATTTTAAAAATCTTAATATATTTTATTTTTCTAATTAGTTCAATCCAACGAAGTAATTTCTACTCTGTTTCTACCTAAAAATATCTCTCATTTTATTCTCCCACCTCCACTACAAGGTCAACAAGAACTTTATAGACTATACCTTCTGATGTAATTGTATCTATACATACAAATATTAGTGATAATAATCCTTTTTATTAGGAAATTGGTGTTCTGTTCGAACATATTTTCTCTAAGATTCAATATACCACACTCAAGAATGTAACAAACCTTTTAAAGTCACCTGTTTTTAGAAAAAGAATTGTTAGACACTACTTTGTAGGACTAACTCTAAGGCCTATAGTAAGGCATATAGTATGAATATTTTGTTTTACATGAAAAAATAACAATTCCTTAGCCAAACATTACACATTGAAATTAACATTTATCAAGCCATCCCTCCAAAATTATTTGCCATAGAAATTTATAGAGAGCTGCTGCCTTTCAGAAGTGGATGGGCTGTTTTGAGCTACAAGAAGGACTTAAGAAACTTAAGGGAACTAACCATCCCAAATTGAGAAGAAACATTCACTAAAATATACATGGACAGTTATTAAATTAACTAAGAGCATTTCATTAAACATTTGGCCTTGGAGATTTGGCAAGTATGCAGTGAATCTTTAAGTAGTGTGTATCAAGTGATTTTTCTGATTTACAAATTATTTAATAGTAAACATTCATATATTAGTATAAAATTATCTTGAATGTTATTGTAACCACAAAAACTGACTCTTAAGACCCTCTAAGTCTTCCAAATCTGTATTTCCTTTGAAGAAACTTTTATGAGTCTAAGAAGTTAACACACAGCAAAGGAAACCAATTATCTTGAAATAAAGGTGTAATTTTTTTTTCCAAAGCCAGTTTATGGATCTTTGGGACCCCAGGTTAAGAAACTCTGTCCTAGATACTTACACAATACAATTACACTTGATCTGGTCAGTGGAATATTGACATAATGGATTAATTTCATAATAATTTCAAAACTTTTAAACTTGATACCATTTCATCTATTTTTTTAAAGAAGCACTTACCTTCCAATTTGGATCCAAAATGATATTCTCCACTTGTAAAGTGAGGCAAAGAAAATACAAGAGATCCTAGTCCCATCATAAAGGATGCAAAAGCAAGCCATCTTGGTTTATGCCCTCTTTCTCCAAAGAATGATACAAATAATGACAACAAACAGAATGAAATGTCATAGCTTGATGATACCAGACCAGTGAAGGAACTCTTCAGTTCATAGCGCTTCTCAATAGTAGATATACTAATATTTACTAGGCCATTTACTACAATACCTAGAAGGAAAAAAAGAGTAACAAATGTGCATTTTAGAACTATTATGTCACAATTGATCATCGCTATCAAAGGAATACCAGAAATGTATTTATTCATGTCTTTAAAATTTAGTTTGCATAGAACACAATTTAAAGATCCCATAGTCTTTTATAAACTCATGTTATCCCAACATATCTGTTTTATTGACAAATATTAATTGACTACAAAATGATAGATCATGGTAAATATTTTAGGTGGGTTTGTTTATTTAGTATGACAAACTACATGCTAAATTAGAATTCATCTTTTATTGAGTTTTTTTCAAATATGTTTGTGTTTAAACCAGCCAGCCTGGCAAAATCCCATGATATTATGTCACTAGGTCATTTTCTAAAGCAGCAAACCACTGCTTACTTACACACTCTCCATTTGGAAGAGTTCAAAATATATGGACCACTGGAAAAAAAAATCATCACTAACTAAAACTGGAAAATCACTTTCATTTATTTCATATAGACTAACAAGAAGCAAAATGAGTGGTCTAGAAACCACTTACGCCTAAAAAGGTTCAAAGCTGAAGCAAACACTAGCAAAGAGTCTTTCGTTTCAACCACTAGCACCTGCAATTATAAGTACAACAGAATCCAAAAGGGGAAAAAAAATGTGTTCAAGTGTCAGCTACCCTAGCCACCATCATGAGTATGATAAATAGAAGTAGGTATTCATCAACTTGGTCTGGCAGGAATTTAATTTTTAAAATTCTTTAAAATTTTAACCCAAGATCTGGCAGCTTCTACATTAAGAGATCGAAGGGCTTGGAATGCGATATTCCAGAGGTCAATGGAGCTAGGATTAAAACCTCGAATCACCTACCCAGCAAAACTGAGTATCATGTTCCAAGGCAAAATATGGATTTTCAATAAAATAGAGGACTTTCAAGCTTTCTCAGTGAAAAGACCAGAACTGAATAGAAAATTTGACTTTCAAACACAAGAATCAAGAGAAGCATGAAAAGGTAATCAAGAAACGGAAATTGCAAGGGACTTACTAAAGTTGAACTGTTTTGTTTACATTCCTACATGGAAAGATGATGTGTATGATTCATGAGACCTCAGTATTAGGGTAGTTGAAGGGAATATGCATATATATATGTTTATGTATATATATAAGTGAATGTGTATGTATGTATATATCTATGTGTATATGTATGCATGTGTATGTATGTATATATGTGTGTGTGTGTTTTTATGTATATATATACATATATATATGTAAAAGAGAGAGAGCAGACACAGGGTGAGTTGAAGAGGAAGGGAAGATATCTAAAAGAAATAAAATGAAATTAAGGGACTAGAGAGCAACATACTGAGAGAGGGAGATAGGGAGAGATAGAATGGGGTGGATTATCTCTCATAAAGGTGGCAAGAGTAAGCAGTTCTGTGGGAGGAGTGGAGAGGGCAGGTGAGGGGGGAATGAGTGAACCTTGCTCTCATCCGATTTGGCCTGAGGAGGGAATACCATACATACACAGTTGGGTATCTTACCCCACAGGAAAGAAGAGGGAGGAAGATAAAAAAAAATAAAATAAAATAAAATAAAAGGGGGGGGATGATGGAGGGGAGGGCAGATGGGGGTGGAGGTAATCAAAACAAACACTTGGGAAAGGGGACAGGGTCAAGGGAGAAAATTCAATAAAGCGGGATGGGTTGGGAAGGAGCAAAATGTAGTTAGCCTTTCACAGCATGAGTATTGTGGAAGGGTTATACATAATGATACATGCGTGGCCTAGGTTGAAGTGCTCGACTTCTTAGGGAGGGTGGGTGGGAAGGGAAGAAGGGAGAGAATTTGGAACTCAAAGTTTTAAAAACAGATGTTCAAAAACAAAAAAAAAAGTTTTTGCATGCAACTAAAAAATAAGATACACAGGTAATGGGGCATAGAAATTTATCTTGCCCTACAAAAAAGGAAGGGAAAAGGGGATGAGAGGGGAGGGGGGTGATAGAGGGGAGGGCTGACTGGGGAACAGGGCAACCAGAATATAAGCCATCTTGGAGTGGGGGGGAGGGTAGAAATGGGGAGAAAATTTGTAATTCAAACTGTTGTGAAAATCAATGCTGAAAACCAAATATGTTAAATAAATAAATTTAAACTTTGTGAAAAAAAAATAAAGCTGGAAAATGTAGCCATAAAAAAAAACTATTTTAAAAGTATAAAAAGTGAAGTATTTTAAATTGAAAGATTTTTAAAAATTATTTAGTCCTTTATGGACTAATCAAATTATTCTTTTCAGCATACTTAAAACTCAAGAGTTTTAATAGACAAGATAGTAAGATCTGGATTAAAAGTCTTTATCTCCACTTAAGTACCAGAAGTGCTATCTCATTGACATAAGGATGGAATTATCCAATACAACAATGGCCTTAATTTAGTAAACTGAATAGCAAGTTACAAAGCCTTTAAAGGTTGATAAATTTAAGAACACAGTGGTTCTTTGGTTTGTTTTTTAATTGTTTTTTTATCCAAAGGTACACATCCACCTATTACCCTAAGTGGTTGATCTGATTTGTGAAGTTTGGTAAAGTGTCCTCCACCTTTTGCCTTTAAGAAAAGAAAAAGAAAAATGCCCCCCCATATCAGCTATGCTTCAAGAAATGCTCGACAAAAATAACTAGTTCCTGTGTTATTGTCATTTTCCTGAAATAGCACTCTAAGCTGTTATTAATTATCTATTTAAGTATAAATGTATCAGGTTCATCTCCGACAATCTAAAATAATAGCACGGAGACAAATTTACGTTTTAATTGAGGGTGAAGGAAACTGAATGGGAGGTAATTTTGAAGCAGATATAAAGAATCTTTTTTTTCTAAATCAAAAATGAGGGGGTTTAGTCTCGACATTCTCCTCTTCCCCTTTGACATTTTAAAAGATGTCACTTTTTTTCCTAGAAAGCCTATCGACTTTCACATCATATCATCTGTAGTTTGAAATTTTGGTCAGCTAAACACCTAAAGGTTGCTCATAATTACCTATCTTGCTTCAATCTCCAAAATCCAACATAAACATAAATATCTAAACCTAAGGAACGTAATTCAGATACAGTCTTACCGTTTCACAGGTACTTTCTTTGAGGTTTGTTCTTTAAAACCATAAGCTTATAAATAACAGAAACCACAAGGTTTTCAATTTATCTATACTATTGTGTATTTCATCCAAGGCAGTCCTAGTGATTTTCATTTTTAAGACAATCGTCGGAAAAGCCGTAGTATTGCTTTTTTATTTTCTACCACAAGTCGTGAGGAAGGGTTCTGCTAAGATGAACAGATAAAAATGAGCTATAGATAGTTGTTGGGTTGTTTTTTGCTTGCTTTTTTTTTTTTTAAGGAGCTAAAACCAAAATATTTGAAGGAAGGATGCGAATCTTTCAAGTAGGAAAACTCAGTCCAGTTAACAAAGTTGAAAACCGCTAACTGATCCCCACGAGCCCATCTCTATCCACTTCTTCGCGTTCCCCACCTCCATTCAATTACCAGGGGTCAGAGAGGCGCCTCTGCCCACATGTGCTTTTCTCTAGAGCTCCCTGAGGGACCAGGAACCCGAACCCGATCCTGTGGTTACCTTGGATGAGGGCAAGGAGGCAGTAGTGAAACAGAAAGCCCTTGGGGTTGTTGCAGAGCTGCAGGCAGTCGGGGGTGAAGCGTCCCCAGCCACAGGGACCCTCCTCCAGATCCGAGGGCTGCTCTAGTGGCTGCTGGGGCACCGGCAGCTCTTCTCCAGGACCACTCAAGACGGAAACCTCGACTTCTGCTGGAGACGCCGGTAAATGACGGCGGGGGCGGGGGCCGGGGCTGGATGGGACGAAAGCCGGATTGTCTAAGCCTCCTGCTCCCTCCATGGCGAAATGAGCTCTTCAGGTTTGCTCAGGAAGCCCTTCAAAGTAGTCAAAAGTCGCCTAACTCTGCAGGGGCTCGTCCTGGGCCAGGGTTGGGGCTGCCCCCGCCTCCGCCTAGTCCTGCGGGACCCGCCTCTGTGGCAGCCACAGCCACAATCACTTCGGGGGAGGGAGGACTGCGAGAAGGGTTAGGCTCGGACCTCACCTGTCTGCTGCGGACTCCGCCCGCTCCTCATCTCAGAGGAAAGGCCCCTTGAGGTTAGGCGGGCCATGAGCACGACGGTGACGCCTCCCCAGCCACAAGTGCGCCTGACTTTGAACCTGACTTCGTCCTTCACGCTTCTAGTGGCTACTCAATCCCCACTCAGCCCCTGGTCTCCCGAGGGCAGCACTACCAACACCTGAGGATGAGGAAGAGGAGGAGAAGGAAACAGCTGCAGCGGCTGTGATGCAACTTCTTCCTAATAGCCTTTAGTCATAAGGAGTTGAGAAGCAGAGGTAACGGGAAACTCTCCCCAAAGGTAAGGATGTCCTCTCAGTCTGTTGTATTGCTCCCTTGGGACTAAAGGTGTGGGATTCAAATAGCTGGACCCCGTGGGGGTTAACACTAAAGGAGTAAACACAGTCGTTGCTTTAGGACAACATTCTGCAAGGTTTGTCTGGCCCTCCCCCTCCTTTCCTTTGTTAGGAAGCTAGGCTCAGAGTCCCAGAGGTGCGCATTCATTTGGGGTCAGCAGAGCATCACAAAAGGTCTGACCCTTTCCCTCCAGTATTCTTTCCAAATTGTTTTCTTTTGTACTTTCAACAGAATGATGAAATCTAAATGAAGAAATCATTTCAAAACAGGATTATAACATCACTAATACATTTTCCTTGTGTATGTAAGATTCAGCTTGAGTGTTGTCAAGTAGTTTCTATATATGAGATAAAACGTGTCAATCAAAAATGGAACTTTTTTTGGTACAAACCTGTGGTAACAATATAGAGATCTCCTAGGCTTGGAAATTTCCTGTGCCAAAGCAGATCAGCAACTCTTAATGTCATTTATAGAGTTATTTGGAGCCATAAGATGTTAAATAACTCATCCATGGTCATATGTGTCAAAATGTGTTAGAGGCAGAACATGAACTCAAGTCTTTCCTGTTCTGGGGCTGATCCTTTTTCAATGCCTTATGTAACCAAATACTTGGAGGAAAGTATTGTTTCTGACGACACCCTTCTTGAAAACAGTAACAGTAAACCCACAGTATATTCCATTATGCAATCTTGCTCTTCACTGCCGCTTCCAAGCACACCTCTTTAATCAGTGACCTCTCCTCCTTTGGAATTCACTCCATCATATCACATCATCTAGCCATCCATCAGTCTATCCACAAGACATTGTTAGGAACCTTATTTGTGCTAGACATTGTGTTAGGTGATGGGGATGCAAAGACCGAAGAGAAACCATGAAGCAGCATCTGTCCTGAAGGAACTTTTGGTGTAGCTGCTGGAAACAGCAAGGAAATATTTCAGTAGATAGAAAAAAGATACCAAACAGATAAAAGGTGATTTTGAGAGAGAAACCCCAGAAGTGTGTGGCAGAAAAGGATACAAAGATGCGATAGTCTCACACAGGTGATATTGTGATGAGGGCTTGAACTGGGGGAATAGTTGTGTGAACAAAGGGACAAATTTGAGAGGTTCTGTGCAGAAACAAGATTTGGAAACTCAGTGGTTATGTGGAGGCAAGGGGAGGGGGAATGATTGAGAGAACATTGGGAGTGACAGCATTGAAGTTTAGAATATGGGTCACTAGAAGGACCTTGGTGGTTCTCCAGAGTAACATGGAAGTTGGACCAAGAGAAAGTGGGGTTTTGGAGGAAAAATTAGTTCAGTTTGGGACATATTAAGTTTGAGATGTCTACAGGACATTCAATTCAAATAAATAGATAGGTGGTAATTTGGAGACAGTACACAGGTGAGTAGGGCTTGAAATTGAGATCTGGGATTCATTGAATGGAAATGAACATTTCTAAGCCAGTCACCAGGAAACTAGGGCCTGCCAGGAAAATGCAATGTTCAAATCAATAGCATTACTAATGGAAAGAGACATGATGATAATGAACTATCCATCAGTCGATAGTCAACCAGTCGATAAGCATTTATTAAGCATCTACTACATACCAGAAACTGTCTAAGCACTGATAGTACAAAGAAAGGTAGAAAGAAGGTACCTGACCTCAAGGATCTCATAACCTACCTAATAAGGGAGACCACATAAGAACAACTAGGTAGATACGAGAGAATACAGAATAGATTGAAGATAATCAACAAAGGGAGGGCACTAGCATTGAGGGAGATTGGGAAAGGCTTCCTGTAGAAGGTGGGATTTTAGCTGGGATTTGAAAGAAACCAGGGAAGCTGCAAGGAGGAAAAGAATATCAGACAGCCAGTAAAAATATCTAAAGTCAGGAGATAGAGTATCTTGTTTGAATAGCAATAAGGAGAAGAATACACTATATCCCAGACTATGTGGAGATGAGTAAGGTGTGAGAAAACTGTTAAGAAGGAGATAGTGAATGTTAATCAGAGAATTTTTTATTTGAACCTGGAGATAATAGGGAGCTACTTGAGTTTATTGGATGGGATAAACTGATGTGGTTAAATCTACGCTTTAAAAAGATTAATTTGACAGCCAAGTAAAGGATGGACTGGAATAAGGAGAGACTTGTGGCAGTTAGACCAATCAGTAGGCTATTGCAGTAATGTGGTGAGGTAATGAGAGCCTGAGCCAGGGTGGCGACTATGTCAGAGGAGAGAAGGCATGTACAAGAGATATAGAAGAGATAAAATCAACAGGACTTGGCCAGAGATTGGATATGAGGGATGAGAGAGAGTAAGGAATCAGAATGACACCTAGATTATAAGTCGAGGTGACTGGGAAGATGATAGTGCCTTCAGTAGTATGGAGGAAGTTAGGAATAAGGGAAGGTTTTGGGGGGAAAGACAATGAGCTTAGGTTTAGACATGTTGAATTTAAGATGTCTCCAGGATCTCCAATTTGAGAAGTCCGATAGGCATGTGGAGATGGAAGTTAGGAGTATTAACATGGGCTCTGTAATGATATAATATATATTAGAACTTCTCTTCCTCACAGGCGAGCAGGACAATGGAGTCACACAACAACCAGACAATTAGAAGGATTTCTGAGGCTCAGGGCTGCTTGCTATACCAGTGATCCTTTGCTAGTGAACTTTTGCCAATTTGGTGATGCCTACTGTAGCTGCCAGAAACCACAGAACCAGCCTTGACTAGCTCAAGGTCAATCTTGCAGCTGCAGACTTGAGAGTCTCAACTTTCTAAACTTCCTGGCTTACTGTGTCTACATACATACCCCTCCCCTTCACCCCCACTCCCTACTTGAAAGCCTCTAGAAACGATGTTATCTCACTCCCCTTTGAGCAGCTGAGAATTCTCTCCCTCTCTGCCCCCTTCTAAGTTCTTCTCTCCCTTTCAAATTCCTCTTCTCAGACAATAAATGCTTTTAATTGGTGGTCAGACTTTGTTTCACTTCAGGGCCCTTTATGGGCCTAGGGGGTCATTCTGGTTAACAAACCAGAGAGAGGTTAGGGCTGGATACATTGATCTGAGAATCAACAGCATAGAGATGACAACTGAATCCATGGGAGCTGAGAAGATCACTAAGTAAAACGGTTTAGAGTAAGGTTAGGACCCAGGACAGGGCCTAGCCTTTCCTTATTCTTAATCTTTGATCTTGATACACTGTTCCACATTGTTGACCGCCCCTTAATTCTTTGGAATACTGGAATACTTTCTCTACCTCGGGTTATGATTGCTGAGCTCAGTCAACTGATTTCCTGGGTCTCCTTTGAAAGCTTATCTTCCACTCTCACTCCCTCTCACCATTTGTAGCCTGGAGCCCTATCCTGGACCTTCTCTCAAAACTCAGCGATCTCATCAGCTCTTCCATTTTAAGCTTGTACCTCTGTGCAAATGATGTCTACTAATCTGGCCCATTGTTTCTTATTTGAGCTCCAGTCCTCCAACTGCCTGTTGTATATTTCTACATAGATGTCACATAAGTATATCAAACACATATCCAAGACAGAACCCATTGTCTTTTCCTCTAAACCCACCCCTCCTCCTAATATCACAATTTCTCTTGGAATTTTTTAATCTCCCAATTTCTCCTCCCCATTCTTTCCAAACCTTGGAATCATCCTTATCTCTTGTCTCTCTCTTCCTCATAACCTACATGCAATCAATTGCCCAATCTCTTTAAATCCACCCACTCCTCAGGTCTTGAATCTCATTAATGTCTTTGGTGATAACATGACTACCTGAGTCCAGGCCCTTATCAACCCTTCTCTGGAACTACTGCAATAGCCTTATAACTGGTATCCTGTGTCAAATTGATATGTTAAAGGTCCAACCACACCACTCTTCTGCTCAAGAAGCTTCAGTGATTCCTCACTGACCTTAATATAAAATATGAATGTTTCTGCTTCGCATTTTTGAACCTTTCAAAATTTGGCTTAAAATCATCTTTCTAAACCGGCCCATTCCTTCCCACTCAGCCTTCTATGGTTCAGCCCAAGTGGACTTTTTTCCACCTATATTTACTGCTCTGCTAATCACTCTGGTGAATATGCTGTAATCACTTGTATGTGAATAGAATATAAAATCTAAGAACACAGGAACTGTCTTATTTTTGTACTTGGAAAATAATATTTGCAAAGCACTTAGTATAGTGTAAGGCACATAGTAGACCCTTAATAAATTCTTGTTCCTTCCCTCCTCACATCTTTGCTTACCACAGTGCATGCCATGTAGAAGGCCCTTAATAAATCAGTTTTTAAAAAAATGAATCATTCTCAAACCTGGAGATATTTGTATACTGTCTGTATTTAACACGTGTCAAAGTTGATATAGGGAAGTGGGGGGGGGGTTAATGTGTGTTTGTGTGTATGTGTGTGTATAAACCAGATTTCTAGCCAAACCTGAAACATTTTGTATGAGATTCTCCTCTTTGATAGATAGAATGCTGACTTGATGCTACATGCCTGCTTGAGGATCAGACTTGGTTCCAGAGCTTTGAATAGGTAAGGCACTCTTCATACCTTCTTTGAGAAAGAAGTGATTCCAGACCACTTTGGAACTTATTCCAAGGAGGGGAAAAATAAAAACTCTCTTGTACACTTATAAGAGAACATGTCACTGACTTCCAATTTGCCTCCCTAGAGACTTTGGAGAATTTCCCCTTGTGTGAAAAAATCTAGTTCTTTCTTTTGGTTGAGCTAAGTTATCTCACTTCCAGAGGGAGAGCCCAACCACTCTGTGTTTTCTGAAATATTCTAATTTTTGTAATTTCTCTGATTTCTGTTTGTTATAAATAAATTAGTTTATTCATCACTATTTGTGGTGATCTTTTTGTAACTTGATTTTGGTGGGAAAGGGTTAAGCCAATGAGTGTAAGGTGGGAGCTATATTTCTTCCCCTTTAATGTTTAGAAAACCAGAAAAATTAGCAGCTTTTTGTTCTGAATCAATTGCACCACTAGAGCAATGATATTTGAAGGAAATAAATGTAATTCTAGCCCATTACCCCCTCTCTTGAAGAACTGAGAGATCATTTTCCTAGCTGTTCTTCCTGTTCTTTTCAAAGCAGGAATTGAAGTCGCCCTTGGAGAGAAATGTTTAAGATTCCAGTGGTATCTATCCCTGTCTCCTTTTGTTGTTCAGTAGTATCATTGTGACCCCATGGACCATAGCACACAATAGTGTCCATGGGGTTTTCTTGGTAAAGAGGGTAGAGTGGTTTGCCATTTCCTTTTCCAGTGGATTAAGGCAAACAGAAGTCAAGTGATTGCCCAGGGTCACATAAGTACTAAGTGTCTACAGCCAAATATGAACTCCAGTCTTCCAATCTCCAGGCTTAATGTTTTATCCACTGAGCCACCTAGCTGCCTCCATGCCTCCCTTAGATCCTCATTTAGACAACCCATGTGAACATACCTAACCTACATAGAGGTGTATGGCATATTCAAGGAAGACTAACACCTTTGATGTGAAGGCTTGCCAAGCCCTTTTCAGGGCTGCTCATCTACTTTTGGTGTCTACCTGGCATTCATCTGTGGGTCCAAGAAACTGTAGCATACAAAGTGGCCACATCCTGATCTGTCTTAGCAGATGGGCTAAGCCAGGTCGACCAGCCTCAAACCTGTGAGTTAAGGGAACAGACAGATGTGAACAATTTATTCCAACAGCCATGAAGGCAGCTGAAGCAGGTACTCTGGGGCACTTAGAGCTTAGTCAGACATCCAAGACTGCAAGGTCATCCACAGCATCCTGGACCATTGACAGTTGTCTTGACTGTTGTCTTGCCACTGGACTTCAGATGACTCTGGAAGGAATGAGGCTGATGACTGTATGCAACTCTGCCTCACTTAAATCCAGTTCACTGGGAGAGTCAAAGCATCCCCCTGTGATGTCATTGGTCCTGTTGGACAAAGGACAAACAACAACTTAGATAGGCAACACACATAAACCTTATATGTAGGAGCTTATCTGCAGGAACATTTTAATACTTCTTAATTGCCCAGTTTAAATGGGGGGAAAAGGGACTTTTTTATTTAAAAAAAAATTGGAAAAAAATTGCCCTTAGTTTAGAGATTATATTTGTATTTTGCCTTAGAGGCAGCCCTTTATTATCTGAATGGCATCCTTAAATTGCTTTTAATTTGAATAACCTTGGGCTAGGCAGGCTTAGCCTCAGGTTACAATTCATCGTTCTAGGTCCCTAAATTTGTTTATATTTTTTATGGCCCTTGAGTTTTGAAGTTGAAATATTTTTTTTAAACTAAAAATTGCTGAGTTTACAGTTTAAATTTTTCATATACTCTGCTTTTCTGATTGCAACTTAAAAAATTCTGAAATTACCTCCCATTTTGACCTGTGCATACCTTGTCTATACATAATTGTTTACCTCTTCTCCTCCCTTTAGAATGTGACCTCCATATGGGCAGGGACTGTTTTTTCCCTTCTTTGCACTTCCTGCACTTAGCACAGTGCCTATAGAATATTAAGTATTTAACATATTCTTGTTGGCTAACACACTAATAGACAGTTAGAGAGCATGAATCCCGTCGGGTTGGGTCTTCTACCTAGCTTTTTTTTTTTCTACCTAGCCTTTTTCACTTGGATGGGTATCGCCTCTAGCTATCACCTTAAGTCCCAAGAAAATTTAAAGGGAGGGTAGCAGGAAAAGTGGCTCTGACTCGGTGACTTAACTTCCCATCAGGGGAAGTTACATCTTTGTTTTTCATGTTGTCTTTTTGAGATCCTTGGATTAAAGACTTTTCTTTCTTTGTACCCTATGAATTTAGCATGGTACTTGGCATATAAGCAGCTGCTTAATAAATGTTTATTGACTTGGCTTGACTTTCAAGCTTTACCCTTGGGAAAAAACTCAACAGGCTTCCCACCCCCCATTCCCCCATTGCAAAGAACTGTTGCTATCTGAATATGGACTGAAGCAAACCATTTTTCACTTTCACTCTTTTTTTTATTTGAATCTTCTTATACAAAATGACTAATATGGAAATGTTTTATATGATTGCACATTTATAAACTATAATGGATTGTTTACAGTCTCACAGATTTTTAAAACTACCTAAGAAATTGTTTTAATGTGTAATTGGGGGGGAAATAAATATGTGTGTGTGTGTACACACACACACATATATATATAATAAATTGTAGATAATCTACAATTAAGGAGGCACCAAGACTGAGGAGGATTGGCAAAGGCTTCTTATAGAAGGTGAGATGTAATTAAAGACTAGGAAAGTAAGAAAGACCAGGTTATGAAGCCAAACAAAGAATTTTGAATTGAATCCTGAGGGTAATAGGGAATCATTGGATCATACTGAATAGGAGAGTGATGTGGTCAGATCTATGACTTAGAAATAGCAGTTGAGGGAGATCCCACAGCCAAATGGAGGACAGAATGGAGAGGAGGGAGCTTTGAGGCAGGAAGACCAACTAGCACACTGGGCAGTAGTAGTCCACGAATAAGGTGGTAAGGCCTGCCCCAAGGCGGTAGCAATGTCAGAGGAGAACAGGGGGTGTATTCAAGTGATATAAAAAAGAAAACCAAACAGATCTTGCAATAGATTGGATATGGGGGATGAGAGAGAGTTAGGAGTCAAGGATGACACCTAGTTTTCAACCCTTGAAAATCATAGGGTTTGGGGGGTAAAGATAATGAGTTCATTTTTGTCCATGTCGAGTTTAAGGTGGTACGTGTGGACTGGAGCACCAAAGTAGAGTCAATTCCTTATGGATGTACGCCACCTGGATTCATAGGACTTTGTGTAGAGGTAAAAATTTAGAATTCAAACTGCAATCCTATCCTAGAACATGGATCACAAGTTGCAATCATTTTCCAACATTTTTATGACATATATGTTGGGGTCGGGGGGACACTACTTTTAAAGCCTCTGCCAGAGCTTAGATCTGTTGGGTTCATTGAGAAAGCTTCCCAATACATGAAGGTAAAACACAAAGGTGAGCCTGAGATTTCCTTAAGGAAGTTGTTGGTATCAACAGAAAATTCAACATTGTATCTCTAGTGTGTCTAAATATTCTAATACTCACAGGAACGTTAGCATTGATTGGGACTAATTCTAGTCTTTTGAAAATCCTAGCGGGATGCTTCAAGAAACAAACTGGGACTTAATACCTACATACTTTGACCACATGCAGACTGTACAGAGGCTTATAAGATGGTAGAGACAAGGAGTACCAGGGAACATCACTGAAACCCTACCTATTCAAACTCTGAATTGGATCCTGAGGTATTTGACTTTGGAGACTACCCATTAACAGAAGAGTAGAAGGAAATGTTGAGGCTGAATCTCAGTAAGAGAACTGGCATGTTCTTGCTGAATTAGTGGGATGTTGGATATGTTCAAGGTAAAACCCATAAAATCCAGCTTACTGATTCCTATTAAAGAAAGATCTAAAATAATTCCTTTATGGTGGAAACCCTCAGAAACCATCTCAAAGAAATACTACTTAATGGTGTCATCTCAAAATCCATTAATATATTTAATTTATTTATCGTAAATGGTGGGTGGTGGTGACAGGGAGGGGGGAAGGGGAGGAAGACAGACAGGCAGAGAGAGAAAGAGGCAGAGAGAGAAACAGAAACAGAGACAGAGAGCAAGTGCAGCTAGGTGGTGCAGTGGATACAGTGCCAGACCTACAATCTAGAAGACTTGAGAGTCCAAATCTAAACTTAACTAGCTGTGTGATCTTGGACAATTCTTTCGACCTTTCTCTGCCTCAGTTTCCTTTTCTGTAAAAAGTTGTGAAGATCAAATTTGATAGTATGTGTAAAGCACTTTGCAAACCTTAAAGCACTTCATAAATACCAGCTAATATTATCTGATGTGGGGGAAGGGAACAAGCATTTATGTAGCGCCTACTATGTGCAAGGCACTATGCTAAGCACTTTACAGAATTATCTCATTTCATCCTCACAACAACCCTGCCAGTTAGAGTGGAGGAAGCTGCAGCAAGCAGAGCTGAAGTAACTTACCCAGGGTTATATTATACAGTTATTAAGTTTTTGAAGTCATCGTTGAATTCAAGGTTTTCTGACTCCAAGCCCAGTACTCTATCCGCTATGCTACCTAGCTGCCTCAAAGAACTAAACAAAAGAACTCAAATTAACTAGTACACTCTGCAGTGTGTGCAAGATGGTCAGGACTTGCAAAGTGGGGACTATGAGGTTATTATGTCTAAGGAAGAAAAGGAAAAGATTGTTTTGATCTGTTACTAGTTAGAGCATATGCTCCAAGGCATCTCGGGACACTAGCCCTTTTTCCTACAGATAATAGAGGAAGTAGAGAACAACAATGTTAGCGTACTTTGATATTACCAATGGCTTTGTTAAGGCACTGGAGAAAAGATGGATCAAACTGTTCAATCAGCAGGAAGAAGCTGCTCTGAAGCTGGTCAATTGATAAATGCCAGTTTGCAGAGCTTCAGTTAAGGATATGGCCCTATCATATCCATATAAAGTGGGAGCACAGATTCAAAGTGATATAAACACTTCTCAAGTAGACATGCTGCAAAATCTTAGGGACTAAAAAAACCTCTAAGACATTCTATTTCTAAAAAAATTAAAAAAGTTTTTTTCCCTACCAAAGAGGAAAATACCACTGAAAATTTTAATAGTTTGCCAGATAGCCATTAAAATTATCTAAATATCACTTAAATTATCAAACTGGCATAATACAGATTCGATAATTATGTAAAATAATGAACATATTATATATCAGGCTCCATAGCCCAGTAATAACCCCACCAAACCTAACAGCACGAATTACATTTAAACACATTTTTAAGGAGACATAACTTAATCAAATCAAATTAACTAAGACCAGACTAATTACATTAGTACAATTAGTATGGTACTCATTCAAGTACAATAAATTTAGCTTTGCAGTTTTTATCACAAGATTGTTAAGAATGATACTACTATTACTGAACCATTTAAATAACCTCAGTCATGCACATGTGATTATAGATACCTGGAACCAAAAAAGCAAGAAAAGCAAGATTATCTTAAAATCTACAAAGTCTTTTGGCGATAGATGGACAAATGCAAAAAAGACTTAATCAGCTGGCTTCTTTCAAATCCCAGGTAAAATCCCACCTTCTACAGGATACCTTTCCCAGTTCCTTTTAATTCTAGTACCTGTATTCTGTTGAATATTTCCAATTTTCCTATAGTTTGTTTGTAAATAGTTGTTTGCATATTTTCTCTCCCCCTTTGGATTGTTAACTTCTTGAGGACAGAGACTGTCTTTTGTCTTTTACTTTTTTTTTGTATTTCTAGCACACAACAGGTACTTAATAAATGTTTATTGGCCAGTTGGACTGGCCTTACCATGCACTGGTATTGGCTTATTCAAGCCCCTTTTGTCCTTTACACAGATGCCAGCTTGGAAAGGTTAGGAGCTAAACTGTACTGAGAAAATGATATATCTGTACACTATGTTTCCGCAGCAAAACTCACTCTGGAGGAACAAATGAGGTACACACCATACAAAAGCTGACAACTGACCAGTGCCAAGTTTGATGCTGCTTGCCTGAGATAAGCAACAACATCAACAACTGTTATTTCAGTGTATACACAGGCCTAATAAAGACTGATGTGTATGAAGATGCTTTGTTCAAAATACTGATTTTATTGTTGTCATTTACTCAATAATCATTCATCAATACAGTCAATTCTGCTATAATGAGACTTACAAGTAACTAAAAATCGCCATGTTATGCATAGTCACGATAAAAACCATTTATGGGAGGAAATGGGATGAGAGGCACTGTCAAAACGTCATCAGTGACATATTAAAAAAAAATTAGCAACCTAAAAGAGTGGTAGCACAGTTGTATACATGTTGAATGGTAAAGAAATCATAATTCTCCAATACACAATGGCGATATGAAAACCAGTATTACAGGAGAACTAAGTGTACAGCATGTCCCCAAACTCTTAGTAGCTTAAAACTATACTAAGACTTTGGGGCATCCCATATTTCCCCTCCTGTAGAACCCTCCCCTTGTGCAGAGAAAATCAGCCAAGTAAAATCAATGGACGCTTCTGTCTTCCGAAATCTACCATATCTCAAGAGGAAGGAAATGTGTTTTATTTTTTGTCTTCTAGAATCAAGACAGATAATTGCATTTAATCTGAGTTCAGCTGTATTTTAGTATGTCTCCTTCATATTACAATAATTATTTTTGAATATTGCTTTCAAGATTTTTGTTTAGCTCTATAGCAGATCATAGAGATCTCTCCATGTTTCTCTGAATTCCTCAGATATGTGTAACAATGTAGATATCAGTTTACACATGTCATTTCTTACAAAGTAACAATATTCCATTACAAATATACTTGCTGTAGTGGAGAGCATGCTGGACTTCTAGTCAAGAAGACCTAAGTTTGAATTTGGCCTTAATGAGTTGGTTGACTCTGGGTGAACTACATAACTTCTCCCTCTTTAGTTTCCTCGTTTGGAAAATAGGAGAAATAATTGCCCATACGTTACAAAATTATTTGGAGAATCAAAAGAGATAATATGTAGTTCACTAACTTAAAATTTATATATAAATATTAGTTATTATTATACTCTTCAGTGATTCCCCAATTGTTGTGTGGTCACTTTTTCCGGTTTTTAATGACATTTTAAAATATTTTATAATTATGACTTTTCAAAATCAAGAGTTGAGATTACAGTCAAGCTGTTATAAGCAGAGAGACTAGCATTATCATTCTAAATTAACCCCGTCTACAAGAAATATCCTCCATTTTGTGTTATCATGTAATACTTTTTGTAAAGGAAAGGCTTCTGGACTGTTACGTTATTTTAAATACCGCATCCTTCCTGGAAACTGTTGCCAGCGAGACTTCCACGTCCTTTTGTGATTTCTGTGTTATAATGTTACAAAGCCATGATATCAACTTCATTACACTAGTATGTAAGATAACAATGACAAATTTTACTGTTAGTGATTTCAGACGGACTGTTGAGAAGAACAGGTGGTGATGATGGTGGTGGTGGTGATGACTATGATGATAAAAACATTTTACGTTTATATAAAACTCAACTATCAATTCAACTCAACAAGCACCAAGCACCTTCTATGTACTAGGCATTGTGCTAGGTATTAGGGTACCTTGGTCTTAGTTGTTTCTAGGGTATAATGAATCACTCAAAATCTGAAAATTCGGATAAACAATGCCTTCCACTAATCACTAGATTAAAAGGCAATCCATTAGAGGAGAAAAAAACAGTCCAAGAAAGCAAAAGCAGGTAAAAGCTGCTAGGAAAGAAATAAACAGTTACCAAGGAAGTTCCCTGGAGTCCCAGGCGCTCTCCTCAAAGTCCTAAAAGTGTTTTTATATTCTTATTGCCCAAAGGGCCCAGAGCTGAGTCCAAAAATCAATCCACTTGGGGGCAAAGTTAACCAACTGCCCTAGGTCTCCTCTAGAGCATTTTGATTCATAACAACGTTTGTTATTGTGGGAGTGTGGGGAGGTGGGGTAGAAGAGGGGAGTTTGGGGGAAACTCAAGCTTCTTCAGTTCCACTAGTGTCCTGGTCCATGACACTCCACTCCTAACCCCTGGCCACGAATAACATAGATGACCACAGTAATAAATGTCAGTTTCACAGCCTAACAGTATCCACTCTCTCAGAAAAACCAGTGGCGCAGTCAAAACTGCAACAAAAGGCCTACACTGCCCCTCATTTGACCTCAGTTGGTTGGAAACTACTTCCTGATCCCAAGACTGCTTCTCACCCTTATGGCCATTATAAATACACCCTAAAACTCACTAACCTTCCAATTCATCAGCCTCCTTAAATATTATAACTTCTTTCACTCTACTTCAGCCACACATAGGGAACATTGCACATTAGATCTAGCCACAAATGCTCTGATTCCCTAATTATAATCCTAACATTCTCCTATCTGCTGGTAACTGCCTATCATTCCACCCTACCTTATGCCTCATACGTCCTGAACCTTTTTGTTCTTTACCCTCATTGCTACCTCTAATCCCTCTAACCCAAGGGTGGGAAACCTGTGGCATCGAAGCTACATGTGGCCTTCTAAGTCTTCGGTGCAACCTTTTGACTGAGTCCAAGTTTTACAGAACAAATCCTTTCTTTAAGGGGATTTGTTCTATGAAGTTTGGATTCAGTCAAAGGGCTGCACTTGAGGACCTAGAGGGCAGTACGTGGCCTCTAGGTTGCAGGTTCCCCACTCCTGCTCTAACCTCTAGTGTTTTCTCAGGGAATTACTCCTGCCTGACTTCACACCTTCAGTTCTAAATATGCTTGGCCTCTGTTCTGCATTTGACATTGCTGCTGGACATGGACCATCCTCTCCTCTGGGATACTATCTCCTCTATGGTTTTTTTGTGATACTATTATTTCTTAGTTCACTCCCTACCTGATTGACTTCATTTTCCCAGTCTCTTTTGTTGGATCATCATCCACAGCCTGCTCATTGTTGGTGTTCCCCAAAGTTCTCTCCTTGGCCCTTTTCCCTTCTTCCTCTGCTCTTTCAGCAACCACTTTAGCTCCCATGGGTTTAACTAAAATTTCTGTCCAGAGGACTTCCAGGCCTGTATGTCCAGCCTAGTTTCTCCATTGAGCTTAAGACCTGCATCTCCAATCACATAATAGACATTTCAATCTGAATGTTCCAGAAACACCTCAAATTGAACATGTCTGAAACTGAACTCATTATCTTTCCTCCTAAAACTCTCTTCTTCCAAACTTTCCTATTTCTGTCAAAGGCATCACCATCCTTCCAATCTTCCAGTTTGTAACTTCAGCATTTTACTGAGATTAAGAATCTACCCTACATAGCCAATCAGGCACCAAAACTTGCTTTTTCTATCTTCTCAACAATTCTTCCATCTCACCCCTTCCCTCCATTCACACAGCTACCATCTTAGGTCAGGCCTTTGTCACCTTTCACTACATTATTGCAACAGTTTCTTCATCAGTCTCCCTGACTCAAGCTTCTCCCTCACTCCAGTCCATCCTATACACTGCTGCCCAAGAAATGTTTCTCAAGCACAAACCTGACCATGTGACTCCTCTCTTTTCCTTCTATACAGATAGGAGTCTTATTTCGTGGTGCAGTGCAGAGGGTGGGGATTTGGGTTAAAGCACCAATGTTCAAATCCTGCCTCCACCACTTACACTTTTGTGACATTATTTCTTTGGCCCTCAGGTTCCTTAACCAAAGGAAAATTGAAGGGATTAATCAAGATGACCTCTAATGTCCATCTGTCTCGAAAGGATTCCAATGTTTTCAATGATTAACAATCAGGTTAATGTTTAATATGTTTGTACGTGTACAGCCAGCATCAGATTGCTTGTCATCTTGGGGAGGGGGAAGAGAAGGGAAGTAGGAATAAAAGAAACTGGAACTCAAAATCTTATAAAAGTGAGTGTTGAAAGCCACCTTCACATGTAATTTTGAAAAATAAAATAAAATATTATTAACAAAAAGGCTGTAACATCTGTTTTCCCTGTTTTTAAGGATCAATACCATATGAGGTCCATGGGGTCCCAGGTCAAATGTAGAAATCCTTGGACCCAGATCTGTGAAAGGACATTTCTAGCTGTCCCAGTCCAATTTGGGAGGGAGAGCTTTAAATGGATACTTTATTTTTTAACTCATAGTGTCTGTTTAAACATGGTGGTGGAAGGAGAGGGAAGGTCAGATCTAAGGAATGGATAAGGGCACTTATAATGAACAAAGACCACTAGGGCATTCAAAAAAGCAGATGTAATATGAAGAAAATATGAATGCAGCTATACACTCATACTCTTTATTCCAGAAAAAGAATGTTTCCTGAATAAAATTTTACATAAATATACAGATATGCATTCAGGAAATCAATGGTATAGTATTTAATAAGGATCCCATCTACTTTTATTAATTATTAGTAAACAGGACAGCATGTTTCTCTAAAGGCAGCTAAAGTAGTATTAATGGACTATTCTGCAATGTCACATGAGCATGCAGCCCACTAAAATTCCTAAATCTTCTTCATGTAGTATATCTAGGAGACATCTAGCTGACCTGGCAACATGAAAGGTCAACAAAAGGGCCTCAGATAGAAACAAAGATAAGGTATAGTCAGTACAATCTTTGAGGTGATAAGGGCTGGCAATGAGCCTTGCAGGCAGTGTTCCTTTTATAACTGAAGAAGAAACTGGTGCTGGCTCAGTGCCTGGGAGCTTAGGAACCTGACAAGAGTCCAGAACCTGGCAGAATAATTCCAGGCATCCGAATGAAGCTTGTCAGCAGGAAATGGAGCCAACTCTCAATTGGGGATTATTCACGGGGAAGGAGAGAGATGGGGCTAAGGCCAATACCCACAATAAGACTCCAGGGAACAGAGTCACAAGTAAGGGATTATGGCTTACTTTGATAATAGGACCTAGTCCCTGCATTGTTGAAGGAGAAACTTCATAGATTTGAAACCAAATGGAACCTGTAAAGTCACTTAGTCCAAACTCTTCATTTTATAGATGAAAAAACTGAGGCTGGGAGGTATTCATACACTTCCCACCAGAAGGGGAGGGAGGGAAACTGAGGCTGGAGGTCACATAATGACTAAGGTAATAAGTTTCAAAGCCAGCATTCAAATTATAAGCAAACTAGTAGATACCTTTTTCTAGTTAAGTGCCTCAGACACCTTCCCTTTGCTGCCTGTCGGCAGTTTTGAAAGGGAAAATATTCCCAGAGTCAGGAGCCAAGGGAGTGACCAGAGAGAAAATATATATTCCAAAGGGAGGCCAGGAGGAAGAGCTGAGAAGGAGTGCTACTAACCACAGAAAGGAGGGTACCAGAAAGAGAGAGTACATTGACCACTTATACAAAATGGTACTTCACAAATAACTACTAGCATTTTTAGGAAGACAAAAAACAAAAAAGACAGAATTGATACAAAGAAGTAGGAATTAATTTAATAATAATAACAATAACAAAGCCATTTTACCTTTGGCCAACATGTTCTTTAATTTGATGGAAAAAAAAAACCAATTTACCATATTCAAAAATGAAAAAAGAATTCATAAAGGATGAAGCAGAAATAAAGGTAATTAGTAGAAAGTATTTTTGACCAATTATATATAATCCCAGTCCCAATGGAACTGTCTCCTCATTGGTGGAGATGAATGCCCTTCCCTGGGTGAAGGGCAGGGTGGAGTTGTCAAGATCAGGAGAGCTCCAGCCTTCCTTAGTCTTCAAGTTGTCCTCAGGTTGCTTGCAGTTCCATTCAAGCTTTGAGTCATTTCTAGCACTTTTGGCTTCCAGTTTCAAGAGGGAAGGTGGAAGAGGCCAACCTTATTTCAGGTTGCTGAAGGAAAAGACTCTGGGAAGACATTAGAGGAGCAGGCAGTCTTCATCATGTCTCGATCTCCAGCTTGCTACACTAGGCAGTTTGGGGAACTTCCCATTGGTCGAGATCTAGGATCTCTCCCTTGGTTGAGCCAAGTTACTTCTCTCCAAAATGTGAGAACTCCTTCACTCTGCTTTGTCTGGTATATATCCTCTTAAGTGTACTTTCTCTGATTTCTATTTTGCTATGATTTGGATAATTGGGTTTCTATGACAATTGTTGTGTGTATTCATTTTGGAACTGGGTATTTGGTGGAGAAGGAAGTCAAGCCTTGGATATAAAACTTGAGATCCTCTTTCCCTTCCAATATTGAAACATTGCTCAAAACTTAACTTGAACCTGAAGATAACATCCCTTAGCCAGAGACCCTAGAGGGTTGGTTACATGTGGCCTTGAGGCCACAGGTTCCCCACCCCGGGCAAATATACCTATTCTGCTTCCCTTCAAGTCACACAATGAATCCCCCATACTACATATAGGGAGACAGCCCTCAGTACATATGGGGTGTCATAAAAACTAAAAAGCTAGATTAACAGAAAAATAGATGAGTCAAATCTAAATCACAATCTAAAAGAAAAGCCCCACCCCCCAAAAAAAGAATACCAAGTGGGAGGAAATATAAATCTAAGATTAGGTAGAATACAAATGTATACTAGCATACATTCAAAGAATGATTAATACCAATATTACATAAAATGGATTTTGGTAAAAACAGAGGAAGGAGACATCCTACCCAGATCCTTCTATCAGTCAATAAGCATTTAATGAGCACCTACTATGTGCTAGGCACTGTGCTACATACTGGGAACTCAAAGAAAAGCAAAATACAGTCCCTGATCTCACAATCTAATTAGAAAGACAATGTGCAAATAACTATGTGCAGACAAGCTATATACAGGATAAAATAGAGATAATCAACAGAGAGAGTGGGTTAAAATTAGGAGAGATTAGGAAAGACTTCCTATAGAAAGTGAGATTTTAGCTGTAACTTGAAGGAAGCCAGGGAAGCCAAGAGATTGATATAAGAAGAGAAAGCATTCTAGACTTGGGGGCTAGTCAGTGAAAAATGCCTAGTGTCAGGAGGAGTGTCTTATCTGAGTAACAGTAAAGAAGCCAGTGTCAATAGATCACAGAGCATATGGCAGGGAGGAGAGAGAGGGGAAGCATAAGGTGTAAGAAGGTTGGAAAGGAAGGGATGGGACTATAAAAAGATTTGAATGTCAAACAGATTTTATATTTTATCCTGGAAGTGATAGGAAGCCATTAGAGGTTATTGAGGAAAGGGTGACATGATCTGACCTGAACCTTACTAAGATCACTTTGACAGCTGAGTGGAGGATGGACAAAGAGATGTGTAGCAAGGAGACCAACCAACAGGCTATTGCAATAGTCCAGGCATGAGGTGATGACCACTAGGGTGGTCACAGCATCAGAGTAGAGAAGGGAATTTTGGGGAAAGATGTTACAAAGGTAAAACCAATAGCCCTTGGCTTTCCATGAGGCAAATATTGTCCTATTACCTAAAAGATGGAGAAAGAAAGCAGAGAAAGAGAGTTATAGATCAACATATCCAACATATATTGATACAAAAACATTGGATCAAATATTAGGAAAGGGTGTACAGCAACACCCTAAAATGATCATTCACTATGAGATGTTGGGTTTGTGCTAGGAATGCAATCCTTCTCTCATACTAAGGGACTTCAACATACATATTGAATATTGACACTCCTTCAAACACCCTCATTACTCACTTCCTCAACCTATTCACTTTCCATGACCTACTCCTTCATCCCAACTCAGTGACAAATAAAGATGGTCACACCCTTGATCTTGTCATCAACCACAAATGTACTACCTCTATTTTCAACAATTCTGAAATCCCCATTATTCTACCATAATCTAGTGGCTTTTCCACCTCTCCTTTTGCCTTCCCTTAAAAAAGCCTACTCTTCATCCATACCATGACCTCCAGTCCCTTAACCTCTCAATTCTCTCTGATACCATCTTCCCTTAACTGGTCACTTTGTCCTCTTTTCCCCATCTTTTTGCCTTGGTGAACAAATTCAACTCTACACTGTCCTCCTTTCTTGAATTCCTAACACTTATAATTTCAACATTTATGCCCCAACAATCCTCAAGCCTGGATCACTCCCATCATTTTCCACCCTTGCTCCTGAATATATATGCTCCTGAACAAAGGTAGAGAATATCAATGCAACCATTATGATTGGGTCCACTACAAATTTGTGTAACACAGCTTCAACTGGGCCTTTACTTTTGCTAGAAATCCTTCTATACCTGCTTTATCAACTCATTATCTCTCTCCACAACAGCTCTTCTATACCTTTTCATACTTCCTTAAACCTCCCATGGCTCCTCTCCCTCCTCACTCTGAGCTGAGGATCTTGACTCATGTTTTAATGCCCCCCACCAAAAATATGCAGACCTTAGTCATGAGCTCCCTTTTCTCCCCTCTTCCTCATCTCCTGTCACACAGACACATTCTGCCGCTATCTTTCCTTTATCCTCATCTCACATGATGAGGTGACCCTACTCCTTGCCAGTGCTAACCCCTATACTTGCTCAAGAGTAATTATTAAGCAACTACCATGTGCCAAGCATTGTGTTGAATATAAAGAGAAAACCAAAAACATTTTCTGTTCTCAAGGATCTTACTTTCTACTGGAGAAAAACAAGATGAGCACAGATAAGTAAATACAAATATGCAAAGCATATATAAAATATAAACAAAGAAAAGGAGGTTGGGGAACGACAGTAGCAACTAGAGGGATCAGGAAAGTAGGTGTCACTTGAGCTGAGCCTGGAAACTAGAGATTCTATAAGGCATACTTGAGAAGGGAATATATTCCAGGCATGAGGAATTATTGTATTAATGTAATTAAAGATCTTCTCGCCCCATTCAATAGGCCTCAGGTGGGGTTAGAGAGGAAAGCTTGATTATATCTTTGTAAGTAGGCCTAAAGCCCCTACTTACTAAGTGCTTAAGCCAATGTGGGTGTGAAGCCCTCAGGGCCCTAAGAGGAGTTGCTAAGACCAGAGCCAGTGGTATGTGTACTGAGTTCTAGTCAATCATGAATTCGGCCAATCAGAGAACTGAGTTCTAGCCAATCTGACACCAGCTAGAACTGTATATAAGGAGAGCCCAGAGTGTGAGAGAACCAGAATTGAAGAGGGATAGAACTGAGAGCAGCAGAACTGAAGGGAAGAAGAATTGAGAAGCAGACATCAAGAGGGCACTGAAGAGCAGACATTGAGAGAACCAGCATCAACAAAGCTGCAGAAGAGAGTGCTGAGCAGACAGTTAGGATTCCTGAGTGATTGTTTACAGGAAGGCCCTAGCAGGGGGGAAGATTACAGGATGACTTGGTTCCTTGCTATAATACTGTGTTATAAATTTCCTTGTTGCTACATTGAGGTGGGCTTACTGGTTTTGGAATATGATTACTCATATCAAATTGGAGTTATTGGTCTTGGGATTGGATTCTCTGGTGTCTAAATAAATGTTATACTTCCTCTGCCTTCTACATAGAGAGTTTTTCATAGTTTGCGATTCTGAACCATTCATGAGTGTTCATGGTCATCCTCGAGGTCATGAATCTTGCCTTACTGATACGGGAACCCAATTTTCCTTAACACGGAAAGGTTAAGATACACCTACCCTGGGCCAGTTTCAGCAGCCCTAGTCAAAAATAGGACACACAAGATGCATAAACAAGGATGGTACAAAAGGGTACAGTTATTTTCCAGAGGAGATTTTGCAAAGGCATACTCATGTTTAAGTCTTGTTTCAAGAGCACAGAGGGGAAGATGCAATGTTGTGTGTGAGGAATATCAATTTGACCAGTCTGGCAAGAATATAATGTGCAAAGGAGAATAATATGCTATAAGACTGGAAACATAAGTTGGATTCAGACTGTGAAGGGCTTTAAATCACCCAAAGGAAAGTACGTTGTGACTCAGGGGATGGGCATGCATGAATAGATGAGACAGGTGAATGATAGTTTCATAACTAAGATCTTCTATTTGAAAGTTCCCCCTCAACTGTCTCCACTATTATTAATGATAGTTCTAGAAACACTAACAATATTGATAACACAAGGAAACAAAATTAAGTAGGCATATACAAAAAGAATACAAAACTTGGCTTTAAATGGTGAAACAGAGGTTTGTATTTTATTTTAGAGGCAAGAAGGATTGTCACCTCCCATCCCTTAACCCCTCAAGTTCTTTGCCAAGATCACCCCTGCAATAGCTATATTCTCCTCACTTCCACAACTTGGACCCTTGGTGATTCAGTTCAACTCTCTGCTGTCCTCTCAAGTCCTTTGCCATCCTGCCCCCATCTTCTTGCTGGTCTTAGCCTTGGATTAGACCCCACACTCTTTTGCTTTTGTTCCTATCGGTGTGCTGCTACAAAGCTAAAGAAAATCACAAACCAGCATCATCTGGGGTCACTGCAAATTTATGTTACCTAGTCTCAAATGGGTCTTCACTGTGACAAGGCTATCCTTTTACACCTCTCTAATTGACTCTCTATCTCTACATACACAGTGGCTTTTCCAAACCTTTTCATTCCTCCTCACACCTTCCATGGTTCTCTTTCCCTCTCCCCTCCCCCCCACCCTCCCCACCCCCACTGCCTCTTAGAACCTTACCTTATATTTAACAAAAATCAATTGAGGCCATTTGCCAAGAGGTGCTTTTTCTTTTTTCTTCCTCTTCTCACATCATCCAGATGCCTTCCTACATTATCTCTTGCTTCACTCCTGTATCACATGAAGAAGTGACTTTCCTTGCCAAGGCAAATCCCTCTAGAGGCCCAAGAATCTCATTCTATCCCATCTTCTCTGACAGATTGCCCCCTCCATCATTTCTATTCTCATTCAACTCCAATCTCCCTCTGTCTATTAGATGCTTATTACTGTCTACAAACGTGTCCAAAACTGAACTCATTTCTCTATCTCCCCAAACCCTGCCTCTTCCCAACTTCTCTATAACTGTCAAAAGTACCACCATCCTCCCTGTAACCCAGGCTCACACTAGGTGTCATCTTTGAGTTCTGTCTTACTCCCCATATCTAGTTTGTTACCAAGTACTGCGGGTTTTACCTTTAAAATATCTAAAACATAAACCCTTTTCTCTGTCCTGACATAGCCACTGCCCTGATGCAAGCTGTCACCTCACTCCTATACTGGTTGCAGTAACTTTCTGGTTGGTTTCCCTGCCTCAAGCCTCTACCCATTCCAGTCTGTCCTCTAATAAGCTGTCAAATTAATATTCTAAAGTGCAGTGTCTAACCATGCCATCCTCCCCCCTTTCATATATTCTAATAATTCCCTATCACCACAGGAATAAAATATAAAGTCCTGTTTGACATTCAAAGCCTTTCATAAACTTCCCTATATTTCCAGCATTCTTACACCTTACTCTCTCCTACAAAGTCTTTGATATGGTGACACTTGCCTATATTTCCAATCTTCTTACACCTTATTCACCCCTACAAAGGCTTTGACATGGTAACACTTGCCGCCTTGCTCTTCCTCACACAAGATACATCTTCTCCTGACTCGGTACTTTCACTGACTGTCCATACCTGGGATTCTCTACCTCCACACCTCTGCCTCCTAGCTTCCCTGGCTTCCTTCAAGACCCAGTTAAAATTCTGCTTTCTATAAGAATCCTGTCCTGTTTCTTTTAATGTCTATTGCCTTCCCTCTCTTAATTATCTCCAATTCATCTTGCCTATAGCTTGTCTGTACATAGCTATTTGCAAGTTATCTCCCTCATTAGACTGTGAGCTCATTGAGAGCGGGTACTATCTTTTACCCTTCTTTGTATCCCCGAGTACTTAGCACGGTGTCTGGCAAATAGTAGGCACTTGATAAATACTAGCTGACTCAATCCATAGCGGCTGGTGGTTTTTTAATGTAGCTTTATTAGCGGCTTTAAATTGTTCCTTGCTTTTCATCGCCCTCTTGTGGATTTATGTCAGTATTGCATGGCTTGGATTCAGATTGATCTTGAATACTAAGGTGCTTAGGGAACAAAATGGGATATTGCTGTTGTTCAGTCATGTCCAACTCTCCATGACCCCATTTGATCAAACCCCATTTCTTTGCAAAGATCCTGGAGTGGTTTGCCATTTCCTTCTCCAATTCATTTTACAGATGAGAAAACTGAGGCAAACAGGGCTAAGTGACTTGCCCAGGGTTACACAGTTAGTATGTGTTTGAGATCAGATTTGAACCTTACTTCCATAGTCAGGTTCATTTAATCTGGGCTCCAGACAACCTTCTGCTTCCCAAACATTTGCGAAATTCATACCCCTTCCATGCCTTTTCTCAGACTTTTCTTCTTTATATGTGAAATGTTTTTATTTCCCCTCCTAGACTATTGTTTCCTACATTTCTAGTATTAACTTTTAAAGAAATATATTTTCTTTTTACATGGTTTTTATTTCTGAATATCTGTCTTCTCCTTTTGCTACCCAATGATTCATCTCTTATGTGATGGAGTCTAGACTTCTCAGACTTGATGGATGCCTAAGACCTTAGGAGTTACCCTGCCCTGCTATCTTTCCATAGAAGATGAGAGGGTAGGCATGTAGAGAAACTGCCAGTATGTTGCTTGTCCTTGCTATGCTGGGGCAAAGTAAACTTCCTTTTGTTAAATGCCCAAAATTGACCCAGCCTCACTTTCTTCATACATAATTGAGATGATAACAACAATAAAAACATTTATTGTTGTAAGGATCCAATCAAATGAGATAAATATAAAACTTTAAAAAAAACTTGCAAAACTTAAAATGCTACATAAATGTTAGCTATTATTATTGCTAGTTATTTGGACAACATAGCCCCCACTCTGAGACTATGACTATTCAAATTTGCAAGGATTATGACAACATTTTTTCTTTATCTTTCTCCCTCTTCTGTATTTCCCCCTGCCCCCACCCCTGCAACTACTTATTGAGATTGGTATCAAGTAAAGAGTAATCCTGTTTCTTTCTTTTTTAAAAATTGTGTTTATTTATTTTACATTTTTGAGTTCTGAGTTTTCTCCCTCCCAACCTCCACATTAGGATGACATTTTATATAGATGTGTATGTGGAAAGATACGATAATACTTCTATGTATCAGTTCTTTCTCTGGAGGTAGATAGCATTCTCCTTCATAAATCTTTTATAGTTGATAAATGTTCATATTACTCAGAATAGCTTAGTCATTCACAGTTGTTCTTTGAATAAGAGTACAAATCAGAGGGAAAAAAGTGAGAGGAGAGATAGAGAAAGTACACCTTAAAGATATGAAGATTGCACTCAACGTAATGTGATTGGAATGCAATAGCAATAACTATATGTCAATTCAATGAACAAGTACAGAAAAAGAAAACAAGTATTAATTCTAGTATTTCTTTTTTGTTGAGTATTTACCAGATTTTCTTATGATCCACAGTCAAAGGCTTTAGTGTAGTCAATGAAACAGAAGGAGAACTCCCTTACTTTCTTTGTAATTTAGGGAATGTTGGCAATTTGGTCTCTAGTTCTTCTGCCTCTTCAAAGATCAGTCTGCACTTGTAATAATTCTCAGATCATATGTTGCTGAAGCCTAAATAGCAAAATCTTAAGCATAATCTTGCTGGCATGTGAAATGGGCACAATAGTTTGGTGATTTGAACGTTCCTTATCATTGCCCTTTTTTAGGATTGTGACATAAACTGATCTTTTCCAAACAAGTGGTCACTGCTGAGTTTTTCAAATTTGCTGGTATATTGAGTGCAACACTTCAACAGCAGCATCTTTTAAAATTTTAAATCTCAGCTAGAATTCTATCACCTCCACTATCCTTATTGTTAATGATGCTTCTTCAGGCCCACTTGACCTCATTCTCCAGGCTATCTAGCTTACTGCCTTATAATACAGTTTAAGATCTAGTACTGATAGACCTTCTTTACATTTTTCTTCCATTAATTCCTTTGATATTCTTGACCTTTTGTTTTTCCAAATGAATTTGCTATTATTTTTTCTAGCTCAATAAAATATATTTTTAGTAGTTTATTTGGAATAGCACTGAATAAGTAGATTAGTTTAGGTAGAATTATAACTTTTATTTTATTAACATGACCCACCCATGAACAATTACTATTTCTCCAATTACTTAAATCTGACTTTATTTGTATAAAAAAGTATTTATGTTGATATAGTTCCTGGGTTTGTCTTGGCAGGTATGCTCCCAGGTATTTTATATTGTCTATGGTTATTTTAAATTAAATATTTATTCCTCTTCTTGAAAGGCTTTTTTGGTGATATATAGAAATACTAATAATTTATATAAGTATACTTTACATTCTGCTACTTTGCTAAACTTATTGTTTCAACTAGTTTTTAGTTGAATCTCTAGGATTTTCTGAGTATATCATCAGATCACCTGCAAAAATAGTTTTATTTCCTCATTGCCTATTCTGATTACTTCAGTTTCTTTTTCTTATTGCCATTGCTAGTATTTCTAGTACAATATTGAATAATATTGGTTATAATGGGCATCCTCATTTCAGCCTTGATCTTATTGGGGAGACTTCTAGCTTATCCCCATTACAGTTACTGCTTGCTGATGGTTTTAGCTAGATGCCTCTTATCATTTTAAGGAAAAATCCATTTGTATCTATACTTTCAAGTGTTTTAAATAGGAATGAGAGTTATATTTTGTCAAAAAGCTTTTTCTACATCTATTGATATAATCATATGATTTTTGTTGATTTTGTTATTGATATAATCAATTATATTGACAGTTTTCCTTATATTGAACCAGCCTTTAATTTCTGGTATAATTCCCACTTGGTCACAATGCTTAATCTTCATGATCTTTGGTGTGGTCTTCTAGGTAGCATTTTATTTAGGATTTTTGTATCAATATTCATTAGTGCAATTGGTGTGTAATTTTCTTCAGTTTTGCTCTTCCTTTTTTAGGCATCAGCACCATATTTGTTTCGTAAAAGGAATTTGGTAGAACTCTTTCTTTACCTATTATTTAAAATAATTTCTTTCGTATTGGAATTAGTTGATCTTTAAATATTTGGTAGAATTCACTTGTAATCCAGCCTCATACTAGCCGTGTGACCCTGGGCAAGTCACTTAACCCCAACTGCCTCCAAAAAACAAATTCACTTGTCAATTCATGTGATCCTAATGCTTTTTTTCTTAGGAAGTTCATTTATGGTTTGTACAATTCCTTTTTATTTAGATAATCCATTTCTTCTTCTGTTATCTGGGCAGTTTTTATTCTATTTCACTCCAATTATTGAATTTGTTTAGCATGTAATTGGGGAAAATAACTTTTAATAATTGCTTTAATTTCATCTTCATTAATAGTGAACTTACCCTTTTCATTTTTGTACTAGTTATTTGATCTCCTTCTCTCTTTTTCAATCCTATTAATCATTTATTTATTTATTTTCATGAAACTAGCTTGTGGTTTTATATATTAGTTTGATTGTTTTCTTACATTCAGTTTTATTAATCTTGCCTTTAATTTTCAGGATTTACAACTTGGTATTTAACTGAGGATTTTTAAAGGTTTTTAAATTACATATAGAGATAAAAATTTTCTTCTGATTACTGTTTTTGCTGCAATTCATAAATTTTAGTATGTTTTCTCATTACTATTATTCTCTTTAATGAAATTATTTGTTGTTTCTAAGATTTGTTCTTTGACCCACTCATACTTTAAGATTAGGTTATTTTAGTCTCATTTATCTTTAACCTGTGTTTCCATGGTTCTTTAGTAAATATAATTTTTATTGCATTATGATCTGAAAAAGATACATTTAATGTTTCTGCTTTTTGGCATTAGACTCTAAGTTTTCATGCCATAATATATGGTCAGTTTTTGTAAAGGTGCCACATACTGATAAGAAAAAGGTATACTCCTTTCTGTTTCCATTCAGTTGTATCCCAATGTTAATCATATCTAACTTGTCTTAGATTCTATTCATCCTTAATAGTTCCTTGAAGTATAATGTCTAGACTAACTTTTTTATCATGACTTTCAGGTAGTCCAACAATTCTTATATTGTCTCTCCTCATTCTGTTTTCCAGATCAGTTGTTTGTCCAACAAAATATTTCACTTTCTCTTCTATTTGTCATTCTTTTGATTTTGTTTTATTATTTCTTGATTTTTTTATGAAGTCATTAATTTCCCCTTGCCCAATTCTAATTTATAGAGTTATTTTCTTCAGTAAGTTTTTGATCTCTTTTTCCAATTGGTTGATTTTCTTTTCACAATTATCTTGATTTTCTTGCACTGCTCTTTTTCTTTTCCCAACTTTTCTTTGACCTCTCTTACTTGATTTTAGTCCTTTTTAAGCTCTTCCAAGACCTCTTTTTGGTAATTTGAACCCTTATCTTCTCTATCACTATAGTAACTATCTCCGATCAGATTCCTTTTCTGTTGATTAGTTCCTTTTAATGGCCTCTTTCTTGTCTGTTAACTGTATGTTAGGGTTAGGCTTTGCTTCCAGAATATTGGGGATGATGTCTTAGGCCTCAGGTTTTTCATATTGTTTTAAGAGTCCTATTTGGGGGTCTTTGACTTATTGGTTCTTGCGCTGTGTTATGATCCAAGGCCAGGCTTATGAGTGACCTCAAGTACTCCTCTAAATCCCTAAGCCATGACCAGGCCCTTCGATCCCCATCACTGCCACCACAAACTCTCTCACTCCCTGTATCACTGGCCTCCATTCTCCCACCACCACAAGCATCCCAAAACCGAGGACTTGGATTTCGTGCAAGTGACCATAACCAATCTTCTCAGTTCTGAAACCACAAGAGAGTCCCAATCATCTGCTAGCACACTCACAGATATGTGCTTACTCTTACTTGCCTTTACCCCAGCCTGGGAATGCCTAGTCAGTCTGTCTTGACCCCAGCACCAGTAGAGAGCCCCCTAAATCTTCCCCTGGTCACCCACATTCCCTACTCCCACCTCTGTGGGGCAAAAGTTCCTGAAGCCATGCCAATATGCACTTCGCTCTGATCAGACCACCACCCTGTAGGTCAGTTCTTTCCTAACATCCTCTTAAGTTGTTTGAAGCTGGATAACTGCTTTACCCCAACTTTTTATTATTTCTGTCCCTCTAAAATTCAGTTTGAAGCATTATTTTAGGTTACTAGGAAGGGAACTTAGGAGGACCTGGTAATTTTCTGCCCTATTCTACCATCTTCCCACAATCCTCTCACCAGAGTAATCCTGTTTAAAAATCAGCCTTGTTCTTTAAAGTTTGCTCAAAATTGCTCTTTTGTTTAGTGCTAGTATAGGGATAAAGTCTTATCAATCACAATTGTTATGATTTGTGAGTTTCCTTATTCATAAATAAAAAATTGCAAAATAAGACAGAGCCACTAAGGACAAGGTATACATGACGAAAGTGAAAGGCACAGAGGTTCAGTCTCTGTACAATCACCAGGATGCCACCTCAGCAAGGAACTCAGAAGTAAAAAGTATCTTATTGATAGTGATTTCCCATATTAGAAATCTTCCAAAGGAAGACAAACATGGATTCAGGCCTTCTGCCTGACACACTAAAAATAGCAGTGGTTGAATAGCGGGGAGTTGGAAGGTGGGAGAGGGTGGTATTGAGCACTATCGCATCATTTTCTCTTCACTTCACTGTTTTTCCTTCCGTGCATGCTCACACACATCTTTCTTTGAAAGGTTCAGATTAGGGGAGTGACTATAGAATAAGTTAAGCTTGATGAGAAGAAGAAAAGAGACTCTTTGGAAAGAATTGGCTACACCCACATTCCTAGGGTAATGCCCGAGATTTCTATTGCTTCCTCTTAAAGCAGCTCAAAAATGATTTAAAAAAACAACAACAAAAATTTTGAATAAATAAGGCTCACCAAAACCTGCTTTCACAAGGCAGTTTTCTATTGAATTAAAAAATAACTTTTTTCTTCTTTGGGTGATTAAATATCATTTTATTCATTGCTTTTTGATCCTTTTAAAGTAAAATGTCATCCATCATTACTATATGCAGTGGAGATGTTACAAACATTTTAATTTTTATTGTTTTCTTCTCTAATCATTACTTAATGTGTCTGCAGAATATAAGACTAATCAGTTCAATTTCTTTTATTGATGGGTTGATTATTAATTACCCAGAAACTTTTGTCTCTCGGGCTTTCAATTCAGCTCATCTCTTTTCCCTCTTATTCCCTATTGAATGAAATGTATTTCTCTACTCAACTGCATGTGTATTTGTGTGTGTGTGTGTGTGTGCATGTGTCTATATTTTTTTTTCCTTTAAACAGATCAGATGAGAGTGAGGTTGAAGTTTCACCTGCTCCAGCCCAACTCCTCCTTGTTTGTATAAATGTCTGCTTATGTAACCTGAACATGTGAGATGATCTCACCTTCCTCCTCCCCACCCCACCAGTATTTTCCTTTTCTTCTCTTTCTGTTCTCTTAAAATCATCAAGATATGGCAGAACCAATCCCGGGCTTTATCTAATTAGATTCTTTTTTGATTCTGGTAATGATAGAACTCAAAGGGGACACCTGTATCATCTCCCCATAATAGAATGTAAGCAAGAATAAGCATGTAAATGCTTATTATTTTGTTTCTCTTACCTCTTTTATTTAAACTTCAAAGTTTCAACACAGTTATGGTCCTTTTATCAGAAAAGCTTTGAAGGCATTTATTCCTTAAAAATCCACATTTTCTCCTATAACGTTTTATTCAGTATTACTGGATAAGTTATTCTCAGCTGTAAGTCCATATTCTTTACCTTCTGGAATATCGTATTCCAAGTTCTCCACTCTACTATTTAGTAGAGTTGATGGCGACTTAATCATGTATGATCCTGACTGTGAGTCCTCAGTACTTGAATTCCTTTTTTGGGGGGGGGGGGGAGGTAGGAGGTTGTTGTTGTTTTTTGGATCTGGAAACTCTACATTTTGACTATGATGTTCCTGGGAATTTCATTTTAGGATTTCTTTCAGGAGATTACTGGTGGAGTCTCTTTTTTTCCATTTTGCCCTCTGGTTCTAAGAGATCTGGACAATTGTTCTTGTTGTTTTAAAGATTTATTGAAATGTGATCTCTGAGCTCTTTTTTTTTCCTTTTGGTTATGGCATTCAGAATCCAAAGATTTTTATTTTTTTTTCTTCAGTATGTTTTCCAGGTCAGTTGTTTTTGCTATGAGATACCTTTCAAGGTATCAAAAGTCTTTTGACTTTCTTTTAATATTTTTTGTTGTTTCATGGAATTGATGGTTTCTTTTTAGTCCATTCAAATTTCCAGGGAGTATGTTACCTCGGCAGGGTTTTGTACCTTCCAAGCTATCAATTCCTTTTCCAATTATTTCTTCCATAGCTCTCTATGAGGTCTTGCTTGTAAATGTTCCTGATTCACTCTTTTCTTTGGCACTTTTGTCTTGAGGGTCCAGCCACCACAATAACTCATTATAGTGGGTTTCTTTTTTGTTTGCCCATTCTTTCACCTACTTCCTGACTTTAGACAGAAGTGTTAGAGGTATGGAGTCTGCCAGACTTCTGCAGTGCAAGTCTGGATTGATCCTGTTGCTGCTTTCTTGGGGTATTGAATATTGTGGATCTCAGGGATAGGCTAGGAATAAGCAAGTTTTCAGTTCTCCCTAAGTGGTCTGACCAAGGACATTCAGCAAAGTTTAGTTGTTGTGCCCTTGTAAGAGCTCTACAAGTTCCTGGCCTGGGTTTCAGTCAGAACAACAGTTGGATGATATTGGATTCAACCCCTGTAAGCTAGCTGTGAAGTTCTGTTATTTCAGAGTGATAGAACTATAGGCTCACCTTTGGTCTACCATTTCCTTCCTGGTCATTTCTCTTCAGATAGAGCTAGATGTTGGAGCTAAGATCCTGCTCTGCTCCTGGAGTCCAACCCAAACTTCAGTCACTAGCCTCTGAATTTTCTCATTTCTTGGAACACTACTCAGGGCCAGAAAAGCCTCGTGCACAGGTCTCCTTGTGCACACGTCCCCTTCTCAGGTCACTCTGGACCCAGAATTGGGGAGTAGAAAAGCTGCCAGTAGGTACTTGTCCCCATCACAGTGCCCTCATATGGTTGGGGGCCAGGAGGTGGAGAAAACCCTGGTATGCATCCAGGACCTCTTGCCCTGATGTACAGGCTTTTCCTGGGCACTGGAATATTCTCTGTGAGATTTATTCTTGTCCTGACAGATAGACCTCTCTGTCTTTCCAATCAGGATTTGGTCTGGCGAATTTTCCTCATCTGTTAAGAGGATGTGTATTTGAGCTCACTTGCCTTGCTTCCTGCTAATCAAGTGAGCTAATATTTGTAAAGCACTTAGCAAAGTGCCCAACACATAGCAGGTGCTACATAAACATTTATTTCCCTCCTGCTATTCCACCAATGACACAACCTTCCTAGAATTCATATTTAAGAACAAATTGGGAAGGCAATTAGACTTAGATTCTGAATAATTGGGTTCTAGTATTGCCCTTGCCAAATAATTGTGTGTATTTAGGCAAGTCACTTCACTTTTCTAGGACTCAGTTTCCACATTGGTCATGAGGTGACCAGAACCTATGTTCTCTAAGGTCCTTTCTAAACTTGTAGACTCTATAAAAACAAGTTGCTTTTCATTTATGAAAAGGAAAACAAAAATGGTATGGCTAACTAAAACGTTGTTGTGGTTGTTTTTAAGTTGGAGGTTTCTGAAATCTGAAAAAGGTGGACTACATTCTAAATACTAAAGGTAAGGGATATGAAACAGATGAGAAAAGAGGGAGAACAACTGATTAAGAAGCTGGAGCCTGAGCAAATGATTTGGATTTCTGGACTAGGTCTAAAAATACAAGAATATGGGTCTTTAACCAAGGATGGCTCTAAGTTAAGTTAAATAAGACAAAGTCAAACCAATTAATTGGTAAGACAATAAGAGATTTGTAATAGAAGGGAAAGGAGGTTGAAGCATCCACCCAAACCTCCTTTATGAAACAAATATGATGCTGATACTTAACTTGCAGGAAAATAAAGCAGAGATATAGACCAACTTCTCTAGAGGATATTGATGCAAAATGTTGAATTAAATCTTTGGCTAATAATAGCTAGCACTGATAAAGCACTTTAAGGTTTACAAGGCACTTTACAAATGTTGTTTGTCCTTCATTTTCAAAGAGGACCAACAACATCATGAGGTGATGTCTTGACTTGCACATAAATTATATTTAAGTCAGGCAGAGTTGCACAAAGTTGTCAGCCCCACTCTCTCTTCCAGAATCATCCAAGTCCAGTAGCAAGGCAAGCCAAGATGACTGGCAATGACCCAAGATGCAGTGGATGACCTTGCCATTTTCAATGTCTGACCAAGCTCTAAGCACTCCACAGTGCCTGCTTCAGCCACCTTTGTGGCCTTTGGACCAGATTGTTCTCATCTGTGCCTTTTTGCTGGGGGAATTCTTCACATGCTTGGGGTAAAGGTGTGTTGATTACCCTACATCTGATTTAGCCCATCTCCTGAGAGGGTTTTATGAGAGTGTGGCTGCTGCACATGCTACAGCTTCTTGGAGTCACAACTGAGAGTTGAGTGCCAGGCAAATAGCAAAGGTAGAGGAGCAACCCTCACAACAGAGGCGCTAGTCTTCTCTGAATTCTCCATACAGATACTACTTCACTTTCTACCCACAACCATGGGAGGTGGGTCCTATTACTATCTTCATTTCTATAGATGAGAAAACTGAAGCAGACAGGTTATGTGACTTGCCCAGGGTCACAAAGCTTATAAGTGCCTGAGGCTAGATTTGAACTCAGGTCTTCTTCTCCTGGTCCAGCACTCTATTTACTGTGCCACATACCCGCAAAAATTCTGCAGCAAAATATTTAAAATATTATGCATTTTGATCAGGTCAGATTTATACCAGGAATCCAGGGCTACTTTAGCATGAGGAAAACTTGAACACAAACTATATATGTACACTCATATATAAAAACTATATTAATAGAAATTAAAATGACCTGATTATAATAATAAATGTAGGAAAAAATTATGAAAAAATATAATACTCATTTTTGTAGAAAGGAAGGAAGGAAGGAAGGAAGCACACATAAAAATACATAGGCTTTCCCCTAAAATGCTAAATAGTATCAATTAAAAAGTAAAAATTATCATTAAATGTATTGGTGAAACCATAGAAGTCTTTCCCACAAGATCAAGGGTAAAGCAAGAATGTCAATTGTCATGATTATTGCTTAATATACTTAATGGAAATGCTGACTACAGCATAAGAAAAAATATATATAATATGCATAGGCAAAGAGGAAACAGTCAAGAATATTTTACAGATGATATGATGGTTTATTTAGGTAATCCTAAAGATTCAACTCAAATTAATCAAAGCAATTAATAGTTTCAGTAAATTATCAGGATATAAAATAATCCCACAGAAATCATCAGCCTTTCTCTACATTACTAAGAAAAGTCAGTAGGAGGCTTCAGAAAAAATAAATCCCATTCAAAATAAATACAGAACTTCCAAGTCACTAATGAAATACAAATTAAAATAATTATGATGTTCCACTTTACACTTAAAAAGAGTGACAAAAATGACAAAAGAGAAAAATTGGAATGTTTGAAAGAAGGACAAGCATACAAATATACTGCTGTGTAGCTGTGAATTGATTGAACCATTCTTGGGGGAAAATCGCACTTATTCCTGATAAAGTCCGTAACCTGGGCATGTACTTTTACCTACTATTAATCACGTGACCCAAAGAAGCCAGGGACAGAGTGAAAAGATTCATATATAGAAAAAATACTTAAAGCATGGCTTCTTTTTGTAGCAAAAAACTGAAAACAAAGTGCGTATCTATCAGTTGAAATATGGCTAAATAAGCTGTGGCATATGAATGTAATAGAATTTTATTGGAATATATAAGAAATTATTAATATGACAGATTCAGAAAAATATGGGGAAAAAAGCTGTTATTCATAGATTCAGATTGAAGTGAGAAAAAACAGAAGAATTTACTTAATGACCACAATAATAGTTTGGAGGGAAATGATTTTTAAAGACCTCTGAACTGTGAAGCAGTAATCAATCATGACTATAGAAAACTGACAAAGCATGTCTCCTGTCTCTTGGGAGATGACAGTCTGTGTCTTGATTTGCCTTTTATTTTTATTACACATGTTTGTTATTTATACATGTATTATTCTTCTGAAGCTGAGCAAAAGCTGGATTAGGGAGTAGCAATAAAAAAAATTATGGAGCATAAATAAAATAGTGTTTTAAATGAACAAAAGAAAGTTCAGAAGGGGACATAAAGAGATACTTTTGTTACTACCTTGTTAAACTTTAAACTTTATGTGTATATACACACATTATGTTGTTGTTGTTCAGTTGTGTCTGAATCTTCATGACCCCATTTGGGGTTTTCTTGACGAAGATACTAGAATAGTTTACCATTTTCTTCTCCAGCTCATTTTACAGATAAAGAAACTGAGGTAGGGAGTAGCTAGGTGGCACAGTGAGTAGAGTACCAGCCCTGGAGTCAGGAGGACCTGAGTTCAAATGCCATCTCAGACACTTGACACACTTACTAGCTGTGTGACCTTGGGCAAGTCACTTTACCCCAATTGCCCTGCCTTCCCCTCTCCAAAAAAATTTTTTTTAAATTTAAAAAAAAAAGAAACTGAGGTTTTCTTCAAGGTTAAGTGACTTGCCCAGGGACACACAGCTAATTAGTGTCCAAGACTAAATTTGAACTAAGCTCTTCTTGACTCCTCACCTAGTGCTATATCCATTGAACCAAACTAGCTGCCCTATATACATATATTTATTATTAAATATATAAATATCTAGGTGTTTAAAATATATAAAATCTATTTTTATAAAGTAATATAAACATATATGACCTCTGAGCTCTAAAAAGATCAGGGATGATTTAAAGGCTTCCTCAATGAACTCCAAAGCCTTGGATTATTAGAGAATTACCAAGGAGAGGAATGCCTTACATACACCTGGCTCCTTGGCTTTTTGTTTATTTAGGATAAATGTGTGGTCACAGCTTCCTACCATTGTCCAGGCTCAGACTCAGAGTGGGCTACAACAGGCCTCTAACTGTGGATCCTGGTGAACCAGCCTCTGAACCCTGCAGAAGATAAAACTGGCCGGTCCCTCGGCCTTTAGACGTTAGCTTCACAGGTCATTGGCCGCCTTATTTGGTACAAACGTGTTATGCATTACCTGTGTTGCGTTGGCATTTCTTAGGGGCTTTATCACATTTCACCACACACACAGATTCAGGATTGGGGTTTGGCATTTGTCAACTTCTTGAGTTTGCCCTCACTTGTCTGACAGCAGTGATTTAAGCATTGACAGGGGCATAGAGATTTTGTGCAGCAAATAACAATTTTCTACTTTTTATCTGATGTGTAATAGATAAGGAGTAAGGTTTTATAATAACAATAACACACTCTTGTTGAAAGCTAAAACACTGGACCTGAAATAGTCCCTGCATCTTCCTCATTCTCTTGTTAATCCTCTGTCCATTTGAGTGACATTAAATGGGGGTTTTAGTAAGAAATGTAAGGGTCTCTTTGTTTTAACTGCTTTTTACATCACTATTAAAATATTTCTCTAAAGGCAAAAAAAATATATAAACATGTATTTTTTTTCAGTATGTTGAGAGATTCCCTGTTTCTTACATAATCACTTCACTCTTCCTTATATGTTGAAATACTTGAAATTGCTCATAAACATTATGTTCACTCTATATTTTATATTTTTAAAAAGTTGAGTTAACTGGGTGCTTAAAGTGGCAAGATGAATATTAACTGTGGAAATATAGTCACTCCCAGCCAGTTTTCCAGAGCAATTCTACCAGTAAGAAAGAAAAGGCATGAGGATCTCCTGTCTAATAAGTACAGTCAGGAAAATTTTGTAGTAATTTTCATTGAATATGCAGTGCTTATATTTCTTCCATGGACAAATGATTGTTATCTAAGCTCAGAGCACAGGTTAATCTTTCTTTTAGAAAAGGGAGTGAAATGGATGGAGTAACTCTACTCTTCAGGTTATCAGGGACAGTTACTAATATTAAAAAAAAAAACCCTGAAAGGAGATTTTCAGATCAAGAATTAATAAGAAGAAGGCTCTGAAGAGGCAAAAAGGAATCCTGACCTTTGCCCGGAGGTTTGAGTGTGGAAAACTGTGACACTGAGGAAGAAGGGAAGAAGAAAGATCTTTAAACATTTGGAGCTAAGAAACAAATTTGAAGTTTGTCCTGAAGTGGGAACTGACTGATAAAGTTGTCTTACAAGCCAGTCTGTTACTTGAAAAACCATCCAGTGAGAGTTAGCAGAAAGGAATAGTAGTTTAATAGTAGGTTTATGACTTTCTGATGAAGGGTACTGAAACAGCTTATTGTTGATCTGATAACAATAGATGTGCTGTGTGAGAAATGACTATTTCTCTCATATATATATTCCCCTTTTCTACTTCCTCATCCAGAAATCAACCAGTGTAGGAAACTTCTCTTAGAGATTTACCCAGGCCAAGATCTAATCAGACAGTAAAAGAAATTCTAAGTTTAGGCTAACGGGTATATTTCTGCTAATTACATTTGTTCACATAGATCCTAGAAAAATGTTGATTCTCCCTATTATCAAGACAGATGATACGGAAATTGATGTCTCTTTGACGAGGACATGAGTGACCTAAGCCATGTACCCCAAGATAGCCCACCTCCCATTTGGTTAAGCAATCAGGTAATTAGGCATACCTCAGGAACACCTCCTCTTCTAAGGGCATATAAACTGTGACCCCACTGTCATTAGGAGTCTCTGGTCTGAGAGATGGCCAAATGACCATCCTTTTGGTAATAGCCTTCTGGCCTTATTAATAAAATGGTTAAATTATACAGAAAATCTCTCTCAAAGCTTTTTTAAATGTCACAGCTGTCTTCTAGGGACATGTCAACATGATAAGCTCCTGAGATTTGACAAAACAGATGACTCATTTCTAATGATACACATGAGCACAAATGATGCCAACAGGAAACTAAAAAACATTTTCAGAGATGATAAAGCCTTGGGCAGTAAAATGAATGGGTAACAAATGTTTTGTCGTTACTTATTCCCATCAAAAGCAAAGGATATGGAAAAGACAGCTCTGGGGAGTGAATGTTTGGTTAAAATGTCTAAATCAGGATTTAGATTTCTGGATCAGACTTTAAAATATAGAATGATAGCCTCTTGGGCAGGAATGGAGTATAGTATGCCTATCAAGGGCTCGTATGAATGCATTTGTCCAATGTTTTTAATATTAAATCAAAGGACTTTACACTTAAAAGGAAAAGGGAGATAATGAGCATCTATGATGAGGGAAGAAATACTTATGACATACAAAAATTCATAGGAAACAAAATCTAAGAAAAGAATCAGTAATAAAATCCATATCCTGAAGTATCTGTACACAAATGTACAGAGACTATGGCTAGCAAGCAACATGAACTAGAGACGCTAACACGAGGAGGCAAACTTGACTTCATGGGTATCATTAGGACTTGATAGGACAAGACCAAACACCAGGATATGGATCAAGAAAGGTAAGAAAGGTATAACTTATTCAAACAAAAATTAGAATAGGTAAAGGAGTGGGAGGAAGTAGGACTATACCTTAAGAAGATATTCTCATATAAGGACGTAAAAGACTAGAGTTGGGGAAATATGGTGGAGAACATTTAGGTAAGGATCAATGAAGTGAGAAACAAGTGATAGCAGAGTAGGCTACAGACAACTACAAAAGGAGACAAAAGTTGATCGATCTGGGAATAACAAAAAAGACAAAAAATCTAACAGATCCTCAGGGACTGACGGAAGTGGAAGAGAACAAAGGCCAGAAATGAATCCTAGATCTTAACAATTTGCTCTGTGTGGTGCTAAGTGGTGCCAGATTCTGACATTTCACAGTGAGTCTAACTAAGAAAAGCCCCAGATCTAAAAGCAACCTCAGGCAGATGGAGGGCACCTAGTCCTCTGGAGACAGCCATTTGCCAAGCTGGGTTTGAAAAGAAAGCTCATGTTCCCTGTGAAGGAGTGTAATGTAAAGTACTCTAGAACTTCCAGATCTTTTTTTTTTTAGATGAACTGCTATGAGGAAAAATGGTATGGGTCATTTCCTACTTCGTTGGAACACCATTTCAATTTGTCCTGAATAATCAGTGAATAGCTAGTCTGGATATAAGAAGAAACCATTTGTTACGAGATAAGCCACACAATAATCCTCATGGTTCAGTACATATTGCTTGGGATTCACTTCTGTTCAATGGATTGTGGTCTATAGAAAGAAGGAAACCTTAACATGGGCATTCAAGATTATTTACCCAATAGAATGATAACTATTCTGTTTTTGCTTAAGAATACATTCTTGAAAAGAATAAGCGTATTAAGGCTAGAATAAAGAAACCAATATGGAATTCAATATTTCATTTCAACTGGAATAAGGAACATCAATTCCATGAATAAGACTAGTGCTAAGAGGAAGGCTGGTATGGGACACTTCCCTTTTCATTGGAGTACCTTTTCAATTTGTCCTGATTAATCAATGTATGTAAGCAGAACCCATTTGTTATGAGTTAAGCCACTTAATGGTAAAGATTGCATTTCATCAAGACTTGTTTTCTTTTGTTGAATTCAGTAATACATTATGATAGGCCTAGACTGTTCCAGTTTGGAGTATTTGGGGTCCAATTAAGAACTTTCTCTTTCCCTTAATTGACAGAAAGTATTTCCTTTTGTAGAACGTTTACTGAAAGAGCAGAACCCTTTCTTGGACAAAGAAACTCTATTGGAACTTTAATGGACTTGATGCTTTGATGATAATAGTGAGGATCTGGGAAGTCAAATAAATGCCCTAAATTACAGCAGATTAAGGCCAATACATAATTAGGGCATTTGATCTTACCCTTGTTAACCAAAAACAATATCACAGCCCATGAGACCTGAGCTGCAACTTGATTTATTACAAAAGAAAGGCACATGCATGTGGCTTTACCTATACCTAGGAACCCAGCAGTACAGGGAAAGCCTTGGTATTTAAGTTACAAACAAAAGGAGAAGTCATGGGGGAGGGGAAAAGGACTACTCCCTCCTGGAGGAGAGAAGGAAGGTGATGGCAAAAGCAACATTCTTTTCCCTTGGGAACTGCTAGATCATGAAGATAGGATAGCCTGCTTACCTATACAAGTCCCACCTGCACAAACCAGTTTCTCAGTCTGGTGCAGATTGACTGGTGTCTATCAACTCCCAAGGACACATGGGGAGTCCAGCTTTGGGGAGCAAATAACAATTATAATAGCCAGGAAGGATGGGAGGAGGTCTTTGTCCTTGACATGTCCAGGGCCTCCTGCATCCTCCGGGTCCTATTGTATCTGGAAAATACGGCAATCCAAGGATACAAGTTCAGGGGGCCCCTTAATAACCTAGATGTCAAAATGCAGTCTTTAAGAGCAATGTTGGAAATCTTTTAAGAGATTCCCTATGGAATCTACTGGAATCAAGCAATGGCTTCAGTGCCTTGGAATATTCCTTGACAAAGGAACTTTTTCTATAATCCTCATTGTTTAGTACCTATTACTTGGGATTCACCTCTATTCAACAGACTGTGCTCGTTACATAGAAAGCAAGGAGATCTTAATATGGGCATTCAAGATATTTTACCCAACAGAACCATAGCAAATCTATCTTTTTTGAGTGATGGCAGGTATTTGGGCCAGGAAACTAAGAGCTGTAATGTGGTGCCAGGAGGTGCTGCTCCTGCTCTGGCTGGCCTTGGCTTCAGTGCAGGGGCTTTACTTCCGTATCAGAGAGACTCAGAAATGCTGTTTCATCAAGGAAATCCCCTATGAGACCATGGTTATTGGTTAACACTAGCATGGGGTCAGTCTCTCACTTTCTACCTGAGCACAGACCCAGAATCTGACCCCAACTCTGGCCTCTGACCTCCTGACACTGAAAGAAACCAACCCTTGGCACTGGCCCCTGGCCTAGACTGAATCTCCTTCTTCATCTCCCCCTACTTCTTATCCCCAGCCCAGAACTGGGCTAAGTACAGTCATACCCTAACCCCAGAACTTACCTCCTTGGAGGCAGCCTGGAGTGTTAACTTGGCCCCAGAATGGACCAGCTCCTTCTCTAGGCTTACCCACAGTCCATGGAAACCCAGCTCCCCTCCCACTCCTATCCATTCAGTAGCATTCAGTTACTGTGGGACAGGTGTTCTGGGGGACTCACCGCTGCTAGGTGTGTTGTGATAGAGAACTCATCTGCCTTGCAGGGAATTACCGCATCCAGTCATGGTATAAGCAGATGGAGACCTTACTGCCTTCCACTCCAGGGTTGCAGATGCATCTGAAAGTGAAGGATTCAGTTGGAAATGTGGTATCACAGCAGTATGATTCAAAAGTCCAGTTCACCTACACCTTCCACACACCAGGTGACAACATATCTATCTGTACTTCAATTCTAGTCAAATAACCATCCTTGCAGGTGGCAAACTAAGGGTACATCTGGATAGACAGATTGGTGAGAACACCAACAACTACCCTGAAATTGCTGCCAAGGATAAATTAACAGAGCTACAATTCTGTGCTTACCAGTTGCTTGGTCAGGTGGAGTAGATCTAAAAGGAACAGAACTACCAGCGGTACCATGAAGATTGCTTCTGTATGACCAGCAAGAGCACCAACCAGAGAGTGCTGTGAAGGTCCATTGCTCAGACTGTCATCCTCATCCTCACTGGCCTCTGGAAGAGGGGACACCTCAAGAGTTTCTTTGAGGCCAAAAAGCTGGTGTAAATTTCTTTCCTGTACAGCTCCTTTCCTTTCATCCCACTTACTTGGTACTTACTTTCCCTCTATCACACCCTGGCTACTTGGATTTTGGATGAAAGAAAATTGAGAACATGTGCTCCTTTGGTTCCATGTCAGCCATGCCAATTAGGCTGAAGTTAGTAGCCACTAGACTACACAGAAACCATCCTTCTCCTCCCTCTCCAAATGTCATAGGATACTGGTCAAAACCTACACAAAGCTCTTTTTATACTCTGGGGAAGAGCTTGAACTAATTAGGATACCACCTTGATTTCATGACCTGCCTTTTCCCATATCCAGTCATCTCTCCTACCCTTCTGATTAAGTTAGCAGAGACCATTCACCTGCTCCCTTAATTTCTGATTTTCTTTTATCATGCCTATGTTGTATGTGACTGAAGTACCCAGAATAGAACACCCTAGCCTCACTACTGTCCAGTTAGTCCCGGCTTCACTGAGATGATCTGTGGCTAGAAACAAGTTGGCAGGGCTTGGATACCAAGGGAATGAGATTTTTTTATATAACAAACATTTTTGATATATGTATTTTATCCTTCATATCTGAAATGTCACTGCCTATATGTGTAAGAGTGGTTGAAAAGTTCAATGCGGAACTGACAGTCTTCATCACTGTCTATGGGTTTTGGCGGGGGCAGGGCAATAGGGGTTAAGTGACTTGCCCAAGGTCACACAGCTAGTACATGTGTCAAATGTCTGAGGCTGAATTTGAACTCAGGTCTATCCTGACTCCAGGGCCAGTGCTCTACTCACTGCACCACCTAGCTGCCCCCTCTGTCTGTGTTTTTTATAACTACTGTGGCAATTCTCAGACTCTTCAGTGAAAGTTTTAGAAAGTAGGAACCCAAGCAGATGTTTTAGCCCATTTTTAGTAAAGCCTTGCCTGTAAGTCATGCGCAGGCCCCCTTGGAGCCTTTGAGCCCCTTATGGATATTAAAGGGATGTGAAGTTAAGGTCATGTGGAGTGAGCAGTTGGAGGTAGCCAATTTTCTTCCCTCCCTCTCTCTTTCCCTCATAGAGCTGCTAACTGTTAAATTATTTAAGATGTAGTAAATATTTTCTCCATGGTTCACAGGTTTAGTTCTTTGTACAGATTTTCCAGTGAAATAAAACCTGTTCTGGTAACTTGTGATGCTTGAGATGAAATAAAAGTTCTTACCAAACCAGAAACCAAGCAGAATAGTAAAGGAAACCTGATAAGAAATAACCCTAAGGACCACTTGGAGCTGTTCTTAAATCTCTTGAGACCCTCTTAGCTTAGAACAAACACTCCAAGGGCTCAATTAGAGTTAGGACGGCATCCAACAAGCAAGGGAATTAGGTATTTGCCCCGGCAATCTCCTCAGCCTCAGCCTTTAAGAATCATTCTGGGCAGACCTTATCACACCTCCTTCATGCTAGAATGCTCATTATTTGTCCCATTTCAGATGTTTGAGCTAGGGAAGATTTGTGGGTTATATGGCTCATGACTCTGGATAGTTGTGTATTAAATAAGACAATAATCTAATATTGTTCATAGATATCATGAATTCAGAGTGAACTCTCTTTATCCTGGCTTCTTAGGAACAGGGAGGATTCCCAGTTAAATAGTAGGGGTAGGGTTAGACCAGTTTTCCAAACAGTGTCAGGATGCTGTGATGAACTTATCTAGTTTGGACATTTCATGCTAGTCTATCACTGTACTGGTACTGACCTTTATAGCTTAATAGGGTCCATCAGAACCTATACAGTATGAGCTTTGGAAAGCCAGGGTAACCACCACACTACTAAGGTATTGGCATATAACTTTAAAGAATAAGCTCCTGAATGTTCACACATGCTATGGTAGGGAATGGGGGTTCGAAGCCTAGCTCATTAGAGACGAGAGAGAGACACCTCTGTCCTGAGCTGTTTCCATGTAGTTTACAGGTATGTCATATACTGTCAATTATTAATCAGGACAAGTTGAAAAGATATTCCAACAAAACAGGAAATGCCCCATGCCATCCTTCCTCATAGCACTAGCCTCATCTATAGGTTCAATGTCCCTTATTGCAAACGAAATGAAACGCTGAATTCCATGTCAATTACCTTATTCCTGCCTGAATGTACTTATTCTTTTCAAGAATGTTTTCCTCAGTAAAAACAGATAGATTTGTGATGGTTCTATTGAGTAAAGGATCATGAATGCCTTTGTTGAATCTCCTTGCTTCCTATGTAAAGACCACAGTGCACTGAATTGAACGGAGTCACAAGCAAGAGCAGCCGTGTGGCACAGCAGATAGAGTGCTGAGCCTGGAGTAAGGAAGGCTCATCTTCCCAAATTCGAATCTGACCTCAGACACTTATTAGCTGCGTGACCATGAGCAAGTTACTTAATGCTGTTTGCCTCAGTTTCCTCATCTATAAAATGAGATGGAAAAGGAAATGGAAAATTACTCCAGTGTCTTTGTCAAGAAAAACCCCCAAATGGGGCCATGAAGAGTCAGACGTGTCTGAAACGACTGAACACCACCACCACCACCACCACAAGCAATATGTACTGAACTATGAGGATTATAGCAAAAGTCCCTTTATCAAAGAATATGCCCAGCCACTTAAGCCATTGCTTGATTCCAGTACAGGCTACATAGGGATCTTTCTGAAAGGTTTCCAACATTATTAAAGGCTGTGTTGGAGCATATAGGATAAGACTTGCCTGCCTCAGTATTCCACTGGGCTCAGTGAAAATGAATGGTAGTTCCATGTCTTGCTTCCCTGCAAAGCTGGGCTAGGACTCTACAGGGGAAGAATGTTTTCCTGTTCATGTAAACAACTCCACCGAGAGACAGAGAATGTGCTGTGATTCAGGGCATTTGACTTCCACATATCATGCCATTATCAACAAAGCATCAAGTTCATTAAGGTTCCATTAGGGTATCTTCGCCCAGGAAAGAGTTCTCTCCTTCTGTAAATATTCTACACAAAGGAAATACTTCCCGCCAATTAATGGAGAGAGAAAAAACTTAATTGGAGGAAAAATACTCACAACCGGAGAAGCTGAGACTTATTACAATATGGTGAATTCAAAGAAAAAAAATTAGTTTTGATGAACTACAATCTTACCAATAGAATAGCTTCTCTCACAATAAATGGTTTCCCCTCATATCCGCAATAGACACTCTTTTACTAATCCAGATAAATTGAAAAAAGTACCCCAACAAATCACAGGGTGTTCCACACCATCTTTCCTGTAGCACTAGTCTCATCCATGGGGGAAATGAAACATTGAGTTCCATGTCAATTACTTATTCCAGCCTTCAATGGGCTTATCCTTTTCAAGAGGGTGTTCTTCAGTAGAAATACATAGATTTGCTGTGGTTCTGTTGGGTAAAGAATCTTGAATGCCCATGTTAAATTTCTGCTTTTTATGTCATAATAACAGTCTATTGAATAGAGATGAATCACAAGCCAAATGTACTGGACCATGAGGATTACAGCGAAAGTCCCTTTGTCAAGGAATAGGCCAATGCACTGAAGCCATTGCTAGGTTCCTGCAGACCACAAAGGGATCTTCTTGAAAGCTTTCCAACTTTCTTCTTCAAGGTTGTGTTGTGACATATATAGTAAGGCTTCCCTACCCAAATATTGCATTGAGCAGAGTATAAATGATTGGTGGTTCTTTATCTTGCTTCCCAATAGAGCTAGGCCAAGGATTTACAGGGACAAAAGGTTTCCCTGGAAAAGCAAACCATTACACAGAGAGACCAGGAATTTGCTATGATTCAGGGTATTTAGTTGATTTCATATATAATCCCTTGAACCTCCCTGTATCAGGACCGTTAAGTTTCCATTATGGTTTCTTTACCAGAAAAAAAAAAGTGTTTTTCCCCTTCAGAAAATGATCTGTACAAAGGAAGTCCTTCCTGCCCATTAATGGAAAGAGAAAAGTCTTAATTGGGCCCAAAATACTCATAGTTGGAACTATTATGATGTATTATTGAATTCAACAAAAGGAAATGAGTCTTGATGAAATACATCCTGCCAATTGAATTGGATTGTCTCCTAACAAATAGTTTCCCCTTGTATGCATAGTAGATGTATCACTATTGATTAAAGAAATGCAAATTAAAACAACTCTGAGGTACCACCTCATATCAATCAGATTGACTAATATGACAGAAAAGGAAAATGATAACTGTTGGAAGGGATGTGGGAAAATTGGGACACTAATGTACTGTTGGTGGAATTGTGAACTGATTCAACCATTCTGGAGAGTAATTTAGAACTATGCCCAAAAGGCTATAAAACTGTGCATACCCTTTGATCTAGCAATACCACTACTAGGTCTGTATCCCAAAGAGATTTTAAAAAAAGGGGGGGGAGGAAGGACCTATTTGTACAAAAATTTTTGTAGTAGCTCTTTTTGTAGTAGCTAAGAATTAGAAATTGAGAGGATCCCCATCAATTGGGGAATGGCTAAACAAGTTGGGTTTATGATTGTAATGGAATACTATTGTGCTATAAGGAAATGATGAGCAAGACAATTTTTGAAAAACCTGCAAAGACTTACATGAACTGATATAGAATGAAGTGAGCAGAACCAGGAAAACATTATAGATAGTAACAGCAACACTGTACAATGAACAACTCTGAATGACTTAGCTGTTCTCAGCAATACAATACAATGATCCAAGACAATGCCAAAGCACTCCTGATGAAAAATGCTATGCATTTCTAGAGGAATAACTGACAACATCTGAATTCAGACCATACTATTTTTCTCTTTCTTTCTTCCTTTCTATTTGTTTTTTTTCCTACAAAATGACTAATATGGAAATGTTTTACATGACTGCACATGTATAACCTATATTAGATTGCTTACCATCTCAGAGAGTGGGAAGGGACTGGAGGGAAAGATAGAATTTGGAACTCAAAATGTTTTTTTTTTTCCAAATGCATGTTAAAAATTGTTTTTACATGTAACTGTGGGAAAATAATTTTTTTTAAAAAGAAATAATCATGGAAATGATAATTTTTCTAAAAAAAGTACCATAGACAATGGATTGATATTAATATTGAACATTTATATATATATACATACATATATATATATATATATATATATATATATATATATATATATATGCACTGTAAGAAAAGGGGGGAGTAGTTTTGTTTCCACAGTGTTCAAAGTATCCCTTTCCCCCTCCCCCCAGCTTTAGCAGAATGTAAGTCAGGTGGCTGATTAGAAATTCTGAAATTAAAGAATGCAAAAACCCTGCCATGGGTTTTTCTGTGTACATTATGGGAAATCACATGCACAGTTCCACCAAGGCTGGGACCCCTCCTCTATTACCTAATTCCTTAATAAACCCTTCCTGTCTTTTTAATATTCACTATTTATGTTATATAATCTCATTATTTCACTATAAAGTTACCTGTCTTGTCTTAATGAAGCTGCCAGTTCTTTCTTGGAACTCAGTTCTCTGGAGAGCTTAATTCTCAATAAATGCTTTTGCTTGGGTTGGAGATGGTCTGAGTCTGTGAATTCTTTTGAGATGATCCCACAACCCACCATGAAACCACAACAATACTAGACATGCTAGCTCTAGCAGTAAGACAAGAAAAGAAATTGAAGAAATACTCACAGGCAATGAAAAAATAAATCAAATTTTGCAGGAAAGATGGAGGTTTACCTAAAAACCCCTAGAAAGTCTACTAAAAAACTAGTCAAAATAATTAAAGACTTCATCAAAGTTGCCAAATATGAAATAAAACTCATGAGGGAAACAATCAGCATTTCTATATATTACCAACAAAATCCATCCAGAAGAGATAGAAAGTAAGAGTACATTTAATGTAAGTACAGAGAGTATAAAATACTTAGCAGTCTTCCTGCTAGGATGCAGATAGGGACTTTGTGAACACAATTACAAAACACTCTTCACATAAATAAAGATAGATCGAAATAATTAGAGAAATTTTAATTGTTTATGGGTAGGCTGAGCCAATATAATAGAAACAAAAATATTACCTAAATTAATTTACTTATTTGGTATCATATCAATCAAACTACCAACAAATTACTTTATAGAGCTAGGAAAAAATAACAAAATTCATTTAAAAAAACAAAAGATCAAGAATATCAAGAGAATCAATTAAAAATATGAAAGAAGAAGGCCCAGTGGTATCAGATCTCAAACTATACTACAAAGCTGAAATCATAAAAGCAATTAGGTACTAGATAAGAACTAAATCATTTGAAATAGAATGATTAGTGGACGATATTAGGCACATTGGACACACAGAAGCAGTGAGCACAATAACTTAGTGTTTGATAAACACAAAGGTCCCAATTAGTGGGGCAAAGACTCACCATTGGACAAAAACTGCTGGAAAAAATTGGCAAATAGTCTGTCAGAAACTAGGCATAGAACAATATGTCACACTGTATATCAAGAGAAGGTCAAAATCACTTAGAAATAAAAGGTGTTATAAGCAAATCAGTGGAGCAGGGAAAAAAATCATCTAACAGCTCTATGGACAAAGGAAGAATTCATGACCAAACAAGAGATAGAGAGGTTCATGGGAGGTAAAATGAATAATTTTGAGTGTATAAAGTTGAAACATTTTTGCAAAAACAAAAGAAATGCAGGTAAATAAGAACAAAAGGAGGAAAGTAAAAAATTTGGTAGCAAGTTTCTCTGATAAATGTCTCATTTCTCAAATATATAGGGAACTAAGCCAAATTTTTACTAATAAGAAACATTCCCCAGTTGATAAATGATTAATAGATATGAACAAGTAGTTTTCAAAGGAAGAAATCAAGGCTATCAATAGTCATACAAAATGGTGCTCTAAATTACTAATAAATAGAGAAATGTAAATTAAAACAACTCTGACACACTGCCTTACACCTATCAGATTGACTAAGAAGACAGAAGAGGAAAATGGCAAATGCTGGAGGGAATGTGGGAAAATAGGGACCCAAATGCACTGTTGGTAGAGCTGTGAACTAGTCCAGCCATTCTGGAAAGAAATTTGGAACTGTGCCCCAAAAGTTATTAAACTCTCCATACCCTTTAATTAACCCAGCAATACCCTAGACCTATATTTCAAAGAGATCCAAAAAAAAAAAAAAAAGGGAAAGGACCCACAGGTACAAAATATTTCTAGTTCTTTTTGTAGTGGCAAAGAATTCGAAATTGAAGGGATGTCCGTCAATTGAGGAATGGCTATACTTAAAGTTATGATTGTTGTTTGTGTTTTCCTCCCTTTGTTTCTTTAGAATTGCGTTTTCCATTCTCCTTCCTCTTTTAGTTGAGTAGATTCCTAAGATTTGTTTTGAGCAAACTACTTTGATGTTAATCAATTCCACAGGATCTCTCCCCCTTTCACACTCCTATATAGTTAACCTTTCACAAGTTATTGGATTTTACTTAAATTATTAAGTTTTTTTCTCTTTGTTTTATTTAACTACGTATCTATTTCTCCTCCTCTTTTTCCTTTCCAAAAGCCATGCAATCTCAATCTCTAATTTGGCTCTATATACCTACCCACTTCCCCACCATCAGTCTGGATGCTAGCTGCCCTTAGGAATTTACTTAATCCCTTTCCTGCGGGGTAGGATGCTGACTGTGAAAGTACTGCACTATATTAGAGAAAACTGCCTTTTAACATGCAAATTCTTCCCAGACTAAGACTGTCATGAGGTCCTTATCTTTCTATATAGATACCCCCCTCCTCCCACGAGAATACCACAAAACTAATTCATTAGTTCTAGATCTTCTTTTCCCTTCTCTTCTCCAACCTCTTTTTTAAAAAGTGATTTTCCTTTATTGTGCATTTTTGTAAGGAATTTTTCTTTGCTTTTTTCCTACTCACTATATATCTCCTTTCCAATTTATGTGGAATTTTCTTTTCTCATACTTAAGTCCCTTGTTTGTTCCTTCATAATTGTTTCTCTGTCCCTCACAGAGTTCAAGTTTTTCACCAAAGGTTAGTTCCCCTTTCCTATGCATTTCTATGTAGACCTTTCTCCCTTTTGTTCTTCTGTACAATGCTCTTAGAAATAACAGTTCATGAGAGAAACAATGTTACCTGGAAGCAGCTTTATATCTTAGAACTTACTCTGTTTTATGAACTATGTACCCTAGTCCTTAACATGATTAATGTCCTTTCCAAAGGTAATGTCAACTCATTTTTGGCTGTGTGTTCCTCCCCCATCTACCATGGTGGGGGAGCTCACACTCAGAAATTCAGATATATCTTATTCTGGAATGTAATGTTGGCCATAGATGCACAACACTGTCTTAAAGAATGTGGCCTCTCAATGTACAAACTTCCCCCTGTCCCTAGACTAAGCCTACCTTAGCATCCCAACATAATAGCTCCACATAGAAATCACTTTTCAATGGGTCCCTTTACCCCTGATGCAAGATTCCCCCTCTGTCCCATTTCTGGTAGTCTGGTTTGAGCCCATTCCCTCTGCTGTCTCCCTCCCATTCTCCTGGAACAACTTCTTGTCCAGAGACTATAGGGATCAGTGTATCCCTTCACTGTTTGCCTGTGGATTTTATAGGATTAAAGGACACATTGCTTTCTGTCTTTTACTTCCTCTCTTCTCACTTATGAAACTCCTTTCCAAAAAACTCCTTAACAACTCTAACAATCTTTCCAAAAAATACATTGATTCCCCTTGGAGGTCAGGTTTTAGTCCATGGTGTATCAGTTGAACTCTTCCACCTTCATTTCTCTTAATTCTTTATATTCTTCCTTGTATCTTTAGCTTCTTATGTACTTTTTATCCCCTGATTGCACCTTTTTGTTTTGTGGAATTGAAAATTGATATCCCACTTTATGTTTACATTACTTTATTAAAGCTTAATCAATTTACTATGTATTAATGAAGTATTAGTTACTCTCCCTTAGTATGTAAACTTAAACTCCATCTGAACTTAAGTCTGAAGCTACATGCTCCCCATTGGCACCACAAGCCACCCTATACCATAAAAGTAATCATATTATGCATTGCTAGCTAAACCACCCTGTTATTGCTATATATAAATTTGCCTCATGTATATTATAATAACCACAAGGACAAACAACTTCACCCTGTTCTATAGTTTTCCTAGCAACCAAGAAAATAGCCTTATGTGTTAGTTCCCCTTTCTGGGGTACTTTTCCCCACAAAAATCCAATTCAATCAGTAATCAAGAGACTGTCCACCAGACTGCAAGGTCTGTGTCTCCTTTAGAAAGTGCCAACCATGGGACTTTCCAGAGGATGTTGGTCCAGATGTTCACCATCTGGTGATATAATTTGTGGTTAGGAACCTCAGCACTGAACAGTCAGAAATGACATAGGCATATATTCTCAAGATTGTGTAGGCTGATCAGTTCCTCTTTATTGATGATAAAAGAGCTGCCATGACTGTCAGATGTATCCTTGCCTACTGGGGAGCCTTGGATACCATTTATTGGCAATTGCTAACTTTATTAATAAATCGATCATGCTTGGAATTCTGTGCCTCAGTTTCTCTTTATTGCAGATTTTGATTGCAATAATTTTTTCTTTTGCCCCAAAAGTCAATCTTTCTATGTTTTCTTTGTTAAAATATTAACCTCCAGTGAGCTGCAGAACAATTTTATGAAGTGGGTTCTATTATTCTAGTTTTACAGATACGAAATTATAAGCTAATCAAGGTTAGGTGACTTCCCCAGGGTCACACATGAAGTAAGTGTCTGAGGCTGCCTTCTACTGGCATAATTTTTAAGAACTCAAGTTCATCTTCATGTCAAAGCATAGCATTGAAGCAGGACAAAAACAAGAATATTCGTTTATGAAATATTTATTGAAAGAGAACTTCCCCATATTCAGTGTTGCTATAGCAGATTACTCAGGCAAGGAAATTGCAAATAGTAATTACAGAAACCAAAATACAGGCAGCCACCAACACGATCAGGCTTATTCGGCAGTATTTAGATTGCTTCCGTTGTCGCTCTTTCTTTTTCAACAAGGCATCATATCCAGGTGTGTATGTGTCCCCCAACCAAAACCGTAGATCATTAGGATTTTCCTAAAAGAAAAATAGTAAAATAAATATAATCTCAAGAAGTTATTTTGCTTTATTATATAATAGTAAATCCACTAATTAATATGGCCACATCTTGAAACATTTGAAAACAGAGTAAACAGTAAATCCGTTTTGGCGGTTGCCCAGTTAAAATCAGAGCTGTCAAATTCTAGACTTTGCCTCAGTGACCTAGAGAAGTCAACAAGAAAAAGTAGCTAACTACAATTGATAGTTGGTTGCTGAAGTTGATGAGGGGGAGGTTAGATAACAGCAAGTATATCTGCCTGATACATTAAAACTATATCTGCTTTTCCCGTTCAAGTAAATTTCCCATTATTTGTAAAATTTAAGGTGCCATAAAACATTATTTTTGTTGGAATGAGTTATTTAATATCTCGAGTCCTAGTCTCTGCAGCATTAACAAAAGACTTGTTATTTGTACTGTCTATCAATTAGGATATGTGTAAAGAGAATGCTTCTTAAATTTTAAAGTGATATATACATCTGATAATACTATCATAGACTGATTGCAAAGAGCCCACATTTGGAAAATCTGTGTTAACTCAGCTGTTTATAATTGTAGGATATAATTTTAAAATGTAGATATAAAGAAATACAGAAGCTGGGAATGTTTATCACTGTTTTTCTGGGCTGTAAATATAATAGGAAAATCAATTGGATAAGCTACAGATGTTAAGCTTGGAGAAGAGAAGACATATAAGGTGTTTAATAAATGCTTACTGATTGATTATGAGAGATGGAAGAACTATCTTGAAGTTTGAAGCTTTGAGGACAATAAAAATTGCTTGGAGCTCTGGGTAATTTTACTAAAAGAACATGTCTAAGTTGGAAATAACAGAAATCTTACCCTCATAATATGATTAGAATATCCTTGATCTTAAAAAATGCAAGGGAAATGAGAAAATCTAACTAGTATGTGAAAGAAAACAAAACTCATCAAGTAGCCAGATAGTTTAAATGAAAAATTTGAAAATGTGCCCTCTCGCTCTCTCCCCTCTCTTTTGTACCCTGAACAAATAAGGGGACTAAGAGATGTTAGGGAAGAAAAAAAAAAAGAATAAAAATTCCAATCCAGAAATTTATATAAAGTATTGAGAATTGAAATAAAGTTGGAATTATTTGCTTTAGACGGGCTTTTACAATTTGATTTTGTTATTCATATGTATTATTCACGTAATATAGAGATATTTTTAAAAAGGACATGATTCACAGATGATAAAGAGTTCACATTCTGTGTCAATGAAGGAAGTCTCTGCATATTGTTATGGGAGGAATATCTCCTCTCTGAGTTTATGTGGTAGGTAACTACTGCCAAATATATATTTACCACAATGCAGAAATTATGGAGGTAAAAACTGAGCTATCATTATTATTCTCAAGCATAGATTCTGGCCTCAGAGGAAACCTAGACCATCATGAGGATTCTGTCAAGTCTTCTTATAGAAAAAATTACATCAAAATGACAGGCGAATAATTGTTTTACATATTGCAATTTTGTGCATTTCTCTTAGGTTGTATTGTTGTTGTTGCTGTTCCTCGTTCGTCCTTCATTCTCAAAGAGGACCAATGACAGCAGCAGGGTGATGTCTTGATTTGCAAGTAAACTGGATTTCGGTGAGACAGAGCTATGCAAAGTCACTAGCCTCACTCTCTCCTCCAGTCTTTGGAGTCCAGTGGCAAAACATAGGTCAAGATGACTGGTGATGGCCACAATGGAATGGGAGACCTTGGCCCTCCCAAACTAAGATCCTTCCCAGGGCTCAGCCCCTCTAAGCAACACCCATTCAGTAGTTAAAGACTACGTAAGAATTGAGGCATATGTTTGCCTTCACAAAAGAATCACTCGGGACGAGGAAGACCCCCAGAGTTTCTGGACAGAACAGAAACAACTGTCATTTACACTCACTCTGAGGCATCAAAATCCAAACAACGAGCAAGTAAGGCCAAGTCTGGGATCCACCATTAGCCATTTAAAGAGAGTCAGAGTGATCTGGGTTCAAAGGCATAGTCAAGCAACTCCATTTGAATTCCAACAGGCTCTATCAAAGCCTGGTTTTCTAGAGCTATCCCTTAAGAAATCATAAACGAAAACCACATAAAACAAGAGTCAATTGTCAAAACAAAACAAAAAACGATGGAACAAATAAGTAGGAAAGAAAAAAAAATCTAGTCCCCAAACCCCAAGATACCCTGTGAAGTAAACGCAATCAAAATCTACATTCCTTTGGACAGAGCACCCTCATGTAAGGGCATGATTCTCCATGTGGACAGAGGGATAGGAGGAGGAAGAAGAGGGAGGAGGAGAAGGAAGATGAGAAAGAAGAAGAGAAGGAGGAGAAGGAGGAAATAGTAGCATTGCCCAACTGGAACTGGCCAGTTAGTTTCCCAGGGAGGCAGCTACTACTACTCACAGATTGTTGTTCATCCTTCATTCTCAAAGAGGACCAATGACATCAGGAGGGTGAGGTCTTAACTTCGAAATGAATTGGATTTAAGTGAGGCAGAGAGCTGAGCAAAGTCATCAGCCTCTCCATCTAAGCCTTACTTGCTCATTGTTTCTGTTTTGATTGCTCAGGGTGAGTGTAACTAACAAATGTTTCTGTTCTGGCCAGAAACTCTGAGGGTCTTTCTACCCCCCTTCCCCCTCCCAAAACAAGGCCTTTTTTTTTGCCTCAATTCTTACCCAGCCTTTAACTACTGAATGGGTGTTGCCTCAGACAAACTGAGACCTGGGAAAGACTTTAGTTTAAGAAAGCCAAGGTCTTCCACTGCATTTGGGCCATCTCCAGTTGTCATAACCTATGTCTTGCCAGTGGACTCTGATGACTCTGAAGGAGAGAAAGTGAGGTTTAGGCCATAAAAATTAGACGAAAGATACATTCATAGTCCTATACTTCCTTCAATGTTATAAAAGCTGCAATTAACTTAGTTAAATAGAGTCATACTCTCATATATCCCCTAAGGAAATAAACCTCATCAAATGAACTCCATAGGTAAACTAAATCAGGTTATAAATTAAACTACATTTAGAGGATTCACAAATAGATTGAGGAAGTCAAAAGCAGCTGGCTAAAGCTGACCTTCTCCCCATTCCCAGACCCATGAATTGCCTGAGGCTGACCAGACATTGTCACTCCCAGCCTCTGACTATTTTGTAAATGTCCTAAATTCTCCCCTCCTAAATTCCCAAGCTTTCTCTAAGGACTTTCAGTTGTTATACAAAACAACCTACTTTGTGAAACCATAGAATGTCCCAACCCCTTTGTACCAGTAGCCCCTCTCCCTCAAACCAAACACTTTATAAGATACCCTACCCACCCCAGTCTGCGCCCCCTCAACCTCTTCTCCCTGGCCCCCAGCCCCCTTCCCCTCCTCCCCTCCATCCGGCCCCCAGCGCTTGCTGTTGCTTGGAACTTCAGCTGTAACTCTGTCCCCCAACCAAAGATCCTATTTTTTTGCTATTTTGACTCCTTTCTCCTTAATTCAGGTTGACAAGGAAGATTTATATGTTGCCAAAGAGTCAGGGACACTGGAGATTCTTCCTCTGGCTTCTTATCTAAGGAATGCTCTTAAGCAAAATTTTATATCCAATGGGACAGTTTTTTGTTCAGGTGAGGTTAATGTCAAAGCAGACTTTAAGTTAACCAAAACTTGCAGGAGGAATGGCCCTGAGTCTCAAATAATAAAAGGAAATTAAAAAATCCTTGCCAGTTAGGGAGGCAGCTACAACTACTCAGAGCTTGTTGTTGATCCTTCATTCTCAAAGAGGACCAGTGACATCTGGAGAGTTATTATTCATATTAATGAAATCCCAGATCCCCAGACTCAGAAAGGAGTCAATATTCTTAGAGGCACACAAGTGCAGCGTTAAAGATCCCTGTGAAATGTTAAAATGGAAGAAATGCCAGGTCCAAAAGGGGGACCTGGAATGAACCAGAGTCTGATCACAGTTTACAAAGACTATAAATGCATTTATTGCGTGAGAAAAAGCTTACAAGCTGGAGCAGTGCGACAATGTTTTCATCTGATCAAAGGGGAGTGGGAAAGGGCAAGGTACATATCTGACTTTTTGAGGCATTTATGGCTAAGTTAGGCAGGAAATGGTTATCTAGGAAGAAGATATTTGTAAATACAATAAATCAGAAAGCAGGAGGATTGCTGCTGGATAAGTCAGAAAGCAAGACATTTGCTTTTCTCTCTGAGTTGGTCAATAATAGTTTCAGCAGTTGCAGGCATCTCCAAGTTCAGCTAAAGTTTACTTTGCAAAGGATCACTGATCTGTCAAGTAGCCCCAGGGATCAGAAGTTCTCCTAACTGGCTAATTGCTGTGCTACTCCATCACCTGGTGAGAAAGGGAAACTCTAGAATATTTGATCAGTTAGTACAAACATTAGAGAGCTCATGTCCCCGGCGGCAAATTTAAGTATAGATTAATAGACATAGGCCCATTCGTATGGCATGCTGAGATTGGGGCTGAGAGTGGTTGGGTCAACTCCAATATAGTGGTAAGAGGAATAACTGCCAGGGTACTCCATCAAATGGGCTTTGTTGGTTCTTTGTCCCAAGAGGGACTGAAACCACATTTGAGACTTGATTGGTGTAGGCCCTTGACAAGAACAGGGACCAGAGCATAAGGACCTCCAGATTTTCTAGATTTGTGACTACAGAATAGCAGTGGTTCAGAAAAACCACACTCAAGGAATCAGTGATATATCCTCGCAGAATAAGCTTTCTCTTCTCTCAAAGGCCTTCTCTATCTATGGCTAAGTATCACTTTTTTTTTTTTTTTTTACAAATTCTTAAATAGTCCACAAGTGCCTCACTTTGTTTCAATTTGCAACCTGATATTTACGGCCCACATCGGCCAAGCTGGAACCAACCACAAATGGCATGGTTAATGCAGGATTTGTTCAGAATCATTGTAGGAAAAGATTGATTCTGAACTGTTCACCATCAAACTAGCCTAGAGGGATTGAATTTGAGGTGGGGCCAGAGATTGGAAACATTCCTCCCTAACTCCACCACCCAGGAAAAATAAGACAAAGAGAATAAAAGTGCTGAGCTTTTTTAGGGAATTGGTGTCTTTGTATTGTTAATCATAATTACCTAACTGACTAGAAAAAGCTTACTGAATAAAAAAGCCTGACACTATGTGAATTGCTATAGCTTGTTGACTGACAGGTGTTTCCATCTGGCTATGGACGAAGAAACTAAGACTGCTGTAGACTTGCTATATATGTTTGCAGTATGTAGGCAAAGTAAACCTCTTCCTTTCTTAAATGTGTTATGAGAATCTTTAATTTCTTTTTATTATTTGGGACTAGGGTCCATTCGTCCTGCAAATTTTGGCTAATATTAACCTCGGTTGAACCACCGTTGTCCCAAGGGATGTAAAAATTTACTTAGAGCCTTCAACATTCCTTAGATAAGAAGCTAGATGCAGAGATTCCCAAAGTGGGTGATGCTGCCCCTGGTGGGCACTGGAATGATCTAGGGGGCATTAGTAACGTCAGGTGTAATTGGGGGGCATTAAATAAAACTAAAGGGGCAGTGGAAGCATAAGGAAAGAAGAGAAGATAACGGTTTGAAAAATTGTTTGCACATGTTTCATTTGTGGTGTAACAGAGTTAAAGTCGTAGCAATTAAATTATTTTCCAAATAAGCACACAAAATGCAAGTTATGACCAATCAGTGTTCAAGTCTACATACAAGTCTTAACAAGCGAGCATTGCAGGTGGGTGAGCTGGTGTGTTGCTCATTGTCGGGAAGTCCAGCATGCATCTGCAGGAATATGTGCGTGTAATAACTTGTTTACAATACGATACGATATGATTGCATGACACAATATTGTGTCATCAAAATTTCAAAGAAGGAAAAACAGAAATTTACAATAAATTATTAAATTTAAGATGGGTATTTTTAAAAAAATTCATATTTTTTGAAAAGATGCAGTTTAAAAAAAAACATTAAAGGGTTAAAGAAAGTAGATTTCCAGGGGGTCACTGAATAATTTTTATTTTGAAAAGGGGGTGATAGGCCAAATAAGTTTGGGAACCTCTGAAGGGAAGAATCTCAACTGTCCCTGACTCCTTGGCAATATGTAAATCCTCCTCAATCAATCAATTTGTGAATCCTCTAAATGTAGTTTAATCTGTAACCTGACTTTGTTTACTTTTAGAGTTTATTTGATGAGCTTTGTTTCCTTAAGGGATATACGAAGTAAGAAATGGGAGGAGGAGTTTTGTTTCCAAAGAACTAAAGGTGTACTTCCCTCCCTTCCCCCACCCCAGCTTTAGCAGAAACCAGGCCTCAAGGTCGGTCAGGTGAGAGGTCAGAGGCTTGTACGCATGTGCATGCTTTTTGAGAAGGCAGTCTGGGGAATTAGAGAGGCCAAACCCACTTGGACCTGTTCAAGCTTATCTAGGGTCTGGTCTTGGTCAAGAATCCAGGCCTACTGATTTGCATAATTTGCATATGTTAAAGAGGGAAAGTAGGGGAAGTAAAAGAATGTAGTTTAATCCTAAACTAAGACAAGAAAAATCTAATTAACTTCACTTTTGTTTCTGTATCTTTATTATCCTACCCATATAAACTGTATAAGCTAAGAAAACTATGTAAAAAATAAAGATTGTAAACTAACCATAACTCTAGCAGGAGTGGAGGGAATGGTTACCCCTGCTCCTGCCGCTGTATCAGTGTGAGTGTTCCAGTGAGCACTACACCTGTTCTCTTGAGGAGCATAATAAAATGCCTTTCTCTGCCCACTCTGGTCCTGAGTTCTTTGGGTGACAATGGGCAAATCACATGGATCTTCCTAAGGTCAAGTGAAGGAAACAATGAGCAGTGGAAGCTTGTCTCGGGCTTACTCCTGGATCTTGCCTTGGGGTGCCCTGTGGTCCCCACTGCAGTGCTAAAAGGGCTACCACTCCGAATTCCCTTGGGGAACCCTGTGGTCTGCACAGCCTTCTTAAGGGGACATTACTTGGGTCTTCTGGCCCTGTCTCGGGAGCCTTGTGATCTTACTGCTGCTTTAAGGGGCCATCACTTGGGTCCTCCTAGGGTCTGACCCTAGGAAGCCCTGTGATCCCCATAGATTAAGGGGGGGGGGCTACCACTTGGCCTTCCCCTGGGAGTCCTGTGGTCTACACAGCCTTCCTTAGGGATTATCACAGGGTTCTTCCTCAGGACTTTGGCCCTGCCTAGGAAGTCCAGTGATCCCCAAAACTGCATTTTCTCACAATCTGGGGAAGTCCAGTGATCCCCAAAACTACATTTCTCATATGAGATCATGACTCTGTTTAACTAAGTTTGTTCAACTTTCATTTGTATTTATTTTATTTGAATTGTGCCTAGAACAGCTCAGTGTGTGTCACATACTCCAAAAGAGTTCAAGACATCAAGACATTCAAGACATCAAGAGCTCCTCAGTTCCTCAGTCTAGGCCATCTCACGGAAGGAGGAGGTTCAATCTAGCTCAGATTCTGGCCTGCTTGTGAAGACAGGCATCACATAGGGTGGGATTTCTTAAGACAACCCATTATGGCAAACCCTTAACAAACTTTGTCTTTTTCCTTGGCTGAGAAGGCTTGGGTCAAAGTCTTTCTGCAGGACCCCGCATGTCAGTGTTTTGGGGTCTCGAGCACCCCTAAACCCCAAACCTCTTCACTGGCGCAGGAAGGTGGCATTCAATCTGATAAGTGGGGGTTAATGAGAAGGCCTTGTCAACGGAGGAAGAAGTCAGGCCCAAGCACCGTCATTGCCTGGCACAGGAGAGCAGCAACACCACCTATGGCAGGAGGGTTACTACTTAAACCTGGAGGAGGGTACAGCACTTGGTGTCCATAGCAAGAGACAACAAAGCAGGCAGCAAGCAGTTCAGGCCCCAGTGGCAGAAGGCAGCTTTGAGAGTCTGGTGGTAATAGATTGGGCAGTAGAACAGGCCCCAATAGAATGGGCACTGGTATGGGCAGAGGCAAAGGAAGGACCAGCAATACTGTAATCTGGAACCGTTAGAGCCCCACCATGTTGTTGCCAATACCATATCTAATGCTCAATGGACAAGGAAGGACTTTTAGGATCAAGGGCTGGTATTATTGGGAAGTGACTTGCTTTATCCTGGGCAAGGGGAGGGGTGGGAGATGAACAATTTACCTACCCCCCAGTGGAAGAAGGGGGATTAGAAGCTTCTAAATGGACAAGATTTCATATTCATTCCAGTCCCTGTGAGATTCCCAGGGAAGGCAAAGTCCTGGTTGATGGGCTAGTGGGTACTGGTATAGGATGAGTATCAGTACTAACCGCGACACTTGCTACAGATAGATATGACTCATGACAAAGATCAGTGACTTGGGCAGAAGAATGGCTCTCTGAAGTAAGCCCTTCAATGTTGCCCTATTGTTCACAATGTTGCTCTTGCTTATCATTACTTCTTTACATTGGTAAACCTATTGTGAATTGCAAAGATCAGGTATCACCCACCATATGGATCATTTCAATTCAAGGCTTAGTCCTTCCTAAGGAAAGAAGTAAAGCCTAGGACTTCTGGTCATATTCAGGCCATTCTGGTTGCATTCATCATATTCAGATGGCTATTACGTTACTTGTTGTCTTCTGTTTTATTTTTGCTTCTTCCTAGTTTAATTTTTCTTTTCTTCTTCCAGTGTTCCCTGTGCAGTTTTATCACATTCTCAAGACTAAGATTGCCCAATAATATTTCTAATGACATTTAAGTAGTGAAAGTGTCTATAGAAGACTTACAGGACCTTGCCACCAAGGATTGGGATACAGTAGGAGAACCATCTACCAGGGTACCATATATACCTGGATACATACCTGGAAATACACCTTTTCCTTAAGAGCTATTGAAACCATCCCTAATTCTTGAATAACTCAGCAGATAAAGGCTGTGGCCTTTAATATGGCTTCTGAATCACCTGAGTGCAAAACATCAAGGACATGAGGAACTCCAGCTTCTTCCTCAGGTTTCTGACTACAGATCAGAAGCATAACCAACACAGTCACATAAAAGTCGTGCTCAAGGGAATCAGAGCTACTTTCTTACTAAATATACTTTACCTGTTCCATATCATTCTGCCACTGTGGCCAAGAAAATATTTTTTTAGTCAACTAAATACTCCATGAGTGTCTGCTTTCATTCTAATTTTGAACCTAATGTACCAGACCAGATTTGCTAGGCCTCATCTACCACAAATATATTTACTCAGATAAGTAAATGTCATCTTCAGGAAAGATGCATGGAAATCACTTATCCTGGGATTTGTAAATCTGTTGATACTACAGCTGCAATTTAATAAAGGGAAAGTGTTCAGCCTAGGACCTGATGGAATCTCATATTCACTGGTAAAGATATGGATAACTCTGGATGTGGAGAGATTTTCAGAATAGTAGTAAAGGACCAGAGTGACTCCATTGGAAATATAGATACAGACTATAGGGGGGAAAAAAGCTAAAGACATTTGAAGACATTACAAAAAACAGGGATTTTAGTTTGCAGTGAAATATCTCAGGGAAGTTACATGGAACATTAAGTAGTATGTGCTATGCCCCTATTGTACAGAATAGTCTGCCATTTAGAGAGCCTTTAGTTACCTTTCAAAAGACATAAATATAGAGAAGGTGTAGATTTCTCCAATTCAATTCAACCAGTGTCATGAAAACCTACAAAGTAGAGAGTATACAGAAAAGGTATACTTTTATACTTTACACTGTGTCAAAGGCTGCAAGAGGGGTCAAGAAGGATGAAGACTGAAAAAAGACTGTTAGATTTTGCAATTAAAAGATCATCAGTAACTTTAGAGAGAACAGTTCTGGTTGAATGAGGAGATCAGAAGCCAGATTGTAGAGAGTGATGAAGAGAGTGAGAAGAAAGGAAGTGAAGGCACTTATTTGCAGACGACCTTTGCAAGAAGTTTAGCCATGACAAAGAAGAGAGATACAGAACAGTGAATGGTGATAAGTGGATGAAGTGAAAGTTTTTTGAGGTCCGGGGAGACATGGGTAAGTTTGTAGACAGTAGAGGAACATTCAGTAGTGGGGGGCAGGGAGAACATTAGTGGGAGAATAAGAGTAAAAAGGACAATCTGCTGAAGAAGATAGGCTGGAATGGAATCACATGTGCACATAGAAGGGTTTGCCTCAGCAAGATGTTCCATCTCTTTGTATGAGACAGGGTAAAGGAGGAGATAGTGGAACAAGTTATCTGAGTGATATGAGATGGGGAAGGCATAAAAGAGAGCTCTCAAAGCTCAATTGTTTTTTTCAGTGAAATATGAGGTGTAAGGCTCTTATCCGAGAGAGTGAAGATAAAGGGGAAGACATGAGAGGTTTGAGAAGAGATGAAAAGTTTGGAAAAGTCACTGTGGTGAGTAGGATAGTGACTTCTAGTAATTCTATAGTAAGGGTCCAGTTAAAGTTATATAACATAAATTTGTAGTAGATCCAGAGAGCACAGTTTCATTCAGTCAATTGACAAATATTGACCAAGCTCTTATATCAAGGCACTGAACTAAGCACTGAGAATACAAAGAAAGAAAAAATATCTATGGAGTCTACACTCAAAAAGCTCACATTCTAATGGAAGAAACAACATGCAAGCAACTATGTACACAGCACAATTGTAAATGGGAACTAATCTAAGTGGGAAGACATAAGCAGAAATGTGGGGCAGGGTAGAAAGGCCTCCTGCAGAATGTGAGATTTGAGCTGAGTTTTGAAGATATCTAGGGAAGCCAGGAGGCAAAGATGAAGAGGGAGAACTTCCAAGGAACGGGAAACAGTCAGTGGAATTGGGAGATGAAGTGTCATGCCCAAGGAAGAACAAGTAGGCCAGTATTGCTGGTCCATATGGTAGATGGAAGGGAGTAAAGTACAAGATGATTTAAAATCGAGGAAGTGGCCAGGTTGTAAAGGACTTTAAAAGCCAAACAGAGGATACTATATTAGATCTGAGCAGTAATAGGAAACCACTGGAATTTAATGTGTAATAAAAATTCAAGAAATAAAAATCACATGGTCAGACCTGTAGTTTATAAAAATTGCTTTGACAGCTGCGTGAAAATGGATTGGAGTGGGGGAGGGACTTGAAGCAGGGAGACTAACCAAAAGGCTGTTGCAATAGTCCCAGGTGTGAGAGGATATGTGTACCAGGGTGGCAAATGTATGAATGGAAAGAAGGGGACATACATGAGAGATGTTGTGAAGGTCAAAGTGGTAGGATTTGGCAGTAGACTGTAAATGAGAGTGGGTGTGAGAGACAGGCTGAGAATGACACTGAGGTTGCAAGTCTGGGTGACTAAGAGCTATGGTGGTATCCTTGATAATAATAGGGGAATTAAGAGGAGGGAAAGGTTTGGGGGGAAAATGTAAATGAATCTCTTTTGCACAAACTGTATTTAAGATTCTTATAGACTATCCACTTTGCGATGTCCAAGAGGCAATTGGTGATGTAATACTCAGGAGAGAAATTAGGGGCAGAAGTATGGATCTGAGAATAATTTGCATTGCTGTTATTCAAACATTTTATAGTTGTGTCCCATTCTTTGTGACCCCATTTGGAGATACTAGAATAGTTTGCCATTTTCTTCTACAGCTCATTTTACAGAAGAAGAGACTGAGGCAAACAGGGTTAAGTGACTTGCCCAGAGTCACACAGCTAGTATGTGTCTGAAACCAGATTTGAATTCAATAACAAGATTACTAAGAAAGACTTTGATATTTAGAGAGAAAAGAAAAGAGCCCAGGGAAGAAACTTGTGGGATACCCGCAGTTAGTGGGCATGACCTTCAGGAAGAACTAGTAAAGGAGATTGAAAAGGAATGGTCAGGTGAGTAGGAGGGGAACCAAGACAGAGCAGCATCATGAAAACCTAGAGAGGGGAGAGTGGATGGTTGAAGAGTATATACAGCTGCAGAGAGGTATGGAAGAATTAGGATTGATAAAGGACCATGATATTGGTCAATTTAGAAATCAAGGGTAACTTTAGGAAGAGCAATTTCAGTCAAATGATAAGGATGGAAACAAGACAGCAGGAGGCTTAGATTCAAGTGAGAGAGGAAAGACAAGCATTGACTTTAGATGATTTCCTAAGGAATTCAACTGAGAAAGAGAGAAGAGATATTAGATGATAGGTAGCATGATTTGTAAGTGAATGAAGACTTTTTAGGAATAGGAGAGACCTGGGCAATCTTTAGGTACCAGAGAAAGAGCTAGTGGATAGGGCAAGACTGAAGATCAGAGGGAGAAGGGGCATGAGAGAGGGAGCAATCTTCTAAAGAATACATGAAAGAATGGGATCAAGAATCCATTTAGAATGGTTTGCCTTGACAAGGTAAAATGCTGCCTCCTTAAGAGACACAGGGTGAAAGAGAAGATAGTTGGGGAATACATTCTGAGAATTGTGAGATGAGGAAAATGTAAAACGGATCTCTTACTGAGTTTCTTCAATGTTTCTGGTGAAGTACGAGGAAAGGTACTCAAATGAGAAATAAGGTAGGAGAGAGGAATGCCTTGGGAGCTGTGAAAAGACATAAAAATGTTCAGAATAGCTGGTGTGGTGAGTGGGATAGTAAACTGATTTTAGCGAGCTCTAAAAAGACTGCCTTGCTGAAGTGAGGATCCAGTTGAGATTATGTAACTTAAATTTATGGTAGGCCCATTCAGCAAGGTTTTAGGAAATTCTCCAGCTCTGCCCAGCTGGACAGAATCAGGAGCCAAGGCAGCCAATGGCAGTAATTTAGAATTGGAGTTTCATAACTGGTGAACATATGGCTGGCGATACTACTAAAGCTAGGGATAATGTAAGCTTAGTGAATGGTTAGTAGTCTAGTTTGGCTGTAAAGTAGAATGCATGAAGAAAAATGTAATAAAATAAGACTGGAAAGGTGAGTCAGAAACACTGTGAAGAGCTATAAATTCTATAATGAGGAATGTGTATTTTATCCTAGAGGAAGTAGGTAATTATGTTGAATAAGGAGCATGTTTGAATGTTTGATGTTTGAATAAGGAGCAGCATTTTCAGACCTATTCCTTAGGAGGATTAAATTTGTCTTGGTGGAGAGCCTGAACTAAATAGTGGAGAGTAGATGGATGTTGGAGGGGAGGTTAATTTAGCAAAACTTAGCAATAAATTGGATCTAGTAAGAAGGACAGGAGAAAGAAAATTTAAAAATGACTAAAGGGTTACAAACTTGGGTGACTAGGAGTATGGTGGTGACCTTAAGAGAGGTAAGAAAATTTGGAGATGGGACAGGTTTAAGGGTGAAGGTGCATGAGAGTACTGATGATTTCTGAAGTAGTTTCTACAATGTGAAAGGAAAGTAACTATGATTCTTCAGTCCTTCCTTCATCTCTTCCTGCTTAGCGGTCAAGAAGAGGATCGCTTCGTAATTTTGAAAGACAAGAATACTTCAGTGCTAAAGTATACATGGCCAGAATCAGACTGGCATTTCATCATCTCCAGAACACCCAAGCATTGAGTTAGTACATGTGGTTGACTAGAATCACGAAGGACAGTTTTGTGCTTCCCCTGTCAAACCTCCAATTACATATAAAAATAAAGACAAAATAATTTTACGAATGATAGGAAAGCTTTAGCAATTGGTGGGATATGAAAAGGCCTTTTATGGTAGGTTAATAATAATAAGCATTTGTATAGCACTTTAAGATTTACAAAGTGTTTAAAAGTATTATTTCATTTTATCTGTGCAACGACCCTAGACTATAGGTGCTATTGTTGCATTTTACGATTGAGGAAATTGTGGCAAACAGAGGTCAAGATTGCCCGCCAGGGTCACAAAGCTACTAAGTGTCTAAGGCTGGATTTGAATGTAGGTCTTCCTTCCTCCAGGTAGAGTTCTATCCATGGTACCACCTAGCTGCTTTAGCTTAACCTTGAATACAGCAAGGAATTCTAAGTGGTGGAGATGAGTAACCCAGGTATAGGGTTTAATATAGGCCAAAAAAAAAATCTGAAGCTTATTATGTACTTTTCCTTTGTTCAAATTACTTTTTTAGTCCTTGCTGCCATCATGATACAAAGAGCTAATCCTGGTATAAACTTTCCACCTTAAGCGATCATTGGGTTTCTAACATAGTCATCTGATAAATTCTCAGCTATTGTTTTCATAGTAATGAAGGATTATAGTAGCACAGTGGATAGAGAACCAGGCTTGGAGTCAGGAATATTCATCTTCCTGAGGTCAAACCTGGTTTTGGACACTTACTAGCTGTGTGACCCTGGGCAAGTCACCTAACCCTGTTTGCCTCAAATTCCCTATCTGTAAAATGAACTGAAGAAGGAAATGGTAAAACATTCCAGTATCTTTGCAAGAAATGCCACATAAGGTCATGAAGAGTCAGACATGACTGAATAACAACAACATTTAACACAATTTCTTAATTTCTCTCACTACTTCCAACCTTCACCCTCTCCCCCAGAAATCTTTTTATTTCAACCACAAATATGATAGATTTCTGTGCCAAGTCTGACTTTGTCTTTCTCTGTACCATATGAAGTTGGCTATGAAACAGAAAACAAGCCAAAAGACTTGTATGAAGAAAGAGAAACCAAAGCCCAGGATACCACAAAAAGAAAATCTGCTTCTAGTTAATTGAAGGGGATCTCAGACTCCCATTTTTCATGTAATTAGAGTAGCCCCAATGGCATGTTAAGTCTTCCTTTGATATCTGAGATATTAATTGCTCACCCTGTGCACACTTCAGAAGATGAATTTTATTGATTAACTCAGTACCTTTAAAAATCCAGAGAGGTTAGACTGTAGAGAATGCTTGTCATAGTCTTGGATGGTCCAAGAAGGGCTTTGTTTTCTTTCTTCCATGGCCTCCTCTAGTCTTATGTCTCCATACAAAGGATTATTCTTCAGTTTGAAAGTGGAGGTAGTGTGTTCACCCAGAATGCAATTGATAACCATTGGGTCTTTCACACTCGATTTGCCACCAACCTGCTCAGCAACATTTCTCTTTTCTCTCTGTAAAAGATTTAAGGAAGAAGATTTTTATAATTTGGTTATCAGTCTATTCCAATGCTGTTACTTCTTCACTCAGAGAGTAAAGTGTTGGTTAAGTTTTAACCTAGGAATTGTAGGTGATACCTGAAAAACAAGATTTATCTTCCAGTTAGAGAAAAAAAAAACGAAATGGAAAAGTTAGCTTCTACCCTGGCCTTGCCATTTGACGCTATGTAATTTGAGTTTGAGCAACTAGATGGTGCAGTGAATAGGGCCTGGAGTCAGTGAGACATCTAAGTGAGTTCAAATCTGGTCTCAGACTTTATTAGCTATGTGACCTTGGGCAAGTCACTTAACCCTGTTTGCCTCAGTTCCTTATCTGGAAAATGAGCTGGAGAAGGAAATGACAAACATCTGTAGTATCTGTCAAGAAAACTCCAAATGGGGGTGTCTCAAAGAGTGGGACATGACTGAAACAACTGAACAATCTGAGTTTCTTTCTTATTCTGTAGTTGTGACATACCTTGAAGGTGCTTAATGGGTGAGACTCGAGAAGTCATTTATTAACAGTTGAACTCTCAAGTGCCTTCCTCAAGCAGGCCATAGAATCTGAAATGGTCACACTTTGCAGGGACAAGAAAGGCTGATGAATGGATAAACTTCTAAAGTTCCTTCACATTCAGCAAGATTTTGTGAATTACTTGGGACAGTGATAATTTTTATATGATTTCATTTTATGATAGCAGTGATCATACTGTGTTTCTACTGCTCTTAAGCTGATTCAGAGCATCTGGATTTGATGAGATGAATCTGAATATAACTGTTTTCCCCCCTTTTATTTCTGCCATTTGCTTCATGCCATACACATTTGTGTGCTTGTTTTTGTTGTTTTTAGATATATAGCTATTACTCTAAGGAAAAATACAAAAATTGTAGCTCTAAAAGTACATTTTAAAAATTCTTAGAAATGTTATTGTGGTTGTTGGTGTAGAGAACAAAGGGGTCTTTTTTCAAAGGTACCCTACATGTCTGTGATTTCTTCCAGACTTCTGTCTTTCCCATGCATTTCAAAAACATGTTATAATGGCTTTTTCTTTTTCTTTCTTTCTTTTGGGAGGGGTGGGGGAAGGGTAACCCTTTCTAAACTAACTCTACTTTCCCTCCCAACCTCTGCCACTGGGGAAAAAAAGACAAATAAAACTTTTGTAAAAAATAGTAAAGAAAAACAAATTCCCACATTGATTACATCTAAATATATTTGTCTTATTCAGTAACTTGAATATATCACCTTTCTATAAGGAGGTAGGTAGTATACATCATCACTCTGGAATCATTGTTGGGCATTGCATTGATCAGAGCTCTTAAGTCTTTCAAAGTTGTTGGTACATAAAATTTTTCACCTATTTCTGTTCACTTAATACTCCCACTCTATATCAATCTTCCCAAGTTCATACATTTCTTGCTGTGGAATAATATCCCATTTTATTCACGTATTGTAGTTTATCCATTCTTTTAGACCACAGACCCCATATGGTGGTGGGCTCACAGTTTATATGCCCTTCAAAGAGTAAGTGTTCCTAAGGGGTGCCAATAAATGCTGAGTGGTTAACACAATGGGAGGTGCACTACCTTAAAATGAAGGTCTTGGAGTGAAAGAGACATCAATTTCCATATCACCTGTCTTGAAAGAAAGGGAGAATCAACATCTCCCCAGACATGTCTGAGCAAACACAATGAGGAGGAACATACCCATTAGTCCAAATTTATAATTTCTTTTACAATCTGATTAGATCCTTAGCCTGGGTAAATCTCTAAGAAAGATTTCTTACACTGGTTGTTTTCTAGATAAGGAAGTAGAAAAGAGGGAAAACCTTGGTCCTGATTCAATAATTAGTTATTAAATATAAAAGAGGAATAATTAATTTCTCACAAGGCCCAGTAATCATATCATTGAGTCAAAGAGTATGCACAGTTTAGTTACTTTTGGGGCATGGCTCCAAATTACTTTCCAGAATGGTTGGATAAATTCACAGCTCTCCCAACAGTACATTAATGTGCCTACTTTCCCTACAACTCAACATCTGTCTTTCTCCCTTTTTTGTAATCTTACTCAATCTGATGAGCATCACATAGAACCTCAAAGTTGCTTTAATTTGTATTTCTCTAATAATTAGTCATTTGAAGCATTTCTTCATATGCTCTATAGCTTACATTTTTCTTCCTTTTAAAATTGTCTATTCATAACTTTTGACTATTTCTTGTAGAATAGATCTTGTTCCTTCAAATTTGAATCCATTATTTGAACATGAGATATTTATCTGAGAAAATTTCTGCAAATTTTTTTTCTCAGTTAATAGTTTTGCTTCTAATTACATTAGACTTGCATGTGCAAAAACTTTTAATTTTATGTAATAAAAATGCTTATTTTATCTTCTGTGGCCTTCTCAGTCCCTTATTTGATTTTTAACTCTTCCTGGATCCATGGTTTTAAAGATATTTTCTTACTGCTCCTCTAATATATTTTTGATGTGACCCTTCATATCTAAGTAATGTATGTATCTGGTATAACATGTTGGTCTATACTTAATTTATGTCAGACTGTCTTTCAGTTTTCTCAGCAAATTTTGTTGGAAAAAAATGAGCTCTTAACCCAGGAGACAGGTTCTTTCTATTTATCAAATAGTCTGCTACAATATTTATTTCTTTTGTTTAGTACTTAACCTTTTCTGTTGATGCTGCCTTTTGTACTATAGTTTGAGATCCAGTAGTGTCAGGCCTCCCGTGCTCACTTTTTTCATTATTTATTTTAACATTCTTAACCTAAGCATTTTTAAATAGTATCTACCACACACTGGACATGAATGCTATCTCACTGGATCCTCACAACAACTATATGAGGTAGGTGTCATCTCTGTTTTACAGTTGAATAAACTCAGGCAACCAGAGGTTAAGTGACTTGTTGAGGAACACATAGATGGCATCCGAGGTAGAATTTGAACTGAAGTCTTTCTGACTCCAGGCCCAGTGCTCTATCCACTGAGCCACCTGGCTGCTTCATTTTGTTATTTTTTTTTAAAAAGAAAATTAGGATCATTAACATCAAGCTGTTTATTTATATACATGAAAATGTTATCAGTATTCTTAAAACTATCATCATTACCAAAGTAGTTCAAAAAAAAGTTTAGGGCTGAGTTGTGTATGATGGAGTAATTCTAAAAAACAAAATTAGGTAGGAAAAGGTAAAAAGAAATAATTATATTATAAAAATGGGAAATAAAAATTATAAAAGGAAGATCTAATACAGAAGAAGCAGGTGGAGGTGGAGGGTTGGTAACGTTAGAACCTTTCTCCCTTCTGAGTTGAAGAAGAAACAATATGTACATCTGCAAGGGTGTAAAAGTCTTCTGAATAGGGCAGCTAGGTGGCACAGTGAGTAGAGCACCAGCCCTGGAATCTGGAGGACTTGAGTTCAAATCTGGCCTCAGACACTTGACACATTTACTTCCAAGCTGTGTGATCTTGGGCAAGTCACTTAACCCCAATTGCCCTGCCTTCACCTCTCCAAAAAAAAAAAAAAGTCTTCTGAACCTGTAGGGAGGTGAGAAAACTGGAGGACAGGGTCAAGGAGGGAATCTTAGAGGTGTATGTGGATTAGGATTTGAGAGTGTGGGGAGAGGCGATGGTGGTGTCTTTTGGAAAGATATGTGTATTGAGACCGGGAAGGGGGGGAGGGGATGAGGGGACTCTAGAAAGGGAGGGCAAAGTAGGGGTGGGAGGGTGGGGAGAGAAGATAGGGTAACCAGGATAGGATAAAAAGAGAGACCAAGAAACAAAAGAGTGAGTAAAAATAAGATGGAGGGAAATTCACAAATAGTAATTACAACTTTGAATGTGAGTGGGGTGTTTATAGCAGCTTTCTTTTTGGTGGCAAAGAACTAGAAACTGCAGGGCTCTCCATCAATTAGGGAATGGCTGAACAAGTAGTGATGTGTGGTTGTGATGAATACTACTGTGCTATAAGGAATGATGAGCTCAACGGTCTAAGAAAGACATGGAAAGACTTGCACAAAATGATAAAGAGCAAAGTGAAGCAGAACCAAGAGAATATTGTATACAGTAACAGCAATATTGTTTTTTGTTGTTGCAGTTTTTTTTTGAGGGGGGAAGGCAGGGCAATTGGGGTTGACTTGCCTAAGGTCACACAGCTAGTAAGTGTGTCCAGTGTCTGTAGTCCAGTTTGAACTCAGGTCCTCCTGACTCCAGGGCTAGTGCGCCACCTAGCTGCCCCTAGCAATATTGTTTTGAGCAACTCAGTCATTTTGACTATTATAAACACACAAATTAAAAATAAAGGACATATGAAGAAAGACACTATCTACATCCAGAGAAAGACCTGATAAATAGAAGTATGTATAGAATAATTTTACATATATATCTATTTGTGTCTAATGGTAGCCATTTCTGGGGTGGGGGTGGGGAGAAATTGACACGACAACTTTGTTGTATATTTGGAGAGAATAGCAAGTTGTACATGGTAGATTTGCAGTTTCACATGCAATCACCATTTTTATTGTACTCTGTTATGGAACTGTTTGTTTTGTTCCATAAACTGAAACTAAAATCTTTTTTAAAATTATCATTTATTTTAAATATTCATTTTAAAAAATTGAGTTCCAAATTCTCTCCCTTCCTTCCTCTAACCATTATGAGGGCAAGAAATGTGATGTCAATTATACATGTGAAATCATGCAAAATATATTTCCAGGTTAGCCATATTGCAAAAAAAAACAAACAAGAAAAATAGAGTGAAAAAATTTTCCTTCAATATGAATTAAGACTCCATCAGTTCTATCTCTGGAGGTGGATGGCACTGATGGGGTTTAGACTGTGGGAACCCCCTTGAGCCCCACCCTGAATCTTCCCACTTGATCTGGCTTTTCATGCCCAAATAGCCTAGCCTAGCCTAGCCTAGCCTTCCATGGTCTGACAACCTGGATTGCCTTCTGGCTGTTTCCCACACTTGATCCTGATCAAAATATCTATATCCTAGCTCTGTTACCCTAGTCCTCTTATTGTCTGTCATCTCCAGGTAGCCTTCAGCTATTTCCCACTCTGGAGTCTGACCTCACCCCAGTCACCCCAGTCACCCTCCTCTAGTCATCCCAGACTACTGGAGACCACCCCTCAATCCGTCCCACAATCTTTCTGTGTATAAGTCTCATCTTGGCTCCACGAAGGGCTCAGATTCAGATTCAATCTACTGAGCTAGATTGAATCTGGCCAGCTTGTGAAAACAAGTGTCACAAAGGGTAAGATTTCTTAAGACAACCCATTATGGTAATCTTTAATAAACTTTGTCTTTTTCCTTGGCTGAGAAGGCTTGAGTCGAATTCATTCCGCAGGACCTGTCGGTATTTTGGGGTCTTGAGCACCCCTCAGCCCCAAACTTCATCAGCACTTTTTCATCATTAGTCCTTCAGAATTGTCTTATGTCATCCTATTGATCAAAATAAGTAAGTCATTCATTCACAACTGATTATCATAAAATGTTACAGTTACTATGTATAATATTCTCCTGGTTCTTCTGCTCACTTCACTGATTTTTTTTTTTTACCTAGACTGGAGCATAATAGATTCTGCTCCAGCACTTAATTTTTATTCTGTGTCTGTTTCTAGTGTGTTTCTTGTAAACAACATATTGTTGGATTTTGGTTTCTAATACATTCTGCTATCCACTTCCGGTTTTTGGGTGAATTCATTCCATTCACATTCAGAGTTATAATTACCGTGTGTTTCCCTCCAACCTATTTTTTTCTATTTATCTTTCTTTCCCTTTCTACCCTGTTCCTCCTCTAAAGTTTGCTTTGCTTCTGACCACTGCCTCCCTTAATCTTCTCTAACTTCTATCACCATCCCCCCCCCTTCTTTGTCTGCTTCTCCTTTACTTCCGCGTTAGATGAAATAGATTTCTATACCCAACTAAGCATATATGTAATTCCTGATAAAAGTAAGGTACAAGTATTGGCCACCACTCACCACCACCATCCCACCATTTCCCCCTCCATTGTAAGAATTCTTCTTTGTGCACCGCTTTTATGTGAGATGTTCTCCCCTCCCTCTTCTCCCAGTGCATCCCTCTTTCTCACCCCTTCATTTTGCTTTTGAAATTTTCCATCATAATCACCTAACACTTTTTTTTTATGTTTTTCCTCATTATTCCTTTTCCTTCCTCCTTTTCCTAGTACAGGCCTCTTCCTTACCCTTTTGACTTTATGGTAAATCCGGGCTCTGTTCCTGAAATGGAGGGGGCACTGTCACAATCTTAAGATTTTTCTTACTGTTGTTTTCAGAGCTAGTTCTTGGGGTCTGTAAGTTTTTGGTGCTTTCTAGTTGGTATGACCCAAGGGAAGGTATGATTGTGCTTTCTTATGCAGTGCTCTAATCTTTACCCAAAAAATGACCTCCTTCTCTTGCAGCCACAAGAGCTAGTGCTCCTCTTCACCCTGGAAATGTGACCTGAAACTGCATATGGGCAATGCAACAGGGTTCCATACCCATTGCCAGCAAAGGGTCCCTTGTAATCTCTTTCTGACCAGTTGTCTGACCCCCTTACCTCCTGAGAGTTCAGAGTTCCCAAAGCTGCAGCTGCCTTTGCAGCTGCTTGCAAGGCCTGCTGCTGATATTGTGGTGTCTTTGCTGTGGTGGCCTGTGTTGAGCTCCAGGCCAATTGACAGACCTTTCCTGCTAACCTCCTAAATTGTCTTGTTTTGTTGGCTCTGCCACTCCCAGGTTCGATTTGAGGTATTATATTTAAATTGTTTGATGGAAGAGTTCAGTTGAGTTGCTGCCTATGCACTGCCTTGTTCATATTATTTTTTAGTGAGGTAATACTTTAGTGGTTGGACTTCAATGGCACTGAATAAATATTACCATATTTGTTTTTATGGATGTATTCATATAGCTCTTGTGAGTCTTTGTATACTTGTAAATATTTAATATATTCTGGAGGTTTTTTGAATGAAATTTCCTTTTAACTTTTCCTGCTGGGGTTTCTCAGTAATATATAGAAATGCTGATGATTTCTGCAGACTTATTTTCTTAAACTTTTCTTTTTTAACTAAATTTTATTCCCCCCTAAAAAAACTTCAGTGTATATAGTCATGCAAAACAAATTCCTGCATTTACTCTCTCAAAAAAATGTGTCTCATTTTGTACAGAGTCCATGTGATCTGAATTTTTTGTTTTGTTTCCTTTTTGTCTCATCTTATAAAATATTTTTATTGCTTTTTCTTATATTAGTATAGCTCACATTTCTAGAGCTATGTGTAACCTAGGCTCTTGTCTATAAGGTAGATTTATTTCTAGATTCAGTGATTGTGGACTTATGAAATGGCGTGCACTTGTGCTCTAGCTAGACAGCTAGATTTGGGTTTGGGTTTGGGTTTGGTTTGTTCTGGCACTCACTACCCAGTAAATGATGAAAGGTGGTGGAATTCCTGGATGGATGGACCTTGGAATTCCAGCAGGAATCTGATATTTGTAATCAGGTGGCTGAGGATCAGCCATGCCCTCTTGATCCATGTGAATGTCAATCTCACCCCTCCCACCCCCCACTCTTCTCAATCTGATCGATCAGGTGGTTTGGTCTAGTGCCATTTGGTTCTTGGTTGGAAACTAGTTTCTCTGGATTAATTGGAAAAGACTTTGCCAGCAAATTCTTCTATGTTTCTATCTTGTGTTTATTTCTATTTAAGTGTTTGTGTTTGTAACATTGCTGTGTTTGTAACATTGCTGTGTTTCATGTCTTTGTAAATTGGACTTTTTCCTGTGGTCTAATTAGCCAAAGGGAAAAGGGTAAAGAAAGAACTTTCTGCACAACTTTCAAAGTCTTCAAAAAGAAAGTCTCTCTGCATTTCTAACTCTAATCAAGTTGGAGAGACAGACAAGACAGATAAGAAGGAAGGGAATCTTTTTTTCCCAGTCTGCAGAAATTTATGGCACTATAAACTAATTTGAGACTAAATTTGTGAACAATATGTAAGTTCTGTACTGTGAGTTTCTAAATTGTAGTTTAAATTTTTAAAAATACTGAAATATCTTAGTGAGTTTTGGGGTACCACTCTGTAGAATTTGTTCTAAGGAAAAATAAGAATAAAATTTTGTGAAAGTTACATTGAAACAGCACTTAGACTTTTTTTTAGTACTCTTTCCCTGGAAAGTGACACATTTATTGCATAGTGCAAGGGAGGAAGGCTTTTTTACTCACTAAAGAGGAGGGGAAAGGAGCTGAAGCTACTTTGAAAGTATTATCTTATCTAGTACTTAAGAAGGTAGAAGCTTGTTTAAATCAGGGAGCAACTTGAATATAAGAAAAATTTAATTTGAGAAAATGTTTTATGTTATCATTGTATTTTCTTTTGTGAAATGACAGAATGTCATTGTTCAGGTAGGGCAGTGAGGCAGCACAGTGGATGGTCTGAGTTCCAGACCCAGAGTCATAAAGACTCATCTTCCTGAATTCAAATCTGGCCTCAAACACTTACTAGCTGTGTGATCCTAGGCAAGTCACCTAACCCTGATTGCCTCAGTTTCCTCATGTGCAAAATGAGTTGGAGAAGGAAATGGAAAACCATTCCAGTATCTTTGTCAAGAAAACCCAAAGTAGAATTTTACGTGTAATTGAGGAAAAAATAAAATATTAGACAAATAATTTTTAAAACCCAATTTCAGCGTTACATGAAATTCTGAATAAGCTTTTTTGATTTTCTGGGTAAAATTGTCAGTATTTGATTTTTTTCCCCCAATTACATGTAAAATTTTTTAACATATTTTAGAGTTTTGAGTTCCAAATTTTCTCCCTTCCTCCCTTTCCTTCCCCCTCATTGAGAAAATAAGCAATTGGGATATAGGTTATACATGTGCAGTTATGTAAAACATATTTCCATATTAATCATGTTGATTACACTGAAGTTGTAGTGATACTTGAAACAAGGTTATCTTTGATACCTAAGGAGCTGAGTGAAAGTACAATTGAGACTGGGATTTCCACTAGACAGTATGCTAAATGCATATGTAAATCTTGTTTCATTGAACCAATTTTCTTTGCCTGAGTTGTCTGCAGACAACTTGTAGGGAGAATAGATGGCTAATGAAGGATTAAGAAGAGTGATACAACCCAAAAAGCAAGGAACTGATCCTAAAACTCTAGATTCAAGTCAACAGAAGGCATCTTATTCCTGAGACAATGGAAGAAGTTGGAGTGTTACATCAGATTGGGAATGATCCCATGCATTGAATGGGAAGTAACTGGTGCTATCCAGTGCATACATACCACCCAATAGCCATGAATGCTTTATATGATGACTTTGAAAAAGAAAGGAACCTATGGCTAATATTAGCCCAAGATAGCTGTAAACTGATAGTGAAACTAGTGCCATGTGTATACAAAGAAAAGAATTACCCACATATGTTTAGTATTTGCAGACTAAATATTAGTAAGCTATTAGAATTTGTATCAACTCTTTGTCTCTGGAAGGAGGCAGTAAAAATACGAACTTTTACCAGAGACCATTTATTCCCTTGCCCACTGTTATTCTCAATTTGGGTTTATCTTCCTGGAAAGATTCTCTTCATATTCATTATTGTTGAGTGCTTGTATTTGTAAAAAATGTTGTTGTTGTTTTTTTAATCTGTCTCGCTGATCCATTATTTCCAGATTATTAACTTGTATCCAAGAGTAGCAGGCATTTACCCTATGAATAAGTTTCTTTTTACAAATATTCCAGAGCTTCTTGCTATTGTTCCCTGATCCCTGTGGAGTCTCCAGGATTCTTTTTGTTTTTCACCAATTTTTGTTAATGGTAAAATACTTGTCATGATCTGGACTCTTTTGGGGGTTTTATTGTTCTTTTCTTATTATATTCTTTAGTGGCATATCTTCTTTTCAGATAGGCTTTTATTGAAACTTTCTATTCAAACTTTTAGTCTTTTAGCCTTTTATATTCCCAGTCACTTGCCTCTGAATTTCTTCTGCTTTCTTAGCTTTATTTTTCTTTTTAAGCTTATCCCACTTACAGAGCTACACAGAACCTGGTTGCTCTTAAGAGTAATAAGAAAGCTCAGAAAAGTGGTGAGTTTGGGATGTGTGTGGACGGGGTTTGGATGTGTACAATTGATATGCCTATGGAACATCTGGTTTGAAATATTGAGTTGGTATTTCAGTGATGTGATAATAGTGATGTGGGTTTAAAACTCAGGATAGAGACTAGAGCTAGATACATAGATCTGGGAACTGATGAGATCACTAATGGAAAAATTATAGAGAGAAGGTCTTTCATAAAAAAGCCCAGCTTCACCACTAAGTTTCCATTACCAACCTGCCCCACATGTACACTGGTCTTCTGTTCTCCTTGGGATGACAATAACCTGTCTGAACTCACTATTCAATGATTAGTATATTCATACCCCATAATATACTTACCCCCATTCCAGTGATTCAGAACCTCTGACTGTCATTGTACAACCTCATTCCCCATCTCACATTGTCTGCTCCTTTGGTTCCATTCCACTTAACTTGACTCTAACATTGCTATGTTCGACTCAAGATGTATGTTCCACTCTGTACTCTGGAATTCCTGATCTGTAGGTAATAAACTTTTTTTCTTTTTAAAACTTTTCCTTTCTTGCTCCTTCCATTTTGCATTTACTGAGAACTTGCTCCTTGATAACACAGCTTCCTTGACCAGCACTAGTGGCACTTTCAATCTAATTCTCCAACTCATTGGGCATAGTGAGGGAGTCAGAATACAGATTCTTCCTCATGAAATAATCTTTTCTCCTTTATTATTCATTTAATCCATTAATTCAATTCTGGTAATTGTTGTCTACTCTTTCCTTCTAACTCTTTTTTCCTTCCTCACTGGGGCCACTTGACTGGTTCAGTCTTTCTTTCCTCCTCAACTCTGACCTTCTAGTAGGGAACTTCAATATACATATTGATATTTCCTCAAACAACCTATGTTCCCAGTTCCTGAACTTAGTCGTTTCTCATGGCCTACTCCTTTACCCCACCTTACATCATACACAAGTTTACACCCTTGATCAAACTATCACCCACAAGTGTTCTACTTCCATGTTCATGAACTCTGAAATCCCTTTATCTGACCTTAATCTTTTATTATTCCTTTTTCCCCTCTGCCTTACAATCTATAACCCTCCCAGTTGATTCACTATCACACTCACCACAGTGTCTTTTCCAAATTTTTTCATCCCCTCTCCTCTCCATCATTACCATGACTTCCAATCCCTCAGCCTCTCAGTTCTTTTCCCTAGCTATCATCCTAGTAAGGGCTATGGCTCTTCCTTCCCTATTCTGACCCCTTAGTAAACCAGTTGAAATTCATATTCTCTTTTATTCTAGCATCTTACCTCTAATACTATTGCACAGCCTTTGATTTTCTGCTGCTTAGCAAGACTAGAGACTGAGTCCACTACCTATTTATGTTACATTATTTAAGTTGGACCCTCACTGAAGCATGTAGGAGGAAAACCCGGAGAAAGCAATGTCATGAAATCCTAGGGAGAAGGAAGTATCAAAGAGAAGAGGGTAATGTACTGTGTCAAAGTCTGCAAAACAATGAGGTTTGAGGAAAGTCCATTAAGATATCACTGGTAACTTAGAAGACAGATGTTCCAGTTGAATTAGGAGGTCCAAAGCTAAACTACTGGGAGTTATGAAAAGAGGGAAAGCACCAATTGAAGACAACCTTCTGAAGTTTAGCCATGAAAGAGAGGAGAGATATGGAGTGATAGTAGGGATGGGAATGAAAAATTTTAAGGTGGGAGGAGACATGGGCATACTTATAGGCAATATGGATATAGCCAGTAGACGAAGAGTTAAAGATAAGTGAGAAAGTGGAGATGTCAAGGAGATGGGCTACCCATTCATCTGAAACAAAGGGGAAAGTAGAGATAGTTGCAGAAGGCATCTAGGAAATGTGAGATGGCAGTTGAGATTTTTTTATAAGATAATTTTGTCATGGATTGAGTCATAATCATGGTTTCATGATTTTCTCCAGCTTTACTCAGTAGCATGTGAGTAGGAATAATCAAGGTCTGAGATGAAGCTGGGCAAGATCAGAGAAATGAGAAGGGGGCAAAGGATTCAAGAGCAGAAAACAGTGTAGAGTTGAACTGGTTCACCAGGGGATCAAGATGAGGGAGGCCTGGGAGAGAGCTAAAGGGTCAAGTATTTGGGGAACACAATGATGCTAAAGAACAGGGTTTGGACTTGCAAGATAAGGAAAAGTATAATGATATCATATCGTGATCAGAAAAAATGTTTATGAATATGGAAGTGATGAATGACAAGATCAAGGGTATGAGTTTCTCTCTAGCTGAGGTGGGGTGGAAACTCAGGTATTGGGAAATGAGTAAGCTGAGGAATTGAGAAGTAAAGATTTCAGGTTGAATCAATGGTGAAGGTCCCTACTATGGAGGGCAGAAGTACAAGTGGGATTATTTTGAGAGGGGCTCTTGACCAACACGGGCATCAATTTTTATTCCTCATTCTTAGACACCAGATATCCAATCGTTTGCCAAGTCTGTTAATGCTTTCACAACATCTCTCATGCTTCTTTCTGTCAACAGCCTGGTATAGAACCTCATCACCTCACCCCTAAACTATTAAAATAGCCTTCTGTTTGGTCTCTTTATCTCCTTATCTCTTATCTCTCTATTCTAGTCCATCCTCCACTCAGCTATTAAAGTAATCTGGAGAGATATACACTTAGAAAAGACATAGCCAAAACTCATGTGAGGAGGGGCAACTCATACTTCCAATGCTATGGGGTTGTAAGGCTTCTGATGTTTTCTTATATGGCACAAAAACATGCATTGTGTGATGACAGGGAATCACCTCCATGACCTCAGGAGGAGGCTCAAAGCAGTCTTATCATACTAAGTCAAAAAGAAGAGCCTAGTAGCTTGAATTTGTAAGTCATTGGTTCTTTTTGTTTCGCAGTCAGTTAGGAGACTCTTGGTCATAATACTATGCAAGACCCTGTGCCAAACATGGCATTCAGTAAATTGAATCCAGACAAGAAATATCTGCACAGGATCTAAGGAATAGTTCCTATAGGCCAATCCACCATCAAGGTAGATAGATAGATAGATAGAGGTAGAGAGATAGAAAGGTAGGTACATAGGTAGATAGATGATAGATAGATATTAGAGCTGGAACTTAAATCCAGGCACCCTGATTCCCAGGCCAATGATCTTTCCTTTATTCCATATTGTGCTTTCAGAGATTGGTAGAGTCATAGTTGAGAACATACTCTCACTTTTGACTTTGAGTCTCAGTATCCTCATATAAAATATGTTTTCATGCTTTAAATTGGGTCTGGAATGGATGATATTTAGTGCCCTTTCCAACACAATCCTTAAATTTACGAGATGCTATTATTTTAGTGGCGAATTTTCTACTGATCGTACTTAGTGTTAAGTATTAAATACTTAGAACTCAAATGTCATTGAATCCAACTCTCTTACATATAAGAAAGCTGAAGCCAAGAAAGATTAAATGTTTAATGTGAGGGGCCTCTATAAACAAATGAATCTCTTCAGAATAAAATGATTATCTGAGCCAAGTTCAATTAAAACAAAAAGCAGACATTTTAAATAGTCCCTACAATTACTAATCCCCAACACAATATCTACAGATTTAAGTGACTAAAAAAAGTAACCTTTTTATTAATGCCAAGAACTATCATTCGACAAAGCATCCATTATAATCTTCCAGCTAGCAAGAAAAAGCCAGATCTTAGTACAAAACAGGAAATGTTGCAGCCACGTTTTTTATACATGCAGTGAAATTTATTGGAAACACTTTCTTGGAATAAATTTCATAGAGAAGGAAGATGAAGGTTTCTTGAACGGATGTGTGGATTATTTCAGTTCGTGACATAAAAAAGACTCAGTAACAGAGAGTATTTCATTTGTCTAACATAAAAAGCTGGCTTGTGAGAAAAGTAGAAAAGTAAATTGAAGAAAATTTTGAAAGGCAGTTAAAGAAGACCATACCAAAAATAAAACACAGGCAGGTGAAGGAAATAGTTAATAATAATGTATCCTTCAATTTGAATTATCTCATAATAAAAGTAATGAAAAGCACAAATACAACACTAAGGATATACTATACACAAGGACTCATGCATAATAAATGTTTTTTAAAAAAATTCTGTCCCAGGGATTAAAGTCACTCCAAAAGCTGTAATTGCTACTTGGGTTTTCAGATCATTGACACTGTGTTCTGAAGTGAAATTCTTGACCTTGTTTCTAATGAACTTATGCTTAATCTCATTAGTTCTTCTTAAAATAAAACATTATTTATGAGCTAAAATATTATCAGTGCACAATCAGAAAATTATCATAGCTATCTGCTTCTTAGTTGGTCCAAAAGGAGAGGGAAAGTGAGGAAGAGAAATAAAATGCAGATTGGATTTATGAGTCTTAAGAATCCTTTATGCAATTCTTGGATAAATAAAACTAATAAATGGGAGGATCAGAATTGTCCTTTGAGATTTTCCTTGGCAAAAAAGATTTCTCTGTTCTCCTTTGACACCACAGTTATAAAGTTGATCTGTTGTCAACTGTCCCTTAATAGATACTTGATAATAAAATGGGAACTAAAATGCACTTAATATGTTAATATATCTCAAATACTTTTTCATATGAGTGAAGGAAAAAGTTCAATTTAAAGACTTCTACTTCTGATGCTTTCTTTACAGAGTCAAGATTTATCCAAATATTGAATTATCCGATATTTAGATGGAGAGGTTAAAATGAGCATAGAATTGGGTCAGGACTGCTAAGAAAGGGCATATGCAAAATTCTAAAACAGGGAACAGGAAACACTAGAAAAAGGAACTAACAAGCAACATTTATGCGATAGTTTAATATTTACAAAAGGTTTTGCATCTATTATCCTATTTGATTCTCACAACCCTGTTGCTATTATCTTCCCTATTGACTTAATGGCTTGTTAGAGGCACACAGCTAAGCGTCTGGGACAGGATTAGGATGAAGTTCTTTTCTTCTATGTACTATGACTGAGTAGAGAAAGCATCTTGTACGAAAAGAGAAAAAGACCCATTCCAAAAGTTACTTTGAAGATCATATTCTGTTCAAGGTCACATGCATCACAAACACAGACTTGATAGGGATACAGAAAAATAAGCACCCCTTGACTTTATATCCCTCTGTGTCTTACCTGTGAGTAGACCAGGTTATGCCAGTTCTGAGCGGCTGGATAACTGCCACCTAGTATTGGGAGATTGGCTGGAGGAACGGCAGACTTCTTTATCAGAGATTTCACTTCAAGTTGCAGGAATTTGTCAGGGTGGTTGTTGTTTGGCAAAACTGAAAGATCCATGTCTTTCTTTGTGGTGAATAAAGCCCAGACTGTTGTTTGTAAGGCTCTTCCATTATTGATATCCCAGGGAAGGATCTAATGTTTGCCTGTAACCATACCTGCCTGGTGTTCAGTTGCAGGATCCCGAGGGAAATCAATCCTTGAAATGATATATTAGATGTCGGGTGAGAGAAACAGAGGCAACAAACTATCGTCTAAGGGTTCATATTTTGGATTTTCTGGATTGAACAGGCAGGCTAGCACTTATTAATATTTGCATAGATTAAGAGAAAGTGCGTTAGAAGATTCTCTTCCCCCTCCCCCAAGGTCTTATTGTTTAAGAAGGCACAAAGGCAGACTCTTACAGTATCTCTTTGAACGCTGCCAAGACCCTTTAGCACATTCACTCATAAATTTTTAGTCTTACTGTGACCTATGAGACTTACTTGGAATCTTTCCCCTCAGTGTAGGGTTTAATGTGTCTCTCTATTACAACTTCTAATCATGTTCAGGTGCTGGACACTCCTTCCTCTTTTTTTTTTTTTTTTTGGTTTTTTGGTTTTTTGGCAGGGCAGTTGGGGTTAAGTGACTTGCCCAAGGTCACACAGCTAGTGAGTGTGTCAAGTGTCTGAGGCCAGATTTGAACTCAGGTCCTCCTGACTCCAGGGCTGGTGCTCTACTCACTGAGCCACCTAGCTGCCCCTGGACACTCCTTCCTAAAAGAGGAAATAGGAAGATTTTGTTTGATGGTTTGACCCATGTCCTTGAGGTGGTCTCTGTAAAAGGTCCAGCTCTGGAACCATGCTGGATCTAGATTCATTCAGTTAACACACTAACTGCAAACTGAGGAGTTAGGCTTTTCTCATTCTCTAGGATCTTTATGCCCCTATACTAGAGTAGAATTCTGAAGAAAATTTGCAAAGAAAACTTGGAATGCTCATATTTAGAGTGCCTTCAAAAGTTTGTTAGCATAGTCCCTTTTACAAGAGGTTCTTTAAAAGAAAATCTTTGTTCAGGCTTTTGCTTCAAGAATGAGACAAACACAGGTAAAGAAAATTTAAAGGAGTTTATTTAAAAATCTCAAGGTAGAAATACATTGGTGGGCAGGCCCTGAGGGACAACCCCAGGGATTCAAACTGGGACCACTTTTAAAGACAACTTTCTCTAATACGAGCAAGACAATTCAGAACACAACACAACACAAAACAGAAAGAAGCCAAAGCATGTACCTAGCTCCATGGGAGATTTGTCCAGCAAATAAGGTGGTTCCCCTGATCATCTCTGTTACAATGCTTGGCTATAGTAATTCTTCACCACCTCCTATCCACATCAGTGGGATTCAAGATATCCATTGCATGAAACACATTCATTTTGGGGTATTCCCTTGGTTTTGTTTTCAATATTACCACTTATATGCTTTGCTAAAGGATTCACACAAAATAGTTTGAAAGCAAAAGGGAATTTGATGACTTGAAGGAGAAGTTTGGCAACATCCAAAAGTTAGTCTGTTATGGACATCCAGTGCAGAAGTAAGCACCTCAGATTACTACTGACAGCTTTAATGGAGATGTTCTGACTTGATAACTGCCTTCCCACAAATCAAACTAGTTTCTGGTGTGTCATTGGCTTTCTGTTTCTAGGAACAATAAGGTCTCCCAATTTTTTTTGTTTTGTTTTTGGAGGGGGGAAGCCAGGGCAATTGGGATTAAGTGACTTGCCCAACACAGCTAGTAAGTGTGTCAAATGTCTGAGGCTGGATTTGAACGCAGGTCCTCCTGACTCTGGGACTAGTGCTCTATTCACTGTGACACGTAGCTGCCCCTAAAACCTCCCAATTTTAGAGATGAAATATAAGCTCTTTGGCTTTTCCTAAAATTGCTGTACTAGGAACAGCCCCAAGGATGGATGTACTTTGTTGGAAAATGAGGCTATAGCATCCTCTTAGTTCAGCTTTGAAATGAGACACTCATCTCTTTTAACATCCCAGCTCCTTGATAGAGGGGCCCATTCCATTCCCTCAGGGCAGGGAGTTACTGCCCTCCTCCTGGGAGCAGAGTTAGGATAGGTCCAAGACTTTCTTACCACTAGAGGGAGTTCCCCTGTCCCTGCCTCAAGTCAACTCTCCTCCAGTTTCACAGTTTCATCTCTGCAGGAATCTGAACCACTAGGTCAGAGACCATAGAGGGCTCCCTCAGTCCCTATTCCCATTATCTATCGGGAGATACCTCTTCACTTGTGCAATCCCCAGCTTCATGATGTTTCAACACATAATCCCTGAGAGCCTGGAGCTAGCTAGCTCCCTGCTAAAACCACTGGCCCTCTCACTTTCAGTGTCACTGTGCTGGGAATCCAATTTATGCAGCCCACTTAGCAATACCCAATTATTTTGAGCAAATTTCTCCATTACCCAGAGGGCTTATCCTTCTGCCTGAGTGGGAGCCCAATCCCACAGACAGGAATACCCCATATGTGATCGTGAAAGGTTTGGCAATGTTTCATCATCCAATTGTTTTCAGCCAAGTTGTCAAATGCTTTCAATGAGGATGAACACAACATCAAGGTCAGCTACCACACTGATGGCAAATTCTTCAATTTGAAAAGGATACAAACCAAGATCAAAGTGGAGGAAGTGTTGGTATATGATTTTCTGTTTGCAGATGATTGTGCACTCAACACAGCCTCTGAGGTTGAAATGCAACAAAGTATGGACCTGCCGTTTGTGCTAATTTTGGCCTAAGAATTAACACCAAGAAAACACAGGTGCTCCATCAGCCACCACCACATCATCCATACATGGAAGCATCAGTTACAGCAAACAGAGAGGTTTTGAATGCTGTGGGTAAGTTCACTTACCTCAGTAGTGTACTTTCCAGGAATGTTCACATTGGTAATGAGGTTGATGCATGCACTGCCAGAGCTAACTCAGTGTTTGTGAAGCTCCAAAGGAAAGTGTGGGAAAGAAGAGGTATTAGACTGATTACCAAACTGAAGGTCTACAGAGCCATTGTGCTGACCTCATTGTTGTGTGCCTGTGAAACCCGGACATTATACCAGCCCCATGCCAGGATATTGAGACCCTTCCATTTGAATTGTCTTAGGAAGATTCTGAAGATCACCTGGCAAGATAAGGTACCTGATACTGAAGTTCTTTCTCAAACTAAACTGCCAAGCATTCAAACTCCGCTTCAGAGAGCGCGACTCCGATGGGCTGGCCACGTTGTTCAAATGCAAACATATGCTTGCCAAAACGTCTATTTTATGGAGAACTCACACAGGGCAAGCATTCACATGATGGTCTAAAGAAGCAATAGAAGGATACTCACAAGGTCTCTCTTAAGACCTCTGGATTTGATTGTGTGACATGGGAGACACTGGCACAGGACCACTCAGCATGGCATGCCCACATCAGAGAAGGTACTGATGCTTTGTTTGTAGATGTTTTCATGTCATTATCTTCTGAGTTTGTGACTTGAGGAGTTTCCCTACCACCAGACAAACTCTTTATGGTCAGATTTTGTTGTTGTTTGATCATTTTTCTAGCCTGTTTCTTGACTTTGGACTTCGTTGAGCTCTGCTCATCTCTGGAGATAGGAATTTGCAGCCTGAGAGTCTGCCATTCTGTTTTTACAGCTCAGTCAAGGCCTGTAAGTTTTTGGTGCTTCTAATGTGGTATGATCCAGGGAAAGGTCTGGTTGCTCTCCTCCTGGTTTGTAGTCTGGTCCCTATTCCCTACTCCCTTGTGACTGTACTTGCACAACTCTCTGCCCTGGAACTGAGTAGGGGGAATTAGAACTGCCAGATAGCACCTGTCCTCTGGGATCTCTTTCTGACCAGATGTTTAGTCCCTTTACCATCCCTAGGCATTGAGCTGCTTCATAATACTGCTGTTGCCACAGCCAGGTGTTTCCACCACTTGCATGCCAGACTCATGACCAACTGCCTCCTTAATGTTTACAGGTCCTTTTTCTGTCTTAGCAGAAAGAGCTAGAAAATGAAATTCCATTCAAAATGATTATAAAGTATAAAATACCAAGGAAGTCCACTTAAAAAGTCACACAGAAATTAAACAAATACAATTGTAAAGCACTTTGTATAGACTGAAATGATTGAAAAATTGCTATCACCAAGCCATTCTAATATAATAAAAATGACAATACTACCTAAACAAATGTACAGATTCAGTGTCATACTAACTTGCCAAATGCCACTATATAGAGCTATAAAGAACAAAAACAAACCAAAATTAATTGGAAGAAAGTATACTATAAAATATACTACAAAGCAGTAATCATCAAAACAATTTGGTAGTGAATAAAAATACAAATGCTGATCAATGAAATAAATTAGGTTCCCGGAAGCAATCAACTATGAGGGTAAGGACTCACTATTCAACAAAATATACCAGGGAAATGATTAAGCAGTCGGGAAAAAATTAGGCTTAGATGAACATCTTACACCATATTGCACAATAAGTTCCAAATGGAGACACAGCCTCTGTAGGAAAGGTCACATCATTGCAAATTAAAGGACTAGGTAAGAGGGGAAATTTCACAGCTACAGATGTGGAAGAATTCTTAGTCAAACAGAGATGATTACAGGAGACAAGATGGGCAATTTTGATTTCATTTTAGGAGAGATAAAAAGGTTTGGAAAAGCTGCTGATGAATGGGACAGTGTGATAATTAGGGGAGGTGTAAAAAGGATTACCTTGCTGTGGTTAGGGCCCAACTGAGATTATGTAACATAAATTTGTGGTAGACCCAGTTAGCACAGTTTCATGATTTTCTCCATCTTCATTCAAAGCATATTAGTAGCAACAAAGGCTGAGTAATCCAAGGCTGCCACTTGGCAAGGCAATGTACTGTCCTTCACATAGAAGGAAGTACCCTATTATGTGCAGATGTGGCTAAAAAAACGAATGCATAAACCACACTATTGTGTTATTGCTGTTATTCAGTCACCTCCAGCTCTTTGTGACCCCATTTTGGAATTTTTTTTGGCAAAGATATTGGAGTAGTTTGCCACATCCTTCTACAACTCATCATTTTACCAATGAGAAACTGAGACAAACAGGGTTAAGTGATTTGCCCAGGGTCACACATGAAATCTTTGTAAGAAGACCCTGTGGGTTTGTCAGAACAAGTAAATCAGTTTCTCAGCCCCAACATCTACACCTGGCCAGAATTAATGGCAATCATGGGGATCCTCTTCACAGGGGAAGAGCAAGGACAGATTAGGAGAGCTGCTATGAAAATTTGGCATGATGAGTCCCTAACCGAGGAAGGGCCTGAGTATGAAGGGACAATGGGTCTTGGAAGGCTCCTCCTGGTACCAGGAGCAGGAATTAATTTGCTAGGTAGAGATTTGATTACCAAACTCTCAATTCACTTAATACCCCAAGGAACCCAAATTATTCCTATGAAAAGGATGCTAGTATTAAGGGAAGGGGAGGAAAAAGAAATTGACCCCAAGGTCTGGGCACAACTTCACAATCAGGGGCAGGTGAAGATTACCCCAGTCAGAATTACATTGAAAGATCTGACAGTGACAGTCAGAATCTGGCAGTATCCTATTCCTCTAGAGGGAAGGAGAAGTCTCCAGCCTGTTATCCGGGAACTTATGGGCTTCTAGAGTCTTGTATCTCCCCTTTTAACACCCCAATTCTCCCAGTAAAGAAAGGGGATGGATCCTATAGATTGATACAATATTTAAGGGAGATTAACAAGGTAGTCCTCTCCTCCCATCCACACTGATAGAGTGAATACAGACTGAAGCATAGTATATTTCACTTTATTTTAAAGCGTTGTTTTGGTGTTTTTTTTTTAATCTATGTTTTCTTTCACAATATGACTCATACGGAAATGCACTTTGCATGATTGCACACATGTAAACTACATCAAAATTGCTGATTGGAGGTGTGGGTGGGTAGGGAATTTGGAACACAATTTTTAAAAAATCAACATTAAAAAGTCTTACATGTAAAATTGTTTTTACATATAATTGGAAAAATAAAATACTATTTTTTCTCTTTTTTAGATGAATTTATTTATTGTTTTAGTTTTCAACATTCATTTCCACAAGATTTTGAGTTACACATTTCCTCCCCAACTCTACCCTCCCTCCACCCCAAGATGGCATGTATTCTGATTGCCCCTTTCCCCAGTTTGCCCTCCCTTCTATCATCCCACTCCCCCTCCCATCCCCATCCTCTTCTCCCTTACTTTCTTGTAGGGCCAGATAGATTTCTATACCCCATTGCCTGTATATCTTTATTTCCCAGTTTCCCAATAAAACAATTTTTAACATTTGTTTTTAGAACTTTGAGTTCCAAATTCTCTCCCTTCTCTTCCCACCCACCCTCCTTGAGAAGGCAAGCAATTCAATATAGGTTATACATGTATCATTTTGCAAAACACTTCCATAATATCATGTCGTAAAAAACTATTTCCATCCATCCTTTCCCATCCCCCATTTATTCAATTTTCTCCTTTGACCCTGTCTCTTTTCAAAAGTGTTTGCTTTTGACTACCCCTCCCCAAATCTGCCCTCCCTTCTATTATCCCCCCCTCTTATCCTCTTCTCCCCTACTTTTCTGTAGGGTAAGATGCCCAATTGATTGTGCATGTTATTCCCTTAAGTCAAATCCAACGAAAGTAAAGTTCACTCCTTCCCTTTCACCTACTCCCTCTTCCCTTTCATTACAACAATTTTCTCTTGCCTCTTTTATATGAGATAACTTACTCCATTCTATCTCTTCCTTTCTCCTCCCAATATATTTCTCTCTCATCATCGCTTAAGTTTACTTTTTTAGATATCATCCCTTTATATTCAACTCACCCTGTGCCCTCTGTCTATGTATACGTGTGTGTGTGTATGTATTCCCTTCAACTAAATAAACTACTACTAAAAATTTTTAAAAACCTAATACACAAGCGTTTTATTTGCCTACTCCTTTTTTAAATCAATTTTCCAAACATATCTTAAGGAAATATTATATTTGACTAAGTCATTTCTGTACTCACCCAGGTCTGCAGGCCTGAGTTAGGAAGAACTAAACATGCCATCTCATTAGTCAATCAACAGGCATTTATTTAGAGCTTACTGTTTGCTGGGTACTGTGCTAAAAGCACTACTGATACAAGGAAAGTCAAAAACAATATCCCAACTCTTCCTGGGGGAGATAATATATAAATAACAATGGACATGCAAGATATACAGAGCATAAAAATTAGTGTAAATGAAAGGTGATCTTAGAAGAAAGGTCTTCACAGAAGGTAAGATTTGAGCTAAGATTTGAAGGCAGACTATTAGTTATAGGTGCTCAATACATATTTATTGGATGAATATTTCTTCTCTTTAAACCACCTGAATTAAATTTAATCAATTATTACTTATTGAATATCAATGAAGTACCTAGCTGAAAGAAATATTAACACCGGATATAAGAAAAAAAAGGCAATCTCTACTCAAGGAACATACAAGTTCACCAAATAATTTTTAAAACTTTCAATAAAATGATTTAACAAGCAAAAATAAACAAGTGTTAACATTTAATTAATCAGAGAAACTATAAAGAAGGTAAAGTAGAAGGAAGCAGGAAGTAGTCCAGCCAAGCTTTTTTCCACAACTACTCCAACAAAGATCTACAAAGAGTTCAAGACTAAGTAGTGATGGTGACAATCAAGATGAAAACACAGTGAATAATTTTTCCAGCTCTAGTTAGCACTGGGAGACAGTCTGAAGGGAATGGGGACCAAGTTTGGCCAGGAAGGCACTGGGAACTGAGGTAAAGCAGGAAGTGCACACCACAAGGGAGCCTATGGTTCTATTGCCATCAGTCTGAAGAGCCTTCTAGTTGGATGTCAGGGGCTGGGACCAGCAGCTTCCTCCTGCAGTTTCAAACAGGAACAAGCAGTTTTGGAAGTCTGCAAAGTTCCAATTAGGAGGAATAACAATCAGATTTAGCCCTACATCAAACCTCTCTAATGGCACTAAAATTTGCAAATTTTGGCCCAAGTTGCCCAGAGAAGACAGCTTTCAGTATGTAGAGAAAGCAGCAGCAAGACCCTAGAGAATACAAAGTAGGACCAAACAAGGCCCAGATATTCTCGTCAGAACCTCACAGAGCTACGCTTTTATATGAAGTCTCATTCTGGGAAGTAAAGCTAGAAGAATGAGTAAACCAAAACAGATTTTGGAGATGGGATACAGCCAAGTGGTCCCTAGGAAAAAAAAATTATATCACTGAATACTTTCATCAAAAGAGAGAAGAGATTAACAGTTTGAGCTTACAACTTTAAAAAACTCCAACAAATTAAAAAACTCAATAAACATCAAAATAGAAATTCTGAAAACCAAAGATGAACAAAATCAAAAGCAAAAAGAAAAATTGAATTAATTTTTAAAACTCAGAGCTTTTTTAAAAATAAGACAAATATTTAGCTATTTTTAAAAAGAGAAAAACCAAGTTGCCAGTAATTTAAAATAATGGAGTATACCAGCAAAATTAACAATATAAATGAAACAAATGAATATTTTAATTGAAATAAATATTCCATGTATTACCAATAAAATTCAGCAAGAGAACAAAAAGAAATTCCATTTAACTACAAAATGTATAAAATATTTGGGAGTCAACACACAGAGAGCAACTATATGACTACAACTGACACTTTTTTAAGTTAGATTTTTTATTTTTAGTTTACAACACTTAGTTCTACATGTTCTTGAGCTTCAAATTTTCTTCCCTTCCCTCCCCTCCCTGCCCAAGATGGCATGCAGTCTGATACATAAACCTTTGCATTAAACTTATTTACACAATAGTCAAGTTGCAAAGAAGCATTATGACCAATGGAATGAATCATGAGAGAGAAGAAACAAAACCAAAAGAAAAAAAAATGCAAATAGTTTGCCTCAATCTGCATTCAGACTCCACAGTTCTTTCTCTGGATGTAGCTAGCTTTTTTCATCATGAATCCTTTGGAGCTGTCTTTGATCCTTGTGTTGCTGAGGAGAGCCAACTCTATCAGTTAGTCATCACAGAATCTACAACTAACACTCTTAAAAAATAAAGACAGATCTAAGGAATTTGGAAAATATTATTTGGTCATAGGTAGGCCAAGCCAATATAATTTAAAATGACAATACTACCAAAATTATAGGGGAGAGTTCATAACTAAATAAGAGAGAGGATCACAGGAGATAAAACAGATGACTTTGATTATATAAAATTGAAGTTTTGCCCAAATGAAACCAATATAGCTAAGATTAGAAAGGGAACAATGGGGGGAGAAAGGAGGGGGAGAGGAAATCCCTGCAGTAAGTTTCTTTGTTCAAGGTTTCCTAGTTGATTTAAATTTCTAAGAATAAGAGTTGCTAACCAAAAATCATGACTCTAAAAGCAGCTTGCTTTATTATGAGTAATGTAACAACTTGATTTACTATAAGAGAAAGACACACGTATGTGGGAATACCTTATACTAAGTATGTGAAAGTTTGTAATCCAGGCAGAAACTTGAATATTTATGAGTTACAAAAAAGGGGAAGTCTCCTGGGAGGAGTGGCAATCCCTTCCCAAATGGGAGTGGCATGGGAGAGGGCAAGGGAGCAGCAGGGGAATGAAAAAGGTTTGGAGAAAGAAAAAGGGAACAGGAGTAAGTAGGACGGCAGAAGCAATGTTCTTTTCCTCTGTGAACTGCTGGACTATGAAGATGTGATGGTCTGCTTATCCACAAGGGTCCTAGCTGCACAGTCTGATGCAGACTGACTAGTGCCTATCTTGCACCTGGTTCAACTCTCAAGGACACACTGAGAGTCCAGCTAGGGGTACAAATAACAAATTATATCAGCTTCAACCTTCACTTCTTTAGGGCTTCCTGTATACCCTGGGTCTAGTGTTTCTGGAAAATACGGCAACTCTCGAAGACAGGTTAAGTTGGTTTCAGGGCAACAGAGCCATTCTCTACTCAATAAATAAATGGTCGAAGGCTACAAATAGTCAACTTAATAAGCAAAAAAAATCAAGCTGTCAATAGTCATGTGAAAAAAATGTTTCAAATCACTAATGAGAGAAATACAAGTTAAAGCAACTCTGGGACACCACACCACACATCAGATTGGGAAAACTGGCTAAAAAAGGAAAATGAGAGATTGGAGGGACTTGCAAGAAAACAGGCACATTAATGAACTGGTCCAGTCATTTTGTAAAGCAATTTGGAACTATGCCAGTAAAGTCACAAAATTGTGCATATTTTGATATGATGATATTCTTAAAGAGATCAAAAAGGAGAGGGAAAGAATTCATATGTACTAAAATATTTATAGCAATTATTTTTATAGTAAAGAACTAGAAACCAAGGGGGTATCCTTATCTGGGGAATGGTTGAACAAATTATGGTATGTTAATGTACTGAATACTATATTGTGCAATAAGAAATGATGAAAGTGACAATTTCAAAGAAAACTGAAAAGCAATGCAGAATGAAGTGAACAGAACAATTTATACAAGAACAACACTACAAAAACAAAAGACTTGCAAAGACCAAAGAACTCTGAACCAATGCAATGACCCATCATGATGCCAGATGACTGACAGTAATGTAAGCAATCCATCTCTTTACAAGGAGCAAGACTCAAGATGTAGAAGGAGACACGTTTTTGAGAAATAGCCAGTGCCCAGATTTGTTTTTCTTGATTATGCATATTTGTCACAAGATTCTCTTGACCCCCTTCTCAACTTCAGGTTGCAGAAAGGAGACAGGAAGGAGAAAAATGGATTTTTGTTAAGTAAAATTTTTTAATTAAATATTAATTGATCAAAATATAATCACTGTCCAAATTCATGGTGGTATTTGTCTATTCTCATTTAAAAGGTTAGTCATTAAGAAAATAATCCCCTATTCAACCACATCCTTCTCTAACTCTCTAAAAAAAAATTTTTTTAAGGGAACATTCCTCAAAAATCTCCAGTTCCAATAAGCAAAAGGTATAATAATAATAATAATGATAATAATAATAATATAATAATAAAATAATCAAAACTTAGCTCTATGGACTGCCCCAAGGATCCATGAATGGATTTTAGGAGGTCATTGGTTTTCGAAGAGAAAAAACTATATCTTTATTTCATCATAATTGGTTTCCTTTGCAATTCTATGTATTTTTATGCATTTAAAAACATTGTGAGGAAGGGTCCCATGACCCCAAAAGGTTAAGAACTCCACTAAGCAGCTGTTAACGGCATAAATGAGCAAAAGCGTAGTACTACTTTAACACCATTAGGTATAATTTGCCACTTAAAATTACTTGGTTTACAGATAGAATTAGCAGGGCTTCAAAAGTGAGCAAGTAGTAGCATTTTGCTGTATACTCCAACTTAAGGAAAAAAACATCCATTTAGCTGCCCAATAAAACAGTTTATTTCAATTGTTGCTGCTTCAACTGAGTAATAATCATTGGAGTACCTGTGTGCCTATCACCATGGTAGGTGATATACAATTCTCAGATAAAAAATAATATAATAAAGAAATATAATAATATCATAACAAAAAATAAGTGCATAGAGAGGAGCAAAGTGCTATATGTGGTATCAGAGGGCAAGGTCATTATAAATTGGGACAGGAGAGGGTCAAGAGATTAGTAAAGAGCTTCACTGAGTAGTATTTGAAAAATTTGGATTCTTTTTCTCTTACTTTAATGGATGGGATACCTAGCCAATTAACTTCATCGTATTTTGCAACACAAATAAAAAAATAAAGGTAAAGTTTTAAAACTTTAAAAATCAGATTTTTAAAAAACCAATCACCAATTATAAAACACAGAGGAAGCTGATTAACCTTTGTAATCTCCTCCCCCCCCATATATATATAGATATAGATGGTTGGATGTGTTTTGGTGGAGTTCCCCACTGTTACAAATTCACAAATTCTTCTCATATTTGAATAGAGATTATGATTTGTTCATTACTGTAGTTTGACCAAGTTTAGGAATCTGATTTTTGTCCCCATTGTAACATAACCAAAATAACAGAAAACAATTGGAAAAAGCATGTCCTTCTTTCAATGTCTTCTTATATTATGAATATATTACATTATGTTTTCTATCAAGAATTCACCAATTTCATGATCTTCACATAATTTAAGATAAATGTATGGAATCAAAATGCAAACATTTTTGGAAAATAATCACCTGAAAACTAAGTACAGATTGTAAACCAATGGGAATCTTGCTAGCCCATACTAACCATCAATAACTATAAAGATCACATTTGCAAGGTGCAGTAGAGACCTTATTTTATTCTTCAGTGATGGTAAATGGGAGAAGGGGGTAAAAGGAAATTTAGGGATCTCCAGAGAACAATTCTGAAATAATTACTCTTATGAATAAAATGTTCTCTTACTAGGGCAAAAGAAAAAGATAGTTTTCATAGTGTGTCAAAGACTCTGAACCACACCGTCTTTTTTCTATATATGTACATTTTTTTTAACTTACCAGATTTTTAGAGAAATAGAGTTAAGGTCTGGAAACTGAAACTTGCTAAAGGTAACCCCCTCTTTTATGTACCACATTTTTGTATATATTAACTAAACTAGGTCAATTACTCTTTCTCTAATCTCCAAAGATGGCAAATGTGGAAGAAAGTCATTTCCCACAAAGAAACACATGAAGACTCAGTCATCGATGTTCCTTTCAATATCAAAAGGAAATGGCAGGTTGGCCTTAGTTAATTGTAAATTGTAAAACAATTGTAAAGTTTGGTTCATGTGTGGCAAGTCCAAGCATAATGAGATCAGCATCCAGCTGATTTTTAGCAAGTTTTGTCTTGTTGTTGTTGTATCAGGTTGTTTTTGGAGTGATAAGCATAAATGTGTAGGGAATAAAGGATGAAAATCCATATAAAAATGGCCTGGACGGTAGGAGAATGAGTGCAGGCACACTCCCTGCTCCCCAAGTCCCAAAAAGAAGAGAAGGGGGCTCTTTAAGTAAATGTATCAAACGAAGCAAAATCTCGCGATTACATTTGGATAGTTACATACCCGGCCCTGGTAGGAGAGGAAGTGAGGGGCGTCGTCCAGGCCTTCCTGCAGGGTTGGAGGCAACTGGAGTACCCAGAAAGAAGTCAATGCGAAGCAGGAGCCCTTCTACAGAGTGCTCCGACATTTCCCGGGAGGCGAAACACCCACCATCCCGGCTGCTCCAAGCCAAGGAGCAGGTGGGGCCGAAGAGACATCTGATCATAGCAGGTATGATGGCCAGGCTACCTAGGCTGTGGTGCTGCTTCTCTCCCTGAAGGGGAACAGAATGGATAGATTGCAAACTCGATGACAGCTTCATCTCTACCAGTCCCACTTCTGGAGAGGTTGGAACAAGCTTTGAGCAAAAAGCGGACTGATCTGAAACAGAGGCTTATGATGGGAAAAGGCTTTATTTAACTACAGGCCTGGGGAGAGGAGGATCCAGGCCCCAACTCCTGGTCCAAATGCCTGTCTATCCATAGATGCTATAATGTAATGTTCTATTTTATTAGCCACACATTTCCTACGCCTCAACCACAAAGAGGTCAAGAATTAACTAGAAATAGATATAAATAAATTTAAGGTTATGTAGAAAACCCAACCTCTTCCATGGAATTAGGAGTTATTCCTAATTCAGGGCTCAGTGATTGGACTTGATGGGGTGCTTGGGTGCTTGGCTTGGACCCCAGTTCCAAGATCACATTTCTCCCTAGCTTCAAAGCATTATCCCTGACAGTTTTCTCCCCAGCCCAAGGACACTATGCCTAGCAATAACTCATGAGTGGGCCCCAGTAAAACAAACTATCTTTCCCCATCACAAGAACAAACTGACCTCTGAAAAATTCTCCTGTAAAAACAGGACTATCTTGTAACCACAGAGTTACCATTTTATTCCCAATCCAGAGGTCAAACTATAGACATCAACTCTCAAAGCTATCTTGCTACAGACATAGCAGACCAAAAATACACCCCTGAGAAAACCTTTCCTCTGATTTCCAGTAGTGAATGACACCTGTGACCAAGGTTGTAAGTTATCACCTAATTAGCACATCTGCCAGATAATCTACTACTTTTCCTACATAAGCTTTACCACAACTCCTGTTAAGCTGCAATTCCTTAAGGAATGCAAGTTCCTTAAGGAACTCTGCCCACCATATTGGCATTACAATAAACCTTTGCCAACTTGACTTAAAGAATGCTTGAGTCTATGAATTCATTCCAGACAACCCTGTCCAGTACTCCCCATTTTGGTGGGGTCCCTGAACCCCTTAAACCACATCAGACCGAACTTTTCATTCTACAATATGCTCCCTAGAGAGAAGGAAATCAAGTAGGCTTTAGGGACTATTATATTATCAATTCCTCACCCCAGCCTTAAAATGAGCTAGTTATTATGTAGGGTGTTAGCTTTTTATGAAGTATAATCTTCTTATGGAAAAGATGGAGAAATGGAGAATTCATTGAATGTCACAACTTAAAGAGTAGCTGTTAGTGGTTCAACTTCCCTGGAAGTCTCCACTGGAGTCCTCCAGCAAAGTGATCTTCCTTAACCCTGTACAGTTTAACATGAATGAAATTCTTATCACATTTACAAATGACACAAAGCTAGGTAAGATGGCCATCATTCTGGATGACAGGATCCAAAAAGATATTAAAAGACTAGAAAACTGACCTAAATCTAATAATGAAATTCAATAGGTTGTCTTGTTGTTGTTCATCAGTCACAAGCAACTCTTTGTGACCTCATTTGGGCTTTCTTGGAAAGATATTGTAGGATCTCCAGCTCATTTTACAGATGAAGAAACTGAGGCAAACAGGGTTAAGTGACTTGCCCAGGATTAAACAGCTAGTAAGTGTCTGAAACCAGATTTGAAACAGGAGGATGAGTCTTCCTGACTTCAGATCTGGCACTCAGTCTCCATTGCCAACCACCTAGTTTTACTCCAGAGTCAGGACTCTGTCCAATTAACTGTACAATCAAAATTTACTAACCACCTCCTATGTGCCAGACACTATGCTAAGTACTTGGTGATAAAAAAAGAGTCAAAAGATAATCCCTGACCTCAGGGAGTTGACAGTCTAATGGGGGAGAGAACATGCAAGCAAATACATATAAGGCAAACTATATACAGGATAAATAGGAAAAAATTAAGTATTAAGAGGGTTTGAGAAAGGCTTCCTGTAGAAGGTGGGATTTTAACTGGGACTTAAAAGAAGCCAGGGAAGTCAGTAGAGTTGAGAAGGGAAAGTGTCTTAGGTACTGGGGACAGCCAGAAAAAACTGCCCAGAGCCAAGAGATGGAGTATCTTGTTCATGGAACAGACAGGAGGCCAGTGTCACTGGACCAAAGAGAATGTGTCGGGAAGTAAGGTGTTAGAAGACTGGAAAGGTAGGAGGAGGCTAGGTAATGAAGGGCTTTGAATAACAGCATTTCTACTTGCTCCTGGAGGTAATAGGAAGCCACTGGAGTTTATTGAGTATGTGGGGTGACCTATGCTTTAGGAAAAATAACTTTAGTAGTTGATTGGAGAATGGATTGGAGTGGGGAGAGATTTGGGGCAGGCAGACCTACCAGCAGGCTATTAGAACAGTCCAGGTGATGAGGGCTTGCACTAGAGTGGCGGCAGTGTCAGGGGAGAGAAGAGAGCATATTTGAGAGATAATACGAAGGTGCAATCAATAGGCCTTTGTCCATAAATATAGTGGGGTAAAAGAGAGTGATGAATTGAGGATGATGCCTAGATTGTGAGCCTGAGAGGTGTACAGTAATAGGGAAAGTAGGAGGAGGGAAAGTTTAAAGGAAAAGATAATGAGTTCCATTTTGAACATTGAATTTAAGATGTCTGCTCAACATTCAGTTGGAGATGAAAGGCAGTTAGAGGGGTGAAATTGGAGGTCATCAGAGCTTGGGCAGGATAGGTATTTCCTTTGCGCTCACCCTCTGGATCATAGGTTCCTAACGTGGGTGATAACCACCTGCTGGGGGGAGCTGGAATGATCCAGGGGGGTGGTAGTAACCTTGGGTGCAAATGGGGGGACATTGAATAAAAAGGGGGCAGTAGAAGCATAAGGAAAGAAGAGAAGATAAAAAAATTTGAAAAACCATTTGTACATGTTTCATCTGTTGTGTAACAGAGTTAAAGTCACAGTGATTATTATTTTCCAAATAAGTACTGCATGCAATGGCAGGAATATGTATGTGTAATGACTTGTTTACAATACGATATTAGACAAATTCATGAGGTAGTATTGTGTCATCAAAATTTCAATGCAGGAAAAAAAACCCACAAGTTTACAATAAATAATTTAAGATGCTTCATTTTTTTAAGATGCATTATTTTTTAAAATTTCATTTTTTTTTAAAAAATGACGTACATTTTATAAAAAACCATTAAAGAATTAAAGAAAGTAGATTTCCAGGGGGACTCTGAGTAATTTTTTTTAAAGGGGCAGTCAGCCAAATAAGTTTGGAAATGTCTGATCTGGATGATCTCAGCCACAGCAAAAATCCCAGAACTGTTTCTGGTCATGAAGCCCTGCTATGAATCAAACTTGTTCCATTGTTACTCTTACCCCTCATTGTCAGGGCTGCAGCCCTCTGTGCAGCCATTGGTATCAGTATTGAGATCTCCCTGCACTAAAGCCGGTCTCCCCATTAGGGGCAGGGCTCTGGCACATGTGTCTTTGCTTGCAAGCCATTTTTACTTTGAAAGTAAATTTCTGTCTGATTCCTGACTCTCCTGTCTCTAGCCTGCTTTGTTCGGATCTGGCCATCCATAGGTTAAAGGCCAGTTCCATCCAGTTGACAAGAATTAGGTGGTAATAAATCTGTGGGAACTGATGAAATCACCAAGTGAAGTAATATAGAGGGAAAAAGAGAAAAGGGCCTAGGACCAAATCCTGAGGGACACCTTTTGTTAGGGAGTGTAATTTCAAAGAGGATCCAGGAAAGCAAACTGAGGAGTGGTCAGATAGGTAGGAGAACCAGAAGAGAGTGGTGACCTAAAAACCTAGAGAAGAGAATATCAAAGAGGAGGTGATCAGCAGTGTCAATGGCTGCAGACAGGTCAAGGAAAATGAATATTGAGAAAAAGACATTGGATTTGGCAACCAAGGCATCATTAGTGAGAGAAATTAATTTTAATCCTATACCATTTAATAATTAATAATTTATAATATTCTTTTATTTCTGTAAAAAACGATTAACTTAGAGGAGCCTCTCCACTTCTAAAGAATGTCAAAAGCATTGTAGCTCTGTTCTAGGCATCTTCCAACTGGGAAACATGATTTCTGTTTAGGGTATAAAAAGAATCCAATTCTGGTGAATTCTCTCCCTGGGGGAAAGAACTCCTGTCCTTGAACTTCATTAGAGTTTCGGATGACCAGTTCATGAAGGAAAAACCAAACAGAGAGAACCTGGTTGAGATGCTCAGATTGCTAGAGGGAGCTCTGCTCCCCACTCCCCTAATTTGGTAATTGGGAAGAACTAGAAATTTCTAGTCTGCCCCCTCATTAAACCTCCACCAACCAGAGTTGAGTTTCACTTGTCAGGGGAGCTCCCTGTCAGAAGGCACACACCCGATTTAAGGTGTTTAAGAGTCTCCCTTGGCGTCTCAGGTTACCAAGAGAAAACATTGATCATCAATTTATTATTGGATAGCCTAGTTAATAAATTTATTATTAATACCTGGAAATTTTGTCTTGGGGTTTTATTAGTGACATCAGGGACTTTAGAAAGAGCAGTTTTGGTGGAACGATAAGGTCAGAAACTGGATTGTATGGAATTAATATCTCAAGTGTCAGGAACTGTGCTAAGCATTAGATGTTCTGGCCTGGGCCAGCCCAGGCCAGTACATATTCAATATTCAGGTTCATTCAGTATTGGAACAAAAGGAGATACTTATAGATCATTCAACAGTTAATAAAAGGAGACTTATAAAGCCACAGAAAGAGAAGGGTATTCAGCTTAACTACACTGAAGGCAGTCCGAACTGAATCATCTGAGTGAAGCTCCTTTGTCTGAATTACCCCTCATTTCTACCAGCCAAGCAGCAGAAAGGGCTGTGTGAGTTTTCTCTGGGGAGTCTTAATGAAATTCAATACTACCCACAGAATAGCTTATCTTATTCCAAATGGTTTCTCCTTGTATCCACAATAGATATTAATTTATCAATCATGACAAATCAAAAAGGTCCTCCAACAAAACACGAGATGTCCCACACCATCCTTCCTTGTATCACTAATCTAGTCTATGGTGTAGATGTTCCTTATTTCTTTTTTTTTTTTAATGCAATTTATTTATTTAACATATTTGGTTTTCAGCATTGATTTTCACAACAGTTTGAATTACAAATTTTCTCCCCATTTCTGCCCTCCCCCCCCACTCCAAGATGGCGTATATTCTGGTTGCCCTGTTCCCCAGTCAGCCCTCCCCTCTATCACCCCCCTCCCCTCTCATCCCCTTTTCCCTTCCTTTCTTATAGGGCAAGATAAATTTCTACGCCCCATTGCCTGTGTATCTTATTTTTTAGTTGCATACAAAAACTTTTTTTGTTTTTGAACATCTGATTTTACAACTTTGAGTTCCAAATTCCCTTCCCTCTTCCCTTCCCACCCACCCTCCCTAAGAAGTTGAGCAATTCAACCTAGGCCACACATGTATTATTATGTATAACCCTTCCACAATATTCATGTTGTGAAAGGCTAACTACATTTTGCTCCTTCCCAACCCATCCCGCTTTATTGAATTTTCTTCCTTGACCCTGTCCCCTTTCCAAAGTGTTTGTTTTGATTACCTCCACCCCCATCTGCCCTCCACTCCATCATCCCCCTGCCTTTTATTTTTTTTTATCTTCCTCCCTCTTCTTTCCTGTGGGGTAAGATACCCAACTGAGTATGTATGATATTCCCCCTCAGGCCAAATCTGATGAGAGCAAGGTTCACTCATTCCCCCCTCACCTGCCCACTCCCCTCCTCTCCTAGAACTGCTTCCTCTTGCCACCTTTATGGGAGATAATCCACCCCATTCTATCTCTCCCTATCTCCCTCTCTCAGTAAGTTACTCTCTCATCCCTTAATTTCATTTTATTTCTTTTAGCTATCTTCCCTTCATCCTCAACTCACCCTGTGTCTGCTCTCTTTCTTTTACATATATATATATATATATATATATACACATACATACACATACATACATATACACATAGATACATGCATACATACACATTCACTTATATATATACATAAACATATATATATGCATATATATATATGCATATTCCCTTCAACTACCCTAATACTGAGGTCTCATGAATCATACTCATCATCTTTCCATGTAGGAATGTAAACAAAACAGTTCAACTTTAGTAAGTCCCTTGCAATTTCCGTTTCTTGATTACCTTTTCATGCTTCTCTTGATTCTTGTGTTTGAAAGTTAAATTTTCTATTCAGTTCTGGTCTTTTCACTGAGAAAGCTTGAAAGTCCTCCATTTTATTGAAAGTCCATATTTTGCCTTGGAACATGATACTCAGTTTTGCTGGGTAGGTGATTCTAGGTTTTAATCCTAGCTCCATTGACCTCCGGAATATCGCATTCCACGCCCTTCGATCTCTTAATGTAGAAGCTGCCAGGTCTTGGGTTATTCTGATTGGGTTTCCACAATATTCAAATTGTTTCTTTCTGGCTGCTTGCAGTATTTTCTCCTTGATCTGGGAGCTCTGGAATTTGGCAACAATATTCCTAGGAGATTTCTTTTTGGGATCTATTTGCGGAGGCGATCGATGGATTCTTTCAATTTCTATTTTGCCCTGTGGCTCTAGAATATCAGGGCAGTTCTCCTTGATAATTTCCTGAAAGATGGTATCTAGGCTCTTTTTTTGATCATGGCTTTCAGGTAGTCCAATAATTTTTAAATTATCTCTCCTGGATCTATTTTCCAGGTCAGTGGTTTTTCCAAGGAGATATTTCACATTGTCTTCCATTTTTTCATTCCTCTGGTTCTGTTTTATAATATCCTGATTTCTCATAAAGTCACTAGCTTCCACTTGCTCCAATCTAATTTTTAAAGTAGTATTTTCTTCAGTGGTCTTTTGGACCTCCTTTTCCATTTGGCTAATTCTGCCTTTCAAGGAATTCTTCTCCTCATTGGCTTTTTGGAGCTCTTTTGCCATTTGAGTTAGTCTATTTTGTAAGGTGTTGTTTTCTTCAGTGTATTTTTCAGTATTTTTTTGGGTCTCCTTTAGCAAGTCATTGACTTGTTTTTCATGGTTTTCTCGCATCCTTCTTATTTCTCTTCCCAATTTTTCCTCTACTTCTCTAACTTGCTTTTCCAAATCCTTTTTGAGTTCTTCTATGGTCTGGGGCCAGTTCATGTTTTTCTTGGAGGCTTTGGTTGTAGGCTCTATGACTTTGCTGTCTTCTTTAGGCTGTATGTTTTGGTCTTCTTTGTCACCAAAGAAAGAATCCAAAGTCTGAGACTGAATCTGGGCGCGTTTTCGCGTCCTGGCCATATTCCCAACCAACTAACTTGACCCTTGAGTTTTTCAGTGGGGTATGACTGCTTGTAGATTACAGAGTTCTATGTTCTACGTTTGGGGGGGAGGTGCCAGCTCTGTCAGAGCCGCACTCCTCCTTCCCCAAGGACCCCCAGTCCAGACTGGGCTCAGATCTTCGGCAGGCTGTGCACCCCTGCTGTGATCCACCACTTAATTCCCCCCACCAGGTGGGCCTGGAGCCGGAAGTAACAACAGCTGTAGCTGCCCCACCTCCGCTGCCCCCGGGGCTGGAAGCCGAACCGCGAACTCCTTCCACTCCCGCAGCTTTTCCCACTAACCTTCTCCGCAGTCTTTGGTGTTTGTGGGTCGAGGGGTCTGGTAACTGCTCACGTATTCAGGGCGCTAGGGCCCCCTCCGCCCGGCTTCCGGTCTGGATCGTCCACGCCGCTCAGGCTGGGCTCTGCTCCACTCCGTTCCCAGCTCCCAGCTCCCAGCTCCGTGTGGAATAGAGCTCACCCAGAGACCATCCGGGCTGTCCTGGGCTGGAGCCCTGCTTCCCTCTGCTGTTCTGTGGGTTCTGCCGTTCTAGAATTGGTTCAGAGCCATTTTTATAGGTTTTTGGAGGGACTCGGGTACGGAGCTCACTCTAGTCCGTGCTTACCAGCCGCCATCTTGGCTCCGCCCCATGTTCCTTATTTCAATTGGAATGAAATCATTGAGTTGTCACATACTTAGTTCCAGCCTGAATGTGCTTAATTAGCCTGTTTAAAAATGTGTTCCTCAATGAAGACAGATTTATGATGGTTCTATTGGCCTAAGTGTTAGAAATGCCCATGTTAAATCTCCTTGCATTCTATATAATGACCACAGTCCATTCAACTGAGTTGAGTCCCAAACTATAAGTGCTTGACCAGGAGGATTAAGCAAAAGTCCCTTTGTCAAGGTCATTGCTTCATTCTAGTAGAAAACATAGGGATCCTCTCAAAAGATTTTCTACATTAACCTTAACTTCATATATCCCCCTTTTATCATCAATGGATCAAGTCCATTAAGGTTCAATTAGTCTGTCTTTGACAAAGAAAGGGTTTCTCTCCTTCAATAAATGTTCAACAAAATAGAAATCCTTCCTGCCTATTAATGGAGAGGGAAAACTCTTAATTGGACCAAAATTATAAGTGTTAAAGTTTAGTCCTCTTATAATGTTTTCCAAAAAAGGAAATGAGTGTTGATAAAATACAATCATACCCATTGAATGGCTTATCTTATTCCAAATGGTTTCTTCTTGTAGCTGCAATAGATATTCATTTGTCAGTCAGGACAAATTAAAAGGGTCCTTGGACAAAACAGGAGCTGTCCCATACTATCCTTCCTTGCACTAGTCTTGTCTATGTATATGTTTCTTAAATTGAAATGAAACAATTGAGTTCCATGTCAATTACTTTATTCTAGCCTGAATGTGCTTATCCTTTTTAAGAATGTGTTCCTCAACACAACAGATTGATTTGTGATGGTTCTATTGGACATAGGATCATAAACACCCATGTTAATTCTCCTTGCTTTCTAGGTAATGACCACAGTCCACTGAACTGAGTCACAAGCAATTCATATGGAATCATGAGGATTATAGTAAGAGTCCCTTTGTCAAGGATATTCCAAGGCACTGAAGCCATAGGTTGATTCCATTAGAATACATAGAGATTTTCTTGAAAGCTTGCATTATAGGCTGCATTATATTAGGTAAGCTTCACCTGTGCTATTAATCGTGCTTTGGACTCAATGTAAAGGAATGGAAGTTCCATATCTTGCTTCCCTCTAAAGCTAGGCCAGAGCTCTATAGAGCTCTATAGGACCCCCAATAAATGGAAACCTTTCCATAGAGAGGCAGAGAATCTGCTGTATTTCAAGGCATTTATTTGACTTCATATATCCTCCTGATAAGCATCACTGCTTTAAGTCACTAAGGTTCCATTTGTGTTTCTTTGCAAAAGAGTTCCTCCCCATTAGTAAATGTTTGACACAAAGGAAATACTTCCTGCCTATTAATTTAGAGAAAACTCTTAATTGGACCCAGAATACCCACTACTAGAAGAGTTTAAACCTACAGAAAGTGAGTCTTGATGAAATGCAATCTTAGCCAGTGAATGGTTTGTCTCCTTACAAATGGTTTCCTCTTGTATCCACAATTGACATTCATTTATTAATTAGGAGAAATTGAAAAGATTCTCCAACAAAACAAGGAGTATCTCAAATTGTCCTTCCCTGTAGCACTAGTCTTGTCCATGGGGTTGATGTTGTTTAATTCCCATTGGAAAAAAACCATTGAATTCTATGTTAATTATTTTATTTCAGCCAGAATGTCCTTTTCAAGAATGTGTTCCTCAAGAGAAATCATAAGGGATTTATTAAAGTTGAACTGTTTACATTCCTACATGGAAAGATGGTATTTGTAACTCATGAGACGTTTCTTAGTATTAGGGCAGTTGAAGGGAATATATATAGAGAGGGCACAGGGTGAGTTGAATATGAAGGGTTGATATCTAAAAAGTAAAATTAAGGGGTGAGAGAGAAATGCATTGGGAGGAGAAAGGGAGAGGTAGAAGGGGTAAATTATCTCACATAAAAGAGGCAAGAAAAAGCTTTTACAGTGGAGGGGAAGAGTGGGGAGGCGAGGGAATGAGTGAACCTTACTCCCATCAGATTTGGCTGAAGGAGAGAATAACATACACACTCAATTGGGTATGGAAATCTGTCTTACCCTACAGGAAAGTAGAGGGGAAGGGGATAAGAGAGGGGGGATGATAGAAAAGAGGGCAAATGGAGGGAGGGGTTATCAGAAGCAAGTACTTTTGAGGTGGGACAGTGTCAAAAGAGAGAATAGAATAAATGGGGGGTAGGATAGGATGGAGGGAAATATAGTCTTTCACAACATGACTATTATGGAAGTGTTTTGTGTCACTACACATGTATAACCTACATCAAGTTGCTTGCCTTCTCAAGGAGGGTGGATGGGTAGGGAGGGAGGGAGAGAATGTGGAACTCAAAGTTTTAAAAACGAATGCTAAAAATTGTTTTTACATGCAACTAGGATATAAGGTATATGGGCAATAGGGTACAGAAATCTATCTTGCCCCACAGGAAAACAGAAAGGAAGGGGATAAGAGGAGGGGGGATAGAAGGGAAGGCAGATTGGGGGAAGGGGGTAATCAGAATGCATGCTGTCTTGGGGTAGGGGAAGCGGAGAGATGGGGAGAAAATCTGGAACTCAAAATCTTGTGGAAGTGAATGTTGAAAACTAAAAATAAATTAATCTAAAAATTTTTTTTTAAAGAATTGAACTAAAAAAAGTGTTCCTCAATAAAATCAGGTAGACTTGCTATGGTTCTATTGGGTGAAGGATCATAGATACCCAGGTTAAGACCTCTTTTGTTTTCCTATGCCCAAAGGGTTATAAAACTGCGCATACCCTTTAATCTAGCAATACCACTACTAAGTCTGTATCCCAGAGATCATAAAAAAGGGAAAAGGACTCACATATACAATATTTATTGCAGCTCTTTTTGTGGTGGCAAAGAATTGGAAAGTAATGGGTTACCCATCAATTGGAGAATGGCTGAATAAGTTGTGGTATATGAATATTAATTATTGTTCCATAAGAAAAGATGAGCAGGCAGATTTCAGAAAAACTTGGAAAGACTTACATGAACTGATGCTGAGTGAAGTGAGCAGTACTGTAATGTGGGATTTTTGCTGGATTGAATGTGCATTGAGTTTTAGCCAATCAGATGTGCATGAATTCAGCTAATCAGAGATCTGAGTTCTAGCCAATCAGATGCTGGCTAGAACTGTATATAAGGAGAACTCAGAGTGCGAGAGGAGCAGACATCGAGAGGCCATTGAAGAGAAGACATTGAGAGCTGCCAGCATTGAGAAGAGAAGAATGAGCTGTGAGTGTTGAGCTGAGAGGAAACCTAAAAGAGCTAGGAAGAGACCTCTAGGGCAGAGAGGTCTCTGGGAGTGAGGAGACCTATGACAGAGATTTACTGAAGGAGCCTCCGAACTTTGAAGGTGAGTGGAGGCAAGTTGAGCTGTAGAGCAGAGACCTGCCCATGTGAAGGAGGCTTAGCTTAAGCCCCTGTTTGAGAGCTGTTAAAGTGAACTGAGCTGTTAACACAGAGCATCTGGACTTTGGAGGTGAATTGAGATGGTGGTGTTGGTGGTGTGTGTTGCTGCCCTGTTAAGCTTCGTTTTCCCAGAAACAGAAGCTGTGAGCAGGAACCCCTGGAGCTTGCTGTCAGGCAGGAGCTTGGAGTGGAGCAGTTCCCATGAGTTGAGACCTGGTACAGGAGTAGAGAGTGGCCTATGTGTGAATCCAGGCAAGAGTCTGGAGCAGTCAGCCTACAGAGGGAGAGCCATGGGACTTGGAAGTCAACCTCAAGTCAAGATGAAAGAGGACTTCACTTGGACACTTGTTCTAGTTCTTCTCAGCAATAGGGCAGTCAAATGCCTTTGATTCAGTCTTGCCTTTGATTGAATCAAGAGTCTTTGATGACCTGCTTGTCACAAGAAGCCTAAGTCACATGAATTTGAATCACATGGCTGTGATGCCCTCTGACCTTGAAGAAGTATATAGATATACCCTGAGGTTAGCATATTGCTTTGGGGGCTCACTCATTGGAAGAGTGTTGTAATAGTAATTAAAGTGAGACTTTTTGCTGTTGACCTTTAATGATTCTGGCCTTTGTTTGAATGGGGAAGATAAAGTGAGATGTTTTTGTATTTCAAAGCACCGAGACAATTGGGAGCCATTGATTTGTATCTGATGTGATATTGGGGGTGGGGAACTTGTTCACTCACAGCCTGGGTGAGGTCAGGGCCCTCTGGGCCCTGAACAAGATATATAAGTGCAAAGGTTAGCATTCTCGCTCAGAGCTCTGAGCCACAGCAGGAGTGGTGTGTGACTCTGGGCCAGCCATTCTAATGAGCTCCCCGGCTGTACACCCAGATATTGAAAACTACTAATTGTATTTGGTCTGTAATTCAGGGTGCTGGTTTTTTCGCCTGAACTATGTGGATGTTATTTGTATGTTGGATTAAAGTAAGATTGTTAACCCCTTAAAGTTGCTTTCCTTAAGTAAAGCAGATCAAAAGGACCTGTGCTGGCAGCTTTCTGGGTGCTAGTTGTTGGTGGATCTTACACCCCCACAGAAGCTGCTAGCTGGATTGTTGATACAACTGTTGGTGTGGAGACTCTGGGTAGCCGTTAAGAAGTTCCCCACCCCCACCCCGGCTTTGAAAACTCAGATGTTGGTGCTTCCCTCTCTCTGGTAGCTATGTATGTAATGTCTTAGTTAGACAGTAAGGAGCCTGTCTGTCGATTTGTGTTTATTTGCTTTGTTTATATAACTTCTGCTTGTAATTTGTTTTCTCTGAAGTTCAGGGTGCTGGCTTTTCCTCCCTGAACTAAGTGAATGATATATATAGATAGATAGATAGATAGATAGATAGATAGATAGATAGATAGATAGATATAGATATAGATATATATGTTTAATTAAAGTAAGACTGTTAATCCCTTAAAGTTGCTTTCCTTAGAAAAGCAGATCAAAGAATCTGTGCTAGCAGCCCTCCTATGTGCTGGTGTTGTTGGTCTTACACAGTCACAGTAGCTGCAAGTAATATTGTTGTTACAAGTACCAAGAGAATATTGTACACTGTAATAGCAACATTATGCTATGACCAACTTTGATAGACTTAGCTCTTCTCAGCAATGCAACAATCTAAGACAAGTCCAAAAGACTCATGATAGAAAATGCTATCCACATCCAGAGAAAGAATTATGGAATCTGAATGCAGATTGAAGCATACCATTCTTTTTTTTTCTTTCTTTTTTGTGGTTTTTCCCTTTTGTTTTGATTCTTCTTTCACAACACGACTAATGTGTAAATATGTTTAACATGATTGTTCATGCATAGCCTATATCAGATTGCATGATGTCTTGGAGAGGGAAGAGGGGAGGGAAGGGAAAAAAATTTCAAACTCAGAATCTTATAAAAGTGAATGCTGAAAATTAAAAATAAATGAATTTTTAAAAAAGAAAAAAAATCTCTTTGTTTTCTATGTGATGAGCAGTGTCCAGACAAGGACTTGAAATGAATCACAAGGAAAATGCACTCAGCCATGAGGATTATAGCAAAAGTCCCTCTGTCAAGGAATATTCAAAAGCATTGAAGTCATTGCTTGATTCCACTAGACTGGATAGGAATCTTCTTGAAGGCTTGAAGGTTTTCCAATATCTTCTAAAAGTCTGCATTGTAACATGGAGGGAAAGATTCATCTGGCCCAATACTGCATTGTGCTCATTGTAAATGAAAGGAAGTGTTGTAGCTTGCTTTCCACCATAGATAGGCTAATGATTGACAAGGATAAATTTTCCCTGCAAATGGCAACCATTCCACAGAGAGGCAGAGAATCTGCTGTGATTCAGAGCATTTATCTGACTTCATATGTACTCCCTGTTATCATCAATACTTCAAGACCATTAAGGCCCAATTAGGGTTTCCTTGCCCAGAAACAGTTCTTTTCATTCAATAATTGTACACAAAGAAATCTTTTCTGCCTATTAATGGAAAGAGAACTGTCTTATTTGGACCAAAAGTACTGATCAGTGCAATGACCAATGATGATTCAAGAAGCATACAATCCACCTCCTGATAAAGAGGTGATAGATTCCTTATGAAGAATGAGACCTACAGTTTGAACATGGCCAATTCAAAAGTTTGTTCTGCTTAAATGTGTGTGTGTGTGTGTGTATAAACACACACACACACACACACACACACACACACATATATATATATATATATATATATATATGCATACACACACATATATTTGTGTTACAAGGGTTTGGTTTTTCAATGGGGGGAAGGAGTTGGAAGTGAGAGAAAATAAATGCTTGCTAACTGAAAAAATAATTTTATTGAAAAAGTAGTTTTAAAAAATTCTAGCCAGAGCAATCAAGCAAGAGAACAAAACTGGAAGTATGAACAACAGCAATCAGGAGATAAAATTATCTTGATTTTCATGTTTTACTTAGAAAACCCCAGTGAATCAGTGAAGAAATTTAATGAGAAGATTAAGGGCTTCAATAAAGTAGCAGCATATAGAAGAAAATCACAAGAATCATTTTTTGACAATTTTTTTATTTTATTTTACCAGAACACAAATACAAAATTGAAAAAAGAAACAAAAAGAAAAAAAAGCATACCATGTGCATTGCAGAACATAGGAGAGGATTCAAAATATGTAACAATAAATTTTCATTTCAAGAAAGCCTGTATGATAAATAATACAACTTGTGTTGAGAATTGTCCATCTTTTCTTTGCTTCTTTGTGTTTTCTTTTGTTCTCTGCTGTGCACTTTTTAACTTTGTTCTTTTTTTCCCCTCCCCACTCCCCCCAGAAGGCTACAATATAATTTAGATATTTCTTGATATATACATACACAAACAGATATATACATACAATTATACATATATACATGTGTATATAGACATATACTTTCCCAAACATACTCTACTCCTGCTTTTTTTATATTTGTACATATCTTTTGTTTCCTATCCCTCCTGCCTCCTCTATTTACTTCTACCCACTACATTGCTTTCCTATTACTTGCCTACCTCCCCTCCTCCACCAACCACCCTGCCCTCCTATTGCTTGCCTTCCCACCTCTAAGGATCCCTCCCCTATCCTCCCATTCCTATCCTCCACCAACTACCCTGCCCTCCTAATACTTGTCATCCCCCCTCCAAGGCTCCCTTCCTTATTCTCCCATTCCCATTGATTTGAACTCCCTTTACCTATTCCCTCATTCTCCCTTCTAAAAATCTCTCCCTTGTCCTAATCCCTCCCTTGTCCTCTCCCCCCTCCCTACACCCCTACCATTTTATTTCTTCTAAATTTAGAATACTTTTATACTCTTCTAAATGTATATGTATTGTTCCCTCTTAAACCCATTCCTGATGAAAGTAGGTTACCAGAACTACCAGCCCTCCTCCCCCATCTAAATCCTCTGTATCCTTTCTTCTTCTTGCACCTCTTTTGTATAAAATAGTTACCATTTTTTAGCTGTTTCTAAATGGTTTTACTTTTTAAATTCATATCGTAGTCAGGTTTATCCCCCTTTTTCTTATGAGCTTGACAATTATTAATAAGAATGTTAGACATAAATTTTACATTTTATGTTATATAAAAGGTAAGCAGTCTGATCTTATGAATCCCTTATAATCAATCTTTGGTATGTACTTTATGTTTCTCTTAGTTCTTTTATGTCAAATCTTCTATTAAGTTGGGGATTCTTTTTAACAAAGTCTTGAAAGTCTGAGGGTTTGTCAAATGTCCATTTCTTTTTCATTCAAAATAATACTGAAATTTGAAGGGTATATTTTCAGCCAGGTTTTTTGCTTTTCGAGATATTGCGTTCCGAGACCTGCAGTTCTTTAATGTCTCTGCTGCTAGGTCGTGTGTAATTCTAATTGTGGCACCATCATATTTAAATTGTTTTAATCTTGATGCTTTTATTATTTTATCCTTGAGTTGGGGATTTCGGAATTTGACTATGATATTCCTATGAGTTTTCCTCCTAGGATCTCTTTCAAGTGGTGTTTGATGGATTTTCTCTATTTCTACTTCCCTACCTTGTTCTAATGCTTGGGGACAATTTTCTTTAATTATTTTTGTATTATTGTATCAAGATTCTTTTTTTTGATCACAACTTTCAGTTACTCCGTTTATTTTTATATTTTCTCTTCTAGATCTATTCTCCAAATCTGTTGTTTTTCTTATAAGATGCTTCCTTTTCTATTTTTTCATTATTCGTGTTTTGTTTAATTATTTCTTAATCTCTTATAATTTCAGTGGCTTCACTTTGCCCAATTCTAATTTTCAAGATGCCATTTTCCTCCCTGAAATTCTGGATCTCTTTTTGTAATTGGATGACCTGCCCTTCATAACTTTCTTGTTTTTCTTGGATTATTATTATTTTTAGTTTTTCCTCCATCTTTGACATTTGATTTTTGAAATCTTTTTCGAGATCTTCTATAAATTCTTTTTGGGCAAGTGACCATTTGACATTGCTCTTTGGGGGTTTCTTTACTTCAATATCCTCCTCTGAAGAGGAACCCTGGTCATCTTCTCCTTTGCCTGTGCTTGCGGGCGCCCGCGCTAATGACTTGATTTTTGTAATACCTCTAGCCCTGGGGTATGGAAAATGGTGCCTCTTGCCCCAAATCTTCAGTTCTCTCCTCTAGCTTGGAACCAAAGCCAAACGTCCAACCTCCTGTAAGTGCCCACAATCAAGGGCTTTCTGCCCCACAGCTTATGCATTCACTGGGCTTGTGCTGGTTCCTTCTCACCCCCACTGCTCTTTGGAGCCCAGCTGGGCCTGGCGTTCCTCATCAGCAGAGGTTCCCTCAGTCTTCCTGGGCTCAAACGCATGACTCCCACCACTATCCCAGGGTGAAAAGTTCCAGTGGCTGGGGCCGAAGCAGCCTCTCAAACCAACTACCCCTGGAGCTTGCCCTTGTTGTTGAAAGGAAACCTACCCTGGAGGTGTTTACTCCTTGCAGAGACCAATACTGGTCCTGGAGTTTTTCTTCAGATCTTCTCAAACTGTCTGAGGAAGATCCCGGTTGTGCCCCTAATTTTCTTTGTCTCCACCCTCACTTTGCTCACCCTAAGATGCTATTTTAACTCTTATGGGGGAAAATCTTGAGAGCTTGGAATTTTCTGACCTACTCCGCCATCTTCCCAGAATCCTCTCTGAATCGTTATTTTTATGCAGGAGTAACAAAAACCTAGAGGAAATGCTAAGAGAAATATCATTCAAAATAACTACGAAATGCATAAGATATCTGAGAGTTAACTTATCAAAAAGGAGACAGCCTGGCAAAGTAGATAGAACTCTAGTCTTGTGGTTCAGAGGTAACTTCTCAATGGCCCAAGCAAGTAGGATAATCAATTATGGAGTTACCAATCCCCAACAGGACAGGAAATTTCTACCAGAGGAGTTCCCTGTACTGCTGAAATCATAGGTCTGGACAAAAAATAAAATAAGATAAAATAAAATGTTAAAAGCCCTTACCGGGACACATGATAAATGGAAGAATGATAACATTCACTGAGTGCTTACTATATGTTAGGAACTAGGGATTTATATAAACTACAAAACATTCTTTCTAGAATAAAGATTTACATAACTGGAGAGACATTCAATGCTCATGACTGAGCCTTGCCCATATAATTAAAACGTTGATACTAACTAAATTAACACATATTAATAAATTTATATATTTACTACCTAAATTAATTTATAGATTTAGTGCCATACCAAACTACCAAAGGATTGCTTTGCAAAACTGGACAAAACAAAATACATTTTGAGGAACAAAAAAATCTTTAATTCCAAGTGGAGTAATTTTTAGAAGTAGGAACAAAAGGAGCATGGATGGCACAACCAAATCTCAAATTATATTTTAAAGCAGTAATCATCAAAAAGCTGTGGTCCTGGTTAAAAACATAAACCAGAAAAGTATACCGATGGAACAGACTAGATAAGATCCAGAAGCAATTAAAAGAAAAGCCCAGTTTTTGATAAACACAAGAACATAAATTACCCGGGGAAGGACTCCTTGCTTGACAATTGTTGAGAAATCTGGAAGGCAATTTGACAGATTAGCACTGATGCCACATATCCCAATAATCTCTGAACAGATACGTAACCTAAACATAAAAAAGATACATCATTTTATTTTTTTTAATTTTTTTAATTTTTTTATTTTTAGTTTACAACACTCGGTTCTACATAATTTTGAGTTCCAGATTTTCTTCCCCCCTCCCCCCCCTTCCCCAAGACAGCCATGGAATCTGATATATCTTCTACATATAACTTCACATTGAACTTATTTACACACTAGTCAAGTTGTGAAGAAGAATTATGACCAATGGAATGAATCATGAGAAAGAGGAAACAACCAAAAAAAAAAAAAACCACAAACACAAAAGAGAAAAAAAAAAAAAACAAAGGGAAAAAAAGGAGAGCATAAAGTGTGCCTCATTCTGCATTCATATTTCATAGTTCTTTCTCAGGATATAAATAGCATTGTCCCTTGTGAGTCCTTTGGAGTTGTCTTTGCACCTTGTGTTGCTGAGAATAGCAAAGTCTATCCGGGTTAGTCATCACAGAACCCATGTATCTGTGGTTGTGTATAATGTTCTCCTGGTTCTGCTCTGCTCACTCAGCATTATATCGTGTAGTTTTTCCAGGTTGTTATGAAGTCTGAAGATACATCATTCTAAAAAATTAAGGAAGATGAAGGAAATACCTTTCACCGCTATAATCAGAGAAAGAATCCTTAACCACACAAGGGATAGGGAAGATCAGTGAAGCCGAAATAGACAATTTCAATTACATAAATTAAAATATCTTGCACAAAGGAAGTCAATGAAGACTGAATAAGAAGAGAAACCATTAGATAGAGGAATAAAATCTTCGCACCAAACATGTCAAAGTCTGATATAAAAGGTACATAGGAAACTGACATAAATATTTAAGACCAAAAGTCATTCCTCAAAAAATGACTGGTAATAAAACATAGGTACAGGTAATGAAATATACCTCTTTTCTCTCAGTAGAAATGCAGGAGAGTAAGGACTACAAGGAGTAAAATGTTGCAGAAAAAGTCAGAAGCTCAACATATCAGTTGCTTATATTTAACTTTTGCCTTTCTTTGTCACAAAGGAGTCAAGTGTTAGGCTAAGGTATGGAAAATTTTTTATATCAGAAATGACCGATGTAAAAATAAAAGGCATCAAATAGAACCTACTTTAAAAAAAAAACAGAGATGGAGAAAAATAATTACCTAAGAAATACCAAAAGAATCAAAAGCCCCCATCACTATTTTGATATAATGAAGCTGACAGACTTTTGAGAAAGGTATCTTGGATTTGGAAATAATTTTAATTTTGTCTTTGAAACCCTTTGTCCATCGTAAAAATTTCTTGCTTCAGGTCATTTAAGAATCTTCTTAGGGCTGTAATCACATGTTCTTTCAGTGATTTACATGAGACAGTATCTTCCTAGATTTCCTTCTTTCATTTCTGTTCAAAAACCATTTGAAAATGATTATAGTCCAAATCATTTCACCAAGTTTGTTTGTTTTTTGTTTTTTTTTTGGGAAGGGAATTGGGGTTAAGTGCCTTGCCCAGGTCACACAGCCAGTGTCAAGTGTCTGAGGCCAGAGTTGAACTCAGGTCCTCCTGACTCCAAGGCCAGTGCTCTATTCATTGTGCCATCTAGCTACCCCTATTTCACCAAGTTTTTAAAAAGACAATATTTACTTTAAAGCATTTTTAACTGCAGAAGAGGAACTTGTAAGTGAAGAAGGTAGGCAACATATATGCCTATTTGTTTATATTAAGCCAACAACACTGCCCTTATGTTAGCACCCTCAACTCATTCCAGGTAAGCTGAGTACTCTGGGACTCAACTATGATTTTCAATATGCCCAAAAATGAACTGGCTCTCTTCAAATGTAAACTTTCTGACAGCCACCAAAAAACAAACATGGTGGCTCAATTCAGATGACAGCCTCCAAGCATAAAGTTGTCAATGACCACTTAATTGCCAACCCTGATGGCCTTTTTCAGTCCTTATCCTTCTTGACCTCTCTGCTGCACTGGACACTGCTGACCACTTTTTTCTCCTGGATACTTCTTTGCTGTATTTTTCTGTTTTCTTCCTATCTATCCTTTCCTCAGTTTCCTTAGTTGGTTCATCATCTATATTACACCCCATAACTGTGGGTGGTCTCTAAGACTTTGTCCTGGGCCCTTTTCTCTCTACATTCTCTGATGACTTCATCAGTTTGACTCCTATACTTATCTAATCAGCCCTAGTTTCTCCCCTGAGCTTCAGGCCCCCATCTCCAACTGCTTATTGGCCATGTGACATTGGGATGTCCTAAAGATATCTCAAAATGCCCAAAACAGAAATCATTATCTTTCCCCACAACCCTATGCCTCTTCCAAATTTTCACATTTCTGCTGAAGCCACCATCATTTTTTTCAGTCTCACAGGTTGATGAATTCAACTCTCTTGGTCTTACCTCACATATCCGATCAGTTGCCACATCTCACCATTTCTACTTCTACTTCTATCTCATAATCTGACTTTTTTTTTTTCTCTTTAACACTATCACCTTAGTTCTGGCCCTCATAACCTCTTAAGACTTTGGCAACCTTCAAACTGGTCTTGCCTCAAGTCTCTCCACACTCCAGTCCATCTTCACAAAGCTGCTAAAAAATAATTTTCCTTAGGTACACATCTGACCATGTCACTCTCTTATTCCATTTATTCCAGTGGCTCCGTGATGGCCTCTGGGATAAAATATAAATTCTTCTGCTTGACTTGTAAAGCACTTCACAACCAAACTCCAACTTGTCTTTTCGGTTTCATTGTACTATTACTTTCTCATATTCTAATGGTCCACCCAAATTGTACTCTTTTCTGTTTGACACACACAGGACTCCATTGCCTGTCTGTGCCTTTCCACTGGCCATTTCCCATGCCTAAAATTAATTCACTTTTCACCCCTGCATCATAGAATGTTTTCCTTTAAGACATAGTCTAAGCACCGCCTTCTACATGAAAACTTTCTTTCCCTCAATAACTTAATCACCTTGACTTCATTAGTTTTCTCTTTATATACTTACATATGTATTTGTTGTCTCCCCTGTTAGAATATTTTATTGCATGTATTTTTAACTTTAGTGCCTAGATGGAGTGGGCTCTTAAACACTTGCTGATTGATAAATCCAAATAAGAAAAACTATTTTTGGCATGATGAATTGGAAAGAATACAGGATTTGTAATAAGATAAACTGGGCCTGGATCCCAGTTCTGCCACTTATGACATATATCATGACTTCTGTGGTCCTCAGCTTTCTTATCTGTTGTTGCAGTGAGATATATAATTTTCATATTAATTGATATGAGATGTGTAATGATTATACTAATTATTTATTGCTGGAGCTTCCCGAGGGGACTCTGACTTGGAAGCCAAGACTGCAGCTGACATGCTGGACCCACAGTGATCAATCAGATCCCCTGACATGTTAACAATCCCCAAGCTAGTAACCGCCAAGTGAACCAAACCAGGTGCCTCATTCCTGCTTCTGGCCACACTAACCCAGGTTCTGTGCCCTGTGGAACAAAGCTCAGTGGCCCTAACAATGTGGAGACCATTCACGCAAGTCCCAAGGATGCCTGTGTTGTGGTCCAGCCATTTGTGGTTTTCACTTAAAAAACCCTCTCCCTGCCCTAAGCAGGTGAGACCCCCTTCTTATGAAGGACTTTGCTTGTAAGCTATTTCCCTCACTTTGAAATAAAACTTCTGTTTGATTCCTGACTCTCCTGTCTCTGGCCTGCTGTTCAGTTCTAGATATCTACAGGTTAGAGGCTGGTTTGGTCTGGCTGACATTGTGAAATGATAAGCTTAGCCTCCATGATCTCTAAGGTCTTTCTCAGACTCCTTGCTCCAAAAAAGAATCTGTATCTAATTTAAAGTTTCTTTACAATAGCAGTGTCAAATTCAAATAGAAACAGGGGTATAAAACCCTACATTAGGATTCCTGAGGTCCATATATAATGACTTAGAAAACCTCATATTAACATTATCTATGTTCTACTGTATTTTATTTCATTACTTTCCAGTTACATATTAATCTGGTTCAGGCCACGTTGGGCACCAGGCAGTGTTGCAGGTTGCAATGGGGTATTTGACACTTCTGGTTTACAAGATAATTGATTTGGACTAATGACATAGTGAACTCTAGATAAGATTTTTGTAGACAAGAGTGAAAGAACTAAAAGCAAACATGACTGATTTAAAGACTGTCTAGAAATTTTAACTGTTACTATATTAACATATGAAAAAAGTTTATGGAATGCATAGGATGTAATCAGTTACATATGTGAAACTGGGAATCTAAAGAAATCCTTTTCTTTGGGTAGATTCCCATTCCAGTTTGGTTATTTTCAAATCCAATAGCAACACCAATAATCCCAAACAGCAAATAGTTTATACGATAAATGAGGCATGTAAGAATGTTAAATAATAAGATTGATCTTAAAACAAAAACCCATCTCTCTTAAAGGATCGATCTGTTATGCTTTGATCCTTCAGGCTTGCTTCCTATAATAGCCACACGACTCTTTGACAATATTTTTTATTTTATTTATTTATTATTTATTTATTATTTTATATTGCACATTCAAATGATTTTTGTTCTTTTTAAGTAGTCGCCATATTTATTCTAATGTCTGTCATGCCTCAAAAGTATCTCTGGAACTCCTCAGTCTATGACGTATAAAGCATAATCTCTTGAATATCCCTAATGGTGTTCAGTCTTGGTAAAATAATTCTGGGTCAACCACTTTCCTTTTGTGACTCAACTGCTTCTGAAAAATGGTTTCAGAAATGGTAGCATCATTGGGTAATGTGAAAAGATAACCTGTGACTTTGTCAGTGTGGAAACTTCATCCACTGAAATAGATTGGGAATCATTTGTGACTTAAGGTTCTTAAGGAATTTCTGGGACACCAAGAGGTTAACTGACTTGCCTATGGTCACACAGCTAGTATTGATGGGGTGCTTGGGTACTTGTGCTTGGACCCTAATTCTAATAGCCTCTGCTTGGGTGCCTATGCCTGAACCCCAATTCCAAAACCACATCCATTTCTAAAATCACATCTCTCCCTAACCTCAAAATACTGTCTCTCTAGCTCAAGGGCAGCATGCCCCAACAACACACTTATCTCTACTCCTTTCACAGTAGGCAGCTGTGCTGACTCCCTGTGTACTGATAATTGGCTATGCATTGCGTCATGACCATATTCACTACTTACTGACCTTACTGATATATATCCTAGATATAGTCAAATGTATACTCTCTTACATTTATTTTGTCTAACAAGACACTTGATCAAAGCCACCTAGATATACCCAGTCAGCCCAGACCCCTAGTTAACTTAGTGACAATTCACAGTCAAACCCGGCCTTGGGCTATTTCCCAGTGAACTCTGGGTAACATGCCTAGGCTATAGATACGAAAAGCGCATGTTCCTTTAAGAACTGACCACCCCTTAACCACTCCTTAATCCCACCCCAAAACACCTAATTGACAGGGTTCACCCCTAAATCTCTTATAAAAGCTCTCCCTGCACCACTCTAAGATTGCAGGTTCCCTAAGAACTCTTGCCTGTTGGAGAGCGTAATAAATCTTTGCCACCTTGACTTAAAGACTGCTTGAGATTGGCAATTCATTCTGGATGGCACCGACCCTCTCCAGTACTCCAGTCCCTGAGGGGCACTGCCCCTCAAACAGGTACTCTAGTCCTGGGAACTTTAGTTTTGGGATTTCTGACTCCCTGGTTTTTCCCCCCTCAACAGTATGTGCTGCTGAATGGAGCCAGAGAAAGTCCTACAGCTATGCTGACTGGATCCACTACAAATAGGAGACAAGATGGGAAAGAGGAGAATGGGGAGGAGAGGGTAAAGCAGAAAGGATGAAAGGGGTGAAAGGGGAAAAGGAGAGAAAGAAAAAGGAATGGGGGGGAGAAGGGGAGAAAAGAAGGGAGAAATGGGAGGGAGAGGAGTAAAAGAAAGGTTAAAAGGAGTGAAAGAAGGGGTGAAGCACGTGGGAGCCCAGCTACCCCGCTCACCCCACCCCATCCCCGCCTGGGTCTAACAGGCACCACGGCTTTAGGCGTGTGTCCCTCCGGGCCAAAAGGTCAGGCCCGGCTTGTTGGTACGTAGGCTGAGGAGTGAGGCTCAGAGAGCCAGGGGATCCGCCGCCGCCGCCTCCTTCAACTTCACGGACAGGAGTGTGCTCGCCTCCTGGGTGGGATCCCACAGCCGCCAGACGCACCTTGGTCCCACCGCTGTGGTCAAGGCTGCTCTGTGCCTGTATCATGTCCCACTAGGACCCTTTCCCATACCTCCTTCTCCTACCCCCTTCTCTAATCCCCTTCCACTGCACTCGAGGGAGGCCCCATCACGTGATCAGCAAAGGGGGCGGGGCGGAGGAGAAAGAAGTGAGAAGGGGCTTGGGATACTGGATGGAGCAGAACCAAGGCAACAGGAAAAGGTCGGTTCCTTGCCCTGGTCTCTCTCCTCTTATATGATTGGCCGGGGAAATTGCCCTATGGCTGCTGGGAAACCTCTTAAGTCTCTGAGGGCCACAGAAGCCCCAAGGGGGTGATGGGAGTTGTAGTGTACACTGTAGACGGAGGTGATAACTTCTCTTCAGTTTCTCAAACTGCGCTAGATGCAGAACGGAGTCTGCTGGGAAACGTAGTTCAGAAAGCCAGGATTCCCTTGAGGTTGTTCCTCTTTTCGTTCCAAAGTGGAAAACCAACAACAATTTCCCTCTTGAGTCTTTGCCACAAATGACTTTCCAAGTTGGGAAGAAGAGAGTAGAAGATGTATGAAGCTGATAAAAAGAAGAAAAGGTGTCACTCCTAATACCATGATTCTATAGGTTACGCACCCGGCTGCCACGTTAGGGTTCTTTATGGTTAGACGTAGCAGGGTGGACTCTTGAGTTAGAGGGTAGCAATGCATCATCCCAATGTCCCCTTTAATTTTGTTTACGTTGTGAACAAATGCTCATTCTAGGGGACAACCAGACTACCGATGTTAAGTGAACTCGAGTGGTTTAAGGTGGCAATCAAATCAAACATACTAGAAATTAACTTGACGCGCTGAGTGATAGGCATATGCGTACCTTTACGCAGCCAAGTTGTTATGTATTCTTCTTATCTGTCCCAGTTGCTTTACATTTCATTACCATAGAATGGTCTGAACTGGAAGGGGTCTTAGGCCAACTGAGGAGCAGAATGAGGAAGCACTTTGCTTAAAGTCATATTGCTAGCAAGTTATTGGTGTAGTTATGTCTTCAGCCCTCCCCCCTGCGCCAGGACATAGTTCTTTGCACTACACCACACTAAAATCCCAAGGTGATAATATGACTGTTAATAATAGGGCATGGCAGCCAGATTTGAAATCAGGAAGACCTGGATTCAAGCCCTACCTGGCACATACTAGCCGTGTAATCCCGGGGGGGAAGCACTTTAACTTCTCCACGGTTTTTTTTTTTTTTTGAGGTGGGAGAAGGGTGAAGGAAGAAGAGTAGTGAAGATGGGAAGAAAGCGGGTGGGGAGTAATATCATCCCTTCCACTTCTACACCAAGCCTGGATATACAAATACTCTCAACAGTCAGGTCTGTCGATACTCCAGACATGAAGCCGTGGAAAGAGATGGAACTAAGGTCAGTGGAGTAGGACAGATGCCGAGTAAAAAGTCTCTTAATTTTAGTCCGTTTCTTCTGGAGTGAGACCAAACCGGTGGGTAGTCACAAATGGCATTTATGAAAAGGGTAATAATCCCCTTTCTTGGATGCCCTTAGGAGTTTTACAAAATCAACAGCAATGGGACAGAGCTAGCAAGTATAGGGCAACATACGGATCCAACCATCAACAAACATCAAGTGCCTACTACTCATCAGGTCCTGTGCTAAGCACCAGAGATGTCAAGACAGTCCTGGGACCTTAAGTAGTTACATTCTAATTGGAGAGACAACATGATCTTAGAATCTTACAGGTATATCAAAGACATAGACAAATCAAATACAGTGTAATCTTGGACGTGAAGCCAGCTAAGGGGACCAGGTAAGGTTTCCTGTACTACACAATGCTTGAACCGAAATTTGTAGGAAACCAGGGATTCCAGGAGTCTGAGGTAAAGAGGGAATGCATTCCAGGCACCGTGGACAGTTAATGGAAAAAGCGTGGAGATGAGATATGAAGCATCCAGACTAGATGTCACAACTAGGAGTGCCAGTAAATATGAATGAGATCACGCAGTTTCTGTGAATCCCAGAGAATAATGCCAGGCCAGTGTCCAGCCAAATCAGAGGAAAAAAGGCGAAATGTGAAGTCTGAGTAGTCAGAAGTCTGCGGTTATTGTTAGAAGTCTAGACTGGTTAAAAGAGCACAGGCTGCTAGGAAATCCAAGCATAGAAATAAGGCAGGGGGACAGCTAGATGGCTAGAGCACAGCATGTGGAGTCAGGAGGACCTGAGTTCAAATCCAGCCTCAGACACTTGACACTAGCTGTGTGACCCTGGGCAAGTCACCTAACCCCAATTGTCTGGCCAAAAAAAGAAAGAAAGGCAAGGACTAGAGACGTAGACCTGACTATAGAGCACTGGGGGAAGTGTAATCTAAGTGGCCAGGCAAGACCCAGGAAAATCACCAAAGTAACACCCTGGAATATAACTACTGAGCCTACAACTGGGACTGGTTACCCTCTGCCCTGTCGGTAAGGGAACCTTAAAGAATGAGGCTGGTAGAGGGCAAAGTCCTTAGCCGCTCAGTTGAAACAGCTGTTGTGCTACTGTTACTGAAGGATGAAAAAGGCTCTTTTTTCTTCAATTCCTAGAAGGTATGTTGTAGCATCCTCTTAGATTCCAAGTGGAGAATCAAGTTATGTAAATACAGTTCCTATTTTGGGGATACTGAATAAAACTTAGACAGTACATTGAATGTAATCATGGAGATAATTTTGTTCAATGAAAGTATTTATATACTGCATACTATGTGCCAAGGCACTATGCTAAGTGCTTTACAAATATTCATTTAATCCTCCCAACGTATAGTTGAAGAAACTGAACTGAAGGTAAGTGACTTGTCCAGGATCACACAATTTGGGGGTCAAATTTGAACTCAGGTCTTCCTGACTCCAGACCCTACACTTTGTCCACTGCACTGCCTTACTCTCCTTCACACATTCTGCTGTAGCACCTGGGACCCCAAGAACAAGCTTCCCATGTTCAAGGTACTCTGTGGGTCCAAATCCATTGAAAACCATTGCTCACAAGCACTCATGATGCATTTACTTCTTCTCAAGTCAGCCAGAAGACACAATTAGTTCATAGTAAATTTATTTAATGAAATAGCATAGTAGAAAAATTTTCAAGACAACATTTCTCCTACAAATCTATGGCACATTCTTCCCAAAATACCTATCACAGAATCACAACACCTGACAATGCTTGCTAGGAATAAGTGGAAACCAGCAAGGAAGAACCTGACTATGCCTGGGAATTTATCTTACATAGAGGGAGACAATCTCAGGGATATATCACACATAAATTTATCTAGATTTCCCTGGTGGCATCTCTGAAGCCAAGACAGTGAAAAAGAGTGAGAGAATCCCCCAAATTTTACTGGGTCTTTCATGTTATGGGAGTTTCTGACACAAAGGTTTTACTGTAAGATAATGAAAGATGGAAGGTCAACCACATGTGATGAGATTTCCTTGTTCTGGTATTTTTTTAAACATTGAGTTAGCTGGTTACCAAAACTACATGGGATTATTGACTTAAGTGATCTTTTGGGCATTAGTAAATCCCATGATACATTTCAGAGTGAAATGCTGTTGTCACAAGGGTTTTAGGGATTTAACAGTGTAAAATAATTTTCAGCAATTTTCTTTTTTTTTCTTCATTTGTTGTGAAGTCATTTTTTGTATTTGATACTGGTCATTTGATTTTCCCTTTTTAAAAAAATTTAAAATTAGTTGATGGTTTAATTATTTGATTGTTTTTAAATGACTTTGTATTTCACTTATTTCTTTTAATTTTGTTAACTTCTTTGTCAGAATTTCTCTTTTTTTCAGGATTTCTCTTTTGATGTTCAATTAGTTTTTAATTAGCTTTCTAGAGTTTTTTTTTTAAATTGCATGCTAAATTCATCCTTCTGTTCTTACATGTCAATGAAAGTGTTTAAATATATTATTTTTTCCTAAAGGACTATTTTGATTGCATCATAAAAATTCTACTGTTATCTTATTGTCATATCCCCATTGGAATTATCTATTTTTTCTATGAGTTGTTCTTTTATCCACTAATTCTATAAAATTAAGTTGTTTAGTCTTCAATTAATTTTTTAATTTAAGACTCCCAGGTCTTATTAGACTGCCTGAGTCCTGAAGGCAAGATCATTCTGAAGGAAGATTTAGATCATTTCCACCTATTACAATGTAAACACTTTGTTCTTATTTATTTCCTTCTAACTGCTTATCCATACTTAACTTTTCATTTTTTCTTGACTTTCACATTTTTATTTCTAAGTTTCTTATTAGTTTTTGCCTTTTTATCAGGAATACTTGGGGGTCCTTAATTTCATTAAAGATTGTTTTTTTTTTTTTCCTCTGTAGAATTATATTCAGTTTTTCTTTGTTGCAAGACTATTTCTTCTGCTTTTTATCATACTGAATCATTCCAGGCTATCTGCTCCTTTGAAATGTTGGATGCTAAATCTTTTATGATCCTGACCATGGCTCTCAGTACTTGAACTTCTGCCTGTTTGCAGCATTTTTTTTCCTCTTGACCTAGAAGCTTTAGACTTTGGATATGACAGTCCTAGGAGTTGCATCTTGGGATTTCTTTTAAGAGTCAGCTGGTAGATTCTTTTTATTTTCTACTTTGCCATTAGGTTCTATATATATGGGCAGTTTTTTTTCATGATGTCATGAAATGTATCTAGAATCTTTTTGGTCATGGCTTTTAGGTAGTCCAATGATATTTAAATGTTTCATCTTTGATTTTATTTACAGGTTAGTTTTTTAAAATAAGCTATCTTTGTTCTTCTCTTTCTCCTCTTCTTTCTCTTCCTCCCTTTTCTCCTTTTTGTTGAGTTTATTTTAAAATTTCTTGTCTCATGGAGTCATTAACTCAGAGATTTTTAGGCTTCTTTGTGTCAAGGACCCATTTGGCAATCTGATAAATCCTATAAACCCCTGTTCAGAATAGTATTTTTAAATGCACAAAATGATATTAAAATATGATTATAAAAATATTTTTAAATAAACACGTTCATGGACCCCAGGTTAAGAACCCTTACATTAATTTCTATTTCATCCATTCTGATTTTTAAGGACTGTTTTTTGCATAAGGTTTTTCACCTTTTATACTATGCTCCAAATTCTCCTTGCAAATCTTTCCTCCAAAGCCATTATTTCTTTTCTAATTTGCTCCTCTAAAGCTCCCATTTCATTTATAAAATTATTTAAGTTATTTAACTCTTGCTTCACCTATTTCAGAAATATCTGACCTGGTATTTGAGTTATGTTTTCTTCGAGAATTTGCTTGTAGATGTTTTGGAGTATTTTTCTTCTCCTGGGTTTGTGTCTCAGGTGCACTTATCTCCATAATAGCTCTTTATTGTTGGAGTCTTTTTGTTTATTCATTCTTACAATACCACTTACTGAATTGGGTATTTGAGTTAAGGCTCAGCTGGGCACATTTCTGGAGGGAGTATCTGGACTTCCTTTATTTGTATGTGCCCTTATTTGTATTCCCTGGAATCATGCTACTGTTTCCTTCCTTCCTATTTAGTGATGTATTCTTCAGGAATCTCAGGAGCAGCTTAAGCAGGGACCTGTCTGGGCTAAGTCTGATTGTTTCTCAGCTTGTCAGAACTTTTTAAACTCCTGATTCCAGTTTGGATCTGAGTGACAGCCCCAAAAATAAATATCCATCTCTGATAAGAACAACATAAAGACTATTTGCAATAATCTTATATGAGGCAACCACTGTTTGCTTCTCAAATTAAAAGATAAAATTATGCCATTAAATAATAAAAGATTCATTAATTTATATTCACTCTGTATGCTGTCTTGAACATTACTGGTCTGTGAGACTGTATTTTTATTCACTCTGTTTCCTGTCTCTCACCATTAATTGCTCAATGTTTATATCTCTGCTGTAGTGCTAATTTCCTCATAAGATGTCCATATCTGTGACTGATTTCCAATTTATATAGTACCAAGTCAATGTCCCAGAGAGCCCACTATTACTTCCAAAGCCAGATGATGCACATCATTTGATATTTTTCAATTTTGTCAGCTCTGGCTGATTGAAAAGAAGAGAATTAGTTTTCAAAAGGCACAGTAACATAAATGAGAATGGCAGTTCTTACAATCAAGAATTAGTAGGTCTGGTTGAAGTGTCTCCTTGAATATGGAACAGTCAAATTCAGACAAACCTTGATAGCTTCTGGCACTTTGTTGTCCTTTATTAATCTATTTAGGATGAGACTGTGCCACCAGAATCTTGTAAATAAATTCATGCCATAGGCCAGAGGTTGACAAACCACAGCCTGTGGGCCAAATCCTGCCAGGCCTAGGAGTTAAGAATAGTTTTTACATTTTCAAATTCAATAAAAAATACTTTAAAATGTAAAAACCATTCTTAGCTCACAAAACTAGGCTGCAGGCTAGATTTAACGTTGCCTTAGGTTACAAAGGTAACCAAATAAGAAAGTATATTTCCACTCATTCATTCAACTTGATAAATGTCCATCAATATAAGAAAAATAAAATTAAACACAATTCTATTGATGATGAATAGTTAGATGGTCCAGTACAGGGGTAGGGAACCTGCGGCCTCAAGGCCACATGTGGCCTTTTAGGTCCTTGGGTATGGCCTTTTGACTGAGTCCAAGTTTTACAGAACAAATCCTTTCATTAAAGAGATTTGTTCTGTGAAGTTTGGATTCAGTCAAAAGGCCACACTTGAGGACCCAGAAGGCCACATGTGGCCTTGAGGCTGCAGGTTCCCCACCCCTGTTCATAGATAGAATCCTGAGCTTACAGTAAGGAAAATGTAAATTAAAATCCTGCCTCAGCCATTTAGTGTGTAACCTAAACAAGTTACTTAACCTCTTTCAGCCTCAGTTTCTTCATTTGTAAAATAAAGGAGTTGGATTCAATACTCTCAGTCTATGCTTCTATGACCCTAATACAAGTGTGCTATCATTCTGCTCTATCCAACACCCCCTCTTTACCCAACTAACCTGTAAATAAAATCAAAGGGTCCCAAGTATCTCCCCCAGGTTCTGGCACTTCATGGGTCAGAATCCTCTTCAAACTATTGTTCACACCAACGTAGTTAATTTTTTTCCCACTCAAACATTTATTAAGTGTTTTAAGAGAATATACACAGTATAAATCAAGGATATTGAGAAAATGGTGTACAATTTCAAATTCTCTCTAATATTATTTCATACATTAATTCCATACACATTTTAATAGCACCATTTTAATAGCATGGCTTAAGAATCACAATATAGTCATTTGCTCACATGACTCAGGATAGCCATGTTAGTGGCAGCAAAGCAGAAACCAGGTCAAGATTAGTTTTCTTCTAGAACCTACTTCTGCCAGCAATGATAACTATAAAGATTTAACTCTTCTTCACACATTAGATCTGGATGTACAAAGACAGGTGCATGTGTCCTTAAAATATATATATATATATATATATATATATGTATAACAAAAAGAACATTTTCCTACAGTTAAATAATAAATGATTGACATTTATAGATCATTCTCATTTAACTAGACTAGTGGAGAAGAGTATGTTTACAAAAAGAGATGAGGTTGTTGATTGCTTACATTTCTATAACTGTTATTTATAGCTACAAAGCACTGTAAGGTCACTATTTCATTTTATTCTCACACTATGAGGTAGCTACTGTAAGTATTATTGGTCTCATTTATAAAGGAGGAAACACAGGCCTAGAGAGCTTAAGTTCTTTTAGTAAAGTCATGCTACAAAATAAATGGAAAAACCAGGACATAAATTCAAGCACTGGAGTTGGTGAGCAAAGAGCAGTTTCAGTCTAGTTATGGGGGTAGAAATCGTTAATACCTAAAAGAACCAACCAATAGCCGTGCCAGATCTTAAACCATATTATAAGACTGTAATTATCAAAAACTATCTGGTATTGATTAAGAAATAGCAGGGTAGATGAGTGGAATAGAATAGAAATACATTTTGTAGCAGCAAATTAATATAGTAACCTTGTATTTGACAAGTCTAAAGACTTAAGTTTTTGAGATAAAAATTCATTATTTGGCAAAATTATTAGGAAAACTGGAAAGCAATTTGGCAGAAACTAGGCATAGATCAATATTTTACACCATCTCCCAAGACAAGATCAAAATGGATGCATGACCTAGATGTAAAGAGATATTACGAGAAAATTTGAAGAACATAGAATATATTACCTATCAGACTTATGGATAGGTAAACAATCTATGAATAAACAAGAGATAGAGAGCAGTGTGAGGTACAAAATGGATAATCTCAATTACACTAAATAAGTTTTTGTACAAATAAAACAAATATAGTCAAGATAACAAGGAAAGCAGAAAATTGGGGGAAAATTTATGACAGATTCTCAGATAAAAGTTTTATATCTCAAATATATAAAGAATACTGTCAAATCTATAGGAATACAAATCATTCCCCAATTGAGAAATGGTCAAAGGATATGAACAGGCAATTTTCTGATGAAGAAATCAAAATAATTTATAGTCATATGAAAAAGTGCTCTAAATCATTATTGATTAGAGAAATGCAAATTAAAACAACCTTAAGATAGCATCTTACACCTATCAGATTGGCTGAAACGATTGAAGAGAAAAGCAACAAATGCTAGAGGGAAGGTGAAAAAATTGGGACACTAGTTCACTGTTGGTAGAACTCTGAACTGATCCAACCATTTTGGAGAGCAATCTGGAATTAGCCCAAGGAGTTACTAAACTGCCTATATCCTGTGTCCCAGCAATATCACTACCAGGTCTGTTTCTCAAGATGATTAAGGAAAAAGGAAAAGAACCTATATGTTCTGAAATATTTATAGGGGATCTCTTTGTGGTGGCAAAGAACTGGAAATTGCAGGGATGCCCATCAACTGGGGAATGGCTAAATAAGTTGTGGTATATGATCGAGATGGAACACTACTGTGCTCTAAGAAATGATGAGCTGGATAATTTTAGAAAAACATGGGAAGACTTGCACAAAATAATGAAGAGCGAAATGAGCAGAACCAAGAAAAAGTCATATACAGCAACAGCAATATTACTTTAAGAACAACTTTGAGTAACTAAGTCATTTTAACTACTCTAAATACCATAATTAACTACAAAGGACATATGAAGGAAGATACCATCTGCATCCAGAGAAAAAATTGATAAATAGATGTATAGAATAATTTTACATATATGTGTATTTGTGTCTAATAGCAGCCATGGCGGGGGTGGGGGGAAGAGAGAAGGAAAGAAAAAAAGGAAAAAAAGTTATGTGATAACTATTACATATTTAAAAGGAACAGCAAGTTATACATAATAGATTTACAGCTTCATGTATAATCATCTTTTTTTTTCCATTCTACTATGTTATGGAAATGCTTGTTTTATTATTTAAGAATAAATTAATTTCACAGTATCTAGTTTGTGATTTCTATGACTATTGTTATTATGTGTATAAAGATATGTTTGTTTCTTAGAGTTTTGTAATTATGAATGCCATTCTTTCTCTGGATATGTAAATAAATTTATAATACATAATGCATGTCCATACACAATTATACATAGCTACATTAATCATGGGGACTTCCCCCCCCCATATTAGGATTATTCTTAACCACTTTATAGAACCTGAGGTAGTATTCACATGTAGACTCCTAAGAGAACATGCTTTACACACCTCTCTCCATCAGGGAACATTTGATTCTCCCAATGAGAGAAGAATTGCAATCACCTGCATGGCTAGGGCCAGGCATTAAAAGGAAGAACTCCTAAAGAACACTCATTTCCTTATTAATTGGCTATTATCCTTTATTCTTGAATAACTTTGTTTCTTGACTTCTTTTGCTTTTATTCCTGAAACCACTCAAGATGGTCATCTCCTGTTTCCCCAATTATAACTTCCTTCATATCAATACCCTGGGGACCATACCGTCCTGGATATAAATGGCACACATCTAGTCAGCTCCAGACCCTAAGCTATGTGCGACATTCCATCTGACCATTGGACAATGTCCTTGCCATCTCCCATGCCACAAATCACATACCCTTTCTTCCCTCCACCTCTTGCTCTAGAAAGAATCATCAAACCATTGCTTTTGGAGTTGATTTCCCTAAAACTCCACTCACCTTCCCTGTGGCTTCCCAAGCCAAAATACCCTTCCCTTCATTTTTCTACTAGCTACTGACTCTGTGGACTTACTTTTCTCTTCCACAGAAACCCCCTCACCTTGAAAGTTCACTCTACCCCTGGACTACTCACACTCTCCACCCCTGTAGTGGTTTCCTCTGGTTGGTTGATTCCTCCCAGAAACTCCATTTTGAGGAAAATGCCCAGTTCAGCCACTTCATTCTTTTCCAGAATGTATTCCTGACTCTCTGTACTTTCTTTACCATGTAAGTTCTTTAAGAACAGAGCCTTTTTCTGCTTGAGTTTGTATTCACAGTGTTTAGCACAATGGCTGGCACAAAGTAAATGCTTAATAAATGTTGACTTGCCTTGGTCCCCACTCTTATATGTGCTATGTCCTCCTACTAGAATATAAACTCCTTGAGGGAAAGGACTGCCTTGCTTTTGAGTTTGTATCCCTGAAATGTTTGGCACATAGTGAGTGCCTCAGACAATTACCAGCTGTGTGATCCTGAACAAATCATTTAACTCAGTTTGCCTCAGTTTTCTTCTCTATAAAATGAGCTACAGAAGAAAATGGCAAACCACTCCAGTATCTTTGCCAAGAAAATCCCACCCAAATGGTCATGAAGAGTTGGACATTACTGAACAAGTGCTTAATAAAGGCCATTCTTTCAGTTTTTCATGGGTAAGTATCCATCAGGACCAAATGATCCCATAGACTTTGCATCATAAGATCCTCCATATGTTAACCAACCTCAAATAAATTGGGAGATACTCCATTCCTCTATTCTTATCCTCCTTAACAAGTTACTATTATTGAAAGTTATGTTGACTCAGCGACCCAGTGTTCCCAGACCTGCTTGTCAATCAGTGTTGGGAGAGACTCTGTTTGGGGAAGGTGATACCAAGTCTGCAGCTTTTTGCATTACCTGTTCTTTGTCACACACCTACCTGTAAATTGTCAGGTGCCTACTACATTGGGGAGGAACTGAGATGCAAGGGCCCAACCTCCTTTGCCAAGATTTGAACTAACCAATAAAAGCTGGGCCCACTTTGAAGCTATACATGATCTCTAGTGATCAGCTTGTCAACATGTTGCTACTTCGATGAAACTCCTTTTAATTCTCTTTGTCTTGAGTTTTGCTTTTTAATCAGGGTAAAGCCCAAATGAAGAATTTTCCTCTCCATGCTTCCAGTTATCAGGGACAATACAGTATTCCTTGTAAAATGGAAATGGGGCTTCAGTGAGGGAGAAAAGTGGTAAAGGAAAAAATTAGCCTTTGTTAAGAAATTGTAAAGTAGGGGAATGTTGGCAGAGTAGGTGAGGAAGGAAAAGTTGTCAAAAGAAAAACTGAGACTCTTCATGTCGAAAAGGGAGTTAGATGCCCTGATGAGGAAGAAGTTGCTTGTCCTCCAGGAAAAGATAAAGTAGAGCCACAGAAGCTATCAAGGGAAAGAAAATACAATAAAGGTCAAAGAGAGAAGAGTATTGGTGTTTGATAATTCTCGGCTCAGAGGTAAAAAGGCAGTGGTGAGTATTGATAAATAAGACCAGCTTCTGTTACCCAAAATAATTAATATATCATAACTTGAGAATTTGCTTCTACTCAAAGAATAAATAAAAAATGCTTTTAATTGAAAAAAACTCACAATGTTTTTGAAATTCTTTTAAAATAGTTTTCATTTAATCAGTTTACATTGTGAGAAAGCATGGAATCCATATAACATTGATATATAAATCTTATGTTAATGTCAGAAGTGAAACCACTCACAGGTACTTTTTATTATGAACAAGTGACCAGTTGAGAAATTTCACAGAAGTATGAACTTTCAAGAGCTGTTACAACAAATAGGGCCAAGTATAGTATTTTAAAAAGAAGGAATAATGATGAAATGAAGGAAAGAAATAAATAACAAACACCGAAAACCCTTGATTTTGGTGACCAAATTCTGGTACCCAAATAGACTAATAAAGTCAATTTTGTGAAGACAAGAGAAAAAAGTAGTCAGTTTTTAACATTTCAGTTGCAGTACACGTGAGAAGACAGTACATCTACGTTTATGATTTTGTTCTTATCTAGGGTGGATTAATAACGAATCCTTTAAAATCCTACACTTTGGAAAGCAGACCAGATTCTGGGGCACTTGCTTTAATTAGGTTCTGTATTTCCTTGAATTTTGGATGGTCTTTGTCGGCTACCAGCTGTAACAGCACCGCCTCACTTGTAGTAACTATTATTCCAGTACGAGCAAGACGCTAAAAAAGAAACCAAATAAATAAAATCAGTATAAGAAACAAAATTGTTTCCAAAAAGCAAATGCGTATCAGGTTATAATACTTGAGTACATTTCTATATGGAGGCCAAGGCTTCTAAGCACTAAACTTAAAATTCAATGATGGGAAGAACTGACCCTATCCCTGCTCCACTCCTAAGACAGACCTGAAGTTAAACAGATGCTTGGCAGTAGACTTGCTATTATGTGGTAGATCCTTTGGGAGGAGTTGGATAGTGTAAGAAATGGTGTACAAGTGAGACATGAGCTAAATCTCTACAGCAACATAATGAAGCAAAATTAAAGAGCATGAAATAGAGAACACTCCCTGTAGACCTTGTGGCAGGCTAGGGTCAGGTCTGTACACACTAAAAAGGGCAAGAAGCAGGCTGGAGGGAGAAGCCAGGACTTTAAGTGGGAAGTTTCTCAGTTGTGGTGCAGATTTAATTTTCTAGAAGTCCCTAGCATATAGAGCAGATAGGATTGCCAGCAATTGGAAGTCAGGAAATGATGGTAGACAGTAATCCTCTCTCCCTATACAAAGACTTCTTTGTTTTATGCATAACTAAGGATTTCCCCTGGATATGTGGTATCTGGTAGTGGTGGTGGTGTTCAGTAGCTTTAGTTGCATTGGAGTCTTTGTGACGCTTGTGGGATTTTCTTGGCAAAAATATTGGAGAGGTCTGCCATTTCCTACTCCAGCTCATTTTACAGATGAGGAAAGTGAGGCAAACAGGGTCAAGTGACTTACCCAGGGTCACACAGGTAGGAAGTGTCTAAGGCCAGATTTGGGCTCAGGAATATAAGTCAGGCTGGGCCCTCTACCCACTGCTCCACCTAGCGGCCTGTGGTATTTGGTATCCTCACCTTAACTCTCAACCTAAGACATAGAAAATCACCTAGCACAGAAGGCCAAGTGCCTTTGTAGACCCCATGGTTCTCTCATACTCTGAAGGTCTGTGCCATCAGGCACTGTTTCAAGGGCCATTTCATGGGGGTGAGAAAGACAAGGGGAGGTCTTGCTGCTAAACCCAAAAGAATCAAAACTAGCAACATATATCCTTCCTCTCTATTCAGTACTTGCATCTTTAGAAGTGAGATAAAACAATTATTTTTTACACACTTGTTTGTGCTAGGCCACTTATTTGTGCCATGTGGATATCTAAGTTTAGGACAGCTTCTTGAGCTTCCTTGCAAATTAGGAGGTCAAAATAGCAGATATTATTTCTTACTTCAAGAACAAAGCAGGGTTTCAACACCCTGCCTAACACCGGCCCATAGCACCCAGTGGCAAAATGCTATGGGTGGTGATGATGGAAAAATAATAATAATAATATTGGGATAAACCAAGGTATACTTCTAAACCTGAGAATTTCAGTGCATGAAAGAAAAAAAGAGGTGGAGGAAGGGAAGCTATAGTAACAGAAAAACTTCTTAGTCCTCTAAAACTTGAGACTAATGTCTTCAGTCTTAGGGGAAACTCAAGCTGATGCTCCAAGTCTTTCAGAAGAGTTATTCGATTCCATTTTTTTCTTTTTCTTTCTTTATAAAAAAAGAATTTTTATTAATCTACTTTGTTTTTTAAACATCACTTTAGTTTCTCTTATTAATCCTCCTCCCACTCTAAGACAGTCATCTTTTTGAAAGATAAAAAAAGAAATGAGTAAAAAAAATCAACATAATTGATCATACACTGAAAAATTCTGAAAATGTGTGCAATGTACAATACTTGTAGATTTTTCAACTCTACTAAATGGGAGCATCTTCTCATATCTCTTCTTTCAAGCCATACTTGTTCTTTATAATTTTGTAACAAACACAACTGATTTTGTGTGTGTGGTTTTTCTTTCTGTTTGTAGTTTTGAAGTCAGTGGGTATGCTATTTTAAGAAGAGATTTAGTTACATCCCAGAAATTCTGTTATGTTATTCCATCTTAATTTTCTTTCATATAATTATTATTTCCAAGATTTATTCTTTGATTTGAGAGAATTCTTGATTCTGTATTATATATTTGATTTTACTCTATGATTTTATTCTGTGATCATATTTCTCTTCTCTGAGAGATTATGTGTGCTAAACTCTCCTTATCTGAAGTTAGATGCCAAAAGTTAAGCTTTCCCACAATGACTGTCAGTTAAAGAAAAACTCTGTTCTCAGTACTTTCATAAAACATTATCTCAAAATTTCCTGCAAGGTTTGTGGGGTATCCTTTAGAAAACAGGACTGTCTGACCTCATCCTATCTTTAACAATTAAGGTGGTCTTAGCCAATTCCCCAGTTGCAAGTAAATCTGCCTTTATCAGTAACCTCAAGATGCAGCTAGGACATATAAAATTCACAAAAACATTGCTTAAAGATAGAGAGGTGGCTATCATCCCCACTGGCGGAATGCCCACTTTCTTTGATGTAAACAATCATAATCTCTCGTCTCTGTAATGCTGGGCCAGTTACATGATTTTTGTTCTGTTGTTTGTTCTATGCTGATGAAAATGTATTGCACTCTCAATTCAGGGTCTTTTGGCCAGAGGCAGGACCATTCTATCTTGCTCCAATCTAATGTTTAAGGTGGTATTTTCTGCAGTGGTCTTTTGGACCTCCTTTTCCATTTGGCTAATTCTGCCTTTCAAGGCATTCTTCTCCTCATTGGCTTTTTGGAGCTCTTTTGCCATTTGAGTTAGTCTATTTTTTAAGGTGTTGTTTTCTTCAGTATTTTTTGGGGTCTCCTTTAACAAGTCATTGACTTGTTTTTCATGGTTTTCTCACATCATTCTCATTTCTCTTCCCAATTTTTCCTCTACTTCTCTAACTTGCTTTTCCAACTCCTTTTTGAGCTCTTCCATGGCCTGAGACCAGTTCACAGGACCATTCTATCTATCCTTTATTATCAGGTGGGATGCCCCTGTTAATAAATGATATCTTGCCTGGAGAAATAACTCAGTGTACCTTTCTGTTACATTTCACTCATGAAAGACCCACTCGTTATTTGGAATTTCACTGTTAAGTCTCTATTTGAGTCTGTGTCCTTTGTAATCCATCAACCAATTAAATATTTTATGGTGTTATGATAGTCTATAAAGGATGCATTTACTATTTTTTTAACTTTTTATATTTATTTGCAACATTTCTGTGACCTAATACATGGTCATTTTTTGTAAAAGTTCCATTTAATGCTCAGAAATATTTATTCTTTAGTAGTACCATCTAGAAGGTACCAGAAATCTAACTCTAGTTTCCCCAGCAATTTGTTCAGTTCTATATTTTCTCTTTTGTTTACCTTTCTGTCAGACTTATCTAAAACTTAGGGACACTGAAATCTTCTTAGTACCTATGCCTTCTTGTCATTTAGTTAATATTTCCTATATGAATACAGATGCTAAGTATTTGGAGCATATAAGCTGAATGATGATAATAACTTCTTTTCTATGATTCCTTTCAGTACAATGTAGTTTCCTTGTTAATCTCTTTTTATGTTTACGTTTTACGTTGATCCCTTTTTATAAATATTTTTGTTTTGTCTGATATCATGACTACTACTCCTGGTTTTTTTTTTTTGGATTAACTTGATGCATAGAAAATTTTTTCCAATTCCTTTTTAAATTCTGTGTCTTTAAAAAAATATGTGTTTCTTGTAGATTATGGGGTTTTGTTTTCTTAACCTGTCACTCTTTTGCATTTTATTGGACCATTTAATCTAATCATATTTAAAATGGTAAGGATTAAGTTTATATTTTTCTCAAGTTCTAATATTGGTTTTTTTTGTTCCAAAGGATATTATGTCTCTTCAGTTATTTTAGTTAGGTGGCATAGTGGAAAGAGCATTTGGGCCTGAGTACAAATATTGTCTAAGACACTAGATATATGACCCTGGGCAAGTCATGTAACCTCTGTCTTAGTTTTCTCAACTGTAAAATAGAAATACAGCACCTACTTCATGGGATCATTGAGGATCAAATGAAATATGTGCAAACCCCTTACCACAGTGCTTAGCATATAGTAGGCACTTAAATGCTTTTTTCCCTTCCTTCTTTGCTTCCTTCCTTCATTTCTTCTTTTCCCTTCTTCATCTATTTTTGGGCAACTCTATTCTGACCTGCCCATGTTCCATTACCCTCAAGTCTTCTCCCACCAATTCCTTATTTTTTGAATTTTTCTTATTTAGTTCTTTTTTTGTTTATATGTAATTCTCCCTCTCTTTGTTCCTCAGTTAAGCAGTCAAGTAAAATCCCCCTTCTCTCATCATCTTCATATCATTTTGTCTGTTAGCTTTTAAAATTTCACTTTCTGCGTCTTTGTCTGAAAAGGATTTTTTCATTCATTCTATATAACTTCCCTTTCTGTCAATTCTAGACTTTTCAAATTCACTGATTCCTTCTTTAACTTCTGTAGTCCTTATTGAATTAAAGTTTCTATAGTATCACTTTGGGGTTCCTTCTAAATACCTTCTATGTTTATTGTCTTGTAGATCTTGCACACTAGCCTCTCTTTTTTTTCTGTTTATGGCTCACTCTTAGAAAACTTAATTCATATAGGTGATAGAGAGGATACTGCTCCATAGTAGCAATCTTTCTATGTCCCTGACTGCAATTCATCATTAACATTTGCCTTCTCCATTGTAAATTTTTTCCCCATTTTTTTTGAAGTCTCCTCCATGGGACCATGTCCTTCAGCTCTTCTGGATATTAGTTGCCCCCAAGAACTCTGATACCTTTTCTCCTGAGAGAGCATAGGTAATCTCTCTAAGCACCAACTCCCTGCAGATTACATCTGTTGTAAGGTTCCAATCTCCCTTAATAAAATTCTCTTATATCCCTTCTCCTATGAGAACATTTGTAATTGGTACAATATTTCTCGCTTTCTTTCCCCCTCTTTTAAATTCTCCCTTTGTCCCACTATCCTTTCTCCTGTACGTTCTCTCCTTGAAGAGTGACTACAAGATTTTACTTCCTTTCACTTTTAGCCTTTGATGTGATTAGGGAATATTACATATTTCCCACAATCTTCCTTCACTTCCCTTATGCAACCTCCTATTCCATAATTTAGTCTACAAAAAAAAAAAAAAACCACTTTTCTTCAGTTATAGGCAGAGTATTGTGACAGTTTAGTCTTTGATGTTTCAGACCTGTTTTTCCACCTTCACTTCTAATTGACTTCTGCTTTCTCCATTGTCTCCACTGTCTTATTTAGAAAGAAATCTCTTTGTGGTATCTCTGTTGTTACTTTAGAGTTGTTTCGGGTTGCTGTGTTTGTTTATTCTTACATTTCAATTCTCAGGTGTTTAAAAAGCAACTAATACATTCAGAATTAGTTTTCTTTCTAGGAATGTTTCAAATATATCTTTTGTTTAACAGCCAACTTTTTTAAATAGTAGACTGAGATTAGTAGGGTAGGTCACCTAGAGTTGCATATAACTGGGGAAGGAAGTGCTCCTAGGATATGGATTTTACACAACATGTAGAAAATGTAGTAAGATTCCACAACTATTAACCCGTAGACTCTGAAAGCCAATTACTACTCCTCTCCCTACACCACCAGATATGTAGCAATCAATTATATTAAATATTATGAATTTGACCATGACTTTGGAGACATTCATAAACAAGACTTTCTGCAGTACAACTGCAAATGGATCAGGTCAAGCAAAATCAATTCATCACTCCGTGAGGTAGTGAGAGAATAAAGTGTGAAGACTTCACAGGGAATATATATATATATCTAAATATATATATATATATATTTATATATATATATATATATATCTAAATATATATATATATCTAAATATATATATATATATTTATATCTATATATATATATAGATATATATATATATATCTAAATAGATATATATATATATATATATATATATATATATCTAAAATGTTTTCAATATTTAGAGAAAAGGGAAATGAGACAAATTTGAGTCTGTGGGAATCTGATTATTTAGCCTTTAGGAATGTCTTTCTCCCCTGAAGTTTTTGTTCTTCTAGTTCTGGTTTAAAGATTTACAAAATAAGAATAGGGTCACTGTGACCTTTCTTTACCATGAGAGAGAAAAGAGGATTTTCTCCACCCCTTTCCCCCATTCTCCTTCTTTAGATTTATAGATGTCACCTCAGCCTAAGTTTCATGTTCCTGTAAATCATGATTTCGGGGAAATCAGATGGTATTCCTCTCTCCCCCATCACTCCGTGAGGTAGTGAGAGAATAAAGTGTGAAGACTTCACAGGGAATATATATATATATCTAAATATATATATATATATATATATATATATATATATATATATATATATTTATATCTATATATATATATATATATATATATCTAAATAGATATATATATATATATATATCTAAAATGTTTTCAATATTTAGAGAAAAGGGAAATGAGACAAATTTGAGTCTGTGGGAATCTGATTATTTAGCCTTTAGGAATGTCTTTCTCCCCTGAAGTTTTTGTTCTTCTAGTTCTGGTTTAAAGATTTACAAAATAAGAATAGGGTCACTGTGACCTTTCTTTACCATGAGAGAGAAAAGAGGATTTTCTCCACCCCTTTCCCCCATTCTCCTTCTTTAGATTTATAGATGTCACCTCAGCCTAAGTTTCATGTTCCTGTAAATCATGATTTCGGGGAAATCAGATGGTATTCCTCTCTCCCCCTCCCCTCGCCTATTTCCCCCATAAGGTAATTCTGCAGTTTCTGTACTTGTATTGGGTAAAAACTTATTTCCTTATTCCTTGCTAGATTATGAGGCCATTTGACCCTGCCAATAGGAATGGGGGTCCACCCTTTGGGGGTGGGATTTCTTAGAATTGTTTGTACAAGGGTATATAATTCCCTGCTTGCCTTCTGTACTCCACCTCCTTCTGCTAGTCCCGTCCTGGCAGACGACGGCCTTTTCTCATGAGAACTGAATAAAATTTATTTCTGTTCCCACTCTGAGATGGCTCCTTATTAAAAAATAATTTTTTTTAATTGGTGAGGGTCTTTCACCCCACACAACTCTGAAGAAGCATTTACCCCTTTATACTGACAAAGGAAGAAGGGATATGTGCTGCAATAGGCAGCTATGCTTGAATAGATGATTATGCTCCTAACATAATCTACCAGCTTACACTGATAGAAGGAACCAAAAAGTATCTTCCCCAAGATCCAGAATGAGGGTTAAGAGAAAACTAGCATTAGATAAAGTTATTTAGGACACTGGATCCATGGATTCTCTGGGGAGTAGTATTGGTAGCGGCACTAGTGGTAGTGATGGGAGTGGTGGTGATAGTGATAGTAGTAGTAAATTCTATAGTTTGCTTACAATGATTTGGCTTAGAATTCAGCCCCAAAATTAATTTTATGAATAGTGCCTCTATCTCAAATGGAGGTCTGGATCCTACATTACAAAGGATGAGTTGACTCACTCGCAGGATAGGCTCTCATTATCCTAACTGAAAGGCAGAATGTAGCAAGCTAAGGCCAAGCCTAAAGCCATTAAAAGTGGAAAAAGCAGAATGGAAGGAGAAACCAGGATTTCTTAGGGGCTGCAGTTCAGATAGAATTTTCTTTTATTTTAATTAAAAAATATTTTAAAAGTTTATTGTTTTCTATCTTTAAATAATTTTAATATATTTTGCTTTTATATCACTTAAATTTTTCCTTATTTTTAACATTTATTAACATTTTTTTTAAATTCTGAATTCTCCCCCCCCACCACATCTTTGAGAAGGCAAGAAACATGATATCAACTATATATGAAATCATGCAAAACATTTCCATATTAGCATTGTTGCAAAAAAAAAAAAAGCAAGAAAAGTAAAGAAAGTAAAAAAATCATGCTTCAGGCTGCACTCAAACTCCATCAGTTCTTTCTCTGGAGGTACATAGCATTTTTTATCACAAGTCATTAGCAACTGTCCTAGATCATTGTGTTGGTCAAATAGCTAAATCATTCGCAATTGATTATTGTATAATATGGCTGGTATTGTGTACAATGATTACCTGCTTCTGCTCACTTTGTTTTGTATCAATTCATGTAAGTCTTTTCAGGTTTTTATGAAACCATCCCCCTCCTCAATTGTTACAGCATAATAGTACTCTATCATAATCATATGCCACAACTTGTTCAGCCATTCCCCAATTGATGGGTGTCCTTTGAATTTCCAATATTTTGCCACCATAAAAAGAACTGCTATAAATATTTTTGTACATGTAGGTCCTTTTCCTCTTTTTTGATCTCTTTAAGATACAGTCCTAATAGTGGTATTGCTAGATCAAGGGGTAGACACAGTTTTATAGTCCTTTGGGCACAGTTCCAAATTGCTCTAAGAAAAAACTCCCAGGACCAGATGGATTCACAAGTGAATTCTGCCAAACATTTAAAGAACAACTAATTCTAAAATTATGTAAACTATTTCCAAAATAAGCAAAGAAGAAATCCTACCAAATTCCTTTTATGACACAGATATAATACTGATACCTAAATCAGGAAGAGCAAAAACAGAGAAGGAAAACTATAGATCAATTTCCTTGATGAATATTGATGAACAAATTTTAAATAAAATATTAGCAAGGCGATTACAGCAATATATCATAAAGATCATACACTATGAGCAGGTGGGATTTATACCAGGAAAATAGGATTGGTCTACTAATAGGAAAAATATCATCATAACTGACTGTATCAATAATAACCCCCCCCCAAAACCATATAATTATCTCAATAAATGCATTTTCTAAAACTTTTGACAGACTACACCACTCATTCCTATTAAAAACATTAGGAAGCATAGGAATAAGTGGAGCTTTGCTTAAAATGATAAGTAGTATCTACCTAAAACCAAGAGTAAGCATGATCTGTAATAAGGTTAAGCTAGAGGAGATCAAGAGTGAAACAAGGATAACCATTATTGCTACTATTATTCAATGTTGCATTAGAAATGCTAGCTATATCAGTAAGAGAAGAAAAAGAAATTGAAGGAATTAGAACAGGACAGGAACTATTTTATCACTCTCTGCAGATGATATGATGGTATACAAGGATAGCCATTATCACCACTATTATTCAATGTTGCATTAGAAATGCTAGCTATATCAGTAAGAGAAGAAAAAGAAATTGAAGGAATTAGAACAGGACAGGAACTATTTTATCACTCTCTGCAGATGATATGATGGTATACAAGGATAGCCATTATCACCACTATTATTCAATGTTGCATTAGAAATGCTAGCTATATCATAAGAGAAGAAAAAGAAATTGAAGGAATTAGAACAGGAATTATTTTATCATTCTCTGCAGATAATATGATGGTATACTAAAAAATTAGTTGAAATGATTAACAACTTAAGCAAAATTGCTAGATATAGACAAATCATCAGCATTTCTATATAGTACCCACAAAGTCCAGCAGCCAAAGATAGAAAGAGAAATTCCACTTAAAATAAGTACAGACAACATAAACTACTTTCTCTACCTGCCAAGAGAAATCCAGGAATTATATGAACACAATTATAAAACACTTTTCACACAAATAAAGTCAGATCTAAACAAGTGGAAAATATTAATTTCTCATGAGTAAGCCAAGCCAATAAAATGAAAATTCTACCTAAATTAACACACTTAATTCAGTGCCATACCAATCAAACCACCAAAAAATCATTTCATAGAGCTAGAAGAAATAATACCAAAATTCATCTAGAAGAATAAAAGGACAAGAATATTTTTTAAAATGTGAAGGTGGTTAGCCATACCAGATCTCAAACTATATTACAAAGCAGTAATCATCAAAACAATCTGGCAGTGGATAAGAAATAGACTGGCAGATCAGTGAAATAGATTAGGTACATGATATAGATTGATAAAACCAAAGATCCAAGCTTTTGAGACAAGAACTTACTATCTGACAAAAACTACTGGGAAAACTGGAAATCAGTTTGGCAGAAACTTGGTATAGACCAGCATCTCACACCCTATACCAAGATAAGATCAAAATGGGGTTATGACTTAGACATAAAGGGTATTATCATAAGGAAATTAGGGGAGCATGGAAAAATTTACCTTTCATAGCTATGGATAAGGAAAGAATTTGTGATCAAATAAGAGATAGAATTTCGGGATGCAAAATGGATAATTTTGATTACATCAACCTAAAAAGTACTTGCACAAACAAAACCAATGCAGCCTAGAATATAAGGAAAATAGGAAACTGGGGGAATTTTTTTACAAGTTTCTTTGATAAAGATCTCACTTCCCAAATATATATGGAACTGAGTCAAATTTATAAGAATACAAGTTATCCTCCAATTGGTAAATGGTCAAAGGATATGAACAGGCAGTTTTCAGATGAAGAAAGTAAAGCTATCTACAATCATCTGAAAAAATGCTCTAAATCACTATTGATTAAGAGAAATGCAAGTTAAGGTACCACTTCATACCTATCAAATTGGCTAATATGACAGAAAAGGAAAATGAACACATTGGAGATGTGGAAAATTGGGACACTAATGCATTGTTTATGGAGTTGTGAACTGATCCAACCATTCTGGAGAGCAATCTGGAACTATACCCAAAGGGCAATCAAACTGTGCATACCCTTTGATCTAGCAATACCAGTACTGGGTCTGTATCCTAAAGAGATTTTTAAAAAGGGAAAATGATTTACTTGTACAAAAATATTTATAGCAGCTCTTTATGTGGTGACAAAGAATTGGAAATTGAGGGGATACCAATCAATTGGGGAATGGCTGAACAAGTTGTGGTATATGAATATAATGGAGTACTATTATGCAATATAAGAAATGATGAGCAGGTAGATTTCAGAAAATCCTGATAAGACTCATATGAATGAAGTAAAAAAGAAATTAAGAATTAAATTGATTTCTGATGAACATTTCCTCTCCAAGGCCTGATCAGTCTGGGGAGTGTGAGCTAGCATCATTGAGTGACATCCAGTGACCAGACTGAGGACAGCAACACTTTTAGGCGATTTGGTCTGTCAGTGGCATTTAGGTATCAAACATCTGTTTAACTGGTTTAGGCAGAAGGTTGATCACTGAAGCCTCAAATTAGAATCAATAAGGAAACACCCTAGATCCGGGGTGGGGAACCTTTAGCCTCGAGGCCACACATATTTATTGTTTTACAACTAAGAAGGGAAGGTTATTTACCAGATTAGAAAGAAGCTGACTTGGAAGTAGTTATCAGGGAAATTTCGAAGTGTAAAAAAAAAAAAAAAATAGGCTGAAGCTTACATTGTAAATAGAGCTAGCACTTCAAAACTACCTACTTACTAGTAACTCCTGATTTCCAAAAAGAAGTCTGTATAAATTAGGGAACAACCAAAAAATAAATAAGTCTGATTAGGCCTTCTAATTAGATACTTGAGAGTTTTACAAATTAAAGTTAAGTACTAATCGCTTAAGAAAGAAATTTTCAAATTGGCATGTGTCTTGCAACTGGAAATTTTGCTGTAAATAATATGAAGCTTCCGCCTGCTCCCCCCCCCCCCCCGCCCATTTGGGTTTGGCTATTAATTGGAGTAGATTTTGAACAATGTGTTAAAAAGAAAATGACACTCCTAGCCATTTTTATATTAGATTATGTAGAAGTGCTAGGTGGAATTTGGGGCTAGATCTATTTAGACCATGTGATGCAGAAAGCACTGTTTTGTAATCCTTGCCAAAAATTACTTAATTTTCTGCCCTAAATGGCATGAGAAGGGTACAGATGAACTTAGAAGCATGAGAGAAAAAGGAGACAGAGAAACAGAGACAGAGACACAGAGAGAATTTAAGGGAGAATTTAAACCATTATCTTCACCCCACTCCCCAGGGGGTTATATCCCTCTGTGGTCTTCCTATTCCTGGCCACCTGTTCCTAGTACCAACTATACCCCTGCAAGCCCCAAACCACAATCGAACCTCCCCCAGCTGTTCTATATCACATAACCATAGGCTGAAAGAATGTTTTTACAACAACGGTCGCACGGCTTTAGACTAAAAAGTTAAAAAAAATGATAGCACCTAGCTCTCACGGTTCTTGTGAGAATCAAAAACATGGTTACTGATTAAGAAGTGTTCAACATAAGACCAGGCATATGGCAACCACTATATGCTTGTTAATTACTGTTATTTCTCTGAATGAAATTTGTACTGGATGACTCTCTAGTGGGTTTTAAATGTGATTGGTGCAAAATGATAAAGGTGGATAATTTTTTGTATATGGTTTGGAAATGTTATTTGACTGAATTGGTGCCATCTGATTAGTATTAAGTATTGTTTCATGTTTCTCATTCATGATGGTGTGAGTGTTATTATTTCTAAATTTTCTTGTATTGTAAATTCTGAGGAACCATTGTTTAAAAAATACTGTTAAGAGGATGATATAGTTTTTCCTTTTGATTCAGATATTGTGAAATTATTGTGTCATTAGAAATTACTGTCATAATGTAAGGACCTGTGAATCATTTGTGTAAGATCTTGTAGAAATCACCTTATTTGTATACTTGCCAAATTTCTTGGGACCATCTGCTTGATCAAGGTCATAATATCTTATCAGCCCTGTGAAAGCAATTATGAATTTTTACTTTACTTTAGAAGAATGAGTCCTTCTCCACTACTTGGTAAATGGAGAATTTAAAAGTCTGTTTATAGTACCGATGTGTCTTATGTGACGATTTGTGAATATTAAAATTATGAAGTTATATTTCTAAGTTACACTTCGAACTAACATGGTCTTAACAGACTCCAGTCTTCGGGATTTATTTTTGTTTTAGGGATTGATACACAATACTTTAGGAGATAAATACCTGTTAGATTGGGGATTACTGTCAGTGTTTTCTGAGGGATTCTTTTTTGAGTGTACATATTCATTATCTATGTAGGATTACAGCATGTAATTATTTTATTAACCTCTAATGACTGATTTTAATCCAGGATGAGTTTAAACTGGAGAAGTAGGGGGGAAAAAGAAAATTGAGTCATTTTTGGAAGGCCTGGTAACCTTTTAATGCTAGCTAATTTATTATAGCAACATGAGAGTAATAATAACTTTGTCAAGCCCTAAGTGTGATTAGTTAAGCTTGCTGTTTAAGGTAAAATCTTGTGGGACTGTAATCTGATATTAGCCTAAGTTCTGATTTCAGGTATGATTATTTGGTTGATCATTAAAGTCATTAATCTACCATTTGAGGGAAATGCCATAAGCTGCTCAAATGGATGACAATCTGAGAATAGCTACAGGTAGATTTCTGTCCCTGGGTTGAGGGGATGACCATGGCATGGCTGAAGGTAAGATCCTCTTTACTCAGTTTTCCCATTGTGTTACTTCTTTTTTGAACAGGAATGTTTCCCACTGGGTTAATCCTGAGCGTGACTATGATGCCCTGTAAATGAAGCTGAATTTTACTGAATGGTTGGCTATTCCAAAACTTACCCGATATCAAACAGAACTAAGTAAGGCTGTTTTATGTTATTACGCCTGTTTTGAGCCATTCTGCCCAGACCTGGAGGGCCAGAATGGATACTGTTATAATCATTTCCCTGCTTCTTACTTTTGTGACAAATTTCTCTGAAAAGAGATAGTAAAGCTGTAATAATTTTTTTTAATGTAATGAATCTTGTTGTTGCAATACTTTAATACCTATACACAGTTATGTGAAGCAAGTATATGTGATCTTACTGTTTTCAATACCAAACTAAAGTGGTTTCCATATTCTAAATAACTTAGTAGAGGGATATTTAGGCTTGTCATCTGCCTGTTAATGGTCATACATTCCTGTATAAGATAAGGTCCCTAATTCGGGGATAATATAATAACATTATATTATTAAATAGATAATTCACCTCAGAATATTTTGGGAATGATTAGACAATACAGAGGTTTGGGACCATGATATAAATTTATTCCTTAGTGTGGTTTAAAGCGGAATCATCTTCAATTTTGTTTTAAGGATATGGATTTTGCTACAATCAGTTATTTTAGAAGAGTGAACTTTATGGACTGTCTTGTGTTACCTTGAAGGAAAATCCAAATTACTTAGGTTTATTATTTGATTTGGGATTGACACCTCTCTGTAGAACAAGTAATTTAAACATATACTGCTTGCTAGAAATATATATTCTTCTCTGTATGCATCTGAATTGATTACTTAGCATATTTACACATCCCATGCTTGAATTTTTGTTACAAATGAAGTGAATTAGCAACCTTTAAGTAAATTCATTTCTGTACTGGAGGTCATCCCCTTACAAAGAGAGTTGTTACCTATGTTTTTATAGGAAAATTAGATCCTTATCCATCTCTGCTCCTCCCACATCTGGGGTGGGGGGAATTAATTGAAGTTCTAATTATTAATTGGAGTTCTAATTAAAATGGAAATTAGTTTGAATAATTAGAATAAAAATTTTTTTGAGATAGCAACAAGGTCAGATTATATATGCCATATGTAAATGATTCTAATGGGCTATGCATACCTTGAGCATGATTTTAATAACAAGTTCTGAAATTAATTTCAGGTTTTTTAAATATATAAAATTGTATTGTTCACCCTCTGCATAAGCCAGACACTTTCTAGTTTCTTTTAACACTTAATTTAAAAGGTTTTAAATTGTTTAGTTCTTGATGACTCAGATGTTATTTGAATTTCCTAAATATATCAACATTACAATTTGCTAACCTATATCAAAGGAAGTTAAATGATAATACCTTACATGTCAACTTCAGCAAATATTAAATCTTTAACCAAAAGGGCTCATTTTACAAGTCAGATCCTCATTCTTTGTTTGTTTGTAAATATTCTTCCTTCAGCCTACTATTGGCAGTGTCTATATCACTTTTAGATTAAGGTTTAGAGATAGAAACAGCAAGGGATATGTAAAACTTATATTCTCTTAAATTTCAAGTGAATTATGGATTCCTGATTTGATATTCTTTTTATAAAAGCTCTACTGCTAATAAGATCAAAATCATAAGGTTTCAGCTGGTTTTCACCACATGAGCTAGTTATTGGAGAAACAAAACTTAAGAGGCTGTACTAAATTTCAGCAAGAACAACTAAAAGACTCTCTGCAAGTGATATGGAACCAAATAAGCAAATCTGCTGAAGAGGAATCCCTTCAGAGCCACCTTGAGTATGAGACTTATTCCAGAATGTCCTAGAAAAGATGTTTCCAGACACCAAATGACTACAAGGACTATCTGGGATCCAAGATGAAATGTGCTGATTAAAAAGACATTGGGAGTGAGTTACTGGGAAACTAAGAGACTTGATATTAGGTAATGTTGATGATCATTATTGTATTACTTTTGCTTACTGTTTCACAGTATCTATGTTTTATGACTTTTCTTGTATATCTTGATGATATGTGACAATCCCCTCTACAACTAGTGTATGGTTCTAGATATTTTTGCTATGACCTGTGTTATGATTAATCAGTCTTTTACCTACCCTTGGTGAATGGACTCTTGTGGCTCTGTCTTATTCTTTTTAGATTTTGTATTAGTTGTTATGTTAAAGCCTGTTCTGACCTTTCACCAAAAAAGCTTATGTTAATATGCCCTACTGGTCAAGACTATGTTAAAGATCTTATAGGATTAGCTTATTAGCAAGTGAACTGTGAGAGCCATGTGTATTTCTCATTATTCAAAGCAGGAAATTGAGAAGATGAAATTGACTCTGTATCTTTTATTGACCCTACTTACAATTAATTGATTTTGCCCTGTAACTGCCTAAGTCATGTTTTTTTTTCCCCTTAATTTAATTCAGAAATTCAGCAGGCCTTTTGTGAGCTCTTTAGAAATCCAACTTTCCTTTTTATTCTTGCCTCAAGGAAATCTGTTTTCTCTGAGGAATGTGTACGGACACCAGAGAGTCTGGTTCAGTCTTGGTGCACCGCCAAGCTATCCTTCAAAGATGTCTGGTCCACTATATCCCAGACCTTGCAGGTAGATTTAAAACAATGAATATTTCTTGGTCCCAGGAGGGAAGGAGAGGGTGCCCAACTTCCAACCAATCATATTGTTCCCCATGCCTCAGCTTTGCAACCAGTCATGGTGTTTGCAACCCATGTCATCTACTCTGTTCTGTTCTTTGTTCTAACTTTATAAAAGTGAGTTAAGTCTTCATGTTGGGATCTTTGGCATAAATTGAAGCCAACCATTGACCCTTTTATTAACAGGTTTGTGCCCTGTTAATAAACTGTTATCTTGTTTGGAGAGAATTTGCCTCAGTCTACCTTAGTTGAATTTCACTCATGACACTCAGTATCTTCCATCTACTCTGTATACCAGGTGCCTACAAAATTCTGATGCAGTTTTAAGTTACTAAAACTTAGGCTTTAGACAGAGTATGGGTGAAATAGATGAGAGAGGGAAAGTCAGGAGTAGCTCAATGGATCAAGAAAGGCCTTTTAGAGTAGCTTTAATAGTCTACTACTATACCGAGATTTTTAAGGATTACCTTATAATATACTGTATCTATCTACTTAAATGTTGTGTCCCCCATTAGAATGCTAGTCCCTTTTAAAAAGGGACTGTATTTTTGCTTTTCTTTGTATCCCCAGAACTGTTTGTTGATTTGACTTTGACTTGGATTTTATCGTTTTATCTATTAAAGGGAAAGTGAGCCCTGAAGACATGGAAGACTTTCAAGAATGAAATTCAGAAGACACAAAGCATAACAATTTCAATGAGAAAAATTGGGACTGTCTGAAGGGACTAATGTGGATGTACCTCATCAACCAACATAGATTTTAAAAGGAAATACATAAAAGATGGAAGCAAGGTGAGATAACAGAGGATGAATATGAGAGTGTGGCACAGACCTGTAAAGAAATGCTAAAATTTGGATCAAGCTGATGCTGGTGTTAGAAGCTAAGGACAATAACAAGAGTAGTGTGCGTGTGTGTGTGTGTGTATTATGATCTTTGCTTAGACTAGAAGGGACTATGACAACTGATAGCAGAAAGAAAGCAGAAATATTCAATTATTTTGCTTCTATTTACACTCACAAGGGAAATGATCTTTACCTTGAAAGTACACAAAATGATTATTGACAAGTTACCCAACAGTATCTTTATACCCAAGATAAATAAGGAGAGAGTAGAGCATCCATTTGCCTTAAATGAATTCAAGTTCCCCTGGTCTAGACAAATGACATCCCTAGATAATGAAAGTACTGGAATATATGATTGCTGAGCCACTGTCAGTAACACAAAACTAGACAAGTCCTGGGAAAATTCTATAAGAGATCAGTAAGGGATATTTGGCAAACACCTAGGGAGGGAAGCACAGTTTGTTTCATAGTACCAAGGCATAGGCACCACGTCATCAAGAAAAGCTTCAAGAAGAAAAGGGCATACAGGAAAGGAATATTTAAATACTGTGGAGAAATTCTAAATTGAACCAGTTATGCTAGAAGGCAATCTAGAACTATATCCCAAAAGTCACTAACAGTATACATCTTCACAAAACAGCAGTACCACTACAGGGCATATATACCAAAGAGATCAAAGAGAAAAGGAAAGGGCCCATATATACAAAAATATTTAAGGCAATACTTTTATTGTAGGAAAGAAGTAGAAACAAAGTAGATATGCTCCAATTAAGGAATAGATGAACATATTACAGGATATAAACAAAATGAAATTTTATTGTGACTGTGAATGGGATGAACTCATTTATAAGAAGGAAGAGGATCACAGAATATATTAGAAAGCAGAATTCAACAATATGTTGTTTACAAGAACCTCACTGTAAACACAGAGATCCACAAAAGGTTAAAATGTGGAACTGAGGCAAAATCTATTTTGCTACAGCTGAACTCAAAAAGACATCTACAACAAAGAAACAGTAGAAATATATGGGATTAAAAGAGATAAACTGGGAAACTACATTATGCTGAAAGGTATATGAAATAATAGCAATACTAAACATATCCACTGAATAACAAAGAATCTAAATACTTAAAGGAAAAGTTAAATGAATTAGTGGGAGAAATAAAATAATTGTAGGGGATCTCAACGTATCCCTTTCAGAACTAGACAAATCTTAACAAAAAAATAAATAGGAAAGAAGGTCCTCTGGTGATTATACTAAATGGGCATTAAAAAAGATTATATGTAATTATCAGCTATGCATGGCACTTTTACAAAAATTAACCATGAACTAGGGCATTAAAACCTCACATGTGAACAAAAACAGGAATATTAAAAATGTATTACTAGTCACAATGTAATAAAAATTATATTTATTACAGCTCTTCTGAGGTAATTTAATCCTAAAGATTGGTGGGTCAAAGAATAATCTGTAGAAACAATATATAATTTCACTGAAGATAATGACAGTATATACCAAATGTTTTGGATGTAGCCACATCAGTTATTTAGGGAAAATTCATAACTCTAAATACTGTCACCAACAAATAAAGCAGATGACAATAACAACAACATCAAAAAACAACAAAATTCCCCCACTAAAACATAAATTCTGAAAAATCAAAGAAGATAGATATTAACAAAAGTGAAGACTAAAAACAGATAAACATAAAGGAATTAATAAGTAAAACTGGGAGTTTTTAAAACCAATAAAATAAAACATTAGTTAATTTGATAAAAAAAACCCACAAAACTAAATTAACAGTATCAAAAATAAAAAGAATTCATAACAAATGAAGAAATAAAGGAAACTTTTAGAAACTAGTGAAACTTAACTGAAATGGAAGCATAATTACAAAAATATAAACTCTAAGATTAATAGAACAAGAAACAATGACCTAATTTCAGCAAAATAAATTGAACAAGACATGAATGAGCACCCAAAGGAAAAAAAAAACTAGGACCTGATGATTATATGACTTAGATACACAAAGATACATCATAAATAAAATAGAAGAACAAGGATGGGGATGGGGGTGGGGAAGGATAGGATGAGAGATCATAACCAAACTAGGGATAGAGAGGATCACAGATGACTAAAAGGACAATTCCAATTACACAAAATTAAGAAAAAAAATTTCATAAATAAAAGAATAGAAGGAAAACAGTTAATTGGAGGAAAACATTTGAAGCAAATTTCTCTGATAAAAAGTTTCTTCAGTTATATAAGGACATAATTTAAATGTACAAGACTAAGAGCAATTCCCCCAAAAATAAAGAATCAAAGGACATGAACATGCAGTTTTCAAGAGAAGAAATCCAAGGTTATCAACAGTAATAACCATGTTCCAAATCATTAATAATTAGCAAAATGCACATTAAATCAAGCCTGAGTTCCTACTTCATATCCATTAGATTGGTAAAGCTGATGAAAAAAGAAAAATGCAAATGTTAGAGGGGCTGGGGGGGGAAAAGGCATATTAATGCATTTGGTGATGGTGGAGCTGTGAAACAATTTGTAACTATGGCTCAAAATTCACTAAAATGTGCATAATCTTTGATCCAGTGATACAAGTATTAGGCCTACACCAAAAGGAATCAAAAGAAAACAATAAGATCTTATGTATAAAAATATTTATAGTAGTTTTCTTTGTGACACCAAAAAACTGAAAATGAGGGGAATGGCTAAACAAAATATGGTATATAAATGTAATGAGTAGCCTTGTGCTATAAGAAATGAAAAAGGGATGTCTTCAGAAGAATTTATAAAGACTTGTAGGAACTGAGTGAAATGAGTAGAACTACAAGAACACTTTGTAATAAAACAAAAATATTGTTTTTAAACAAACAACTGTAAAGTTAATTTTAGAAGACTGAACAATGCAATTACCAAGGATTATTCCAGAGGATCAGTGATGAAGCATGTTACTCAGCACCTAGGTGTATTCAATGTGCGAAATGAAACATATATACATGAACATGACCAGTGAGATTATATTTTGTTTGATTACATATATTTGTTACAGAGGTTTTGATTCCCTTTTCTCAGTTGAGGTATGGCAGGTGAGAGGGAGAGAAAATAATTGCTTTTTAACTGAAAAAAATAAAATTTAATTAAAATGGAATGTTATCGTTTGATAATAAATTACAAAGGGGACAGATTCAGAGAGACTTTGGAAGATTTCTGAGAACTGATACAGTCAAACAAGCAGGGCTAGAAAAGCTATTATGTAGTATACAATTTTATATATTATAATATAAAGGAAAACAACATTGAAAAGATAAAAAACCTTAAGTAACACAATGACAAAATAGGATTCTAAAAGACAACAATTATATTTTCCCACCCTTTGGTAGAGAGGTCATGGTCTGCAAGTGCAGAATGAGACATGTTCTCAGTCACAACCAATACAATACAAACTTGTTTTGTTTGAGTATGCCTATTTGTTACAAAGAATTGTTTTTCTTTTCTTTCTTGGGGGGAAGGGGACATATTTGGGAAGAGTAAAGGATTAATGATAGTGATGCAAATAAAGAACAGAAAGAAAATAGCAAGAAACTTTAAAAATTGTATACATATATACGCATATATATATATTTAAAAGGCTATATGATTCACAGTTTCACATACAATCTTCTTTCTATGGCCTTCTTTACATATGTAGGTGTTTATAACTCACCTCCAATCCCTAATAGTTTTATTTTGGTCATATCACAATAGCCTTATTTCCTTTTTTCAAAAGCATTTCTAAAGCAGTAAATACTGGGAATGCTGTGGATAGAGTTTACCTAGGTTTTAGTGAAGCTTTTCATAAAGGATCCCATACTTTTATTTTGGACAAGATGAAGAGATGGTTTAGAGGACAATAAAATCAGATGAATTCATAACTGGCTGGACAGCTGGACTCAAAAAGCAGTTATTAATGGTTCAACATCAGCATGGCAGAGATTGCACTGTAATACCCTAGGGATATGTGTTTTGCCTTGTTTGTTTATCATACTTATCAATGACTTGGATAAAGGTATACCTAGCATAGTCATCAAATCTGCTGATGACACAAAGCTAGAAGGATAGCTAATATACTGGATGACAGAGTTGGGATTCTAAAAGTATATTCACAGGCTAGAGTTGATATCTAATAAGATGTTATTCAATAACAATAAATATAAAGTCTTAAACTTAAATACAATAAATCGAATCAAATTAAAAAGTTTAAAAATGGGGAGGCATGATCTGACAGTTTTCATTCTGAAAAAAATCTGGACTTTTCAGTGGACTGTGAGCTCAATATGAATCATGAGGGTGATATAAACAAAAAAAAACGTAATGAGAATTTGGGCTACATTGAGAAGGCATTGCTTCCATGAATAGTGAGATGAAAGTAGTCTGTCTTCATCAGAGCTCATCTGGAGAACTGTATTCAGTTCGGGTGCCAGAGTTTAAGAAGGACATTCACTGTCAGCGTGGACAGAGTCCTCAGGAGAGCAATGAGGATGGCAAAGAGGTCTGAGACAGTGTCATGTGAGGTTGGTTGGAGGATTCAAGGGGGATAAGGAGAGTATCCTCAAATATTTGAGGGGCTGACATGAAGGCGAGGAAACAGACTCATTCTGTGTGGTCTCAGAAAGCAAAACAAGGTGCAATGGGTTAAAGGTGCAGAGGCAAAAGTAGGCTACATGTCAGGAAGAAGTACCTAACAATTACAGATCTCCAGAAGTGGAATCTACAGCCACTCCTTGGAGGTCTTCAAGTGGAAGGTAGACAAAATCTTGTCAGGTCATGTTCTAGTCAGGATTCCTTTTATATAAGGGTTGGATTAGACGGACTCTGAGATCCCTTCCAGCTCTAAAACTGTGATTCTGTAATTTTAATTCCCGATTTCAAGGTACAGAACTGTTGAACTCAACTGATAATCAATTTGCTCTGAGGCCCACTCCATTTTATTAAATATGAAATAAACCAGAGAAACCTCTTTCCTCACAACCTTTTGCTCATCTATCACTCTCCCTCATCTAAAAGGCTTACATATGAATATTATTGACTATAGTAAAGTTCTTAAATGGATTTGTGGTTTGATTTATGCCAGAATTCATTCCAAAGATTTAGACTGAAATTAATTCTTATGTAATAGAAGGGCACTCATAATCCATCTAACAGTTAACAAAAGGATGTGTGGGAATCTGGACTTGGCCCTATGCTGTTTACTATACTTATCAGTGAACTGGCTACTTAGTTATAGCATGGGAATGAATATTTTAAGGAACAGGAAAAAGATATTTACCCAAGGATACGCTGATTCAATTAAGCACAACTTCCCTGCATCTATGTTACCCATAGTGATTCCCTGGCAAAGCCTTGGGGACAGGCTGAAGCTTAATGTATCTTTTTGTACCCAACTGACCTGGAAGTTACATCAAAACTTTGAGCTAAATGAAGTCTCTAGGAGAGGTTTTTTTTGTTTTGTTTTGGTTTTTTGGTTTTTTTTTTTAAGAAGTGGCCTATCCCCTATATCAACGGACTCTGGTAGACAGAGTCCTACTACTCCATGCTACTAGTTAGTTGCAGATCTTCAACCACTTAAACTATGTCTCTTAATGGATATGCCAAATTTGTGAGAAATTTGACACCAGCCACTCAGATCTCTGTATTAAGACTTGAGTAAATTTGGGATGGGTTTGCCTAGAGCCAAGGTCAAGGTTCCCCGAATGATCATCGTGGTAGTATCTCAGAGGGACTGCAGGTCATATGCCATGTTGTGGTGACCTGGAAAGGAGGTGGGGTGACAAGTACATTGGCAGCCAGGTTGCTATTATATGAAGGAATACTAATGGATGTATCAACTCCCTGATCCATAGGAAACTTCAGGGGGCAAGCTATTAAGGAGAGAAACATGCTTGTTCAGAGACAAGTCTTTGGAAGATCCACTGTGGCAATCATAGTTGTGGCAGCTAATCAGAGGAAGTTGTGTATGTCCACCCTAGGGACGATAAAATCAAATGACCATTTCATTTCTGGAGCCAAAAGCTTCCTGAAGCTGCCACTTACTATACCACTTTAAAAAAGCAGTTGTTCAGTCGTTTCAGTCCTGTCCCAACTCTTTGTGACCTTATTTGGGGTTTTCTTGGAAAAGACACTGGAATGGTTTTCCAGTTCTTTCTCCAGCTCATTTTACAGATGAGGAAACTAAGGCAAACAGGGTTAAATGACTCGCCCAGGTTCACAAACCTAATAAGTGTCCGAGGCCACATTTGGATTCAGGTTGTCCTGACCCTAGGCCTGGCACTCTATTCACTGTGTCACCTAGCTTTCCAAAATGCAATTGCTCTCCCACTTGGACCCTACTTGTTACTAAGGAGATGATGCTTATCACTATTACCCAGAGTCGCCTCTTTGGGTTTGGTAATAAAGGATGAGGCCTCTTTTAGAGGTGAATAGATAAGAGGACAAAAGGCCTAATATTGTTAAGTGGAAAATGGAAATTTTACATTCAAGATGGAGCCCGACCTTTCTTCTAATTTTATTCATAACAAGACTGTTAAGATTGATGTGATTCAGCTCTTCTAATACCACATCAACTCATCGGTCTTTGGATTAGGATCTCACATTTAGGGTATGAATAGTCAAATTAAAGTTTGTTGATGGATTAAAAATCTATTTTTAGCACCCTCTGCCACTGTCACAGAAGTTGAAAGGTATGAAGACCATTTAAAATTTTTTTCTTCAATTTACTCCCCACGGGGGGAGAGGGGGAAATATAATTATCATCCTAATTGTGAAGTTAAGCTGTTCTGTTTCTGGGGTCAAAAATGAAGTCTTTCAAGCATTTTAGAAGCTGTCAGAGCTTATACTTCATTATCATAGCCTTCAAAAATCCAGAGTTACTCCTAACATCCTTACATTCTAACTCTATGTTAAAAATAACAGTAAGAAAATCAATAGTCCCTGTGACAGGAGTTATCAAAATACTGACATGTCAGTATTAAGTAAAATCCAACAAATAGCTTAGGGTTTTAGCTGGCCAATAGGTTTTATACTATTTTAATAGCTTAGAAATTAAAGTTATTATTTTAGGCAAAGACTGAGCCCTTCTAGCAGCCTTTGAATAAGATTGACAGGGAAAGAAAGGAAATGAGGCATTAATGCGAGTAGATAACAAAGGAACATTCAGTTCCTTCATGTAGAGAGGGAGAGGAAGTGGAAGAGTGTGTCTCTATCTCTCTTCCCCAGCTATGCTTAATCATCAGTGGAGATATTGCTCAGTTTATAATCAGATCTATTGTTCTGGTTTAAGAATCATTACTTTATTAAGACTGATAAGACTTTTCTAGCAGTTCTTAATGTTTCTTGCTGGTGTCTGACCTGCTTGTGATGGAGGGCATTCTCTTCACATAGGTCCTCTTGATTCTAAGGCCAGGGTCAAAGGGTAACCAAGGAATCAAGATGACCTTCTCTTGTAGTCCATTGGGGGCTTGGCTTTAAATTATAGGAGCACCAAGAGAATGAGAACCACAGTGTGTTAGGAAAAAAGAACTTTTGTTGAATGAGGATAAGCTTACATTTCCAGCGGCACTGACACAGTATAAATCGTGCAAGCAGTAGAGATAGCTTGTAGGGGAAATCTCTTTCATAGAGGACCAGCAACCTGAACAGTCACATCTTCCCCCAAAAAACTCTTAAAAAAAATCAAAGAGTAGGAAGCTGCAGACATACTTTCAGTAATAAGACTAACCCCCAAACCTGCTCCTTCTTTTTAACTTCCCTGTCTCTACTGATGAGACCACCAGTTACCAAATCTTGAATCCTCAGATTCATCCATAGAACACTGAGCAGGGTTAGGAATGAATAAGAATTACATAGGGTAAGAAAGTGAAGGAACATTACAGACTGTATCAAAGGAAAAAATACTCACAAATCTTTCAAATTTTCAAAGAAAATGTTCTTCTGCAAACTAATTTTCAGTCTTCTTATTTAAAATAACCTGCTTGTAGACTTACATGAACTGATACAAAGTGGAGTGAGAAGAACCAGAAGAGTGTACACAGTAACAGCAATATTGTACGATGATCAACTATGAATGACTTAGCTATTCTCAGCAATACAATATCCAAGACAATTCTGAAGGATTTATGATGAAAAATACTATCCACCTCCAGAGAAAGAACTAATGGAGTATGAATGCAGATAAAAGCATACATTTTTTACTTTTTTGTGTGTGTGGTTTGTTTTTTTTGGGGGGGGGGCAGTCTGTGTTTTCTTTCACATGACTAATATGGAAATGTGTTTTGTATGACTGCACATGTATAACCCATATCAAATTGCTTGCTTTCTTGAGGGGGGAAGGGAGTGGAACTCAAAAGTTTTTTTTTACGTGAATGTTAAAAATTGTTTTTACAAGTAATTGGAAAAAAATAAAATACTGGAACTTAAGCGTCTCAGCTATTCAATCTCATTTGTATTAAAATCATTTCCACTATGACATGTGGGTAAAAAGGAATGTTCACTCTTTTAGGTCATTACTACTTAACGGTTTTAACAGCAACTTTAAACAAGAATGGAATAGGAACTTTATTTCATAAATAGGCATGTTTCATATGCTCATTTATACTTTCCCTATTCTTTCTCTTCCTAATGATGGGGTTAGTGGTAGTTAGTAGAGTTCAAGGTAGGAATGAGACCATGTTATTTATTTCCTCTTTGACCCATTGATAATCCTCTCTCTATAGCAACACAGCTTAGACCTCAAAATGCGGTCTAAAATTCCTAGAACTCCACTCTTCTCTACCCCTCTTGGTGGAAGGGATAATACTCCCTCTTCTGCATTATCATGGCTTAATAAAATGTTGAATGAATAATTCTATCGCCTCCATCTTTTTTAAACTTACTTTATAATTTCTCAAAGACCAAGGATTGTACCTATCTATACTAGTAAAAAAACCCTCAAATTTCATGTGTATATTTTTATGCGCAGTACTGCCCTATAACTGAAATTATTTTTCTTCAGAGACTTCAATCCCAGCATACATATAAAGATCTGTTATATATTATATATGCTAGAGAACTATAAGCAGTACAGTGAAGCTCTCTACCTTGAAGTTTTCTACCAATGACCTACATAACTCTACCTTTCTTTGCCTCTAGTCTTCCTCCCATCAGATGTAACCTATAGTGAAAAGAATCATCTTTTCCAAAAGTTGCTTTATCATAACTCTCCCCTCTGTTTACTAATTTCTTTCAATTTTGCAGTCATATTTAGTCTGGCCAAAGACTGAAGAGCTATATTTAATTCCCAGATGTCAAAGGAGTACAGTGTTTGTCTAGAGGTGAGAGCATGAATCTGGCAAGAGCACAGGTACTTTGCATTCCTAATGCACTGCTTTTAAACTCCTTTAAGAGTACATACTTGGATGATACCACAACAGCTTTTGGTCTCAACAAACCTGAACAGTACGGCATAGGATGTTCAAGTTAGGACTATGGTGTGAGGTCAGTCTGTTCTTTAGGATATCAGCAATCATTTATTTAATGTGATTACATTGGACATAGTGGTGAAGCCCTAAATGAATTCACATAAATTTTTACCTTCCCAACAATTCTAAACTCAAATATAATAATATAGAGCTGTTGTTATTAGGTTGTTAAACATTGTTTCAAAATCAGGTTTGCTTGAAAAATTTGATAGGATCTACTACAAGAGATATATCAATTAAGTACAGATATGAAAGAGGTCATGTTACCTCAAGAGCAAACATCCTGTCCATCATGCTTCTTGATGAAGTGGCATCAGCTACAATGTGAACTTCAACACCTCGGCCAACCAATTCCAGAGCTGTTTGCTGAATGCACACATGAGTCTAATAGAAAAGTGTTGAGATTATAACAGAACAATAAAAAACAACATTAGTTGTTTTGATACCCCTCTATTCTTAAAATAATAAAAAACTAAACATAAATAGGTTTAATAAACGCAAATTAGCACTTCTACTTGTCAAGGTCACATTTTGAAAGATAAATACAAATCAATACAATAACATTTAATATGAAAAATACCTACTTCTACTCCAAACAAGACAACACTACGGACTCCAGGAATTTCTGCTAATGCTGCTTCTACTTCTGGTATTACCATTGAAAACTTAGTCTTCGGAAGTACCAGTTTCACACCTGTTAAATCAATTTCTTGTACAGTACTGCCAAGACCTTTGGGGTACTGTTCTGTTACAATAACTGGAATTCCTAAAATCCGCGCCCCTTGCAACTGCAAAAATAAAAAAGAACAATTTTTTTTCCAAAAAGATATACTATGCCTCTCAACTAAACAGAATTTAATACATCACACAAATTATTTTTTTAAACCTACCAATCTTTGTCCTACACTAATGATATCACCAAAATACTTGATGGCTGGTCTGAATCTTTCTTGCATATCACAGCAAAAAAATACAGTGCTTGAAGGTGTAAGATTTCCCAGTGTGGTAAGCTGGAAAAAAAAAAAGAGGAAAAAAATTAGCAGTTCATTTTCGAATTTTAATTCTGGAATATATTCATTAACAAATTTTAAAAGTTTAAAACTTAAAGCAGGTGAATTTAAAAGCAGTGAATTAAAAATGAAAGACAAAAACAGGAAACTGGCAATTTGAAATGAACTGTGACAGAGCAAGAAGTGCTTAGAAAAGTGAGAGAAAACCAGAAAAATATTGCTTTGCTAATGAACACACAAAGTGGAATTACAAAAAGTAGGAACTTTTCAATATAGAAATTTGTGCCCTAAGTGACCCCATTGATTTCAGTCTGGCTTGTCTTCTGGTATGTACCTGCTAGTCAGCACCTAGCATTAATCAATCTGTTTGGAGAGGCTGCCAGCCTGCAGGCATGAACTCTGATCCCATTCCCTACCAGAGAATCAGCACATAGCAACATGGGCTTTCATCCCATCCCCTTTAGCCTCATTTCCCTATGACGTGGCAATACAGGAGGAGCTGAAGCCCAATGGCCCATCATTCTTTAGAAATATGCATCTTCCTGAATAGTAAACTTGTTTCTGAGATAATACGAGCCCATCCCCTTTTAAAAAACCTGTACATATCAGGATTTATCTTGCCTGTATTAGAAAAGCTGTCTTTAAAGAGCAGCTGGAAAAAAATAAATAAATAAAAAGCAGTTGGCAGTTTGACACCCCTGCTGTTCTTTGTGGCCATCCCACCAAGGTGTTTTCACCCAGGTGTTTTTAAATAAACTCCTTTTAATTTTCTCTACATGAGTTTTCCTTCTTTCATCAAGGTAAACAAAGACTTTCTTTTAACATTAAAAAAATTCAACTTTTAGGAAGACAGCAAATATGGGAGGAATAAAAGCTTTTAATTAATGGTGCTTCACTTTTGAAAGAAACCTCTAACTACTGCTAAATGACCTGCAACACACCATAAGAACAAAAGTCTAAAGCAATAGCTCTGTTCTTAAATACGTATTAGGACAATGCAAAAATCCAACGAAGATTTTTTTAAAAATCATGCTGCTTTATTTGATACGGCCACATTTAATGACAGATCCCACTAAAGGAACAGATAACAAGAATTCATGTCAATTGAGCCTTTAAGGAGGGTGTGTTGTTTATTTGTTTTCAGTCAAGTCAGACTCTTGGCAACCCCATCTGGGGTTTTCTTGGTAAAGATAGTAGAGTGGTTTGTCATTGCCCTCTCCAACTCATTTTACACATGAAGAAACTGAGGCAAACAAGGTAAATGACTTGCCCGGGGTGACATAGCTAGCAAGTGCCTGAGGCCAAATTTGAACTCAGGTTTTCCAGACTCCAGGCCTGGCACTGTGCCACCTAGCTGCCCAAGGAGAAAGCCTTGGCTAATTGACAAGTTTTTGTATTGCAGGGTTACCTCAAGGATTAGTACTGGGTGGGGAATACAACCTTTACAGTCACCTTGAATAACAACATACATTAATTTACACTGAAGTTTATAAGGTACTTTCTTCACACACACACTCATACACACACATTCAGGGAACTATCATAAGCAAAACAAACTCATGTCATATAGTAAGAGTGTGAAAGGGGGATATAAAGGAAAGAAATAATGAAAACCTGAGGTGTGGGAATGGCAAGGGGAAAAGAAAAGAGGCAATAAGACAAAACAAGTAGCTTCAATTAGAAATCACTAATGTTAAACAAACTATAATCTTTCAACAACCTCTTGTAAGAAGGGGAGTAAGGGCAGGGTGGAGGCAAAGAGGAAAAAGTACAAGAGAATTAGATGGGGAGAAATACCCAACTAACAATCATTACTGTGAATGTGAATGAGACGAACTCATCATAAAATGGAAAAGGACAAGAAATGCACTAGAAGGAAGAATCCAAAAATACATTATATACAGGAAACATCCTTGAAACATAAAGGTTCACGTAGAAATTAAAAAGGAACTGGAGTAAAATCAATCATGCCGAAGGTGAGCTCAAAAACCCTGAGGTAGCAATCATGATTTCAGACAACACAAAGTAAAAAAGAGTAGATAAAGAGATAAGCAAAGAAAAGATGTTAAAGGAACAATAGAAAAGAATATCAATACTTAACAAATATCTATACTAAATCTCATAGCATCTAAATACTTAAAGGAAAAATTAATCAAAAGTTAAATCAAATTGCAGGGAGAAATAGTAAACTATTTTAGTGGGGAAACTCAATATATACCTTTCAAACTGAGACAAATCTAACAAAAAGATAAACAAGAAAAAGAACATGAATAGAATAAATTAGATGTTAGATCTCTGATTATTACTGAATGATATTAGAATTTAAGCTCCCTACAAATATTATTTCATTTTTTGTACTTATATCTCCAGTGCATAGCATAGTCCCTGACACACAGCAGATGCTTAAAAGATTGTTGGTTTGTTGATGGGGACAAAAGGAGTTTACATATTTTTTCAGCTGGGCATAGCAATTTACCAATACTAACAATCCACTAGGACATAAAAATTTAACAAACACAGAAAAGAAAATATATAAACACAATTTCCTTTTTTGGCCACAATGCAACAAATTATATTCAGTAAAGGGCCTTTAAAGAAAGGATAAAAACTAATTAGAGATTAAATAATTTAACCTTAAAGAAATGGTGAGTCAAAGATAAATCATGAAAAAGATGTAAAATTTCCTCTGAGAAAATAACAGTAATGAAATAATATACCAAATGGAGCTGAAGTAATCCTTAGTGAAAAAATTTTCTGTTACTAAATACTAATTAACAAAAGACAGAAATAACAGACTAATGAACTGGACATGCAAGTAAGAAAACTAACAAAACATCAATTAAAAATCCCCAATAAAACACCAAATAGAAATTCTGAAATGGCAATAACAGATTAACAAATCTAGAAGAAAACCGCAGTGAATTGATAAATAAAACTACAAGATTAAAAAAAGAAATAACACAGCTAAACTGTTGACCAGTCTGATTGAAAACAGAGAAAGTAAAACCAAATTGTATAAAAAATGAGAATTCATAAAAAATGAAGGTAAAATAAAAGAAACTATTAGAAATGGCAAACCACATCTTTGCCAAGAAAACCCCAAAGGGGTTATGAAGAGTCAGACATGACTGTACAACGACAACATTAGAAACCTTTTTGTCCAAATATATGACAATAAAATTGGTGACTTTGATAGAATGGATGAATATTTAAAAATACATAAAATATTCATGTGACAAGACCAATATTGTTGTTAGCAAGGTTTTCCCCATAGACTCCTCTCCCCATTGGTCCAGATGTAAGTCAAGACAATCCCTTGACACAGTAAATCACCACCCCCAGCACTGCTGTACAGATCATACTCAGACACAGGGTGGGGTGATCAGGAGACATCAACAGAAGCCAATTCCCACTATGTCCTTGTTGCATATCCTTGCTATGTTAGAACTAACTTAACTTTTTTTTGCTTAGTGCATTTTGTCTCATTATCAAACCTAAACCAAAAAAGTACTGGTGACAAATCTGCCACTAAAATTTGGTGTATTTGGTAACTGAGATGAAATATCATTGTCACTCAAATCATGACTGAATTGGAAGAAGAGTACTGTAAGTCTGGAGGGTGAGGCCATCAGAAGAATCAAAAGAGCCCTTTTAAGACATCCTCTCAATGGATAGGAGCTGGCTCCTGCTCACATCAAGCTTGTAGCTCAGTGGGTGTTGGGAGAAGCTTCAAGAGAGGATAAAGCATGATGTCCAGAATACCCTTATTGTTGGTAACTATTCTGCAGAGACTAGACTGTCAGCATAATAAGACTGCAAGAGAACTTGACCATTGCATTCAGAAACTAGAGCCAAAGTTCTCTGGTTTTAGCAACTGTTCAATGAAAGCTGAGGGGCAAATAACAGCAGCTGCAAAAATAGAGATCTTTCTTGACAAGGCTGAAGACTGACAAGTCACAGATAAGAGACCAGAATACACTCTCCAACCCAGAGGTTCCAGTTTTGATGCATCATGCTGAGATCAAAGAAATCAGACAGAAGAATGAGAATGGAAATGAGTAAGAAACTTAGAAACTTCAAAAGGTGATTTAAAAAAAAAAAAAGACTAACTCTCCTGGGAGAGTGGTTTATTCCACTGAGGAAATATAAGGTCAGTTGGCCTTCACCACCAAGGAACTGGGTAGGTTGAGTAAGAAGTTCAAGCCTGATAAATTATTAGAGCCAATGTTGAGACCTTCTCTGCAGCTGAGCTCCAGAGATTTAGTGAGCTCTCTGAGGACTTATTATTATAGTCAGAAAAATCAGATATAAGCTCCAAATGAAGATAACCATCTTCCCCCTTGCCTCCATTTTTAGGTGACTGAGATGAATTATTCAGACCTGGTCCCATAAAGGTGAATTCCCATTGTAGCTAGTTACCTGATGGTGATCTTCAAGAGAGGGCATGAAATACTTAAAGGAAATGAGTTGAGAGATTAGATCTACACACACATTCACAGAGCTTCATAAACTGTATGACTGGCCTGCCTTGGGCACTTAAATCCTACTTTCTGGGCATAGTCTCCTACAGAATGCCTTCAGATTTTAGCTCTAGGTTTCCCCTAGCACACAGCTAACCATGCAAGCGTAGGCTAAGCAACTGGCGAAATTTAAACAGTAAACTGAGGCAGCTGTGACTTGTGCAAATATTGCTAACCACACAGGATAATTCAGTTCCAAGACAGCAGAGACCCTTCAGTCCTACCCAAGCCTAATGCCTTCTCTAAAGCCCTAGTCCCATTTGCATCATTCAAGGGAGGTTACAGAGGAGAGGCCACGGAGGAATTCTGGGCTCTCAAGATGCAATGTCTGTGCAGGCCCTTTCAGCTACATCTCTACATGTTATGTGGGCAAGAGTGAATGGAAACTCTTACAGTCACCCAAACCATACTACATAGTTAAGAACAAATAAGATAAAGTGGGAGTTGGGGAAAGAGAGAGTAAAAGATATTTCTTCTCTAGTGAGGAAGATGAAGAAAAGTGTTAAAACAAATTTGTTTAAATTTTGTTAAAAACAATTCTCTTTACAACAACTGTGTGGCCTGTGAGGAAGGCAGGTGGCATCTAAGCAGGACTGCAAGGAGCTGAGCAAAGTCATTACACCCAACACTACAGGTGGTCTAGATCTCATCAATGTTACATTCCAGGTAGCCCAGGCTCAGGGTAAAGTGTATGGTGTTATGGGCAACAGTAAGAGCAGCATGCCATCACTTAGGAAGAAGTCCAATAATGTTTTCTTTGAAATAGAATCCTGTTTTTTCCAATTACATGTAAAGTTAGTTTTCGAAATTCATTTTTTATAAAGTTTTGAGTTCTAAATTTTTTTCTCCCTCCCTCCCAACCCCCTCCCCAAGACAGCAAGCAATCTGATATAGGTTATACATGTGCGATCATGTAAACACATTTCCATATTAGTCAGGTTGTGAAAGAAGAAACAGAACAGAAGGGAAAAGCCATGAGGATAAAAAAAAAGTGAAAATAGTATGCTTTGATCTGCATTCAGACTCCACAATTCTTTTTCTGGATGTGGATAGTATTTTCCATCCTAAGTCTTTTGGAATTGTCTTAGCTTACTCCATTGCTGAGAAGAGCTAAGTCTATCGAAGTTGGTCAATGCACAGTGTTGCTGTTACCGTGTACGATGTTCTCCTGGTTCTGTTCACTTCACTCAGCATCGGTTCATGAATTTTCTCTAGAGGTCTATCATATCTAACTTCTCTAAAATGCTATTCACCTCCTTAACTTCTTTCTTGTTTATTTTGTGGTTAGATTTATCTAACTCCGAGAGGGAGAGGTTGAGGTCCCCACTAGTATAGTTTTGCTGTCCATTTTTTCCTGTAACTGGCTTAACTTCTCCTCTAAGAATATGGATGCTATACCACTTGGTGCATATATCTTTAGTATTGATATTACAACAACAAAACAAGAAGTAGGCTATTTAAATAATTGAACAGTAAGTCAAAAAATATTTATTAAGTGCTTACTATGTGCTAAACAATGGGGATTTAAAAGGGGGGGCACAAAAAGCAATCCCTTGCTCAAAAAAATATATTCTAATGGGGAAGACAAAATGTAAATAAATAGCTAGGTGCATAGAAGATAAATACAGAGAAGGCAAAGGTAATTATAAAGAAGATATTATTCTAATTAAATTAGAAAGAGGCATGCAGTAGTAGCTAGAGGGTGAGAGGACTGGGAACGGTCTTCTAGAGCAGGGGAGGATGTGAGCTGGGTCTGTAAGGAAGGTAAGGAAACTAAGAGGCAAAGGTGAAGGAGAAGAGCATTCTAGGCATGGGGGACAGCAATATTAAAGGCAAAACATCAGGAAATGAAGAACTGAAAGTAAGCCATTATAAGTCAGAGAGAGGAGGAAAATGTAAGATGGCTAGAAAAGATAGAAAATGTCACAAAGCACTTTAAGAGCCAAAGAGATTATTGTACATTTTATCCTGGAGTTAATAGACATCCATGGAGCTCACCAAGCAGGAAGACCAGTTATACCTACGGTTTAGGGGGAAAAAATGATCTTTGCATCTTCTAGAAGAATGAAATTGAGTATCAAGAGATTTGCGGCAGGGGAGAGCCCAGATGGCAGAGCAAAAGCAGGGACTCACCTGAGCTCTAACAAATTTCCCTCTAAACAATGTCAAAATAATGCCTCCCAACAAATTCTGAAGTGGCAGAAACAACAAAAGGACAGAGTGAAAAAATTTTCTGGCCCAAGGCAACCTAGAAAATCAGCAAGAAAGGCCTGTCTCACTGGGGTAAGACTGGAATGCTGTCTAGCCCAGCAGGCCACGCCCTGGCAAGCCATTGGGAAGGGAGAACCTAGGAATGACTTATTATTAGACTACCTGAAAACCATGATTAGAAAAAGAGCCTAGACATCATACTGCAAGAAATTATCAAGGAAAACCGCCTTGAAATCACAGAACCAGAAGGTAAAAGAAACTGAATGAAATCACCAATTATTTCCTGAAAGAGGTCCCAAAACGAAAACTCTCAAGAATATTATGACTAAATTACAGCACTCCCCAGTCAAGGAGAAAATATTGCAAACAAACAGAAAAAAAAAATTCAAATATTAAAAAGCCACAGTCTGCATAACACAAGATTTAGCAGCTTCTTTATTATTGCTTGGAGCTTGGAATATGATATTCCAGAGGGCAAAGGAGCTAGGATTTCAACCAAGAATCAAATTACAACCCAGCCACACTGAGTATAATCCTTCAAGGGGAAAAAAAAATGATATTTAATGAAATTGAGGACTTTCAAGCATTCCTCATAAAAAGACTAGAGCTGAAAATCTGATTTTCAAATATAAAATTCAAGAGAAGTATAAAAAGGTAAACAGGCAAGAGAAATCATAAGGAATCAATAAGGTGAAACTGTTTACATTCTTATATGGGAAAATGATCCTTGTAATTCCTAAGAACTTTATCATTACTAGGGCAATTAGAAGGAGTGTACATAGACAGAAGACCTAGGTGAATTGACTATGATGGAATGCTATTAAAAAAAATTAAGGGAAAAAAATTAAGAGAAAGGGATGAACTGGGAGAAGAGAAAAGGGAGAGGTAAAATGGAGTAAATTATCTCACATAAAAGAGGCATGAGGAAGCTTTTACAGTGGAGGGGTGTTTCAACAATCCGGCTAGCAGCTGTTGTGAGGGTGAAAAACCAACACAAGCCCAACAACAAGAATGACACCAGCACGCTGCCAAAGCTCAGGTTCTTTTGATCTGCTTTACTAAGGAAAGCAACATTAAGGGGTTGACAAGCTTACTTTAATTCAGCATACAAATACTACTCACTTAGTTCAGGGGAAAAAGCCAGCACGCTGAACTTCGGGGCAAATACAAACAAATTACAAACATCAACAGACAGACCTTATCTGATTCAAATCCCAATACATAGTTACCAGAGTTTAACAAAGTCCCAACATCAGGGTTTACAAGCTGGAGGGCTCTTAGCTACAGCTGCCTCCACATCAGCTCTTACCACCATGAGTGAGAGCCCTGCGCAAACAGCTCTGTCTTCTCTTCTTATAGCATTTCAGATGTCATCAAACGTCATCTGAATGACCAGAACTTAGGCTCCTATGATTGGCTCTTGAGTTAGCACCTCCCCTTAGTACCCTGGGAGCTTCACACCCACATAAGCTTAGCACCTAATAGGGGTTTGGGCCTGGGGCTTAGCACCTAGTAAGACTCAATGAAATACACTGAATTACTCAAAGGAAACAAAAGCCAAACTCTTCAAGGGCACTTGGTTGAACTGAGTGCTAAGAGCCCATTTTGCTTACCAACACAAGGGGAAAATGAGGGGATGGTAAGCAACGCTTGAACTCTTATCAGACCTAGCATACACACTCTGTTGGGTACAGAAGTCTATCTTACCCCACAAAGAAGTAGGAGAGGAGGGGGATATGCGAAGGAGGGGGTAAGGTATATTGGGGAAGGCAGTGGTCAGAAGCAAAATACTTTTGAGAAGTGGCAGGGTGAAGGTGGTAGGGTAGAGAGGGAGGGAGGAGAGAGAGAGAGTCAGAGGAGGGAAGGCTAACAGGGAGGAAAGTAGGATGGAGAGAAATACACAATTAGTAATCATACGAGTGAATGTGCATGGGACAAACTCACCCGTAAAACGGAAGCAGACAGCAGAGTGAATTAAAAACCGGAATCCTACAATATGTTGTTTACAAAAAAAATGTGTTTGTCCTTTGTTTTCAAAGAGGACCATGACATCAGTAAAATGATGACATGACTTGCAGTTGACTTTGATTTGAGTGAGGGAGGGCTGTGCATGGTCACCAGCTTCACTTTCTCCTCCAGAGCCATATGGGTCCAGTGAACTGATATTCCTCAGGAGGACTGGAGATGAAGCAGGATGCAATGGGAGACCCTGACCCTTTCAGGCCAAGGCCTTTTCAGGTTCTCACTTTGAGTGTGGTAATGCCCATTCAGTGAATAGGCCTCTTTAAGAAGTGAGTCAAGGGATGGCCCCTTTAATTATAAAAAAGAAAAAAAATCAAACTGGGAGAGGAAGACTCTCAGGGTTGCTAGTCAAAGAGAAACAGTTACCATTGACAGTCATTTTGATCCAGGAGGACCCAAAATAGAGCCATCAAGTGGAGCTTGGGCAGGGACCCTATTGTGGTCAATCTATGGTTTTCAGAGTGAAATGGGTGAGGAAAGAAAGCCAGACAGACAAAAAGACAAAGAAAGAAAAGAAAAAAAGGAAGGAAGGAAGGAAGGAAGGAAGGAAGGAAGGAAGGAAGGAAGGAAGGAAGGAAGGAAGAAAGATAGAAATCGAGCCAGTAAAACCCAAGTTGACTGGGGGAGTTTTCAGCCATCAAAATTTACCTTCCTTTGGAGAGAAGGAGAGGGAGAGGATGAGCTAAGTTACCCAACTGGCTGGGTCTCTATTCGGGCAGCTCTGACTACTCACAGGTTGTGTTTGTCTGTTTTGGAAGAGGACCATGACATCAGGAAAATGATAACACGACCTACAGTTGACTTTGATTTGAGTGAGGGAGGGCTGTGCAAGGTCACCAGCCTCACTTTCTGTTCCAGAGCCATCTGGGTCCAGTGGTCTGATACATTACTCAGGACTATTAGAGATGTCATGGTCCTCTTCAAAAATGAAAAACAAACACACCCTATGAGTAGTCAGAGGGGCCTGAATGGGGAACCAGCCAGTTGGGTAACTCAGCCCATCCTTTCCCTCTCTTTCTCTTCTCCAAATGAAGGTAAATTTTGATGGCTGGAAGCTCCCCAGTCAACTTGGGATTTACTGGCTAGATTTCTGCCTTCCTGTCTTTCCCTTTCTCTCTTTCTCTTTTCCTTCCTTCCTTCCTTCCTTCTAAAAAAATACACTTGATGCAGAAAGACGTACAGAGAGTAAAGGTAAAGGGAAGGAGAAGAATATATTACACTTCAGATGAAGTAAAAAAAAAATAGAGATAGCAATCTCAGATAAAGCAAAAGCAAAAACAGATCTAAAAAAGATAAGCAGAGAAATGGCATTTTGCTAAAAGGTGCCACAGAAAATGAAGTAATATTAAAACTAAATATATATGCATCAAACAGTATAGCAACCAAATTAGTAAAGGAAAAGCTAAATGAATTACAAGAGGAAATAGAGAATAAAACAATGCAAGTGGGGGACATCAACTTTCCACTCTCAGAACTAGATAAACCTAATGATAAAAAAAAAACAGGAAAGAAGTTAAGGAGATGAATAGAATTTTAAGAAAGTTAGATATAATAGACCTCTGGAGAAAACTGAATAGAAATAGAAAGGAATATACTTTTTTTCTCAGCGGTACATGGCACCTATACAAAAAACTGACCATGTGTTAGGGAATTGAAACCCTACAACCAAATACAGAAAAGCAAAAATATTAAATACATGCTTCTCAGATCATAATGTAACAAAAATTACAATCAATAAAGGGCTATAAAAAGATTAAAAATTAATTGGAAACTAAATAATCTAATCCTAAAGAATGAGTGCATCAAAGAACAAATTATAGAAATAATCAATGATTACATTAAAGAGAATGACAACAATGAGATGACAACCAAAATGTATGGGATGCACTTAAAGCAGCACATAGGGGGAAATTTTATATCTCTAAATGCTTACATCAATAAAATAGAGACAGAGCAGATCAATGAATTGGACATGATACTAAAAAAAAACTAGAAAAAGAACAAATTAAAAATCCCAAATTAAATGCCACATTGGAAATCCCATAAATCAAAGGAGAGATTAATAAAAATGTGAATAAGAAAACCATTGAAATAAAACTAGAAGCTGGTTTTAGGGGGGGAGGGGGAAGCAATAAAATAGATAAGCCATTGGTTAATTTGATGAAAAAAATTAAGAAGAAAACCAAATTATCAAAAATGGAAAGAGTGAATTCACCACTAATGGAAAAGAAATTAAAGTAATTATGAGGAGCTATTTTGCCCAATTACATGCCAATATAGCTCACAATCTAAGTGAAAAAGATGAATATTTATAAAAATGTAAATTGCCCAGATTAACAGAAAAGGAAATAGAAAGCTTAAATAACCGGATCTTAGAAAAATAAATTGAACAAGCCATCAATGAGCTCCCTAAGAAAAAATCTCCAGGGCCAGATGCATTGACAAGTGAATTCTACCAAACATTTAAAGAACAATTAATTCCAATACTATATAAAATATCTGGGAAAATAGGCAAAGAAAAAGGCTATTAAATTCCTTTTCTGACACAAATATGGTGCCGATAACTAAACCAGCAAGAGTAAAAACAGAGAAAGAAAACTAGAGACCAATTTCCTTAATGAATATTGATGAAAAAATTTAAATAAATTATTAACAAGGAGATTATAGCAATATATCACAAAAATCACATACTATGACCAGTTGGGATTTTTACCAGGAATGCAGGGCTGGTTCAACATTAGGAAAAGTATCAGCATAATCCACCATGTCAATAACAAAACCAACAAAAATTGTATTATTATATAATTGCAGAAAAAGCTTTTGACAAAATATGATACTCATTCCATTAAAAACTCTAGTAAGTATAAAAATAAATGGAGTTTTCCTTAAAATAATGAGTATTTATCTAAAACCAACAGCAAATATTATCTGTAATGGGGATAAACTAGAAGCCCTCCCAATAAGATCAGGGGAGAAGTGAGGATGTCCGTTATCACTACTATGTTCAATATTGTACTAGAAATGCTCACTATCACAATAAGAGAAGAAAAAGAAATTGAATGAATTAGAATAGTCAATGGGGAAACAAAACAATCATTCTTTGCAGACAATATGATGGTATGCTTAGAGAACCCTAGAGAACTGTAATTGTAAAAAAAAACCAAACCCAAAACTAGTTGAAATAATTAACAACTTCAGCAAAATTGCAGAATATAAAATAAGCCCATATAAATCATCGGCATGTCTACATATCACCAAATGAGAAATTAATTCTTGATCCTATATGTCATATTTTATTTTATCCTGTAACTATATTCTATTTTCTACATAAAAAGCCTGGGCCTCTTTACTGTATCTGAGAAAAGAAGAAGGTTATGTGTGCTAAAGTTCAGCCTTTCTGAAGTTAGATATCAAAATTTAAGATTTCCCACAATGACTGCCAGTTAAAGAAAAACTATGTTCTCAATACTCTCATAAAACATTATCTCAGCATTTCCTTCAAGGTTTGTGAGGTATCTTTGAGAAGCTAGGATGAGCTTGTACCTGAGTTTGTCCAATCTTCAACAATTAAGGTCATCTTGTCTAACTCCCCAGCTGCCAGCATGTCTGACCTTAACAGTAACTTCAGGATGCAGCTAGAACCCATGAAATTCATGAAAGCATTTCTTAGAAAGAGAGTTGGTTTTAATTCCCACCTGGGAGCTAAGCCTGCTTTCTTTGATGAGAGATCATAATCTCTCACCTCTGCTATGTTGGCCTACATGATTTTTGTTCTGTTCTTTATTCTATGCTTATAAAAATGTATTGCATCCTCAATTCAGGGTCTTTTGGCCAGAACTGGGCCATTTGACCCATCCTTTATTATCAGGTGGCAGGCTTTTGTTAATAAATGATATCTTGCTTAAATAATTGCCTCAGTTTACACTTCTGTTGAATTTCATTCGCAACACAGCAAAGTCCAGCAGGAAGAGACAGATAGAGAAATTCCATTTAAAATAACCATAGATAATATAAAATACCTGGGAGCTTACTGTGCCAATACAAACCCAGGAACTATGTGAACACAATTATAAAACACTTTTCACCCAAATAAAGTCAGATCTAACAACTGGAAAAAATTAGCCAAGCTAATATAATAAAAATGACAATTCTATATAGGTAGTGCCATACCAATCAAATTACCAAAAATTACATCATAGGGCCAGAAAAAATAATAAAATTCATCTGGAAGAACAAAAGGTCAAGAATATCAAGGGAACCAAGGGAAAAACCATGAAAGAAGGTAGTTTAAGCTGTGCCAGATCTCAAACTGTATTACAAAACTGGTACTGGCTAAGAAATAGAGTGGTGGATCAGGGGAATAGATTAGGTACATAATATACAGTAGTACTAATAGTAGTAGATTACTAGAGTAATCTAGTGCTTGAGAAAACCAAAGATCTAAATTTTGGGACACAAACTCACTATTTGACAAAAACTGCTGGGACAACTGGAAAGCAGTTTGCAGAAACTAGGTATACATCACCATCTCACACCATACACTGAGATAAGGTCAAAATAAGAACATGATTTAGACATAAAAGGGTGATCCAATAAGCAAATTAGGGGAGCATGGAATAGTTTACCTGTCAGCTCTATGGATAAAGGAAGAATTTATGACCAAACAAGAGATAAAGAGCATTACAAGATGTAAAATGGAAAACTGTGATTATGTTAAATTAAAAAGGTTTTGCACAAACAATAGCAATGTAGCCAAGATTAGAAGTAAAGCAGAAAACTGGGTGACATTTTTTTACAGTGTTTCCCTGATAAAGGCCTCATTTTTCAAATATATATATAGAACTGAGTCAAATTTATAAGAATAAAAATCATCCCCCAGTTGATAAATGGTCAAAGAATATGAACAGGCAGTTTTCATTTTCAGATGAAAAAAATTAAAGCTATCTATAGTTATAGTTAGAATGCTCTAAATCAGTACTGATTAGAGAAATGAAAATTAAAACAACCCTGAGGTACCACCTCATACCCATCACATTGACTAATGATAGGAAAAAAAAAAAGATAAATGCTGGAGGGGATGTGGGAAAATTTCTACACTAATGCACTCTTGGTGGACTTGTGAACTGATCCAACCATTCTGGAGGGTACTATAGCCAAAGGGCTATAAAACTGTGCATACCTTTTGACACAGCAATACCATTACTAAGTCTGTATCCCAAAGAGATTAAAAAGAAAAGAAAAAGGATCTATTTGTACAAAAGTATTTATAGCAGCTCTTTTCATGGTGGCAAAGAATTGGAAATTGAGGGGATGCCCATCAACTGGTGAATGCTGAACAAGTTTTGGTATATGATTTTGATGGAATACTACCATGCTATAAGAAATAATGAGCAAGATGCTTTCAGAAAAAACCTGGAAGACTTATGAACTGATGCAAAGTGAAGTGAGCAGAACCAAAAGAACATTGCAGACAGTAACAGCAATATTGCATGATAATCAACTGTGAATGACTTAGTCTCAGCAATCCCAAAGGGCTCTTGATAAAAAAAAAAATGATACCTACCTGAAGAGAAGTGATGGAATCAAAGCATACTTTTTTAAACTTTATTTTCCTTGTTTTTTTTTCTTTCACAACCTGACTAATATGAAAATGTTTGCATGATTGCACATGTCTAACCCATACCAAATTGCTTGCCTTCTCAATGTGGGGGGAGGGGAAGGAGAGAGGGAGAGAATTTGGAACTCAAAAAATTAATAATTAATATTCTTTAAAAAAAGAATATTAAAATTTTATACATGTAATTGTGAAAAAAATTTAAGATTTTTTTAAAAAGAGATTTGAGGCAAGTAGACCAAACAGGCAGCTATTGCAATAGTCCAAGAGAGAGCTAATGAGGGCCTGAACCGCACAGTTTCTATTCGAGTGAGGGGAATATAAGATGTTGTTAAAGTAGAAACATCAAGACTGAAAACAATAACAAGAAACAATGAGGGCAGATGTGTCAGCATTTGTTAGTTCAGGCTCAATGTTAGGATGAAATGAAGAATTCATAGGTCATTGGATAGTTAAAAAAAATCTTTACTTAGCTCTAATATAACAAGAGTATTCAAAGAAGAAACAGGTGCAATAGCTTTGTCTCCTATTAGGGAAAAACCAGCCCTCACCATTTTGGGAGGGGGAAGAGGAAGAAGAGAAAGTCTGTAGATATTTATTGGTCTTATCAGAGTGTGAGAGGAAGAAGTCAGGGATGGTACCCAAATTATGGGCCTGGGTGATTGGGAAGACGGTGGCACCCTAGAGAGTGGCAGGGAAGTTCAGAAGGGTTTGCAGGGAAAAATAGCAAGTTCTGTTTTGGAAACATTAAATTTAAAACAGCTACATGACAACTACTTTAAGACATCAAAGCTGGCAGCTGGAGGTGTGAATGCAGCTCAGTAGAAAGATGAGGGCTGAATATATAGTTCTAAGTATTATCTGTATAGAGATTTTAATCCATGGAACCCGAGATCACCTAATAAGATAGTATAGAGAAAGAAGGGGGCCCAGGACAAAGCCTTGGGAGACATCTATTGTTAGAGGACATGACATGTATGAAGAAACAGCAAAGGAAACTGAGAAAGGGCAGCTGGTGAGATAGAAAGGGAACTAGATGAGATTAGTGTCACAAAAACCCAGAGAAGAGAGAGTATTCAGAAGGAAAAGGGGATCTATAATATCAAAAGCTGAAGGCATGTCAAAAGGTAGTGGTGAGGGGCGGAGCCAAGATGGCAGCTGGAAAGCAGGGACTTGCCTGAGCTCCCTGCCAGGTCCCTCCAAAAACCTATAAAAATGGCTCTGAACAAATTCTAGAACTGCAGAACCCACAAAATAGCAGAGGGAAGCAGGGATCCAGCCCAGGGTAGCCTGGATGGTCACTGGATGAGGTCTATCGAGCACAGAGCCGAGGGGAGCAGAGCTCAGCGTGGGCGGCAGCAGGACCAACCAGACCGGAAGCCCGGCAGAACAAGCCCTACCACCCTGAATCGTGAGCTGTGGCAGTTACCAGACTTCTCAACCCACAAACACCAAAGACAACAGAGAAGGTTAGTGGGAAAAGCTTCGGGGGACAGAGTGAAAAGAGTTCACGGTTCAGGGGCAGTGCAGGTGGTACAGCTACAGAACTACAGCTGCAGTTACTTCTGGCTCCAGGCCCACCTGGTGGGAGGAATTAAGTGGCAGATCAGAGCAGGAGTGCAGAGCCTGCTGAAGATTTGCATCAGGTCCAGGTTGGCAGTTCTTGGGGAAGGAGGGGTGCTGGTGTGGCAGAGCTGGCTGTATAGAAATATCTCTGAAATCAACGGCGGCGCACCCCCTCGAGCTTGGAACAAAGTACTCTTTCCTCTACAAGCAGTCATACCCTGACAAAAAACTCAAGGGTCAAGTAGGTTGACTGGGAACATGGCCAGGCAGTGAAAATGGACTCAGATTCAGTCTTAGACTTTGGGATCTTTCTTTGGTGACAAAGAAGACCAAAACATACAGCCAGAAGAAGTCAACAAAGTCAAAGAGCCTACATCAAAAGCCTCCAAGAAAAACATGAACTGGTCTCAGGCCATGGAAGACCTCAAAAAGAATTTGGAAAAGCAAGTTAGACAAGTAGAGGAAAAATTGAGAAGAGAAATGAGAAGGATGCGAGAAAACCATGAAAAACAAGTCAATGACTTGCTAAAGGAGACCCAAAAAAATACTGAAAAAAAAAATTAAGAAAAGGTGGTGGTGAGTGGGAAGAATCAAGACCAGATGGATTTGTACATGAGTTCTATCAACATTCAAAGAACAATTAATTCCAATGTTACATATGCTATTCCCAAAAAAAGAAAAAGGATCCTCCTTGTTGTAGGCATTGCTCTAAATCCTATTAGTTCAGGTTCAACATCGGGATGAAATGGGGCACTTGAGTCACTGAATATTTAAGATAAGAAAAGAGAGACAATCAGAATCATGTGGTTCGACACAAGTAAAAGCTAATGGCTGTCTAGCATGATATCAGGCAAATAGTATTGGACTAGGCATTAGGAGAATTATTTTCTAATCTGAACTTTACCACTAAGATGTGACCTTGACTGAGTCACTTCACCTCTCTTTACCTCATTTTCCCAATCTGTTAAAATAAGCAAGTATCCAAAGTTCGGATTCTATGTCTAGAGAAAATAGGAAAGGAAAACATGGTCATTAGAATATAAATATTTCCATTATGGGAAAGTCATAGAATATTGGAACTGGAAGGAATGTTCAAATTCATGCAATCCAATAAATTTCATTTTATATTTGAGGAAACATGTCCAATTGCCTTAACCATGGTCACACAAGTCAACACAGCAGAGATTAGAATATAGGCCTTCTAATTCCTAGTTTTGTTGTGTTGTTCCTGTATAATGTTCTACTGCAAGGCCTCCAGTAAAAAGCTTCTCAGAAGCTAAACTAGAGACTTCTGGCTAATAATATGGCTGTCAGAACAAAAAAAGCAGATTGTCGAGATGCCACATATTTACTCATATATAACCTTTTCTTCACAACAGGCCCAAAAAGGTCAAGAAATTCAATCAGAAATTACAGACTTCAATCACCCCAGAACTACACAAGCCATCATCTAGAAGCCTGAGGGCAAAAAAGAAAAGGAAGTTGCTAGTAAAGTCAGTGCAATTACAGGATAATCTCAAAGTGGGACCAGAGATTGGCTAGAGACAGATGTAGCCTGCAAAGCTCTGTACCTGAAGGAAGCAAGAACCAGACTCCCCTGAAAAAGCCCAAAGGTGGTCAGTAAGCCCCATGTTGGGGACTTTGGAAGTACCAGAGTAGCAAGTAGGGCAAGCAACCAATGTACTGCCAGTATATTCAGAGACAAGCCCAGGCAAGTGGTTCTAAAGTTCCGAGAAATGTACTGAAATGCCACAGAGAGACAGAAGATCCAGTACTCCCATCCTCAAAGATCTGGATGAAGGTAGAGCAGGGTTAACACAGGACCCCTATGACCCCAGGCAAGACCAAGCAAGACTGACCACCCTTCCCAAAAGCACACCCAAAGCCCCAATTTGGCAAGCTGGGAAGATGAATAAGTCTGAAAAAATACCATCAGCATAAAAAGAATTGCAAATCTAGAGATCCCCCAAGAAGGGGAGAATAACTCTCTATAACAACTTCAAACAGAGATTCTAAGGAAAAAAACAGACTTTCCAAAAGGACTACGCGAATACTGAGAAGAAAGGAATCAAGAGACTTAAAAAACAAAATAAAAGGTCTAGAGAAAAGAACTGAAAGGAAAATTTATAGTTTATTTTTTTAAACCTTTTTTTTGGAGGAGGGAAGGCAGAGCAATTGGGGTTAAGTGATTTGCCCAAGGTCACACAGCTAGTAAGTGTGTCAAGTATCTGAGGCTGAATTTGAACTCAGGTCCTCCTGACTCCAGGGCCACTGCTCTACTCACTGTGCCACCTAACTGCCCCAAATTTGTAGTTTATTAAGATAAAGTTGTAAACCTTATCCTAGAAATAGATTTTCTGGAAACTAGAATAAATCAAACAAAGATCAATGACTCCAGAAGACAGTAAGAAATACTCTGAGAAAATGATGATAAAAACAAAGCCTGTACTCTGTATTTCAAAAATGACAAATGAAAACTGCCTCGTGCCTATCAGAACCTGAGAATGAAGTAAAGACAGAAAGAATCTACTAATTATCTCCTGAAAGAAACTCCAAAAGGAAAAGCCCCAGAAATACCAGGGTCAAAATACAAAACTCATCAAAGAAAAACATACTGGTTGGTGGAGCTGTGAATCAGTACAACCAACTAGAAAGCAATGCTGGTAACTTTTGAGCCAGAAAAAAAGTCACCAAATACACCAAAATATTTATACAAGCTTTTTTTTTTTTTTGATAGCAAAGAACTAGAAACAAATCAGATATCCATCAAGTGGGTAACGGCTACACAAAATGTGGTACATGAATAAAATAGAACAGTGGTTGTCCTTTGTGTTCGAAGAGGACCAAAATGACATCACTATGTCCAGTCAAGGTACAGTGTGTCCAACTGATCGGGCCAATAACAGCTCAGAAGGCTCTACTACAGATCGGGAACAAATAATCCATTTAGAGCGGAGATGGCTTTAAATTGGCTCATCTCACATTTCTATGAAATAAAATATTCCTGTGCTATAAGCAATGATGAATATTTATGAATACAGTGAAGCATGGAAAGATTTACATGAACTGATGAAGAGTGAAGTAAGCAGAGAGAAGAAAGAAATATATAAAATATACAATTCAAAAAAGTAAGTGAAAAGAACAACCACAAAATAATCAAAAGAAAATGTTACAAAACTACAACGAACAAGCGTGGCTCCAAAGAAAAGATGTAAGACATCCTCTTCTTTCCCATCCCTTTGCAGAGGTAAGAGGTCTATTGGGTGTGGTACATTAAAAATATTTTCAGACATTTTTGTGCACTGATCAGTTTTGCTGATTTTTTTTCTTTTTTTTCCCCCTTTAAAATAGTATTTGTGATATGGAATGGCTTTCTAGGGGTGGGATTGGGAAAAGAAACTGGGGAAAATTTGATGTTAAAAAAACAACAAAAGACATGAATAAAAATTTGTTTTAGAAGGGAGGGAAGAAAAGAACAAAAAACTAGAATCTAGGGTAGTATCTTAGATTACCTCTTAAACAATTGGGAAATGGCTGAACAAAAGTGATACATGAATATAATGGAATATTCCTGGGCATGACCAAGGAGATGATCTCACAGTATTGTGAATAATATGAGGTGTAGTTAAAAAAAACTATCAGGATTAGCTAATACATATTAAAGTACTTAAAAAGAATAGGAAAAACCTATAAATTCAAAAGTTTTTCTAGTGGAATGTAAGTTTCTTGAGGTAGGGAGCTGTGCCTTTTTTATCTTTGCATATTCCTCTAGCACTATCCCAGTATTTTGCTTAAAAAAAATTAGTTATTGCAAAGGAATTTTGTGTATCTCAGCAACTTTTAATTGCTAAGAACACAACCATACAAAAAAAGTACATTTTAATAGTGTTCAATGTATGTTAAGCCAAGAAAACAATGTAACTTTTAAAAATGTCTGTGAAAGGAATTTTTGTTTTAAAGCAAAATAAGTATCCAGCGAATGTCTCGTGCATGTAGAACATAACCCAAAAAATCCCAACTGATTCTATGAAAGATCTTCCCAATGAAGTTTAATTAACATTTAAAGGGAACATCAAGGAGCCATGTGTACATTTCAAAATATTTAGTTAAAATGTATTTCTTGACCACTGGTACTTTATAAAGTGACAGTGGATGATCACTTTCACAATAAAACTATTTTTTATGACTGAAAAGTTAAGAAATTGATAACATGAATAAACACAAATGTGCTCTTCATTCTTTCCCCACCCCCACCCCCACTGATACTTCGTTGTTTTTTCAGGACTACTTAGCAGTGTTTGAATTACCATTTATCTATCAATGGTACATCCTCCAGCATTCACTTTCTCATAAATAGTCTCTCAAGGGGACTTGCTGAGGCATTAACCATAAAAATGTTTTGACATAAACATGGGGATAGTATTTTAGGGCATCATTCCAAGGTTGCCTAAAAGATTTTCAAAACGTCTAACTCAAAGACCCTGAAAGAAACTTGATAAGCTCCGAAATCTTTCAGATCAATAGAACATTATTTGATTTAGCAATTCACATATGAACTTTTTGGTCAGGATGCTCAAGTGATTACAGGGCAAGAGGAAGTTAATGGCAGGTAAAAAAGGCCACATAGCTCAGTTAAAGAAGTGCTGCTTTGGGGGCGGGGTAACACCTGAGCTCTAAATGCCTCCAAGATCTGAATTCCACATTTGTTTCATTTTCAACCTGAATGGCTAGTTTCTATTAATTACACAAAAAGAAAATAAAAGAGAAAAATATAAACCAAGTTTAAGATTTATATAGTTCTTAGGTATCAGAACATCTGTAGGTTATTCCAAGCTTTCCATTCTCTCCCCTTCTTCCACTCCCAGCCCCCGACTGCCAATAAGCAGGGCTTCAAAATAAAGCTATGACTAATGATTAATGCCAGGAAGCAAATTATATCTAATAACCCTTTTCCAAGTCTTAGACCCTTCCCTACCAATTAAAAAAAAAAAGCTATCTCACAGTTCTTGAGAAAAACATAGTGTGGTAACTACATACAATAACCAAATCCAGAGGGGACAACAGTTAATTTCCACATAAAAACTTGTATTAAGTTCAAAGATTTACAGAAAATTTTAAAAAGAGAGCTGTACACTGTATAGTACCTTTAAAAACCACTGCTATCCCACCTCTCGCCTACGCGGGCGGTAACGTTTATATGTCTACTTGGAAACACTGCTAAATGATAACTACAATTGTAACACAAACATGTGCACGCACGCTCACATGCATTTTGAAGTAAAGAAGTAGCAGAACTGTAAGCACACAAAGCACCAAAGTCCTGGCACACATTCCTTGGGCAAGGGTTATCGGCTATGGTTGCACCAAGGACACCTGAGGAGTTTGCATATTTAAGAGCAAAGGGAAAGCGGCGTGCCTTCCTGCACCCTTCTCCATAACACCACCCCGCTTTCTCCCGGGGTCTTACCTGGATCTGCAAGGGAACCAGGCGAACTTTGCAGCGTTCGCTCACCAGGAAGCCCTTGGGTAGGTCTACATACTGGCCCCACTCCTCGGCAAAAAGCTGCACCACAAATTTGCGGTGCATGTCTATCTGGTCGCCGTAAAGGCTCAGGAACTTCTGGATGAGCAGTTCGTGGCCCGCTCCGTGCGGCACGGTGGAGGGCCGGGCAAACACAGAGAAGCAGAAAAGCACTGGCACTGCACCCCCAGTAGACAGTGACCCTGGGGCGCCGCCGCCGCCACTGCCGCTGCTGGTGTGCAAGTGTGCAAGGGAAGCGGGCTCCGTTGCCGCCGCCATGTTCCTGGGCAGCTCCAGTGCACAGCTGAGCACGCTCTCTGTCGCTTCCTCTGTCTAAGGGAACAACACCGACGAACAGCTCCTCCTTTTCCTCTCGGTTTCTTGCCACCAGGAGAGGGCCCCAGTCCCCAGCAACCAGAGAGGAAAAGAAGAGGAGGAGTCCCTTTGCTGCTTCTCTCCTCCACCTTCTCTCTCTGACTCCCCCCCCCCATCCCCGCCCCCACCACAACTTGCTCAGGGTATGAGGTCTGGGGTGGGTGGCCAAGAAAGAGTTTCGCTGTGTGTCGTACTGCCCCACTTCTTGCTGAAGAATCCCCCAAATACTGGAACTGAATCCCCTCTTCCAGGCTTTATTCTGGATTTCTCCACTTCCACCTGTACAGCAGGGCTCATCTTCGCTGTTCTTTTCTTTTGCACAAAGGACACAGAAAGACTGCTTAGGACTATGGCTCTTGCCTTGAGCTGTGTCTCCACCTCTCTGTTCCTTCTCCTCCTCCCCAGCCCTGCTACGTAAGAGATTTTTCCTTTTTCCAGTGCAGAACTAGAATCCCAATAGCTTTTTAGAGATGGGGCTGGGAATGTGTGTGGCCCTTGTGACTGCTACTGGGAAATGTTTGGAGTGACAGCTATTAACCACTGCAGATAAATAATACCAGTGACAGTTAACATATTGAATTCTCTACTGTAGCAGAATACTTTTAATACGCATGCAATGGAAAGAACACTGGATTTGAAATCAGAACCCAGGTTCAAATCTCTGCAATACTATTTTAGGCCTCGGTTTTCTCATCTATAAAATTGGGGGAGGGGAAGAGAAGAGGGGATACTAGGAAAGGAAGTTCCTAAAAACATTAGGACAAATATATTTTTTTAGAACCATTATGAACATGACTTAACTAGGTATCACAAAATTACCACTTTTCACTTTCCTACTCAAACAACAGAGGACACTTTTTCCAAACAATCGGAGCCAAGGTCCCTGGCTGATTTAAACTCAGTACTTTATTACAATGCATTGTTCAGCTGGGCAAGAGCATATGCTACATTGTAGCACCAGCTGGGGATGGATGGATAGATAGATGATGATGACAATGATGATTTATTAAACACTTAACTATGAGCCAGACACTGTGCTAAGTGCTAGGAAGGCAAATGTAAGCAAGAAACAAGACAGCCCTTTGCCCTCGAGGAACTAATTCTAATGGGAGAAGAATCATTAAAAGGAGATGAACAGCTACGAGTGGGAGTGGGAGGGTTGGAGGTAGTTCCATTGATGGCTGTTGGGATAGCAATGGAAAAGTACATGAAAGAGCCAGGTTAAAAGTGAAAATGGCTGGCATGGATACTCTCTGCAGGTTGCTTTCCCATTTCCCACTGGGATGGCAGGCTGCTTACTGTTCCTTTCGTTGTACTAGGGGAACTGAGGTGCTACATTTCTAACACTTTAACTCACTAGCAGGGTTCAATGTACTCTCCATTCACTATCAGCTTGAGTTAATCAGCCCCTTAGAGGGTAAATACTTTCTGTTTTTGGTTTTTTTCTTTTGGGCAGGGCAATTGGGGTTAAGTGACTTGCCCAAGGTAACACAGCTAGTACATGTGTCAAGTGTCTGAGGCTGCATTTGAACTCAGGTCTGGTGCTCTACTCACTGCACCACCTATTTGCCCCAATAAATACTTTTTAAAAAGTGAAACATTTTAAGGAGCTGTAACACAGACAGTTGATGCAAAACCAATCCCCTGAAAAATCTGGGGCACACTCTCACACAAATGCACATACACTCCACGGGGTGACTTGGAACAAATGATACAGTAATAGTGAGACACTTGTGGAGAGCACGTGTGGCCAAAGAATAAATTCACATCTCCCAGTTACTGGAAGTCCTTTCTTGAGTCCATAGCAAACCAGTATTCTTATCTAGTACAAGCCAGTAAGGATCCTTGAGATGACCATGTTTGCTTTCAGTGTGTCTCCCCCCCTCTAGCTAGATCATTGGTCCAGTTTTTCATGACCTCGTGTGTGGGGGTGTGGGGGAGACATAGGAAGAGGGAAGTAACATAATACTCTGAACTCATTTGACATTCCTGCCTCTTTGTTGTCTTATTGTCATTTTTGTTGTTCAGCCCTCTCTGACTCTTTGTGAAACCCCATTTGGGGTTTTCTTGGCAAAGATCCTGGAGTGGTGTGCCATTCCCTTCTCCAGTTCATTTTACAGATGAAGAAACTGAAGTAGAGGTTAAGTGACTTGCCCAGGGTCACAGAGCTAATAGGTGTTTGAGGCTGGATTTGAACTCTTATGTGTTTGTCTCTTTTTGGGTTGTTAAAAGAAATATTGGTTCAGGCCTCTCCCTGGTCAATAAGACAAACTCAGGAAAAGAAAGATGAAAGTATTTTATGTAGCACACCAAGGCAGCAAGCAGTTGGGTGCTGCTACCCAATTCAAACTGCTGCTTTTTTTAGACAGGAGTAAACAACTTCTATATAAGGACAAAAGTATGTTGATTGGTACAGATAATAATGAGGAGATGGGATTAGTGCCCTTCAGCTCCTCCCTCATTGTGGTATTGATGAGGGCACAGTCTCTGGGAACCCCTTGAACCCTTGAACTCTCCTTGAATCTTCCCACTCGACCTGGCCTTGGCCTGAGGCTATAACCATTAAGCCCAAATGCCTACCTTGCCCAGTCCTCTATCGTCCAGCTGTTTCCCACCCTTAATCCTGTTTCCCATCCTTAATCTGATCAAAATATCTATACCCTAGCTCTGCTACCCTAGCTCCTTATGGTCTGTCATTTCCATATAGCCTTCAGCTATTTCCCCCACCCTGGAGTCTGACCCCATCCCAGTCCCTTCAAGCTCCTCCTTAGACTCCTCCTTAAGTCCCTCCCTAGACCCCTCTTCTGGTCACCCCAGACCACCCCTCAATCCCTCCCACAACCTTTGTGTATATAATCTCCATCTTGCCTCCATGAAGGGGGTCAGAACCAATCTAGCTCAGATGGGTCTGGCCCTCTTTCCTTACAGGCGTCGCAAGGGGTGGGATCTCTCGGGGCAGGCTTATTTGGCTAACTCTTAATAAACTTTATCTTTTCCCTTGGCTGAGAAAGCTTGAGTCGAATTCTTTCGGCAGGACCCGGTGTGTCGGTACTTGGGGGTGTCGAGCACCTCTCACCCCAAACCCTCATCAGTATCATAGTGAGATGGGATTAGTGTGTATATATTTCCAGACCACCATCTCCTGCAGGCTGGCTGCACATGTGCCAAAGTCAAAACAAGGTTTAAAAGTGAGGTCTCTCAGACTGACTGTACAAGTAGCTAACTTTGCATAATCAACTGAATTTGCACAATCACTCCTTTGGTATTAACCATACTTATGGTGCAGCACTACAACTGGACCTCTATCAGTCCTCTGTCCTCAACTGCATCGTCTTAATCTCTGCTGCTTATAATTTGAGAGTTAGTAATTTGAGAATCAGTTCTTTGTACCAAGGGAGGTACTATAAACAACATGCACTCTCTATGAGGACACACAAGAGAAAATCCACAAACAGATACTTTGACTATGAGATTTGGGAGTCAAGAGGTTAGCCATTCCCATGGTTCCTTTCAATCCTCCTGGAACTTGTTCCAGGCATTCTGAACCCAATCCATATGGGTATGAATATCATCAAAGTTGTCAGGAACCCAGGTGCAGCACTCCTGACCTATGAGAATGCATATTCCTTCACTTTTTTCCAGGAAGAAATCTAAAGCCAGCCTATTTTGTAAGGACACAGCCCTAAGTGCATGGACCTCAGTATTAAAGTCCTCCACTGAACCTCTGGTTTCATTAACAAATACTTGCAAAAAATTGTTCGTTTTATTCAGGAGCATCAGACTGCATCTGTATGGGACACACACGGATAATAAGATGGAAAGGGCACATTTAGCATCACTTACTAAAAAGGGAAATGTGAAAGAAACTTGGTTGGCTGCAGACTTGCTTTCCAAATGTATGCTAGGAAGCAGGGTAAGTGTGGACCAGAGGCCAAAGAGCACCCATCCCAACCCACACCTGCTGGTCCAATTTGAGAGAAGCCAGTAATATGCTTTTTTGTTACATGGGAAATAAAATCCCTCTGGAATAGTCCTAAAAAATCCATTCATGTGTGCCAGGCCTCCTAGCTTAAAAAAAAAAAATTCTCAAAAGACCCTTTCCATCCTGAATGGTCACAGTTCATTTCAGAGAGAGAGTATAATTAAATCTCATTTGCCATCCCATTTCCTGACCTTGGGTCCTGTTTTGCTCATAACACAGAACTGAAAGCCTGCAAATGTCACAAGCTCAAGCTGAGGATGAGATTGCAAAAGGTCAGTGATCTTTTTCCAATTAAAAATGAGTATGTGGAAGGACTCATTCTTCCAGCCCATGGCAGTGCAATTTGGTTTTATACATTTGCCTTATTGATTGCAAAATAATAATCACCTAAGTTCTGAATGTCTGCCCCTCCACCCACAAGGGGCATCCCTTCCCCCAAGGACAAAGGGCTATGTGTACATTTCCAGCAGCTAGTTCAGTTAAAAACATGGCTGGTACATTGCATCAGATACACATAAGTGTTGGGCTCTCCTCTCCTCCCAACCCCAAAGGTGCAAAGCAGGGTATAAAGCACAAATGGAAAATGCATAGTAGATAGCAAGTGAAGGATTAGGTCATAATTATCAGGTCAAGTCACTTAGCCACTGTTTGCTTTAATCCAGTAACAAACCATTCCAGTATCTTTGCCAAGAAAATCCCATGGACAGTATTGGCGTGCTATGACTCGTGGAGTTATGAAGAATCAGACACAACTGAATGACTAAACAACAACAGGTACTTTTTTGAACAGCAAGTTGTCTCAGTGAATAGAGTGCTGGGCCTAGAGTCAGGAAGACCTGAGTTCAAATCTAGCCTCAGACACTTACTAGATTTTTGACTCCAAGAAAGTCATTTTACTTCTGTTTGCCTTAATTCACTGGAGAAGCAAATAGCCAACCACTCCAAAGGGAGCTAGGTGGCATAGTGGATAGAGTGCTATGCCCAGAGTAAGAAAGACTAATAATCTTCCTGAGTACAAATCTGGCCTCAGACACTTACTAGCTTGTGTGACCATGGGCAAGTCACTTAACTTTGTTTGCCTCAGTTTCCTCATTTGCAAAATGAGCAAGAGAAAGAAGTAGCCTATCACTCCAATATCTTTGTCAAGAAAACTCCTAAAGTGGTCACAAAGAGTTGGACACAACTGAAAAATAACTGAACTAATCAGTTCAAACAAACAAGCAGCCAAAGACCATAGACTGGTGTTGGACTCCTTTTTCAGCTTAACTGAGTTTAGGAGCTGATCAGGGGTTGCTTCCTCTGTGGAGCCGAGGTCAATTGTGGCAAGCTTTACAGGGTCACTATGGATTCATCTACTCAGTAACTTTGATGGCCGCATAACTAGTCAGCAAAGCCTGGAAAGGCCCATCCTGGGAGGAGCAGAGACTAGATATCTTCTTGAAGTTGCAGATCCACATGCAGTCTTATGGCTTAAATGGATGCATCATCTCTTCCAAAGGCAGAATTTGCATCAAAGCTGCCTCCTTCCAGCCCTGTGAAAGAAAACTAGAGAGAAAGATTACAAATCTTATCATGCTTTCACCTCCTGTGGCCAAGCTCAGGTTCCAAGGGTTCATCCCCTGGATAGACTACCAAACAGAATTTCAAAGGTGACAATCCACAATATTGCCCATTGCAATTTCTGAGTTGGAACAGCACAAGAGGAAGTACCTGAGGACATTCTAACTGTTTCCTGGAATACTTTTTTTCCAAAAAGAGCTTAACTTATCTATTTAGCTGCTTATCCTCCTTTTATGATTGTGGGTAATAGGGGGTGCGTAGGCTCAGGGTTGTCCCAAAACACTTGGACAGTTGTTTAATTATTTCTGCAGTAAAGTGTGGCCCTTGACTGCCGTCAATAATATATGGCAGGCCAAATCTTGGTATTATTTTCTTGGTTAAACATTTTGCTGCTGTGTTTGCTGTGGCATGTGTTGCTAGAATGGCTTCTATCCAATGGCTCCAATGAAATTCAATCAAGAAGAACACAGAAAGTTAAGAAGAAGAGGGCAAACAGAATAAGAACAACATAAAATTCATGACAAGGCAAACAAAAAATTCCCATATGATTACATTTATAACTTAAGTTGTATGCAATTGTATTTCTTAAATGGTCAAGTACTTACATTTTCTCCCCTCCCACTACTGGAGAACAAAAAGGAAAACATAACTTTTGTAAGAAAAAAACATAAACAGTTGACCAAAAGAAACTCCCATACAGTCCATGTCCAAAAAATGTGTATCTTATTCTGCATATTAGTCTCTACACATTGCTCTACATCTGCCTATTGGTCTCTACACACCAAAACATATCTGTACTCCCTAGACTCTGGCAATTCAATAGAGTTAATCGACAAGTATTCATATGGAAGAGTTTCATACATTCTCTCCCACCCACCTTGTCTTAGTTTTCACAGATTTAGAATTAAAAGGAATCATTGAGATAAATCTAGTCAAATTCTATAATTTTATAGTTCAGCAAATTGACACAGAAAAGCAATGACTTTTCCAGGATCGCACAGGTATTAAGTGGCAGAAGCAGGATTTGAACAGAGGTCCTATGACTTCACATCTAGCTATAATACTACTAGCTACATATCTTCTATTTCACTCTTACTACACTGGTTCTGCTTTTTTTCCCCAGTTTCCCAGTTCCTCAGTTTACTCATTTTCGGTGACTTACTCCTACACTCCACCTCAGCTACACACAGAAATGACCCTACCTTTAATCTTGCCATCACGCATAAACGTATTACTTCCACAACCATAAACTCAGAAATTCCCTTGTGTGATCACAATGTGCTGTCATTTCACCCTTCCCTCTGCCTTTCAGCCTTCTCCTTCATCTTCACCATGACCTTCAACCCAAACCCCTAGTTTTTTTTTTCCTCCAGGACATCATCCTTACACTATCTACACTCTCCTGCCTATTTACCTCTACATCATTCTCTTCTCTTGAGTCCCTTGCCCCATTATCCTCTCTTGTTCTATGAAGTTTCAGCCCTAAGTCATTCCTACCAACTGCTGCCGCCAGTGGGGGGACCTGAAGCAGTGTGGGGAGATCTTAATACCTAGACCAATGGTTGCCTATGCTTCATCATCTATCACTTTAGACAACTTGAACTTTTTTCCTTATCATAATTGGTTCTTTGCAGCTTCATAATTTCATTTTTAAGCACTTCCCATGCCTACATAACTTTCCTTCTCAGATTTTCAACTGTGGCATACTACTTATCCCTTCTCTGAACTCCTGGAAATTTGTTCTCTTAAAATCTACAGTATATATCAGGTTATGCCTAATTTAAGAATAGTTTCCTCCCTTTTTTCTGTTTATTTTTCCTAAGATTCCAGTACAATTGTAAAAATGAATTTGCTTCATGAAGAATCTGACAAATTATACTCTGAAATTATTATTCCCCCCCCAAAAAAAACCTTCTCAGGACTAATAAATATTTGAAGAATGAATTGTTTTCTAAATGTTTTTGTTTTGAAGTATATAGTCAAATCTAATTAATTTATTTTTAAAATTAAATTTTATTCAAATAACAAAAGTATTTTTGTCTTTGCCAAAGCTCTATTGAAAAAAAAATGTTTTAAACCCTTGTAACAAATATGCATGGTCAAGTAAAATAAATCTGTACTTGTCTAAGTTAAAAACTATATATGTCTCATTCTATACTCTGAGTCCATCTGTGATGAGTTAGATAGCATTTTTTAGCATCTGTCTTCCCAGGTTTCACTGAATATATCCTTTTCATCTTTCCTTGTGACACAAAAGTATTCCATTATATTTGTACAACATAATTTTTTTGTCCAATTCCTAATTGATGAGCACTCCCTTAGTTTCTAATTCTTTATCACCACAAAAAGACACTAAATATTTTGGTACTTGTGGGTTCTTTTCCTCTTTCTCAGCGATATAGGCCTAGTATTGCTGGGTCAAAGGATAGACATACAGTTTAATGACTTTTGGGACATAGTTCCCAATTACTTTCCAGAATTGCTATAATAATTCACAATTCCACCAACAAGGCATTGTACTTGTTTCCCCACAGATCCTCCAATATTTGTTATTTTTCACTTTTGTCAATTTTGAACACAGATTGGCCCTCAGTATGAGAAGTATGAGAAGAAAAATAAAAAGAGTCCTTGATGTATAATCAAACTTATTCCCTACCATTTCCTTTTATAATTATAATTTGTATATATTTATATTTTTATTTATAATTTATTTTATTTATGTATTTATTTATAATTTATAAGTATAGCTAACAAAGTACTAATTCACTTCAAAGTTACCATATGTCTATTAGTTAGACAGGCCCAAAGTATCTAATACTTAGAATTACAAAATAGTTGGTTTATGTCAGTAAACATACCAATATTACTGAAATTCAATCAAGAAGAACACAGAAAGTTAAGAAGAGGGCAAACTGAACAGTACAAGAACAACTTTGAACTGATATGTAAAATTCATGACAAGGCAAACAAAAAAATTCCCACATGATTACATTTATAACTTAAGTTGTATGTAATTTATTTTTTTAAATGGTCAAGTACTTATATTTTCTCCCCTCCCACTACTGGAGAGAAAAAAAAGAAAAACATAACTTTTGTAAGAAGAAAGCATAAACAGTTGACCAAAAGAAACTCCCATACAGTCCATGTCCAAAAATGTGTGTCTTATTCTGCATATTAGTCCATTACCATTCTGTCATGAGGAGGATATCATTCTTCATAGTTAGTCCTCTGGAATTATGATTGATCATTGTATTCATATGAATTATTAAGTCTTTCAAAATTGTTTTTTTGAATAATGTTGATGTTATAGTCTTCTGCCTCTGCTCATTTTACTCCTCACCAGTCCATAAAAGAATAGCTGGGTTTCTCTGAAATCGGCTATTTCTTCATTTCTTTTTTTTATTAACATTTTTTATTTTCAGTTCACAACACTCAGTTCCACACGATCTCGAGTTCCAGATTTTCTTACCCCCCTCCTCTGCTCCCTCCCCAAGATAGCATGGAATCTGATATATCCTCCACATATAATTTCGCATTGAATCTATTTACACAATAGTCAAGTTGTAAAGAAGAAGTATGACCAAAACCAAAAGAAAAAAAGAGAGCAAACAGTTTGCCTCAATCTGCATTCAGACTCCATAGTTCTCTGGAAGTAGGTAGCTCTCTCCATCATGAGTCCTTTGGAGTTGTCTTTGAACTTTGTATTGCTGAGAAGAGCAAAGAGAAAAGCAAAAACCTGATAAGGGTTAGTCATCACAGAATCCATATATCTGTGGTTGTGTATAATGTTCTCCTAGTTCTGCTGTGCTTACTCAGCATTATATCATGTAGGTTTTTCCAGGTTATTATGAAGTCAGTATCTTCCCCATTTCTTATAGCACAATGGTATTTCATTACACTCATATACCATGACTTGTTCAACCATTCCCCAATTGATGGGCATCTCCTTGATTTCCAATTCTTTGCTGCTACAAAAAGAGCTGCTATAAATAGTTTTATACTTACTATAAATAGTTTTATACTTACTATAAATAGTTTTGTACTTACGGGTCCTTTTCCCACTTGTGTGATCTCTTTGGGATACAACCCTAGAAGTGGTATTGCTGGGTCAAAGGATATGAACATTTTTACAGCCCTTTGGGCATAGTTCCAAATTGCTCTCCGGAATGGCTGGATCAATTCACAAATCTACCAGCAATGTAACAGTGTTCCTATTTTCCTACATCCTCTCCAGCTATTTCTTCATTTCTTACAATTACATCCTATTACATTTATATAGCATAGTTTATTCAACCATTCTGTAATTGTTGGACATGCCCCTTAATTTACCATTCTTTGCTACCATAAAAAGAGCTGCTATAAATATTTCTGTAAATATAGGACCTTTCCCTTATTTTTTTTTCTCCTTGAAGTATAGACCTAGTAGTGGTATTGCTGGGTCACTTTCAAATTTTGGAAAAAAAAGATTAGACTCTTTATATTCCTTCTTTTTAAAATTTAATTTTTTCAATGAACAAAAATCTATTTTATCTTCAGTCCACTCAACATGAACAAAAAAAGAAAAAAGAAAGAATGGAAAAATTATTTTATGAGAGATTTGGGTTTATCCTTTTCTGTTGTTAATTCTCTTAGAGGTCTTGAGGTATCCAGTAGAGGCAACTGCAATTACTTAGCCTACGGAGAGACCTGCAATAATTCTCATTTGGAGGATTTAGAAGAACATGAGAATCCAGGAAAAAACTAGTCTTCCATATTATTGATTCTGTGATAAAGAAGTTCCATTCACAGTTTTTTTTAAGGCAATTGGGATTAAGTGACTTGACCAGGGTCACACAGCTAGTAAGTATCTGGGGCCAGATTTGAACTCTGGTCCACTCTGACTCCAGGGCTAGTGCTTATATCAGTAAGGCAAGATTCATTACCTCAAGGATGATCATGAACATGCCTGAATGGTTCAGAATCACAAAGTATGAAAAACTCCCTAGGTACAAGGCAGAGGAAGTATAACATTTATTTAGACACCAGAGAATCCAATCCCAAGACCAATAACTCCAATTTGATATAGTAGTAATTATATTCCAAAACCAGTAAGCCCACCTCAATGTAGCAACAAGGAAATTATAACACAGTATTATAGCAAGGAACCAAGTCATCCTGTAACCTTCCCCTCTGCTACCGCCTTCCTGTAAACAGTCACTGGAGAATCCTGACTTTCCCCTCAGCACTCTCTTCTGCAGCTTTGTCAAAGCTGGCTCTCTCAGTGTCTGCTCTTCAGCACCCTCTTGATGTCTGCTGCTCTCAGTTCTGTCCCTCTTCAATTCTGATTTTCTCACACTCTGGGCTCTCCTTATATACAGTCTTAGCTGGCATCTGATTGGCTAGAACTCAGGTATCTGATTGGCTGAATTCATGATTGACTAGAACTCAGTGCATATGCCATTGGCTCTGGTCTTACCAACTCCTCTTAAGGCCCTGAGGGCTTCATGCCCAAATCTTAGTACCTGGTAAGTAGAGGCTTTAGGCCTACTTACAAACAAAGATATAATGAAGCTTTTCCCACCGAGCCCCACCTCAGGCCCATTGAATGGGTGGGAAAGATATTTGATCACATTAACACTACAGTACTCTATCCACTGCACCACCTAGTTACCCCCATAGACTCTTAAAAAATCTTTTATTGATGACTTTTGCTTTCACCTTAGTCATTTCTGAGTTTATTAATTCTACCTTTCATAAGTCCTCAATGGTAAGAAAAACCATTTACTAAAATCAACTGATATAATAATCACATATGACAATTCATTCAAACTTCTATAGCCATATTCCCTTACCTCTCTGTTGAAAGGATGTTTGTTTCATCTTCTGCTCCCTAATACCACAGTTAATCATCACAATTATTTAGAATTTACTTTCTATTTAATATTATTTTCATTTGCATTATTGTAGCCCTCATTCTACTTGCTTCACTATATGTCAGTTCATAAAAATGTTTTTCCATTGTTTTTCTGAATTATTCATATTTGTAGTTTTGTTTTTAATTAATATCCCATTATTTTCACATACTATAATTTGTTCAGCCATTCCCCAAGTGGTGGACATCCATTTTGTTCCTAGTTTTTTTCTGTAACAAGGCTGGGTCTCATGTGGGATGTCACGCATTTCTAGAAGGGAAGAAAAATAAATACATCTTTCAAATCACTTCCTACACCATTACCCAAAGGAGCCAATTCCTAACAAGAGATAAAGCAGGAGTTTGGAATTGGAGACTGCTGCTCTGAGAGAAGAGTACTGGGCTAGAATTACATCTATCTGTTCTCTTAAATATTATTAGTACAGGGCATGTAGTTTTTAGGTTCAAGCTAAACTCCTGATAACTGTTTTTTTTTTTAACAAGGAAAGAAGGACTTGAAGTTTTATATCTAAGATTTAACTTCCCACCAAAAATAGTTCCAAAATGAGCTCATACATAACAAATAGCAGTGAAACTCTATTTATCCAAGTCAATAGCAAAACAGAAATCAGAGAAAGTATACACAGAAGAATATACACCAGACAATACAGAAAGAAGAAATTCTCCCATCCAGAGTGAGGTAACTCAGCTTAACCAAGAAAGAGAGTCCCAGATTTCACTCAAGGTAAAATTCCCCAAAGTCGTAAGTGTAGCAAGCCCTTGGGCATAGGGGCATGATGGACATTGCTAGCTCCTGTCATGATGCTGTTTCAACAATCCGGCTAGCAGCTGTTGTGGGGGTGTAAGATCCACCAACAACCAGCAACCAGAAAGCTGCCAGCACACTGTAAAAGCACAGGTTCTTTTGATCTGCTTTAGTAAGGAAAGCAACGTTAAGGGGTTGACAAGCTTACTTTAATTCAGCACACAAATATCATTCACTTAGTTCAGGGGAAAAGACAGCACCCTGAACTTCAGAGCAAATACAAACAAATTACAAACATCAACAGTCAGACCAAATACAGATTCATAGTTACCAACATCTAGGTTCAGCCTGGGAGCTCATAATGAGAGCTGGCCCAGAGTCACTAGAGCCACCACTACTGTGGGAAAGAGCGCCAAAAAAGAGAAAGCCAACCCCGGGTTTTATATTTTTTTCAGGGTCAGGGGTGAGTCACACACTCACCCATGTGACCTAGAATCGTCACAAAGAGGCCACTGAAACCCATGTGGTCTAAAAGACTCTGCTGTCCCAGACATGTCACTTGAACTCATGTGTAAACTAGGCCCTCCCCTGAGTTAGCCCCACCTTGGGCCCCACCTTAGTTACCAATCCACACACACATAGGTTTTACACCTAATAGGGGTTTGGGCCTGGGGCTTAGCACCTAGTAAGGCTCAATGAAATACACTGAATTACTCAAAGGAAACAAAAGTCAAACTCTTCAAGGGCACTTGGTTGAACTAACTGCTAAGAGCCCATTTTGCTTACCAACACAGATGCCCTCTTCCTAAACTTATTTTCCTTTCAGGATCTTGAATAGGATTGGCATCTTTCACCTTCTTTCTCAAAGTTGAAAGCCAAAATGCCCTAAAGTGACTATAGAGCCTAAACATGCCAGAGCTCTTCTCTCTTCCATTCTCACCAACTCTGCCCTGACCCAGAGGGCATTGATCTCCACCAATGAGAAAACACACAGACCCATGGTCTTTGGGATGAAAGTTATATTCATATCACAAAAAATGTTGTTATGAATATTTTGATGAATATGGGACATTTCCCCACCTTGACCTTGACTTCCCTCAAGCAGTGGGATGTGAACTGTTTAGTGACTTTTCTTGCATGATTCCAAATTATCTTCTGGAATGGTTGGTCCAATTTATATTTCCACCAAAAGTATACATCTTCCTACAGCTATTCCAGCACTGATTATTTCTCTCTTTTGCTATCTTTGCAGTTCACTCAGTATCAAGTGAATCTAAGATTTGTTTTAATTTGTACTTCTCTTATTGTTAGCAGTCTGAAGCAACTTTTTACATGGTTGAGAGTTTGCAATTCTTTTGGAAACTTCATTCAGGAATAGTTCTTGGCCTTATATATTTGTGTCAAATACCTAGGTGTCTTGAATCAGAGGTATTTGTGTGAAGATTTATTTTCTCAAATTGCAGTTTATTTAATGAGTTGCTGTGGCTCAAGAATTTATCACCAAATTATCAGCCAATAGACAATGAGCCCCTAAACAAAGGCCCATTTTTTAAGTACAATTTAGTAGATGTGAGCAGGCTGTTACACATAATAAATAAAAACTTCAAAGAATAGAAGTAAAGGATATCATAAGGGAAAGAGACTTGTGAGGGACAACTGGGTAATGTGCAGAGAAATCCACGTGTCTCCAGAATATTTAGTGGACCCGTTAAAATTAATTATCGAAAATCAAAGGAAACTGAGGAATAAAGTTACTGAGCATCTATGATTTATTTGCAAAGCTTGCATTTGCATATCAAATAAGGTCATCTGACTCCTCAGATGTCAGAGATAAGGAGTAATTCACATAGCTGATTTTTATAACAGAAAAGAGGAATAAAAAAAGTACAGAAATTTATTTTGAGCACAATTCAATTGGACAAGACACCTGATTAATTAGCTTCTCCCAGCTTTCTTAATCCTACCCCAGAAATCCTTTCTTACAGGTGGGGCCTTTTGTAACCAGAAAAGCTCCCTAAGAAAGAGAAACTTGTGGTTTGTAGTTAGCAGTTACCTCTCATTTTCCAGCTACCAAGCTTAGAAGATTCCATTACTCAACTTAGACTCTAGCTTAGGGGAAAAATAGGGGAGCTTATCCACTAAGACTGGAAAGAGAAACTTAACCTCTAGACAACCTTTCTCCAGCTGCCAGAAAGGGCAACTTAGCCTCTAGTCAACCTCCCTTTCTACTAGAAAAGGAAACCTAGCCTTTAAAAAGAGTTTTATAATCCTATGATTATTTTATGTCTTACTCTAAAGTATATGCTACTAAATGAGAGCATCTTACCAATCTATCTATTCACTAAGTCTACAGGTAACCTAGACTTAAAGAGGCTATGTTAGTCTGGCTTAGCTGTTAGGACTAGCTTTTCCTAAAGAAAATTTAATCCTATAATCAAACTAAAAATAAATCGAAGTGGTCAAATTAATTGATTTCCTGTTGAGACCTATGGTGAACTTATAGGAAGACATGGAGTGCAAGGATGGACAGGAATGGATAGGTTATAATCTGTGCCTTTGAAGAAGCATACAAATCAGTAAGATTAAAGATCCATTTAAATTTTTAACTAACACTTTGTTTTTTTTTTATCTTTGCAGAATTTTGATCATGTATAAGTGTTTCAATTTTACATACTTAAAATTGTCTAATCTCCTGTGAACATTTCTGTCCTTTGTTTTTGTTATTGTCCCTTAGCTATAGTTGTGTAAAGTACCTCCTTCTGTTGTCTAGTAGGTTTTACATCCATTTGGAATTTATTGTGTATATTATGTGGGATAAGATGTTGTTCTTAACCTGTTTGCAAAACATTTTCCAGTTTTCTTGGCAATTCTTATTTACTAGGAAGTCCTTTTTTCCACTAGATTTTATATACACATACGTATATATCCTGTTGACCTCTCACTAATTACTACTGAATTTAACTTTGAGTGTTTCTGGATTGCACTGAAAATGAATGCTGCAATTTCTGAGCAAAGTCTGCCATAGATTTAGGAATACAGTACATTCATTTGAAATGTTATTTCCTATTCATTCTGTACTACTGATTGCAGTTTAAGGTTTTTCTGTATAAAATATTTATTTTTTCTCTTTTTTTACATTTAATTTTTATTTTTTCTCAATTGCATGTAAAAACGTTTTAACATTCTTTTTTTTTTTAATTTTGAGTTTCATATTCTCTCCTGTAAAGATATTAGAAGACACCCTGTTTTCAGAGATAAGGCCCAGCAAGCAGGCTATATCCTGAGCTTGGTGTAACAGCAATCTTTTGCACACACCCTCTGGATGATCTTGGCCATAGCAAAACCCCAGAACTGGTACTTACAATTTTCCTATTTCCCAGGAGATCCTGGTCTGAAAGCTGTAGCTATAGCCAACATGCTGCAGCAGAAAGCGATCACTCACATCTCCCAACATTCTGTGCTTGCAAATGCTAAGTGAAACAAACGAGGTGTTGCATTCCTGTTCCTGCCATGCTAACTCTGGTTCTGTATCCCACTGCATAATCACAAGGCTCAACGACCCTTATGACTTGAGACAATCACAAGGCTCAATGATCCTAATAACTTGGGAACTGTTCCCACAGGACCCAAGAATGCTACATTGTCCCCAAAATGGCTGCACACATGGGCCTGCCATGAGAACTGTTTACTCAAGACCTGAGAGTGATTGTGTTGGGTCCTGTCTTTTTGTGTTTTTCATGCTTAAAAACCCTACTACTGCCACAAGACACAAGCTCTCCTTCTCAGGGGGACTTCAGTTTGCAAACCCATTTTCCTCACTCTGAAATTAAACTGCCATTTGATTCCTGACTCACCTGTCTCCGGTCTGCTCTATTAGGCTCCAGGCATCCACAGGTTAGAGACCAATCCAGTCCGGACTACATTTAAAATTATTTTGTCACTCTCAACCTTTGTTCTTCCCCCTCATTGAGAAGGCAATTTGATATAGATTATATATGTGCAGTTATGCAAAACATTTCCTCGTTGCCATGTTGCAAAGGAAAATGCAGACCAAAAAAAATAATAATAAAGTAAAAAAATATGCTTCAATCTCTATTCAAACTCCTTCACTTTTTCTCTGTAGATGGATAGCAGCTTTAATCATAAGTCCTTTGGAATCGTCTTGCTGAGAATAGTTAAGTCATTCACAGTTGATCATCATATAATGTTACTGCACACAATGTTCTCCTGGTTCTGCTCACTTCAATTTGCATCAGTTCATGTTAGTCTTCCCAGGTTTTTCTGAAAGCATCCTAAACATTATTTCTTATGGCACAATAGGGGGCAGCTAGGTGGCACAGTGCGTAGAGTACCAGCCTTGTAGTCGGGAGGATCTGAGTTCAAATCTGGCCTCAGACACTTACTAGCTGTGTGACCCTGGGCAAGTGACTTAACCCCAATTGCCTCCAAAGGGGGGAAAAACAAAAAAAGAATAATCCTAACCTCCAAAAAAAAAGAAAAGAAAAGAAATTTCAATATCTTAGGGCAACTAGGTAGCACAGTGAGTAGAGTACCAGCCCTGGAGTCAGGAGGACCTCAGTTCAAATCTGGCCTCAGACAATTGACACACTTACTAGCTGTGTGACCTTGGGCAAGTCACTTAACCCCAATTGCCCTGCCTTCCCCCCTCCAAAAAAAAAAAAGAAATTCTTATGACACAATAGTATTCTATCACAATCAGATACCACAACATGCTCAGTCATTTCCCACTTCATGGACATCCCCTCAATTTCCAGTTCTTTGCCACTACAAAAAGAGCTGCTATAAATATTTTTGTACAAGTAGATCCTTTTTTCCCTTTTTTGGGTCAGTTTGGGATATAAATTTAGTAGTGGTATGGATCAAAGGATGTGCACAGTTTGATTGCCCTTTGGGCATAATTCCAAATTGCTTCTCAGAATGGTTGGACCAGTTCACAACTCCCTCCAACATTTATCATTTTATATTAGTCAGTCTGATAGATGTGAGACGGTATCTCAGAGCTATTTTAATGTGTGTTTCTCTAATCAATAATGATTTAGAACATTTTTTCATATGATTATAGATAACTTTGATTTCTTCTTCTAAAAACTGCCTGTTCATACCCTTTGACCATTTATCAAATGGGGAATGATTTGTATTCTTATGAATTTGACTCAGTTCTCTATATTTTTGAGAAATAAGGCCTTCATAAGAGAAGCTTGTTGTAAATTTCCCACCCCTATGCCCACCCCCAGTTTTCTGCATTCTTTTTCATTTTGGCTCCATTGGTTTTGTTTGTGAAAAGGATTTTTTAATTTGATATAGTCAAAATTACCTATTTTATATCTTATAATGCTCTATTATCTTTTGTTTGATCATAAATTTTCCCCTTCATTATAAATCTGACAGTTAACTATTCCAGGATCTCCTAATTTGCTTATGACATCACTCTTTATGTCTAAATCATGTACCCCTTTTGATATTATCTTGATATACAGTGTGAGATGTTGTTCTATACCTAGTTTCAGCCAAACTGCTTTCCAGTTTTCCCAGCAATTTTTGTCAAATAGTGAGTTCTTATCCCAAAAGCTTGGGTTTTGGGGTTTATCAAATACTAGATTGCTATGATCACTTACTATTTTGTACCTAATCTATTCCATTGATCCACCACTCTATTTCTTAGCCAGTACCAGATTATTTTTAAAATTACAACTTTGTAATATAGTTTGAAATATGAAACTGCTAGGCTACCTTCCTTCACACTTCCCCCCCCCCCCACCAGTTCCCTTGATATTCTTGACCTTTTGTTCTTCCAGATATATTTTGTTATTTTTTTCTTGATCTACAAAACACATTTTTGGTAGTCTGGTATGGTGCTGAATGAGTAAATTAATTTAGGTAAAATTGTCATTTTTATTGAATTAGCTTGGCCTACCCTTGAGTAAATAATGTTTCTCTGATTGTTTAGATCTGACCTTATTTGTATGTAAAGTGTTTAATAATTGTGTTCATATAGTTCTGGGGTTTGTCTTGGCAGGTAGATAAGTATTTTATTGTCTACAGTTACTTTAAGTGGAATTTCTCTATCTCTTGCTGCTGGACTTTGCTGGTAATATATAACAATGATAATTTATGTGGATTTATATTATAACCTGCAGCTTTGCTGAAGTTGTTAATTATTCCAGCTAGTTTTTTAGTTGATTCTCTAGGGTTCTCTAACCATGCTATCATCTGCAAAGAATACTAGTTTTGTTTCCTCATCACCAATTCTATTTCCTTCAATTTCTTTTTTGTTTCCTATTGTTTTGGCTAGCATTTCTAGTACAATATTTTTGGTGAATAATAGCGGTGATAACAGGCATCCTTGCTTCATCCTTGATCCTATTGAGAAAGTTTTTAGCTTATCCCCATTATAGATAATGCTTGCTGATGGTTTTAGATAGATACTACTTATCATTTTAAGGAACACTCCCTTTATTCCTATATTTTCTAGTGTTTTCAATAGGAATATGTTTTATTTTGTCAAAAGCTTTTTATGTACTTATTGAGACAATAATATGATTTCTGTTGGTTTTGTTATTGATATGGTGGTTTGTGATGATACTTTTTCCTAACATTAATCAACATTACATTCCTAGTACAAATCTCACCTGGTCATAGTATATGATCTTTGTGATATATTGCTATAATCTCCTTGCTGGTATTTTACTTAAAATTTTTGCATCAATATCCATCAGGAAATTGGTCTGTAGTTTCCTTTCTTTGTTTTTGTTCTTTCTTGTTTATATCAAAGTCATATTTGTGTCAAAAAAGGAATTTGCTAGGACTCTTTTGCCTATTTTTTCCCAAATAGTATTTGTGTGTAGTATTTGAATTAATTGTTCTATAAATGTTTGGTAGAATTCACTTGTAAATCCATCTGTTCCTGGGGATTTGTCCTTAGGGATCTCGTTTGTGGCCTGTTCAATTTCTTTTTTCTAAGATAAGAGTTATTGAAATATTTTATTTCCTCTTTTGTTAATGTGGGCAATTTATATGTTTGTAGATGTTCATCTATTTCACTTAGATTGTTAGATTTATTGAAATATAACTGGGGAAGATGGCAGAGTAGGTCACAAAATTCTCCAGATTTCTTCTACAAACAAGACAAAACTGTGCCTCAGAGTGAACAGAGATGGCAAAAATAAACAAGAGCTGGGGTAGAGCAGTGGTACTCTTGGGACAACTAGAGAATACCTAAGGTCAGAGGTTTGACCCAAGTGAAATACAAACATCTCCAGACTTTCTCAGCTGAAACAACAAACAAGCCCTGCAAGCAGCCTCAGCCACAGGGATTTTCATCTCACAGATAGTGTGGCAGTCAGACATTTGAGTTGCAGAGGGATGAGGGGTATAAGGCCACACATCCAGTGAGTCTGGTCACTGTGCGGCAAGGACACTGTTGACTGTGGGCACTTGCAGGAGAACTGAGTCCCTGGTTTTAGTTCAAGGCCAGAGGGGAGAGCTGAAGGTTGCAGCTACTGGTGAGTGTGCAGGGAACAACAGCCCAGCACAGCTTGGCCATGGGCCCTAGCTGTGGTTTGGGGGGTGGAGAGGAGTACCAAGGTTGGGCCACAGATAGAGCTCAGAAAATAACAGTAAGAAGGATCTGAGGCCTGAGTCACCATTCCCCATATGCCAGGACTAGATCTGATTAAAATAATAAGCTTCTAAAAAACAAAACAAAATAAAAATAAAAATGAGTAAGAATAGGAGAAAGAGCTCAATCATAGACAGCTACTATGGGGATAGAAAAGATCTAGGTTCATATTTAAAGGAAGATAGTTAAGAGGAAGACAGTGGAGCTAAAAAAGCAATTCTTACCCTAAAGAGTAACGTCAAATGGTCACAAGCCCAAAAAGAGTTTTTGGAAGAGCTTAACAAAGACTTTAAAAATCAAATAAGAGAGATCAAGGAAAAATTAGTGTTGCAAGAATTCGGCTAGCAGCTCTTGTGGGGGTGAAAGACCAAAACAAGCCCAACAACAAGAATACTTCCAGCACAGGTTCTTTTGATCTGCTTTACTAAGGAAAGTAATGTTAAGGGGTTAACAATCTTACTTTAATCCAACATATACATATATCATTCACTTAGTTCAGGGGAAAAAGCCAGCACCCTGAACTTCAGAGCAAATACAAACAAATTACAAAGATACATTATAAACAGACCAAATACAATTCATAGTAAGACGGCATCGCCATCTGGGTTGACAAGCGAAAGGGCTCTTAACTGCAGCTGCCCAGAGTCTCCATATCAACACTACTCCAAGAGTGAGAGCCCATAGCAAATAGCTCTGTTCTTTCTTTTTATACACTCTTTAGCCATCATCAAACATCATCTGAGAGACCAGAACTTAAGTTCCTACTATTGGCTCTGGTCTTAGCAACTCCCTTTAGGACCCTGAGGGCTTCACGCCCACATAGGCTTAGCACCTAGTACATGGGGGTTTGAGCCTGAGGCTTTGCAGCTAGTAAGGCTCAATCAAAGACACTTAATTAATTTATCATTCTAAAACAGTATAAAAAGTCCCAACTTAATTGATATTACAATTAGGGAAAAAATAAAAGTAAGCCAAGAAAACAAGAAAATTATGAAAAGAAAGCCAACCAATTAGAAAAAGAGATCCAGAAGCTTACGGAAGAAAACAATTGCTTGAAAACTAGAACTGAGCAAAGGGAAATGATGTTATAAGACACCAAGAACTAATAAAGCAAAATCAAAAGAATGAAAAAATAGAAGAGAATGTGAAACACCTCATTAGAAAAACTGTTCTGAAGAACAGATTAAGAAGAGACAATACGAGAATTATTGGACTACCTGAAAATTATAATAAAAGAAAGAATGTTGATACAATATTAGAAGAAATAATTAAAGAAAATTGTCTTGAAGATCGAGACCCAGAGGGTAAAGTAGAAATAGAAAAAAAATTCACCTGTTACCACCTGAAAGAGATCCCAGGATGAAAACCTATAGGAATATCATAGCTGTAATAACAATGTAGATTTGAAGACCTTTCCCACCCATTAATTAGCCATGTGACCTGCTTATGTCACAGGAAGCCTAAATCAGATGTGGTGGGAGGAGCTTGCTGAGAAGAAAAGGAAGGGGTGTCACAAGAAAAGGGAGAGAGCAGTTAAAGCTGAGGGAAAGAGAAGACATGTGGTGTGCTGTGAGTGTATCTGTGGGAAGGCCCCAGCAGGGGGGCAGATGGTTTTGGGATGGCAAGGCTCCATCCTGTGATATTGTGTTTTAAGTTCCTTGCTGTTATGATTAAGTGGGCTTACTGGTTTTGGGAGTTGGTTGCTGCTTGGATGGGTTGGACTTATTGGTTATGGGATTTGGTCCTCTGGTATTTGAATAAATGTTTTACTTCTTCTACCTTCTATATAGAGTTTTTCATATTTTGTGATATAGAACTACATAAGCATACTCACAATTATCGTCGATGTTGTGTTTGTTGCCTTGCTAATACAATAGCCAAGTTTCAAAACTCCTAGGTTAAATACAAAATATTATGAGCAACAAGAAAAAAAAACAATTCAAATACTGCAGAGCCACAATCAGAATTACACAAGACCTAGTAGCTATTACACTAAAAAACTGTAGGTCTTTGAACACTATATTTCAAAGAGCAAAAGAGCTGGGGTTGCAGCCAAAAATAACTTATCCAGCAAAGTTAAGTATAATCCTCGATGGGGGGAAAAATGGATATTCAATGAATTGAAAGACTTTCAAGTATTTTTCATGAAAAGACCAAAACTTAATGGAAAATTTCACTCATGTCTGACTCTTCATGACCCCATCTGGGGGTTTTCTTAATAAAGATACTAGAGCAGTTTTCCATTTTCTTCTCCAGCTCATTGAGGAACTGAAGGAAATAGGGTTAAGTGACTTGCCCAGGGTCACACAGCTAGTAAGTGTCTGAGGCTGGATTTGAAATCAGGAAGATGAGTTTTCCTGATTCCAAGCCCAGTGCTCTATCCACTGCATCACCTAGCTAGAGATAATTGAATCCATTGGAACTGATGAGATCACCAAGCAAGAGAGCATAGAGGGAAAAGAGAAGTTCCAGGACAGAACTTTGGGGGTCATCCATAGTTACTGCATAATATTAGGATGAATATGTGGCAAAGAAGATTGAAAAGGTGTAGTCAGACAAGAAGAAAACTAAGGAGAAAACTGTCAAAAACCTAGAGAGGAGAGAGTTTCTAGAACAATATGATAAACAGTACTAAAGATTGCAGAGATGAGGATTGAGAAAAGGTCATCAGATTTGGCAATTAAGAAACCAATGGTGACTTTGGAGAGAGTACTTCAGCTAAACAATAAGTTCAGAAGCCAATTATCAAGGGGTTAGAACAAAGTGAGAGGAAAAGACACAAAGGTACTAATTAATTGTTAATGGCATTCTCAAGGAATTTAGACATGAAAGAGAGGCTAGCTATAGGACTACAGCTAAAGGTAACTGGATCAAGCAAAGTGTTTTTTTTAAAGGATAAGTAAAACATGGCATGTTTGTAGGCAGCAGGGAAGCAGTCAGAAAAACGGCAGATATGATATAGGGGGCAATATGCTGGAGAAGAAGGGACATAGTGGGATCAAGTGTCTATGTTAGAAGGGTTTGCCTTGGCAAGGATAAGGGCTACATCTTAATGTGAGACAAGAGTAAGAAGAGGATAATGGGGGAAGATAATAGTAAGATGAGGAGAAGAGAAGAAGAGGGAGCTCTTGATGAATACCCTCAATTTTTTCATTGAAGTATGAAGCAAGGTCTTCAGTTGAGAAGATTTGGAGGAGAGGTTCCATTGGAAGCTTAAGGATGGAGGAATAGGTTTGAAATAATCACTGAGATGAGTGGGACAGCAAATCTATTAGGGAGGTATAAAAGGATTGCCTTACATCAGTGAGAGTCAAGTTGATATTATGCAACATAAATTTGTAGTGGATCTATTTTTCAGCTTTGTGATTTTATCCACCTCTATTGAGTTGTACATGAATAAGAGAGAAAGTAGCAGATGGTGAGAAGAATCTTAAGCTGGGTCATGGCAAGACATGATCAGCAACAGGACTAGGATAGCAAGGGACCTGAGTCTAGAGGCTAGTATTGAGTAGATCTGGTTTGCCAGCATGTCAAGATTGGAAAGGGAGGCTAATATAACCAGTGCATGGACTATGGCTTAGAAAAGGACCAAGAAGTACAGGGATTCAAGGTCACCATGAGGATAAAGAACAGAGTTACAAATGATAAGACTCTAGAGGGAAAGTTAGAATGGTAAAAGACTGTAATCAGATAAAGGAATTTCAGAGCTGATGAACATGACTATGGAAATGGAACATTTGTGCATGATGGTAAGATCAATAATATGAACATCTCTGTATGTACCTGAAGTGGAATAGGTCATGGGAAATAAGGAGATCAAAGATCTGAGATGTTAGGGAGTATTAATATATATGTTGAAGCCCCCTAGGATGAAGGTAGTAGTTGAGGAAAAGAGAAAACAAACAAACCATGAGCCAGGCATTGAACTCACTGAGAAAAGGCGAGAGTATCTTGGTGGTCAGCAGATGAAAGCTACAAAAATCTCTGGCTAGTAAATTTGAATTGAATGTACTTCAGAGAAGAATGAGGCAGCTATGGTAGGAGGCCATAGGATTTGGAAGTGGCACTAGGGAGCAAGGATCATTCTAAATTCCCCAACATGAACAGTGAGTCAGGGAAATATAAAGAGCAACTAGTACTGGAAAGGGTAGCCAGGGATATTGTGTCATCAAGAGGGACCAAGCCCTCAGTGAGAGCTAGAAGATGGAGATGATGGGAAATGAAAAGGTTTTAAGATGAATACAAGTCTGTTAACTATGGAGAAAGTATTGAAGAGAATACAGTGGAAGGGGGTGATCTAGAGTGGGACATGTGGGAGTTAGGGAAGAGATTAAGAAGAGATGGCAAGAATACACAAAATTATATAAGAAAGATTTTAACAACACTGACATCTACAATGGTGTAGTTACTGATGTAGAGTCAGATATCCTGGAAAATGAAGTCAAGTAGGCCTTAGGAAGTATTACTAGCAGTAAAACTAGTGGAGGTAGTAAAATTCCAGCTGAGCTATTAAAAACCCTAAAAGATGATGCTGTTAAAGTGCGGCATTCAATATGCCAGCAAATTTGGAAAACACACTCGATTGGATGGGCAATGCCAAGGAATATTCAAATTACTGAACAATTGTGCTCAGTTCACATGCCAGCACGGCTATGCTCAAGATACTGCAAGTTGGCTTCAGCAATACATGAACCAAAAATTACAGAACAGGCTGGTTTTCAAAGAGGCAGAGGAATTAGAGACAAAACTGTCAATATTTGCTGGATTATGGAGAAAGCAAGGGAGTTCCGGAAAAAGAACTATTTCTGCTTCATTGACTACAAAATCTTTGACTTTGTGGATAACAACAAAATGTGGCAAGTCCTCAAAGAGGACCTGATCATCTTCTCTTCTGAGGAACCTGTATGTGGGACAAGAAGCAACAGTTAAACTAAACATGGAACAACTGATTGGTTTGAGATAGGAGTATGTATGAAGAAATCTCAGATATGTAGATGATACCACTCTGATGGAAGAAAGTGAAGAGGAATTAAGAAGCCTCTTGATGAGGATGAAACAAGAGAATGTAAAAGCTGTCCTGAAGCTTAACATCATGACAACTAAGATCTTGGCCACTGGTCCCATCACTTCCTGGCAAATAGAGGGAGAAGAAATGGAAGCAGTGCAGATTTTATATTCTTGGGTTTAAAAGATCACTGCAGATGGTGACTGCAGTCATGAAATTAAAAGATACTTGCTCCTTGGAGAGAAAGCTATGGCAAATCTGGGCAGCATACTAAAAAGCAGAGACTTTGCCTTGCCACAAAGTTCTGTATAGTCAGAGCTATGGTTTTTCCAGTAGCAAGGTATGGCTATGAGAGCACCTACTATGTACACTATATACTATAGTGTACTATACTATACACTATACTATATACACTGTGCTACGCATTTATGTATTATCTCATTTGATCATCATAACAACTCTGCTTTATTATCTCCATTTTACAGGGGAAGAAATTGAGGCAGACAGAGGTCAAGTGACTTGCCCAGCATCACACAAATAGTGTCACAGGTCTTCCTGACTCCAGGCCCAGTGCTCCATCCACTGTACCACACAGCTGGGGGAGAAGAATCACTGGGATGGGAAGAGTACGACAGGGTCAATGCACACTAACCATTAAGGTATAAATACAAGCAGATTATCTTGGCTGATGACAGGTCCATTGAGGGAGAGGCAGCTATTTAAACTTTTAAGGCCATTCTTCAAGGCCCAACCTTGTAACAGGTAGTGATATTCGGTCTCCTATGAGGACCAGGACACCCAACTCAGAGAAGGCAGAAGCACACAAAGGTAAGTCCTGAGGCAGTCTTCATGGGAGGTAGCATCTGGTACTTTGAGGTGGTTCTGATCTGGGAAAGTCATTCAGGGCACTGGAGAAGGCCCTGGGGCAAAGACAGAAGACACTGGCTTGGATCTAAGGATAATTCAAGGATCTCTAGGAAGTCTCAGAGATAAAGACTAAGAATATATAAACATGTAATTAGCTTATATTTGGAGAAATCACTGGTGTTATTTTTTTATAATAGGCATGTGATGCTTTTTGAAACATTTCAATTTTTTTTGTTACATTCTAAGTTCCAAGCTATTTCCCTCCCTCCCCACCCCAAACTAGAGAAAGCCACAATTTGAGAATACACACACACACATACATATCCATATACGTGTGTGTAGGCATGTAAAACCATACTATGCATGCTTCTATTTATCAGTTCTTTCTCCAGAGGTGGAAGGCATCTTCCTTCACAGGTCCCCTTTGTAATTGATTTGGATAATAGTACTTAGAATAGCTGTTCACAGTTATTCTTCAAACAATGTTGCTGTTACTGTATCCAACATTCTCTTGGTTCTGTTCATTTCATTCTTCATTACTTCATGTAAGTCTTTCTATGTTTTTCTAAAATCAACCTGCTCATCATTTCTTACAGCACAGTACAGTTCCATCACAATCATATACAATTTTTTTAGCCATTTCCCAATTGATAAGCTTCCCCTCAATTTTCAGTTCTTTGCCACCACAAAGAGAACTGCTATATAAATATTTTAGAACATATATGTTCTTTTCCTTTTTGCCTGATCACCTTGGAAAACAGACCTAATAGTGGTATTGCTGGATTAAAGGGTATACAGTTTTATATCTCTTTGGGCATAATTCCAAATTGCTGTCTCAAACTGCCGGATCAGTTCACAGTTCCACCAACAGTGTATGAGTGTCTCAATTTGTCCACATCCCAACATTTGTCATTTTCCCCTTCTATCATTTTAGCCAATCTGATGGGTGTGAGATGATATTTCAAAGTTGTGTGAATTTGCATTTCTCTAATCAATAATGCGTTAGGGTATTTTTTCATATGACTGTATATAGCTTTGATTTCTTCATCCCAAAACTGCCTATTCATATCCTTTGACCATTTATCAATTGGAGAATGTCTCATATTTTTATAAAATTTGGCAGAATTCTCTGTGTATCTGAGGTATGAGATCTTTGTCCAAGAAACTGTCTATAAATTTTTTCCCAATTTTCTGATTTCTGCATGTGATGTTTTTTATTAATAGAAGATTCTATTGAGATAGGATGCTGATATAGTTCTTTGCATGAACCACAGTGAATCATTTGGACCAATAATTATAAAACTTACCTATTTCTGCCGCTTTCAGTTTTGTAAGTTGGGGAATGACTCAATCTAATAAATTTGAATCGGTTACTAATGTCTCAGAAATTAAATCTTTATAAGAGAAACTTGCTGCAAAGATTTTTTTATCATTCACTTGCTTCTCTTTTGATTTTTGCTGCATTAGTTTTCTTTGTGCAAGAAGTTTTAAATTTTGCATAATAAATAGTTCATTTTAACTTTTGTGATCTTCTCTATCTCTTGTTGGTCATGACCCATTCCCCTACTCTGGAAATATTTTATTTGACTAATGTCATTTGTGCCATCATATTTTTAAAACAACTTTTCAAAATTCCAATCTAAGTATGCTTTTATCTCCTCTTCAAAGTCATTTGAGACACCATCTATGTTTCTGTTATCCATATCATTATTAAATAGAAATTCTGGAGTTGGATTTAAGAGAAGGTTTGCAATGACTGAATGTCCTTTGACTTTACCTTATTCAAATATAAATAACATCTTATTTTCTGCTCTCATTTCATCTAATCTGGGTTTAGAGATAAAGTTCTTCCTTATAATTTCCCTGCATTAATATGCTATACTAATATTTGTTAGATGTTTCCAATTTTATCATAATGTAGTCCTGCTTTGTAATAAATTCATTTATATATTAAGTCCATGGCCAATAAAAAGCTCAAGCCATGTGAGCTCCAGACTTCTCAGACTTGGAGGGTTACATAATCATGTGACTGACTGACCAGATGCAATGGAGATGATCAGCTTTCCAGAGAAGCAGGGCAGTGTTATAGCCTTGCTCTATATCCTCATTGTGCATATCTTTGCTGTGTTTGGGCAAAGTAAACCTCCTCCTTTATTAAATGTACATTGATTCACAGGTACCTCATTTCTTTCTAACTTTGAAGCTGAACCCTGTTTTTAGCTCCCAGCCTACAATACCTACCTTAGGCTATTTCACTAATATACAGTTTTTGTTAGGGTATTTTCCAAATCTGTTATGGTGAATTTTACAGGGTCAATAGTTTATATAAACAATAATATTACATAAGTGTTAATTGCTTTAAACAAATTTTTGCCATTAAACTTTTAAGTATGACAGCAAGTCTTTTGACAATATATAGCCACAACTTTATACATAGTATTTTTATGTTATATGTGTAAAGACCTCACAATAAGGCAAACAGCCCAGGTCTTTTTTTTTTAAAGATGATTTGTCCTTTGACCCATCAATTCTTTAGGATTTAGTCTCCAATCACATTTTTTTCAGTATTACTTTATTATTATTTGTGTTGCACTTTAGTCATTAGATATTTTCAAATATATCTTCTTCTCTGAATTTGTGAGATTTAAATGCACCTAGCTAAAATTTAATGTCATTTGCCTTATTTCATATTATTCGCCTCTACACACTACGTGCTGCAGTCAAACTGTACTACTTGTATTGTGCTAAAACTAGTATATGTGATTTCCCACAAGAAAATTTGATATTTTGCTCCAACATTTAACATTTTCCTTTTTTGTCCTCTTTCCTAGTCTGACAGATGTGAGCTAGAACCTTACAGCTATTTTAATTTGTATTTCTCTAATCATTAGTGATTTATAAAGAATTTTTTTCATATGATTGATATCTTAGATATCTTCCTTTAAAAATTACCTATTCGTACTATTTGACTGTTCATTATGGAATGGTTTTCAAGTCTTATAAATTTGGATCAATTCCTTCTATTACTTATATCAGAGAAACCTGTTGCAAAGATTTGGTGAACAGACATGTAGGCAAGGGAGATATGGTATTGTTTGAAGGAGAGGTCCTGGAAACATTCCTTATGGGTAGAACTGACCATGTCACTCCCTTATTCAATAAATTCCAGTGGTTCCTTAAATCTTCTGGGATCAAATATAAACTTTATTTCCCAGTGACTGACACATGTTAAGTATTTAATGCTTGACTGACAGGCATTATTCTTCCTACCTCACATGATGATTGTGAGAAAAGCACTTTCTAAACCTTAAAGGTTTATATAATTGTGCTATTTGATAGATGCAGTTTAGAGGAATAGACAGACCATTTTAGGCTTGAGGAATAGCGTGGACACCCAAAAGACACACGGAAGAAAAAGAATAGGTGTATGTTGCTCTATTGCTCCTTTAAACATAGATTGTGCCCAAAGACTTTATCCGTTTTTGTATCTCCCAATACTACACTATTCAAAATAATTCCATTTGGAATGAAGTCTGTTACCTGTGCTGAGTGTATTATATCTCAATTTAACCTATTAATTTCCTCTAGGTCAAAAAAGGATGATACTGCCCCTACCTTGGTGCAAGCTCTCATTACCTCATGCTGGGACTATTGCAATAACCTGCTGGTAGTTCTGCTGTCATCCAGTCTCTCCCTATTCCAACCTATCCTCCATTCTGCCACCAAGGTGATTTTCCAAAACACAGGCTCTACCATATTCTAGCCCCTACTCAATAAACTCCAGTAGCTCCCTATTGCCTCCAAGACCAAATAAAAAATTGACTGTTTGGCATCCAAAGCCTTTCATAATCTAGCCCCCTCCTACCCTTTCCAGGTTCTGTAAACCTTATTCCCTTATTCCCCAATGCATATTTCTCAATCCAGTATTACTGGCCTCCTTGCTATTCAAAAACAAGACACTCCACCTATTCCTTGGTATTTGCACTGGCTCTTTTCCTTTTTCATCTCCACCTACCCGATTTCCTGGCTTTCTTTATTCCAACTAATATCTCATCTTCTATAATCTATAGAAGGCATTTGCCAACCCTTCTTAATTCTAGTTGTTGGTTGTGTCCGACTCTTCATTACTCCGTTTGAGGTCTTCCTGGCAAAAATACTAGAGTAGCTTACCATTTCCTTCTCCAGCTCATTTTACAGATGAGGAACTGAAGCAAACAGGGTTAAGGGACTTGCTCGGGGTCACACAGCTCTTAAGTGTCTCAGGCCCCATTTGAACTCAGGAAGAGTAGTCTTCCTGATCCCAAGCCCAGTCCTCTACCCACTTCACCACCTAGTTGCTCTTAATCCTGATGCCTTCTCTATTTCCTGTTTATTCTGTATATAGCTTGTTTGTACATTTGTTTGCCCTTTGTCTTTCCTGTTGGATTATGAGCTCCTTGAGGACAGGGATTGTCTTTTGCCCCTTCTTGTATATCCAGTGTTCATCAGAGTGCTTGGCACAAAGGTGCTTTATAAATGTTTATTGACTGACTTGTTGCGTACCATTTTAAATTAAGACCAGTAACGGGTAAATACAGTAAGAACGAAGGAGGATTCAAGGTTCTATTATGAAGACATTCAGAATCTTGAGCAGAGGGAGCCAAGAGAAGAGTCAAGAACACATGGAAAGCAAGTTCACGTTCAGAAAGTACGACTTTGCTCCAGGAGTCCTTGGAGCTAATGAAAACAGGTTAGTGTTTGTACAATGTCTCATATTTAGGTTTAATTAGCCTGGACTAAGTAGTGCGTATTTCAGGTGCGAGGTGTAAATGCGCCTCTAAATTGCTCTTATTTGCACTATGGTGGCTCCCAGTTTCAGAATCCCAGGGGGTAGTTTTTTTTTTTTTAATTTTAAACAATAACTTGAATTGGTCCGACGTATTTGCCTTTGTCCGGTTGATCCTGCCCTCGCGGATGTATTTGTAGCCTTATCATAACGGTATTTTCGATATCTGAGACGATTAAAATAAATCACCTCAAAATCCAACCTGTTAGGTGGGGCAGCGCCGCTGTGAATGCCAAACCCCATCGACTATAGGGGCACCCTGGGAGATGCCAAGAAAGAAGGGCCCTTAATTCCTCAATGGCGTGGTTGGTGACCTCCCTTAGTGCGGCCCCAGATAGCGCGTGAGTGGCTCTCACCGTCAATAAGCGACGCATCTGCCTGAACACACCTGCCCGTCGTCCCCTTCGAAGAAAAGGTTTGTTCAAGGGCCGAAGCACCGCCTACACAGTTTTTCTCGTTTCGTAGAGATCCCTTCCTTCAGGGGTACACGGCTTAACGAGATATCCTCCGCCACATCTCCGCCACACCGCCCCCTTTTAAACCACAACCTTTACAAGCCCTCCGGGCGCTAAACGCCATTTCGGATACACCCACGTTCCACCTACGTCACCCTGGCAACCGACGCCGCCACGGGTAGCGGAAGAAGCGAGGTTAATGTTCCGGAACTTCCTCTTCCGGGAGCACCGGGTGACTTCCGGTTGTCAGAATCTGGACGCAGAGGAGAAAGCGGCGGTGGTCGCGGCGGGGCGGCCTCCTCTGATGGTTGACGTGCCCTCTGGCACTTAGTGGCTCCTTACTTCCTCGTCGGGTTCCATGCATCCGCGGCGTCCAGACGGCTTCGATGGCTTGGGCTACAAGGGTGGGGGCGGCAGCCGAGAGGAACCCGGGGGCAACACCTTCTCTGCAAGGTCCTTCAGCTCCACCTCCGACCTGAGCCACTGGGTGACCACCCCGCCCGACATCCCTGGCAGCCGCAACCTGCACTGGGGAGAGAAGACCCCGTATTATGGCCCGGGAGCAGCCCCCACCCCGCTCGGGGGGACCGGCGAGGAGCCCTACCCCGGCAGCTGCAGCAGTGGGCCCGGGGCTAGTAGCGGTGAGGGCCGGGGAGTCGGGAGAACCGGGCAGTGACCGGCTCCGGGAACTGGATGTGGGCGGGTTGTGGGAGGGGATGGAGCGGGGACCTTCGGTTGTTCTGCTCCTTTAAAAAAAAAAAGTAGCTAGCTCCTCCCACGGGGTTGCTTTTCTGGATGTTTTTTATCCCTCTGTCCTCCGTGCCTCATCCCAGCTCCTTTCTTTAACTTACCACACTCCCTTCGTTTTCTTCTTTCCCCATCGAAGCCTCCAAGATGAGAAGCCCCATATGAAGTCTGAGGGTATATTAAAGTTCTAGGAAATCAGTTTGGTAACACTTAAAATGAAAATTGTTCTGAGTAAGGTGTCAAAATTTTATTTTACCCAACTATGCCCCACCACGTGACCTTGGGAATTCACTAAAACTTTAATTTTTAAAATGTCAGTAATATCTGCTCTTTCCCAGCCTTATGTATTGTGTACCCAATTATTTTCACTTTTAACTTTCATTAGTAATAACATGGGCATCAGATACATCTGTGAGTCTTCATTTTTTTTATTTAACAATTTTATTCAACAGTTTGTATTAATTGTGTGGAAGGCTTGGTCTTGAACTGTTTATTTTGGAGCCACCATTAATTTAAAATTGAAAGACATTTTTAAGTGCTCTCCTTCCTTCAGAGTAGTATTTTTTTTAATCTTCATTTTCATCTTGAACTTTTAGTTTTTATAGCTTTTCCATTCTCATTAGAAGAAACATCTTTAGGTGAACAGGAAACTGATATTTGGACTTGCCATGCAGTAAACAAAACCTTTAATGCTCATTTTGATCCTTTTTTAAATTTAATTTTACAATTTCAGCTTGAGTTGAAAAACTCATTTGCCTTTATTATGATAATGGTAAAGCAACACAACTAAGTGCCAAAATGTATGTATTTGAGGTTGTAAATAACATCCCTACACCAAAGCTGATTCCAGATTTGGAGTTATGGCTCCAAAGTTTTGTAATGTGGAAAGATTCTATTTTTATTTGAATGATTTGCTTTAACTATAGTCATGTAATTGTAGTTACAGTAACAACTATAAGTGAGAAAAGTTAGGGAGTTTCAGTGGCTTAAATATACGTCAGTAATATGAATCACAGCCAAAAAATTTAATTTGATATTAAGCTGCATTGAAGGGCATAGTGTCCTGAACAGGGTAGACCCATTTTTGCCCTACTTAGGCCATATCTACAGAACTGTGTTAAATTCTAAATACCATATTTTAGAAACTACATGAGCACATGTAGAAGAACTGGCTAGCAGTGCCATGGTAGGATCTCTTGAAGGAACTGGGAATATTCCTTGAAGGCTGCCTTCAATTATTGGGAAGATAATTGTGTGAAAGGGATTTGGTTGGTCCTAGAGGTCAAAAATAGGAGCAATTGGTGGCAACCAAGAAGAACAAGTTTTAGCTCACTGTAAAGGAAAACTTCTTACCAATGAAAGGTATCCAAAAGTAGAATGATCTGCCTTGAGGTAGTGGATTTCTCTTCAGGGAAGTCACATCTGTTTGTCTATTATGTTACAGAGGGAACTTCTATTCAAGTAAAGGTAAAGGATTTCCTTTTGTGGTCTTCTGAAGTTTATAGTGCTACTGTCTTATAGACACAATTTTTTCCCCATATACACATGCTCAACACGCAAGCATTTATAAAGGCCCATTATGTGCCTGACACTAAGACACTGTGCTTGATACATATATAAATATACCATGATTGTAAAATATTGAAATTGACAAGCCACAGATGAAAATTGCTTTCAACACATTATTGTCACTCCTTATGTTTAAAGTATTTATTTCTGGTACTAGAAAACATTTGTAGTGCAGTTGAAAGAGCCCTAGATTTGAAATTAAAAGGGCTTTGTTTCCAGTCTCAGTTGTGCCATCTACATATGTGAATTTGGGCAAGTAACTTAATCTTTATGGATCTCAGATTCCTCATATATAAAATGAAGTTGCTTAACTAGAGGAACTGAAATCTTTTCCATAGCTAAAGTGATAATCTTGTCCTCGTCAGTCACTGAGAAAATAACGAACCGTTTATATAGCTATTGTTAGAGCTCTTTTACTGTTCTTATTTTGAAGATACAAATCCTTTTTTATTCAATTTGAAATAATGTATATTAGCAGGATGAGGGTAGAAGCATGTCTGAACTAAGTCAGTTTCTTTCACTGAAAAAAGTGTATGAAGCTATTGTGGAAATGACAGGTGCCAGTAGGTAATGGTATAGTCTATACAACAAGCAATTGGATTCAATTTAGTTAATATTTTTTTCAGTACCTACCCTATATAGGTACTGTTAAGCACTGTTGGGCCTACAAAGTTGAATAAGATAACTGCTACAGCTCTTAGTTTGAAATCTAGTTTGGACCTTAAAGAAGCTCCTTGGATATGAAATTTCTTGCAAAAGAGAGAATAAAGTAGTAGTTTTTGATTTTTTGTTTCTTAAGCTTTATCGGATATTTCCCCACCCCCTTTTTTGCACTACATTCTTTCCTGGATACTAATTTTTGTGGCCAGAGTGGAGAAGACATTTCACACAAAATAAGAGAGAGGGGTGAAGAGACTCATAAAAGGATGAAAGAAAATTTGCATCTAGTCTTTTGTACTTTTTGAGGCTGATGTGAGTGCATGAATGAATAAAGCATTTATTAAACATTCCGCTAACCCAATAGTTTCTTCTCCACTCCCCTGGACACATACTAATATACTTTAGATTCTTTTAAAGGTGAAAAGAGCAAGGTCATTGCTTACTTAGAAGCTAGGAGATAGAGTAAAAGCATGGTCAAAGACAAATCTCCCTTCTCGTCTCTTTTATTAAAATATCCCCTGCAGTCCGAACTATTTGGTTCATTGTACCTGACCATAACATTTTTCTCTGCTAGGTATAGATATAAAGAAAGGTTCCTTCTGTTTCTGACATCTGTGTATGACTACTTCTAACTGGATGCTTTTCCATTGAGTTTATTATTCAAAAGGCACTAATGACACTTAAGCTTAGACCAGTAAATGAATTAAGCACTCAAAACAAATGGATTTTTTTTTGGGTGGATGGGAGGACAGGGAAGATAAGTAAGAAACTTCCTCCCTTGTATGGTTACTAGAAAAAATCTTATAAAATAGGGACTTTTATGTGATTTTCCCCCCCAGCATTAATGACTTAACATTTTAATGGTGCCGGCTGTAATTGTGTATCCATCTTTATTGTGTGCAGGAGAAAATGTATTCATGAGTAACCAGGAGTCATGGAATACTTCAGGGTCTCCAGTACAGATTCATCACTTATATAAACATTCTAAAATAGAAATTAGTCTTAAGTTGCTACAGTTTACCCAACTATAAATTATTTATCATAATCTTATTTCTTCTCTTTCAGAACAGTTGAATAGATTTGCTGGATTTGGTATTGGACTTGCAAGGTACTAGTTTTATGGATTATATGCTTTAAGTTAATTAGAAAATGAGTAATGTCTAAAATGAAGAATTGATTGAATAGGCAATAATTGTTTTGGGCAGTAAGAATCAAGATTCTGAGTTTGAGATCAGAGAAAGATAGGTTAGATTAAGGGTTCCTAACTTTTTGAGTCAGGGACCCCATTGGCAGTCTATTGAAAATTGTGTACCCCTTCTCAAAATTCTGTTTTTAAATGCATAAATTAAAATACATGGGATTACAAAGGAAACAATAAAGATATAATTTTTTTCTTGTCCAAGTTAATGAACCTCTTGAGATTTATCCTATGCTGAGAACCCCTGTGCTGATTCATTTCTGAAATTAAAATCAAAAGATAATTTCATGGTTTTGCCCCTGACATTGGAAAAAAAGATTAAGCACTGGAAAGTCTGGGTTTTATTTAAAATCAACCTGAGATTTATAAACATTATAGTCTATAGTGAGTAGAATGTATTTGTAGAATAGATTTAATGGAGTGTATGATTTTATTGTTTTGGAGATTTTAACTATGACATAGTCTTGTACTTACTAAAAATTTTTAATTGAACATCAGCTTGGCTGTATGCACAGGACATTTCTTTATATTTCCATCAAATTCAGTAAAGGACAAAATACTGAATTTTTGCTTCTTATTGTTATGATTTTATAATGCTTACTATACTTCAGGAACTTGTATGGGATTTTTTGATGTGAGAATTCCTTTCTCTGTTGTGATAACCCTCTGCAACTTAATATTGTTTCTTTGACCTCAAAACATATCACCCTGTGGCCATCATGTGTAAGCACCTCCCCAAACTTAACTGTGTTATTTATTGAACAACAGAGCACTCAGTTTCACCTTCATACCGTGATGAAGAATCAGAGGAGGACTTTTGGGGTATACATTCTGACTCCACTGTATAAACTAATAACGATTTAGAGAAATGAAAGTGGATGTTTAAGGCTTAAATAAAAAGGATTTACCATGCTTAGCACACATCCACCATTAGGGATTTGTTTTTCATAAATGAATAGTATATATTTTTTCAGTTACATAGCTACATTTCAATTGTGTGATTTTTGTTAGTAATAGTACATTACTTCTGAAGTATATTTTTATGTGCAGTCAAGATCTTTTTAATGGTAAATATATATTAACAATTTTAGAATTTTATAAGCCTATAATTCTTTAGAAAGATAGATTTTAGAGTATTTACACAATTGTTAAAAATTATTTTTGTAGTCTGTTTACAGAAAATGTTTTGGCCCATCCTTGCATTGTTCTCCGTCGCCAGTGTCAGGTAATTGCATAATTTCGGTTACTTTTTGAAAATTTTAATTAAATGCTGACTTAGTACAGGTAATGATGAAGGTGAGACTTCCAGGATTTATAATGAACTTTGGCTCATGGACTTTTTTGACTATCCATGATGTCTTCAGTTCATGTAGCTACCCCACTGAGGAGTATGAGGAGCATCATCTCTGAAGCCTTATATAAAAAAAGGATTAAGATAGAAAGGATCTTTTTAAGAGTAGGGCAAAATATTATATGCAAAGGTTGTGATCTTCGAATAGAAAAGGAAGGCTTGGCATTTTAGATCTCAGTCTGTTTTCTTTCTTTTTTTTTTTTCACAGCCATAGAGAAGCAAAGTTTATTACAGATTTGCCGTATTGGGTTGTCTTAAGAAATCTCACCCTTTGTGATGCTCATTTTCACAAGCAGGCCAGATTCCATCTGAGGTGGATGGAATCTGAGCACCTTTATGGAGGCAAGATGAAACTTATATACACAAAGATTGTAGGAGGGATCTAGGGTGGTCCTGGGGTGATGGGAGGAGGGGTTTAGGGAGAGTCTTGAGGAGGAGTGTAAGAAGGAGTTTGATGGGACTAGGATGAGGTCAGAGTCCAGGAACCAAGAGAATGGGATTAAGGGTAGGAAGAAGTTGAAGGCTACCTGGAGATAACAGACCATGTAGGGCAAGGCTAGTTTAAGGGTAACAGATTTGGGCATAGACACTTTGATAGGATCAAGGGTGGAAACTAGCCTGACAATGGAGGGCTAGACTAGGTTAAGAGTAACCTAGCCTAGAGATTTGGGCCTAACAATAATGAAAGGCTTACGGCCTCAGGCAGATACCTCATCTAGTGGAAAGATTCAAGAGGAGCTCAAGGGGGCTCCCACAGTCTAAACCTCATTATTCCCCCCTCAAACAAATGGGATCCAAATTCTTTTGGGGTTGAGGGAGAAGGTCTCAGCTTCTGAAATGTCTTCCTGCTGGCAAGGGGTGTAGAGCTGTCCCTGCCTCAATGGGTCCAATTCAAGGGGTACACAGTCTGAGCAGTCATCTGGAATTTTATGGCTTCGAGCCTGGAGGAGACATACCTGGCAAAGGAGTTAAACAAACAAGGACCAAACAAGCAGTATAGGAGTGTAGAGAATTGACAATTTCCCTGGCATAAAAGACAATTTCCCTGGGGGGAATTAAAGATGACCATTTCATACCTAGCTCTCCTAACCACTTGTCCTGTGTGCCACACCACTTTGGGGTTCAGGAGTGTGTAGCACACCCAAAGAATTAGGTCAGAGGTATCCAAGAACAAGGGTTGATATTTGGTGAGGCTGTGACTAGCCAGCCCCTGGTGGCCCTCTACCTTCAGGATGCTCTGAGCTCACTGGGCAGTCAGAACTTCTAAGGGCTGGTCAACTAAAAGTTTAGAAGCTTCCTCAATTAGAGTGGCTGTAGCAGTCATGGAGTCTAATTGTTTTGAAAAATGGGCAAATGGCCTAGGGTCAGGTCCTAAGGACTGGATTAGGACTCCCAAAGCCTATCTTCTCCTTTCATCAACATACTGAATGAAAGGTTTTTCTAGATTAAGCAAAGCTAATGCTGGAGTGGTGGGTCAATTTAGTTTTCAAAATCTCAAAAGCTTTAGCCTGGCTAGGGCCCTACCCTAGAGAGAGTGAGTCAGAGCCTTGAGTAGCAATTAATAGTTTCAGTCCCTCCCAGGCCTTGGGCTTAATTGGATATTGACTGCAGTGGGGGAACACTTTAGGATCTCTGAGGTGAACTACAGCTGGGGTGGCAGAAGTTGCCCACTCAAGAATTTCGTGATCCCAAACAGTTGGCTCAACCGTCTCCCACACTTTCAGGGGAACATGGGGAGTTCTGGTGAACAGCGGGAAAAGGGAGAAGGGAGGCATAACTAGAGAAAATTTGCCTCCCAATTTCACCATCAGGTCCCTTCTCAACAAGGGGTTAGGGCAAGAGGAGAACATAAGGAACGAGTGTTCAAACAACAGATCCTCAATTAAGTAGGGGAGGAGGCATGTCTGGAGACATCCCTTAATTTCCCCTTCGATGCCCATGACCCTATGGGTCGAGGGGCCGGTAGGGCCAGAGTAATTATTTAAAACAATAGAACATAACTTTGATAAAGTGGGTAACCTTACCTTCAGCCTTGATTGCAGGGCCCAGTGAGAGAGGTGGAGAAAGTCTCAATCTCTTTTCAATAGTGAATTTTTAAGTTCTTTCAGGGGAACTCATGCACATTAATGTCTCTTTCCTCTAATAAGGTACCCATCTATAGATTCTCTAGAATGATTTGAACTTAGAACATCAATATTTTAGGAACTTAGGTTGACTAGGTGTGTCTTCACATAACTATGTAACAAGCATATTCTACTATTGTAAAAGTATAGTTTAAATGAACTTTAATTACTTCCTGATTTTTAAAAATAAAATTATTGCTTTCCAAATATATTTCTATATTCCCTAAGATAGACATGTATTAATATCATTTAATATTTATTTGGTTTCTCTACGTGTGTAAGGGAAAATGAAATTTGTAATACACTGATAACAAAGACTTAAAAATCTTCCTAACAGGTTAATTATCATGCTCGTCATTATCACCTCACTCCATTTACAGTCATCAATATCATGTACAGCTTCAATAAAACCCAGGTGAGAATGTCAATCTACAGATTTGATTGATGTCTTTTTTAAAAGTGGTAGTTGTATTATGTGTACTCATTTACCTTAATTTTAAAAAGAACTATTCTTGTCCACTTAGATGGACAATGAAGAAAAGAGTTTTTAAAAATGGGAAAGTTTGAAATATATGTATTCGTATTTAATTGGCATATTCTTCATGACTCTAATTCAAACTACTTATCTGTAAGAATATAGCATAAGCTTCTTGAGGGCTATTTTGATTCTGGCATTGTATCCTCAGCACCTAGCAGAGTTCTAGGCACATAATAGATATTAATTCTTACTGAATTTCATACATTAAGAGTATGAAAAGAAATTAATTGAGTCAAGACTCTCTATTAAGATTTTCTCTGGGAAAGCATCAGTAACTATGACAATATAACTAAAATTTGTCCATGTTATGTAGATTTTAATGGGTATACTTTTTTTTTTTAACATTTTAGGGTCCAAGAGCCCTTTGGAAAGGAATGGGAAGCACATTTATTGTTCAGGGCATCACACTTGGAGCTGAAGGAATTGTCAGTGAATTCACACATTTGCCAAGGTATCCTTTTAAAATCTTTAGTGAAATGTAAGGGAAAAAAAATTTGTGTCCATTCTGAATCTGATATCTAGTATGAAATAGCCAAAAGAAAAATTTGCCTATAATATTATAGTCCAGTGAATGATAGAATTAATTGCATTATTTTGAATTGGGGAAGTAGCCATGGTGTAATGCATAGAGAGCCAGCCTCAAAGCCAGGAAGATCTAGTTCAAGTCCTGTGTCAGGTGTATACTGGCTGTGTGACGTTGGGCAAGTCACAACCTCTCAGTGCTCTACACAGTTCTTTAACGCTATAAGTATAAGGGAAAGTATGAACTTGAGATTGGTAAGGAGAATTTCCTTATTAAGGAGCTCCCTATGTTAATGAAATCACAGATCTAGTTCCTATTCCTATCCCTTACAAATGGAAAGGAAAAGGTTTTGGTCTATTCTTATTAAACCATAGATTCAAATTTTGCCTCCTAAAAATACACCTTTCAAAGTTTTACATGCTTTCTAATGCAGACTACAATGATAGAAGGAGTTTTCTCTCTCAAGATTTCTGTATGCCATTGAAATCACAGACAGGCCCAGTCCCAGTCTCCTCAGCTTGTGGTCCTAAAAATCTCTTAAATATAGTCATACAAAAAAGATTTGAAGTTTATACATTTAAATTTTAACTTAAAAAATTTTGGGCTAGCAAATATTTTCATCAGAATATACATACTTAAAAGTAAAAATTTCTGTTCTTGGCTCATTCATACCCTTCTTTTTTGTATATTGCTACATTGAAAGAAAATAAATTAATACTCATAGCTGAATACTCTCAGAAGTTTAGTCAGAAATATAAAAACTGTGAAAATATAATGTCATGTCAAAAAGAATATTTTTGACTGTAATGGGCTCAGCATATATACTGTGGGAAATATTCCCCAAATATAAAACATTTCCTTTGCCCTTAAGAGGCAACCACAAAAGAGAAATAATAAATATATGTTTCAGAGTAGTAGTATTGAATTTCAAAGGACAGAATACAAGAACAGAATTGGTAAGCTGATTGAATAGAGAACACATATCATTCTTACTAACCTTCCAATCTGAGTTTTTAGTCTCCAGGCTTAGTGTATTAGTTTTCATCCTTGTATGGGCTATGGTTTTATTTAACTAAAGGATGAAAGAAGCAGAAATTATTTTTCTCCTGAATTCTCCTAGTACTTTGTATTTCTCTTATGTACTTATCACAGTATGAAAATTAATTGCCTGAATCTCCTTCTGCTTATAGATGGGAAGCTCTTTGAGAGCTCAGACTATGTCTTATTCTTTCTTGTATTCCTTTCCTACCTAACATAGTGGATTGTACAGATTAGTAATGATTAAATATTTGCTGAATAAGTCAATAAAATTTTGTATGTATATACACGCAGATAGGGCAGGTAGTGGATAGAGTATTGGGTCTGGAGTCAGGAAGGCCTGAGTTCAAATTCAGCCTCAGACACTTAAAAGCTGTGTGACACTGGGCAAGTCACTTAACCCTGCTTGCCTCAGTTTCCTCATCTGTAAAATGAGCTGGAGAAGGAAATGGCAAACCACTCAAGTATCTTTGCTAAGAAGACTACCAAATGAGGTCATGAAGAATCATACTGGACTGAAACAACTGAATAACACACAGCTATGATTTCTGTAATTCATTTTGTGTCTTGCCCAAGAAAATTAATACTTAGTCTTCTATTTGGATAAATGTGGTAGTTAATTCCATTGAAGAAAAATATTTTGTAATATTAGATGAGGGACATCATTCAGTATTTATTTTCATATCTAAGTGCATTGTTGTTTTAATTCATTTGCTTGTGAATGCAAAGCTTTCTTGAATTTTTTATGTGGAAATACTGTGTGTGTGTGTGTGTGTGTGTGTGTGTGTGTGTGTGTGTGAGAGAGAGAGAGAGAGAGAGAGAGAGAGAGAGAGAGAGAGAGAGAAATAGCAACGTTGTGATAAGTTTAATGGTTTGATCAAATAGTATTCATTGGTTATGACTTCCTTATCTGCCCTCTCTTTTATCTCTCCCCACCTTTTCCTCTTAATCCCCTTCACTTCCTACTTTCCTGTTGGCTATGATAGATTTCTATACCCATTTGAGTGTGTATAGATATTCTTCCCATTTTGAACCAATTCAGATGAAAATGAGGTTCAAGCATTGCGCCATTGCACCCCCCACCCCTGTCCTCTTTTATGTGCAATAATTTTCCCCATTCTTCCTTTCCCTTCCTCCTTCTCCCAATGCATCCTTCTTTCTCACCCATCCATTTATTTTTAGATAATCCCAACATAAACTGCCCTATTTACTGTACTAATAATGATAAAATTCTTAAGCGTTACATGTATCATGTTCCCATATAGAAATGTATATAACATATACCGCATATGACATATAACATAAGGTATGTAACCTTATTGAGTCCCTTATGATTTTTTATCATGTTTTCCTTGTTATGCTTCTCTTGAGTCTTGTATTTGAAAGTCACATTTTCTCTTCAGCTCTGGTCTTTTCATCAAGAATGCTTTAAAGTCCTCTATTTCATTAAATGTCTATTCCCCCCCCACCCCCTCCGTGAAAGATTATACTTAGTTTTGCTGGGTAGGTTATTCTTGATTGTAATCCTAGCTCCTTTGCCTTCTGGAATATCATATTCCAAGTGCTCTGTTCCTTCAACATGGTTGGTTGTTGTCCTTCATTCTCGAAGAGGACCAAAATGACATCGCTGTGTTGCCGTCAAGGTACAGTATGTTCAACTAAGGCTGATTAGACCAATACAAGCTTGAAAGGCTGTACCATGGGTTGGGCGCAAATAGTCCATATGAACATTTAGACTGGAACATCTCTAGATTTGCACATCTCATGTTTCTTTTGAGCTACTGCAATTCTGCTTTGATCACAGAGCACACCTTCTTTGATGCTGGCATGCTATGCTAGACAGTCCTTTCCTAGTGTCTCCCATGTCATGCAATCAATTTCAAAGTTCTTCAGAGAGACCTTGAGACTATCCTTGTATTACTTCTTCTGACTGCCATGAGAGCAACTTCTTCGTCTGAGTTCTCCATAAAATAATCTTTTAGGCAAATGTACATTTGGCAGAAAGGACCTCAGGGTCTAGTACTTTGTTTTGCCAAATGATCTTTAGAATCTTCTAACAATTCAAATGGAAGTGTTTCATTATACTGTCTAGGTTCCACCATGAGGTCAGCACAGTGGCTCTGTAGACCATCAGTTTGCTAGGCAGTCTAATGACTCTTCTTTCCCACACTTTCCTTTGGAGCCTCCCAAACACTGAGCTACCTCTTACAATGCATATATCAACCTCATCGTCTATGTGGACAGCCCTGGAAAGTGTGCTGTCAAGGTAAATGAACTTATCCACAGTATTCAAAATTTCTCCATTTGCTTTAACTGATGATTCCATATATGAATGGTATGATGCTGGCTGGTGGAGGGCCTGTGCTTTCTTACTGTTAATTGTTAGGTTAAAATAGCATAAGCAGAAGAGAATCAATCCATACTTTGTTGCATCTTAGCTTCAGAGGTTGCATTGAGTACATAATCATCTGGGAACAAAAAAAATCATGCACCAACTCTCCCTCCACTTAAGTCTTGACTTGTAGCCTTTTCAAGTTAAATAATTTACCCTCAGTGTGGTAGCTGACCTTGATGTCCTTGTTGAAGGCATCTGACATCATTGCTGAAAATATGCACAGCCTTGCTTCAGTCCATTATGGGTGACTAGGAAAGCGCAGAAGCATCATGCATTATGAAAAACACATGCAAGCATGTTGTTATAAAATTGACAGATAATACTGATGAACTTCTCTGGGCAATCAAATTTAGATAAAAGTAAAAGACCTTTGCTGTTGCTCTTTCTGACTTCATTCCTCCCAAGAACTCCCTGCTATATCTGTAGTCTGTTCTTACTGTTGCATTAAAGTCATCCAGAATTATAATTATAAGCCTTGTCCTCTTTCAGCACATTTGATGATAAGGGTCTCCAGGTCATCATAAAATTTTACTTTGACCTCATCAGGATTCATCATGGTGGGAGCATATGCACTAATGATGGTGACATGGCACTTTCCTGCAAGTGGCAATCACATTGTCATGAGCTTGTCATTCACTCCTTTTGGGAGGCATACAAGTTTGTTGAATAGATTAGTTTTGATTGCAAAACCTGTGCCAGCTTCATGGTGCTTGCCTTCACTGCAGCCACTTCAGAAAAAACACGTATCCAGCTCTGACTTTGGCAGGCTAGCCTTCATTTCCCAGCCTTATTTCAATCACGGCTGCTATTTGGGTTTGATACCTGCTAAGTTCTCTTGCAACAAGAGCTGTTCATCTTTCAGGTCCACTGGATTTTATATTTTCCATAAGTGTGTGCACATTCCATGTACTGATGGTGAGTGGAATCAATTTTGCAGAAGTTTTTGTACATTTTTTTGTGTTTCAACCACAGGGTGGGATCCTCACATGCCACAATAAGCAGGTCAGGGTTGGGTAAAGCAGACAATTCTTAGAGCACCTTTTCTAGCCCCTTCCTCGTGCCAGGAGGTGAACAGTGAGATTTGTTCAAGAAGGCAGTCCAGATTCCCAGGGGACTGCCGAATCCCACTGCTGCTTCCAGCAAGTATATTGACCCTGTGCTTTGGGCCACTTGTGTGCAGGTTTGTGACTACAACTCCTAGTGTATCCACATCTGCTGCTTTGTCACTTGCCAATTGTTACAGGGATTTGCATTATGTAAAAATGGTAAGATAGTATGAGTGATATCTTTTGATTTGTGCATAAATTGGATTTAAGGGAGGTAGAGTTGTATAAAGTTGTTTGCCTGTCATCAGAGTCCAGTGGTAAGATAAACTCAAGATGACTGGTGGTGGCTCAGAATGCAGTGGATGCCTTGGCAACTTTGCTGTCTAACCAAGCTCTAAGCTCTCCACAGTGCCTGCTTCAGCCACCTTCATGGCTGTTGGAACAAATTGTTCTCATTTGCCCATTACACCAGGGGAAGTTTTTACGTACTTGGGGTAGACACTCCTCTAAATCATCAAAGGGTTTGAGACTCTTTGATTGCTGTCAACCTGATTCAGCCCATCTGCTGAAACAGTTTATTGGGGTTTGGCCACTGTGCATGCTATGGTTTCTTGGAGCCACAGGTGAGAATTGGGTGGATCAGGTAGACACCAGAGGTGAAAAGCAAAAATGCTCATCAGCACTTACACCAGAGGTACTAGTCTTTCCTGAACACACCATATACCCCAGCATGGTAGTTGCTAAATCTTATGTGATCCTGACTGTGGCTTCATGGTATCTGGATGGTTTCTTTATGGCTGCTTTCAGTATTTCATCCTTGATTTGGGAGCTCTGGAATTTAGATATACTGTTCCTGGAAATTTTCACCCTGGTATTTTTTTCAGTTGGTGATTGGTAGATTCTTTCAGTTTCTGTCTTGCCCTTAGGTTCAAAGATATCAGAATAGTTTTCCTTAATAATTTCTTGAAATGTTCTGGGCCCTTTTTTTGATCATAGCTTTCATGTAGTCTAGCAGTTCTTAAATTATCTCTCCTCAATGTATTTTCCAGATCAGCTGTTTTTTCCAATGATATAATTCACATGTTATTCTATTTTTTCATTCTTTTGACTTTGTTTTATTGTTTCTTGATGTCTCATGAAGTCGTTAGCTTCCATTTGCACAATTCTAATTTTTAAGGATTTATTTTCTTCTTCTTTTTTGGCTCTTCCAGGAATTCTTCTTGTCATGTGTCCAATTAATGATTTTTTTTCCTTTGAGGCTTTGCTTGTAGTTGTTTTGACATCATTGTTTTCCTCTGAGCTTGTGTCTTGATCCTCCCTGTCTCCGTAACAGTTTTTTATGGCCAGGTTCTTTTTTTGTTGCTTGCTCATTTTCCAGCCTATTTCTTGACTTTCAGCTTTATGTTAAAGTTGGGCTCTGTTTTTGGCATTGGGGGCAAAGGGCACTGACTCAAGCTTCAGTCTTTTTCACACTGCTGTTTTCAGAGCAAATTCTGAGAGGTTGGATGTTGGGAGAGGTGTAGGCGTTGCTCTTCCGGTGGATCCCCTGATCCCTTGGGACCAGAAGTAATCATATTCCCCAGAGTCCCTGTGTCTTTTTACAAGCAAAACTGCTCCTCAGGGCCCCTGTTCCTTGGGATAGCAAATGACTGCTCCTTAGGGCCCCTGCCCTCTCTCATGACCAGAAGTGCTCCTTTACCCCCCTGAATTGTGACGCAGAAGTGGGTAGAGGCAGTAGAGTTGCCAAACATTGTCTGATCTTGTGCCCATTGCTAGCATAGGGCGCTCCTGTAATCTCTTTCTGACCAATTGCCCAGTCATCTTACCATTTCTAGCTGGAGTGCTCCCAAAACTGTTGCTGCTGCTTTTTCTACCAACAAATCCCACCATGGTATTGCATACATTTGAGCTGCGTGCCAGTCTCAACCTCCAAGTTACAGATCTCTCCTTTCAATCTTGCTGTTCCAGAATTCCATTTGAGGCATTAATTTGAATTCATTTGGAGGGAAATGTCAGGAAAGCTTGGCTGCAGTGCTTCTGCTGATTTACCATCTTGGCTCTGACCCTAGAAGTTTTGCAAGAGTATCATTGGAAGAATGTATTTAGAAAGAAGATGAGAGGACCAAAGTCAGAGCCTATCATTGCAGCTACTTAACTAGGACTTAGATATTTTCTTGATCAGAATACTATGGAAGAATACAAACTTTGGTAAGGGATGGACTGGATAACTTATGAGGTCCTTTACAGATCTATTATTTTATATTGCTAACCATCAGCTGCTTATTAGTAATTTTATTCCATACTGTTAGACATGATGTTTCCTTCCCTGAAGGCTCTTAAATAGAATGTCATTATTTATCTCACACCTGAAGATGGCCTAAGCATCCTTTAGTTGTGGAATGAGGGCTTATTATCTTATAGGATTCTCTCTATCCCTCTGAGAACATTTTGCTATGTCTTTGCAAGGAACCCATATATTTGCTCTTCTTTTTTGTTTTCTTTAAGATATTTTATTTATCCCTCAAATACCCTTTTCTTAACTCTTTGGTTAAATTCCTGTGCCTCCCTTGCTGTTCTAATTATTAGCAAATTGCTTTTGCTAGATCAGTGGGCATGCTTTTCAAATCAATAAAATGGGGGGAAAAAGTCCAGAGCTGAGAAAATTTTCATCCTTTGGTGAGATTGATTTTCTTTTTTTTTTTTTTTCCCAAATGAAGCATTTAGGGTTAAGTGACTTGCCCAGGGCCATACACTTAGTAAGTGTTAAGTGTCTGAGGTCAGATTTGAACTTAGGTCCTCCTTACTTTAGGGCCAGTGCTCTATCCACTGTGCCACCTACCTGCCCCTGAGATTGATTTTCAATACGATTTTAAAAAGACTTAAAAATTAAACTTATACTTTAGATTTGAAATTAGCCATGATGAAACAAAGTTCTTTTGGGCAAACCCATGTTTCTTGGCTTCCTTCCTAGTGAGGGGGAATCTGACTACTTCCCAAGGCAGGATCTTTAACTGGAATGGCATCTTAGGTTCTCTTTGTAAGTAATCCTAACTATTCCCTACCTCTGAGCTTCAGTGAGCAGAGTAGTGACTGGAATAGCTGTGGGAAGAAGGAAAGGATGAGCCATTTCTAAATTTTGTATAATTTAGTTCTGTCCCAAATTATCATCATTATATTACCTTTGCCCTTTCATTACTTGACCTTGAAGGATTTGAAGGCTGTGTGGTACAGTAGAATGTTTGCATTCTAATTCTTCTACCAACTGATTATTTATGTGACCGTAGCTAAATTATTTTATTAATCTGGTCCTATCTTTCTTCATCTTTAAAATGATGGGATTTGATTAGATGACTTACTCCATTCTTACTCCAACATTCTGTGGTTCTATGCATAAATCATTCATGGAATTTCCCAGTTAAAATGGTTCTCTCTTGTGGAAAGCATTTTTCTCTGAAATTGAGAAATTCTCATTTTCTTAAACATTTCATTCCAAGCTAATCTTCCTATCAAACTTAAATACTTCAGTAAAAGGGGGTATTACTACTTTTTTTTTTTTTGAAATTTTTTATTTTTAGTTTACAACACTCAGTTCTCTATAATTTTGAGTTCCAGATTTTCTTCCCCCTCTTCCTCCCCAAGACGGCTTGGAATCCAATATGTCTTCTACGTATAACTTTGCATTGAACTTATTTACACAATAGTCAAGTTGTAAAGAAGAATTATGTCCAATGGAATGAATCGTGAGAAAGAAGAAACAGAACCAAAAAAAAAAAACCCCAAAAACAGAAACAAAAGAAAAAAAAACAAAGGAAAAAAAAACAGGGAGCATAAAGTGTGCTTCAATCTGCATTCAGACTCCATAGTTCTTTCTCTGGATGTAGATAGCATTCTCCATCGTGAGTCCTTTGGAGTTGTCTTTTTCCACCTTGTATTGCTGAGAAGAGGAAAGTCTATCAGGGTTAGTCACCACAGAATCCATATATCTGTGGTTCTGTATAATGTTCTCCTGGTTCTGCTCCACCCACTCAGCATTATATCGTGTAGGTTTTTCCAGGTTATTATTAAGTCCCTATCAACCCCATTTCTTACAGCACAATAGTATTCCATTAAGATTCATATACCACAGCTTGTTCAGCCATTCCCCAATTGAAGGGCATCCCTTTGATTTCCAATTCTTAGCTACCACAAAAACAGCTGCTATAAATATTTTTGTACATATGGGTCCTTTTCCCACTTGTGTGATCTCTTTGGGATACAACCCTAGAAGTGGTATTGCTGGGTCAAAGGGTATGAACATTTTTGTAGCCCTTTGGGCATAGTTCCAAATTACTCTCTAGAATGTCTGCATCAGTTCACAACTCCACCAGCAATGTAACAATGTTCCAATTTTGCTACATCCTCTCCAGCATTTATCATTTTCCTGTTTTGTGATTTTAGCCAATCTGACAGGAGAGATGTGGTACCTAAGATTGTTTTGATTTGTATTTCTCTAATCAGTAGTGATTTTGAGCATTTTTTCACATGCCTATAGATAGCTTTAATTTCTTCTTCTGAAAACTGCCTGTTCATATCCTTTTACCATTTCTCAATTGGGGAATGACTTGTATTCCTATAAATTTGGCTCAGTTCCCTGTATATTTTAGAAATAAGGCCTTTATCAGAGACACTGGTTATAAAGATTTTCTCCCAATTTTCTGCTTCCCTCCTAATCTTTGTTGCATTGCCTTTTTTTATACAAAAACATTTCAATTTAACATAATCAAAATTATCTATTTTGCATTTTTTAATGCTCTCTATCTCTTGTTGTGCTGTGAATTCTTTTCTTTTTCATAAATCTCATAGGTACACTATTCTTTGCTCTCCCAAATTGCCTATAGTATCAGCCTTTATTCCTAAATCATGAACCCATTTTGACTTTATTTTGGTATATGGTGTAAGATATTGGTCTGTGCCCTGTTTCTGCCCTACCATTTTCCAATTTTCCCAGCAATTTTTGTGAAATAGTGAATTCTTAGCCCAGAATCAGGATTCTTTGGGTTTATCAAAGAGTAGATTGCTATAGTCGTTGACTTCTGTGTCTTGTGTACCTATCCTATTCCACTGGTCCACAACTCTGTTTCTTAGCTAGTACCAGGTAGTTTTGATGACTGCTGCTTTATAGTACAGTTTAATATCTAGTATGGCTAGGCCACCTTCCCTAGCATTTCTTTTCATTAATACCCTAGATATTCTATACCTCTTGTTCTTCCAGATGAATTTTGTTATTATTTTATCCAGCTCTGTAAAATAATTTTTTAATAGTTCAATTGGTATGGCACTGAACAGATAAATTAATTTAGGTAAAATTGTCATTTTTATTATGTTAGCTCAACCTAACCATGAGCAACTGATATTTTTCCATTTATTTAGATCCGATTTTATTCGCATGAAAAGTGTTTCATAATTATGTTCATATAGGCCCTGGATTTGTCTTGGCAGATAGACTCCCAAATATTTGTCTATAGTAACTTTGAATGGAATTTATCTTTCTATCTCTTGCTATTGGGCTTTGTTAGTAATGTATAGGATGTTGAGGATTTATGTGGGTTTATTTTATATCCTGAAACTTTGCTAAAGTTGTTTATTATTTCAAGTAGTTTTTTACTTGATTCTCTAGGCTTCTCTAAGTAAATCATCATATCATCTGCAAAAAGTGATAATTTAGTTTCTTCTTTGCCTATTCTAATTCCTTCAATTTCTTTTTCTTCTCTTATTGCTACAGCTAACATTTCTAGTACCAAATTGAATGCTAGGGAGGATAATGGACATCCTTGTTTCACCCCTGATTTTATTGGGAATGCATCTAGCTTATCCCCATTACAAATATTGCTTGTTGATGGTTTTAGGTAGATGCTATTTATAATTTTAAGGAAGGCTCCATTTATTCCTGTGCTTTCTAGTGTTTTTACTAGGAATGGGTATTGTATTTTGTCAAAGGCTTTTTCTGCATCTATTGAGATGATCATATGGTTTCTGCTAGTTTTGTTGTTGATATGATCAATTATGTTGATAGTTTTCCTAATGTTGAACCAGCCTTGCATTCCTGGAATAAATCCTACCTGGTCATAGTGTATTATTCTCATAATAAGTTGTTGCATTCTTTTTGCTAATATTTTATTTAAAATTTTTGCATCAATATTTATTAGGGAAATTGGTGTGTAATTTTCTTTCTCTGTTTTGACTCTTCCTGGTTTGGGTATTCCTTCTTCACCTATTTTCCCAAATAGTCTATAAAGTATAGGAATTAATTGTTCTTTAAATGTTTGATAAAATTCACATGTAAAACCATCTGGCCCTGGAGATTTCTTCCTAGGGAATTCATTGATGGCTTGCTCAATTTCTTTTTCTGAGATGGGGCTATTTAGAAATTTTACTTCCTTTTCTGTTAACCTGGGCAATTTATGTTTTTGTAGATATTCATCCATATCCCTAAGGTTGTCAAATTTATGGGCATACAATTGGGCAAAATAATTCCTAATTATTGTTTTGATTTCCTCTTCATTAGAGGTGAATTCACCCTTTTCATTTTTGATACTGGTAATTTGATTTTCTTCTTTCTTTTTTTTTTAATCAAATTGACCAAAAGTTTATCAATTTTATTGTTTTTTTTTTCATAAAACCAGCTCTTTGTTTTAATTAGAAATACTGAAAATCAAAGGAGAAATTAAGGTATTACTTCTAATAATACAGATGACAACCCATTTATAGCTTCTCATCCTGAATAACTCTTTTCACATCCTATAAGTCTTCTATAGGCGATTCTGTCCATTAGGCTGCGGGACTTTGAGATGTCTTGATATTACACAAATATAAAAATAGCTTATAGGATGTCTGTTAGTTGTCCCTTGCTCTGACCTTTCAGCCCTTCTTTTTTTGTCCTACATCTTTCTGATGGTATCCTTTATGTCATTTTTCTAGGTACTCTGGTTATTCCCACCATGAATCTCTCCACTGTGCCTTGACTCTCAACTGTAATTCTTTGGAGACTTTGATATTTCTTGAGTTGTACTCAAATGGCATCACTGGAAAAAAATATTATTGGGAGACCAGCAAAGATAATTGGAGTATGAGGAAGCAATGTAGTTGAGCTCTGTCCCACAGCTATTCTAATATATATGTTAGGAGGAGCACCAGACCAAATAGTGATAAGAATATCTAAGGAGTAACCACAGTGGGTCATTTTCCTAGCCCAAGATCAATAATTAAATCCATAGGTAAATGAACAGGGCAGGGAACTATGGAACAGGGATGGATTTTCCTGTCCCTTTGAAATCAGAACTATGTTATTCTGACTATAGGGAAATATTATAGATTCTGCTGCCCTGGGCAGAAGAGGGGTAGGCCAGAAGCTCTGCTGCACTTATATCAGAATTAGATCAGTAATTCCAATTCCCAGGCATAGACCCATAATACATAGAAAGTTTTATGGCTGTGACCTTAAAGTGGGATATCAAATCCCGGAAGAGATATAGTCACTGTTACCTTATGACTGCAAGTAATACTACTCCTCAGGACCTCTACTCCCTTGTGACTGAAATCAGTCAGGGCCCCTGCTTCTTTGTGACCAGTAGCTGTACTGTTCCTCAGGGCTCCTGTTCACTTGTGACCGTAAACGTTCTCCACCCTAGAACTGTGACCCAGAAGTAAGTATAGGCAATTGCGTTGCCAAACAGTGCCCTGTCTTACACCCAGTGCTAGCACAGGGGTCCCCTGTAGTCTCTTTCTCACCAGTTACCCAATCCTCCCACCAGTTTGAGAGTTCCTGAAGCTGCTGCTGCTGCTTCCAAGGCTCATAGCTACTGTTGCTGTCACATGGGCTCTGGGCTAGCCTCCACCATACTGTTACCTCCTAAGTTGTCTTGGGCTAGAAAAATGTCTCACTCCAACCTTCGTTAGTTCTGCTGCTCCAAAATTTGATTTGATGTGTTACTTTAAACTTATAGAGGGGGACAGCTAGGTGGTGCAGTGAGTAGAGCACCGGCCCTGGAGTCAGGAGGAACTGAGTTCAAATCCAACCTCAGACACTTGACACACTAGCTGTGTGACCTTGGGCAAGTCACTTAACCCCAATTGCCCTGCCTTCCCTGCTCCAAAAAAGAAAAAGAAAAAAAAGAAGAGAACTTATAGAGGAAGCTAGGCCGCTTCCTCTTCTCTGCCATCTTGGCTCCACCTCTTTCTTAAGTTATTGGGCAAAGAGGAAAGACATTTTTTGGCTGGATTTAGGAGTGGGAACAAAAAGACAGAGACAGTTTACACAGGATACATTCCAATTGTCTGGCAAGGGCCAAGAGAATGGCTTTGAGTTATTCTGTCAAGTGAGGGATCAAAACAACTTACAGAGGTGCTTATGCCCCGTTTCCATCTTCTTCTGGAATTTTACATATGAAATGCTCACTCACATTCCATATTTGTATGTTATTATATGCATGTAATATATGCACGTGTTTATGCATGTTTATATTCAATAGCAAGTCCATTTACATTCTTAGAGTTAGAAAGGGATAGCACTTGCAATTACAAAATTCTAAGAGGCAAAATTATATCCTTATATATAAAATAAGGAGTCGTAGAAACCACAGAGACCAGGCAATATGGAAAACATTGCAGAGGCTTTAAGTTTCATTAGCCCTGCCTCACTTCTCTCCTTTTTGATTTTCCTTTCCATTTGATTTCTGCTCCCTTTTCTTTCTCTTTAAATTCATTTCAAACAGTTGTCAGGTGCTTGAGAGAAAGAATGTTGATGGAGGGTCAGCTTTGGAATCAGGGAAACATGGGTTTAAATACTGGCTCTGACATAGACTAGCTTTCTGACCAAGGACAAACTATTTGTCTCTTAACGTTGTCAATTGGCCTCATTGGAGGGAATTTCTAGCCTGAAAGTTCACCATCCCAATGAAATCATAGGTCTGGACCTTTCTCCCCTTCCTCTCCCCCCACAAAGTTCCTCCTATATACAAGGTACTGTGCTATTTGTGTACAAATATATGAACATAAAAGATTTTTTAAATGACAGCCCCTACCTTCAGAGAGATTATAGTCTAACGAATAAGAGATGGTAGTAGATGGGGAATGATACATAAGTGCAAATAAATATAATACCAAATAAAATGTAATTGATGCCCAGGAAAGGTCTAGACAAAACATTATAAGAAATTTGAGAGGGATAATCAGGTAAGGTTTTGTGGCCCAGGTGGCAACTAAGCTGGGTTTTGACAAGATTGGGGGAACAACTAATAACCCCTTTGGCTAGAACATAGATTGTGAAGGTAGGACAGTAGAGTAAGGCTAGAGAGGTAAGTTACAGACAGATTACAGAAGGCCTTAAATAGCAAATAAGTTTGTATTTTATCCTATGGAAAATAGGAACACTGAAGGCTTTTGAGTAGGGAAGTGATATGGGCACAAGATATAAAGATGACTCTTGAATTTTGTGCCTCATCGGCAGGAAGATAGTGGTGTCATTGACAGAAATAGTGGAGTTAGGAGGAGTGGTAGGTGTTCAAAAGGAAGAAGAGGTCCATTTCATATATGCTGAAGGAAAAGACCTGAGGTTTTACCAAGCAGATTTGGGAGGCGTAAAAGTGATATTTGAAGCCAAGGAAGTGGATGAGATCACCAAGGGAGGTGAAGAAAAGAAGGGGGACCAAAGAAAGTGCCTTAGGGAACATCTATCTTTACTTAGAGGCTGGGAAATTGAGAATGAACCACCAAAAGAACATTCATACGGGTAGGAAGAGGACCTGAAGGTGGTACCATTATGGATGCTAAGGAGAAAAATATCAAAAATAAAGGAATGGTTATCTAATGTGTTATAGAAAGATCAAGGATAATGAGGTCAAAGAAGGGAGCATTGGATCTAGAAAACAGGTAACTTTACAGCCTTGTAGAGATCAGTTCCATTAGAAGTGAGAAAAAAAGCCCGATTGCAAGGGGTTGAGAAGTAAAAGAGTAATGATGAAGTTGAGGTCAACAAGAATAGACTATTCTTTCTAGCCATTTCACAGGGAAGGGGAGGAGACGTGTAGGTTAACTGGAGGTGGTGACAAAGTCAAGAGAAAGTGCTTTTTTAGAATAAAAATAATGGAGCAGGAGTCAGTAAACAGAGAGATTGAAGATGATAGTACACATGGAGCGAACATTCAGATGAAATCGGGGAAATATGGAGTGATTAACTTTGGTAGTGGCGCATCTTCTGAAACTTGAGAGGACAGGTAAAGATATAGGAAGATGAGGGAACTCATACTTACCTCAGGTTCTCAGTAAGATAAGAGGCAGGAGACCCAGTCATTTGCTGAGGGAAGGGAGTTGGAGATTTGAGATAAGAGGAACAAAGTGATAAGGTCATTTAGAGATAAATGAACTAATCATCAAACATTTAGCATTGACCGCGGGAGGTTCTGAACTGGGCAAATGATTGCTTAGTCTGCCAGAGTCTTGGGATGGTGAGGGAAGGTCTGGCTACACTGAGGGGAGTTCATTTACTATCAGTAATTCCCACTAAGCCAGAAGCACAGGAAAGTCTGCCTTGTCAGTGCCTGTGGCCATGGACCCAATATCGTCTGAACCACCGATATGCTGATTTCACTGTGAGAACCACTGACCTGGTGCAGAACTCATGGCTTTGATTATGATTCTAAAACTCTGCAAGTTGACAGTGGTAGCTGTCTAAAAGATACCCTTACCTCAGATGGACTGTTGGAAAGTACATTTTCTCCTGTCCAGGCTTTTCTTCTGATTAATGATTTTCTCCCAAAATATACAGGTCTCTAGGAACTGAAATCAACAACCACCATTCATCAAAATGCAGTTTTAGAATTTAATGTGGACTGTGTCTCTACTGGCAAATAGGACATGTAGGGTCTCATGTGGGGCTGTTTCCATTGGGCACTCTCAAAGCATAAAAGTCTTATGTAATGTTTGGCCCAAGATCGTTTTGGTGCAGGGTCCTCAAAACCATTGCCTACATGTATTTTTTTTTTAACAACATATCTCAAAGGAAAGGGAGTAGGTAGATGTTTCTTACCATAAACAGCAAAAAGACGAAGCTTCTTCAGAGAGAGCAAGCTGTGCTATTAAAAGGAGTGAATGTTGTTCGTTTTTTGGAACTCATTGAATTACCTGATAACGCACTGGACTTTTTAAAAAATTTCCAAAGTGGGAAAGCACTACCTGCATATACTGACTTTTACATTGCCACACTGCCTGATACACTGACTTTAGAAAGAATATCCCTTAATTGTCAAGTATCTTCATACCTGTGTCTACACGTTAGTGCCACCTCCAGTTAAAGAATACTTGCAGGACAGAATGGAGGAAACAAAGTTGCTTATCATAAGAAAAAAAATGGAAGAAGGAGAGGATAGACTCACAGAAAAACTGTAAGAAACCAAAGGAAAAGTTTCACAAAGTGGAATAGGAAGTCTTGTGTGCCTGGTGCACACAAAGTGCACAGAAAAGTCACGCACTTTAGCCCTTGGGGCACTGTGGACAAAAACATACTCTCTTAATTATACCTTTGGCAGACTTGACATACCAGTGCTCCAAGAGTTAAAGAACCCATAAAACCTTTTTAAAGTTAAATGTTAGAAAAATCAGTGTTTTGTGCAAAGAAAAAATGAACCTAATGTACTAATTTCATAGCAGCAGAAATACTGGTTATTATTCTATGTCATGATTTCTAAAGGTCTTCACTGTCTTTCTTGCTGATAGTTTTACTCCACATTGTAATGATGGTAGACTAAACAGTTTCTTTCTTGTATAAGAAACTTCTCTCATAGAAAGGATGTCTCTTTGGGGATCGTGATCTTCATGTTATCCATCAGTTAAGACTTTTAACTATAATTACTTCAGAACATCAGTTCTCTTAGCACCATTGTTGCCAGTGAATGAGGGTGTTTTTAATTGTCTTGCAAAATCTCAGAAGTCTTTTACTGTTAAAAAAAATAGCAAGATTAGGCCATTCTACTAGTTAAAACTTTAATTTTACATGAAGAAATTTGAATTAAAATTATATGTGATAAAGGTGAGATGTACAGATTATATAGAAATGACTAAACAAATTGACAAAAAAAAATCACCATGCATTTGTGAGGTCCTAGTTGAATTTGTTGTAGACCCAGTCAACAGAATTTTGTGACTTGAACAGTAATTCTCAGGAATGGGAGTGGAGTTGTCAATGGTATGTATGACTTATCCATGGTTGTAGATTACCAAGCTGGACACAGCAGAAATACAGGTTAGGGCTAAGGTAAACAGATTTAGAGTTATTTCGTTTTCTCTTCTCCACCTTCTCTTTTTTGTGCTCCCTTTTTTCCTCACTTTTTCCCTTTCAGATCTTCTCTGTCTTCTCTTCTGACTTTTGTTGATTTTTCTTATTCATCTTTTTATATTCTTTTCCCTTTCCCTTTTTGCCCTTCTTCCCCTTCTCCATTTCTTTCTTTTCCACTTCTCACTTTCCTACTTTGCCTTTATCTTCCCTATCTCACCATTTTCATTACAATAATAAAGCACAAATTTTATTTTGCCTGAAGTCTCTACCAGTTCCTCTCCAAATTACTAACTATCGTTGTTTACATCCTTAACCCGCTCTCCCTTTTTAATCTTCCTTCCCCTTTCTGCCACCACAGATCACTGTCATGGTTTTGTGAGAAAATTTAGAACTTAAGATATGTGAAACGCTAAGGCAAATTAGCTTCATCATAAGCATCCCCCTTCACTTTCTCATCTCCAAATGTCATGACCACACATAGGCTAATTCAGGAACTAATTAAATTAAACTCTTTTTTAGGGAACTTTCCCACAAGTGGAGTCCTAAACAAGTGGGAGAACACCTTCTACTTAAAGCGTAAGTATCTTGCCAAAACTATTATTATTATTATAGTGGTAAAAGTTTAAAAAAATTCATATTAAATAAATAGGATTACTGATTGTTTCTCAGTTTTTAAGATTGATCAAATATTTGTGAGAAAAGCACTTCAGAAGAGGGAAGGAAATATGTAGTTATTATATCCTTCCCTCAATAAAGAAATTTCACCACACCTTGGACTGTAAGCTTGACTTTTTTGTTTTCTTTAGGAATTAATAAAAGTCTACACAGTTGACTGATACACATATATGTATATAGACACATGCGTAGATGCATATGTCTGTGTGTAGAGTGAAGAGCTAAGAGCAAATCTGGCACTTTAATAGCATCAACATGTTGTACTAAGGGACTTCAGTAATTAGCATAATAGTGACCAGTTATATAGATTACAACTTTACATATAAAAACAACAACAAACTTTTATTTGAAGATCGTGAAGTGGAAACCCGTGTATTTGCCTCCATCGTGATACACTTCCACACATATATGCACATGCATGCATGTCTCTCTCTGTGTATATACATAGTGTGTACATATGTGCTGTGCATATGTGCGTGCACATACTGGAGGAAATCAAAACATAGTAGTGGCAGGACCCGCCACAAATTCGCAGTATCTAATCTTAAGGGAGCATAACAGTCCTGTTATTTTCCGATTGATATATGTGTATAGATATATAGATAAGTGTATAGATATGTATATATAGATACACGCTTTCATATACACACGTATGTGTGTGTGTGTGTGTGTGTGTGTTCCAGTCAACAAAAAAACTACTACTTCTGAGGACATGACATAAAAGTAAGGAAAGTCCCATACTGGAATTTGCATAATGACTAGGTGGTATAGTCTGATACCAAAGTTGTATGATAAAGCATTGGTGACATGAAACAACTTTGCAAAGCTGTCATTTTTTTTTTTAAAAGGGTACTTCATTTACTTCTGTAGACTGCTTTTGCTCTGATGGGTGAAATTTGAGGACTTAGATTGATATGAGTGAATGATAGTGGTATAATGGCAGTGAGCTCTGCTTCTGAAGCTTTACTTCTTCTAAATCTGAATCTGTGGAATGAATCTTTCATATTGTTTACATAGGTCACATGAAAGGTTTATAGATGGATAAACTAAACCCAGATTGATAGGAAATAGACTCTGTATTCCTTAAAGGCTGTTAACATGTTGTCACTACTCCTAAATTTATTTTTTCTCATTTCTAAAAAATGTATATAATAGGTCAAGGCTTCTGAAGTTAATTTCTTTAGATTATATCTGAATAGTTGAAAACTGCATAAAATTGTGCTACTTTAATGCAAATTGTTAATAATTGTATTTAAATAGCTTTTTAAAAAGCTGGCATAAGCAAGTCTTATATACAAGACAGTGATAAGTTTATTTTGATCCCTACAGCCTAACTTATGTGGTGGCAATGCCCTTTTATTCAGCAAGCCTAATCGAAACTGTTCAGGTAAATTATTAATATATTTATTCTTTTTGTGTGCGTCTTTTAACTGTAATTCCTACTACATACAGATGATATATTTTGTGGACTTGAATTTTGTATGAAAATGTAAGAATAGTATAGATTAACTTTACATCATTTGGACTAAAGTAGTACTTTCCAACTGGTATTCTCACCACATTGTTAGACCCTAGACACCTTTCTAGGTGATGGATGCAAGTCAGGTTGGTGTAGCGCTAATGCGATACCCGCAGCGGCTATGGCTGCTATGAATATGTCGGCTCGCAGTTCTGAATCGCAAAATATAACAGACTCTCTTCATTGAAGGCGAGACCAAAACACTTATTCAAACACTAGAAAGCCAAATCCATCATAGCAACGAAGAAATCTATACACATTAGCAATGCAGGGGCCACTGTCATCCCCAAGCCTTCCCTCCATCTGGCCTTCCCGCAAACCAAGCTCCTTTAGGCAAAATGCCCCTCTCTCACCCATGCTAACTGCTGCTCTCTCTGCCTCCTCACTCTCTCTCCAAGCTGCAGCAACTTTTGACTTCCTGCTCCACCTGTTCGGCAAGCTCCTTCCACCGCCAGCTGATGTGACTTAGGCTTCCAGGCAGGTCACATGGGCCTATTAATGGATGGGAAATATCTTCCCATTTATATTACCATTACAGCTAGTCTCACAGTTCTCATTCTGAGTCTCTTCTTTGTTGCTTAGCCATTCCATTCTCTTTCATCAACTCTTTGAAATCAGAACCTCATTTGGGGTTTGTCATAGGTGCAGGTAGTCCACAGGTTTGGTTTTTTTGTCTTTTTAAGGTCATTTTAGTACACGCAGAAATAGTTATTTGCCACAAGAATCAAATTACTTGTTCACTTCTCTCTTTTCAGTCTTGGCCTTATATTTCAACCTACTTCCAATTTGCTGAACACTATTGGAGGAAATCAAAACATTGTAGTGACTGGACCCAAATATAAATTCATAGTATCTAATCTTAAGGGAGTCCTATTAATTTGAAGCCATGTCTTGAGCTTTCTCATCTGCCTTCTATATCTCAAAACGTCTGTATTTATTCTAACCTACCTAACCTCCTATTCTCTGGTCTTAGAGGATAAGGTAGTCTTCCTTCTTGCCAGGGACAACCCATTCTACCTGTGTCTCTGATCTTGTCTAATCTGGGACTTTGTTCTGTCAGTCAGTAGCTGTTTGATCCAACCTATACCAAGCATCCCCTCTACAGTATCCACAGTGGGACATCCAGTTTTTCTTGGAGTCCTCAGAGAAGCAACCTACTACAAAAGCAGTTTATTCTTTTGGATAGCTCTCCTTATTTGGAAATCTTTCCTTGCATGATGCAACTTAGAGAAAAAATATTCTATGCTCCTTGCTTCAATGTCTGTCTCTGTACAGGTGACTTCCAAATCCATATATCCCATCTTCTTCCTTTCCCCAGGCTCTTGTTCTGCATTTCCAGCTGCATGCTAAAAATGTAGCTCCACCTTGATTTCCTGCCAATAACCTCAAACATATGTTCAAAACCAAACTTAACACTCACACACCCCCTTACCCCTAAGCTGCCCTTCTCTCCACAGTCCTTATGACTGTTGATGGTACCATCATTCTGGTACTGTCACTCAGGACTGAAATCTAAATCGTCTTGAACTCATTCCTCTTCATCTCTTCCTATGTCTAATCAGTTGCCAGATCTTGCTCATTTTACTTTTATAATTTTTCTCATATCTTTTCTTTCCTTTACGATTCATACTGCCACAACCCTAGTTCCGGCCCTTTTCATCTCTCAGAGTGGCCCGCATTGGCAGCACATTCTTTTTTTTTTTTCAATTTTTTTTCTGATTCTTTTTAAAATTTATTTTATTATTATTTATTTAATATTTTTGGTTTTCAGCATTGATTTCCACAAGATTTTGAATTATAAATTTTGTCCCCATTTCTACCCTCCCCCCCACTCCAAGATGGCATATATTCTGATTGCCCTATTCCCCAGTCACCCTTCCCTTATGTCACACCATTTCCCCCCATCCCCTTTTCCCTTACTTTCTTGTAGGGCAAGATAGATTTTTATTCCCCATTGCCTGTATATCTTATTTCTGAGTTGCATGCAAAAATTTTTTTTCATTTTTTGAGCATCTTCTTTTAAAAATTTGAGTTCCAAATTCTCTCCCCTCTTCTCTCCCCACCCACCCTCCCTAAGAAGGCAAGCAATTCAGCATAGGCCACACTTGTATCATTATGTAAAACGCTTCCATAACACTCATGTTGTGAAAGACTAACTGTATTTTGCTCCTTCCTATCCTGTCACCCTTTATTCAATTTTCTCCCTTGACCCTGTCCCTTTTCAAAAGTGTTTGCTTTTGATTACTTCCTCCCCCTATCTGCCCTCCCTTCTATTGTCCCCCCTTTTTTATCCCCTTCGTCCTTTTTTCCTGTGCGGTAAGATACCCAATTGTGTGTGTGTGTGTGTTATTCCCTCCTCAAGTCAAATCCAGTGAGAGCAAGATTCACTCCCATTTTCCCCTCACCTGCCCCCTTTTTCCTTCCTACAGAACTGCTTTTTCTTGCCACTTTTATGTGAGATAATTTACCCCATTCTATCTCTCCCTTTCTCCCTCTCTCAATATATTCCTCTCTCATCCCTTAATTTGATTTTATTTTTTTAGATATCATCCCTTCATATTCAACTCACCCTGTGCCCTCTGGCTATATATGTATATTCCCTTCAGGTACCCTAATACTGAGGTCTCATGAATCATACACATCATCTTTCCATGTAGGAATGTCAACAAAACAGTTCAACTTTAGTAAGTCCCTTATGATTTCTCTTTCTTGTTTACCTTTTCATGCTTCTCTTGATTCTAGTGTTTGAAAGTCAGATTTTCTATTCAGCTGTGGTCTTTTCACTGAGAAAGCTTGAAAGTCCTCTATTTTATTGAAAGTCCTTATTTCGCCTTCAAGCATGATTTCAGTTTTGCTGGGTAGGTGATTCTTGGTTTTAATCCTAGCTCCATTGACCTCCAGAATATCATATTCCAAGCCCTTTGATCCCTTAATGTAGAAGCTGCTAGATCTTGTGTTATCCTGATTGTTTTTCCACAATACTCAAATAGTTTCTTTCTAGCTTCTTGCAGTATTTTCTCCTTGATCTGGGAGCTCTGGAATTTGGCCACAATATTCCTAGGAGATTTCTTTTTGGGATCTTTTTCAAAAGGAGGCGATCAGTGGATTCTTTCAATTTCTATTTTACCCTCTGGCTCTAGAATATCAGGGTAGTTATTGATAATTTCTTGAAAGATGATATCTAGGCTCTTTTTGTGATCATGGCTTCCAGGTAGTCCAATAATTTCCAGAGTCTGAATCTGAGAGCATTTTCACTGCCTGTTCATGTTCCCAGCCAACTACTTGACCCTTGAGCTTTTTGTTGGGGTATGACTGCTTGTAGAGTAGAGAGTACTTTGTCCCAAGCTTGAGGGGCTGTGCTACTATTTTCAAAGCTACTTCTACACAGCTAGCTCTGCCACTCCTCCCCCAAGAACCACCAACTCGGACTGGACTCAGATCTGAGCAGGCTCTGCACTCCCGTTCAGATCTGCCACTTAATTCCTCCCACCAGGTGGGCCTGGGGCTGGAAACAAATGCAGCTGTAGCTCCGGAAGCAGCCTCAGAGCTGCACCACCTCCACCACCCCCGGGGTGGTGGCCTACTGCAAACTCCTTTCACTCTGTCCCAGCAGCTTTTCCCACTAACCTCTGTTGTCTTTGGTGTTTGTGGGTTGAGAAGTCTGGTAACTGCCACAGCTCACAGATTTAGGGCGCTACACCTGTTCTGCCCAGCTCCAGGTCTGGTTGGTCCTGGCGCGGTGCATGCTGGGCTATGCTCTGCTCCACTCCTAGCTCCATGTGATAGACTCTTCCCAACAACCATCCAGGCTGTCCTGGGCTGGAGCCCTGCTTCCCTTTGCTATTTTGTTTGTTCTTCAGCTCTAGAATTTGTTCAGAGCTATTTTTTATAGGTGTTTGTAGGGACCTGGGGGAGAGCTCAAGCAAATCCCTGCTTTCCAGCTGCCATCTTGGCTCTGCCCCCTGGCAGCACATTCTAAATGGACTTTGGATGTGCCCATAATGTCATCTGAAAGTATATGAAAAATTTCCAAATAAATTTTGGGTGAAATAAAAAAAAAACAACAAATCCTTTCTCGGAGTAATTTTCCACCACAAGGTGGCGACTCAAGTACGTTGATTATTAAATAGAGCTACCTCAGACTGGTAACATAACTTTTATTTATTGTAAAGATATTCTTTCTTTTCTCTCAAACATACATTCTAGAACCTATTCCTTTCTAATTCCTTAGGAACCTTTCACTCTAAAGTTCTTCTCTCTTCCCTTTTCTCCCCACCAACAGGCCTTTTCAATTACACTCTCAACTGATTTCTCCTCTTGCTTTAAGCATACACATTTCTCCATCTTTATAAACTTCTGTTTTTCTCATCTTTCTTCCTCTTTTTTTCCTACAAAACTCAATAAATGAGTTCTCCCTATACTTGAGTCTTCTCTTTCCTCATCTTATAGCCTCCTTACAGTCCTCCTATCCCATCTCTAAAATTACTGTCTCTATAGTCACTAGTGATCTCCTAGTTAAATCCTGTAATCTTGTCTCAGACTTTTATCTTTCTTATTTTTTCCCTTAGTTTCCATGATATTATGATCTCTTCTCCTTCCACTCTCTAATTATCTTTTTCCTTTAGTGGTTCTTCAGCATGCTAGTTTTTAGGTATATCCTCTAAGTCAAGTTGATACTCGACTCTTCTATAATCATTCCTTCAGATATCTCAGCCGTGATGACGTTCAACAGTCATCGTCATTTTCAGGTTTTTTTTTAAGATTCTTTTTTTTTTTTGAGTTCCAGATTCTCTGCCTCCTTCTAGCCCATCTCCCGCCCATTGAGAAGGCATTATACATGTGAAGACATGTAAAATATATTTCCATATTAGCTATGTTACCTTCCCCCTCAAAAAAAAAAAGTGAAAAAATATGCTTCATTTTGCACTCAGAGTTCATCAGTTTTCTGTCTATCATTAGGTAGCATTTATATGGTACTTGTTTGATAAAAATGAGATGTTAATCTTTTTTTTTTTTAACTGTTCTTTTGATTGCAGAGTGAGATCATTCGGGATAATGCTGGAATTTTGGAATGTGTAAAAGAAGGGATTGCCAGAGTGATAGGCATGGGAGTACCTCATAGCAAGCGGTTGCTCCCACTTCTTGCCTTGACCTTTCCCACTGTTTTGCACGGAGTTCTTCATTATATCATAAGTTCTATCATCCAGAAGTTTGTCCTACTAGTTCTGAAAAGGAAGAGTGCTCATAGTCATCCAACTGAAAGCGCCAGTCCTGTACAGAGTATGTTGGATGCTTATTTTCCTGAACTGATTGCAAGCTTTGCTGCCAGCCTCTGCTCTGATGTTATGCTTTACCCACTGGAAACAGTTTTGCACCGTCTTCATATTCAAGGAACACGTACAATAATTGACAATACAGACCTTGGCTATGAAGTGCTTCCAATCAATACTCAGTATGAAGGAATGAGAGACTGTATCAATACTATAAAGCAAGAAGAAGGAATGCTTGGTTTTTATAAAGGGTTTGGAGCTATCATAGTACAGTATACCCTGCATGCAGCTGTTCTTCAGATTACCAAAATTATTTACTCCACACTGCTTCAAAGTAATGTTTAAAATGGAGATCCAGCACTCATTAGTCCAGGAAACATAATCTGGGCTCTTCATTACAGTGAAATTATGAGAAAAAAATGAATATTGAAAAAATGATTAGGAAAATGAAATTGGTGGAAAAAGAATCCATGATGACAATTTTTATTATAAGACATAAGTGCTTTATTTTGGATCAAAAATATCCTAAATTCCCAAATCATAACAAAATAGTACTCATAAGATTAAAATGGTGTTGCTGAGCTCTTATATGCTGGATTGAAAAATAATATTCTGAACAGAAGCACATTTTTTTTCTTGTAACATGAAAAGGCATTGGGACATAAAATTTATCTGGCCTCAATATTTATTATCTTTTTAAACATCTAGATTGATACGGCATCTCAAAGATAATCATTTGAGTTAGCATAAGGTCAGTCGATTATGTCTTAATGATAGCATTTGCATTTAGTTAAGCATGGAAAGGTCAATTACCTTGCAGATTATGAGCAGGAGTTTGAGACTGTGTGTGTTTTAAATGTGTTGTGAAAGTGCAGTTATTGAAATAATAATTAGTAATGGCTGTATGTCCAGACAACTTGGTATTTCCATAACTTTTCTCCATATCATTCTCATATACTGCCTAATTTACTGTACTGCAGGCTTAGCCTAAAAAGAAAATAATGATGTGCTTTCTACTTGTATCTCACCAACATCGAAATGTACAGAACATAGGCTCAATCGCTTGATAACAACGGATCAGAATAGACCAGTTGGTTTTTCTGTGTCCGCAGTAGTGAACTGGCGTTATCACTGATTCTAGTTTTCCAGCAGCTTAATGCAAGTGTGATTTACTTGTGTGGCTGTATGAGCGATCAGGACACTGTTTTTAGAGCCATTTTTCACATATTAACCACACTTGAAGTTGTATAAGATGTAGAATAATCATGAGAACTGACATCGTTAGTGCCTGTATTTACGAATTGTGTTTTAAAAAGTCTCAAAATATTTGGTTTCAGAGTTATTTGACCTCTAAGAAACAAAACTAAAATTAATGTATTTGTTGCCCTTTGCCTTTCTTATAGTCTTGTTCAATTAATTTCCTTTTTTAAATTTAGTCTTTGAGACTCTGCTTAAAATGTTCTAAATTACAGGTGCATTAAGAGCAAAGCAAGGTTATTTCCATTTTTAAAAATTTAATGTGATGTTTGAATGAGTACTGAAATAACACACCATAACCCTGAAAGGGAATGTGGTCATGGATGAGTTTTCATTTTTTCTTAATCAGTTTCATGGGAGAACACACTTTAACCAAATAAGTGGGGAAAAAAAACTTGAAGGAATCGGTTTTAAGTAAGAGCGAAGTTCTGCCTTTCTTCTGAATTAGCTTTGGTGAGTAGGTTTTTTGCAGAGTAAATTGATGTGTATTTAACTTACTAGTCATTAAGCATTATACAATTTATTTCCCCCATTAATGGTCCATAATTTAACTGGGAGCCATTTAACACCTCGAAATAAATTCATGAATACAAGAAAGCTGAAATATTCTTGTACTTGTTAAATGTCAGGGGAATGGTTACTTATTATTTTGACTTTTGTAGTTAAATTCACTGAAAGTTTAATGGAAACGCGTAAACCACAGAATGTGTTGTAATCAGAAAATAATGATATCCAAATGGCATAAAAGTATGTAAATCAGGACTCTCTCTACATCTTGTAAGTTGTCCATGTAAAATGTTTTTTAAAAAAAATAAAATTGCTTAAACATACACAGTTTCCATTTTATATGCCATATTCAGAGAGGGAAAGAATAAAATGAAGAAATGCTGCTCAAATGCTGTTTATTTTGGTTAACCTTTTTATATTTTTGGTCAGTCGCTTCAATTGTTGAGTTGCTTTCATTTTTTTTAAAGATTTAATTTTTAATTTTATTTTTTTCACAATTACATGTAAATTTTTTAAAATGTTTTTTAAAAAAATTTTGAGTTTTAAGTTCTTTCCCTACCTCTTACCCCCATTCCTTGAGAAGGCTGAGCAGTTCGATATAGATTATACATGTGCAGTTGTGCAAAATATTTTCATATTAGCCATGTTGCAAAAGAAAACACAGAGCCCCCCAAAACAAGAAAAAGTTTAAAAAAAAGAGTATGCTTTATTTAGTCTGCACCCAGATTCCATCAGTTCTTTCACTGGAGGTGTAAAGCATTTTTTTTTATAAGTCCTTCAGAATCATCTTGGATTATCATATTCCTGAGAATAGCTAAGTCATTCACAGTTGATCATCATACATTATTGCTGTTACTGTGTACAATGTTCTGGTTCTGCTCACTTCACTTTGCATCAGTTCATGTGAATCTTCCCAAGTTTTTCTGAAAGCAACCTCATAATTTTCTTATAGCACAAAAAGTATTCCATCAAAATTATATACCACGACTTGTTTAGCTATTCCCCATTTGATGGGCATCCCTTCCGCCATAAAAAAGAGCTGCTATGTATATTTTTGTACGTACAATTCTTTTTCCTTTCTCTTTTGATCTCTTTGGAATACAGACCTAGTAGTACTATTGCTGGGTCAAAGGATATGCAGTTTTGTAGCCCTTTTGGCATGGCCCCAAGTTATTTTTCAGAATGGTTGGATCAGTCCACAATTCCAACAATGAATTAGTGTCCTTATTTTTCTACATCCCCTCCAATATTTGTCATTTTTCTTTTTTGTTATATTAGCCAGTCTGATAAATGTTGTTTTAATTTGCATTTCTCTATTAGTGATTTAGAGTATTTTTTCATATGACTATAGATAGCTTTGATTTCTTCTGCAAACTGCTTGTTCATATCCTTTGACCTTTATCAGTTGGAGAGTGGCTCTTATTTTTATAAATTTGACTGAGGTCATTTTGAGAAATATTTGAGGCCTTTATCAAAAAGACTTGCTGTAAAATTTCTCCCCCTCCCCCAATTTCCTGCTTTCCTTCTAATTTTGGCTGCATTGGCTTTGTGCAAACTTTTTAATTTAATGTAATCAAAATTATCTGTTTTACATCCTTTAATGCTCTCTATCTCATTTGGTCAAAAATTCTTCCCTTATCCATAGATCTGACAGGTAAAATTTTCCATGTTCTCTTAACTTGCATATATCAGCCTTAATGTCTAACTCATAAACCCATTTTGACCTTATCTCACTATAGTGTGTGAGATGTTGTTCTATACCTAGCTTTAGCCAAACTGCTTTTTCAGTTTTCCCAGCAATTTTTGTCAAATGGCCATGTTTTTGTCTCAAAAGCTTGGATCTTTGATTTTGTCAAACTCTAGATTACTATGGTCATTTATTACTGTGTACTGTTTACCTAACTTATTACATTGGTAATCTAATAATCTCAACCACATTATTTCTTCACTAGTATCAGAATGCTTTGATGATTACCACTTTGAGGGATTTTGGGGCAGTTTTCCTTGAGAATTTCTTGAATTGTGATGTCTAGGCTCCTTTTTTGATCATGACTTTCAGGTAGTCCAATAATTTTTAAATTACCTCTCCTTGATCTATTTTTCAGGTCAGTTGTTTTTCCAATGTGATATTTCATTTTTCTTTTATTTTTTCACTTTTTAAATTTTATTTTACTGTTTCTCGATGTCTCGTGGAATCATTAGCCATCCATATGTCCAACTCTAATTTTTAAGGAATTATTTTCTTCAGTGTGCTTTTGTATCTCTTTTTCCATTTATCCGATACTGTTTTTTAGGAGTTCTTTCCTTCATTGAATTTTTGTGCCCCTTTAACTATTTGGCCTATATTGTTTTTTAAATTTTCTTTAGTTGTGTGTGTGTGTGTGTGTGTGTGTGTGTATGTGTGTTTTACCAAGGTATTGACTCTCTTTTTATAATTTTTATACTTCTCTCTCATTTCTTTTCCCAGTCTTTCCTCTGTCTCTCTTATTTGAATTTTAAAATCCTTTTGGAGCTTCTAAGAATTCTTGTTGGGCTTGTGTCCAATTCACATTTTCTTTGAGGCTTTGCTTGTAGCTGTTTTGACATCATTGTGTTCTGAATTTGTGTCTTGATTTTCTCTCACCATAGGAACTCTTTATGGTCAGGTTCTTTTTTTTTTGTTTGCTCATTTTCCCGCTTATTTTTTGACTTTTAATTTCATGTTAAATCTCTGTTCCTGAGGTAGATGGGGCACTGTCCCAAGCTCAATTCTAATGTGCTGCTGTTTTCAGAGCTAGTTCTAGTAGCCTGTAGGCTTTTGGTGCTTCCAAGATGGTATGGTTTTTACCCAGGAAGGGACTTTTTGCCTCTGCATCCACAAGTGCTTTTAGCCTTTTGGCCCTGGAATTGGAACTGGGTTCCCTGCTTTCCTGCAGCTGAAATCACTAGTGTTCCTTTCTGCTTTGAAATTGAGACCAGGGTCCCTACTCCCTTGTGAGTGACCACAAGCATTCTTCTCCCCTTGAAACAGTGACCAGGGTCCCTATTCTGTGCCTGCAAGCACTAATGCTTCTCTGTCCTGGGGCTGTAATGTGAAACTGTGTATAGGCAATGCAACATGGTCCTGAAGCTAGCATCAGGAAAGGGTCCCCTGTAATCTTTTGCCATCGTTAAAAAATTTTTTGAAAACCGAGTTCATTTGTTTACAACATATTAAACAGATAACTAAAATTACATAGTGCTGTCTACAGGGAAGATAAACTTCATCTGAACTAGTTGCAGCATTTTTCTGCTAAAGACCTATAGGATCATTTACTTGGCTTATAGAAGGTCGTGTTTTGAGAGTTCAAATTTATTTAAAAGTAGCTTTAGTGTCTTTAGAATTTTTAGAAACAAGATCTCTCTAGAGACAAAGAAATCATTACAATGGAAGAGACTAAAATTAGTATTGAAGAAAATGAACTAAGTTGCTGTAATTCCGAGGAAGTTGTCACTAAATCTTTAGGACAGATTATGTGTCATATATCAAAGTTGCCTAGGAACATAACTATTCAGCAGCAGTTGTTGGTGCAAACTTGTGATAAAACTCTTCCAGGGGGTTTTCAAATGACAGATCATGGAAAGGTTTCAGACCATATACATTGGTTTAATAAACTCTCGTTAAATGATTCAAGAACTGAAAGCAAAGTTAAGTCACCTTTGAAATTTCTTCAGAAATGTTCTTCAGACTGTCAGAAGGATAAATTCCTTAATAGAAATGAATAGACAATAAGGGAGGTTGACCAGTTTGAGAGAGGTACCTTCTCCATTGGTTAAATCCATGAGCTGTGATAGTGATCTTTCTTCTCATATAGAAAGCACATCAAATAATTCCTCTGCTGCTCTTCTTTATTCAGAGCACAAGCGAGGATGAGTCTATGCCATTTGCCTAGTCAAGCACAGAGCTAACTTTCAAATCAAGCATAGAGTTATCTTCTAAACCTTGCTCAAAGGTGAAGAGACACCCAGACTCATGGAGTACTTCTCTGAGACCTGCAAGAGTTTGCAAACAGGTGATACTCGGTAGCCAAATCAAGTCAGTTTTGGATGACCTAACTAATCATGAATCATTAGAATCTGTTGTAAATACAAGTACAGCTTTTTCTGTTGGCACACAAGAGAAGAGTATTGTCAGAAAACCATCAGGAAGAGAAAGGGTTTGGTATAAAGGTTCTCCAAAGAATCCAGTAACAAAGGTTCAGCTACTGCCAACAACCAAACCTCTGGAATTGTAATTATAGAACATTTTTTCTTGATTTAGTAATGTATATAGGATTAAGGTTCTGGTGCTTGAACTGTAGCATATATCCATACCAGTGTGTAGCTCAGGCTGATTTTTATCAGTTTTTCTTGGATGTTTTAAAATTTCTGTGACAAATGTCTTGGGTTTCTATGCTTGTACAAATATCACTGCCCTAATCTAACTTTTAGAAAAATTTTCTGACTGGATTTATGAGTTGAGAACTTATTTTTAAGACATAATTTTTTAAAATAAATGGCTTTGAAAAATGAAAGGAAGACTAGGCTATTGTCTCTTTGAATTCCTAAGTTAGGTAAAATTTCAGCAAGGAAAAAGGCTAGATATATCAAGGAAATAAATTAACTTTATTTTTGTCTTATTTCTTTAATTATATTGTTAATGTTCAGAATCTTTGTGGAAAGTTTCATTTGATACCTTTACTATTGATATAACATTTTCGAAACTTCCCATTTGTTTTTTAAAAAGTGTTTCAGCATCACATATACTTAGAACAAGTGTGTTCTGCTGTGCATTTGCATGGACTTTTATAACGTGTTTGAATTATTCTGAGTTATATTGTGGTGTCTAAATCAGGCCAATCAATGTACTATGATTATGATGCAGAAACAATTGATGACTTTTAAGCCATACTGTATGTTTAAAGTTAATTTGCACAAACATGTTTGTACCTGTTGTCTTGTCCTATTTGTAATTAAAAGTATTTAAGGAGGAAGAGTTAAAAAAAAAAAAAAGAAAACTGTTGTATCAGGACATCAATTAATAATGACCTAAGACAGTTCCTGCCCTATTTTAGATATGTATGATTTTATACTAAGATTAAAATGGAAAGAGGAAGCAATTATTTTTTATCATTTTGTTCAAATAACTATTTAATTCGCTATTTTTTTATATCTTCAATTCTCTTTAGAAAGAAAGAACACAAGGAACCATTGGAGGTTTTTTTTTTTCTTTAGAGTAAGAGGTATCAAGCTCAAATTTAATGTTAGACCAAATTTCTCACACAAATATGTAAAAAAAAATTCACAGCTTATTCATTGAATGAAATTATTTTGAATTAGATTTTTAAACAGGTTCCCAAGAAAATGATTAACTTTTTACAATCTGTATTTTGCTTATGGACTGATGTTTCGTTTGCCTTTCCTTAAAAATATAGATGTCCTTCATCTGGAAAAAGCCCAGAATAAGTCAAAGTAAAGTTACAGAAAAGTCTGATAAAAATTAGTCACTATGCCTAGTAAACTTTTAAAAAACTTTATTATATATATTTTTGCTCTATAACTATATTTTTAAATAATTTATTTATTTTTGGTTTTCAACATTTACTTCCATAAGATTTTGAGTTTTAAAATTTTCTCCTACTTTTCCCCTCCCCAAGATGGCATGCAATCCTACATAGGCTCTACTACTACATTCATATCAAGCATTTTCACATTAGTCATGATGTAAAGAAGAATCAGAACTAATGGGAGGAACCATGAGAAAGAAGAAACAAAACAACAAAAGGAGAGCAAATAGTATGCTTCCATCTGTATTCAGACTCCAAAGTTATTTCTCTGGATGTGGATAGCATTTTCCACCATGAGTCTTTTGGAGTTGTCTTAGATCCTTGCATTGCTGAGAAGAGCTAAGTCTATCAAAGTCAGTCATCACACAATGTGGCTGTTACTGTATACAATGTTCTCCTGGTTCTGCTCCCCTCATTCAGCATCTGTTCATATAAATCTTTCCAGGTTTTTCTGAAGTCTATCTGCTCATCATTTCTTATAGCATAATAGTATTCCATTACATTCATATACAAGAAGTTGTTCAGCCATTCCTCAGTTGATGGACACATCCCCTCAATTTCCAATTTGTTTTTGCCTAGTAAACTTGTAAAAATTTGTCCAGTGATTTTGAGATATACACAGAATATATATTAACTTCTCACAATCAGCAGCTCTTTCACAATGTATATTGTGCATATGCCTTTTAAAAATAATTTTTATATTAGGAAAGTGCAATTTAGATTCATATGTGGCTCCAAATCAGCAGAAAATAATTTTTAAAAAGTAAAAAACTTGTTAAAACTCCTGTGGATTTTGGGAAACTCAAATGATGTAAGAGGTTTTATTTTACTTTTTTACTTCTCAAATTTTAAATACTTTGGAGCTAACTCTTGTAGATTTCCTTGATCCATTAAAAAAAAAAATTCAATGTTGCAAAAAAGTTAAGGGTTTTTTGTGTTTTTTTTTTGTTTTTTCTTTTTTGCAATTTCAGCATATAGATATATAAGGCACAAAATTTATTTCAAATTCTTTTTTTCATTTTTGTCCTCTCATCTAAAATAGTGTAATTGTAGGTATTGTGTTGGGAACTAGGTTTTTTTGTTCTTTTGATTGTTCCTTTGATATGAACCACTTAATTCTTAAGAATAGTACACAGTGGGGGCAGCTAGGTAGTGAGTAGAGCACCAGCCCTGGAGTCAGGAGGACCTGAGTTCAAATTTAGCCTCAGACACTTGACACATTTACTGGCTGTGTGACCTTGGGCAAGTCACTTAACTCCAATTGCCCTGCCTTCCCCCCTGCAAAAAAAAAAAAGTTAGGTAGCTAGGTGGTGGAGTGGATATAGCACTGGCCCTGGATTCAGAAGGACCTAAACTCAAATTGGCCCCAGACACTTGACACTTACTAGCTATGTGACCCTGGGCAAGTCACTTAACCCCAACTGCATCAAAAAAAAAATAGTGTAATCTACAAATCCCTTCAAAACTAAGAAACAACTGAATAAAATCCTCCTGAAAACAATTTACACAAAATTGGAATTTGAGAATTTAATTTAGATTATTATTTTCCTTTGTAACTACATAGTTTTTCTCTTCCTCTCTCGTAAAATTAATTGAATCTGTATAGTCTTGCTGTTGGGTTTTTGGGATCATGTATTGCAGAACAACCAAGTGTAATTTGACATTGCATTTTATGAAATATTGTTTCAGGTAGAAGAAATATTTACATTAGTCCTTTTTATGTGATTTGTGTATTAGATATTCTAAATCAATTACATATTGTTAGGGAAAAGTTAACTATTTTTAGAATGATCAATTTTTTTAACCTTACTGCTACAAACATCAGCAAAAAACACAAAATATATAGCTAAAAATGAGGCTTAAGGGCAAGGGCAATTTCTATTCATTCAGTAAATACTTAGGGCATTAGTGGGTTTTTTTTGTTTGTTTTATTTTGTTTACAAATTTCAAACCGGAAATCGAAATACCTGAGTTAAAGTCCTGCCTCTGATAATGACTACCTTCAACTGTCTGCAAGTCACTTAACCTTCCTGGGCCTTCATTTCCTCATCTGTAAAATGAGAAGACTAGGTAGCCCCTGAGAACCCTTCCAGCTAATGAGCTGTGAGTTTATGGTTCAGCCCCTAATAGGCACTAGGCTATATGATGGGGATATAAGAAGAATTGAATCACAGAATTTTACAGTTGGAAAGAACTTGAGCAATCATTTATTCCAAATCCGTTGTTTTACGTTTCATGCCTCTTTTTTCATCTACCCTGACCTGGACCTCCAGAAGAAAGAGCACAGTGGAAGAGCACAGGCACTCGTTTTTGGAAGTCCCACCTTGTAGCTGTGCTGTCCTCATTTGTGAGAGCCTGCTATTTCTTTCCTTTTTCTAAATTTTTTTTGAGCCTGCTATTTCTAGTTGCCCTAGACCTATGTTTTACCCTACCCATCTTCCCTTCTGCCTTTGTGTTTACTCCTTTCTACCTTATATTTTGGAGACAGTGATCATATCAGTCCTGTGGATTGTTGTCAAAAAGTACACTGCCTTGTTACTTTACTCTCCATCCCTTTGATTTCTGAGTGCATAATACCTTTCTGTAGCAATTATCCCCCCATTTATGTGGTCTCTCTTCCCTGTTATATAAGCTCCTTAACAACAGGAACTGTCTTGCTTTTGCGTTTGAGTCTTAAGTGCTTATCACAGTGCCTTGCATGTAGTAAGTGCCCGGTGAATGCTTTTTCACTCATTCATTTCAGATGAAGAAATTAAGGGAGGATAAGTTGACTTGCCCAAGATCACATAGGCAATAAATGGCAAAGCTGGTAGAGGTCTTCTGACTCTAAACCTAGTGGATTTTTAATTTCAATACTTGTTCTAACGTAGCTTCCAATCTGATGGAGAAGATAAAATGTGTATGAGGAATTATAATACAAAGTACAGTGTGAAAGTGAATATTGAAAGGATCTATGAATTTGGCAATATAGTGAATTCCTGGAGTGGCAACACTCTCTACCCAAAGACCAAAACCCATTTATGGTTTAGTAGATGAGTACAAGAAAGTTGCCCAGGGTCAAACAACTATTAAATCAGGTAAGATTAGAGCCCATATCTTCCTGACTTTAAACACAGCATTCCATGCATTATGACTTATTATCTCATCAATAGGATATAAGCCCTTTGCAAGGAGGGACTTTCATTTTTGTCCTCATATCCCTAGTTCCTGGCACAATGCTGGCACTTACTAAAATTTTATTGGCTGATAAAAGTACAATAAGAGGTGCTAATTGGTTTGTATTTCATGCCAGTGGGTTAAGGGTTGAGAATCAGGGAAGAATTTATGGAAGAGATATAAGATATACAAGAGCTGATCCTAAAAAAAAAGTGTAGATAAAGCAAAATTAAAAGTCCTATGTATATTTTTTTTTCTTTGTGTGGCAATTCAAAAGTCTTCTTAAAACAAAGCCTTGTATTTGCATGATTCTTGCTACATTTCAAAATACTTTTTTATCTATTACAAGATGTTTTATATATTGAAAAGTCTCGTATGAATGAGTTATTATCATTTCACTTGATCCTTAGAACAGTTCTGAAAATTATTCAGAGAAGGTGTTAATGACATATGAGTTAATGAGCACAGAGAAGCTGAGAGTTGCCCTAAGTTACACAGCTTGTTAAAAACAGTTTGGTCAAGAGTACATTTCTTCTGACTCCTGTTGAGGCTTTTGTACCAGTGATCTCCAAAATGGGGGTCTGAGTCTCCAGGGGTCAATGGTCTTCTTGCAAGAGGGCCAAAGGCAGATGAGAAGGTAGAAAGATAGTTCATCCACCCTGCCCATGATAACCAATAGTAGGGCTTGTCTACGACACAATCACATTTACACTTATTCTCCAAAACTCTACAACTCTGTCCCATTCCTCCACTGTGCAATTTCCCAATCTTCCTGCTTTTTTGCACTGGAGTTTAGCATTTTAAGGCAGTTATGGAATGGAGGAAAGACCTAACCATTTCTAGGCACCCATAACAGGATCTGTGTAGGTGCCTTTGGGCAAATCACCAAATACACACCTGCCCTCAACATGCCTACTCCTTGTCCCCCAGAACACCTTGTTTCTTTTAGTTAAATTTATTTTTCATTTAATGAAAACATCTTTCCTTCCTCTTATTCCTACCGACAATTGAAAAAAAAGAGCAAAGCCTTTGTAACAAATATATGTAGTCAAACAAAATAAATCCTCATATGGTCTATGTCCATATATGTATATATATTTATATACATATGCATGTATATTTATGTGTGAGTATGTGTGTCTCAAAGTGCACTGAGTTTATCACACCTCTCTGTCAGGAGGTAGATAACATATTTTGCCGTGAGTCACGGTTAGCTGTTGCATTGATAAGAGTTATTAAGTTTATGTTTGGTTTTTTACAATATTGTTGTTACTGTATAAATTGTTTTCCGGGTTCCCCCAGATCATGCTGTGGCAGTAGCAAGCACCCCCAGAGGACAGTCTCTGGCACTGGGACAGTAATAAACAAATGTCCTGCTTTCACATTTTAATTTTGGGTGTATAGTAGGAGCAATATCCTAACCCTTGCCCTTATATGAGCTAGGCTAGTTTTTCCTTAAAAGGTCCTAAGACCTAAAGAGTCAAGATAATGTAGTAGCAAGAAGTATAGCAAGTTTCACCTTCCCTCTCCCCTGCCCTCACTCCCCCAGAGAAAAACTTTCTCCTAACAGGTCTAGAAAACACATCAGACTAAATATTGATTAGGAAATCCAAGAAAAAAAATGCAATGAGTCATTTTCCCAACCCAAGTCTGTATATGGAGACAGATAGAGAGGTCTGTGGACATTAGATGCTGAGCCTAGCCAGAAATATGCACATGCAGAGCATTCTGCACACTAGGGCAAGAGGAGGAAGCTATTCTAGTATGGAGGGGACCAAATTTGTATAGGGTCCAGGAACAGGTGTCACTCACTACCAGTTCTAGGTCATAGATTCAGGGTCAACTGGGAATGGACCTGTGCCTAGGGATGGCCTTCACAGGTGAGGAGTGGTCATGGACCCTAAGCAAGGATCAAGTTCTAAAGCAAGCAGCAGCTGTGTGTCTCAGACTCCAGGAGTGTACCAGGGTCTCAGCTTCTAGCTTCTAGTTTAGTCTAAAGCTTGGAAAGGACTATCCCGGGCAGAAATCCCAGACCTTTGGAGCTTTCTAGCTGGTTGATTGTAGCTGGGTCCAGTAGCAGTCAACTGAAACTCCAAATAGGGCAAGACCAGAGCCAGGTCAGGAACTTGCAGAGCTCAAACTAAAGGGGTATATGACTGTTATGGAATACTGTTGTGATAAGGAGGGGCCAGCTAGGTAGCACAGTGGTTAGACTACTACTGGCTCTGTAGTCAGGAGGACCTGACCTCAGATCTAGCCTCAGACGTTTACTAGCCGTGTGATCCTGGGTGAGTCACTTAATCCTGATTACAAGAAAGAAAGAAAGAAAGAAAGAAAGAAAGAAAGAAAGAAAGAAAGAAAGAAAGAAAGAAAAGGAAGGAAGGAAGAAAGAAAAGGAAGGAAGGAAGAAAGAATGAAAGAAAGGAAGGAAGGAAGAAAGAAATAGGGAAGGAAGAAAGAAAGAAAGAAAAAAAGAAAGAAAGAAGAGAAAGAAAGAATGAATGAAAGGAAGGAGGGAAGGGAGGGAGAGAGGAAGGGAGGGAGGGAGGAAGGAAGGAAGAAAGAAAAAGAAATAATGAGCAGGTTGATTTTAGGAAAACATGGAAAGACTTGTATGAAATAATGAAGAGTAAGAGGAGCAGAACCAATAGAAAGTTATATACAGTAATAGCAATATTGTTCAGACAGCAATGGTAATGACTAAGCTATTCTGAGTCATATGAATATTTAAATAAACTACAAAGGACCTATGAAGGAATGTTATTCACCTACAGAGAAAGAACTGACATATAGAACCATTTTATTGTATATTGTAGTTGTTGTTTAGTTCTTTTCAGTTGTGTCTGATTCTTTGTGACCACTTTTGGGTTTTTTTTGGCAATGATACTGAAGTGGTTTGCCATTTCCTTGTCCAACTCATTTTACAGATGAGGAAACTGAGGCAAATAAGGTTAAGTGACTTGCCCAGGGTCACACAGCTAGTAGGGGTGTGAGGCTGGATTTAAACTCAAGAAAATGAGTCTTCCTGACTCCAGGACCAGTAATCTAGCCACTGTGCCGCCTAGCTACCCATGCTGTATAGCTTCACACACACACACACACACACACACACACACACACACACACACACATGTATCGGTGTCAAATGGTGACCGTCTCTAGTGTGGGGTTGGGAGGGAGGGAAACAGCTTGGAACTCAAATGTGACAAAAACTATTTTAAAAATAAATACACAGCTTATGCACAAATTCAACTAGAATTCGAGAAAAGATGACATGAGTTTAAAAAAAGAGCTTAAGATGTTTTTATAAATGAAATGAGAACACTAAAAGAAAAAAATGTAAGCTATGGAAGAGAGAACTAGAAAGAGAATTAATAGCTTGGCACAAAAGGAGGAAAATATTGCCAAAGAAACAAATTCCCTAAAAATTAGAATGGACCAAATAGAAAATAATGTCTCCATGAGAAAATAAGGAATGTTTAAAGAAAACCAAAAGATTGGGGGGAGGGAAAAGAAATGTAAGGTATCACATCTGAAAACAACTGACCTGAAAAACAGATCAAGGAAAGATAATTTAAGAATCATTAGATAACCTGAAAGCATAGATAACATATTTCAAGAAATCATAAAGGAAACATTTCTAGATTTCTTTGAACCAGAGGTGAAAAAGAAATAGAATCTATGAGTCACCTCTGAAAGAAAGGAAGGAATGAATGAACGAACAAGTGAACGAAGGAAGGAAAGAGAAAGAAAGAAAGAGGAAGGAAGGAAGGAAACAAAGAAGGAAAGAAAGGAAGGAAGGAAGGAAGAAAGAAAGAAAAAGAAAAAGAAAGAAAGAGAAAGAAAGAAAGAAAGAAGGAAGGAAGGAAGGAAGGAAGGAAGAAAGAAAGAAAGAAAGAAAGAAAGAAAGAAAGAAAGAAAGAAAGAAAGAAAGAAAGAAAGAAAGAAAGAAAGAAAGAAAGAAAGAAAAAGAAAGAAAGAAAGAAAGGAAGAGAGGAAGGAAGGAAAAGAAGGAAGGAAGGAAGAAAAGGAAGGAAGGAAACTTCCAGGTGCATTATAGCTAAAACCTAGAGGTTCCAGGTCAAAGAAGAAAAACTGAAAGCAGCCAGAAAGGAAGAATTCAAGCACTGAGGAGCCACAGTCAGGATGATACCCAATTTTGCAGCCTTCAAAATTAAGGAGTATAGAAATTGGAATATGATATTCCAGAAGACAAAGGATTTGGGCTTACAACCAAGAATAACTTAACCAGCAAAACTGAGTATAATGCTATGGGGAGGAAAAAATGTATCTTTAATGAAAGAAGACTTCTAAGCATTCTTTTTTTTAAAAAAAAATATTATATAATTATTTATTTATTCTTAAATTTAAGTTATTATTTTTAAATTTTGAGTTCCTCATTCTTTCCCACCCTGCTGCCCCTCCTCAACCTATTGAGAAGGTAAGGAATGTGATATCAATTATACATGTGAAATCCTGTAAAACATATTTCCATATTAGCCCTGTTGCCAAAAGAAAACCAAGAAAACCAAAGTAGGTTCAAAACAAGTATGCTTCAATCTGCCCTCAGAGTTCATCATTTCTCTCCCTAGAGAGGATAGCAGTTTTCCCCACGAGTCCTTTGGAATTGACTTAGATCATTTTCTTGATCAGAAGTCACTAAGTCTTTTGCATTGTTACAATATTGCTGTTACTATGTACAGTGTTCTCCTGGTTCCGCTCACTTCCTTTTACATCAATTTGTATGTCTTCCCAGCCTTTTCTGAAACCATCCTCTTGTCATTTCTTATAGTATAATACTATTCCATCACAATCATATACCACAAATTGTTCAGACATTCCTCATTTGATGGGTATGCCCTCAATTTTCAATTCTTTGCTACTGTAAAATGAGATGTTATAAATATTTTTGTACATATAGATCCTTTTCCATTTTCTTTGATCTCTTTGGGATACAGACCTAGCAGTAGTTCTGCTGGGTCAAAGGATATGCACAGTTTTATAGCTTTTGGGGCATAGTTCCAAATTGTTTTTCAGAATAGTTGGTCCAGTTCACAACTTCACCAACAATGTATTAATGTTACAATTTTTCCACATCACCTCCAGCACTTGTCATTTTCCTTTTCTACCATGTTAGCGAATCTAATAGGTATGAGGTGGTACCTCAGAGTTGTTTTAATTTGCATTTCTCTAATTATTAGTGACTTAGAGCATTTTTTTATATGATTATTGATAACTTTGGTTTCTTCTTCTAAAAACTGCCTGTTCATATCCTTTGACCATTTATCAGTTGGGGAATGGCTCTTATTTTTGTAAATTTGACCTAAGTCATTTTAAGAAATATTCGACACCTTTATCAGAGAAACTTCCTGTAAAATTCCCTCCCCGCTCCCCCACCTCAGTTTCTTGCTTTCTTCCTAATCTTGGCTGCTTTGGTTTTGTTTGGGCAAAACCTTTTTAATTTAACGTAATCAAAATTATCTGTTTTACTTCCCATGATTCTGTCTGTCTTTTGTTTGGTCATAAATTCTTCCCTTATCTGACATAGATCTGAGAAGTAAACTATTCCATGCCCCTCTAATTTGTTTATGAAGTCACCCTTTATGTCTAAAACATGCCCATTTTGATCTTATCTTAATATACAGTGTGAGATGTTTCTGCCAAACTGCTTTCCAATTTTCTTAGCAATTTTTGTCAGCTAGTGACAACTAGTGAGTTCTTGTCCCAAAAGCTCAGATCTTTGGATTTCTCAAAAACTAGATTAGTATGATCATTTACTACTGTGTCTTGTGTACCTAATCTATTCCACATTTCCACTATTCTCTTAGCCACTAGCAGATTGTTTTTATGATCACTGCTTTGTAATGATTGTAATGTAAAATTTGATACTGCTAGGCTGCCTTTCTTTACATTTTTAAAGATCAATTCCCTTGTTATTCTTGACCTTTTGTTCTTCAAGATAAATTTTGTTGTTACTTTTTCCTAGCTCTATAAAATAAAACTTTGTTAGTTTGATTGGTATGGCATCGAATAAGTAAATTAATTTAGGTAAAATTGTCACTTTTATTATATTGGTTCAGCCTACTCATGGGCAATTAATATTTCTCTATTTAGAGCTATCTATATTTTTGTAAAAAGCGTTTTGTAATTGTGTTCATATAATTCCTGAGTATGTTTTGACTGGTAGACTCTCAAGCATTTTACATAGTCTCTGTTGATTTTAAATGGAATTTCTCTATCTCTGGTCCTAGCCAAATGTTTCTGACAAAAAGTCTGTGTGATTTCAGTTAAAAGTATGGCAGCATCCACTCTTTCATCGAAGAAGAGATGACCAAGGATTGTATCTAAGCAAGAAGGTGAAGTAGGTAACTAGCATACTGTTTAGTTGTGTTCAGCTGCAAAGTGTTCAGTGGAGACTATGCATTTAGTGAGTCTGCCCAAGAATTCTTCAGGAGATCAATATCTAGTGGAGGAGTATCTGTCTGAGGAGTATCAGGCAGAGCCTATGAAATCAGTGGGAGGCAAGTCTAGAGGGGCAAGCACAAACAGAACAAGTCAGCCTTTCCCTTCTGACTGGAGGGCTAGAGAGCAGGGCAATAAACTCCTCCCAAAGCTTTCCTTTATGGGGGGCTCAGAACTTTCCTGATAAACTGTTCATTTTCCAACAATTGATTTTAACCCCTCAACCTCATTCTCTCACACTGGGTACCCTCTGACAGCTGCTTCCTTCTTTCATCTTCCTTTTGTGTCATCTTTCCCCACTAAATTATAAGTTCCTTAAAGACAGGGACCATCTTTCTTTTTCTTATTTGTATTCCCAGCATTTAACATAGTGCCTGGCACATAGCAGGCACTTAATAAACATTTACTGATGATTATTAACTTATCAAGGACATCCTTGATGAAGATATTAGTATAGAAAAAACACTTTTAAAAAATTTTTATTTATTTATTTAATTTATTTAATATATTTAGTTTTCAGCAATGATTTTCACAAGTTTGAATTACGAATTTTGTCCCCACTTCTACCCTCCCCCCACTCCAAGATGGCATATATTCTGGTTGCCCCATTCCCCAGTCAGCCCTCCCTTCTGTCACCCCACTCCCTCCCCATTCCCTTTTCCCTTACTTTCTTGTAGGGCAAGATAAATTTCTACGCCCCATTGCCTGTGTATCTTATTTCCTAGTTGCATGCAAAAACTTTTTTTTTTTGAACATCTGTTTTTAAAACTTTGAGTTACAAATTCTCTCCCCACTTCCCTCCCCACCCACCCTCCCCAAGAAGGCAAGCAATTCAACATAGGCCACATGCGTATCATTATGTAAAACCCTTCCACAATACTCATGTTGTGAAAGACCAACTATATTTTGCTCTTTCCTAACCTATCCCCCTTTATTGAATTTTCTCCCTTGACCCTGTCCCTTTTCGAAAGTGTTTATTTTTGACTACCTCCTCTCCCTATCTGCCCTCCCTTCTATCATCCCCCCTTTTTTATCTTCTTCCTCCTTCTTTCATGTGGGGTAAGATACCCAACTGAGTGTGTAGGTTATTTCCTCCTCAGGTCAAATCTGATGAGAGCAAGATTCACTCATTCCCCCTCACTTGTCTCCTCTTCCCTTCCTACAGAACTGCTCTTTCTTGCCACTTTTATGTGAGATAATTTACCCCTTTCTATCTCTCCCTTCCTCCCTCTCTCAATATATTCCTTTCTCATCCCTTAATTTGATTTTATTTTTTTAGATATCATCCCTTCACATTCAACTCACCCTGTGCCCCCCCTCTATATATGTATATATATACATATATACATATATATATATATATACATACATACACACACACACACACACATATATACATATATATTCCCTTCAGCTACCCTAATATTGAGGTCTCATGAATCATAAACATCATCTTTCTATGTAGGAATGTAAACAAAACATTTCAACTTCAGTAAGTCCCTTGTGATTTCTCTTTCTTGTTTACCTTTTCATGCTTCTCTTGATTCTTGTGTTTGAAAGTCAAATTTTCTATTCAGCTCTGGTCTTTTCACTGAGAAAGCTTGAAAGTCCTCTATTTTATCGCAAATCCCCATTTTGCCTTGAAGCATGATACTCAGTTTTGCTGGGTAGGTGATTCTTGGTTTTAATCCTAGCTCCATTGACCTCCAGAATATTGTATTCCAAGCCCTTCAATCCCTTAACGTAGAAGCTGCTAGATCTTGTATTATTCTGATTGTGTTTCCGCAATACTCAAATTGTTTCTTCCTGGCTGCTTGCAGTATTTTCTCCTTGATCTGGGAGCTCTGGAATTTGGTGACAATATTCCTAGGAGTTTTCTTTTTGGGATCTTTTTCAAAAGGAGGCGATCTGTGGATTCTTTCAATTTCTATTTTACCCTCTGGCTCTAGAATGTCAGGGCAGTTCTCCTTGATAATTTCTTGAAAGATGATATCTAGGCTCTTTTTTTGATCATGGCTTTCAGGTAGTCCAATAACTTTTAAATTATCTCTCCTGGATCTATTTTCCAGGTCAGTGGTTTTTCCAATGAGATATTTCACATTGTCTTTTACTTTTTCATTTCTTTGGTTCTGTTTTATAATATCTTGATTTCTCATAAAGTCACTAGCTTCCACTTGCTCCAATCTAATTTTTAAGGTAGTATTTTCTTCAGTGGTCTTTTGGACCTCCTTTTCCATTTGGCTAATTCTGCCTTTCAAGGCATTCTTCTCCTCATTGGCTTTTGTGGACCTCTTTTGCCATTTGAGTTAGTCTATTTTTTAAGGTGTTGTTTTCTTCTGTATTTTTTTCAGTATTTTTTGGGGTCTCCTTTAGCCAGTCATTGACTTGTTTTTCATGGTTTTCTTGCATCATTCTCATTTCTCTTCCTAATTTTTCCTCTACTTCTCTAACTTGCTTTTCCAACTCCTTTTTGAGCTTTTCAATGGCCTGAGACCAGTTCATGTTTTTCTTGGAGGCTTGTGATGCAGGCTCTTTGACTTTGTTGACTTCTTCTGGCTGTATGTTTTGATCTTCTTTGTCTCCAAAGAAAGATTCCAAAGTCTGAGACTGAATCTGAGTGTGTTTTTGCTGCCTGGTCATGTTCCCAGCCAACTTACTTGACCCTTGGGTTTTTCGTCGGGGTATGACTGCTTGTAGAAGAAAGAGTACTTTGTTCCAAGTTTGAGGGGATGCACTGTTGTTTTCAGAGCTATTTCTATACAGCCAGCTCTGCCACACCAGCGCTCCTCCTCCCTCAAGAACCACCAACCTGGACTTGACTCAGATCTTAAGCAGGCTCTGCATTCCTGCTCTGATCTGCCACTTAACTCCTCCCACCAGGTGGGCCTGGGGCCAGAAGCAACTGCAGCTGTAGTTTTGTAGCTGCACCACCCACACTGCCCCCGGAGTGGTGGCCAAGGGAACTTTCACTCTGTCCCCCGAAGCTTTTCCCACTTACCTTCTCTGTTGTCTTTGGTGTTTGTGGGTTGAGAAGTCTGGTAACTGCCATAGGTCACTGATTCAGGGCACTAGGGCTTGTTCCGCCCGGCTCCTGGTCTGGTTGTTCCTGCTGCCACCCATGCTGGGCTCCGCTCCCAGCTCCGTGCTTGATAGACCTCACCCAGCAACCGTCCAGGCTGTCCTGGGCTGAAGCCCTGCTTCCATCTGCTATTTTGTGGGTTCTGCAGTTCCAGAATTTGTTCAGAGCCATTTTTATAGGTTTTTGGAGGGACCTGGCGGGGAGCTCAGGCAAGTCCCTGCTTTCCTGCCGCCATCTTGGCTCCGCCCCTCCAAAAACTTTTTTTTTTTGCAAATGATGTCTTTCAGTAGACCATATCTTTATTATCACGCAATCGATTGAAATATGTAGAAAATATAAGATCTTACTGTGCTTATTGTTTGTTGATTATGACAAATTTGATTCGGTACAGCAAAATACCACTTTAAAGACCCTCTTTCAACAAGGTATCTCTCACATATATATCAAAACTATAAAAGGATTCTAGAAAGACATAACAAATACTTTTATTTGATGACACACTGATCATTAACATTAGGTGATACATGAAACTGGGAAATATATGTTTCAAAAGTGTTTAACATTGTCATAGAAGACATCAAGAGCAAGTCGAAGAGGGATTCCTGGTAAAGTTCTTCAAATTTTTCTGTTTGTGGATGACATTGGACTGACTGGTTGTCTCAAGTTTTAGAACATTGTAGACCCCTTGAATAAATACATAATCTTTATAAATTATTTGGCTTAATGGTCCACATAAACAAAAATGAATAAATTATGTCCATTGCCCTGATTATAATTAAATAGGAGGAGAGCAAAATGGATACACATGTTCATATACATATGTCACACATATATGTGACATAAATGTATATTTGTGTTATAGATAGATAGATGTATGGATGGATGGATAGAGAGATGTAATAGGGCTTGTTTGGGCACACCTATCATGGAGGCTCTCTATGTCCCCTACCATATGGGTGGGGGTAGCCTCCTTTGATTGGCTGTGTAGCCAGAAAGGCTGAAGCTTAAAACTGGCTAGACTAGAACAGTGTTTTGTTTTTTTTTTTTCCTTCTGGCTCCTGTTCTTTTCTGTCCATTTTCTTTTTCCTGCATCCAGAGGATAAAGGTCACAATTCACCTATAGTGCTGGCACCGTAAGTTGAACTCATGAGAGGGGAAGGACCTTTCCCTCTTCTCTCTTTTACCCCTGCTTCTATAAATGAGTCTGGGGGTGTTTGCTTCAGTTTAATATCATTTGTCTTAGTTTCAGGAGCTGACAGTGATCCCTGCTGGATCTCCTGGACCAGGATTTTGAGCCATGGTGACTTTGGAGCCAGGATTCCAGGTAGGATATTACAGCCAGTCAACCTAGCAGGGAACCCCAGAGAATACAGGATGCCTGGGACTAAATTCCACAGAGGGACTTTGGCTTTGGAGTTTAGGACTATGCTCTGTGGGAATGAAGCTAAGATAATGCCCTTTCCCTCCCCAGAGACTGAGATGGTTTGCAGGGAGGGGGGATTATGACTCCCACATGTTGGGAGAGTAAGTTTGTACCCTTTGAAATGAATATTCCTTTGTAAAAGCTAAACTGAATATTAGTGGCTAAATGGAACTGGAGTGCAGGGAACCTCACATACTTGAGAGAACATCATTGGTGGGGCTGTAACCATTTGTAGAGAGCCTAGACACATACCCAAAACCCTTCCAAAGAACCCTAGCCATCAGGCAGTGGTAGCCAGGGTAGGCAGTATTACACACACACACACACACACACACACACACACACACACTCTCACACATATGTGTATATCATACAAATAGTAGCTTAAAGTCCCCAATTAGGAAAATTAGGTTTTTCCTCTCTGTCCTAATTTAATTTTTTTTATTGATCACAGGCTAACCCTTGGCCTCATGTTTGCAGCATACAAGCAATTTTTAGGCACGAGAAGTAAGCATAATACATTACAATGTATGTTACAGGAAACTTTAACCTCCTTGGACCTTGAAGAAGCGAGTAGCTTCAGGAGTCCTGTACTTCAAGATGTCTGTTGACCTTCAATTTCTTCTCAATTGACCACAGCTCAACCTGCCTTTTGCTTTCTCTTTTCAGCCTTTTTTTGGGGGAGGGGGAGGTCTCCTTTTAGCTTCAGTTTGGACCTGTTGTTCTATGCATTCAAGCATAGCTCATTAAGTCCCATGTGGGGCTCATTACTCTTCCCCCACTGCTCTTGAGTTCTTGAAGCTCTACTTTTCCCCCTCATTCTCTCACAGAGTATGTGTGTCCCTTTATAAACTCTCAGGCATGCCTTAAGTAAATGTTTCAGCTGATAGTCACAAATCACTCTCAAGGCTAACAGGAAATACTTGCTTCTCTAAACTACGAATCTCAGTATGTTAGGAAGTTCTCAGACCACTAGTATGTACTATAGATTATTCATGTATATGAACCCTACATGGTGAATTAAATTATGAATCCTATTCTAAGTTTTTTCTATTAGAGAGAAACTATAGGTTGGCAAAAAGTCAAGTCAGTATTAGCCTCTTCACTCTAAACAGATCCTCTTTCTACAGAAGGAAATATTTAAGTAGGGGAGGTGGAGAAGAAGAAGCTGGACTGAGTGAAGGAGATGGGAAGGCCACTTCATAGTTCAATTGGACATGCTTTTTTTTCTCAGTGATATTTTTAGTATGGTATCAGCTGTTTGTTCTTTAGGCCATGACAATTTGTCAAGGGACTTGTGCAGCCAGATCAGCCAAGTGTGGGATATTTATAGCCTTGGATCTGTTTGGCAGCCATTCCATCTGATAAGCTGTTGAGCTCATTTACTTCATTGTATCAAATTGGCTATCATTTTTGTGGATGAGTTAAAACCAGCATTTAAAAATGAGTTTGGCTTTGATCTTCAAATGCCAGGAATGCTGTTACTATTTTTTAAAAGTCAGGGTTTATAAAGTGTTACAGCATTAGAGATAGCTGGGATGAGTTTCAAAGACTATTTAAATGTTGTGTAAACTAGCAACCAAGAGAGTTCCACTTGACTTCCAAGAATGCACTTGTTTTGTTGGAGGATGATTTGGCAGACTTTTGATCTGGCCTTCATTCTGCCTTCTGAGGCATTCTAAGCATTTCTGGGCCTTCAGTGGCCTTACTTTGGGGTCATTACTTTAAGTGGTTTGAAATGCAGCAAGTGCAGGGGCTAACGTGACTTTGCAGCATTCGGGAGTATTTTCTTAGGTAGCTTCTCTACTTTGATGAATGAGATGTATGCATCTTGAGTAGTCAAAAGTATTACATCCTGTAATTGTTTTCTCTTTGATTACTGACGTCCCTATTGTACTTAGTGCACAAATCCTTACCTTTGTGATTGACTCTCCCCTTCTACTTGGAGCAGTCACTGGAAAACCCCCTTTGCTTTGGAAGATCATTGAAGAAAATGTCTCAGGTGATCTGTAATAACCTGGCTCTAGCTGCTCCAAAGCAAGATAAAGATGGGAGATGGAAAGCGAATGGAAATGTTGCTCTAAATCTCAAGTAAGTGGAAGGTGCTGATCTGAACCAGAGACACAGCTCCTAGGCACTGGGTGAAGATAGATCCACTATGAACTGTCCCAGAGTAAAAAAAAACAAACAGAGGCTTTTTCCAGTGGTCCTGTAGCTGCCTGAATAATCCTTGAGTAGAAGGTGGGGCTATAGGATTTGGTTGTAAGCAGCCCAGAAAATTTCAAAGGCAATTTGGCATAGAGGAATAAAAGAACAATGATGCTGTTAGCTTATTTCCATTGGACTTCTGCCTGAAAGTTGGAGAGAAAACAATCAGTATCTGTTGGAAGAGAGCTGAATTGCTGGGAGCAGTAAAGAGAAATTGAGCAACAGCTTTGGTGAAAGGACCCACCAAACCTACTGGCAATAGAAAACAGTGGCAAGGTTGAGAAGACCTATGCCACCCATGCAAAGGAGTGCCACAGATGTACTGTGATGAGGAGCCGTAACTGGAGGTGAACTTTTATCAAAAGAGAAATGCAGCACAGATAACCTCAGAGAGGAGTGTTAAAAATGAAGAGTGAACAGCTTCCCTCCCTTTGCCTGGATCACAACCAAGGCAGTACTTACTGCAAGCCATAGAGGCTATGCAAATCTCTGGTTAAGGCTGATGTAGTGTGTGGAGGTTTCTTGATTCTCTATGAACTCCAACGTGGGTCTTTCATGTACCCTTTATGGTTATGTAGTTTGAAGTCTTGTGAGTCTGAGTTCATGAAAATGGAGATGATAATTACTGACAATTACCTTTGGGGAATTCTAGATACTTAAGTACCAAGGTGGATGGAGACATGTAGCCCAAGAAGTGAGAAGTCCCAGAAATGTCTTTTAAGACTCTTTGTGTGGGGAATCTATAACAAAAGTGTCACCCTAACACCTGCATAAAAGTTACATTGCTAAACCAACTAAGCTAGTTTTCTTCAAAGTTTGAAATGGAGGTAGTTAGAAAGCCCATTTGTCTTTGTCTTATTCTTTGTTGTATATTCCTACTCTAACCCTATTTTCATGGAAGAGAATGAAGATAGTGATAATAACTTAGAATAAAAGGGGAAGCAATTAGCCATAATATTTTTAAGTTAATTGTTTGGAAATAAACAACACAATTTATATGTATGTATTTGGCTTCCACTAAGCCCTTACTTTGATCCCTAATTGTGTTCTAAAGGTGATCAAGAGTTCTAAAAGACTATGTCAGCAGAATGTAAGCCCTGGCAAAGATTGCTAAGTTGGAAAGGCCTCACAGGGCAGCTAGCTGACACAGTGGATAATGGGCCTGCAGTTAGGAAGACCTGAGTTCAAATATGACCTCAGACACTTACTAGCTGTGTGAAACTGGGCAAATCACTTAAACTTCTGTTTGCCTCGATTTTCTCAACTGTAAAATGGGGATAGTAACAGCACCTATTTCCTAAGGTTGTTGTGAGAATCAAATGAGATATTTGTAAAGCACTTAACATAGCACCTGGCCTATAGTACATGCTATATAAATCTTCTCCTCCTGCTCTCCCTCCTCCTCTTACTCCTCTTCCTCCTCCTTCTTCTTCTTCTCATTATTATTTGAGTCCTGCAGTGGACTCTGTATATGCTGTCCAAGGGTGAACTAATATTGAGTGATCATCACCAAATGATTGGTGGTAACATGATGAATGTTTTTAGCAGCAGACACTCAAGAAGATTGGTGAAGCAAAGAGGGGTTATGATCTGTACCAGTGGAGAGAGTACTTAGTTAAAACCACAGATCCTTAAAGCAAAGACACAAATTAGATATAGTCTATGCAAGTCACATTCAAGTGTCCTTGTGAGCCTTTGAAATATACTACCTGTATTGCTTACATGGTAGATCATATGCAACTACAATCTCTAAAATCATAGTTCCCATAGAAATAATCAGAAACACAGAATCTCAATACTTGCAAGGGTACTCCAGGGCCATCAAATCAACTCAATTAGTACCCATCCAATCTCTGTTTAAAATTTTTGTAATTAGTTTTTTTTTTCCGTTCCCTTCTAAGTTTTTTCTTTTTTTTAATGATGTTACCCTTTATGTTTAAGTCATGTATTCATTGGGAGCTTATCTTGGCATGCGGTATACAATGTTGGTTCTATCTAATTTCTACCAGGCTGCTGTCCAGTTTTCCTACCAGTTTTTTTGAATAGTGAATTCTTACCCCAATAGCCAGGATCTGTGGGTTTATCAAACACTAGGATACTGTACTTGTTTGCTTCTGTATATCATGTACCTAATTTCTCTTTCTTAACCAATACCAAACTGTTTTTGATGATTGCAGCTTCATAATAAAGCCTGAGATCTGGTACTACTAGGATCTCTTCCTTCTTCCTTTTCATTATTTCTCTCAAGATTCCCAATCATTTGTTCCTCCATATAAATTTCTTCGGGTTTTTTTTTCTTCTAACTCAACAAAGTAATCCTTTGATAGTTTGAGTAGTATGATATTGATAAGTTAACTTAGATGTTATTGTCATTTTTATTACATTGGCTCAGCCAGCCCATGAGCAATGAGAATTTCTCCAATTGTTTAGGTCTACCTTTATTTCTGCCATACTAACTAGGTGAAGTTTCCAGGTAGGGAGGAAGGGAGGGGCTTGTTCAGAGAAGCTACATGCCACTTATCCATGTTGTATATTCTTGCTTGTGTTAGGGCAAAGTAAATCTCCTTTGTTAAATATCAGTGAGTTGTGAATGCTTCATTTCTTTCCAATTTGGAACCTAAACTAAGAGGGAACTGATTTTAGAGTCATGCCTACAAAATTTGGCATAGTCTTGGCAGGCTGGGAAAGAGGAGATGGCCTCTGGGCTCTTATCACGGTTAAGCTGAAGGAAGATGTGTTGGTGAGCAAAATGGGCTCTTAGCACTTAGTTCAACCAAGTGCCCTTGAAGAGTTTGGCTTTTGTTTCCTTTGAGTAATTCAGTGTATTTCATTGAGCCTTACTAGGTGCTAAGCCCCAGGCCCAAACCCCTATTAGGTGTAAAACCTACGTGGGTGTGGATTGGTAACTAAGGTGGGGCCCAAGGTGAGGCTAACTCAGGGGAGGGCCTAGTTTACACATGAGTTTGAGTGACATGTCTGGGACATCAGAGTCTTTTAGACCACATGGGTTTAAGTCGCCTCTTTGTGACGATTCTAGGTCACGTGGGTGAGTCACATGTGTGACTCACCCCTGACCCTGAAAAAAATATAAAACCAGGGGTTGGCTTTCTCTTTTTTGGCGCTCTTTCCCACAGTAGTGGTGGCGTGAGTGACTCTGGGCCAGCCCTCGTTATGAGCTCCCGGGCTGAACCTAGATGTATTTGGTCTGATTGTTGATGTTTGTAATTTGTTTGTATTTTGCTCTCAAGTTCAGGGTGGTGGTTTTTTCCCCTGAACTAAGTGAATGATATTTGTATGCTGAATTAAAGTAAGCTTGTCAACCCCTTAACGTTGCTTTCCTTACCAGAGCAGATCAAAAGAACCTGTGCTTTTACAGTGTGCTGGGAGCTTTCTGGGTGCTGGTTGTTGGCGGATCTTACACCCCCACAGAAGCTGCTAGCTGGATTGTTGAAACAGAAGAGTACTGCAAATATAGAGGAGAGTGGACCGATCATTTGGCTCCTTCTTACCAGATCCCTCCTCATCATGTTTGGAGAGTCCTCTCTGTGGGACAGGTTTTCACCAAGGCAGAAGGTTCCACTGAAACTAACCAATTAGCTCTAGGAATGCTACAGGAGGCTGCTCAGGAGGGTAAAGAAAACTTCCAGGCTAGCATTCTCTGGACATGGTTATGCAGTCAGACTGAGAGTAAACTACTCTGTACATTCAGCATCTGGAGACAGAGCACTCTGCTTTCAGGGACCATGCAACGAAAGCTGAGGGGCAGCTAATAGGGTGGCCCAGAAAGTAAAGAGCTCTCTCCTGAAGGGGTTGGGGAATAAGAGGGCCTTAGACTATGGTCTCTAACCCAGTTCCTGTTGAGGAAGGATTCATAAGAATCAAGGCTCTCCCAGATTTGATTTGGGATAGAGACTGTGGAAACTCCATGAGTTTTTTACAAAGCCTCAGGCCTATCCTATCACTGTTTTCAAGAGGAGGCAGTAATTTCTCCCCTGAGGAAGCAGGTTGTAGGGGGACCCTCTCCACAAAAGATCAGAGGTGGTTGCAGAAATTCAAACTGAAACCTGAGGAGTCAATGACTCTTGAGGGTGTAGTCTAATGGAGTCAGTATGAAAGGCTCTGTGCTTTGGACTTCCATGATCTGGGGAACTCTCTGAAAAAAACTTCTTTTTACATATTCATCTAAATTTGTTTAAGCCTCCAGAACAAGTATGCTTTTTTTGGGGGGGTGGTGGTGGTGGTGTAGAGATATATCTGCAGTCTGTTTGACAAGATTTAGATACTGGAAAGGAAGATACTCAATCCTAATCAGGGGCCTAGTGGTCTTTCTGGAATTGTGGATTATAGATAGATGTGCCAAAAGCATCCTTGTTGATCTTCTAAGGACAAAGGGTGGTGCATCAATTTAAAAGTAGAAGCAGTTTCTGCTCCTACTCCTGTAAACTGTAACTCCTTCTAGAACTTCCATTAAGGGGTGGGTGAAGGGCTCTAGCCCAGTTCCTAGGTACCCTCCTGGACCCTGACAGAAATGATGTTGTTCACATATGGCAGCTTGAGCAAATGTACTGACAGAGGAGTCTCTGGTCACCTTTTTATTTTTCTATATTTTTGTTCCTTATATTGCTATAAGAAATTCTAAAATAGACATTTTCAGTCTTTGTGGTGTTAAAGAAAAACCCCTGTGCACTGTTAAATGGAAGAAACTCCAGGCCCAAAAAGCAAACCTGGAATGAACTACAATCCAAATATGATTTACATAGATTGTAAAAGCGTTTATTGCATGAGAATAAGTTTGCAAGCTGGAATAATGTCTGTTCTAACATGTTCAAGGCCCAGTTGGAAAGAGTGAGATATTTATACCTTTCAAAAAAAGGGAGGCAGAAGATCTGGGGAGGAAAGCAGGAAATAATCAGTCCCCTTTCCCAGGGAAAGGGAGATTCAGGAGACTAATAAGGAATTCCAGGGTCAGATATGTGGCCCTTCAATACACAAATTAGCCTGATAGTTCAAGGCTTGAGCACAAACAATAAGATAAGGGCATGTAAAACATGATGTGTCCTTGAGTCCCATACCCAACAATTAGGGGAGTCTGTGGAGATAAGGATGTCTCTTGAAGGTCCTTAAACCACCAAATGACTCAGGGTCTACTTCAAAGCTGGTATGACCTTAATTGGCTTCACAGTTGCTGATTTTCTAGACATCCAGCTATGTTTACTCTCAGTCACTGCAAAGGATTGTTGGTATGTCAAGCCAATACAACCAGTACTCATAAAGTTCTTCTGATTACCTGGATGATTGGTAGGAGGGGAGGGGTTCGAGTAAATTAAGGTATCCATTTTCACAATGGCAACCTTGTTGAGTTCAAAGTAGCAAAAGTTACTGGGACCCGACTGATAGTAAGAGTTTTCAGCATCAGATAGGATAACCACTGATAGGAGGAAGAGTTCAAGTCTTGGGCTAGTTGACCAGAAACCCTTGGAGTTGCCTGAGCTATCGTGTGGTCATTCTAGGCCATCTCATTGACTGAAAGAAAAATGCAAAGGGAACATGAATATGATAATGGGGGAACAAATCTCACCACAAAGAAAACTAGAAAAACTTGAGAGTTTTTCTTTGAAGGGCTAAAAAGAAAAGTTTTATAAAAGCATTCTTGCTACTGAATCAAGAAGAAATATGTGGAAACTGTGGTACAGAGAACTGAAGTAAATTGTCCAGGGTAGTATGGATAGCGCCCAGGACTTATGTATCCAAATCTAGTGACCTTTCAACTTTACCATTGGACTGACTTGAGTCCATTTGAATTGAAGTTTATGTAATCTTAATTTTGCACTCTTTGTCAAATATTAATATGAACATTATTGAGAAGTCTAAAATATTCTTTATTACAAATGAGAGTTCAGTGAGGGGAATCACACTGAAAAATGACTGTAGTATAAAAAAGGCATCAAAAAGTATTATTAAAAGGATTCCTATGTTGGTGATTAATTTGTGGTCTATATTTTTTGATTTTCTAGTTATTCAAATAAGTTATTCTTGGTTGTAAGCCTAGATATTTTGCCTTCTGGATATCACATTCCAAACTCTCCAGCCCTTTATGTAGTGGCTGCTAAAACTTGTGTGATCTTATCTGTGGCTCCTTAATACTTCACATATTTCTTTCCAGCTGCTTCTATTATTTTTTCTTTGATCTGGGTTGAGAATTTTCATTTTGAGAATTCTTTCTGGAAGTTACTGGTAGATTCTTTCAATTTCTACTTTTCCCTCTGCTTCTAAGTGATCTGGGTAGATTTTTTTTTCATGACTGATTTCTTGAAATATGATGTCTCAACTTTTTTTTTTTTGGTCATGGTAATCCTGTATTGATTCTTAAATTATTTCTCCCTGATCTATATTCCAGGTCAGTTGTTTATGATATGGGATACTTTGTATTTTCTTCAGATTATCTTTCAATTTTTGACTTTGTTTTATTATTTCTTGACATTTCATGGAGTCAATAGTTTCTATTTAGTTCATTCTGACTTTCAGGAAGTTATTTTCTTGGGTAAGGTTTTGGACCTTTTGTTCCAAGCTATTAATTTTTTTTTTCATGCCTCTTTTCCACAGCTGTCATTTATTTTCTCCATATTTTCTTGTGTTTACAATTCAGGCTGGAGCTCGCAAGCTTTCAGTGCTTTCTTCTGTTACATTCATGAAGTTCAAGTCACCTAAAATTATTGCATTACTTTTTGCATTTCAGCTAGGTATAGTTTACAAATCCCCCATATCCTTCAAGCTCCTTTCTCAAGGAGTTCATCATTCGGCTCACCATTTTCCTCTCCTCCCCACCTTCTGCTCTCATGTAGATGCTTAGCCTCAAACTCCCAAACTTCCCAATTCCTCAGACTCCTTAAAGCCCATGACCTACTCTTTCATTCCATCTCAACTGTTTACTTATCATTTCTATAGTTTTTGTTTTCCAGTTTATATTTCTCTTCTCATTTTTAGTATCTTCTCTCTTGTGCTTATTTTCAATTTCTTTTTGTTGTTTTTCTAACTTGTAAAATGCATATCCAATTCATTAATACTCTTTTAAAAATTTTGCTAATGTATGTAGGGATATAATTTTCCTCCTCAGGACTGCTTTAGCTACATCCCAGAAATTTTATATTTTTCATAAACATCATTCAATTTCATATATTTATTAAATGTTTCTAAGATGTGTTATTTGACTCACTTATAATTTAGTATTTCATTGCTAAGTCTCCATTTAGGTTAGTGTCTTTGGTTTGTGAAGCTTGAACTAATTACTATTTTTGTTGCATTTTGATCTGTAAAGGATGCATTTTGATTTCTGCCTTTTTTCCTTTGTTTACAATTTCTCTGTATCCTAATAAAGTGGTGTCAAACTCAGGTAGAAAGGGAGGCCAGCAATCCATACTTATGGATCTATGTGGGCCCTATTGCCTTAGTTTCAAAATATAATATTATTTATGTTTTATTCTAACTTTACTTATTTTCAGGTACCTGAAATAGAGTAGTGACTACATGGGCGAAGAGAAGAGGATAGAGGCAGATGTTTTGCGGCAGAATTAACAGGACTTAGCAACCATTTGGATGTCTAACAACGTTGTTCGCTCCAGACCAATAATTTCATTCAAAAGCAAATTGACAACTGTTCTACAATGTATAGTGTTACAGAGTTCCCTATGGGTGCTAGGAGTTCAAGTTTTTTTTGCACGATCACACAACCATTATGTGTCAGAGTTTGAAAAGTTTTTCCTGATTCCAAATTCTGCTTAATATATAATATGCTATGAAGCCTTGCAAGTCATAACTGGACTACTTCAAAACTCTCTTAATTTTCATTAGAGATGGCCTGGTATAGGAAAGAATTGCATTTAGAGTCTAGAGGACCTGGAATCAAAGTCCACCTCTCACACATACTGGTTGGGTGACCCTGGCAAAATGATTTAACCTCTCAATGCTCTGGGCAAATCTCTAAGCCAGTAAATTATTAGAGCAATTGTAGAACAATGAAACCATAGGTCTGATCCAAAAACAAACTAGTCTTTGAATTTAGTGGTAATTTCCTTTTGGATTAGTTAGACAAATTTTATGTTCCTATGAGAATTTAGAGAGAACTACCTTTTCAGCATGCTTTCTTCTTCTGAACTTCATTATATCTTCTCTTTTCTTCTTCCTTAAGCCAAAGGCCAATAAACTGTCCTTAGGGCTGTTGCTATGGCTAATGCATGTGCACACCTATTCTTCCCAGAATTCTCCCCATGAAGAGAGATAAGAGAGATAATTTTTGTAGACTCTTCAGTCGGACTAATTTTTATCATTGTGGTGATGATGATGGTGATTATTATTACTGTTAAAATCACATTTTGGTATCATGTTTTTATTTCAAATCATGAATAAGGATTAAAACTAACAATAACATTGGCATTAGTTTTGCTTAGATATACTACCAGTAACAAAGATGCTCACAGTTTAGATAGGCAAACAGAAACTATTCTGCCCAGTCTCTCAAATGATTACATTAAAAAGAGAATTTAAGTGACTCATTCTACATCTCTATATTTCACATACACACACAAGACACACACACACTCACCATAGTGTTGAAGCCAGAACTATCTTAGTCATCATGACATTATGACTACATCAAGATAGAAACATTAGGAAAATGAAGAAGATAAACATATCAAACAAAAGGAGATTTACTGGAACAAGGAGTCAGGCATGTACGCTATACAAATAAACTACGGGAAGGGCTTTACCATCAGGAAATAACCTTCCTGAGCACTTTTGGGGGCATTTCCTTTAATCACTTTCTTTTCAACACAGCCTAAATAGTGGAATCACCCCAAAGTGTGGGGCAAAACAGTTCCAACCTGGTGGCAGTTATATAATGGAGATTGTTAGTAGTTACATGGTTATCATTTCCTACCAAAGTCATTCATCCACCAATCAATACATACATACTATGCACAGTTTTATGTGTTGGGGATACACAGACAAAATGAAAGAGACCCTGTATTCAAGTAATTTACAACCTAGTAAGGGAGACATAACTATGGATATAAACAAAATGGATGCAAAATTGATAAAAGATAATTTTGGATGGAAGGTATTAATAGCTTTGGGATCAAGGGAGTCTTCATGTAAAGGATGGTGCTTAAGCTGAGCCTTAAAGGAAACTAGGAATTCTAAGAGGCAGAGATGATGAAGTTCATTCCAATTATGGGGGACAACCAGTATAAAGGGATAGAGACAGAAGATGTCTGTATGTGAAGCAGTAAGAAGGTCAGTTTAGCCAGATTGTCATGTAATGTGATGGCTGAAGTAAAGTAACTGGAAAATAAGACTGACCAGGTTGTGAAGAACTTTAAATGTTAAACAGAGGACTTTATATTTGATCTTAGAAGTAACAGGGAGCAACTGGAGATTATTGAGTAGGGAAATGAGATGTTCAAAACTTCACTTTAGTAAAAATGACCTTGACAACTGTTCAGAGATGAGATTTAAGATGGGAAAGACTTGAGTCAGGGTATTGCCACAATCAAGGCTAGTGATGATGAGGACCTAAACTCATTCAATGACTGTGTGAGTGAAGAGAAAGAGATGGATGTGAGTGATGTTATGGAGGTAGAAATGAAAAGACACGGCAACTGAATGGGTACGTGGAGTAAGAGAGAAAGAAAAATAAAGGATGACACAGAGATTGTGAACCCAGGCATCTGTATAGATGGTGTTTTCTCCTATGGAATAAGGATATTTGGAAAAGACAGTGAATTCCATTTCATATAGAGTTTGAGGTACCATTGGGACATCCAGTGAGAAATGTCCAATAGGCAGTTGGTGCTATGGAACTAGAACTTAGGAGACTAGCACTGGATTTGTAGATCTGAGAGTTTCAAAAATCAAGATTAAACCCATGTGAACTAATGAGGTCACTGAGAGAGGGAAGAAAGAGAGGTGGTACAATAGAAAAGGCAATGACTTTGGAGTTAGAAGCTTTTTTAAGGACAGAAGAGATCTGTGCATGTATGAGGGTAGTAGGGAAGGAGCCACTAGAGAGGGAGAAATTGAAAATTGGACAGGGAGAGAGAGAGATGGGAATTATCATATGAGTAAGCTTCCAAAGGAGACAGAAGAGGATGGAATCAAGAGTGGAAAAGAAGGGTTTTCCCTTAGTGAAGGGAATGGAATAAATGGAGTCATCAGAGACTGGAGTAAAGGTAGAGAGAGTGGGATGTTTAAAGGCCAGACACAAAGAGCAGGTTCCCAACCCACATGTAATGAAGCAAAATGGGGCAGTAAAGCAATGGGATCTGAGGCTGAAAGATAAGTATCTTAGGGACAAAAAAACAAACAAAACAAAACAAAACAAAATAGGCTCACCAAAACCTAGAGCAGAGCGGGAAGAGCCTGCGCTTAAGCAAAGTTATCATTGCAATTAGTCACACTGAGGTACAAGGATGGTGTTTGGGCCTTTAAGCCAGGATTCATGGGAAACATTTATTCATTTTGTCTCATATTGCCACAATAGGCTATGACTCACTATTACATCTTCTCTAACTTCGACTGAGAGGGGATAAAGGTCAAGGAAGGCTTTATGGAAAAGATATATTTGAGTTGAGATTTAAAGGGTAAAAATTCAGTAGGCAACAATGATGCAGGATCCATTAGCTTATTTTTTGAGTTGAATCAGCATAAATATTTCCTGCAAATAGAGAAATAACACCTATAATTAAGAGCATTTTCTTTTATGACTTTCTAAGCATTGCTTGTATACATTAACACTTTCTCCAGTGTGTCACGATGGGTGCCAAAGAGCTAGAAAAGTATGCATTTTGCTTGTTTTACTACCACATAATTTCACTGAGGGACTAAGTTTTAGTTAAAAATAAAATAAAAATAGTGAGTTAATAATATTTGCTAATAATATATGTGAGACTAAAATAACAATAATTACAATTTTGAAATAGTTTTCTTTCTTTTTTGTGGTAAAAAAATGCACCTTAAGGCAGTCTAGAAATATGCTAAATGGTAAAGATGACCTAGGCCCTATATACTGAAAACTAGTCCTAGGCCCTGTACACTGAACAATTTATTTTGAAGCAACTTGAGCCTCCACAAAAGTGAAGGTACAGAGATGCTCTGCATTTCTTAAGAGTATGGCAACAGAATATAAACTCTGGCTGGCCCTACAGGCCTACACAATTCTCAGTAGAAACTATCACTAATGTATTGTGTGTCTGTCTTCCAAGCTAGCCAAGTTTGAAAAGATTTATCACGATGACTACCGAAGTATGATTTTTTTTAAAGCTATAGTAAGTAACTCAAAAATCATTTAATAAGGTATAGACAGGTTATAGTCCATAATGGTAGATACTGAAAACTAGAAATAATCCAGGTCTCCCTATGATAGGCATGTGTTTGTTCTTAGCTGTGCATGGGAACTTGATAGCCTTCTTAAAATCCTAGAACCACTCTCTGACTACCAGCTTCTCAAACATGTGATGGTCTTTGGGTTTCTATTTTTAGTATGGGTACAATATTGACCACAGTGGTGGTCAGGTGCTTAGGTGAGAACATTTGCTTCTGTTTTGTTGATTGCTTTCCCCCCACTCTCCTTTTTATGGAGAATTTTCCTAAAGCCAACGGGCATATGGCATAAGTTTTCAGATTTGGGTTATGTTCACGCAAGGTCACAATTGATTAATACATTTTAACAATTAATTAAATAGTTGCTTTGTTGAAATGATATGCCTCTAGTCCTCTGTCTCTAGTCCTTCCTCAAACAGAATTGGCTAGTTCTTTGACAGCTTGACTATATTTTCATGTCATACATATGGAATGTTTGCATTACCCTACGCAACATCTTAATCACTATACAATTAAAATCATATGAATGCAGAGAGATGTTAAAGTAGCTTCCCCACCATATTTCCTTCACAAACACCTAGAAAACACAATAGACAAAATTCTGATTGGGAAATACAAGAGGACAGAAAGAGAGGTTTATGGACACTGGGAACTGGGTTCAGCCAAGAGCATGCTAAGTATGGAACATTCCAATATCTAGGACCTCAGAGAGGGTTGGGGCTGGGCACTAGGGCAGGAAAAGATTCCAAAGATTCCAAGAATCCTAGAACTAGCATAAGGTGCAGGAAGGGGGTGCCATTTTACCGCTCAGTCACTACTACCAGGTCACAGATCTAAGGCAAACTGGGGTGGGGGAACCTGCATCTAGAAGTGGCAGAAAGGATCTGGCTGTAAAGAACAAGGTTAGTAGTGAATGGAAACTATGTGGCTCTGATTCTAGGAGCAGAACAAGGACTCAATCCTAGCCTCCAGAATCCCAGAAAAAAAAGGAATCTGCAGTGTGATCACTCTGAATCTGCAGAGCCTTCCGGTAACTGAAACCAGCAGCAGTCTACTGAAACTTTCAAGCAGGACAAACCAACAGACCCAACCCTGGGTCAGGACCTTGCAGAGCTCAAACCAGGAGGGCAATGAGCAGACTTTATCCCGTATCATGTCACTTAGAGGATACCGAAAGCTTTTATTTCCTCAGACTGAACTGTGAAAGCAGCAGAAGGATACAAGAAGCTCAGGCCAAAGATTTACCTGAAGCAGTATGCAGAATCCAGTTCAAATATAAGGCCAAAGTCAAAAAGTTGGCTAGAAGAATGGGCAAACAAAAACAGAATCCCAATATAAAGAGCTACAAGGAAGCTCAAGACATAAACTGAAAACAATGAAATAACTCCAAAATGTCTACAGGCAAAGCCTCAGAGGAAAATAAAAAGAAACAGGCCAGACACAGATCTAACCATAATTACTAGAAGAGATAAAGCAATAGTTTTGAGAGAAAGCTAAAAAGGATTTTAAAACCAAATGAGAATGGTAGAGGAAAGAAATGAGAACTATGGAAGAAAAATATAGAAAGAGGATTAATAGCTTGGAACAAGAGATACAAAACTTTACCCAAGAAAATTACTCCCTGAAAATTGGAGTTGACCAAAAGGATGTTAATAATTCCATGACACATTAAGAATTATTAAAACAAAGTCAAAAAGACAAAAAGATTGTGGAGAGATAATTTAAAAATTATTAGACTTTCTGAAAACCATGACCAAAAATAGGAAATAAAAAATACTCTAAACATTGTATTTCAAGAAATCCTAAAAGAAAACTGGCCATATCTCTCAGAATCATAAGGCAAAGCAGAAAAAAGAAACCTGAAAATGTGAATTCCCAGGAATATTTAAACTAAAATCCAGAACTCCCAGGTCAAAGAAAAAATATTGTAAGCAACCAGAAAGAAAGAATTTAAGAAGTGAAGAATTATATCTAGGATCACATGTGATTTAGCTATGATATTACACATGGCAAAAATGATATCCAAGAATAATTTGCCCAGAAAAACTGAATATAATCCTAGTAGGGAAAATGAAATAGAGGATTTACAAGCATTCCTGATGAAAAGACCAGAGCTAACTAGAAATGTTGTCATACAAACACAGGAGTCAAGAAAAATATAAAAAGGTAAACCCAAAAAACAATGATAAAGGAATAAGAAAAGTTTAAACTGTTTACACTCTTATATGAGGATATGATACATATAGTAGTCCATCAAAACTTTTCCATCATCAGGGACTGTGGAAAGAGTCCAATTAAAGAGAAGGCCTGGAGGTGATTCTTTTATATTTTGATGATTATAAAATAAGAATGGAAATGGAAGGGAAAGTGGACACACTGAGAGGGGGGAGGGGAGAAGAAGAATGGGGAAAATTATCTCATAAATGTAGAAGGCAAGTAGAAGTCTATATGAAAAAGTGGGGAGAGGGTGTAACACTTGAACCTTACTTTGAACTGATGAAAGGAGGGAAGAATATACATAAATATACAGCTGGGTACAGAAATACATTTTTATATAAGAGGTCTAGATTAAGAGAGGAACTAGTCAGAAGCAAACCACTCTTAAACAAGGGGCATGAAACAAAGAGAAACAAAAAAACAAAAAAGAATATAATGAAGGTGAAATACACAGCTAATAATCATAACTTTGACTGTGAAAGGAGTGAACTTAACCATGAAAAGGAAGAATGGATCAAAAATAAGAATTCAACAATATGTTGTTTATAAGAAACATGTGAAATAGAAAGATACATTCAGAGTTAAAATGAGGAGTTGGAAAAGAATCTATTAAGCTTTAGCTGAAGTAAAAAAGGCAGGGAACAGCAATCATGATCTCAGAGAAAGCAACAGCTAAAATAAAGTTAGTTAAAAGAGATAAATGGGAAAAGTACATTTTGCCAAAAGGTACCATAGATAACTAATTAATATAATAGTAAACATATGCACACCAAATGTCATAGCACATAAAATTTTAAAGGAAAAGATAAAAGAATTATAGGATGAAAAAGAAAGTAAAATTATAATAGTGTGAGACTTTAGATTGCTACTATTGGACCTGTATAAACCTAACCAAAAATAAAAAAGAAATGAAATGCCTAAATAGAATTTTAGAAAAGTTAAATATGATAGGCCTCTGGAAATTATTGAATGGGCATAGAAAGAAGCATGCCTATTTCTTAACTATACATATTGTTTTCACAAAAATTAACCACCTATTAAGGCTTAAAAACTTCACAAAGAAAGTAGTAAAGCAAAGATATTAAATTCATCTTTTACCTTAATGTAAAAAATGTAAGAAAAAATCCTTTGAAGCAAAGATTGAATATTAATTTGGCACTAAATAACTTAATCTTAAAGAATGATTGGGTCAATGAATTAATCAAAAAAAGTATTCAATAATTTTATTAAAAAAAATTACAACAATGACACAAAATGTCAAAATTTTGGAGTTTCAACCAAAGCAGTACTTAGGGGAAAAATTATATCTCTAAACATTTTCATCAATAAGAGAGAGAAAAAGTATGTCAATGAGCATATAACTAAAAAAAAAACAAAACACCAAACCCAACAACTAGAAAATGAATAAATTTAAAGAAACTCCAACTGAACATCAGAAGTCCTTAAAATCAAAGGAGAGAGTAACAAAATTGAAGGCAAAACTAGTTAATTCATAAATAAAACTATGAGGTATTTTTTTTTGAAAAATAAAGTAAAATAAAAAAGCCATTAGATAGCTTGAAGAAAACCAAATCATCAGTGTCAAAAATAAAAAAGATGAATTCACAATTTGTCTAACTACATGTTAAAAAGAACACCCTGAGAATCTAAATGAAATGGATGAATATTTATAAAAACATAAGATGCTCAGATTAATAGTACAGGAAATAGAGTACAGACAGTTCTCATTTTTCATAAATTTGTGTTATGCAATTTGACTCCCCTGCCAGCCAGCAGCAGAACCCCTGATAGCTGGGCTCTGGCTCCCAGCTCATGGTAGATGCTGCAACTCTGAGGCAGGGGTGCTCTGCTTCAGGCATTGAAGCTACTATAGCTGTGGCGGTGGTGGAGCCCTGGCACTGAAGCTGCTTGGTCTGTGGGGAGTCACATGGACTTGGGCAGGGTCACACAGATCTCTGTGAGAGGAGAGGGATGTCTGTGGACTTACACTAAGTGAGAACTGTCTATATTTAAATAATCCTATCTTGGGAAAATTTTGAACAAGCCATAAATGAACTTCCAAAAGAAAAACTTAAGGACCAGATGGATATACAAGTAAACTCTACCAAACATATTGTTCTATACTGTATAAACTATTTGAAAAAACACCATGAAAAGGAGTCCTAATAAATTCCTTCTGTGACATAAATGTGCTGTTGATTCCTAAACCAGGAAGAGATTAAACAGAGAAAGAAAATTTTAGAAACAATCCTTAATGAATATTGTTACAAAAAAATCTTAATAAAATATTGGCAAAAAGACTATAGCATCAAATCACCAGGCTATATTTATACCAAGAATGCACAACAGGTTTGATATTATGATGTTATGATCTCATGAAACTATAAACACAATTGACCACTTTGATAACAAAACCACAAAAAACATATGATTATGTTAATAGTCAGAAGTTTTTGACAAGATTCAATATTCATTACTGGTAAAAATACTAGGAAAAAAGGAATAAATGTAGCTTTACTTAAAATGTTAAGTAGTTTTTATCTAAAACCAAGTGACAGCATTATAAAATAAGGAGGATAAGCTAGAAGCCTTTCCAGTAAGATCAAGAATAATACAAGGATATCCATTATCACCATTCCTATTTAATACAGTGCTGAAAGAAATTGAAGGAATAAACATAGGCAAAGAGCAAACAGAACTATGACTTTTGGCAGATGGCATGATAGTTTACTTAAAGAAGCCCACAGAGTCAATAAAAAGGTAATTGACTCAATTAGCAAATTTTTAAGATAATAAGAAAAACATAATTGACCATGTAAAACAAAAAATAACAAAAATCATATCATTTTACAGAAAAAGGTGTAGAAAAAAGCTTTTGACAAAATACAACACACATTCCTGTTAAAATGTTAGTGATGGGAAGGTCGTGAGACTCACAAGTCTTCAGTAGTAAATGACTATTGCTATTGCTGTTTCCAACACCATTCCTCCTAAGGACTCCCTGCCATATCTAGTAGTCTGTGCCTACTTTTGCATTAAAGTCACCCAGAATTATAAGCCTGTCCTCTTTCAGGACATTGATGATGAGGGTTTCCATGTCTTCATAAAATTTTCTTTGACCTCATCAGGGTTCATTATGGTGGAAGATTATGCATCATGATGGTGGCATAGTGCTTTCCTGCAAGTGGCAATCACAATGTCGTGAGCCTGTCCTTCACTTCTTTTGGTAGGCACATTAAAAAAAAAAAAACCCTTGTTGACTAGATTAGTTTTGATTGTAAAACCTATGCCACCTTCATGGCATTCCCCTTCACTGTAGTTATTCCAGAAAAAACATGTATCCAGCTCCAATTTCAGTGAGCTGGCCTTCATTTGCCAGCCTTGTATCACTCAGGGCTGCTATTTGCTGAGTTCTCTCACAGCAAGAGCTGTTCATCTTTCAGGTCTTTTGGATTTTGTATTGTCCGTAACCACGCGCACATTCCACGTACCAATGGTGAGCAGAATCATCTTTTCAAAAGTTTTTGTACATTTTTGTCCAATGGAAAGATAAAATCAAGATGACTGGTGATGGCTCAGGATGCAGTGGATGACCTTGCATCTATGATGTCTAACCAAGCTCTAAGAGCTTCACAGTGCCTGCTTCAGCCATTGTAACAAGTTGTTCTCATCTGCCCATTCCACTGGGTGAAGTCTTCATGTACTTGGGGTAGACACCTAACTCACCAAAGGGTTTGAAACCCTTAACTTACCCTCAATCTGGTTTAGCCCATCTGCTTAAACAGTTCACTGGCTGCTGCATTTGCTACAGCTTCTTGGAGCCACAGGTGAGAGTTGGGTGGATCGGACGGACACCAAAGGTGGAAAGCAGCCTTGAAAAGGGCTCAGCAGCCCTCACACCAGAGGTACCGAGTCTTCCCTGAACACACCCTATACCCTGATATATTAAGGACAAACAAGTTACTTCACAATTTGGTCAGAGAGTCAGTCCTGTCCAGAAGAAGCAGTTGTACTAGTCTTATACCCTGTAGAGAAAAATGGCCAGAAGCATCTTTAAGGAAACTTTCTAGAAAAAAATTAAAATTGGATTAATTTTGGCTAATCTGCAGCTACATATATAGAATCTTAATACTGAAATATCAATGATGTTTGTATACATTTTAGTAAGAGTCTTAATCATACATATATTACAGCAGATACAGTTATGGAGAAAAAGTAGGCCTGATACTCTAAAAGCAGGTTGAAGTCCTATCAAAGAAGGGAGAAAATGTAGAAGTAACATATCAGCATTAGACCATGTGTTCTTGGAATGTCATAGAGCAAACAGCAGGAAAAATGGATACCTGGAGTCAATTCGTGTTGGAGATTGATGAAGAAAGACCAAAATCATTATCAGTGCTCAAGAGATAAAAATAGACACAGGGATCATAAAAGAGAAGGAGGAGAATGAGACTTAAGGAATAAAAAGAGGAATTCCACAATGGTATGGCCAGCAGAATAAATTAAAGCTGAAAAAGTGCAAATGAGAAATCATTTCCCCACACATTATGCCCATGCTTGCCTACTCCCACAACCATTGTGGTGTAGTGTAAAAAGGGAACTGTGTCCTTAGCTATCTCTGTTTTTGCCTATGTGATATTGGACAAGTTCCTCTAGGTCTCAATTTTCTAATCTGTGCAATGAGGGGGTTGGAATAGATGATAATAATAATGATTAGAATAGGTAAGTACTAATACAGGTCTTTAAAATGTGCACAGTACTTTGCATATGTTATCTATTTAAGTCTCACGACAATCTTGTGAGATAAGTACTACCATTATTATGACATTTACTTAACAGATAAAGAAAAGGAGGTGAGTTACCCAAGGCTATTTACAAATGCCAAAGGTAGTACTGGATTTCAGGTCTTTCTGAATCCCAGACCCTGCACCTTATACCTTAATCTCCCTTCCAGCTCTAAGTCCTTTGTTCATTTCCTCCAATTTTCTCATCCCTCTTTTGATCTCAATCTTTCAAAATCCTTTTAAAGTACTTTCTTGACCATGAAGCCTTCTGTCATCAAGACAAGCAACAGTGATCTCTCTTCTACTTTACTGCTCTGTAAGGATATTTCCATGATGCATTTTAGCCATGGATGGATTCGATTTATTGCTTGATCACTTGCTAGATTTATAGTAGTCTCTACGTAGCAGTGACTAGAGATTGGAAGTGTTTGGTTTACTAGGAAAACTATTGTTAATGTTCAGCAAATCCCACGTAGAAGAGCAGGAAGCTTGCTTTTGGAAAGGCATGATAAGGTAGAATAGAAGTTCCCCAGTTTCCATTTTGGAGCACGTGCAGTCCTTCTCCAACTGGAAGGACAACCCCACCCTCTCCTCACACAAAGTTCCTGAGTCTGGCTATGAGAGGGAATTACGACTACATGATAGGTTGTCAACTGTGACTCTTACCTGAAGTCAAACAGAGCTAAGGATGCTTTATCCTGCTGTATATATGTTCAGTCATCAAGGACCATTTTGATGCTGTTATAGTCATGTCTTTGTTTTTTTTCCTTTTATAGCAAATTTCTGTGATCTAAGTAGTTGGTAGAAGGCATGTGCACAGTGCAAGTATGTAAGATCTTGCTGTTTTTGATCTGAATGTGTAGTCTTTCTATATCCTAAATAATTTAGGAACTGAGTATTTGGCCTAGACATCTGCATATTATTAGATACATATTTCTGTATAAGATAAGGTCCTTAAATGTTTCAAAATGATGTAAGAATAATTGGGTGTTAATGCAACTGTTGGTGGAAAGCATGTCCTGTGGTACAAACATGTTTATTATTATATATATATATATATATATATATATATATATATATATATATATAATTTATTATTAATTTATTATTTGATATGCACTGTTTTGAACTTGATTACTTGAGTGTCATCCCAAGTCTTTTCCTATAATTGAAATTAACTTGGTGATTTTTATGTAAATTTATTTGTGTATCATAGGTCCTATAAAAATTGTTCTATGTTCATCTTTTTATGTGAGGATTAAAATCCTTATCTATTTCAGTTCCACCTAAGGGGTGTGGGGACTATTGGCAGGGTTTGAGCTGGTTTTCACAACATAAATTAATTATTGGAGAAGTAAATTTTGAGTATCTGTGCCAACTTATATTGAGATCAGTTTTGTAAGAGATTCTAGCAGGAACATCTGAGGAGCCTCTACAAGTAACTGGGAACCAGAATGGAAAAATCTAATAAAGTGGTGCCCTTGAGGACACGAAAATTTCCAGATTGCCCCAAGGATAGGTGTACCAGGGACCTGATGACTGCATGAGACATCTGAGATCCAGGATGAATTGTGTTGATTGAATGGATATTGGAAAGGAGTACTAAATTGAAGGGAAATTTAAGGTCTGTTTTTATTGCCATCCATTTCTGTGCTCCATTGGCTTTTATTTTCTATATCTGTATATAATAGACTCTTGATTATCTTGATGTTGTTTGATTTTCCCCTTCAATTTAGTACCTAATTTTGGTCATTCTTACTATGGCTTGTACTGTGCTTGGTTAATAGTTCTGATCTCACTTTGTAATTGGGGCTGTCCCAGGTAGTACCCACAGAACTCTTTTAGCTAGTGTGCTCTCTGTGGACAGCAGTGTCCCCAGGGGTCGTTAGTGGGGAGGGGGGGTTGGTATTGCTAAGGATTGTCAAGGGGTCCCCTGACCTTGTCTCTTTGAGTTGCCGTATTTTCCAAAAACATTGGACCCAGAGCATGCAGAAGGCCCTGAACGTATTAAGGACATAATTTGTTGTTTGCATCCCAAACTGGACTCCCTGTGTGTCCTTGGGAGGCAAGACAGGTACCATCCAATCTGTGCCAGGCTGGGAAATTTGCTTGTGCAGCTATATCCCTTGCAGATAAGCTGACCCTCCCATCTTCCTGGTCTAACAGTTCCCAAGGGAAAAGAATGGAGCTTACGCCATGCCATTGCCTTGCTCCTCCCCTTTGGGAAGGGTTTTGTCTTTTCCCCACCTTTACTGTACCTTTCCTCCCTCCCACACTAAAAGCATTTAGATGGAGATTCTCCTCCTTCCTTTGTCCTGCTGTTATAAACATGCAACCACTCTATATGGATTGTGAACTCTTTGGGCTCCACATAAGTGTTCATTTCTCTTGTAAGAAACCTAGTTTTTTTACGTAAGTTTTGTGAAGTTGTGATTGCCTGTTGACACCTGAAACTTCAGAGAATTTCAGGTTTTGGTTTTTTTTTTTTTTTTAACACTATTTACTCTTTCTTATCTTTACTTGAACCCTGTACCTGATATGGACCATGCCATCTACTGGCTGAAGGAAGAATTTTAAAGGATCTAGGAGTATCTGACTTATAAAATAAGCCCTCTTTATCAGACATAAAATGGTGACATGTTTGTGGCATATCAGGAAGGGCAGTTTGGCTAGACCAAAGAGTACAAGAAGAATGAGAATAAGGTAGGAATGGTAGTTTGTAACCAAGTTGTAAAGGACTTTAAATGTGAAAAAATGTGAAAAAAAAGTTTGCATTAGATATTGTGGAGCTACTGGAGATTATTAAGCGGGGGAGTAAGCAGTCAGAACTATGCTTTAGGAATATATCTTTGGAAGCTATGTGAAAGGTAGATTAGAGAGGCTGGAGACCTAAGACAAGGAGACCAATTAAGAAGTATTGCAATTAATTATGCAAGAGGGATTGAACTAGGGTGGTATTCATGTGAATGGAGAAAAGGAGACGTATGAAAAAAATGTCACAGAGGTGGAAACAACAAAACTTGGCAACTGTTGTTGAGGAATATTTCAAAATTTTTGACACCTATTGCAGATTCAAAGACCAAAGTAATACATGGCACCCAAAAGCTTGAAGGGACCTTGGATCTCCTTAATTTTATAGGTAATATATTGAGTACCTTTACTAAATTTCATGTATTTTGTTCAGGGATGTCCACTCTGTTTCCCATGAGGAAACTACAAAGAAGTGATACATTCACTTTTTTCACCTTTTGGTGCATGCCAGAACATGGATGTAATTTGTGCAAAGGCATTCAAAATTACGGCAGAGTGGCTCATTAAGTATTGCACATTTTATTCTGTTTATAAGAGGAATGCATAGTTGAGTCAAAATTAACTCTATAGTAGCTTAGCAGTACATATATATGTATATATGTGTACATATATACGTATGTACATTTGTATGTATGTGGGTATGTACATATGTGTGTATATTCCTTTGTCTAGTCGCAGCAGATGTCATCAAAAAATTTAATTTCTGAATACTAGCCAAGCACAATTTGTGGTAATAGATTTAGGCTGTGAAATCAGTGCCTGGGGTATCTAGGTCTCTTCCATAAAATGTTAGAAATTCAAAAAAGATTCTAGTTCATTGGAAAATAGAGGATGGGAATAAAGAAGTTTTAGCAAACAACTTGTACCATTGGCCTGATGAATGTATTTCATTCCAACTACTGTATAGCTTTCATTTTATATTTACCTTCCATGATATATATAGAGAGAAAATCAATTGGTAAAAAATTATATAAGGAAACTGTATGAATAATTCCTTTGCTCATATCATAATAATACCCACCCCCACCAAACTCATTTCATTTTTATTATTATTATTTTTTGGACGGGAGAAGGAAATGACTTGCCCAAGGTCTCAAAGCCAGTACATGTCACGAGTCTGAGGCCATATCTGAACTCAGGTCCTCCTGACTCCAGGGCCGGTGTTCTATTCACTGCACCACCTAGCTGCCCCCAAACTCATTTTAATGACTAGTTTCCATTCCTTTCTGATAAAGAATTGATTTAATTTGCGAAATTGAAAGAAATCTGGCCTGTACCAAGACATCCCCCAAAAGCCAAGCTGAAACTCAAAAAGGACACGGCAATGAGACATTTGCCACAAATGCAATATAACTGGAAATTAAAGGAGCATTTCTACAAAATGCTTGCAGAGGAAGCATGGGAAGCAGCAGGGTACAGCTGGATGTATTTCTTGGAAGTGCTAGATTTATCGATGGCTACCGACTCTAAATATTTCACATTGCAGAAATTTGAATTAGGTGATTAATTAAGGAAGGTCCTTCTCCATTCTTTGCTTCTCTGATCTTCAAGACAAAAATCTGGTAATAATACACTATATATTGAGAAGTTGTAGTTACCATTTTTTTTCTTTTTTTAGGAAGGACATTTTTAGAAAGAACATATTCAGAGGAAGGAAACTAGGATGGTCATATGGAGTAGAAATCATGCCATCATAATTAGTATGATGACATATAATCATTACTATGATAATTTATAACAACATTATAATATAATATAAATAATAATTTATAGCAATGCTTATTATAGCTAACATTTATATAGCACTTCCTATGTGTTAGGTGGCATAAGCACTTTACGATTATTATCTCACTTGATCCTCACAATCATATAGAACAATAGTGCTATTATAATTCCCGTTTTACAAATGAGGAAACTGAGGCAAACAACTGTTAAGTGACCAGCCTAGGGTCACATAGCTAGATAGTATCTGAGGCTACATTTGAAGTGGATTGAAGTCAGGTCATCCTGACTCCTGCCCTGAAGCCCTATTCACTGCATCATTTAGCTACCCCTATAATAAATTATATATTAGTTAACAAACATTTATACACTCCTACTGCCTAAATGCTAAACCACAGGCTTTGTGCTAAGGTTGGAGATACAAAGAAGGGGGGAAAATAGTGAGGAGGCAACCTGAAAACAACTAAGCACAAACAAGGGATTTGCAGTCTAAATTTGGAGATAATCAACAGGAAAAGTCACTATCATTAAGAAAAATTGGGAAGGCTTCTTATAGAAGGTAGGATTTTAGCTGGGACTTTAAGTAAGCCAAGAAGCTTCAAGGTATGTGAAAATGCCTGGAGTCAAGAGATGGAGTGTCTTGTGCAAGGAACAGCAAGGAGTCTAGTGTCATTGGATTTCATTAATGATGTTCAGCCAAGAAAAGATGGTGATATACGAAAGCTTTCTTTAAGAATGTGAAGCGCTATCATGTGCAAGAGGGACTAGACATTTTGCTAAAGTACAGAACTAAGAATAGGAGGTGGAAATTATGGAAAGATCAGTTTAGGCTTGTTGTAATGAAAACTTCCTAATAATAGGAGCTGTCTCTAAGTAGAATGGTTCATTGGCCATTTGGTTCATTTGCCTCACCGGATGTATTCTGTAAAGGCTTATTTGAGGATTTTTATAGAGATGGTTTTTGTTCTGTTTTGAATTGAAGTAGAATCTGAGATTCCTCCCAAGACTGAGATTCTATGATTTTGTGGATTGCGATTAAAGTGCTTATAACTCCAATTATGGACCATTGGTACTATATAGTCAAAAACAAACCAACCAAACCAGTTGTTCAGTGACTATCTGCTCATATGGGGATATTTAGTCTGTGTGCATTGAATCCATAAGGGCAGTAGGGAAGTTCAGAAAAGGGCAAAGAAGTGTGTGTGTGTGTGTGTGTGTGTGTGTGTGTGTGTGTGTGTGTTTTAAGAGGGGAGAGAGGAGGAGATAATGAGTTTTGTTTTAGAGTATGAGATGTCCAAAAGGCAGTTAGTTGTGTGTATATATGAGGGACTGCGGCATTTGGATGTACAGCTCTAGACCAGAGATATCAAACACATGGCTTTCAGGCCATACACAGTCCACAATACTCTTGCGTGCTATGGGACCAGAATAAAATGTGATTTGGAAATGTTTAACAAAATAAATAAAAATACAATAAAACATAGATATATTACATTTTAAAACTAAGTCAATATGCAACCCACAAGTATCCTTATCTATGGTTTAGTGGCTCCCATTTCTACTGAGTGAAACCACTACTCTAGACAATTATCACAGGGCCCAGTCGAGAGAGAAATGATCTCCTGTGGAAGTGGAAAAGTTGGATTTTGAGCAATTTGGAACTCTGCCCAAAGGACTATAAAACTGTGCATACTCTTTGATCCAGCAATACCAGTACTAGGTCTGTATCCCAAAGATTTTTAAAAAGGGGAGCGTGAGCACCTATTTGTACAAAAATATAGCAGCTCTTTTTGTGGTAGCCAAGAACTGGAAATTGAGGGGATGTCTACTAATTGGGGAGTGGCTGAACAAGCTGTGATATATTATTGTAATGGAATATTATCATGTTATAAGAAATAATGAGCAGGATGATTTCAGAAAAGCTTGGAAGGACTGATATGAATTGATGCAGAGTGAAGGGAGCAAAACCAGGAGAACATTGTACACAGTAAAAAAAACAATATTATACAATGAACAACTGGGAATGAATATTCTTAGCAACACAATGATCCAAGACAATCCCAAAGGACTTGTGATGAAAAATGCTATCCCGCCAGCATACTATTTTTCACTCTTCCTTCCTTTCCTTCCATCCTTTCCTTCCTTCCTTCCTTTCTTCCTTCCTTCCTTCTTTTCATTATTTTGGGTTTTTTTCCTTCCACGAAATGACTAATATGAAAACATATTTTATATGATTACACATGTATAACCTATATCAGATTGCTTACTGTCTCAGGTTGAGGAGAGGGGAGGGAAGCATAGAATTTGGAACTCAAAATTTAAAAAAAAAAGTGTTAACAATAGTTTTTACATGTAATTGGGGGAAAAAATAAAATATTATAAATAAAAAGTCACAGCCCCTTTCTCCCTCCCCCCCAACAAAGGAAAGTTCCGTTTTCATGACACAGGCAGTACTATGGAAGCCAGCAAAGGTAATGTTTCTTGTAAGAAACAAACAATGAGCAAAAAGAGCCTGCGGGGAGGAGCCACCATCAGCTTGGAGGTAGGGTTGCTACTGGAAGAAAGAACAGTAATCTACCTACCTGGTGAGAATTACTCTGAAAAGAATCATGCAGTGTAGAAAGTGGGTCCCTGAGGGAAGTCTGATCTGGAGAAGCAAATCAACACCAGCCCTTCCCTTTTCTATAGTTCTATCAAGTGCAGGACTCTAAGTGATGAAGACTTTACAGGTGATGAGAAGTGGGAGGGGTTGCTGTGCTTGTGAGAAAGAGAGCTCTCTTCATTTTCTAATGAGTCTCATGTGAAGCATTTTTATGTCTACTAAATGGCAAAGATAACTATGTTATATTTTATTCCTTGTGAATATGTGTGCTTAGAAAGTCATATGGTTGCTACTTTTGGGGGAAATGTTATATGATGTCCTCTGGTTATCTGGGTAGTGTCAAATAGACTAAAGAATCAAAAGGTCTCCAAAGTATACTCAGGCCCTGCATGGTCAGAAGAAGCCTCTGATACAAGGTTTACAATTCTCCTATTCTAACTATAGAACTCAGACAAAAAAAAAAGGCAACAGAAATTTAACCCTTAGTAAAGCCACATGGGAATTTCTGCCATTTTGATACCAGAATCATTAAGTGCCCTATAAAAGTGAAGTGACTCTTCTTGCTCCTTGGCCAAGGACCTGTCCTGGGGAACCTGACAGTGCTTCTCCCTGGATAATCAATTTCTGTGAAATCAATAGATTCCTTTCATCATCAGCATTAAATAGACCCCAGACTAGTTCTTAGTGTTACCTTGAGAAGTTTCAGATTTGCTCTTGAATGGGATGGATAATTGTCAATTCTTCACAGGGTATGTCTAAGGGAGTAGGAGAGGTTTGGGATTTGGCCTCGTGATTCTGGAAGGTCAGGGCCTGGAGCTGTGGGCATGCCCTTCCCCACCTCTCTCTCAGATGTTAGAAGATAATGAACTTCCTGTGAGCTATCTGTTCTCTGCTCCAGGAAGGTCTCTCCTCCCCGCCACCCCATTTCTTCTCCTAGACTTTCAGCCGCCACCCTGGCAGTTGAGTTGTAATAGGGGAAAACCTGAATGGACCGGATCAACCTTGGTCCTCTGTGTAGTTTTCGCACTTAGACTGTAAGCCCACCTTCCAGCCAATGGTGAGAAGGGATAGAGGTGGGTGGGAATCTTTTCATTAAGAGTATAAATTAAGGCAGGTTCCCTTTTACCTTGCCTCTTCCATTATGGAGGTGTGCCCAAATCTTGCAAGATTTGTAAAATAAATTTACTTTGTTTCTCCTAAGGATGTCTCTTCTATTATTTAAAAATCCTGTCCCAAGACTTCCGGGGGTGGAGCCAAGATGGCAGCTGGAAAGCAGGGACTTGCGTGAGCTCCTCACCACATCCCTCCAAAAACTTATAAAAAATGGCTCTGAACAAATTCTAGAACTGCAGAACCCACAAAATAGCAGAGGAAAGCAGGGATCCAGCACAGGACAGCCCGGATGGTCGCTGGATGAGGTCTATCGCACACAGAGTGGAGGGGAGCAGAGCTCAGCGTGGGAGGCAGCAGGACCAGCCAGACCAGGAGCGGGGCAGAACAAGCCCTAGCACCCTGAATCAGTGAGCTGTGGCAGTTACCAGACTTCTCAACCCACAAACACCAAAGACAACAGAGAAGGTTAGTGGGAAAAGCTGCAGGGGACAGAGTTTGCAGTTTGGCCACTGCCCCAGGGGCAGTGGGGGAGGCGCAGTTACAGAACTACAGCTGCAGTTACTTCCGGCCCCAGGCCCACGTGGTGGTAGGAATTAAGTGGCGGATCAGAGCAGGAGTGAAGAGCCTGCTGAAGATTTGCGTCAGGCCCGGGTTGGTGGTTCTTGAGGAAGGAGGAGTGCTGGGGTGGCAGAGCTGGCTATATAGAAATAGCTCTGAAATCAACAGTGGCGCACCCCCTCAAGCTTGGAACAAAGTACTCTTTGCTCTACAAGCAGTCATACTCTGACGAAAAACTCAAGGGTCAAGTAAGTTGGCTGGGAACATAGCCAGGCAGCGAAAACACATTCAGATTCAGTCTCAGACTTTGGAATCTTTCTTTGGAGACAAAGAAGACCAAAACAAACAGCCAGAAGAAGTCAACAAAGTCAAAGAGCCTACATCAAAAGCCTTCAAGAAAAACATGAACTGGTCCCAGGCCATGGAAGAGCTCAAAAAAGGAGTTGGAAAAGCAAGTTAGAGAAGTAGAGGAAAAATTGGGATGAGAAATGAGAATGATGCAAGAAAACCATGAAAAACAAGACAATGACTTGCTAGAGACCCAAAAAAATACTGAAAAAAATATTGAAGAAAACAACACTTTAAAAAATAGACTAACTCAAATGGCAAAAGAACTCTAAAAAGCCAATGAGGAGAAGAATGCCTTAAAAGGCAGAATTAGCCAAATGGAAAAGGAGGTCCGTCTAAAAGACCACTGAAGAAAATACTACCTTAAAAATGAGATTGGAGCAAGTGGAAGCTAGTGACTTGATAAGAAATCAAGATATTATAAAACAGAACCAAAGGAATGAAAAAATGGAAGACAATGTGAAGTATCTCATTGGAAATACCACTAACCTAGAAAATAGATCCAGGAGAGATAATTTAAAAATTATTGGACTACCTGAAAGCCATGATCAAAAAAAGAGCCTAGATATCATCTTTCAAGAAATTATCAAGGAGAATTGCTCTGATATTCTAGAGCCAGAGGGTAAGATAGAAATTGAAAGAATCCACAGATTGCCTCCTCAAATAGATCCCAAAAAGAAAACTCCTAGGAACATTGTCACCAAATTCTAGAGCTCCCAGGTCAAGGAGAAAATACTGCAAGCAGCCAGAAAGAAACAATTTGAATATTGTGGAAAAACAATCAGGATAACACAGGATCTGGCAGCTTCCACATTAAGAGACTGAAGGGCTTGGAATATGATATTCCGGAGGTCAATGGAGCCAGGATTAAAACCAAGAATCACCTACCCAGCAAAACTGAGTATCATGCTCCAAGGCAAAATAAGGATTTTCAATAAAATAGAGGACTTTCAAGCTTTCTCAGTGAAAAGACCAGAGCTGAATAGAAAATTTGACTTTCAAACACAAGAATCAAGAGAAGCATGAAAAGGTAAACAAGAAAGAGAAGTCATAAGGGACTTACTAAAGTTGAACTGTTTTGTTTACATTCCTACATAGAAAGATGATGTGTATGATTCATGAGACCTCAATATCATAGTAGCTGAAAGGAATATGCATATATATATGTGTATACATATATATACATATGTGTGTGTCTATGTATGTATATATGTAGGTATATATATATAAATATATATATATATATATATAAATATATATATATATATATATATATATATATATATACACACACACACACATAAAGGGCTCAGGGTGAGTTGAATATGAAGGGATGATATCTAAAAAAAAAAATCAACTTAAGGGATAAGAGAGGAATATATTGAGAGAGGGAGAAAGGGAGAGATAGAATGGGGTAAATTACCTCGCATAAAAGTGACAAGAAAAAGTGGTTCTGTAGGAAGGGAAGAGGCGGCAGGTGAGGGGGAATGAGTAAATCTTGCTCTCATCAAATTTGACCTGAGGAGGGAATACCATACACACTCAGTTGGGTATCTTACCCCACAGGAAAGAAGGAGGAAGAAGATAAAAAAGGGGGGGGGGAGATGATAGAAGGGAAGGCAGATGGGGGTGGAGGTAATCAAAAACAAACACTTTCAAAAAGGGACAGGGTCAAGGGAGAAAATTCAATAAAGGGGGATAGGTTAGGAAGGAGCAAAACATAGTTAATCTTTCACAACATGAGTATTGTGGGAGGGTTTTACATAATGGTACGCATGTGGCCTATGTTGAATTGCTTGCCTTCTTAGGGAGGGTGGGTGGGGAGGGAAGAGGGGAGAGAATTTGGAACTCAAAGTTTTAAAAACACATGTTCAAAAACAACAACAACAAAAAAAAGTTTTTGCATGCAACTAGGAAATAAGATACACAGGCAATGGGGCGTAGAAATTTATCTTGCCCTACAAGAGAAGAAGGGAAAGGGGGATGGGAGGCTAGTGGAGTGACAGAAGGGAGGGCTGGCTGGGGAATGGGGCAACCAGAATATATGCCATCTTGGAGTGGGGGGAGGGTAGAAATAGGGAAAAAATTTGTAACTCTAACTTTTGTGAAAATCAATGCTGAAAACTAAATATATTAAATAAATTTAAAAAAAATCCTGTCCCAGACACTCTTCTCCACTAACCATTAAAAACCATTATCACCAGAGCCTTGTCTAATAGCAGGTTTTAAATTATCATTGCTTAACTTCCCAAGAATTAACACAGATGGAGAGTCTTTCACACATGTATACACACAAAATGTATATATTATATGCACATATGTGGTACTACTAATAGCTAACAATAAATAATATTTGTATAACATGTTAAGGTTTGCAAGATACTTATACATACATAATTTCATTTGATCTTCACAGCATCCTCACAATGACCTCCTTTGTAAGTGCTATGATTCCCATTTTACAGATGATTAAACTGTGGCTAAGTGAGGTTAGATGAGTTGCCCAAGGCATTTATCATTTAATGTCTATAAAGTAGGATTTGCACTCAGGTCCTTCTGATTTCATGTCTGGCATGCTATCCACTGTGTAACTTAGCTGCCTTAACTACTGTTGGTAATTATGAAGAAAATATCAGTTACTTATTAGTTTTCTTTCTTTTTCAAAATAATACTTTATTTTTTCCTCAGTTACATGTTAAAACATTTCCTTTATTTTTAAAAAAAGTTTTGAGTTCAAAATATTATCTGTCCTTTCCTCCCTCTCTTCCCTGCTTCCTGAGATGGTAAGCAATTCGATATAGGTTATACATATGCAATCATGTAAAACATTTCCATATTAGTCATTTTGTATAAGATGACTCAGAGAGAGAGAGAGAGAGAGAGAGAGAGAGAGAGAGAGAATGTTTTGTATGTATTCAGATAATATCAGTTCTTTCTCTGGAGGTGGATAGTGTGTTTCATCATGAGTCCTTCGGGATTGTCTTGGATCTTTGTATTGCTGAGAATAGCTAAGTCATTCACAGTTCTTCATTATATAATATTGCTGTTAGGTTGTACAATGTTTTATTGGTTCTGATTAACCTTCTTTCCAAAACACTGTTGATCACTGACTCCTTTTGGATACTCTCTCCTCTCCAGATTTTTATGACCTCACTCTATTCTGGATCTCCTCTTATTAACATGTTGTTTCTTTCCCCTATTGGAATTGGACTTCCTTGGCATGAATGAGAGTGGTGAAGGGGGGCCGTTTTTGGCTTTCTTTGTATCCTTAGCACTTAGCATACCGGTTGGAACATAATAAATTGGTTGACTAATTTACTAAAACTATTCCATACAGACTGTCTTTTGTTTTTCAGCTGGTATAGCTATTCTACAAAACTGGAATTGATTGCAACTTTGCTCCTTTCTTGCTACTTTTTTCTATTTAAAAATAGTAATCCAAATTCTAATTGATTCTTGTTACCCCATTCACCTGTTTTACAACTGGGTTTTTTGTTTTCATCTTTTGGTATGGCTTTGTATCAATGTGACCTTAAAGATATTTTTTCTCACCTTTTTTTTTTACATCTGCCCTTCTTCATTTCAAAAAACAACTATCTCTTGGAAAACCTGTTGATCACTATTTCCCAGATTATGTGTGTGTGTGTGTGTGTGTGTGTGTGTGTGTGTGTGTATTGTGCATATGTAGTCTAGTGTCTACTGTGTTATTGAGTGACACTAAAAAAGCAATGTAACATCTATTACAAATCCAGATCTCAGTAACATAAAAATTTAAGGGCTGAAAAGAAAGCAACTGTGATGAATTGTTCATGGAACTGAATTTGTACAACCATTCTGGAAGACAGATAATTATTTGGAATTATGCAAAGACCCTTTGACCCAGAGAACCATTGCATATTCCCAAGGAGTTTGTTGACAAAAAGAAATGTCTTCTATATACACCAAATATCTCCTATATACACAATGACTACAACATTGTAAACGGGAACATTGTGGTGGGAAACCACCACAAAGCAATTGAAAATGGATGTTTTGAAAATATAAAGAACAAGCTTGGCTTCAAACAAGAGATATGGGAAGACACTTTCTCCATTCTTTGGCAGGGGTAAGCAATCCACAGTATGAAACAGGACATGTAAAGTCAATCTTTAAAAATGTAATGATCAGAGTTGCTTAGTTTATTTCTTTTCCTCTTTTTCTTTCTTTCCCCAATTCCTTTTTTTTTAATAATGAATGACTGATAAGGGAAAGGAAGGGATATAGGGGAAAATCTAGGCTATATAAAAACTGTTATTAAAAAAGTAGAGGGGCAGCTAGGTGATGCAGTGAGTAGAGCACCAGTCCTGGAATGAGGAGGATCTGAGTTCAAATACGGCCTCAGACACTTGACACACTTACTAGCTGTGTGACCTTGGGCAAGTCACTTAACTCCAATTGCCCTGCCTGCCCCCCGCCAAAAAAAAAAACAAACCAAAAAACAAAGTAGAGCCAGAATCAAAACCTAGTTATCTGATTCAGATGTGAAAAGTTGTCAATCCTTTGGTGGCTCTAAGAGTTAAATGTAAGTAGCCGGAAGGAAAAAGAGGTTACAAGCTGCCTCCATTATACAACTCTATCATAGCACGTTATTAGAGCTGGAATGGACATTAGAAGTCATCTAGTTCCAACAACTATGTACAAAACAACATCTTTAGATATTGTTATCAGCATACTTGAATTCACTGTGATCTTTCTAAAGGGAAAATAGTATTTGAGTATGATTAATTAATGAGCTTTAGATTGTGGCATAATTCTAGAGGAACATTTCACCCTTGGGATATAATGATAAGTAATAAACTTTTAGTACTCACAGAGTGTCAGACAGACAGCAGTATTTAAAACAAAACACATAAATGCCTCCACACAATCACCCCAAAAATTTCCCTCAAGGACAGCCCCTTCACATCCAGTCAACATAATGATGTCATATAGCTACTGGGAGCTTATAGGGAATGGCCCCACAGATCCTGTTACAAAGAACCTAGATTAGAAGCTTCTAAAGAACGCAGATGAATCCTTGGAGCACTGAGGAACATGGGCTAGAATCCAGGATGCTTTTCATTTGTGTGGCAGCTCAAGGTCAAGACAATAAAGACATGTCTTGACTTGTTTTCTTTACAAGTCAGAATTTTCATAGTAGAACAGGAGATGATGGGCCAAGTGGTTAGAAACCTGGCAAACCAATTTCACTTAAACGTTGTCATAGGAATAGTGATGTAAAATGCTGTGAGGTCTGAAAGTCTAGAGTTTCCAAGGTTTAGAAATCACAAAAACATGATGCTATTAAATTGACTTAATATAATAACTATGGAACATTTTATACCATTTTGATTTTTAATTTCAACCAGACCCAGAGCCTGAATTAATGAGTAACTGGAAGAAGATCCAGGACCTGGGCTTCTTTGTTCTCTAAAGTTTGCTCAGGAAATACCCTTACCTCTGTCAACAAGGCCAGATCAGACTGACCTAAGGACATTCTTTCCGCTGTTAGCCATTAAAGGATGAGACCCTAACCCCAAGAAAGACTACCTCGCTTAATATCCTACAGGTATATACTGTGTTATGGAATGTTAATGAGACACAGAGATGCTGGGCTGTAGTTTTAACTGATCTTTGTCAACATTCTTTACAACCCTATTCCATTAAGGGAAATCCTTGTCTTGTGGTTAAACATACATGGGGATCATAAATTTGAGTAACATGCTGAATTGTGATTGTTCTAAAAAAATATAAAACCTGTTCATGTTTCTGTACAAGTCAGTCAGACTCAGTCTGGCTCAATCCATGATCATGTCTGTCTGCTATGTTTAAAGGGAATGAGTAGATAAATAAATAATATGAATTTTTCTATCACCTAGCTCTGTTGTTTCCTTGAACCAAATTTTCAGGTTTAACAGAACATAAGAATTTTTATATGGAGCTAAAAATATGTTTGAGTTCAATATGCTGCTGTAAGCAATACCCTTTCCTGTCCCAAGGCCTGGCTGTATTCTCTCTTACCTTACCCTTAAGGGAAAGGCAAATCTCAGATTCTCTTAGTAGCAAAATTATCATTTAAAATTTGTCATTTTAAAAAAAAATTATCATTTATCATTTAAAATTTATCATTATCATTGTTGGTGGAGTTGTGATGTGACCCAACCATTTCAGTAGAACAATTTGGAGGGCTATAAGACTGTGAATACCCTTTGATCTAGCAATACTATTACTAGGTCTATATCCCAAAGACATCAAAAAAAGGCAGAAAGGACTTATTTGTACAAAAATATTTATAGTAGTTCTTTTTGTGGTGGCTAAGAATTGGAAATTGAAGGGATACCCATCTACTGGGGAATGGCTAAACAAACTGTGGTATATGCTTGTAATATAATATTATTGTGTTATAAGAAATGACAAGCAGGATGATCTCAGAAAAACCTGGAAAGACTTACATGAATTGATGCAAAGTAAAGTGAGCAGAACCAAGAGAACATTGTAAGCAATATTGTATGATGAACTGTGAACGATTCTCAGCAATACAATGATCCAAGACAATCCCAAAGAACTAATGATGAAGCATACTACCTTCATCCAGAAAAAGAACTGATATTATTTGAATACAGACTGAAGTATGCTATTTTTCTTTCTTTCTTCCTCCCTCCCTTCCTTCCTTCCTTCCTTCCTTCCTTCCTTCCTTTCTTTCTTCCTTCCTGCCTTCCCTCCCTCCCTCCTTCCCTCCCTCCCTCCTTCCTTTCTTCCTTCCTTCCTTCCTTCCTTTCTTTCTTTCTTTCTTTCTTTCTTTCTTTCTTTCTTTCTTTCTTTCTTTCTTTCTTTCTTTCTTCCTTTGGTTCTTTTTCTTTTATTCGAGTCTTCTTGTACAAAATGACTAATATGGAAAAGTTTTACTTGACTGCACATGTATAAGCTATATCTGATTGCTTAATGTCTCAGGGAGGGGGGAGGGGTAGGAGGAAGAGAAGGATAGAATTTGGAACTCAAAATTTTAAAAAATGTTGAAAAATTGTTTTAATATATAATTGTGGGAAAAATAAAATATGTTTTTTTTTAAAAGCATGCATTAGGTTTAGAGCCAAGATGGTGGCATAAAAGAAGCAATAGTCATGCTCTCTCAACATTCCTTTCCAAACAATGATAAAATAATGCCTCAAATCAAATTCTGGAACAGCAGAGCCAACAAAAGGTTGAAGTGAGGGATTTTTCCAGTCAAGGACAACCTCAGAAGTCAGAAAGAGAGGTCTGTGACACTGGGGTGGGGGCTGGCCTAGAGCACAGGTGGTGGCAATACCAGCTCTGGGCCTTGAGGGAGACTGTGACAGCAGTAGCTCTCAACCCAGGAGCACTAAGAGAATTGAAAAACTGGTCAGAAAGATATTACTGGGGACCCCTATGCTAGCACTGGGTATAGGACTGGCTGCTATTTGGCAACTCCATTGCTCATACTCACTTCTGGGTCATAGTTCTACGATGGAGAGGAATGCATGCTTGTGGTCACAAGGGATCAGGCCCTTACCTAGGTAAAGACCAGATTGAAGACCAGGAGAGGAGTGACCACACCTTTTCTTGGATCATACCAACTTGGAAGTTCCAAAAACTTAAATACTCATAGAACTAGCTGTTAAAAAAGCAGCATGAAAAAGCCAAAAGCTTGGAACAGTTCTCCCTTCTCTCCCTCTCCCCCAGCTTTAACATAAATAAACATGAACTTTAACATAAAGTTCAGAGTCAAGAAATAAACCGGAAAAATGAGCAAGCAAACAACAATAAAAAAGAATGAGACCATAAAAAGCCATAGAAGCTCAAGACAAATTAGAAAGACAACAATGTGAAAACAGCTCCAAGCAAAGCCTAAAGGAAAAATGCAGAAACCCCTACCCCCATTCGTAAAAGAGATAAAGGAAGAGCAAAAAAAAAATTTTAAATCAAATAAGAGTAGAGAGAAACAATTGGGAAGATAAATGAGAACAAGTCAAGAAAATTATGAAAAATGAATTAATAGCTTGGGAAAAGAAACACAAAAAATACTGAAGAAAAGTATTCCTTATAAATTAGAGTTGGGCAAGTGAAAGCTAATGACTCCATAAGATACCAAGAAACAATAAAATAAAATCTAAAGAATGAAAAAATAGAAGAAAATATAAGATATCACATCAGGAAAACAACTCACCTGAAAAATAGATTGAGGAAAGATAATTCAAGAATTATTATACTACTTGAAAGCCACAATCAAAAAAAAGAGCCTAGACATTGTCTCTCAAGAAATTATAAAGGAAAATTGCCCATCAAATAGGCTAACATGAAAGAAAAAAATAAAGTCACAAATGCTGGAGGGGATGTGGAAAAATAGACTGGAGTTGTGAACTGAACCAACCATTCTGGGGAACAATTTGGAACTATGCCCAAAGGGCTAGAAAACTGTGCATACCCTTGGACCCAGCAATACTGCTACTAGGTCTATATCCCAAAGAAATCAAAGAAAAAGGAAAAGGACCTATATGTACAAAAGTATTAAAAGCAGCTCTTTTGTGGTTGCAAAGAACTGAAAACTGAGATGATTGATATCTATCTGTTGTGGAATGGCTGAAAAGTTGTGGTATATGATTGTGATGGAATGCTATTGTACTACAAGAAATGACAAGGGGAATGTTTCAGAGAACCTGAGTATGAACTCATGCAAAGAGAACTGAGCAGAACCAGGAGAACATTATACATAGAAACAGAGATATTGTAAGGCTGATTGTGAAAGACTTAGCTGCTCTGATCAAGAAAATGATCCAAGACAATTTCAAAAGACTCATGATGAAAAATGCTATCCCTTCCAGGAAGAAAAATGATGAACTCTGGCTGCAGATTGAAGCATATTTTTTTCACCTACTTAATTTTTCTTGCTTTTTTTTTTGCAACATGACTAATATGGAAGTATTTTACATGATTTCACAGGTATAATTGATAGCATATTGCTTGCCTTCTCAAGGTAGGATGGGTAGTGGTTGGGGGAGGTAGAGAATTTAGAACTCAAATTTTTTTAAAAAAATTAATGTTAAATAAAATATAATTTTAAAAACACACATTAAGTACCTACTAGGCACCAGGTTTTCTGTGAAGCACTGATGATACAAAAAGGATGCAAAAATTTCTCTATATTTAAGGAGTTTATAATCTACCAAAGGAATGAGATATATAAAAATAACCATAATATAACCCCTTATAATTTGGTTTCCAACCTTATCATTCCACCCAAACTGCTCTCTCCAAAGTTACTTAGGATCTCTTAGTTACCAAATCCTGTGGTCTTTTCTCAGTCCTCTTTCTCTTTGACCTCTCTGTAGCTTTTGATCACCTTTCTTTGTTTATACTCTCTTCTCTCTAGTTTTTTGGGACATTCCTCCTTCCTGGTTTTCTTCTTACCTATCTGATCATGCCTTCTCTGTCTCTTTTGCTTAATCTTCCACCAGATCACACTTTTTAACCACAACCCCCTCAGGGTTCTGTCCTAGGCCTTCTCTTCTTCCTTTATACTTCTTGACTCAGCTCCCCATGCATTTAATTACTATCTTTTTGCTGATGATCCTCAAATCTATCTTTTCTGCCCCAGTCTTTCTGCTGACCTCCACTCTTTCATCTCCAACTGCCTTTTGGACATCTCCCACTGGACATCCACTCGATGTCTTAAACTCGATATGTGCAAAACAGAACTAATTATGTTTTCCCCTAAACCCTCCCCTCCTCCTACCTTCCCATTACTGTAGAGGGCAACATCATCCATCCAGTCCCTCAGGCTCAAAACCTGAAAGTCATCCTGCATTCCTCACTGTCTCTCACTTCCCCATATCCAAGCTGTTGCCAAGGCCTGTCAATTTCACCTTTGCAACACCTCCCAAATATACCCCCTTCTCTCCTCTGACATTGCCACCAGCCTGGAGCAGGCGCTCATCATATCACACCTTGATTACTACAAAATAGCAGACCCAATAGTGGGGTCTGCCTGCCTCAAGGCTCTCCCCAGTCCAATTCATTTTCCATTCAGCCACTAAAGTGATTTTCCTAAAATGCAAGTCTGATCATATCATCTTCCTACTCAGTATACTCCAGTGGTTTCCTATTGCACCTCCAGAAACAAATACAAAATGTTCTTGTTTGTCATTCAAAGCCCTTCATAACCTAGTCCCCTCCCACACTTCCAGTTTTCTTCTATCTTACTCTTCAATCCAATGACACTGGCCTTCTGGTTGTTCCATGAACAAGATAATCCCTTTCTTAGCTCTGGGCATTCTCTCTGGCCAAACCTAGAATGTTCTCCCTCCTCTACTCCAACTACTGATCTCTTTGGCTTCCTTAAAGTCCCAATTAAAATTCCACCTTCTACAGAAAGCCTTCCCCAACCTCTCTTAATTCCAGTGCCTTCCCTCTGTTGATTAGTTCTTATTTATCCTGTTTATTGCTTGCTTTGTGTATGTTTGTTTGCATGTTGTCTCCCCTATTAGATGGTAAGCTAACTGAGGGGACAGACTGTCTTCTGCCTCTTTTTATATCTCCAGTGTTTAGCACGCTGCCTGGCACATAAGAGGTGCTCAATAAATGTTTACTGAATTTAATTTAATTCAGTAAGTCCAATAGGTATTTGGAGATGAGAGCCTGGAGGCCCGGAGAGAGGTTTGTGATAATTGTAAACTTTATATTGTTTGACATTATAGTTACAGTGATAGTACTCCATTATATAGTCACTTACACTATCCTTATAATGCCCACAAAGCATATATAGGCAAAGACAGACAGGCTTGTACTTCTCCACTTTTCTGACCTATGTTAATTCTGTCAGACATTTAATACTTTCATCCTCTGATTGGACAAAACTCCTGACTGGCTGTAGTGGCTTCTGAGTCATCTCTCTCCTGCTACCTTAGATAGTTAATTTAACTAGATCCTCTCCCAGTTTCTGGTCCCAATACAAAATTCCTCCTACCTGAGCCTCACCAAAGCCTAGTATTGACAAGTGACTCCAAGAACTTCTCCACCCCATCTGGGTCTGAATAAGAATGCCCCCTCCCACATCTAGCACTGATTTCTTATTTTCCACCAAGTCCATTTTTAGGGTATATAATTTCACTTTGTTGCTGTTCAGTAATACAGGATTAAGTAACTTGCCCAGGGTCACATAGCCAGTAAGTGTCTAAGGCCATATTTGAATTCAGGAAGGTGAGTCTTCCTGACTCTAGGCCCAGCTTAATTCTCCTGTTCTGTTTAACCAACTAACATTAACTAGTTTTTTCAAAAGATAGAGCAAGCCCAGAAACACAAACATTTTCCCCCAGCATCTGGGGGCACTCTCTCCCCTATGTCACCTCAGTCCCTGGGGAGAAAGGACCCAAATAACTCAATTTCTGCCTAGCATCAGTCCTACCAAGTTCACATCCAAAGGCGGCATAGCATCTGTATAAAACCAAATCTCAGCTATCATTGGGCTGGGCCCTGAAAGTTGCTCCTCATTCTTTCAACTCTCAATGGTAGACTGGCTGGCTATCAGGTCGAGAATGGACCCTATTCCTGGACCTCCTGGTGGCTTGCTCTTTAATTTTTCAAAGCTGGTCATATCCATCTCTCATCTCCTTCACTTTTAGGTGAAGAATAGCCTCAGGAAGGATAGACTCAACAGCCACAGAAGCATTAGGAGGGCCACTAGGCCTCTTCCCAAAGAGGGCTTAGTCCTTACATGCTCACTTGAACATGCCTTCAAGACCAGGCTCAAATTCTTCCTTCTCTAGAGGAAGTCTCTCCCACTTCCTTTGAATTTTAGTACCTTCCTTTTTTATCCTGTATATAGCTTGTTTGTACATAGTTATTTGCATGTTGTCTCCCCCATTAGCATGTAAGCTGATCAAGAGTAAGGACTGCCTTTTGCTTTTCTTTATATCAGTGCTTAGCACAGTGCCTGGCACATAAAGGGTGCTTAGTAAATGCTCAGGGCAACTAGGTGGTACAATGGAGAGAGGCCTGGGCCTGGAGTCAGGAAGACCCGAGTTCAAACCTGGCTTCAGACGCACTAGGTATATGGGCAGGTCACTTAAACCCTATTTGCTTCAGTTTCCCTATCTGTAAAATGAGCTGGAGAAGGAAATGGTAAACCACTCCAGTATCTTTGCCAAGTAAACCTCAAATGGGGCCACAGTGAGTTGGACATTACTGAAATGACTAAACAAATAAATGCTTATTGACTGACTAACCCACGGACACACAATTAGTCAGTTGTCAGTAACAGAATTCAAACCCAAGTATCATCTAACTAGTCGTCTTTTCACCATTTAAAAAAACATTCTAGAATTTTGCCACAAACTAAAATCAAGCTTGCCATTCTCTCCCTATCTTCTGTATTTGGATAAATGGGCTGTCACTGGCTCTTCTCCAGTCCTGTGAAACTTCTAATCTTCATGCTTTTTTCCAAGATTACAGATAAGGGCTCAACAGTCACACTTACCAGGTCTTTTGGTATTCTTTGTTGATGATTATCCAAGCATAGTTATTCAACGTCACTGAGGGAAATTAAGTGGTGTTATTTTTTTTTAATTCCTGGATAACTTTAAATTTAAAAAAAAAAAAAATAACTTGTTTTAATCAGGCAAGATTCATCTTCTCAGCCTCCCACCTTAAGCCTCCATTCCACTGAGAACACAGTACAAAACTCATAAATATATATATAGCCAATTAAAACAAATTTCCACATTTGTCATTGTTCAAAAAAAAAAAAAAGATTGTCTCATTCCAAATCCTTCACACTGCTATCTCAGGAGGTAGTAGCATCTTTCACCATTGGTGTTCTGGAATCCTGGTTGGTCATAACGCTGATATGAGTTCAGCACAATAATATTATTTTCTACTACATTTATATAATGACATGTTCATCCATTCCCCCAATTCATAGGCACCTACTCAGATTCCCATTCACCTTAAAAAAAGCTATAAATATTTTTTGTACATCCTTGAAGTTTGTTTTGCTTAGGACTACTCATTCTTTTAATCTATCCTTTCTCTTGTTCCTCTCCTCCCCTTTTTTCCTTTTTCCTCTCTTTTTTTCCTCTGGAGTGAAATGCATTTCTGCTTCCACCTGTGTTTGTGTATATTCTTCCTTCTTTCATCCAACTCACATAAAAATGAGGTTCAAGTGCCAATTGCTCCTACCTTGTTTGTATGGAGGTCTGCTTGTGTACCCTGATTATGTTGGAGAATTTTCCCTAACCTTCCTTTCCTTTTCTCCTTAGTGTGTTCTTCTTCGCCACTCATTCCATTTTTTTTATTAGATCATCTAGGCATAATAAAACTATTTCAGACTTGGTCTAATTAGACTTGCTTTATGAACTTTGATGATGACATGGTTTATGGGGGGATATGTATATTATATAATATGATACAATATATTATAATATATAATATTAATATGTAATATTATATACCTATATTTAAAATATCCCTATATTTGAATGTAAGCAGTTTATCTTTTTAACCCTTTATTGGGGCAGCTAGGTGGTACAGTGAGTAGAGCACCAGCCCTGGAATGAGGAGGACCTGAGTTCAAATCTGGCCTCAGACACTTGACACAGTTACTAGCTATGTGACCTTGGGCAAGTCACTTAACTCCAATTACCCTGCCTTCTCCCCTCCAAAAAGAATTAATCCTTTTATCACTGTGAATTCATGTTTGCCTTTTTATGTTTCTCTTCAAACCTGTGTTTGAACTCCAAAGTTTCTATGCAGCTTTAGCCTTTTCTTCAGAAATTCTTGGAAGTCCTCTATTTAATTAAAGATCCATTTTTTTTTCCCTCTGAAGTACTACTCAGTTTTGCTAGTTAAGTTAATCTTGGCTCATATCTTCTGCTTTCTGGAACATCATATTCCAAATTCTCTATTCTTTTATAGTGGTAGCTACGAAATTGTGGGTGATCCTGACTGTGGTTTGTTGGTACTTGAATTCTTTCTTTCTGGTTACTTGCAGTGGTTTTTCTTTGACCTGGAAATTCTAGATTTTAGTTATTTTGCTTTTGCGAGTTTTGGTATTTTTTTTTTCCAGGGACTGACTAATGGCTTCCTTCTAGTTCTGTTTTGCCCTCTGGTTCTAAGAATTCTGGACAGTTTTCTTTTATGATTTCTGGAAATATGATGTAGGCTTTTTTTTTGTTGGTAGTAGCATTCAGATTTTCTAATGTTTCTTAAATATTTTCTCCTCAATCTGTTTTCTACATTAGTTGTTTTTGCTATGAAACATTTGACATTACTTCTTTTTTTCAGTCCTTTGATTGTGTTTTTAATATTTCTTGTTTCCTCGTGAAGTCATTGATTTCTATCTGGTCCATTTCTAATTTCCAGCAAGTTAGTTGTTTGGGTAACATTTTTTACCTCTTATGCCAAGCTGTTTCCAATTCCTTTTGTCACTGCTCTCATTTCTTTTCTTCAAGGGATCTTACTCCATTTGTTAAAACACTTTCATCTTTTTGTTAACTGTTGCTTTATCTCTTCCAGGGATTCTAGTTGAATTTGTGCCCAAGCTGTGTTTTTCTCTGAGATATGGTTTATGGATGTTTTGGAGCCATTCTGTGTTTCTATCTTGAGCATCCTTGCCACCATAATAGCTCATTTACATGTGGTCCGTTTTTTATTTGCCCATTCTTCCAGCCAACTTCTTGACTTCAGACTTGATGTTAGGACTGAACTCTGAGGCACTCAAGGAGGGAAGGATTGGGGTAGTCCTATCATTGCTTTCTTAGGGTACTGAGTGTTTTGTTTGTCTGGGATCTCAGGGACAGGCTAGGGACACTTGAACTTGATGCCTAACATGATAATTTTAATTTTTTAACAAATTTTTAATTCATTGTATTTTAATACCATTTAAATATTTTAATATTAATATTTCATATTTGAGTAAATGCCACTTATTTGAATAAAAGAACTATAATAGTATAATTTTTTTGCACTTTATGCAATAGATGAAAGGGATATTTCCTTGGGCAGATAAATCATCAATTATTATTAATCACTAGAAATAAAACAAATAAATACCCATTTCAAGTCCCAAATAAATTGTATTACAATATAAATTTCCAGTAAGTAGCATGTGGACCTATCAGAAATTCCTGTCAAAACCATGATATCTTGCTTATGTGGGCATCTGAGTCAGGAGCAAAAATGGAGCAAGTTGTCTCCCTCTCCCTGACACCTTAAATAAATATTGTTTGCCGGAAAAATGTTTCTGAGAAAAACGCCTCAGTTGCGAACTCCCTGAAACAAAAGGCAAATTCCTGCTTCCAGCTTTCTCCAATTCTGTGCAGTAGGTTTCGTTTGTTAGTTTGTTTTTTTTTAATTTTCAAGTCATTACTATACTGCCAAGGCCTCCAACACAGATGAACTTTATTCCTGAAAAACTACTTGAGGCAAAACACCATCTAGAAACAAATGTGCAGCACCAGCTATAGATACTCCAAAGGAACATAACTGTTAAGAACTCATGAAGACTAAGAATAGGACCTTGACTGATCACATTCCTGGCATGCACATGTTAACACTCTAGCCTTAGGTGTATAGTTATTTAACCAGTCAAGGGGGCTGCTTTTTTGTAGGGCTGTTCCTGTATTACATTAGTGAGTTGTAGAAATGTTGGATAACTCATTTAGTTGTTGCAAAAGCCAAAGAATGATAGAAACAATACCAGCTGACATCTATATAGCTCTTTATGTTGGGCAAAGTCCTTTGACTGTATTGCCATCTTTATGGTCCTTTAAGGTTGACAAAAATTTAAATGTTTTCTCATTAGATCCTCACAATAACCATGTGAAGAAGTTATAATGGATATTTGTGAGGAGATTGTAGGTTGATTACCTATCAAGAAGAAACATAAGCACTCAAGGATCATGTCAGGCAGTTTATCATTCAAAGGCATGCAAGTATAGGAACTCCTCTAATCCTTCAATCCCATGGCCAACCATGGGTGGTGGCGCAGGCATACCCTTCTATCACGCCCTCTCCCCCACCTCCTCTTATCCCTTTCCTTTCTATTTTCCTGTAGGGCTAGATATATTTTTATGCCCCATTGCTTATATATCCCATTTCCCAGTTGCATGTAAAAACAATTTTTAACATTTGTTTTCAAAACTTTGAGTTCTACATTCTTTCCCTTCCTCCCTCCCCACCCACCCTCATTGAAAAGGCCAGCAATTTGATATAGGTTATACATGTGTAGTCATGCAAAACATATCCATAAGAGTCATGTTGTGAAATACTAACTATATTTTCCTCCATCCTATCCCACCTCCCCCATTTAATCTATTCTCTCCTTTGACCCCGTACCTCCTCAAAAGTGTTTGCTTCTGATTACCCCCTCTTCCCATTTGCCCTCCCTTCTATCATCCCCCCTCTCTTATCCCCTTCCCCCTTACCTTCCTGTACAGTAAGATACCCAATTGAGCATGTATGTTATTCCCTCCTTAAGCCAAATCTAATGAGAGTAAGGTTCACTCATTCCCTCTCACCTCTTGCCTCTTCCCCTCCATTGTAAAAGCATTTTCTTGCCTCTTTTATGTGAGATAATTTACCCCTTCTACCTTTCCTTTTCTCCTTCTCCCAGTACATTCCTCTCTTACCCCTTAATTTTGTTTTTTAGATAGCATCTCTTCATATTCAACTCACCCACTCTCTTTCAATATCATCTTTCCATGTAGGAATGTAAACAGTTCAACTTTAGTAAGTCCTTTATGATTTCTCTTTCCTGTTTACCTTTTCATGCTTCTCTTGCATCTTGTATTTGAAAGTCAAATTTTTGTTCAGTTCAGGTCTTTTGATCAAGAATGCTTGAAAGTCCTCTATTTCATTGAATACACATTTTTTTTCACCTGAAGGACTATATGCAGTTTTGCTTGGTAGGTGATTCTTGGTTTTAATCCTAGCTCCTTTGACCTCTGGAAAATTATATTCTAAGCCCTCTGATCCCTTAATGTCAAAGCTGCTAAATCTTGCATTATTCTGATTGTGTTTCCACAATATTTGAATTGTTTCTTTCTGCCTGCTTGCAATATTTTCTCCTTGACCTGAGAATTCTGGCATTTGGTTACAATATTCCTAGGAGTTTTCCTTTTTTCAGGAGGTGATTGGTGGATTCTTTCAATTTCTATTTTCCCCTCTGGTTCTAGAATATCAGGGCAGTTCCTTGATAATTTCTTGAAAGATGATGCCTAGGTCCTTTTTTGGATCATGGCTTTCAGGTAGTCCAATACTCTTTAAATTATCTCTCCTGGATCTATTTTCCAAGTCACTCATTTTTCCAATGAGATATTTCACATTGTCTTCTATTTTTTCATTCTTTTGGTTTTGTTTTATAACTTCTTGATTTCTCATATAATCATTAACAACCATTTGCTCCATTTGAATTTTCAAGAAATTAAAAGGAATTTGAAGGGGAGTGCTCAAGCAAGTCCCTGCTCTTGCTCCACCATCTTGGCTCCACCCTTGCACATACTATCTTGAGAGAAAAGTCCCATAGGTGGCTTTGCGGTCAATACCAATTGTGTGATAACATGCTGGTCAAGGTGGTAGCTATGGAACTTCTTGCTTTCAAGAATAATAGCAAAGGTTGCTCTGATGGTGTGTGTAGTCTATCAATACCATTTTTAAAAGCTGTGAACAATTAATATGCTAATACTATAGTTATTAAGTTTTAACAAAAGGGCAAACTGAAGCAGATCCCCATGCAAGATAACATTTATTAACAAGGGCATGCTACCTGCTAATAAGTGGGTCAATGGGCTGCCTCCTCTAATGCCTAAGACCCTGAGCAAGATGACAATTCACTTTATATAGGTTTTAGGGATTAAGGACAACAGGACTGGTTACAAAGCTGAGGCACAGGGAACAACATGATTGTTTGGAAGTTTGGTAATGGGGGCTAGTAACAGCCCCTTCCTTCTTCTTTAATGAGACTAAGCATTTGTTTGAGTCCAGTTATGAAATAGTGACCCATAGTTTTGGACAGCAAACTAACCATACTTGGAGGATAGCTTGGTGGAGTAAAGATATCAAGCCCAAACACCCTTACTTCTTTTGATTCTGAAAAGTACAAAAAAGATTTGTTGTAGGAAAAAGAAAAAGAAAAACTGAAAGCAGCTGTAAGTTGAGGCCTGATTAGTTTATATTGACTGTCCATTTGTGACACTTCATTATTTAAGGATATTTGTTTAATTCATTCTGGGGTCTACTCTCTGTAATTGGGCCTAGCAAATTTAAGTAATTTGAAAAAAATTATTTCATTTCCAAGTTTTAAATTTTGTTCTATCTCCATCCCAGACTCCATTGGAGTCATTCACTGTTACTCTCCAGTACCTCTATGGATGGAGAATGGAGAGGACAGAGCTTTGGCGCAGAGGCAGGAAAGGTCAGATCTCCACTGGGACAATATGTTGTTGAGGACATTCTTTTACAGGTATAGGGTGGAATAGGTGGAAACTGAGGTCCTTTCTAACTTTGAAATCTTTTGAGAGCTGGGTTCAAACCACACCTGACATACGCTAGTTATGCGACCATGGACAAGTCTTTTCTGTGACTCAGTTTCTTCCACATAAAATGGAGAAAACTGTTGCACGTACCTCATAAAGTTTTTGAGTGTCTCAACTGAGAAAACATACCAGGCTCTCTATATCTGTCTGTCTGTCTGTCTATCTATCATTTACCTATCTACCAATCAATCTATCAATCATCTATCAATCTGTCTATCATTTATCTATCCATCCATCCATCCATCCATCCCCCTATCTAGCTATCTATCTAGCTGTATCAGTTATTATTTATATTAAGTTGTTATGCCTCACTTTAATGGTATCTTTATCATGGCATCAGCAAAGAACTCATAGAAAGTTTTTAAGGAATCCTACATGATTTTGATCCATTTAGTTTCTGAGCAAAGAAAGGAAATATTAAATTGATATTTCTTGGGTTAAGGAGACTGCTGTTGTCATCTTATCCAAAATAAGTTGCTTACATTTAATGATATAACTCATTCCAAAAACAAAGCAACAGTATAAACCTTTCTGGAGCTATTCAATTTCCATGTTTTGCTTCCCCAGGAGGCAACCATTGATGAATCACTACATTCCCTACTGGCAAAAGGTGTTTTGTACAATAGGACTCACCAGTATGAGGAGCTTTCCAAAAGTTTTAAGCAGTGATTGACTTCTGAGTCTGTGTTAGCATAGGACAAGAAACACTTAGTAGCACAGTGTCTGGTACTTAAAGAAGTCATGTTTCTTTTATTTGGTCATAGCACATTTTCTACAATAAATAATAGGTTACTAAGAATAGTTTCTGGGGCAGCTAGGTGGCTCAGTGAGTAGAGGACTGGCCCTGGAGTCAGGAGGACCTGAGTTCAAATCCGGCCTCAGATACTTGACACACTTACTACCTGTGTGACCTTGGGTCACTTAACACCAATTGCCCTGTCTCCCCCATCCCCAAAAAACAGAAAATAATATTTTCTCTGCTTTCTGCTTTTATCTTTAAGTTTCTATGCCCTTTCTGTAATAAAAGTAATAAAATTACTTTCTGTAATAAAAGTACCTGGTTGTTGTGACCAGAATGGCCTTTGTTTTCTTTGAATGACTCAGCTTACCTCATTGAGCCTTGCAGGGTGCTGGGGCTTCTCTTCCAGGGCAGGAAGCCCAGAAACCATGCCTGGAAGCAGAGAACTTCCTGTGTGATGAGTCATGGGGCTGGCTGAGGGGAGGTGTTGACTCCAGAGCCACGCCCTATTGGGTGTTAACCTAGGGGAAGGGGCCAACTCAAGAACCAATCGGCCCTGGTCATTCAGGCGGCTCTTGATGATGTCAAAAACTCTATAAGAGGGGAGAGGACAGCTTGAAGAACTCTCTTTCCTTTTCTGGTTGGTGTGGGAGCAGTGGCAAGTGTGACTCTGGGCCAGCCGTTGCTCTTGGGCTGAGCCCAGATGTTGGTAACTATGAATTGTATTGGGTCTGTCTGTTGATATTTGTAATTTGTTTGTATTTTGGTTTTGAGGTTCGGGGTGCTGGTTTGTTTCCTCCGAACTAAATGAATGTTCTGAACCTCAGGGTGCTGGCTTTTTCCCCTGAAGTAAGTGAATGAATCTGTATTTGGTATGCCTCTTGATGCTTGTCTGTACGCTCCCCTGAACTAACTGAATGCTGGCGTTTTTCCCTGAACTAAACGAATGTTGTCTGTATGCTAACTGAATGCTGGATTAAAATAAGCTGGTCAACCCCTTCACCGTGCTTTCCTTGTTTAAGCAGACAAAAAGAACCTGTGCTTTCCTGGCACCCCGGCAGCCTCCTGGGTGCTGGCTGTGGGGGCGGATCTTACACCCCCACAGAAGCTGCTAGCTGGGTTGTTAAAACAGTTGTGTTCAGTTTATATTACATGAAAGGACTGGAGGGAGAAACTATTAGATACACAGATAATAGGTCTTAGAGTTAGAAAGGATTGCACTCATTGTCTAGTCCAACCTTCTGGTCTTACAGATGTGCAAACTGAGGCCCAATAGCTTGTCCAAGGTCACTGTAAGTAGTTGAGTTGAGGTACAAAAACAGGTGCTCCGGATACAAATCCAATATTCTTCACACCATATGAAACAGCAATTTGGCTAGCAGCTACTGTGACTGTATAAAACCAACAACTAGCATACAGAAGGCTGCTAACACAGGTTCTTTGATCTGCTTTACTAAGGAAAGTAACTTCAAGGGGTTAACAATCTCACTTTAATCCAACATACATATATCAATCACTTAGTTCAGGGGGAAAAGATCAGCCCCCTGAACTTCAAGGCAGATACAAACAAATTACAAACATCAACAGACAGACCTTGTCTGATTCAAATCACAATTCGAAGTTACCTGAGAAGCACCAACATCTTATCTGTCTGGGTTACAAAGCCAGGGGGTAGTTACAGCTTGCCCAGAGTCACAATACTCCTTCCATGAGTGTGCCCCAAAAGTCAAACACCAACCTTGGATCTTATATACCTGTCTCAGAACCCTGGGGCACTTGATTACCTCAACACTGAGAAGCACTCAAAGAACAGTGAAAAATCCCATTTTGCTGGCCATTACATTTGAAAGGCAAGACTCATCAAAGGTACTTAATTACCTCAGCATTCCAAAGGAGAAGACAACAAAAAGCACTGCCCTGATTACCATTACATAATCCACAGTCCAAGGCCAAACAAAAATCTAAATTAAATGGCCATGGACTGGAACAAATAGAAGCATTATATATTGTGATACAATCAGTCTAAAGAACTAAAGCACATCATTCACAACAGAACATATCATTAAATGTCATTCCCCAAATACTTGTTTACAATGCAAACAAGATCCACTCCTAGGTCACAGCAAGTAACAATCTTCTTTAGTAAATACAGAGTGTCCAAGTAAAGTCCTTCTTGAGGGTCTATCCTTCTCCCCACACTGCCATTGCAGGCTTCTTCCCAGCACCCTCAGGTATCAGCATACTTTAATTAGCAAAGTCCCAACACAAACAAAAAAGTCCAAATTAAGTTCTCTTGGGAGTCTGTTCTCCCACACTGTTCCAGCCCCCCACTTCCAAGTCCTGAGGGGTGGCTGGGCAATAAAACCAACAGGGTGGGGTCCCTGGGGGTCCAAGGCACTTCTCCCACCCCACCACAGACAAATCCACCCCTCCCTCCTGGGTCCCAAACAGTCCCAGGAGGAGGCAATAAAAAAGCACACTTAGCACCTTGCTGCAAAGTTTCCATCTTGCCCCAGGGCTGAATTCCAAGCTCCTGGGTTCCTGGTTGTCCAGCTTTGGCTGTCCTCTCCTGGCCACTGCCGGAATCATGATTGTGATGTAGGCGGTTTGTGCTCACCTCACCCAAGTCAGCTCCAAGGCAGCTCACTGCTCTCACCTTTCCAAAATTCTCATGCAAGCAGTCTTCCATTGCCATCTGGGTTAATATGTTGGCAGCCACCTTCTGCTTTTTCTCTCTCCTCACCAGCCACTCCCACCAAATCTGCATGAAGGCCATTCTCCGCTTTTTCTCTGAAGCCTGTATAAAGGCAGCTCTCTGCTCCTGTTTCAAAACTCCACATACAACATAATCTCAAAACATTCACCCTTTCAGCACAATCCAGAGCTGAGCTTATCAATTCAAGGCCTCGCTCCTGACATCCACACCTCCCCCAAACCTCTGCTTTTTTTCCTCCCACAACTTCTGCTCTGGCCTGTCTCCTCTGGAGTGCTAGTGGAGTAGGGAGAGGGAAGGTGGATTATCTCCCATGGCCCGTGCTCTGGGCTCCTAGGAAACCACTCCTGTCACTGCTACTTGCCTGTTCTCCTTCAGGCCTCTGTTGGTCCTGGGGCTCCATAGAACCATAGCCACCACAAGTACAAAGAACAACCCAATTACTGGGAAACATTCAACCACTATCTTAGTACCCCAAAATGCTATACTTTCCTTTTAATCTGCAGATCCTGCACGACTACTTTGCTAGCAGCTGCTACTGGGGGTGTTAAGACCCAACAAGACCAGCAACAAGAGCTGCCAGCACAGGTTCTTCTGACATGCTTTACTAAGGAAGGTAACTTTAAGGGGTTAACAATCTTACTTTAATCACACATACAAATATCATTCACTTAGTTCAGGAGGAAAAGCCAGCACCCTGAACTTCAGAGAAAATACAAACATACACAATATAAACCGACCAAATCATAATTCATAGTTACCAGGAAAGCATCAACATCTGGGTTTACAAGCCAGGAGGCTCTTAAAACAGCTGCCCAGAGTCCCACTCCACTCTTCCAGTGACTGAGAGCCCCCAAGGGAGAACGCCAACCTCTGGGTTTATATATCTTGTTCAAGGTCAAAGAGTATCACAATGTTTGACTTGAACTCACATGACTCAAACCCATGTGGCCTAAAAGCCTCTGGTGTCACAAACATGTCATTCAAACCCATGCAAACCAGGCTTTCCCTTGAGGCAAGGAGGTCATCAAAGACTCCTAATTTAATCAAAGAAACGAAGGCTAGACTCATCAAGGACACTTGATTAAATAAGTTCTCCAAAAGAGAAAACAGTGAAAAAGTCCCACCTTAATTAATATTATACCATACCATATTGTCTCTTAACATGTCTTTACAATTCATTGTGCTATTTAAATGGGGTTGGTGTTTTTTTTAATTGTTCAGTCATTTTAGTCATATCTGACTCTTTGTGACTCCATTTGGGATTTTCTTGACAGAGATACTAGAGTGGTTTGCCATTTCCTTCTCCAGATCATTTTATAGATGAGAATACTGAGGCAAACAGGGTTAAGTGATTTGCCCAGGGGCACACAGCTAGTAAGTGAGGCAGGATTTGAATTCATGTCCCCCTGACACCAGTCCTGGAACTCTATCCATTGTACCACTTAGCTGTCAAATAGCCATTGCTATTCAAGTCTTTGTATTCTTTCACTATTTACAGGTCTCTTATGTGGTTACTGTGTTTCTGATATTTAAGTACATATCTTACCTTCATTGTCAGGTAGTTTAGGTACTTAATAGAAGTTTATTTAACATTATTGAGTAAATATCAAATAATTCTATTGTTATTCTATTTCTTAGGGATATCAATATGAAATAAAGACTATCACTAAAGTAGAAAAACCTAGGAACTTTAATGGAGGCAAGAGAATTGCAATTTGGGGTCATCACATAGCACAAAAGTCCTGAAGTACCCAAGGGTGCACAGGGGAGGGGGCAGGGAGGGTGTCTCATGGGAGGCACAGCCTCTACAAGCTGTTAGATAGGTTATTTTGCGTAACAACCGAAAGTCCGTAGGGAAGACCAGGGAGTCTCAGGAGTGGTAACAGCTGGTCAGAAGGTGGGATCCTTTTCTTTTTTTTTTTTAACTGGTTTTGATTGCCCTCAGGCAAATTGTAGATCTGGGATCAACTGTATTCAACATTTTCCCCCTCTTGGTCAAGACAGTTGCTTTGATGACTAAGGGAAGCATTGAGGAGTTTGATGCACTATTGAACTTGGTCCTGAAGCCAGAGGATAGTTTAAGCTGGAGGTTAGGAATGCCAGAGACTGAGGGATCTGCAGTAGCTGGCTCCAAGATGGTGGCCAGGCTAATATAAATCTCAAATTACAAGTTTCCTTGTTATTCCCACTAGTCCGAGCTACCTTTCTGTATAAGCCAGAGGGAGATTAGGTGATCTCTGGGAAATCTATCTTTTAGGAAATCAAAATTCCATTGTACATGGTCATAGTGCCTTTGAAAGAATAACAATGTATGAGCTCTATCTGACATTTGGCACTTTTTATTTTCCATGAAAATATTTGAATGATTTAGCAACACTATTATTGTTATATAAACTTAATAAAAAAGCATGTCATGTCATCTGAGTGACAACGAATGGCAGCAAAATGTATATACAACTTCTCAGGGTCATGAATCTACAACTAAATTCTCAAAAAGGAACAAATGACTAGTTTTTTGCTCATATGTACATGTGAAAAATTGAATCCAACCATCTATCAGTACCTTACATGTGCTTCATTTTAAATTATTGCAAGGTACTCGATGAAGAACTTATTGACCCATGCTGTCAGCAACATAGGCATGCAGCATTACTGGCTTAATTAATGTTGTAATAGTGATGAAAATACCATTTGCCTAAAAATACCATATGGGTGCCATACTAAGCTATAAAAAAAGAATAAAAGCTAAAACACAAGTTACCAAAGTTTGTAGACCTGGCAATGAAACAAAATAATATTAATGGAAGGAAAAAGGTTAAAATAATATAAATGTGCTTTAAAACAAAAACTCCAGATAGCAATAAAACAAATTCTAGTTTAATGTCTTGTGAAACAAGACAATTTTCCTACATATACTTTTTTGCCATACTAAGAACAGAACCCAAGATCCTTAATTTGTAATACTCTTCTACCCCAATTACTTTTAAAAATATTTAATAAAAGATTATATTTTACTGAAATCCTTGCTCAGGTGTGTTGGCAATCAAAATGGGCTCAGCACTTATTTCAACCAAGTACTCTTGAAGAGTTTGGCCTTTATTTCCTTGATTAAATTAGGAGTCCTTGATGACCTCCTTGCCTCAAGGGAAAGCCTAGTTTACATGGGTTTGAGTGACATGTTTGTGACATCAGAGGCTTTTAGACCATGTGGGTTTAAGCAATCTCTTTGGGATGATTTTAGGTCATGTGGGTGAGAGAGTCGCATGTGTGACTCACCCTTGACCCTGAAAAAGATATAAAACCAGGGGTTGGCTTTCTCTTTTTCGGAGCTCTGACCCACAGCAGTGGTGGTGAGTGTGACTCTGGGCCAGCCCTTTTTATGAGCTCCCAGGCTGAACTTTGATGTTGGTAACTATGAGTTGTATTTGGCCTGTCTGTCAATGTTTGTACTTTGTTTGTATTTTGCTCTGAAGTTTAGGGTGCTGGCTTTTCCCCCTGAACTAAGTGAATGGTATTTGTATGCTGAATTAAAGTAAGCTTGTTAACCCCTTAATGTTGCTTTCCTTAGTAAAACAGATCAAAAGAACCTGAGCTTGCAGCAGTCTGTGAGCTGGTTGTTGTTGATTTTACACCCCCCACAGCAGCTGCTAGCTGGATTGTTGCAACATCAGGCATCTATCAATGAAAAAGTATCAAAAAAATACATAGAGCCATCATAATGTTTGAATGCCAAGAGCCTGGAAACTCAAAATGTCTATAAAGCTTATAGGAAAAAAAATAAGACAACTAGTTCCCCTCTTAGGAAAGTGATCTAAGGATCTATGTAGGTGTAAATAGTGGTAAGTAGGTGATTTCTATGCACATGGTCACAGGAATGAATTCACCCAAAAGATGTTTATTTTAACAGAGGGCTGTGGTGGAGTGTCTGAACAGTGTTAAGTAAATAATTCCAGATTGTATCAAATGAGTTGTCTATAGTAAAACATGTTCAGTTTCTAACCATGCTTAATTGAACTGGATATTATACCCACATACACCACTGCTCTCAAATCCTCTTTAAACAAGCCTTGTGCAATTTGCTTGCATTTCAGAGCATGCTCTATCTACAAGTGTTAAATGCACATTAAATGATAGACCTAAGTTTTTTAAAAAATGGAATTCCCTTTGAGGTAGCACAGGATATTCCATAAGTTATTCTCCTTTAAGGTCAATTCTTTTCTTTAAAACTGAAGATGTTTCAGATTTAATTAGGAATTAATTAATACATATATTCTGGTCTCACAAACTCTTATATCATTGTCTAATTATTCCTATAACATTTTGAAAAATTTAAGGGCCTTATTTTATACATGAATATATAACTATAAACAGGCAGATGATAAGGCCAAATGCTCATTTATTTCATTCTTGAGGGTATGGAATCTCAGATTGAAAACAGCAGAAAGTGACAAGGTATTACAACAACAATTGGATGAAGAGGGACTTGCCCTAGTTATGGAGATCTTACTATGAGAGGAAGAAAAAGGTTGGTACAATTATAACAACCTCTAGACAGAACAGCTAAAGCACCTTTAGTTCTCTATCCTATTTCCCCCCTGTTTATGCTTTAATTTCTCCCTTACCCTTCTTAAAAAGGTTTTGCTTTTGACCACCGCCTCCCTCAATTTTCCCTCCCTATCAGCACCCCTCACTTTTCTGACTCTTTTCCCTTATTACTTCTTCCCTCCCTTCTAACCATTCCCCCCTTTTCTTTCCCCTTTCCCCTCATACTGCCTCTAGGACAATTTTGATTTTATACTTAACAGAGTATGCGATTCCCTCCTTTAACCAAATCCAATGAGAGTAAAGCTTAAACACTGCTCTTCTGCCTTCCTTCTTTCCCTCTGTAATATGTTTTTGTGCCTCTTCATGTGATATAATTTACCCTTTTCTGCCTCCTCCTTACCTCTTCGCCCATTACAATCCCTTTGCACCCATTAATTAGGTTTTTTATCATCACATCACTTAATTTATACCTACACCCTCTGTCTATGTATATCCCTTTTAAATGTCATAATAATTATACCATTCTCAAGATTAACAAATATCATCCTCCCATATAGGGATGCAAACAATTTGCCCTTGTGCAATAACAAGGTCCTCCCCCCACCCCCGCCCCCATTTACCTTTTTATGTCTCTCTTGAGTCTTGTATTTGAAGATCAAATTTTCTATTGAGCTCTGGTCTTTTCATCAGTACAGTCTGGAATTTCCTTACTTCATTGAATGCCCATCTCTTTGCCTGAAAGGTTATGCTCAATTTTACTCGATAGTTGATCTTTGGTCCAAGCTTCTTTGCCTTTCAGAATATCATATTCCAATCCCTCCAATCTTTTAATGTAGAAGCTGCAAGGTCCTGTGTGATCCTGACTGTAGTTCCATGATATTTAAATTGTTTCTTTCTGGCTGCTTGCAGTATTTTCTCCTTGAACTTACAATTCTGGAATTTGACTACAATATTCCTTGGAGTTTTCAATTGGGGATCTCCTTCCGGGGGTGATCAGTGGATTTTTTCGACGACTATTTTACCCTCTGGTTCTAGGACCTCGGAGAATTTTTCCTTGATGATTTCTTGGAAGATACTGTTCAGGCTCTTTCTTTCATCATGGCTTTCTGGAAGACTAATAATTCTTAGATTATCTCTCCTGGATCTATTTTCCAGGTCAGTTGCTTTCCCAATGAGATATCTTACATTTTTTCCTATTTTTTCATTCTTTAGATTTTGTTTGACTGATTCTTGATGCCTCATAGAATCATTAGCTTCTACTTGCCCAATTCTAGTTTTTAACAAATTGTTTTCTTCAGACAGTTTCTGTACCTCTCTTTTCATTTGGCCAATTTTACTTTTCAAGGAGTTATTTTCTCTTGTTAGGTTCTGTAATTTTTCTTTTACCTCTCTAATTTGGCTTTTAAAGTCCCCTTGAGCCCTTCCATAGATGCTTTTTGGGCTTGAGAGTAGATCATATTCCCTTTTGAGGTTTCAGATGTGGGTATAGTATCAATGCTGTCCTATTCTGAATTGGTATTTTGATTTTCTCTGTCCCTATAATAAGATTCTATGTTCTTTTTTACTTTTCTAGTTTGCTTCTTCATGGAGGTTGCCTTTTTCCTGGCTTTTAAAGTGGATCTCTGCTTCTGGGGCCCAGGGGCCTCTGTCTCAAGCTTGTGCTGAGAACTAGGATCCTGGTTACTGGCTTTGTGTGCTGTGGCTTCTGGTTTTGTCATCTAGAAGCTGCATAATGCTGCAGTTCTCCTGGTGCTGAGCTGGAGCTGGCTGGTATGTACCAAGGTCAAGGTTGGTGAAGTCCTTCTTAGTTTCCTCGGGGTTACACTGAAGCTCACAGAGTGAGGTTTAGGGAAGGGATGGTCTGGCTGCTGGAAGTTTCCTCTTCTCCTAGGGCTGCACTATAGCACAGGTGGTCTCAGCCATCGGTCTGTGCTGGTGTCTGCCAATTCCCCGGGCTGTGTGAAGGCATGCCTGGGGTCCTGGTGTTGGCGCTTGCCAGCTCCACCCCCCGGGGCTTAGGAACTCCTGCTGGTCTGCTGAAGTGTGGCTTGCTGGGATGCCTCCCTTCCTGTACTAGTCCCCTTCCACCACCAGAAGAGGGGCCCAGCTCTCTAGCTTCCAGAGCTAAAAGATGGGGAACCCCTACTTCTGGCTCTTCTATTCCAGGGTTTTTCCTAAGGTAGTATTCTCTGGGTTATTCAAGGTCAGCGAGGGAAGGATGAGAGAGCGCTTATAGTTTACTCAGTCATCATAGCTCCTGGAAGTTCAAGAAGGTGAATTTAAACCTTTAGACTGTGACTGATAGCCCTAGGAAGAGCTGATGCTGCTGCCACAGGCTCTGCACTTTTATCTCACCTAGCTCTGACAGACTCCCATCCTGTGCTGAGAGGCCAGGGGATAACCACCACAGCCGGCAATTCAGCCCTCCAAGCCTGCTCCCACTCTAGTATGGTCAGGTATAGTTCTGTGAGCTCAGTCCTCTCCCAGCTCAGGGCAACAGAACCTTCCAGTCGCCCTTCTGTACTCTTCTGGGCTGGAAATCTCTCACACTCTGTCTCCTAGTGGATTCTACCTCTCTCAAGTTTGTTCAGATTCACTTTTTAAGAAGTATCTGAAAGAATTTCTAAGAGAGCTTGGGAATGTCCCTGCTTTCACTCCACCATCTTGGCTCCACCCCTAAAGGATCCTTAGTTGCAATTGATTTCAGGTGAGAATAGTATAAGCAGCCAAGTGTATGACAGGATAGCACAGCCAGCCTCAGAATTAACCAGGTGGGAAGATTTCTTGTATGGGAAGCTGAATAAAGATGGTCCCACCTTAGCTTTCCCAAGGTCTCCCTCCCAACCTTTTCCCCAGGGACAGATATCCACTGACCATAGACAACAGACCTCACTCTCATTGAGCAGCTGGCTCATTGGCTCAAGGACACAACACACCTCAAAATGAAGCTCAGAAAGAAAATTCATGATCCCAAAAGGCTTAACTTCAGACAGCAAAGTCTCACTAATCACATTAGAGTTGGACACAATTATTATCAACACTGTCAAGCTATTGTGATAAATTAGGTATCAGATAAAAAGTTACCAGGCCATTTAAAAACAATTATATAAAAGATTTTATAAAACACTTTTTTCTTCTAATATTGCCCTTTCTCAAATATAGCTTAAAATTCAACCTGATGCAAAAAGGCAGTGATTAGAATTTAATAAAGTTACTAGCCTTTTAAAGTAAAAGTATATCTCTAAGATCATAAGAATAAGTTGGATAAAAGATGTAACATCAGTACAGACTATTCCAGATATAATTTTGTAATTCACAATAAACAGTAGTAGACTATAAATAAATTCTTACTTACTCCCCCTTCTCATCAAGAAATGTTTGTGATGGGGGAGGGAATTCAGTTTTCTAAGTGGAGCAATGCACAAATTCTTTCGCAGAGCTGCATAATTTTTATAACTGATAGCCAAATAATTTCAGATGAACTTCCTTGTAATATAGGTAAACCTGGAAGTTTCCAATTTCTTAAATTATAATACTTCAGATATTAATAGTTTTCAAACATTTTTTTTTCTTTCTTTTAATAGTTCAACTCATAATCTAGTGTCAAGTCCGGTTACAAATGACCAAGAGTCACAGAGGTTTTGTAACCACTGTTAACTCCAAAAATACCAAAGCGCTCACACAGGTTATAAGCAAAAAGCTTTCTCTATTCCATTGGGGGAAATTAAACACATGTATGGGGGCCTCCTCCAGTAGAGTCTCCTATTAGGAGACCCCCAGCAGTAAGGCTAAACCTTGACTTATATATTTGTGGCTAGACAAAGAATCAAACAGTGTAGTGTAGCAACAGTAGTGAGACATAACAGCAACAGTGAGGCAAAGTTGTCTATTGACAAAAGATGTGTTCATAGGAGAGCTTTGTGTCTGGGCCTATTGGTGCTTGCCTGAGCTCTGAGACCATCAGTTCTGTGATTTAGTTGCAGCAGTGTTCATCCAGAGGATGAGCACAAAGGATTGTTGTTATGTCAAGCTCAAGGTACAGCTTACTTGCTGGGCCCTAGTTCTGGAAAACAGGGTGTCTCTTAATAATTAAAAGAGAAGAGAAAAAAGAGAGGAATGGTCTTGGATCTTGACACTGCAAACCTTACTTTTGGAATTCAATTAAATCTGGACTTATAATTCTAATATTCAACATCAGTTCTCAATTAAAGTTTTACTTAGTTAGAAACAAATCACTTAAAAGCAGGTAAAAAAAATCAAGCTATATTCACCCTCTAACAATCTCTCTGCATAAATTACCTTTCTGACAATTCTGCTTTTCACATTGGAGAGATTCAAATAGTTCAAAGAGCAACAATATCAAAAGAAAGGGGTTTGTTCAAATTAATTGGTTGGGAAGGACAAAGGGAGAATCTGGAGAAAAAGCTACCAAGTGCTTGTCTTAAATTGTTTCTTTCTTATTGTGGTCTTTGCTGCTTTGGGCTCCCATTATCTGTAAAAGTTCTTCTAGGTCACCTAGGCTGAAACTTCTGAGTTTCCACTACAACTAGAATCAAAGGCAAATTCACCCTTCTCTGCTGCTCAAACTGGAAGGGAAGAAGAAAAAAAATGGTTTGCTTTTTACACACACACACACACACACACACACACACATCCCTAACACAAATGGCACTCCAGAAAGACAGACAAAAGTGAAAAACATATACAGTGGTCACCTGAGGCTATAATCCTTTCGAATGGCCTTTCATTTTTGACACCCAATCTCCCAATTCTCTGCTATCCCTAATGTAGCCCAGCCCTCCCTTGTCTGTTAATTCTGGATCACTTCTGGCTACTTCCCACCCTTGATCCTGTCTAGACCCCATTCACCCCAGCCTACTGGCCACTCCTATCAAGATCTTTCTTAGACCCCTCCTCCAGTCACACCAGACTACTTGGCCCCTCCTAGATCTCTCCCACAGTCTTTCTGTATAAAAGATCCATCCTGCCTCCCTGAAAATGCTCAGATTCCTTAAGAGTCTAGCCAAGGCTGAAATTCCTAAAGAGTCTGGCCAATATGGTGGATTTTTAGAATCGTGTGCACTTCGGACTGTGCTTTAATACACTTTGTTTTTCTTAGGCTGAAAGAAGGCTTGGTTCAAATTCATTTTGGGGTCCCAGCACTCTTAAACCTCAAGAGCCACCTATGGTCCTGTATTAGGAGGGCAGAGTTTATAATCTCAAAGAGGATCATAAACATGTCTGAAACGTTCGGAACCGCCGGATATAAGAAACTCTCAAAGTAGAAGGCAGAAGAATCAAAACATTTATTTAGGCTCCACAGTAACCAACCCATGAACCAGCAACCCCATTTTGATATATTGATCAAAAGCTTCCAGGCCCAATAAGTACGCCTTGAAAGAGTAACCAGGAGGCTACAGAGAAGCATGATTGCGTAAAGCAAAATCATGTTTCCCCCTCTATGGTAATAAGATTACCCACTGGCCTGAAGTCTTTGTTCAGCTTTCTCCCGTAGGTCAGCTCTGCTACTGGCAGCTCCTGCTTCAGCTGTGGCTGTGGCTGTAACTGTAGCTGTAACTGTCGCTGTAACTGTCGCTGTAACTGTCGCTGTAACTGTCGCTGTAACTGTTTCTGGCTCCAACCGGAAAAGGAAAAGAGGATCTTCAAGCTGTCCTCTCCCCTCTTATAGAGTTTTTGACATCATCAAGCACCGCCTGAACGACCAGGGCCGATTGGTTCTTGACTTGGCCCCTCCCCCTAGCGTAGTCGTTAACACCTCCCCTCAGCCAGCCCCATGACTCATCACACAGGAAGTTGTCTGCTTCCTGGAATGCTCTTTGGGCTTCCTGCCCCGGAAGAGCAAGCCACAGTGTCCAGAGGCTCAATGAGGTAAGCTGAGTCATTCAAAGAAAACAAAGGCCATTCTGGCTACAGGTCCATAATTACAAATTCAGAATGTGTGAGGTAGTGAGAAAATAAAACATGAAGGCTTCACGGGGAATACAGATACAATATCTATATCTATTCATATCTATACTTAGAAGTGTTTAAAAATCAAGAAATAAGGAAATAGGGAAGTGGAAAAATTCTGAGGCCATGAGAGCCTGATTGCTCAGCCTCTGGGAAAGTTTCTTTTTTTTCACCCTGAAACTTTTTGTTCTTTTTTCTGGTTCTGGTTTAAAGATTTGCTAAGTAAGAATAGGGTCACTGTGACCTGCTTTCCTTTACTGTAAAAGTACTGTAGAAGAATGGAGAGGGTCTCCCCCTCCCCTTATCTTATTCTCCTTCTTTAGATTTATAGGTGTCACCTCAGTTGTAATCATTAACTAAGGGAATGGGAATTGGACTTTTTGTGCCTTGATTTCCCTGTTTTTTGTCTAGTTTTTCATGCTCTGATTGTAAGCCCACCTCCCAGCCAATGGTGAGAAGGGTCAGAGATGGGAGGGAATTCTCTTGCATTAGGTATTGCATTAGTGGTGCTTTGCCCCTTGTACTTGACCTCCTGTGCTAGCTCTGTTCTGGCAGAGGATGCCCTATTCTTGCAAGAATCGAATAAAATTTATTTCTGTTCCCACCCTGAGATGACTCCTTATTAAAAATTCCTTTTTTTAATTGGTGAGGGTCTTTCATCCCACACACAGAATCTGTCTCTTTTGAGGGGGACCTGTTGGAATGGACCCCAAATTGCACATGAGTCTCTTAACAAACCCTCAGTTAAATAGCCAAAAATGCAACCAGAAAGAGACAATAGTTAAGGAAATTCGAGAGACTCACCCAGGCTGAACAGCTGAGTAGAATCTGGACTGGAACACAAGGGGTCCCTGCTGGTACCTGGTATCTGAGGTTGAAAACAGGGGCCCACTGGGTAGGAGTCTTTGAATCTCACTTCCTGACATGTCAGACTGAATTAGCAAAAACTAGAATATTTCATGAACGCAAGGAAATTGCAATTTGGGGGCACCAATTAGTACAGAAGTCCCGGGGTGGGGGAGGGGCAGGTTGCAGGAAAGTGTTAAATACATTTCAACAGGGAAGGAGTCTATGGGAGGCACACCCTTGAGAAGCTGTTATGTAAATGCCTAACAACTAAAAGTCCCATAGAGAAGGCCAGGGAGGCTTTGGAGTGATAACATCTGGTCAGAAGGCAGCAACATATTTTTTTCTCTTTTTAAAATTGGCTTCAGTAGTCCTCTTGTAGCTGATTTTGATTGCCCTCAGGCAATTTGTAGCTCTGGGATCAGCTGCATTCAAATGGAAAATGTAGGAAAATTAGTTACCTAACTTTTACTTGCCCAACTCATACCAGTGCTGGCCCATTGGGTGAACAGAGGGATGGTCGCTTACTTTTAGGTTCTGTGAGTAAAGGTGTGGGTGGCTACCCTCTTGAACACTATCTTGCAAGCCCCAATGATGTACATTCCCTTAACAATCAACCAATAGACTCAGTTCTTTAGCAAAGGCATGTATGTAAACAGCGCCACAAAATAATAGTTGCAAAACAATTCTCCCCATACCAGAGGTGTACTCTCTCACAAATACAGCCAATTCTAGGGGAAGGAGGAGAATGGGAAAGGACTTAAAAATACAGTAATGAGGCACATGTGTAGGACTTGGCACAGTGATCCTAACAAAGCAGACACTCTCAGTTGCCTTGAGGTGATCTATTTCAATTCAGCCATTTCCACCTCACACATACCTTTGGGAATCTTAAATAGAAGAATGAGTAGGGGCAGAAGTATGAATAAAATCTGTGCCCTAGACGTAAATTCATTGTCTTTCTGGCCTCTTAATATGCAACTGAACCATTAAAGCACCAGCCCTTTCTAGAGAGAGGTATATTTGTCACCTAAAAACTTTCACTATGTCTCTGACTTTTATCCCCTACACACCTTTAGTTTTGGCTAAAGTCTCTCAAAGAAAATCCGTCTTATAATTGTCATTTTGATGGAACACCAACAATTTCCCATTCAAATAGAAGCCTGTTTGGCTCAGGATTTTAGGATTAGAATACAGAATCAGTGTGTCTGTAGACTTCCAATATGTTGGCAGGATGTACAGGGTGGTCCTAAAGTCTGGACACATAGGCAAAAATGCGTATTTTCAAGAAATGAAATGAATGAAATTTTCAACAACATTTTATTTAGCTGGAATATTAACAAATAACATCTTCAATATGATTTACATCATTTGTGATGCAGAGGTTGATGCACTTTGCAAGATTCATGTGAACTTGATGCAGTAACTCCATATTGCTGTAAATTTTAGTACATTCATTCTTTATGCATTCAATCAAGTATGTTGCATCTGTGATTTTCATTGAGTACTCCTTCTCCTTTAGCATACCCCAGAAAAAGAAGTCAAGGGGGCCAAGACATGTTAATATTCCAAATATTTTAAAATATGCATTTTTGCCTACGTGTCCAGACTTTAGGGACATCCTGTATAGCGCTTGATGAGGGCACAGTCTCTGGGAACCCCTTGAATCCTTGAACTCTCCTTGAATCTTCCCACTTGATCTGGCCTTGGCCTGAGGCTATAACCATTAGGCCCAAATGCCTACCTTGATCCTCCCACCAGACCTGGCCTTAGCCTGAGGCTATAACCATTAGGCCCAAAGATCTACCTTGCCTAGCCCTCTGTTGTCCAGCTGTTTCCCACCCTTAATCCTGATCAAAATATCTATACCCTAGCTCTGTTACCCTAGCCCTCTATTGTCTGTCATTTCCATGTAGCCTTCAGCTATTTCCCACCCTGGAGTCTGACCTCGTCTAGGTCCCATCAAGCTCTTCCTTAGACTCCTCCTCAAGTCCCTCCCTAAACCCCTCCTCTGGTCACCCCAGACCACCCCTCAATCCCTCCCACAATTTTTGTGTATATAATTTCCATCTTGCCTCCATGAAGGGGGTCAAATACAATCTAGCTCAGATTGATCTGGCCTGCTTTCCTTACAGGCATCACAAGGGGTGGGATCTCTTGGGGCAGGCCTATTTGGCTGACTCTTAATAAACTTTGTCTTTTCCCTTGGCTGAGAAAGCTTGAGTTGAATTCTTTTGACAGGACCCGGTGTGTCTGTACTTTGGGGTGTTGAGCACCCCAAACCCTCTTCATTTATGGTTTCCTGACCAGAAAGCACTGCTGATCTCAAGTTCTTTTCCAGCCAAGGACTTGAAGGTAAGCCTCCCCCTCTCCCAATCCCCCCTGCCTCGCCTTCCAAGCATTTTGGAGGTGCTTTTCGGGCCTGACCTCAGCAGGTCCCAGTAGGTCAGACAGCTGTCTTGTTGTACTCAGCCTGACACTCTCAGGTGGTTCTCAGTCCAGTGGCTATATTGGAGGCCATGGACCTAGGCACGGCTTCTGAAGCATGGTGGACATGGACAGATACCCCATCCAGAAGCATATGCCAGGTTATTTCAATTCTCTTCGCACTAGGGAATTGGGAAACTCCAGCAGGTGTGTTCTCATGGGTTTTTTTGTCTTGTTTTATTTTGTTTGTCTCTCTATACTTACTCCTAACTTCAACTTTACTAAGGAGGAAGGAATTTCCAGCCCAAACGCCTGAAAGGGTCAAACCTTTTCAATTCCTGCAAGTTCACCTTTAGGTTGTCTTTTGCAAAACTGGGAAAAATCTAGCTTCTCTACAGAACTTAAAAAGAAAAAGCCGGTGCGGCTTTGCAATACTGTTTGGCCTCAGTATCACTTAGAAGGCCATGAAGTATGGCCTATTTTTGGGACTTTAAAACGTAATACTCTTTTGCAGTTAGAATTATACTGTTGCAAAGAAGGAAAGTGGATGGAACTTGCCTACAAGATGGCCTTCATGGAGTTCTCTTGGAACCCTGTCCTCAGAAAGGACTGTAAGATGCTTGTAGCTAAAACTGCCCCACAAAAGGGCAATGGGGGTGAACAGGATATTTTGGACGACCCCTTTCTTGTGGCCCTCAGGGCTTCGGCCCCTCCCCCCTTGGTGACCCCTGCTTAGGTCCCAGCCAAGGGTCTTGTTGAGATGCCTCCCTCTGTGGACCCTTTCCCTGAAGGGACCCCTACTCAGGTTTTGGCCTCAGGGCCTGCCTCTACTGCAGGCCCTGCAATATCTATCACCATGGGCCCTACCCCCAAGGCAATCCTTACTCAGGTTCCAGCCTCAGGCCCTGCCCCCACGGCAATATCTCCTCCCCTAGCTCCTCTCTCTGAGGTAGCATCCACTTGGGTCTCTGGGGTATCTTCCCCTCTGACCTCTACCCCTCCTCAGGTATCAACTGATTTTCTCCCTTGTCAGCCTGATCCCCTGGCCTTGCAGTCCAATCTAGTTCAGCCAGCGCTGCCCAGTCCCTACCTCACAAGAAGTGGGACTTCCTATATCCCTCCCCAAGCCTCAGTCTCCATAGCTCCTTCAAGACTTTTTCCCCTGAGGGAAGTGCCTACCTCCTCTATGGGGACAATCAGGGTAGAAGTTCCATTCTCCATTTCAGAGATCGTTCAGGTTAAGGAGAAGCTGGGGAGATACTCAGAAGACCCCACTAAGTTTACTGAGGGTTTTAGGGATCTGTCCCTACAATTTGAGCTTTCTTGGGGTGAATTGCATATCCTCTTCTCTATCTGTTGTACCACTGAGGAGAAGAGGAAGATCTGGAAACAAGCCCAAGAATTTGGGGATCGTTTGGCTAGCGATAACCCCATAAAATACCTCCTAGGAACAGCTGCTGTTCCCACTAGTGACCCAGGGTGGAATTATCAAAAGAGCGAGGATAGAGAAAAGAGAGACCATATGGTAATTTGCCTTATAGAAGGCCTAAGAACAGCATTTCAAAAGCAGATAAATTTTCAAAAAATTAGGGAAATAGCTGAAGGCTACATGGAAATGACAGACAATAGAGGGCTAGGGTAACAGAGCTAGGGTATAGATATTTTGATCAAGATTAAGGGTGGGAAACAGATGGACAATAGAAGGCTAGGCAAGGTAGACTTTTGGGCCTAATGGTTATAGCCTCAGGCCAAGGCCAGGTGGAGTGGGAGGATCAAGGTAGGTAGGCATTTGGGCCTAATGGCTATAGTTTCAGGCCAAGGCCAGATCAAGTGGGAAGATTCAAGGAGAGTTCAAGGGTTCAAGGGGTTCCCTGAGACTGTGCCCTTATCAGTGCTTACTAGGGAAATTTGTCCCCTGCCCTTGGTCCCAGAATAACCAGAAATGCTTTGATCCAAGTAACTCAAATTCCAACAACAAAAAAAGAGAAGAAACCCTACCACAAATATAAAACCTTCTGAAAAGCTGAGGGCTACATGAAATATCCCCTCCTCTCAACTGTAACATTTCCTCACCCAGCAGACATGAAGTCTACAAGTCAGGTTTGGGAGTTGGGCTATGGGAATTTCTATCCTGTCACCTTTTGGTAGCAATCCAGTTTGACACCAACATTAACATTTAGAAGAGCACTGAATTCACCCACATAGTAAGGGAAAAGGGGCTAGCTGGTATGGTGACAGAGAAGCAACAGAATAAAGCCAATTAGAGTAAAAGGGACTTCCCTGAAGTATTCATCTCCCCATGGAGTGTACGGGTGGATCCAGATATATCTCATATCTATTATAAATTAGAGACGCTGTTCCTTCTAAGTTAGAAAATGGGAGTTAGACATATCTTGGCAAAGGCTATCCCATAAAAACTGTGAAGCCTTAGTAGTTATGATGAGATTCAAATAGAGTGGTCGATGAGAAGCCCATTATCTCAGCTACCCCTTAAAACCATTTTAGGAGACAATGAGATTCAAGTAGGCTGGACAATGAAATATAGAAACTAACTGGGGCTCCTCTATCCCTCCACCCTTGGCTGAACAATGGAATAGATAATGCCAGAAACTCCCTGGTTACCTCATCTCCCCACCCACAGAATGTTTTACTCTATAAGAATCTTTAGCCTCTCCTGGCTAGGGGGCATTTCCCTTAATTGGAGGGCATCCCTTTTAAGCTGGAGTCTTCCTTGCTGGGCATCTCTCTTTGGTGGGAAGGATTCCTCTCCCTTGTTGGGGGCTGCCCTCTCTTCCTTAGGGAGCTTCCATCCCCCTACCTCTCTTAAGCTGGGGTCTCTCTTGAGGAGGGAAGTTGCCTGCTTGGTCTGTTGTGATGTGTGCTACCCCCAGTAAATGTCTTTATTTGATTTGGAGGCAGCCTAAGTAAATTCTTTTGAGATGGCCTTGTACCCCAATATTTTGGGGTACCCCTGAATCTCATCAGTTATGCTCACAGTTTTAAGAGTAGTACTAATTTTTTCATGTTATGGTGGTTTCATGTAAATAAAATAACATATCTGTCCTTTTTTGTTAGTTGTTCTTTTTGTTTTGTTTTTTGGCGGGTGGGACTGTTGTGGTCTAGTGGGTCTTGGGAACCCCTAAACGCAAAGGCAAAGTGCATAGGTCTGCCTCGAAAGAGTTCAACCACTCAAGCCTTCTTTTAGTCCAGTTTTTTAAAACACTTGGTTGGGGCGGGTGAGATTCCTAGTGAGTCTGCCCTATTTGTGACACCAATTCAAACGGGCCAAATTTTAGAATCTGAGCAATTTAATAGGGTAAAGATTGATATTTTATACAGAAAGACTGTGGGGATATCTGGAAGGGATCTAGGAGTGGCAAGTAGCCTGGGGTGGGCCAGGTGCAGACAAGGAGGACCACAATGAAAGGGCAGTTAAAAGGATTATTGACTGGGGTGGGTGATGCCTCAGGCAAATGCCAGGGATCTGGATTTAGGGGCTTTGGGGTTCAGGTCCCAAAGACATGGTCTTTTCCTTTTAGGGGTCCATCATTAGCACCCCATCACAGGCTAATTGGATGCAAGAAATCCATAATAACCTCAGTGCCTCCAAGTCATCTTCTTCATGGAAATCCTGGCTCCTTTCTATACTTGTCCCCATTCTTATTCCCCTCTTGATTATATTCCTTTTGTGCCTGTTTGGTCCCTGTTTGCTTAATCTCCTTGTCATGTTTGTCTCCTCCAGAAGTCAGGCCCATGAATTTTCAGATGACTGCTCAAGCTATATACTAAACTCTGATGGAATCTAAGGTCTATAGCCCACTGGACCTGACATTAGCCAGATTCCAGAGTCTGACTCCTTGAACAGGACCCAGTGAGGCAGGGACAGCTCTATGGCCCTTGCCAGCAGGAAGCAACTTCAGGAGCTGAGACCTTCATTCCTTAGCTGAAAATATTTTGGGTCCCATTTGTTGATGGGATCTGATGGGATCTGACCCCCTAAAAGGAAAAGACCATATGTTTGGGATCTGGACAGCAAAAAAGAAAAAGCCCCTGGACTTTTCCCAGCCCAGATCCCTAGTGTTCACTTGGGGCATAGCTCATCCCAGTAATCCTTTCAACTGTCCTTTTATTGTGGCCCCACCCCCACCCAGACCAACCTTCAATTCTCTGTTACCTCAGACCCGGCCCTTCATTGTCTGTTACCTTCAGACCACCCCAGGCTATTTGCCACTCCTAGATCCCATCCAAATCTTCCCACAATCTTTTTCCCTATAGAAAAAAAAAAGCCAGTCTTGTCCCTACCAAATGCTCAGATTCTTAAAATCTAGCCCATCCCTGACCGTGTTTTAATAAACTACTCGGACTGAAAGAAGGCTTGAATGGTTGAATTCTTTTGAGGCAGATCCTCACCCTTTGCCCTTGCATTTCAGGGTTTCCAAGACTCCTAGATTGCAACAAGACCATTACACACATACCAACCACACAGACTCTTAATCTATTTCACAAGATGAGGTCTCTTTTGTTTTTGTTGTCGCTGGTCCTGTCCTAGCTCAAATATATAATCATGTACATGAAGTTCTTCACACTGGTAACCTTCAATTTTCCCTATTTTTTGTGGACTGATATAATATCCTGATTTCAAAGTTATTTTGTACTTGTTTTAATACTTTGAATGTAATCAAAACAAAATCTCAATAACAAAAGAAATCATTTAATATGTTCAGATCTGTGGTCTGGACAAGACAAAATTTAAAAAGGGATTTGATTCAGTACTACAGGGAAAAGAAGAGAAATGGAAGAAAGCACGAAAGGAAAGAAAGAATAGTTGGGGATGAGCTCAGCTTTCAAGGAGATAATCCAGAAGCAAAATTCATAAAGAAGATGAATAAAAATATGCAGTCATGGGGAGATGTCCATTATTACCACTTTTATCTCACGTAGGGCTAGAAAAGCTAGCTACAGAGATGACAAGAAATAAATTTAGGGAATAAATATAAGCAAAGAAGAAATGAAATTATCCTGTTTTTGCAGATGATACAATGGTGCACTAATTTAGATGAAACAATAATTCCAGGCTACATTCTAGATCTCTTCTATCAAAACCCAGTTCCTCATCCTGAAGCCTGACTCTAGCCTTTGAATTTATACATTGGAAATAACCTCAATCTCTCCCTCTGATTGGATGGTTCTTCCCAAAACCTCCTTTTAACGAGGGCACCCAGACCAGCCATATTTCATTCCTCTCTAGGCTGCACATCCACTAGTACCTTGGCACAATGGATAGAGTGCCATGTACAAAAAGGAAGAACCTTTTTTTGTGAGTTCAAATCTTACCTCAATCCTTCCTTTTTGTACATGGCACTCTGTCCAACCCTTTTTTGACTCCTAGCTGTGTGACTCTGGACAAGTCACTTAACCCTGTTTGCCTCAGTTTCTTCATCTTAAAATGAGCTCGAGAAATAAATGGCAAAACACTCCAGTATATCTGCCAAGAAAATGCCAAATAGTCATGGAGAGTCAGACATGACTGAAAACAATTGAACAACAACAATTTCTCCATTAGAATGTAAGCTCCCTGAAAGTATGGGATTATATTTTTAATTCCACGTGATAAGTGCTTAATAAGCTCTTGTTTAAAAAGAAAACTTAAGCAAAATTGTAGGACATAAAACAAATCCCAGAAATCCACAACATTTCTGTATGTTACCAACAAAACACAACAGAAAGACATAGAGAGATATAACTTAAAATAACTACAGATGATATAAAATGTGTGAGACATTACTTGGGAAGACAAGAACTATATAAATACAACCACAAAGCACTCTTTGCAGAAATTTGAACCTAAATAATTGGAGAAATACTGATTGCTCATTGGTGGGCCGAGGCAGTACAATAAAAATGACCAGACTACCTAAGTTACCTTAACTATTCGATATCATACCAATCAAATTACCAAAGGATTTTCTTTATGTAGAGATAGAAAAAAGAATATCAAAGTTCATCTGGCTCAACAAAAGGTCAAGTATCTCAAGGAGAGTAATGAAAAAATGTGGGAAAGAAGGGGGCCTGGCAGACCAAGATCTCCTCAACCTATACTACTAAGAAGAAATCATGAAAATGACTTAGTACTGGCTAAGAAATAGTGAAATTGATTAGAAGAAAAGATTAGGTACACAAACATGCAGAAACAAACGAACATAGTAACTTAGTGTTTGTCAAATACTCCAGCTTCTGAGGATTAATCAATCAATCAGTCAACATTTATTAAATATCTACTATGTGTCCGGCACTGTGTTAAGCTTTGGGATAGAAAAAGAGGCGAAAGACATTCCTTGACCTCAAGGAGCTTATAATCTAATGGAGGAGAAAACATAAAAACAAATATATACAAAGCAAGCCGTATACAAGATAAATAGGAAATAAGTAATTAATTGAGGGAAAGCACTGGAATTAAGAAAGCACTGGGAATCTAGGTGGTACAGTGGCCTGGAGTCAGGAAGACTCATCTTCCTGAGTTCAAATCTGGCCTCAGATACTTCTTAGTTGTGTGACCCTGAGCAAGTCACTTAATCCTGTTTGCTTCACTTTTCTCATCTGTTAAATGAGCTGGAGAAGGAAATGGCAAACCACTCCATTGTCTCTGCCAAGATAACCCCAAATGGAGTCAAAAAAGGGTTGGACAGAGCTGAAATATAACTGAATTAAAACAACTAGAATTAAGAGGGGTTGGGGAAAGTTTCCTGTAGAAGGTGGGATTTTAGTTGGGACTTAAAAGCAATCAGGGAGATCAATAATCAAAGTGGAGGAGGGAGAGCATTCCACCGGAGAAAATGTCAGCCAAGAGGTGGAATGTCTTGTTTATCAAACAGCCAACAGCCAAGTGTCACTGAATTGAAAAGTACGTCAGGGAGTATGTCACATTACAGAAGAGAATGTTTACTAAAATTAAATGAGCATGCAGCAGAACTATCTGAATCTGGAGATGATCAAGAAGTAAACAGTGGATTGTTTATTATGAATGAGTTTATTGTCCCAAGTTTGCCATTGTTACTGGTGGATGAAATGGAAGAGAAAAATATAATTGCTGTAGAAGATATGAGAAATCGCTGGTGTTCATATCTTGTACAAGAAATGGAACCCAACCTTCAAGAAAAGCTGAGTGACTTCCTGCCAAAATTGCTTGATTGTTCTACACAGATCAAAGGTTTCAATGAGCTGCCAAAATTACCTTCATATTCCACACATGAACTGTATGAACGATTTGCCCGAATCATGTTGTCCCTCAGTCGAACTCCAGCTGATGGAAGATAAACTATAGAAACTTTCTTAAGCACATTGTATAAACTTTTTAGTTCTTAACCCTTGCCTTCCTGTCACAAGGTTTGCTTGTTGCTGCTATAGTTTTTAACTTTTTTATTTTAATAACTGCAAAAAACAAAACGACTGTACAGACTTTAGCCAGACTGCAAACAATAAAACTGAGAATCGCATGGCAAAAAAAAAAAAAAAAGACTAGAAAGGTGGGAGGGGTTAGGTTATGAAGGTCTTTGAATGACAAACAGAATTTTGTACTTGATCCTGGAGGCAACAGGGAGCCTTTGGAGTTTTTTGAGTAGGGAGATGACATGATGGAACTTGTGCTTTAGGAAAATCTCTTTAGTAGTTGAATGGAGCATTGACTAGAATGGGGAGAGATTTGAGACAGACCCATCAGCAGGCTAATACAAGTGTGAGGTGAGGAGATTCTATGCTAGAGTGGTGGCAGTATTAGAGGAGAGAGAGAGGCATATTAAAGAGCTGTCCCAGAGGTAAAATTGACTGGCTTTGGCAACCGATTGGATATGGGTGGGGTAGGAGATAGTGAAAAGTCCAGGATGACTTCTAGGTTGTGAGCCTGAGGGACTTGGAGGATGGTATTGCCCTCTATAGTAAAAGGGAAAGGGGGTGGGGGGGGGGGGATGGCTTAAGGAGAAAGATAATGAATTCTATTTTGGACATAGTGAGTTTAAGATATCTAAAAACATCCAAATCAAGTTGTCTGAAAAGTAATTAGAGATGCCAGATTGTAGGCCAGCAGAGAGTTTTGGGGCAGGATAGGTAAATTTGAGAATCATTAGCATGGAAATGGTAATTAAATCCATGGGAGCTGATGAGATCACCAAGTGAAGTACTATAGAGGGAGAAAAGAAGAGGGTCCAGGACAGAACCTGAAGGATAGGGTTAGGAGGTATGTTCTGGATAAGGATCCAGCAAAGCAGACAGAGAAGGAATGGTCAGATAGGTAGGAAGAGAACTAGGAGACAGAGATTTCCTGAAAACCTAGAAAGAAGACAGTATCAAGGAGAAAAGAGTGATCAACAGTGTCCAAGGACTGAGAAAAGGCCATTGGATTTGGCCATCAAGAGATCATTAATATCTTTGGAGAGAACAGCTTCAGGGGAATTATATGTAGAAAAGCCAGGTTGTAAGGGGTTAAGAAAACAGTGAGAGGAGAGAAGGTAGAAGCACCTATCTTAGATGGCCTTTTTCAGGAGTTTAGCTATAAAGGGTAGAAGAGATAGAGAATGATAGCAGAGATGGAAGGATCAAGTGAGGACTTTTTCAGATGAGAAAAACATGTGCATTTTTATAAGCTATATGGCTAATTAGCCAGTAGAGAGAGAAATATTGGAAATAAGTAAAAGAGTGGGGATGATAACATGGGCAATCTGTTGGAAAAAAATAGGATGGAATGAGATTGCTTGAAGAAGCAGAGATTAATTAGCTTTAGTGATGAGTAAGGTCACTTCATCACGTGAGACAGGTGAAGGAGGAATAAGTGGCAGAAAGCATAAGAATGATGGGAGATGAAGAAGAGGGGAGAAGGGGGTGCTCATTGAGAATGGCCTCAATATTTTAGATAAAGTTATCAGCTGAGAGAATGGGAGGAGGGGGAGCAATAGAAGGTTTGAAAAGGATGAAATGTTTGGAAGAGCTGCTGGGAACAGTGGGTTAGTGAATTGATAAGGAAGGTATCAGGATAAAGGATTGCTCAGCACCAGTGAGGGCCCAGTTGAGGTTATGCAACATAAAATTTTTATTTAATATTTTATTTTTCCCAATTACATGTAAAAACAATTTTAACATTCCTTTTTCCCCCAAATTTTGAGTTCCAAATTCTCTTCCTTCCTCCTCCTCCCCCCCTGCCTTTGAGAAGGCAAGCAATTTGACATAGGTTATACATGTGCAGTCATGCAAAACACATTTCCGTGTATGTCATGCTGTGAAAGAAGTGGGTCATCACACAATATGGCTGTTGCAATGTATAATGTTCTCCTGGTTCTGCTTATTTCACTTGGCATCAGTTCATGTAAGTCTTTCAGTGTTTTGTTGAGCATCTTGCTCATCTCTTAAAACACAATAGTATTCCATCACAATCATATACAACAACTCTTTCAGCCATTCCCCAATCAATGGACATCTCCTCAGTTTCCAATTTTTGCTACCATTAAAAGAGCTGATATAAATATTTTTGTACACATATACTCTTCCTTTTTGTTTTTTATTTCTTTGGAATACAGACTTAGTAATGGTATTGCTTGATCAAAGAGTATGCATACTTTTAGAACCCTTTGAGCACAGTTCCAGATTACTCTTTAGAATGGTTGAATCAGTATACAACTTCACCAACAATACATTAGTGTTTTAATTTTCTCGCATGCCCCCAACATTTTTCACTTTCCTTTTCTGTCATATTAGCCCAGGGTTGTTTTAATTTGTATTTCTCTCATCAATGGTGATTTAGAGCATTTTTTAATATGACAATAGATAGCTTTGATTATTTTATCGGAAAACTGCCTGTTAATATCCTTTGAATATTTATCAATTGAGGAATGGTTCTTATTTCTATAAATTTGACTCAATATTTTTATGTTTGAGAGATGAAGTCTTTGATATCAGAGAAACTCACTTTATTTTTTTTTTTTTGGTTTTGGAACATCTGTTTTTAAAGCTTTGAGCTCCAAATTCTCTCCCCTCTTCCCTTCCCACCCACCCTCCCTAAGAAGTCAAGCAATTCAACATAGGCCACATGTGTATCATTATGTATAACCCTTCCACAATACTCATGTTGTGAAAGACTAACTATATTTTGCTCCTTCCCAACCCATCCCCCTTTATTGAATTTTCTCCCTTGACCCTGTCCCCTTTCGAAAGTGTTTTTTTTTGATTACCTCCACCCCCATCTGTCCTCCCCTCCATCATCCCCCACTTTTTTTTTATCTTTTTCCCTCTTCTTTCCTGTGGGGTAAGATACCCAATTGAGTACGTATGGTATTCCCTCCTCAGGCCAAATCTGATGAGAGCAAGATTCACTCATTCCCCCCTCACCTGCCCTCTCCCCTCCCCCCACAGAACTGCTTCCTCTTGCCACCTTTATGTGAGATAATCCACCCCATTCTATCTCTCCCTATCTCCCTCTCTCAATATATTCCTCTCTCATCCCTTAATTTGATTTTATTTCTTTTAGATATCTTCCCTTCATCTTCAACTCACCCTGTGCCCACTTTCTCTCTCTCTCTCTCTCTTTATATATGTATATATATATATATATATATACACACACACACACACACACACACACACATATACACATATATATACATACATACACATTCACATATATATATATATATATATATATATATATATATGTAATATATGCATATTCCCTTCAGCTACCCTAATACTGAGGTCTCATGAATCATACACATCATCTTTCCATGTAGGAATGTCAACAAAACAGCTCAACTTTAGTAAGTCCCTTGCAATTTCTTTTTCTTGTTCTTTTTCTTGATTACCTTTTCATGCTTCTCTTGATTCTTGTGTTTGAAAGTCAAATTTTCTATTCAGCTCTGGTCTTCTCACTGAGAAAGCTTGAAAGTCCTCTATTTTATTGAAAATCCATATTTTGCCTTGGAACATGATACTCAGTTTTGCTGGGTAGGTGATTTTTGGTTTTAATCCTAGCTCCATTGACCTCCGGAATATCGTATTCCAAGCCCTTCGATCTCTTAATGTAGAAGCTGCCAGATCTTGGATTATTCTGATTGTGTTTCCACAATACTCAAATTGTTTCTTTCTGGCTGCTTGCAGTATTTTCTCCTTGATCTGGGAGCTCTGGAATTTGGCCACAATATTCCTAGGAGATTTCCTTTTGGGATCTATTTGAGGAGGTGATCTGTGGATTCTTTCAATTTCTATTTTGCCCTGTGGCTCTAGAATATCAGGGCAGTTCTCCTTGATGATTGAGAAACTTACTTTAAAATTTTTTTTTTCACAGTAATGATACCAACTATTTCCCCCCTGTTTATACTAACATCTCTCTCTTTTTACCCTGTCCATTCTCAAAAGTGTTTTGCTTCTGACTTTTATCTCCCTCAAACTGCCCTTTCTTCTATCAGCTCCCCACCCCTCCTTTCTCTTATCCCCTTCTCTTCCTGTATGTATTCCAGTATGGGAAGATAGATTTCCACGCTCAACTGATGGTGTATAATATTGCCTCTTTGAGCCAATTCTGATAAGAGTAAGATTCACGTGCTCCCCTCCACTGTAAAAAATCTCTTTCAGGCCACTTTTATGTCAGATAATTTATTCCATCCCACCTCTCCCTTTCCCCTTCTCTCAGTGCATTCTTCTTTCTCATCCCTTAATTTTATTTTTTTTTTTAGATAATCATGCCATCACATTCTACTCACACCTCTGCTTTCTATGTGTACTCCTTCTAACTGCCCTAATAATGAGAAACATTTTAGGAGCTATAAATATCATTTCCCATGTAGGAATATAAACAATTTAACCTTATTGAATCCCTTATGATTTCTCTTTCTTGTTTACCTTTTTGTGCGTCTTTTGTATTTGTATTTGAAAGTCAAATTTTCTATTCAGCTCTGGTTTTTTCTTCAGGAATGCTTGAAAGTTCTCATTTCATTAAATGTCTATTTTTTCCCCCAAAAGGATTATACTCAGTTTTTCTGGGTAGGTGATTCTTTGGCCTCCAGAATATCATATTCCAAGCCCTCCCATCCTTTGATGTAGAAGCTGCTAAATCTTGAGTTATCCTGCTTGTGGCTCCATGATGTTTGAATTGTTTCTTTTTGGCCACTTGCAATATTTTCTCCTTTATTTGGGAGGTTTGGAATTTGGCTATAATATTTCTGGGAGTTTTCATTTTGGAATCTCTTTCAGGAGGTGATCAGTGGATTCTTTTGATTTCTATTTTACCCTCTGATTCTAGAATATCAGAGCAGTTTTCCTTGATAATTTCTTGAAAAATGAGGTCTAGGCTCTTTCTTTGATCATGAGTTTCATGTAATCCAATGATTCTTAAACAATCTCTCCTAGATCTATTTTTCAGGTGTCAGCTGTTTTTCCAATGAGATATTTCATATTTTCTTCTATCTTTTCATTCTTTTGATTTTGTTTGATTGTTTCTTGATGTCTCATACAGTCATTAGCTTCCATTTGCCCAATTCTAACGTTTATGGAATTATTCTCTTCAGTGAGCTTTTGTGCCTCCTTTTCCATTTAACCAATTCTACTTTTTAAGGAGTTCTTCTCTTCAGGGAATTTTGTATGTCTTTTTCAATTTGGCCAATTCTGTTTTTCTAGGCATTCTTTTTTTCCATTGGATTTTTGTGCCTCTTTTACCATTGGCCTATTCTGGTTTTTAAGTTCTTATTTTCTTTAGTATTTTTGTGCCTTTTTTTCCAAGCTGTTGAATCTTTTTTTTTTTTAATGATTTTCTTGCATCACTCTCATTTTTCTTCCTAATTTTTCTTCTACCTCTCTTACTTGATCTTTAAAATCCTTTTTTGAGCTCTTCTATGGCCTGAGACAAATTCCTATTTTTCTTTGAGGCTCTGGATGAAGGACTTTTGACTTTGTTGTCTTCTTCAGAGTATGTGTTTTGATCTTCCTTGTCACCAGAGTAACTTTCTATTGTCAGAATTTTTTTCTATTGTTTACTCATTTTCCAGCCTATTTCTTGACTTTTAATTCTATGCTAATGTGGGGCTCTGCTTCCCAAGTATAGGGGGCACTGTCCCAAGCTTTAGGTTTTTTTGTGCAGCTATTTTCAGAGGTAATTCTGGGTACCTGTAAGTTTTTAGCTCTTCCAAGGTGGTATGATCTAGGACAAGGTGTGTTTGCTACTGTCCCATACTGTGTACTGGTTTGTAAGTGACAACAAGCACTCTTTTCAGCCTCTTTTTCTTTAAAAATCTTATTTATAATATGGAATGATTATCTGGGATGGAGGAGAGATACCAGCAAAAATTCTACTGATATCAAGTACCCAGAAGATATAAATAAAATTTTATTTAAAAAAAGATAAAGTGAATCATTCTGATTATACAAAATTAAGAAATTTTTGCATATATGCATCAATGCAATTAAAATTAGTTGGAAAGCAGGTAAATGGGGAAAATCTTTGCATAAAGATTCTGATAAAGAGAAATATTTCCAAAATATGTAAGAAACTTATTTATTCTTTCATTCTCTCTTTGACCAATGGTCAAAGGATATGAATAGGTAGTTTTCAAAGGAAAAAAATCTAAACTATCAATAGCCATATAAAAAATACTCCAAATAACTCAAGAGAAATGTAAATTAAAGCAACTCTGAGTTCCCATCTTATACCCATCACATCATCAGAATGAAAAAAAAAACGGAAAATGCCAAGTGTTGTAGGGGTTTTGGGAAAACAAGCAAACGAATGCACTGTTGATGGGTCTATGAACTGGTCTAGCCATTCAGGAAAGGAATTTGGACCTATACCCCAAAAATCATTTACCCAGCAATAACCACTTTAACCCAGCAATACTGCTATTAGGCCAATACTTCTAAAGAGCTCAAAGAAATTTTGCAGCTATTTTTGTAGTAGCAAAGAACTGGAAGTAAGATGGTGCCCATCAATTGGCAAAAGGCTAAACAAATTAGGATATGTGAAAGTAATGGAATATTATTGTGCCATAAGAAATAATGAAAAGGATGGTTTCAACGAAACCTGGGAACATTTGAATAAGCCAGTGCAGAATGAAGTAAGCAGAACAAGGAGAGCAATTTATTTAATTAACAACATTATTAAAAAAAAAATCTCTGACCAATGCAATGATCAGCCATGATTCCAGAGGACTATTTGCATAACCAAGTGTAGTGCCAACACAAAACCCACAGCGAATGCTATGAATATACCAGCACAGTTCTGAGTCACAAAATATAACAAATATATATAACAAGTATAAAGATATGTATAACATATACATAACATATATTACATATAACATATATAAACATAAAAAATATAAACAAAATATAACGTCTTCATTGAAGGCAGAACCAAAACATTTATTCAAACATCAGAAAGCCAAATCCCAACACTAGAAAGCGAAATCCATCATAGCAACAAAGAAATCTATACACATAAGCAATGCAGGAAGCACTGCCATCCCTAAGGCTTCCTTCTGTTAGGGCCTTCCCACAACAAGGGCAAAATCACTCCCTGGTTCTCACTCACACTAGCAGCTGCTCTGTCTCTCTCTCTCTCCCAGCTCTGACTGCTCTGTCTCACTTCAAGATCAATTCTGCCCCACCCCTTCCTGCTCCACCTGTTCAGCAAGCTCCTCCCACCACAGTCTCACATGACTCAGACTTCCATGTGACTCAAGCAGGTCACATGGGCCTGTTAATGGATAGGAAAGATCTTCCCATTGCATTAACAATACATTCATTACATTAATAATACACCAAGGCATACATTACCAGGTACACTAAAAATTTAAGTGCTATACTTAAGTAATATAGTATCTATAAAGTATAAAATGCTTGAGAAAAACAAAGAATAATAATGACATTTATCAAATAAATTAATTTACCCAGCACACAGCTTACAGAAATATCTATTAAATATTAGAAGTTCTTTTGCATAACTGAACACATGAACATGTCCTAGCCTGCCTTCCCACTTACCACATAAACTGGGGTTTGATAAAGAATGGAAAAACTATCAACTTCTTATTACCTCACCTTCCTTTCTTCCCCCTCCCCCACTTTTTTTCTGCCCCTTTGTCTTAAATAATTTATACTATCGTTCACCAACAGTGTGTTAAAGAGAAATTCTCTTTGCAATTTTGAATGCAGCAGCAAATGACACATCATGCAATTTTAATGTGACAAAATTTGTATTGAACACTGTTATTCTATTTAATGAAAAATGAGAGGATTGAATTAAATAAACTTTCTAGCCCCAAATCTTTGATTCTATAAATGAAAGAATTCATCCATATAAACAAGAATCAAACAGATTTAATCCAAATCCACAAAAATAAAGTTATTTCTTACCATAAAATCTACTATTTGGCCTGGCAGCTAAGAGAGAGAACAATATCAACCTAAATTCACAGAAGTGTTATGAATCACTAATATCTGATCCTTTTATGAGCTCAGACTTTAAGCAGAGTAGGAGAAAGAAAGGATGAAGGATCCCAGGCATTCGAAGTAGGGGAAACACAGAAAATGGAGGCTGGGGAATCCAACTCAAGCTTAGTCTACTTCAAAATTTTTCAGAGGACCAGTCTTGCCTGGGAGAGCGGTAGTGCTATACCAGCAGCAAGCAAGACACATCACACAGTATAAGTTTTAATTGGAGAATTTATTAGCCGGTGGCCGTCCGGGGCACAAGCAACCCAAATCCGAGCGGCCCCGAACAGAGCTCAGGGAATGATTTTTAAGGCAAGCGGGTGTGTACAGAAGCGGAAGTTCAGCAGTTAATTACTTCCCTTAACTGTATGGGTTGTCGCAAGGCTTTTACAGAAAAAAGGTCAAAGAACAGGAATGTTAACAAATGTCTGTCTTTGTATAACCTTATCCTTTTTAGCTGACGGCAACAAGCCTCGAGGGGCCCCTCAAAGCCTAACTGCATTCATGTTGCCTTATTATTTTACTGTTTGGGGGCAGGGGCGTTGAGGGACCTACTTGTAACAGGACTCATTTGTTCACTTTTGGGTGTAGGTCAGTTCCTTGTTCCTAAAGCCTGAGTCTTGAAACAGGGTCTTGTGCTAATTCAGGTTGAAGCAAGAGGATGGGGGTCCCTTGGGGGATTACAGGAATGTGTGGCAAGGCATTTTCTTCTTGGTACACGGATGTGTGCTGTAATTCAGGGAAGGGTCAACAACTGTCCTAAAACAGGGTTCTTTATTATAGCTCTAAACTGCAATCTTAATTCCAAGTATCACAGTAGTCCAGTTAAGTTCCTGTGTGGTTGTTGTTGTTGTTGCTTGTCCTTTGTTCTCAAACAGGACCATGAAGTCAGGTCATGACTTGCAGGAGAATTGGATTTAAGTGAGGGAGGGCTGCGCAAAGTCACTAACCTCACTTTCTCCTCGGGAGCCATTTGAGTCCAGTGGCAAGATATAGATCAGAACAACTGGAGATGGCCCCATATGTAGTGGAAGGACTTGGCCGTTTTAACCTAAGGTCTTTCCCAGGTCTCAGTTTGTCTGAGGCAATGCCCATTCAGTGATTAAAGCTAGGTAAAAAATGAGGCAAAGAATGGCCTCTTTTATTCAGTTAAAAATGTAAAAAAAAAAAATCAATCTGGGAAAGGAAGACCCTCAGAGTTTCTGGCTAAAACAGAAACAATTGCTATTTATATTCACTCAGAGCCATTAGAATCCAATGACCAAGTGAGGCTTCATCTGGGTCCTATTGTTAGCCAATCAATGAGACCCAGCAAGATATCTTGGGGTTCAGAGACTAGATGTCTTTTTATGGACCATGCCTATCAGCAACTAAAGTTGACAGAGCTATGCCAAAAGCTACGTGTATATAAACCCATCATGATTCAGGATCAGAATGTTGACTTCAGGCCTTTCTTGGTAGGGAGAAGAAGGGAGAAGCATCAAAGACTATTTTAAAGATGATCTTCAAGACCACTTAATTCAACCCTGTCATTTTAGAGATGAAGGATTTGAATTGAAGCACAGAAGTCAAATCCAGGATGAATTAGCTGGTTAGTGCAGAGGTAGGATAGGAACCCAGGTCTACTGGAGTTTTGTGTTGTTCAGTCATTCTGTTGTGTCCAATTCTTCACGCACCTGTGGATTATACCATCCATGGGGGTTTTCTCCGCAAAGATACTGGAGTAGTTTGGCGTTTTCTTCTCCAATGAATTAAGGCAAACAGAGGGGGAAGTGACTTGCTTAGGGTCACACAAATAGTCATTGTCTGAGGCTGGATTTCAACTCAGGTTTTCCTGACTTCAGTTCCTGCCACTGCCTCAGACTATGCTGTATGTTATATACACAGCAAACTTTAGCATCATTGTGGACTTTTCCTGGTCTTATTCTCCTCAATGAAATTTGTCAGTGCTATATGAGGCTGTGTGTGATGTAGTGAAAAGAACACTGGATGCATTCAGGAAATCTGGGTTCATCATTCCAGGTCTGATATTTAGGACCTACGTGACGGGGCAAGTCACCGAACTTCTGTAAATGTCAGTTTCTTTGTACGTAAGATGGAGATAACAGTGTTTGTATTCCTATCTCACAGGGTTGTTTTGGAAAGTGTTTTGTAAATGAGAGCTATTATTGGATATCTACTCCCTCAGGGACCTGATAGTAATATAGGTAATAATCTCCGAGGCTAGGTAATACCAATTGACTTGATAATCTAATCTCTGTACAGGTGGCACTAAGCACTGATACGTTTCTAGGTTACTCTGTAAACCTTCCTAAACAACATGTGTACAATCTAATGGGCTCTGTCTTCTAGAAACGACACCTCAAGATGAAGAATTGCTTCCAATTGTGAGAATATTGAGGGACCAATAGATGAATATTTATTAAGTTTTCACTATGTGGCAGACACTTAGGGATGGTGGTAGTTATTTTTGGTCAGTGGATGTTTTTGTTGACCATACAATTACTGTACACAGATATCCATTTTCACTCTACCTATGCCCTATCTGTTTGATACATTTTAACCAACCATGATCAATATGGTACCCCATCCCCACTTACCACTAACACAAATGTCCTCCCATTTACTTTTCTGCCTGGAGAAAACCAGCTGACTTCAGCCCATTTGGATTTATTTGAGCAATGACATTTGGAATTTATTTAGAGGTTTTGTTTTAAAAGTAAGTAAATACAACTGTTGTACTGACTTGGAACATGTAGTCTGCTGAATCAATGACCAGTAATAAATAGCTGGAATGCTATGACTTCTTTCAAGCCTGAATCCCAACAGAGTTAGCAGACACAGGTTCAGTTGTGTTTACAAAGGCCGTTTATGAGCATGATTCTGTTTACAAATTCACATCCTTACCATCTGCAGGTTATTTTCTCCATACAAGACCTTTATCAGATTTTGGCTGCTTGCTCCTTTACTGAATGCTTAAAAGATTCATTGATTTCTCCAAAGGGAATCACGACAGGACGCCACTGACCCAGTTATTGCTGAACTCATAGCAGAAACATATAGCAGGGGCTGTACCCATCTCCAGTAGGCAGTCACTTTGCAAGCCCCTCATTTTACAGATAAGGAAACCAAGATCCACAGAGGTTACATTTGTGGTAAGTGGCAGATCCAGTACTTGAGTTAACATCTCATGACTCCAAATTCATCAAGAAAGTGGAGAGCTAGTTCCACCATACCACACTACCTCACTGACACTGTTGACCATGAAAAAGTGACAGATTTATATGTATAAAATTATTCTTAGCTATGATAGTCTGGAAAAACAATTTGTGCAAGTATGTGGAATGACTGAATAAAGAATGTAATTGAATATTATTATATCATAAGAAGCTCTCAAGAGAAAAAAATTCGAAACCTAGAAAGATAAATGAAGCGATAATATATATATATATATATATATATATATATATGTACACACACACATATATATATATACATATGTGTATATATAGTGAGGAAAAAGAACAAAAACAGGGTAAATAGATTACAAATGTATAAGCAAAGACATTAATGGTAGTAAAATTCACAATATTTATGACTTCATTATTACTTTGATAAAGTAATTTTAAATATTTTTTAACAAAAAGTAAATAGCAGAGTACATGATTACATGCACAATTATTTATGTCATTTTTGTTTCTGCTTTTTGTATTTTCTTCTTTTTATTCCTATTGCAATATTTGAAAATTTGTACTTATTAATGAAAGCTAAAATAAAATTTATGGTATGAAATTTACCTAAATTTCCATCTTTAACTCTTTTTTTCCTCCCATTATAATACTCCCACTCAGAAAAAAATCTTTAACGACATCTTCATCCTTCTCCAGGATGATTTCTGATTCTTTATAGGACTTTCTCAACTATACCATTGAAAGCTCTTCACCCTGAAAGCTCACTCCCTCTTAAACTACTTCTCACCCTGGAAGTACTCTCTGCCCCTGAGGCCTCATATTCTGAATGGTCAGATCCTGCCACAACCTCTAGTTTGAGGCTGAGGACCAGAACAAAGAAGTTTTGATCTCCTGCCCTGTAAGTTACACTGATGGACTCATCTCCACAGTTTTCTCTATCGCGTCCCCTCCCCACCTTTCTAGCTCCTTTCATGTGTTGTCTTCTCTCATTAGAAGTAAGCTTCTTGAGGGCAGGGAATAGTCCCTGCTTTTTGCTTTGGCTTGTATTCCCAGCCTTTAGCATAGTGTCTTGCACATAGTAAGTGCTTAATAATTGCTCATTTCCTGACCTCTGCTCCACTGTTCATTGCCTACAGAATGATGTCATTTTCATGGCCCTTCATATCTGGCCCCAACTTACCTTTTTATGTTTATCCCTTATTACTTTTCTTCATGTAACCTACGCTGCACTAGAATAAGCTATTCAATACTTTCTCTACACTTTCCTATGTTTGTACTTTTAATCACAGTTCCCTCTTTCTTTTTTCTTTTCCCTACCATATCTTTCTATGGAAATTCTATCCATCCAGTTTCAGTTCAAATGCTACCTCCTCCAATCAAATCATTCCTTATTTTTAGTATAACTCTACTTTCACAGCAAACCTGGAATAGTTTCCTGAAAATGAAACAGATATGTGATGTTGAATGCTTCACACATGGAGAAAAACATGACTTGTGATTGGCTAAAGGGCTTCTGAGCCTAGGACCCTGAAGAATCATGGAGAGGCTTTGGAGAAGGTGAAAGAAAGGAGTTTGAGAGAGATGGGCAAAATAGGCAAGGGACGAACTTTAAAATGGCCTACAGTAGATTTCCCTATAGCTACAGATAGGTGGGAAAACCAACCCCTCCTCATGTCCCTCAACTTCCAGTGCCTGCAACCCTAGAGAATGCTAAGAAACAATTTCCCAGGTGAAAACTTGATCTACTCTTTTGAATTCTTTCTTCTCTTCTAACCTGTGTAACAGCCCTAATTTCTGTATATTGTTTGTTTAGATAAATATGCTTACTTAATATCTGAGATTATTTTGTGAGTAACTAGCATTTGGTGAAAGGGAGCTAAAAATGGTTGTGGGTATGCAGTCACCTTATCCTTTGTGGTGACTAAGGAGATTGGCATTTATCCTAAACCTTGAAAGAATCATACACCAAGATTGCCAACATTCAATTTGTGATAGATATGATTTTAGGCTAATATTTGTCTTGGACATAAGAAAGTAAAAGAGAGAGCATCCAATACTCCTCTTGCTCCCCCAAAAGGTAGAAACTACAATTTCTTTTGGAAATTGGGTGGTTTAGATTCCAGATCTGGCCCCACTATCCATGCCACATGTAGGCCAGATACATTATGCATATTTTATTTATAATATATCAAATTTAGATTTTTTTACCATATATATTTAACTTACAGTTAGAAATGATCATTTCTTCTCATAGGCTTCCATAGAACTTTGTACTTTTATCTTTTATCAAATTCTATCCTGTATTGCAGATTTAAGCTTCCATTCTTTAGTTCCCTACTAGATTTAAAAGTCCTTGAGGAAAGATACTCTTTGATATTAAATCTTTGTGTCCCCCACAGCATTTAGCATATGTTGGGAACATAATAAGCAAATGTTTGTTGAATAAATGAATGAAATAAACAATAGAATTAGTTAAGGTCACTGAAAACAAACTATGTCTGTTTCACAATTATTATAAGACTAGGTCCTATCACTATTTATTTTTTTAAAAAGCAGTAGTTGAAAATGACAACAAAAAGACTGAGGAATCACCATTATAGTTCTTACTTTTTTTCTCCAAGTGGTGGTATAGAAATGGATCACTCATTGGATGGGTTTGTTATATCAGTTGTATCTAAACTTTTTTTTAAATCACACATCCTATCAGAAAATTGTGAGGATGAAACTCCAATGTGTATGGGTATTTATTTATAAATTATATCTACCTACTAATTACTGGTGCTAATATATTATAAAATAATATCAAAATAGATACCCAAAAAGGTAGAATAAGTCATTCAGGATAAGTATAGATGCATTGTGATCTCCCTAGCAGATCTCTTTACATTATCATTCCCATCAAACTGACTCTTCTTCCAAACTTTTCTGTCCCTGTCATGGGTACCACCATGCTTCTAGTCACTTAGTTTCACAACCTCAATGTCATCCTCAATTTCTTCTTTCACTTACCTAACAGATCCAAGAAGTTGTCAAATCTTGTAGTTTCTATTTCACCTCAAATACTTGCCATCCTACTTGAAGACCTTATCACCTATTACTATAACATCCCATTTGGCTTCCCAACCTCAGGTTTCTTCCCAATATAAGCCATTAATTAACTTTCATAAAGCCTGACTTTCCTAAATTGATTTTCCTAAAGAAAGAGTTTTGACCATGTCAATAAACTCTGGTGATTCCTTATTGACTATAAGATTAAATATAAGCTCCTCTGTTTGGTGCCAAGAGGTAGCCAGAATAATTGGCTGTTATTCTAAGGAACTGTTGAGCTTCAAGTACCCAAGAACAACCATCACCTATAAAAAGCAGTTGCTCACTTTTTACTGGGCACTAATTTCTATTGAATGTATGACACAGGGTCATACAATCATCCTTTATCCAAAATTCCCTGTTATGGGTTGAGCAACACTAGATAGTGCCTCTAATAAGTTGGGTAGAATACAGGAGGCTTATATTGTTACCCGGAAATGATACATTAAAAAACTGGGCTTGCTTCGGTCCCTCTAGTTTATTTGTAACAAAAGAATTAAATTCAATTCTTTCAAAGAATGCCCCTTTCTCTGTCTTCCCAGTAGCTCTCCAGCCGCTGTAGGTAACTCAGAATTCTAACACTTAATTCAGTCTCTTCACAGTCCCCACACAAAATGACAGTTTCACTCTCGGTCTCTTCTCAGATGACAGTTAAAATTCATTCTCATTACAGATGACAGTTGAAACCTTTTGTCTCCTTAATAACCCCTCAAAGCACAATAATTATTAAACTCACTGTACGAGAATCTATTGCCTCATAAAGATAAAGCTATAGTATCTCTAGTCTGTCAGAGTGTAACAACAATTTTGCTACTGTGGTTGTGTAAGGCCAATAACACCTGCACACAGGAGGGATGCTAGCACAGGTTCTTAGATCTGTTTTTCTAAGGAAGGCAACTTTAAGGGGTTAACAATCTTACTTTAATTAAACATACATGTATCATTCACTTAGTTCAGGGGGAAAAGTCAGCACCCTGAACAAGAAAACACAACCAGATATTACAAGCATACATTATGTAAACAAAGCAAATAAACACAAACCAGTAGACAGGCTTCTATCTGTCCATAGGAATACATACAATTACCAGAGAGAAAAGCATCAATATCTGGGTTTTCAAAGCTGGGGGGCTCCATGATGGCTACCCAGAGTCTTATCTGGACAAATCACAGAAACTCCTCCAGTGAGTGAGAGCCCCCCAAAAAAACACCAACCTCAGATCTTATATACCCTTCTCAGGGTCAGAGGGCATCACAACCATGCAACTCAAACCCATGGGAACGAGGCTTTCTTGTTTCTTAAGCAGGTCGTCAAAGACTCTTGATTCAATCAAAGAAACAAAAGCAAGACTCATCAAAAGCACTTAATTACCTCAGTGCTGAGAAGCACTCAAACAAAAAATGGCAAAAAGTCCACTCTGCTTGCCATTACATTTGGAAGGCAAGACTCATCAAAGGTACTTGATTACCTTAGCATTCCAAAAGAGAAAACAGTAAAAAAAAAAAAAGAAGTCCCACCTTTATTACCATTACACAGGCATAAGATATTGAAGCAAACTGGAATTTACAGGTGGAAAATGGTTATCTGGAAACTGAGCCAGAAATTCTTTGTCTCTAATCAGTTAATCAAAAATAAGTAGATTAAAAATCTTTGAAAGTCTCAGCTAAAATACACACTGTAAAGAAAGCCTCAGCTAGCTACCTGATTTTCTTAACAAATTAAGTGGCTGTGCAGGAGCCAAACAGAAAGGAAATTTAAAACTCTCACTTTGGAGGGAAATATGGGAAGATGGCAGAACAATGCAGAAAAATACCTGGCTTTCACAAATTCCCCCCATGTAAAATAATGCCTCAAAGAAGACTTTAGATCAGCAGAAATAATTAAAAGTCATCATAAAGAAGTCATACAGCCTAAAACATTAGGGAGGATATTAGCAAAGATCTTACTTCCCAGCGTGGTAGCCTGGCCTGACTAAAGTGCAGATACCTCTGGGCAGATACCACTGAGTCAGCAGACAGCAAGCCTTGGGGACAGCTGTATCTGGGGAGCTTTTAACCTACGTATGTATGGGGGTTCAGTGGCTGATCAGGGGAAGATTTGGGGGGCTCTCTACTGGTGATGGATATGGGGCCTGGGCACTGACCAGACAGGAGGCTGTGGCTGCAAGCGAGGAGGATGGAGCACACATTTGTGAGTGCGTCACAGAAGAGGAGGGTCTTGCTGGCTGTGGTCATTCACAGAAGAGCCAAATCCCTGGTTTTAGTTCCAAGGCAGAGGTGCAAGTTGATACTTGCAATCCATCTAAGGGGCTTCAGGGAGCAAAAGCATTTTTTTGTGGTAGTGGTTCTGAGGAGCCTGGTCAAGGCTCAGGGGCAGAGAGGAGTAACTAAGGTCACTTATAGACCAAGGTGTGAACTAGAGGATCAGTGACCATGCCTTGCCATGGATTACAGAACATTGGGAGAACCAAGAGATCAAAGGCCCCTGGACAGAGATCTGAAAACAACAAAACAGCAGCACAAGAAACATGAAGCCTGAGACATTATCCCCCACACACCGGCTGTAACATAAAATTAACAGCCAAGACATAGGCCATTAAAAATAAGTAAAAAACAGTGAAGGAACCTGACCACAGATAGTTACTGTGGTAATAGAAAAGATCAAGGTTCAAACTCAGAAGAAAAAAGAGCTTCTTGTTAAGCTTCAAAGAAAATGTAAAATGGTCACATGCCCCAAAAGAGTTCTTGAAAGAGATTAAAAAGAATTTTAAAAATAAAATAAGAGGGGTAAGGGGAAAATTGGGAAAAGAAATGAGAGTAATGAAAGAAAAGCAAGAAAATTATGAAAAGAAAGTCAACCAATTGGAAAAAGAGATCCAAACACTTACAGAAGAAAAAAATTTCTTAAAAATGAGAATTGGATAAGGAGAAGCTAATGACTTCATAAGACATCAAGAAATAATAAACCAAAATGAAAAGAATGAAAAAATAGAAGAGAATATAAAACATCTCATTAGAAAAACAACTAAACTGGAGAAAAGATTGAGGAAAGAGAAGTTGTTTATCTTTTATTTTTGATAAGTTGGTTTTTTAAAAAAAAGAATCTAGACACTATACTTCAAGAAATTTTAAGGAAAATCACTCCTAGTTGTACAACCAGAGGGTAAAATAGAGCAAATCCATCAATCACCATCTCAAAGAGATCCCCAAATAAAAACTCACAAGAACATATATAGCTAAGTTCCAAAGCTCCTAGGTCAAGGAGAAAATATTACAAGCAACTAGGAAGAAACAATCTAATAAGTCATAGAAACAATAAATAATTTTATTGAAAAGAGTGACAATAATGAGATAATATATCAAAGCTTATGGGATGCAACAAAAGCAATAATTAGAGGAAACTTTATATCTCTCAATGCTTGCATCAATAAAACAGAGAAAAGGCAGATCAATGAATTGGATATTCAATTAAAAAATCTAGGGGAAAATTAAAAACCTCCAATTAAACACTAAATTGGAAATCCTGAGAATTAATGAGAGGAATAAAATTGAGTATAAGAAAACCATTGAATTATTAAGTAAAACTAGGAGTTGATTTTATGAAAAAACTAATAAAATAGATAAACCGTTGTTTAATATGATTAAAAAAGAAAAGAAAATGAAATAACTAGTATCAAAAATGAAAAGGGTAATTACACCACTAATGTAGATGAAACTAAGGCAATTACTAGGAATCATTTTGCCTAATTATGTGTCAATAAATTTAACAATTTAAGTGAAATGGAAGAACACTTACAAAAACACAAACTGCCACTCAGAAGAGGAAATAGAATATCTAAGTAAAATTATTTTGTTTTACTTAATAGTATTTTACTTTTTCCAATTACATGTAAAGATAGAATAGATCTGTTTTAGAAAAAGAAACTGAATAGGCCATAAATGAGCTTGGTAAGAAAAATGTATCAGGATCAGATGGATTTATAAGTGAATTCTACCAAACATTTAAAGATCAACTAATTCCAATATTAAATAAATTATTTAGAATAGTAGACAAAGGAGTCTTACAAAACTTTTTTTAAAAAAAATTTATTTAGCATTTTATTTTTCCCAGTTACATGTAAAAAAACAATTTTAACATTCATTTTTAAAACTTTGAATTCCAAATTCTCTCCCTTCCTTCCCCTCCCTCCTCCCCCCCATTGAGAAGTCAATTCGATATAGTTTATGTATGTGTAGTCATGCAAAATACTTCCATAATAGTTATGTTGTGAAAGACTAACTATATTTCCCTCCATCCTATCTCACTGTTTAGTGTATTCTCTCTTTCTTTTCACCCTATCCCTCCTCAAAAGTGTTTTGCTTCTGGCTACCCCTTTCCCCAATCTTCTCTCCTTTCCATCACCACCTCTTTCTCTTATCTCCTTACCCCCTTACTTGCTTGTAATTCAAAATAGATTTCTATACCCAGTTGAGTGTGTATGTTATTCCCTTTTTGATCCAATTCTGATCAGAATAAGGTTCACTCACTCCCTCTCACACCCCCTTTTCCCAAATATCAAATGTGTTTTGCATTAAATTCTGATTTACCACAAATATCCTAATAGGAGAATACATTTCGCTTTAAATGAGACATTATAATTGAGTTTCAGGACAAACCAACCAAATCAAATCTGGATTTACAATTACTAATGGTGCTCCAATAATTTTATGCTGCAAATTTACTTCTGAGTTTCCATTTGATAAATGTTATGACTTCATAGAATACTGTTCATCTGAAATTGCTAACAGGAATTTCCCTAAAACATTTCTCAAGTTCTTCTTATCTAAATAGAATCAAAACCTTCTCAGACCTCTTTCCAAAACTCCAAACCCTTAACTAAACCATAATTTGGAAGTTTACAATAAAGATATTACATGTTAGTTACAAATTTTAGTGTCTAGTTTATAAGGCTGTGGATTTCTGCCAACCAGGAGGAAAAAAAGAAAGAGAAAATAAAATAAAATAAAAAATTCTTCTTCTTCTTATCTGTCTTTATCTCTGCAAACTCCAGTCTGGCCAAGGTTGAGAAGGCAAAGAGAAAGAAAGAATCTCAGAGTTTTCCTGCTATCTCCCACTGAAAGTTTAATCAAAAGTCAGAGAGAATAAATGCCTGTTTAATATCACTGACCGCTAGGTTTGGTATTCTTGCTGATTTGGGATGAGGGGAGAGCTCCATGTGGTTGCTGCTTCTTCACTGCTGCCACCACCCCTCCCCCACCCCCTTTTGGAAGGAAGGAAAATAAAGGAAAAGGAAAAAAGATGGAATTGATGAAGAAAAGTAATGAAAACAAAACTTTCAATTTCTAAAGAGGCAACTACTCAGAATTCAGTTGATCTCCACTTCAACACTAAGGTTTCTGGCTGTAAAATACTACCCTAAGGGAACTCCTATAAGGAAAATGAATTTTGAGTTGCTAGAAAGGCATCGTCTTTTTCACTAAACTTAAATGATTCATGGTAATAATAGAAGGGAAGTCCCAAGTCTTTTGTTCTTTCATATGTTGCAGTAGTCCTTTGTTGTTATTCCAGCTCTAAGGATATGTATGTCTAAAAGGCAGGAATCCTATATCCTCCTCTCTCTGAGAGGCAGGCATGGCCAAAACATTCCCCTTTCTTTTTATAGAAGGCTAGATCCCAGAAATCTCTAAGTTAGAGTTGTTAGAGAGGCTAACCCTGTTCAAAACCCCCTTTCTCTTTCTATAGCCTGGGGGTCAGGAATTCTCACTACATTACTACATGGTTCCCCTCTCCTAGGACCATATGGTTGAAAATATATGCAACTACAATATGCCTTTGTCACCTAAGAGTCCAGGAACCTGGGAGTCCAGGATTGCCTCCTCTTGCTCTTCTTCTTATCCTCTATGTTCTACCTGCAGTGTAAGATAGATCAATAAGAATGACATGCCAGTTAAATGGGACATACTACAGTAGTCCATGCTCATCTGTCTACCTCTAAATAAAAATGTCTATACCTTTTTCCTAGGAAAAAAAACCACCTTTTCTTTATTTTATCTCCTCACAGGAAGAAAGGAAATACAAAACTCAGAGGGATGGGGTAGTTAATGGGAAGGAGAATGGGGGGGGGGGAAGGAGGACTGTCTGTAGTCCCTTTGACACCACATCAGTCTAATCACTCAATCTAGCAGCAGTAGCTCATTAAAATCTTGGAAGGAAGGAAACAAGGAAGAAAACAAGCATTTATATAGTACCTACTATGTGCTAGGGGCAGCTAGGTGGGGAGGTTGGTAAGAGAAAGAGGGAAATAAACAAGTGAAAAATAGCACAGAGGAAAATACAAAGTTAATTATCATAACTATAAATATGAACAAGATGAACTCACCCATAAAATGGAAGCTGACAGCAGAATGGATTAAAAAAAAGAATCCTACAATATGATGTTTACAAGAAACACATTTAAAGCAGAGAGATACACAAAGAGTAAAAGTAAGGGGCAGGAGTATAATCAATTATGCTTCAGCTGAAGCAAAGAAAGCAGAGGAAGCAATCATGATGTCAGACAAAGCAAAAGCAAAAATAGATCTAATTAAAAGAGATAAAGAAGGAAACTATATCTACCAAAAAGTACCGTAAATAATGAAGTCATGTCAATACTAAACATATATGCACCAAATGGTATAGCATCTAAGTTTTTGAAGGAGAGGTTGAATTAGTTATAGGAAGAAATAGATAATAAAACTATACTAGTGGGGAACCTCAACTTTCCCCTCTCAGAACTAAATAAAGCTAACCAAAAATAAACAAGAAAGAAGTTAAAGAGGTGAATAAAATTCTGGAAAAGTTAGATATGCTAGATCTCTGGAGAAAACTGAATGAGAATAGAAAGGAACATGCCTTTCTATCAGCTGTATATGGCATCTACAGAAAAAATGACCATGTATTAGGACATAAAAACCCCATAACCAAGGGCAGAAAAGCAGAAATAGCAAAGGCATCCTTTTCAGATCCTAATGCAATAGAAATTACATTCAATAACAGATGATGGAAAGAGAGATTAAAAATTAATTGGTAATTAAATAATCTGATCCTAAAAAAAGTGGGTCAAAGAACAAATCATAGAAACAATCAATAATGTCATTAAAGAAAATGACAAAAATGAGGCAACATACCAAAACTTATGAGATGCAGCCAAAGCAGTATTTAGGGAAAAATTTGTCTCTAATTGCTTACATCAATAAAATAGAGAAAAATCAGATCAATGAATTGGGCATACAACTAGAAAAGCTAGAAAAAGAACAAATTAAAAATCCCCAATTATACAATAAATTAGAAATCCTAAAAATTAAAGGAGAGATTAATAAAATTGAAAGTAAGAAAGCCATTAAACTAATAAATATAACTAGAAACTTGGTTTTATGAAAAAAATTGATAACCCATTGGTTCGTTTGATTTGAAAAAGGAAGAAAACTAAGTTACTAGTATTCAAACTGAAAGGGGTGAATTCACCACCAATGAAGAGGAAATTAAAACAATTGTTAGAAGCTATTTTGCCCAACTGTATGCCAACAAATCTGACAATCTAAATGAAATGGATGAATATCTACAAAAATATAAATCACTCACATTAACAGAAGAAGAAATAAAATACTTAACCCAATTTTAGAAAAAGAAATTGAACAAGCCATTAATGAACTTCATAAGAAAAAATCCCCAGGACCAGAAGGTTTTACAAGTGAATTCTACCAAACATTTAAAGAATAATGAGTCCCGATACTGTATAAACTATTTGGAAAAATAGACAAAGGAATCCTACCAAATCACTTTTATGACACAAATATGGTGTTGATACCAAAACCAACAAAAGCCAAAAAAAGAGAAAGAAAATTATAGACCAATTTCCCTAATGAATACTGATGTATAAATTTTAAATAAAATGTTAGCAAAGACATACAGGAACTTATCACCAGGATCATATACTATGACCAGGTGTGGTGTATACCAGGAATGCAGGGCTGGTTCAATATTAGGGAAATTATCAGTATAATTGACCATATCAATAACAAAACCAACAGAAATCATATGATTATTTCAATATATACAGGAAAAAGTCTTTGACAAGATATAGCACCTGTTTCTATTGAAAACACTGGAGAGCATATGAATAAATGGAGGTTAACTTAAAATGGTAAGTAATATTTACCTAAAACTATCAGCAAGGATTATCTATAATGGGGATAAGCCTTCCCAATATATTCAGGGGTGAAGTAAGGGTGCCCATTGTCACTTCTATTATTGTACTAGAAATGCTAGCTATAACTATAAGAGAAGAAAAAGAAATTAAAGAATTAGAGCAGGCAATGAAGAAACAAAACTATCACTCTTTGCAGATGATATGATGGTATACTTGGAAAATCCTAGAGAATCAACTAAAAAACTACTTGAAATTATTAACAACTTTAGCAAAGTTACAGGATACAAAATAAATCCACATAAATCATCAGCATTTCTATATATTACCAACAAAGTCCAGCAGTAAGAGATAGAAAGAGAAATTCCATTTAAAGTAACTATAGACAATATAAAATATTTGGGAGTCTACCTGTTAAGACAAACCCAGGAACTATATGAACACAAGTATAGAACATTTTTCACACAAATAAAGTCAGATATAAACATCTGGAAAAATATTAATTGATCATGGGTAGGCTCAGCCAATATAATAAAATAATAATTCTGCCTAAATTAATTTATTTATTCAGCTCCATATCAATCAAACTATCAAAAATTACTTTATAGAGCTAGAAAAAATAATAAAATTTATCTGGAAGAACAAAGGCCCAAGAAAGTTAAGGGAGTAAATTTTTTAAAAATGTGAAAGAAGGTGGTCTAACTGTGCCAGATTTCAAACTGTATTATAAAGTAGTAATTATCAAAAACAATGTTACTGGTTAAGAAATAGAGTGATGGATAGTGGAATAGATGCAGTACAAATTACATTATAGTAAATGACAATAGTAATCTAGTATATGATAAACCGAAGAACCAAGTTTTGGAACAAAAATTCATTATCTGACAAAAACTGCCAGGAAAACTGGAAAACAGTATGGCAGAAACTAGAAAGAGAACAACATCTCACACCATATACCAAGATAAGGTCAAAATGGGTACATAATTTATATGTAAAGGGTGATACCATAAGCAAGTTAAGAGAGCATGGCATAGTTTATCTGTCAGATTTATGGATAAGGGAAGAATTTAAGAACAGAGAAGATATAGAGAGCATTATAAAATATATAGTAGATAATTTTGATTACATAAAATTTAAAAAGGTTTTGCTCAAACAAAACCAATGCAACCAAAATTATAAAGAAAGTGGAAAAGTGAGGGAAATTTTTTTGTAAAAAATATCTCTGACAAAGGTCTCTACTTTACAAGCAGTCATACCCTGACAAAAAGCTCAAAGGTCAAGGAGTTGGCAAGGAACATGACCAGGCAGTGAAAAAGGACGCAGATCCAGACTCAGGCTCAGGCTCACACTCTAGAATGTTTTTATGGTGACAAAGAAGATCAAAACATACAGCCAGAAGAAGTCAACAAAGTCAAAGAGCCTACATCAAGAACCTCCAAGGAAAACATGAACTGGTTTCAGGCCATGGAAGAGCTCAAAAAGGATTTGGAAAAGCAAGTTAGAGAAGTAGAGGAAAAATTGGGAAGAGAAATGAGAAGGATGTGAGAAAACCATGAAAAACAAGTCAATGACTTGCTAAAGGAGACTCCCCAAAAATACAGAAAAATACTGAAGAAAACAACACCTTAAAAAATAGACTAACTCAAATGGCAAAAGAGCTCCAAAAAGCCAATGAGGAGAAGAATGCCTTGAAACCAGAATTAGCCAGATGGAAAAGGAGGTCCAAAAGACCACTGAAGAAAATACTACTTTAAAAATTAGATTGGAGCAAGTGGAAGCTAGTGACTTTATGAGAAATCAAGATATTATAAAACAACACCAAAGGAATAAAAAAATGGAAGATAATTTTTAAATTATTGGACTACCTGAAAGCCATGATCAAAAAAAGAGCCTAGACATCATCTTTTATGAAATTATCAAGGAAAACTGCCTTGATATTCTAGAGCCAGAGGGTAAAATAGAAATTGAAAGAATCCACCAATCGCCTCCTCAAAAAGATCCCCAAAGAAAACTCCTAGGAATATTATTGCCAAATTCCAGAGCTCCCAGATCAAGGAGAAAATACTGTAAGCAGCCAGAAAGAAACTACTTGAGTATTGTGGAAACATAATCAGAATAACACAAAAATCTAGCAGCTTCTACATTAAGGGATTTAAGGGCTTGGAATATGATATTCCAGAGGTCAATGGAGCTAGGATTAAAACCAAGAATCACCTCCCAAGCAAAACTGAGTATCATGCTCCAAGGCAAAATATAGATTTTCAGTAAAATAGAGGATTTTCAAGCTTTCTCACTGAGAAGACCACAGCTGAATAGAAAATTTGACTTTCAAACACAAGAATCAAGAGAAGCATGAAAAGGTAAACAATAAAGAGAAATCATAAGGGACTTACTAAAGTTGAACTGTTTTGTTTACATTCCTACATGGAAAGATGATGTGTATAATTCATGAGACCTCAGTATTAGGGTAGCTGAAGGGAATATACATATCTATCTATCTATCTATCTATTGATAGACAGACAGAGGGCACAGGGTGAGTTGAATATGAAGGGATGATATCTAAAAAAAAAATCAAATTAAGTGATGAGAGAGGAATATATTGAGAGAGGGAGAAAGGGAGAGATAGAATGGGGTAAATTATCTCACATAAAAGTGGCAAGAAAAAGCAGATCTGTTGGGAAGGAAGAGGGGGCAGGTGAGGGGGAATGAGCGAATCTTGCTCTCATCGGAATTGACCTGAGGAGGGAATAACATACACACTCAATTGGGTATCTTACCCCACAGGAAAGAAGGAGGGAGGAGATAAAAAAATGGGGCATGATAGAAGGGAGGGCAGATTGGGGGAGGAGATAATCAAAATCAAACACTTTTGAAAAGGGACAGGGTCAAGGGAGAAAATTGGATAAAGGGGGATAGGATAGGAAGGAGAAAAATATAGTTAGTCTTTCACAACATGAGTATTGTGGAAGGGTTTTGCATAATGATATGCATGTGGCCTATGTTGAATTGCTTGCCTTCTTAGGGAGGGTGGGTGGGAAGGGAAGAGGGGAGAGAACTTGGAACTCAAAGTTTTAAAAGCAGATGCTCAAAAAAAGAAAAAAAAGTTTTTGCATGCAACTAGGAAATAAGACATACAGGCAATGGGGCATAAAAATCTATCTTGCTCTACAAGAAAGTAAGGGAAAAGGGGATGGGGGGAGTGGGGTGACAAAAGGGAGGGCTGACTAAGGAACAGGGTAATCAGAATATATACCATCTTGGAGTGGGGGGAGGGTAGAAATGGGGAGAAAATTTGTAATTCAAACTGTTGTGAAAACCAATGCTGAAAACTAAACATATTACATAAATGAAACAATAAAAGAAAAAAAAAGAAAAAAAAATTTCACTAGCCCTTTACCCATTCTACCTCTCCCTTTCTCTTTCTCCCAATACATTCCTCTCCCACCTCTTAATTTAATTTTTTAGATATCATCCCTTCATATTCAACTCACCTTGTGCCCTCTGTCAATATACAAATATCATCTTTCCATGTAAGAATGTAAACAGTTCAACTTTAATTAGTCCCTTATGATTTCTCTTTCCTATTTACCTTTTCATGCTTCTCTTGTGTCTTATATTTGAAAGTCAAATTTTCTTTTCAGTTCTGGTCTTTTCATCAAGAATTCTTGAAAGTCTTCTATTTCATTGAGTATCTATTTTTTCGCCTGAAGGATTAAAGTCAGTTTTGCTGGGTAGATGATTCTTGCTTTTAATCCTAGCTCCTTTGACTTCCAGGAATATCATATTCCAAGCCCTTCAACCCCTTAGTGTAAAAAGTGCTAAATCTTGTGCTATCCCAATTGTGTTTCCACAGTCCTCAAATTGTTTCTTTCTGGCTGCTTGCAATATTTTCTACCTGTCCTGGGAAATTTAGAATTTGGCTACAACATTCCTTGGAGTTTTCCTTTTGAGATATCTTTCAGGAGGTGATCAGTGGATTCTTTCAATTTTTATTTTACCCTCTGGTTCTAGAATATTAAGGCAGTTTTCTTTGACAAGTTCTTGAAAGATGATGTCTAAGCTCTTTTTTGACCATGGCTTTCAGGTAGTCCAATAATTTTTAAATTATCTCTCTTGGAACTATTTTCCAGGTCAGTTGTTTTTCCAATGGGATATTTCACATTGTCTTCTATTTTTTCATTCTTTTGATTTTGTTTTATAATTTCTTGGTTTCTCATAGAGTCATTAGCTTCCACTTGCTTCCTTCTAATTTTTAAGGAATTATCTTCTTCAGTGGTCTTTTGGACCTTCTTTTCCATTTGGCCAATCCTGCTTTTTAAGGCATTCTTTTTCTCATTGGCTTTTTGGAGCTCTTTTGCTCTTTGGGTTAGTCTATTTTTTAATGTGTTATTTTCTTCAATTTTGGGGGGGGTCTCCTTTAGCAAGCTGTTGACTCATTTTTCATGATTTTCTTTCATCACTCTCATTTCTGTTCCCAATTTTCCTTCTACTTCTCTTACTTGCTCTTCCAAATCCTTTTTGAGCTCTTCCATGGCCTGAGACCAATTTATATATATATATATTTTTGATGTAGGATCTTTGACTTTGCCGTCTTCTTTTGGTTCTATGTTTTGATCTTCTTTGTCACCAAAGTAAGATTCTATAGTCTGATTTTGCTCATTTTCCCAGCCAATTACTTGACTTTTGAGCTCTTTGTTAAGATAGTTCTCTGCTTCCAGTGTGGGGAGTGTACTGTGCCAAGCTTCAGGAGTTTTGTGCAGCTGTTGTCAGAGATATTTCTTTTTTTTATTTTTTAAAGTTTTCCCATATTTTCTTACTTAATATTTTTTAGTTTTCAGCATTAGTTTCCACAAGATTTTGAGATACAAATTTTCTCCCCATTTCTACCCTCCCCCCGACTCCAAGATGGTATATATTCTGATTGCCCCATTCCCCAGTCAGCCATCCCTTCTGTCACCCCTCTGCCCTGCCCCATCTCCTTTCCCCTTACTTTCTTGTAGGGCAAGATAGATTTCTATGCCATTGCTTGTATATCTTATTTCCCAGTGGCATGCAAAAGCAACTTTTTTTAGCATCTGCTTTTAATGCTTTGAGTTCCAAATTCTCTCCCCTCTTCCCTTCCCACCCACAGTCCTTAAGAAGGCAAGCAGTACAACATAGGCCACGTATGTATCATTATGCAAAACACTGCCATAACAGTCATGTTGTGAAAGACTAACTATATTTCCGTCCATCCTATCCTGTCCCCCTTTATTTAATTTTCTCCCTTGACCCTATCCCTTACTAAAGTGTCTGCTTTTGATTACCTCCTCCCCTATCTGCCCTCCCTTCTGTCATCCCTGCTTTTTTATCACCTTACCCCTACTTTCTGTATGATACCCAATTGATTTTGTGTATTATTCCCTCCTCAAGTCATATCCGATGACAGCAAGATTGACTCAGTTCCTTTCATCTGCCCCCTCTTCCCTTCCAACAAAACTGCTTTTTCTTGCCACTTTTATGTGAGATAATTTACCCCATTCTATCTCTCCCTTTCTCCTTCTCCCAATATATGTCTTCTCTCTCACCCCTTAATTGTATTTATTTAATTTTAGATGTCATCTCTTCATATTCAACTCACCCTGTGCCCTCTGTCTATATATATATATACACACATATATATGTATGTATATATATACACACACACATATATGTATATATATACGTATGTATGTATACATATGTACATATGCACAAATATATGTATATTCCCTTCAACTACCCTAATGCTGAGAAGGGTCTCATGACTTATGCACATCATCTTTCCAAGTAGGAATGTAAACAAAACAGTTCAACTTCAATAAGTCCCTTATGATTTCTCTTTCTTGTTTACCTTTTCATGATTCTCTTGATTCTTGTATTTGAAAGTCAAATTTTCTATTCAGCTCTGGTCTTTTCATTGAGAAAGTCTGAAAGTCCTCTATTTTATTGAAATCAGTATTTTTTGGGTCTCCTTTAACAAGTCATTGACTTATTTTTCATGGTTTTCTTGAATCACCCTCATTTCTCTTCCCAATTTTTCCCCTAGTTCTCTAACTTGCTTTTCCAAATCCTTTTTGAGCTCTTCCATGGCCTGAGACCATTTCATGTTTTCCTTGGAGGCTTTTGATGTAGGCTCTTTGACTTTGTTGACTTCTTCTGGCTGTATGTTTTGGTCTTCTTTGTCACCAAAGAAAGATACCAAGTCTGAATCTGAATCTGAGCCTGTTTTCACTGCCTGGCCATGTTCCCAGGCAACTACTTGTCCCTTGAGTTTTTTTTACTAGGGTATGACTGCTTGTAGAGTAGAGAGTACTTTGTCCTAAGCTTGAGGGGTTGCACTGTTGTTTTCAGAGCTATTTCTACACAGCAAGGTCTGCCATACCAGTGCTCCTCCTCTCCCAAGAACCACCAACGTGGACCGTGACTCAAATCTTAGGCAGGCTGTGCACTCCCACTCTGATCCACCACTTATTTCCTCCCACCAGGTGGTCCTGGGGCTGGAAGCAATTGCAGCTGTATTTCTGCCCTCAGACCTGCACCACCTGCACTGCTCCTGGGGCGGTGGCGGAACTGCAAACTCCTTTCACTCTGTCCCTGCAGGTTTTCCCACTAACCTTCTCTGCTGTCTTTGGTGTTCGTGGGTTGAGAAGTCTGGTAACTGCCACAGCTCACTGATTCAGGGTGCTAGGGCCTGTTCTGCCAGGCTCCCAGTTTGGTTGGTCTGGGCGTGGCTCATGCTGGGCTGTGCTCTGCTCTGCTCCCAGCTCCCTGCGATAGACCTTACCCAGCGACCATCCAGGCTTTCCTGGGCTGGAGCCTTGCTTCCCTCTGCTATTTTGTGGGTTCTGCAGTACTAGAATTTGTTCAGAGTCATTTTTATAGGTGTTTGGAGGGTCCTGGGGGAGAGCTTTAGGCGAGTCCCTGCTTTCCAGCTGCCATCTTGGCTCAGCCCCCAAAACATTCCCAGGGCTAATGAAATATTAAAGATCTTCCCTGTACGTTTATAGGCTTATGTGAACATATATGTTGTTCTTTCTCCTTGGAACTGGAACCATGTTCCCTGTACTTAAAACTCACCTTACTTTGGTTCCCAGGACTAAAAGTTCAACCTGACCTTGGCTGACTCCTCTTCCTGGAAGTGTTGGCCTACATTCTAGAAACAAATGGAATCCATTCTGTGTCCTTTTGAACACCAACATTTTGCCATGTCAATCACAGATGTTTAGTTCCTTTGGACTCTGGCCTGATCCAGAGCTGCAACACATCCAGTGCAGTTAGTTACTCTAAGACAAGTAAGGCTCTGGCAACAAGTCAATTAATTGGCCCAATGCCTTTTTTGTCTAAAATTTATATAACCTGGAGAGATTCCCCCTCCTCTTCGGAGTTTGCCTGTAGCAAGGATGCTCTGCCCAGGACCTTTTCCCAACTGGGACTCTGGAGGGTGAACCCAGGTTCGCCAGCCACATGACCCAGATGTAAATGTTCCCCCAATTTGGTAATGTATGTAAATATATCTATTATTCTGCTAGGTTTTGTCTTTATATGTATATTCCTATCTTTCTTTAATCCTTCTTTATATTGTCTTTGTGTACAGCATAAATGTAATACTGATTCTAATCTGGTGAGAGCACGTTTATTATACTGCAGAATCTGATCCTGAAAATAGTTAAAGCAGCTGCACATATCTCCTTAATGAAACAATGGGGTAAATTATCTCATATAAAAGAGGCAAGGAAAAGGCTTTACAGTGGAGGGGAAGGGGGGGAAGTGAGAGGGAATGAATACCCCACAGGAAAGTAGGAGGGTAGAAGATGCGGGGGAATAATAGAAGGGAAGGGAAATGGGGGGAGGGGGTAATCAGAAGCAAACACTTTTGAGGAGGGACAGGGTCAAAGGAGAGAATAGAATAAATGGAGGGCAGGATAGGATGGGGGGAAATATAGTTAGTCTTTCACAATATGACTATCATGGAGGTGTTTTGCATGACTACACCTGTATAACCTATACCAAATTCCTTACCTTCTCAATGGGGGTGGTTGGGGAGGGAGGAAAGGAGAGAATGTGGAACTCAAAGTTTTAAAAATGAATATTAAAAATTGTTTTTATGCACAACTGGGAAATAAGACATACAGGCAATGAGCTGTAGAAATCTGTCTTGCACTACAAGAAAACAGAGGGTAAGGGGATAAGAGAAAGAAGGCGGTGTGATAGAAGGGAGGGCAGATGGAGGAAGGGGTAATCAGAATGCACACCATCTTGGGGTAAGGGAGGGGGGAGATGAGGAGAAAATTTGGAACTCAAAATCTTGTGGAAGTGAATGTTGAAAACTAAAAGTACATTAATTAATAGAAAAAATAAAACCGAGCATACCCTTTGACCCAGCAATACCACTGCTAGGTTTATATCCCAAAGACATAAAAAAGGGAAAGAACCTATTTGTATAAAAATGTTTATGGCAGTTCTTTTTATGGTGGCTAAGAACCGGAAATCAAAGTGCTGTCCATCAATTGGAGAATGGCTAAACAAGTTGTGGTATGTGGTTGTAATGGAATATTATTGTGTTATAAGAAATGACAAGTAGCATGATTTCAGAAAAACCTGGAAACACATGAACTGATGTATAGTGAAGAGAACAGAACCAGGAGAATGTTGTACATGGTAACATCAATATTGTTTGATGAAGAATAGTGAATGACTTAACTGTTCTCAGAAGTATAATGATCCAAAACAATCCCAAAGGACTAATGATGAAGCACATTATCCACCTCCAGAGAAAGAACTGATATTTATTGAATACAGACTAAAGCATGCTTTTTTTACTTTCTTTTTAAATTTTTTTTCTTTTATTCGAGTCTTCTCATACTATATGACTACTATGGAAATGTGTTACATAATTGCACGTGTATAACCTATATCTGATTGCTTACCATCTAAAGGAGCGGGGGCGGAGGGGGGGGAAGTGAAACTGTAAGGCAATAATGACATTGTAGATGTTAATTGTCAAAATTCTTACATAGTTACGTATTGCAAAGTATACGAGACTCTCCACATAGAAGGCAGATGGAAGTAAACCATTTATTCAGACACCAGAGAATCATATCCCATAACCAAATGTTCAGCTCCCACAGCCAGTCAGTCTACTTCATCATAACAGCAAGGAGCCTAAAACACTTAATACTGAATATCACAACATGGAGCCTCAACATCCTAAAACCTCTCCAACCCCCTGCTGGGGTCTTTCCCAAAACAAAGTCACAGTACAGCTAAGTCAGCCTGTTCAGTTCTAACATTCATGAGGGCAGCCACCAGCAGCCACAACATCTTTCACTCTCTCTCTCATCATTTTCTGTAATATAACTTCCTTTTCCTGTCAGGAAGCTCCTACCACCAAGTACCTTAGGCTTCCTGTGACATAAGCAGATCACATGGCCTATTAATGGGTGGGAAAGATCTTCAAATCTAATTGCTACTAGAGGGAGAAGGAAAGGAAGGATAGAATTTGGAACTCAAAACTTTAAATAAAAATTGGAGAGAAAGACTAATATACAGTTGTACAAGGTATTAAAATATTTTCTTTAATAAAATTATTGATTCTGTTTTCTTTCCCTTTTTAAGGGGCTCACATATTCCTTTGGAAATTAATTATTTTACCTTTAACTTTGATTTTTCTTCAAAAGTCTCTTATTAATTGTGATTTTTGCTGTGATGGTATTGAGCAAAGAATGTGCTTAATATATCTGCTTTTCTATCCAGCATGTCTAAAAACTCTTAATACAGCTTTAATCCTGAATAGCTTAAAAAAAGGCTTAGAGTAGTTTTTAAAAATATATTTTTAATAAAGTTATGTTTTACCTTTGTGGGCATATGTACATATATGCACATATATATGTGCATATATATGTAAACTAATGGTATTGTATCATTATCTATGGTGCTTTAAAGAATAATGTAGTTTCCCTACTTATCTTTCTTAACCATATCAAATTTTAATGTTTCCTTGTCTAAAATCATGATTTTCAACCCTAATTTTTTTTTAATTTGCCTAAGGCATAATAAATAGTGATCAATTCCCTCCCTTATTTTATTTCCATATGGATCTTTAGGTTTCAAGATATTTACTGTAATAGCATATTGTTGGAATGTTTTTTTCTACTCCATTCTGCTACTCTCCTTCATTTTATGAGTGAGTTCATTCTATTCACATGTGATGGTTATGATTTTTAATTGTATATTCTCTTCGATTAAATCCTCTTTTCCTTGGAAGGAGAAAAAACAGTTAATAATAAAAGGTAAAAAAAAAAATTTGTTGTCTTTAGTCCTTCATTCTTGAAAATGACCAAGGGGTGATATCTTCACTTTCCCCTAAATTAGATTTAAATGAGGCAGAATTGCACAAAGTCATTAGCCTCACTCCCTCTCTTCCAGAATCATTGACAAAAGTCAGGATGACTGGTGATGGCTCAGGATGCAGTGGATGACCCTGGCGTCTTTGATGTCTAAACAAGTTCTAAATGTTCCACAGTGCCTGCTTCAGCTGCTTTCAAAACCAGTAAAAAGCACCAGCCCTGGAGTCAGGAGGACCTGAATTCAAATCCGGCATCAGACTTGACACACTTACTAGTTGTGTGACCTTGGGCAAATCATTTAACCCCAATTGCCCTGCCTTCCCCCCCTCAAACAAAACAAAACAAAACAAAACCAGTAAAAAAAAACCAAAACAACTCAAATAATAGATTCCTTGAAAAACAGAATGGAGCAAACTATACTCAGTAAGTCCACATAACAATAAGAAACATTCGAACAAAGTTGAAAGTTGTTTGTTTTTTTTTAAAGTAAAGAAACCAAGCCAAGGAAAGGTAACTTGAGAATCATTGAATTTTCTAAAAGAGATCTCCTTTCTTTGCTTCTTATATCCTTATTTCCAAGGAAGTAGGTGGTGAAAGGGAAGGAATATGATTAAAAAAAACTAGTCATCTAATAATTGAAGCAACCTGTTCCCATTCCTCTGAAGGATGCTGTCTTTAGCTACACTAGCTGCTGATCACTGCTTCTTACACTTGTCTATTTTTAATATTCTTTATGATCCACTCTCCAAGTTGAAGTTTATTTTGTTTATAACTATTCCCTTACTCACTCTTCCCTTCTTGGGTCTCTCTGTCCACACCTTTTTTCCCCATTGAGTTTAATATTTTTCTATACCAAATTGATGTGTGTGTTCAACCCTTCTTTATTTAGTTCAGACAAATGTGACGTTCATGAGACATCCACTCCCCTCATACTTTCAAAACTTCAAACCAGTTCTGGTGTTTTTAATTAGTTCTGCTTGAAACTTCTGCAATCTAAGTTATTCTTAAAAGTATACCTCTATCATATTCTAAGATTTTCTCTCACTAATCATAGTTTAAGAAATTGACATAAAGGTGATTCTTCAATTTCTTGGTTCTTGAACTTTTTCTTTATGAATGCGTGGAATATTTTTTCTCAGACTTGGAAGGTTTGGATTTTGCCTATGACTTTCCTGGATGTTTTTATTTTGAGGTCTCTTTATCAAGATGACTGGAGATTTCATTCCATTTTCATTTTATCCACTTGGTTCTAATAGAGCCGAGCAGCTTTCTTATGATTTCTTGAAATATGGCTTCCAACCCACCCAATGATTATTAAGTTATCCCTTCTTGACTAGCTTTTCTATTGTTTTTTTATCTTTTGATTTTGTTCTTATATTTGTTGTTGTGTGGGATCATTGTTTGGTTTGCTCCATTCTGGTTTTGGGGTGGTTTACTAGTTGGATAAGGTTTTCAACTTCTCATTCTCCTCATTTTTTCCCTCAAGAACTCTAATTCCATTCTTTAATTTTTACTTCTTTTATTCCATCCACTCCTGGAATTCTTATGGTCAAGCTATTTTTTTCTCCTATGGAAATCTACTTTGTGAATGATGATTTGAGTGACCAAGACCTTTATCCATGGAAGCCACTAGAAAGAGAGAGAGTGAACCTATCTCATGCTGACAGTTTTAAAGATGCAAGCAATTCTGACTACCACCCAATGGAAACAGGTTCCCACTCTTGTAATAGGGAAATTCAGAATGTCTTTTACCAGAAGTAGTTCCTCCACTGTAAGTAATCTATGAATGTGTCATAGCCTGATTACACACAAAAAAACCATTTTACTTAATATTATACCTATTGTAATTTTCAAATTCAGATTCATATGCTCATTATTTTTTTTATGGAGGCAAGGATATTACAACTAGAAGGCTGTTGAAAAAGTCCAGAGATAAATTGGAGTGGCAGCAAAGTAAGGGGAGAGTAGGAATAGATGTGAGGGATGTTGTTATGGAATGTGACCTGTGCATTGTCAGGCTCTACAGATGGCAAGAACTAGTAGGTCCTCTTAATTGTTTCTCAATAGTAGTGATTACATTATGTTCTAGAAAAATATAGAATCTATTCCATGAGATTTATCACTAATCAAAGCGATTAGTCAAATACTCATACAATAATCTATTTGCTTAAGAAAGTCTAATGTCTAGACCATTGGCATAGTAGCAATTAGACCACCAGTTTTGGACATTATATTTTAGACATTTGCAATGCACAAAAACGTGGGTTCAGAATGAATCATTACCTTGACTTAAAAAATAAGGCTACTGAGGCATAAAAAGGTAAAATAATTTGTACTTTGTCATACAAGTAATTAGTAGCCAAACTGTGTTTCAAATCCACATTGCTGATTGCAAATCTAATGCATTTTCCACCACACATTAATAGGTGAGTTATTTTGACAGACCAATATTCTTCAAATCTTAACCTTTTACTTTTCCTAGAATAATTAAAGTTCTAATCTCTTTTACCCCTTTATTTACCAGCAAGCATATTTCTAAGCAAGACTGCCTTGAAATGAGCTATATCTTTTACGAACATCGCCTTTTTTGTTTATTTTAACAAATAAATGTTTATTGATATCTTCTATTTTTATATCACCACAATTTCTCTTAATATCCCTTCTTTTTCCCCCTTTCAGAGAACCATTCCATATAACAATTATTTTTTAAAGAACAAAAGAGGAAAAAATCAGCAAAGCTGATCAATATATTGAAAAATTTTGGAAATATATGCAATGTTCCCTATCTGTATGTGAATCTATCACCTCTGCAAGGGACTGTGGTAGAGGTATCTTCTCATAACACTGAAAAAAATTTTTTCCATGTGAGCCTTTCCACCTTGGGAAATTGACAAATGCTAGAAATCATGCTTGATTTATTGTATTATTGATTATCTAGACTTAAGAAAGTGATGGAAATGCCATACCAATTAAACTACCAAAAATTATGTTATAGAGCTAGATAAAATAATAACAAAATTTATCTAGAAGAACAAAAGGTCCAGAATATCAAGGGAATTAATGAAAAGAAATGCTAGGGAAGGTGGCCTAGCTATACCAGATATTAAACTGTAATATAAAGCAGCAATCATCAAAACTACTTGGTACTGGCTAAGAAACAGAATGGTGGATCAGTGAAATAGGTTAGGTACACAAGATGCCATAATCAATGACTATAGTAATCTATTCTTTGATAAACTCAAAGAGTCCAGCTTCTGGGATAAAAACTCACTATTTCACAAAAACTGCTGGTAAAACAGGAAAGTAGTATGGCAGAAACTGGGCATAGACCAATATCTTACTCTGTATACCAAAATAAAGTCAAAACAGGTTCATAATTTAGATATAAAGGCTGATACTATAAGGAATTTAGGAGAGCAAGGAATAATTTACCTGTCAGATTTATGGAGAAGGGAAAAATTTATGACCAAACAAGAGATAGAGAGCATTACAAAATGTAAAATGGATAATTTTGATTACATTAAATTGAAAAGTTTTTTTTTTTATAAACAAAGCCAATACAACCAAGATTAGGAGGGAAGCAGAAAACTGGGAAAGAATTTTTATAACCAGTATCTCTGATAAAGGCCTCATCTCTAAAATCTACAGGGATCTGAGTCAAATTTATAAGAATACAAGTCATTCCCCAATTGAGAAATGGTCAAAGGATATGAACAAGCAGTTTTCAGAGGAAGAAATTAAAGATAGCTATAGTCATGTGAAAAAATGCTCTAAATCACTATTGATTAGAGAAATGCAAATCCAAACAACTCTTAGGTACCACATCTCACCTGTCAGATTGGCTAACGTGATAAAACAGGAAAATGATAAATGCTGGAGAGGATGTGGGAAAATAGGAACACTGTTACATTGTTGGTGGAGTTGTGAACTGATTCAGTCATTCTGGAGAGCAATTTGGAACTATGCCCAAAGGGTTATAAAAATGTGCATACCCTTTGACCCAGCAATACCACTTCTAGGGCTGTATCCTAAAGAGATTATACAAATAGGAAAAGTACTCATATGTAGAAAAATATTTATAGCAGCTCTTTTTGTGGTGGCAAAGAATTGGAAATCAAAGAGGATGCCCATCAATTGGGGAATGGCTAAACAAGTGAATACTATATGAATGTAATGGAATATTACTGTGTTATAAGAAATGAGGAGCAGATGGACTTCATAATAATCTCGAAAGACTTATGTGATCTGATGCTGTGTGAGGAGAGCAGAATTAGAAGAACATTATATATGATTACAGACACACGATATCTGTGATGACTAACTTTGATAGACTTGGTTCCTCTCATCAATGCAAGATTCTCAGACAGCTTCAAAAGACTCATGATGGAAAAAGCTATCCACATCCAGAGAAAGAATTATGGGAGTCTGAATGCAGATTGAAGCGAACTATTTGCTCTCTTTTTTTTCTTCTTTTTTGGTTTTGGGAGATTTTAGTCACTTTATTTGCATAATTCCCAACTGCATTCCAAAATGGTTATATCATTTGACAGCTCCACCTAATGTACCTATCATCAAACAACCCCTCAACGTTGGCTGTCTTTTGCCATCTTTGCCATTTTTCAGAGTGTGAGGGGAAACTTCAGGGTTGTTTTGATTTACATTTCTCTTATTATTAGTGCTTTGGCATGATCCCTTATATAATTATTAATAGTTTATAATTTGTTTGAGAACCTTTCCTCATTTTTTTTTACCACTTATCTATTGGGGAATAGTGTTTGAATATTACTTGAAATATACTATTATGTATAATGAAGAAAAAGCCTGACATTAACAAATGTCAAATCACCGTTTGACACTAAGTCAAATAATGATAAATCTAATACATGTTTTAGAAATAATTAATCTTAGCAATTTTTTTAACCTTTGCGTACTGTATTGGCTAATGAGAATATAGGATGAGTTTCCCTCATTATACTGTGAATTAACCTTGATTTTTTTATAAGGATAATCCAGTTTTCCCATTGCCTTTCAGTATGGTTTTAGATATGTTGCCACAAAGACAATATCCTAATAGACAGAGTTGAAAACTTGAAGTGTGAAAGGGTCTTTTTAAAAAAATTGTAGTTTTTTTTTTACATTGCAAACATTTCCAGATTACTCTCATTCTACAGGAATTCTCTTATAATAAAGTAAAACAACTAAGAAAAACCTCTAATATAGTGACTTCATCTGAAAGTACACGTGCAATGTTCCACATAACCCCTCCCCCCAAGTTTCTCTATTTTTACAGCGTTTTTTTTTTCTTCTCTTCTTCGATTTTTAATCTCATAAAAACAAAGAAAGGCACCATCCGGCTCATGCATAAGTGGGATGCAAAGGTAAACTGCTTAATTTCCTGCTACACATTTAGATGGAGAAAACACACATTAGACACCGACTTCTTCTAAGTCTCTATCTAAAGACAGGTGTCTCCTTCCCTGTGTGTACCAGTGTGTAGTCACATCAGTAGATGCTTTTAAACCTGGCTGGCTTGCCCAAACAGAACTTTGTACTCCTGCTTTATCCAAATCCAGCTGCAGCACTTTCCCTTCCCCTAAGCTTGGGACTATACTAAGCGGAAATCAAATTGGGGGGTTAAAAAGGGAGAACCTAGGATACACTAAGGGAAAAAGGCCAAAATGTTAGCTCCAGAATGTGAAAAAGAGAAAAAAGGAAAGCAGCATTTATTAAGCACCTACTATGTGCCAAGTAGTCTAGTAAATGCTTAGCAATGGAGGTGGGTGGGGTAGAGATTCAAGTTCCATGGAGTTCAAACCAAGCAAGCTACAGCTGGAACTAGTTGCAGATGGAAAGTTAGCTGGAAAGTCCAGATCCCTACCCTCTATAAAGGAAAGCTTTGAGAATTTAGTGTTCCATCCTCCAATGAGAAAGGAGAGGAGGATGAGTGAGTTGGGAAGGTGTTGAGGGTCCCAAAGCTGCGTTACCTTCATGATGATGAGATTTTAGGTCATCAGCTTATCCTCCTAGAGGTTCCATAGACTTCAAACCTAGCCATGCTGCAGATGGATAGTGACCTTGTCTGGTCATTAAATTTTGTTCTATCTATATATCTTATAGGTAATTTTCCCCATGTTTCTCTTGTTTATAATGTGAACTTTTGTATCTTGGTCACATGCATTTGGAACTTAGTATAAAGCATGAGGTATATTTGTCTAAATCTAATTATTTCCAAACTGTTGTCTAAATTTTCCCCAAAATGTAAAAAAAAAAAAAAATCAAATAGGGAGTCATTTCAGTAACTGGGTTCTTTGTGTTTATCCAGTACTAGGCTACTATATACATTTGCTCCTAAGAATTGTATACCTAACCTATTCCACTGATGGGTCTATTTTTAAACTAATACCGAGTTATTTTGAGAATTATAGCTTTGCAGATAATGGCAGTTCTGAGCTCCCTTTGTCACTATTTTTTTTCTCCATTTTTTGAAATTATTATTTACCTTGAGAGTCTTGACTTTTATACCTCTATATCAATTTCAATATTATATTTTTCTAACTCTCTGAAATCATATTTTAGTAATTTGATTGGCATGGCATTGAATAAGTAAATGAATTTAAGTAGTATTGCCATTTTCACTATGTTGACTCATTCTACTAATATTTCCCAATTATTTAGGTCTATTTCTGTAAACAGTAGTCTATATTTGTATTCTTATGTCTAGACTCCCAAGCATGGTATACATTTTGTTGTACTTTTAAATGAAATTTCTTTTTCCTTCTCTTCTTGTTGGATTTTGTTAATATTATATAAAAATGCTGATTATTTGTGGATTTCTTTAATATCCTGCAAGTTTGCTGACATTATTTTACTTCATTTTATTTAATTCTTTAGGATGCTTTAAGTTCATCATATCATCTGCAAAAAGTGATAATTTTTCTGCTTTACCCATGGTTATTTCCTCAAATTTCTTTTTCTTGTTACCAGAACTTCTAGTACAGTGTCAAATAGAAACAATGACAGTGGACATCCTGGTTTCACTCCTGGTTTTATTGAAAAGGATATAAGCTTATCTCCATTAATTATAATGGTTTTAGATATATACTTGGTTTTAGATATATACTATTTATCATTTTGGGGCAGCTAAGTGGCACAATGGTTAGAGGCTCTGCAGTCAGGAAGACTCACCTTTCTGAGTTCAAATCTGGCCTCAGACACTAGCTGTGTGGCTTTGGGCAAGTCATTTAACTTTGCCTCAGTTTCCTCATCTATAAAATGAGCTAGAGAAAGAAATGGCAAACCACTCCAATATCTTTGCTAAGAAAACCGCAAATAACGTCACAAAGAATAGGACATGACTGAACAATAACAACAAACCTGTCATTTTAAGGAAAGATCCATATTCTGTTGTTTTTAATAGAAATGGGTATTACATTTTGTCAAAAGCTTTTTTGTATCAATTAGTATGATTTTGTTATTAATATGGTTAATTCAGATCATGATTTTCCTAACATTAAGCAAAGTTATCTAATATTAAGCAGAATTAGAGTTAGGATTAAATGCAGAATTAGGGTTAGAGTTAGGATTAATTGACACCGCATTTCTAGAATCCCAGGGTGGTTGCAAGATCACTTTCCCCAGGTGTAGCCAGAATGGACTTTGTTTTCTTTGAATGACGCCTCGTTGAGCTTCCCTGGACTCTGGGGCTTGCTCTTCCGGGGCAGGACCAGAGCTTCCTGTGTGATGAGTCGTGGCGCTGGCTGAGGGGAGGTGTGTTAACGTGGTCTACGCTGGGGGAGGGGCCAAGTCAAGAACCAATCGGCCCTGGTCGTTCAGGCGGCGCTTGATGATGTCAAAAACTCTATAAGAGGGGAGAGGACAGCTTGAAGCTCCTCCTTTCCTTTTCCGGTTGGAGCCAGAGACACCTACAGCCGAAGCTGAGCTGCCGGTAGCAGAGCTGACTAGAGGCTAGTGGGTAATCTTCTTACCGTAGAGGGGAAGCATGTATACGATTTTGCCTTATACCATCTCGCTTCTCTGTGGCCTTCTGGTTACCCTTATAAGGCGGACTTATTGGGCCTGGAAGCTTTTGATGAAAATATCAAAATGGGGACGCTGGTTTGTGGGCTTGTTACTGTGGAGTGTAAATACATGCTTTAGTTCTCCTGCCTTCTGCCTAGAGAATTCCTTATATCCTGCAGTTCCGGACCTTTTAGGCACATATGAGATTCTCTTTGAAATCATAAATTCTGCCTTCCTAATATACCAGGGTACGTAATGCTTCCACAGGAACTATTGCTGAAAGTAGAACCCAGATGGCTTCCCTAGTAGTCATCCCAACCACTGGATGACTTGTTTTTGCTTCTTGTTACAATGTAACTTGTGGCTAGTGCCTTCCGAGAAGTCTCTGTCAGGCAGTAGGCTAGTGTGAACCATCACATGTGACTTTTCTTGAGAAAGGGGGCAATAGACCACAGAACTCATTTGTACATGAGATCACAGGAAGGTATTGTGTAGACATGGGAACAGAAAAAATTCTTTGGGCTTTCCCTACTTTTTGCTTACAACCTCATTTCACATTATCCCTCTCCATATAATCTGCTATGCAGCCAAAAAGGACTACTAGATGTTCCCTGAATACTATATGCTATTTCCTTCCTCTATGCATTTATGTAGCCTTGTATTCCTCCCTCCTCTTCTCAGCATTTCTAAATCCATTTTCTTTTTCAAGGCAGGCCAGATGCCATGTTGTCTGTGAAGGCCATCTTGATTCAATCAGCTGAAAATATATTTGTTCCTTCAGATTTGCTAAGAGAATATTCTTTGGATCTTTCCTTTGCTCCCACCGCTGTCAGGAAAAAAAAATTTTAAAGCAACCACAAAGAAAAATAAGACACCTCTCCAGGAGTTCATAGTCTGATGTGGGGAGAGGAGGCATATGAAAACAACTGTGTACGAACAAGATAAATTGGAGATACAACACAAGGAAGAACTAACATTTAAGGGGAATCAGGAAAAGCTTTAACTGGGACTTGAAGGAAGTCAGGGAAGTCAGGAGGCAGAGATAAGGAGGGAGAGAGTTTCAAGGATGGCAGACAGCCAGTGAAGATGCCTGAAGAAGGGAAATGGATTGTCTTATGCAAGGAATAGCACTTAGGCCCAGAGAACATGGAGGAGACCAAGTTTTGCAGGGCTTTGAATGTCTTTTTTTGTTTGTTTGTTTTGGGGGGGGCAGGGCAATTGGGGTTAAGTGACTTGCCCAAGGTCACACAGCTAGTACATGTGTCAAGCGTCTGGGGCCGGATTTGAACTCAGGTACTCCTGACTTCAGGGCCGGTGCTCTACTCACTGCACCACCTAGCTGCCCCTGAATGTCAAATAGAGGATTTAATGTGAAATGAAGCTGGAAAGACAAGATAGAACCAAGATTTGGAGGACTTTAAATGTTAGGCTGAAAAGTGTGTATTTTGTTCTAAAGGAAAAGGCCACTGAGAGTTTTTGAGCCGGGCTCAGGACTATATCTTAGGAAGATTATTTTGGTAATTTGTGTGAAAGATACATTAGGGCAAGGAAAGACTACAGACTAAAGAGAGGCTGAATGTGAGAAGTGATGAAAAAGCCTAAACACATTGCTCCTCTATGTAGAAAACACATGGAGGAGCAGTGTGAGTGATTTTATGGAGCTGGCTGAGCAACTAAGTAAGATAAGGGAGATCAAGAATAACTCTAAATTCTTATGAAAAAATGGTGGTGAAGATGGTAGGCAAATTGGAAGGAAGGATGAATTTTTTATTTTTTGTTTGGAGGAGAGGAATGAGTTCTGTTTTGGTAATGTTGAATATGAAAAGCTGATAACCCAGTACAAGCTCCTCATTCTAGAAATGAAGAAACTAAGACTGAGAAAGATGAAGTCACTGTCCCAAGGGTCACACAGCTAGTAAATGTCTGAGGTCAGATTTGAAGTCAGGAAAATGAGTCTTCCTGACTCTAGGCCTAGCGCTCTATCCAATGTATCACCTGGCTGCCCCATACTTGCATAGTACCTTAACATTTACAAAGCACTTTCTTTACAACCTCTGTGAGGTAGAGAGGGAGAGTATTGTTATCCCTTTTTTTGCAGTTGAGGAAAGGTTCAGAGAGGTTATGGCTTACCAATAGTAAGTCATAGAGCTACTGAGTGTAGCAGATGAAATTCAAAAACAGTTCTCCTTGTGACAAAACTCTACTAATTGAAAGAAGCCTAAGAAAGCTATCATGGGAGATCATGTCCATTTTATACAAATTGGGGTTTATATAGAAAAGCAACCCACCACATCAAATAGAGCGCTGGACTTAGATTCAGAAATTCCTGGATTCAAATCTAGTCTCTCAAGTTTATGAACTGTATGACTCTGCATGTCACTTAACATATCTGAGACTCAGGCAACTCTGTAAGACTTATGGGAGACAGTACAGTGCAAAGGAAAGTGCTCTCTATTTGGATCCAAAGGGCTTGAATTAAATCTCAACTCGGCCATTTACTACTATAGGACATTCAGTGAATCTCATCTCATTTCTCTGGGCCTCAGTTAAGCTGAAGCTTAAATCCTGGCCACATAATGAGAAGATGGGACTATACCTTATAGTCTATACACTATACCTTATATACCTGATGTTGGGAAAGACTGAAGACAAAGGGAAAAGGGGGTGGCAGAAGATGAGATGCATAATATAATGGAAACAATGAACATGAACTTGGACAAACTTCAAGACATGGTGGAGGATATAGAAGGGCCTGGTAAGCTATGGTCCAGGGGGTCAGGAAGAATCAGACATGACTGAAGGACAGAACAACAAATTAGAGCATTCAGCCAGATGACCTCTGATCTTCTAGCTATAAATCTGTATTTCTATGATTCTATAACCTACCAAACTACAGACGGTTTGTGAGTTGGTGGAGGCAGTTCCCACACCAATAAGATCACATATTCTTGAAATATTGAAGTATTTGTGGGGAAATGGAACACTCAATTGCCCTGATCTCTCTGTGTCTCTTTTTCTCTTTGTCTCTCTCTTTCTTATCACTGCATGCTCTAGACAAACTGTGACATAGGCAGAATTGTTTAGTCTTCAAGTTGGTCTTGCTATTCAGGGCCTTTTCAATTCTTTGTTCCTTAAACTTAGCCTCCCTGCCCACAAATCTCCTCAGGACTTTCATATTGCTCCTTGTCTAGTCTTTTTAAGGAAGAAAAATCTCGTCAATCCAATGTACACTAAACTAGCTTATAGGGTGTGTGTGTGTGTGTGTGTGTGTGTGTGTGTGTGTGTGTGTGTGTGTGTGCGTGTGAATGTTTTTTCAAAGGAAAGTTTGCCAGAGATTGCCTAACTCACAGGAATGAATTGCTAATGATGGGATTTCACAGGAGATAGGCCTCTTGAAAATACAACACTGTTGGAAATCATCCCTGAACTGACTCACATGATGGTCACACTACTTAGAATGCTTTCGGAAGATGAAGGTCCAGAAATTAAACATAGGCAACTACTACATAAAAAATATCATTAGGCAAGCTGACATTTGCAGTAACAGTCAGAATTCCCAATTAAAGAATGAGACACTTAAAATGAAGTACATTTATAGCATTTACTGGAACTTGTCATTTGTGGTGTGAAGAAGTCATCACATTTTTATGGACAATAGTTTTTAGACCTTTTTAAAAAACCAATCCAAAATAGAAATTAACCACTACGCAAGAGCTATCATTACCTATTTGTAATGTTAAAGCTCTAGATACATATCCAAAGCAGCTGGTGGCACATTGGACAGAACACTGGGCTTGTAATCAGGAACACCTGAGTTCAAATCCAGGCTCAGACAATAGCTGTATGATCTTGGGAAAGTTACTTCTGATGGTCTATTTCCTCAACTGTTCAGTGGAAATAATAACAGCACTTACATCACAAGGTTGTTGTGAAAATCAAATGAGATAATATTTGTAAGAGTGCCTGGAATATAGTAGGTGTTATATGAACATTATTCTCTTCCTTTCTCCTTCTATATATCCAGAGTTAAAAAAGTGATGAGTATGATGAAGTTATTTATTCAACAAATATTTATTAAGTGCCTAATATGTGCAGAGTACTGATCTAGTTTCAGGAAAAAAATAAAGTTTATCTAAAACAAGGTCCCTGCCCTTATGGAACTTATAGTCTATTAGGTGATATGACATATACAAAGATAGATAACCAAAATGGGAAAAAAAGTGAATGAAAAAGATACAGGGAGAGGTGCTATGCTAGGTCTGAGAGGAATAACATAATGCAGGGAAAGCATATTTTGTAAGTATGCCAACAGAGACCCAATGCTCTAGAATTTTGTTTCTATACCTCAAGAATAGCTTGAATAGCTTCATGCCCTTTGTTGCTAACTCTATTGCCAAATGTCAAATCTACTGAATTTAAAGGGCCACCATTGTGGAAGAATGATTAGACATAATTTCTCTGGCCCCAGAGGTCAGAATTAGGAGCAATAAGTAGAAGTTGCAGAGAGGCAGATTTCAAGTTGAAATAAGGAAAAAACTTCCCAGTGAGTAGAACTATCCAAAATTTGAATGAGCTTTCACAGGAGAGGCTTCTACCTCACTAGAGGTCTTCAAGTGAAGCCTGGATGACCTCCTGATAGCAAAGCTTCTTGTTCAGATAAGTGTTGGGCTAGAAGGCCTCTGGAGCTATAACTAGGACAAAGAAGCTGGAACTCTGCACTAGAGCACAGAAATATAAAATAATTATTTCTAGTGAGTGTATAATTCAAATATTTAACAACTATTATACATATTAGCAGTACTTTTACTCCTTCGGGAGCAAAGCATAGGAACTAGCTAGCAAGAATAACTAAACTGGGAAGTTACCAGATGGTATCCCTCTTAGATTAGTTGTCACATACCAGGTAAGTTTTTCCCCAGCTGGATCTAGTCTTTCTTCTTCTTTATAATAACCCCTCCACTAGCACATCTGAGGTGCCCAAAGTGTAGTTTGATATCCTGAGCTCACTGTGTTCCTGCCTCTCCTTCACAGGGCAATCAGTGTGCTGGAGTTCAAATGTACTCTATAGGATCTTCTTGGGCTTCCTGGAAAAGGGGACAATATCTAGAGTAAATTCCTTCAAGGAATCTGCCACCTAACTTCAGCTATGCTCTGATATCACCTGATAACTTATATAGAGAGGAAGTTTTCCATATGCCAAAGAAAATCTTTTACCATTCAGGAAACTTGACATCATGTCGATTATGAATTTTTTTTGAAGAGGTCTTGGGAAACTATGGGAAATTGAGAGGTCAGCATTCATGACACATATTAAAAATAAGGTTTCCTACCCTGTTTCTTCTTCACTGGTCCCAACCATGTCCATACATGAAACAAGTGTATTATATTATACTTGTCACCCTGAACTGCATACTGAACTAAATAAAGTCCATATTTGTTTATATAAAGAGTTTCTTGCATGTAGTAGGGATCCATGTAGTTGAGCTAGATGATCTGTATGGTTTCTTCTGTCTCTTAGGATTCTTTGATTCTATGATTCATTCTGCATTAGAACTGGAAAATGCACCGAACTTAAGAGTATGGCAATGTAGTAGCAGTTCTCTAGTTCAAGCCACCATGCTTCCACACACCTATGCAGAACAGGTAGAAAAGTATGTCTTTGATAAAGCAAGCAATATTTCTCCCCCAATTTTTCTGCCAGGCACAATCGCATTGTGATTTCATGTGTATATAGAACTCCCAGTGCAGAAACTCTTCACCGATGTGGATTGGCAACTTATTTGTAATTTACGATTTTCTCCCTTTTGAAATAGTATCATTTTTACCTCATTTGCTTATAAATATACCCTTCATTTCCCCAACCTAGCTAGCATTCCTTTATAGCAATTTTTTTTAAGTTCAGCGATGCTAAACAATACACAGATTGTGCTTTATATCATATGCAAGATTTTACACCTAACATTCGTTACATTTCTGATAAAAGATAGGAGGTGTGTTTTATCTGGGATCAAGTTTGGTCATTATGATTTTACAAGGTTCAGTTTCATTTTATTGCTATTTACATTTACCACAAATTTACGTTAATAATGAATAAGGTTTCAATGGCATCCCACAGTACCCCAATGTGGTTAGGAACTAAGCCCTGACTGGTGTTGTCCTTTCCAGCCAAGTCTTGCTATGAATCATGTGCTGTTCACTGCTTAAGTCGTATACACATTCCCTTTTCTCAGTCCAAACACCAGCAATTCCGGGTATTACAACTGACAGCTGTTCTACAAAGTTCTGCATTTAGTTTCTCTCCTTTCCAATCCCCTCTCCTCTCAACCCCACTCCACCCACTGTTCTGGTTCCTGGTCTCTGATGCCTGTGACCTTTACCGAGATTCAAGTAGGGTGCTCTGCCTCAGCGGCTCCAAGTGATGACTCCTAGGAACTTCCCAAGGGCTAAGAAGCAGCAGGAAACAACAAGTGGGGGGTAGGGGGGGGGGAGGGATAGGGAGGGGTATGAAAATGTACCTCGGGCGGGACTGACTGAGAGGTGGGTGAGCTTCCTTGATGCCTTTGTCCTCCAAGTCTTCCTTCAACTTGGGAGTTAAAAGGATGTCTTGCTTAGGAACTGTTTCCCTTGGGATTGCGATGTCCAGAGGGCCCCCCCCCGCATTTTTCTTTGCGTCCTCCTCTCCTTTTCCCACCCCGTTTCTCTCTGTTCCAATCACTCTCTCCTTTCTTCCTTTCTCCTCTCCTTTTTCCTCTTCTTTCCCTTTTCCTCATTCCCTCACCCATAGCATGAGAACTAGAAGTGGTAGAAAGAAAATCCAAGAGCAACACCCGATCTATTTCCAATTCTTTTGAAAATCTCTGCCCTCACTTCACGTTACTGAGTCGGTAGCTTGGTTAGTATTTCAGTTAGCTGTCTGACAGCAACTTGTGCCTCATGGTTGAGTGCTGGGCGTGACCGTATTGAGGAGCTCTCTGCTGCTTCTCTTACTTGTGTGTTGGACAGCACCTCTGGACCGCTTTCCCTGTAATTTGACGTTGGTGTCCAGTATCAAATCCCTTTGCACTCATTTGGAAACCATGCAATTAGGAAGAGGGGACTTGGAACTCAAAGGAAAATAGCTCTTTGTCGCCAAACTTTTACAAATACTCCATGCTAGTTCTGTGCCCATAACACCCCATGGCTCCTTCCCTCTACATTTTAATCTCTGATGATTAGTCTCTTTGATGTAGGTATCTGCTCTTTACCTGTCTGTGAAAGGTATCTCCCCAGAAAGCAGAGGTTTTGTTTAAAAAAAAAACCCATCAGACCATTCATTTCCTCTCCCCATTCACTTTAAACTGCACCTGTGTTCAAACATGGTAGCTCCAACCAATGCTGTTGTGATCTCCTTCAATCTGGCTACTAGCGTCAAGCCACGATGCTTCTCCCATCTCAAATGCACAATAGGCTTTCTCCTGGTCACAGAGTGAATTAAATGTCATCGAGCAAAATAGGAGCCTTCAGAGATGTTGTCAGAAGAGTGGTGGTGTCAAGTCTCCCCCAAAAGAATGATGACCTCAGGAAAATCTCTTTCTCAGCCGGTAGAGGTGTCTTTTCAGATTAATGAAATTGTGTGACTGGAGATGCTTCTTTGAAATGAATATACATTTTAAAATCAGGATTCTTTGATAGAAGAAAAGAAGGAGGGAGATAAGGGAAACTCCTGGTGATTTTAGTTATGTTAAAATTCCATAATTTGGTTGCTCCTATTTTTTTTTACATCAGCAATAGAAAGTATGACATGCAAAAACATCATTGGCCTGTGAAAGAAAATCAAAATTCCCCGTAGGCGTCAAGGTACTTTATATGTAGGAGCCAGCCAAGCTCTGATGATCAACAGGGAGACTCCAACTTCTGGAAACAACATGGGTGAATATAAGGCAATTTGGTATTCATTATTGAGAGGAAGGGAAGAGTCTGTCAGCACTGAGCTAGTCCAACCAAGTGCAGTACTTCAAAGTATAGGCATTGTGTATTGGTGGATAGAAGAAGGGGATAAGACTAGCCAGGGGATTCCAAGTGGGATGGCTGAGTCTTAATATATTTGTTTTGGCAGTTTTTTTCAGGTTGATCACCTTATTTCAACTGACTGGAATAGTGTTATCCTACAACTTCAGTAGCTGTAATCACTACCAAATGGCAAGTGACTATGAAAATACAATATATAATAAGAAACTGGAAACTTTGTATTATTCGGAATCGGTGAGTGACAGGATTTAGGATGAATCCCTATAGAAACATTAGGTGCAAAAAATGTTTTCCAGTTTTTAAATTTAAGAAAAAACACAATAGTCACTAGGACACCAGGAAATGGGGAACAGCTGAAGCATAGCTTTATTATGGCCTTCCTAAAAGAGTGTTTCAGCATCATCCCAGGGAAAGTTTGTGTTTGTGACTTTCTGGTAGTAGTCGAGAGATGTTCTTAATTTATTTTATTTTAGAATTTTATTCTAAGTTAATAAAATGTGAAATACAGCCAGTGAATCTAATGCATGGTGAATACTTGAATAAGGATGTTTTATGAATCTGAGCGTGTGTGTTTAGGCCAAAAACTTCTTGTATGTGTCTTGTGTATACATTAATTAAAACTACCTGTCCTGACTTTTGAGAGAAGAATTTAAGAGTCTTCTGACTGGACCCTTGTGAATGTTTCTTTAGCTCGAAGGGAACAGAACAAGCATTTGTTAATATGTCTACTATGTGCCAGGCACTGGGCTAAACAATTTACAAATATTATCTCATTCAATGATGGTGGAGGACCAGAATGGAAGGGAACAAAACCCAAAGAAGAAATTTCACCCTCCCAGTACTTCTAAACAATTCTAATTCTCTGAAATAGGTTAAAATATGTTTAATGGAAAGGGTTGGTAGGAAGGCAATTATTCCTCTTTGATAAGGTGCCCCTTCATCTATACTTGGATTGATAGCATTTACTCTTAGCAAATTTGCTATAATAAGTTTGTCTTTTTTCCTCTAGTCATCATCTGAAAATAATAATTTGTTCTGTGAAACCAAGGTGAGTAAAGTTATATCTGCTGCTGGGGGGTGAAGAGAGGCAACAGGAGGGGAGAGATTATGCAGCTGGATGGAAGTGGAGCTGTTGAACTTGGAGAGGCAATTGTTAGAGATGGTTCTTTAATGTGGACTGAGCTCTTGCACAGGGTTCTCAAGGGGGTGGAGTGAAGGGTGTTCAGGAACCTTCTGGAAGGCCATAACTTTGATCTGATTACAAACCTCAAGTAAGCCTCACTCAAGTTAGAGGGATCCTTCCATCAGAGAATTTCTTGGATATGGATGCGGGGTGGGACAAAGGGAGGGTTGAAGGAATCAGGATTACTGCTCAGACTTCGGGACAGGGACTGGGAGAGGGGTCTAGGGCGCCACCTATGGTTTTCAGTCTGACAGTGAGCCTTGGGTCTGAGACTTCAGTAGCTCTAGGAATAAAGGAATTTCAGAAAAGCTAGCAGAGCTTTCTTCTCAAGGGCTCTTAAATTGTTTGTTCTCTTTCTTCCTTCTCTCCCTGCTTCTGTTCCTGTTCCTCCTCCTCCTCGTCCTCCTTCTCCTCCTCCTCCTCCTCTTCCTTTTCCACCCCATTTACTCTCTCATCCCTCCTGCTCCCCTGTGTTTTCTTTTCTTCTTCCATTTCCTCTTTCTCTACCACTCCTCAGCTCCTTTCCTTCCAATTCTCTCCCTTTCTCCTCCCCCGCCACTCATTTCCCTAGCTTTCTCTTTTATGGACTTTCCCCTTTCTTTGTTTTCACTTTCTCTTTCAATCCTTTTCCAAACAGAGTGGTTGTCTAACTGTCATAGAGCAGCTCACACACAATTGGTCAAACAACTGTTCCTCTGAAATGGGGGAAATTGTTGAAGATTTCGTGAACAGGACTCATATTGCCCTGAAGAATTATTGTCCAGTCTTCCAGGGAAATCAGGTACAGGCTGGCATCAATGGGGGTCCGGCTCTCCATCATCAATACCTTAAGCTTTGGGACTAATAATACTTTTTGCAGTACTAACTGAACAGGAATTTCTGACCTAGTGCTCCTACAAAGGAGATGTTTTGCTTCTCCCTCCTTCCTCCCTCTCCCTCTCTCCTGGCTCCACCTAGTACAGAATAATAACTATGGTTTCAAGAATTTTGTAATTGTATGTGCTGAATAGAAAGTGGATTGAACCTGCTGTGGAAATGCAAAAACTACAGTTTGGGAGTGTTTTCTCCCAGCTAGATCAAGAAACTGATATTCCTGAGGGTGACTAATGAAGGAGATAGTGTGGTAGATTGAAAAATACATGGCTTCAGGGGTCTTCAGTTAGACTTTCAGCTCTACTACTTCAATTGAACCTACATGCATTAAGCACATTAAGACACAGCATTATACTGGGTAAGTCACCTTACTTTACCTGGAAAGGTTGTAGTTTCCCCATATGTCAAAGAGGGGGTGGGATAAGGTGATCTCTAAAATCCCTTCCACCTTTAAATCTGTGCCATTATGGCCATTCTTTAAACCTTAAGAGAGTCTGCTCTTTCACTCTTTCCATTTTATTAACCTTCAGTGCAGCTTTCAACCTTCCTTTGAGCTAGACAGTCAGTAGCTTTGAAAATTGCCTTTGGTTGTGTTGCAGGCTTATGTGTGTTTCAGAGCTAAGTTCTTTGCTAAAACACAATACTATTTTCCACATATTTTTCTAGGAAGGAACAAGAGAGGGAAAGAAGGAAGGAAAAATTAGTGGTGCTGTCTGCAGGCTAATGAAACAAAGATAATTCCAGGATTAAAAAAGCCTAACGATTCAATTGAATGAACATTTATCAAGTACCAACTGTGTAAAGATCACTGTGTACTAGATGATAGGGAAATGCAAAGCATAGATAAGGCATAAAATGCCCTCGTCAAATTTATATTCTCTTTGGTTAAGCACAAACAGAGATAATTATAATACTAAACAAGTCCAGTACCAGCAGAAACTCCTAGTTAATAACTTGTACCACTTTTCAGGGAGTACTTGTGCCCATGACTTCTCTCTGTATATCCTTGTTTTTGGATGTGGCTGGAGGCATAGAAGGGAGGAACTGGTTAGAATATAAGCTAATTTTGTCATAACGTTCATAACAGCTAGCATTTTAATGGTGCTTGTCAGGATGTAAAACTGTAATTGGGAATGTGCAGGCTGGTAATGTCTTTCTATCAATCAGTCAGAAATAGTGTGGTAGTAATGGAAAGAGTTCTGTGTCCAAATCCTGAGTCTACCTGTCACTAGCCAGTGTGACACAGGCCTCATTTGTAAAAGGGGTTAACTCACACCCAACCTGAATTACAAGACTGCTTTGAGGAAAGCGTATTGTGAGCTTAATAAACAAATGATTATAGCCTGATCTGAAGGCATTTTCAACCTTCCATAGAGTCAGCCAGGTGGTCAGTGCTGAGCGGGGAGTCAAGAAAATCTGAATTAAAATCCAGCCTCAGACCCATTTTAGTCATGTGACTCTGGGGAAGTGACCTAATCTCTGCTTCAGTTTCCACTACTGTAAAATGGAGATAATAATAGCACCTACTTCACAGGACCATTGTGAGGATCAAATGAGATAATATTTATTATTACTTATATCATGGCTAAGACATGTAAATACTGTTGTTCCGTCACATCTGACTCTTTACGAGTCGATTTGGGGATTTCTTGGCAAAGATACTGGAGTTGTTTGCCATTTCCTCCTATGATCAAACTGAAGCCAACAAGGTAATCGACTTGCACGGTGTCACACAGCTAGGAAGTGTCTGAGGCCTGATTTGAACTCAGGGAGATGTCTTTCTGACTCCAGGCTAGGACTCTATCCACTGCTCCACCTGGTTGGCCCTGTGCCATATAGCTGCCTAGCTTGTAGTAAGTGCAGAATAAATATTTATTCCCTTCCCCTTATTATAGCAAGATCATGAAACAATCCAGAAACTAGAATGGTTGCAGGCATGGGTCAGGAACCAAATCAGCTGAACACCTAGTTGGCTTTTGATTCTATTTGAAGGTTGTCCAACCCAATCTTCATATATCAGGTGGTCAAGAAACGATTATGGATTGAAATGAATTCTCACAGGTGGAACAAGGCAAAGACAATACGAAGGAAAAGAGACTAATCGAGTGCCAGTAAGACCATGATACGGTCTAAGAAGAAGCAATCCTAGATTATTTTTTGTAGTATATTCACAAGTTCAAGGGAGAGATTAAGACTATTGGTCTTTAATACTTTTTAATATCTTTAATATTGAAAAAGTCATGATTTCATCAGTGTGACTAGACTTCTTCTACACCTTAGTTAATGATTTTATGAGTTATTATGTTTTAAAAAAATCACTTCTTGACCAGTTCTCTGGAAATGAGTTTTTCTGCTCTGAGTTAGGCTAGATCAGCCACTGAAGTAGGGCTTTTAATAGTAGAACAGAACTACAATCCAGGAAATAGTTGACTATTAAGATGATTACAATGAAGTCATACACAGAGAGATTATTTGAGGTTTTTGAGCTTCTAAATAACATATTTTAGCACAGATGAGTAGATCAAACTACTCCATCAGTCAACAAGTATTTACTGATCACCTCTTATGCTAGTTGGGATATAATTACTTTCTCAGTTCTTGGCATGTGCAAAATATTGTACTCAGATCAAGGAGAGGGGGTATGATTATTTACTAAATATCAGTAAACAAGATGGTATATAGTTAAGTGACAAGTTGTATGATTCATAATATAAATGCTGTAGAAGTTCTGAGAAGAACCAGAGCAATTAAGGGAGATTTCATAAAGAAAGTGTACCTTAAGCTGGCCTTTGAAAGATGGTTCAGGTTTAGACAGATTGAGGGGAAAAGGGAACAACAGTAAAATAATAAAAGATATGATGGAAATGGGCATTGACAGGATGAAATTGATCTGACTACAGTAATAAAAATAGTAACAATACCTTGGAAATTTTGGTCTGCATGGAAAAAGACCTGAAGGATCCAACAAATCCCTGGGAGAACGCTGAGATGGCAAGATCAATTCTAGGACTGATCTAAAGGCTTAAATCTGTTTTGAGAACAGATTCATGGGAACCCAAAAAGTCTTACAACAAATTTCCAATAGCTCTAAAATATTCAGTTGATTCCACAACCTACTCCGTGTTATTAGGATCTTTTAGACCAAGGATGACTCTGAAGTGGACTATTTTACTCCTTTTATTTTTCTTTTTCCATCTGGAGATCACTAAATAAAAAGATAACAATAACTGACATTTATATAGTTTTATACAGGCTTGCAATCTGCATTATGTACAATATTTCATTTGTGTTTCAAAACAACTTCTCTTATTATCCCCATCTTACGGAAGAGGAAAATGAGGCTTAGAGAGGTTAAGCAACTTGCCGGGGGCCATATAGCTAAGTGTGTGAGACTGGATATTGGGAGTCAAATGTTCTTAAAGCTATACAAATTTTATAATTTGAATATTAGTATTCATTTTATGTTCTCTTGTTCCACAGTCAAACAACATGCAGGCACCAAGAAAGAATATGGAAGAAAGAATTAAAAAAATGACGTGCTCTGAAATAGCTAGAAACTTATTAGAAATTTGGAGAGAATACTGGAGAGAAACAGAAAAGTCAGGTATGTACACTTTCAAAAAATGCCTTGATGTTTTAAAAATGCTGTCGATAGTTTTCTTGTTAGTTATAAAATTTAAGAGTATATTTTGTAAACATTTTAATACAAGCTGGTTTGAGGGGAGAGGTGGCCTCAGCAAAGCAGGCTCCTTGGACTGCTAGAAAAATGCTGTAGGAAATTTCTTTAATAATTAACCACTACTAAGTCATGGGTTTCAGGACAGTGATTCTACTTTAAGACTCCATAGAAGTATGATTCAAGGGGAAAACAGGGGAGTGGAGAGGGGTGGTCAGTGGTTCTCTCTGATACTTTGATGAGAGGAGAATAAAATCAGTCTCCAAAAACAATTTTAAAATGTGTACCTTCCAAATATTGCAAGCTGTATATTCAATCTATGAAAAAGGCAGTAACAACAAATAACAGTAATGATCCCATGATCTGAAAATAAATTCTTAATTTTATAGTAATTGTGTCCAAAGAGTTTTGTGTTTTTAGATCCATTACATTTCATTCTTTCTTTTGTACCTTTTTGAACAGTAAACCTATGAAGGAAGAAGATATGAGAAATAGTTGTTGGTTAAAGAAAAATAAGCTTAATAAATGTATCTAAATTTCAAAATATTTCTTAAAGTAAATCATTTCACTAAAGAATATTATTAATTTTGTACTCTTACTTCACAGCTAGAAGAGGGGGGAGAAAGAAGAGAAGACGAAGTTTGAATAAGTGATATAAAACTACTGAAAAGAACTTGCAAGGAGAAAAAAATGTAGCCACATTTTTAGCTCAGATTTTAAAAATTCTTGGAACCACAAGAATGATGATATCAAATATGTACATCAATCCTGAAAAATACCTTTAATGTTTATAAAGATTATTTATATTTTTGAAACATTTGCAGAGTGGATTTTAACTTGTTTTGTGAATACTTTAAAAAAATTATTGTCCTATACTGTCATATATGGTTTTGCTGAACTGCTCTTTTCCTTTTTTTTTTTTTAATATTTTTGTTACTAAGATTACTTTTTAACATTTTTGTTTTTAGAGCTAACTGGGAAGGAGAGGGGAGAGAGATATAGTTGGAATTTAATGTGAGGTAAAAATAAAAATAAAATAAAATATATGTACATTCTGGAATATTGCAGAAGAGATTCCCTGCCTTGGATAATTGACCAAGTAACCTCTAATGAACCTGAAGCTAAGATCCTGATTCTATGAATTAGTTGGCATGAATAAATGTTCATAGGTGGAGCAGTGGATAGATGGCTAGACCTGGGGTCAGGAGGACCTAAATTCAAATCTGGCCTCAGACACTTATCACCCTGTTCAAGTCACTTAATCTGTTTGCCTCAGTTTCTTCAACTATAAAATGGGATAATAATAGCACCCACCTCTCAGGATTTTGTAAGGATCAAGTGGCTCATAGAAAGCACTATATGAATGTTAGCAATTATTATGTTAGCGATTATCTCCTTTTAATATTCAGGGATGCTGGGGTTTTTTCCTTCTTTTCCTACTCACCATCAAAATTGTATTGTATGTTTAATTTACATTTCTGTTTGTGTTAATTTAGAGAATTAAATAGACCTCATTCCTGTCCTCCAGCAGTGTCCAATATGTATAATAACAACCTTTTAAAGTCTTACTCACCCAATTCTTACTATCCTTGCCAGGACAATTGCTGTGGGTGGTTATCCTCCTAAATATTGTTCATGACCCCCAGCCAGGAATCTTCCCCTTAATGAGCTAGCAGACTCAGTTAGAAAAGACATTTATTGAATGTCATAGGAAGGACAGCAGTTACAAGATATTTCCCCCAAACACTGTAGGAAAATAAGTACTGAGACATACAGATACAGGACACAGGTGGTCAAAGCAACTCAAAACTCCAGTACTGCAGGGCCTCACTGTCTCCTCTCTCTAGAAGGGCCTCACAAAGTTGACTACAAATCATTCTGCTGTTCAGCTGGCCTAGCTCTTTGCTCTTTTTCCTTCCTTCCTCAATGAGTTCTGTGACTGGCTCATAGTCTTTCTATCCACCCAAACTCCTGCACTCATACTAAGGGACTTCCATATACATATGTTTATTTCCTCAAACACCCTAACTTCCCAGTTGCTCAATTTACTCAGTTCCTATAACCTATTCTTCCACTTCACCTTAGCTACAGACAGAAATGGTCATATTCTGGATGTATCACCCCCAAATGTTCTACTTTCATGTTCACAAAAACTGAAAATCTCTCATCTGATCATAATCTGTCATCCCACTTTGCCCTCTGCTTTACAGCCCCTAAGCTTGTTTTTCATTCTCACCTCTGTGGTGTGCAAAAATGTCACAAAGGTAAACCGAGGCAAGTTTTCCTGGCACAATAAGAGTTTATTAACAGTGAACACATAACTATTAATAAAATATGTCAAAGTGTCCCTGCCTCAATAGGTCAGTGACCACAATGGGACTAAAAAGATCATATTTATTGAGACTCCAAAGGTGGGGGGAGTCAGTGGTAGAAAAGCCTTATGATGAGCTGTAGTTGGGGACAGTGGGCTGATCTGGTGTGGCTGATCACACAATTTGACAATTAATTGTTTTATGAGACTCAGCTGCCTCTAATAATCTTGGCTAGAAAAACAGAATCACCCCAATCAGGACAGGATCCCCCTGGTTAGTCTTCCCCTTGGAGACCAAGCAACCCTTAACTTTCATGAATAAAAGTAAGGACAGGAAAGCCATCCCCTGGGGAGGGACTCAGCCCAAGCAGGTTTTTCCCTTTATAAGTAAACAGAAGTCAGGGTCTCACTTTAAACTGGTTAGCAAGCCAGTGCCCTGGGGGTTAGGAGTGATCATATTCCTCAATCATTCCTTTAGTTTGGACTAGAAGAAATCACATTTTGAGCTAGGCTGAGAAAAGGGGTTTGACAAAATGGGGAATATGATGGGTTACAGAGTAATATTGGTTATTAAATAATACAGCATAATATTAATTTCCTCACCATGGCAGCCAATCCCGTCACACCTGCACTCTTCCCCTAGTCATCACCTGAACAATCTCTGTTTTCTCCATCTTAATCTATTGGTGAACCAGTTCAACACTACACTGTTCTCTTCTCAGTCAGCGAATAAACATTTATTAAGCACTTACTATGTGCCAATAAACATTCAGGCACCTACTGTGTGCCAGGCACTGTGCTAAGCACTGGGGATACAAATAAGAAAGACAGTCCCTGCCCTCAAGGAGCTTATAATCTAACGAGGGGAGATAAAAGGAAGCTAAAAGAAGTGGGAGGTGAGGTGGGGGCAGAGGGTACCCAGTAGTCATATGTTCACATTGACAGAGTTGAAACCAAGCAGAGGAGCCTATGGGAAATCAATTTAGCAGGGAAATTCTGAGCCCTTTATAAAGAGGAGGCTTTGGGAGGAGTTTATAGCTCATTCCTCCAGCTCTCCAGTCCAGGAGAGGTAGCTGAGGAAGGTGTTGAGTTTCAAAGCTGAATCAGTCTCCACGATGATGAGATTTTAGGTAATGAGCTTTTCCTGGAGGAGGCATGATCTAGGAGTTAAGAACAAGCAGAACAGCTGATGGGATACAAAGAAAGGAAAAAAGTTTCTCCTCTCAAGGAGTTCAAAGTCTAATGAGGGAGACACATCCAAAACAATACATATACATACACACATATATGATAAATTTAAATTCTTCAACTTGAAAAGGCTACAAGCCAAGACAAACGTGGAGGGAGTGTTGGTGCCTGACTTTTTGTTTGCAGATGATTGTACACTCAATGCAGCTTCTGAAGGGGAGAGGCAACAAAGTAGAGATCCATTCTTTGCTGCTTGTGCTAATTTTGGCCTAACAATTAACACCATGAAAACACAGGTGCTCCATCAGCCACCACCATACCATCCACATGTGGAACCATCAGGTACAGCAAATGGAGAAGTTCTGAATATGGTGGATAAATTCACTTACTTTAGAAGTATACTTTTCAGGAATGCACACATTGATAATGAGGTTGGTCCATGCATTGCCAGAGCTAGCTCAGTGTTTGGGAAGCTCCAAAGGAAAGTGTAGAAAGGAGAGGTATTAGACTGACTACCAGACTTCATGAAGGTCTACAGAGCTGTTGTACTGACCTCATTGTTGTATGCCTGCAAAACCTTGGACAGTATACCAGTGCCATGCTGGGAAACTGAAACGCTTCCATTTGAATTGTTTAGCAAGATTCTGAAGATCATCTGGCAGGATGAGATACCAGATACTGGGGTCCTTTCTCAAACTAAACTGCCAAGCATTCAAACTCTACTGCAGAGAGCACAATTCTGCTGGGTTGGCCACATTGTTTGAATGCCAAAGTATACTTGCCAAAAAGACTATTTTATGGAGAACTCACACAGGACAAGCGCTCATGAGGTGATTAGAAAAAGTGAGACAAGGACACTCTCGGGTCTGTCTTAAGAACTTTGGAATTGTGTGGCATGGGAGACACTGGCACAGGACTGCCCAGCAAGGTGTGCCCTCATCAGAGAAAGTGCTGTGCTCTATGAGCAAAGCAGAACTGAAGTAACTCAAAGGAAATATAAGACATGCAAATTTAGAGAATCCACCCCAAATGTATGGACTATTTGTGCCTGATCTGTGGTAGAGCATTCCAAGCTTGTATTGCTCTGATTAACCACTGTTATTTAACTCTAACACAATGATGTCATTTTGGTCCCTTTTGAGAATGAAGGACAACCACAACCACCACTACCACTACTAAATTTAAGATAATAGAAAGAAGGCACTGGAGTCCCTGGACCCCTTAGGCTCTTGTTGACCTTCCCTGCCAAGCCCCAAGTTTGGAATATACCCAACATCCATTGAATTCACTCTTATTCATGTGCTAATGAATAAGAATATGATTTTTAAGGGAGCTAGAGAAAACTGCAAAACTATACTGACTAGGTCCACTAAAAATTTATGTTACATAATTTCAACTGAGCCTTCACTGTGGCAAGGACATCCTTTTATACCTACCTAATTCATTATCCTACTCCCTAAACTTTTCCAAGCCTTTTCATCCCCCCTCACACTTTTCATGTTTTTCCCTTACCTTATCTTACCTGCCTTCACTGAAAAAAGTAAAGCCATTCACTGAGAACTCCCTCTTTTTCCTTCCCTCCCATCTTATCACTCAGCTGCCTTCCTCCACTAACTCCTTCTTCACCTTTGTCTCACACGAAGGCCCTTCTTGCCAAGGGCCTATCACTTGCCCTGAAGTGATCTCAACCAATCCATTCCATCTTCAGCATATTGCTCCCTTTATTATCCCCACTCTCTCATTAATTTTCAATCTCTGCTTGTCTAGTGGCCACTTCCCTACTGCCTACAAACAAGCCCCACAAAAGCCTTACTTCATTCATTCATCTCTGCTAGCTATCATACTATATCTCTCCTTTTCATGGCCAACCTCTGAGAAAATCATTTATAATTGGTGCCCCTACTTCATTTCCTTTCTCTCTTCTTAACTCTGGAGTCTGACTTCTGACCTCATCACTTAACAGAAACTCTTCTCTCCAAAGATACCAATGATCTTTTAATTGCTAAATAAACTGACCTTTCCTCAATCCTCAGTTTTCTCTCTGCCTTTGACAGTTAGGTACCCTCTTCTCTTGGATACTGTTTTCTGTCTAGGTTTTTGTGACACTACTCTTTCCTGATTCCCCTACCTATCTGACTAATACTTCCCTGTCTCCTTTACTGGATTTTCATTTAAGGCATAACATTAACCCTGAGTGTTGCACAGGGTTCTGTCCTGGGTCCTCTTCCCTTTTCCTTTTATACTATTTTGCTTGATTTCATTAGCTCCTATGGATTCAATTATCACCATGTAAATGATTTTCAGGTCTATTTATTCAGCCCTAACCTCTTTCCTTACTTCCATTCTTGTACCTCCATCTTCCTGTTGGATATCTCAAACTGTATGTCCTAGAACTAAACTCATTCTCTTTCTTCCAAGCCCTCCTCTCTTCCTAACTTTCCTATTTCTGTCAAGGGTACTACCATTCTCTCAATCACACATCGTATGAGATCCTGACTGTGGTTCTTGACAACTAGGTAACACAATGGTATATTGGTAATTAAGGTGGAACTTTTTTACTGTTTTCCCTTTTGGAGCACTGAAGTAATCAAGCGCCTTTGATAAGTCTGGCCTTTGTTTCTTTGATTAAATCTGGGAGTCTTTGATGACCTGCTTAAGAAACAAGAAAGCCTAGTTCACATGGTTTTGATGCCCTTTGACCCTGAACAAGGTATATAAATTCAGAGGTGAGCATTTTGTTTGAGGCTCTAACTCACAGGAAGAGTGTTGTGTGATTTGACCAGATAAGACTCTGGGTAGCCGTTGTTAAGGAGCCTCCCCCCTGCCCCACTACACTTGAAAACCCAGATGTTGGTGCTTCCTTGGTAACTATGTACTGAGATGTTGGACAGAAAGCTAGAAGCCTATCTACTGGTTTGTGTTATTTGATGTGTTGATATTTTCTATTTGTATTTGCTCTGAAGTTCAGGGCACTGGCTTTTCCCCCTTAACTAAGTGAATGATATATGTATGTTTGATTAAAGTGAGATTGTTAACCCCTTAAGGTTGCTTTCTTTAGAAAAGCAGATCTTCTGTGCGCTGATGAGGTTGGTCTTACACAGCCACAGTAGCGGCAAGCCACACTGTTGTTACAAATGGTTAGAGCGCTGGACTCATGAGTTCAAATCATACCTCAGACACTTGTAAGCTGAGGCATGGACAAGACATTTAACCTTTTTCTACCTCAGTTTCACCTATAAAATGGGAATAATAATAATATATACTTGTCAGGATAAATGAGATATTTGTAAAGCACTTTGCAAATCTCAAAGCACAGTATAAGTGGTAGCTATTATAATTGCTTAAATTCTTTCTATCTGCCTTTTTGCCTGGAAGCTCTAGATTTGTCAATGACATTCCCAGGAGTTTTCATTTTGAGTTTCTTTCAGAAAGGGATAATTGAATTATTTCTGAGGCAATCTATGAATTTTTTCAATTGGTATTTCATTTTCTATGTTCACAAGTTTTTGGAAGTTTTCTTGTATTATTTTCAGCATTATACAATTAAGGATTTTTGTCCCTTAATGTTCTGGGAGACATGATCTTTAGGTTGTCTCTACACATTCTGTCTTCGAAGGCAGTATGTTTTGTTTGCATAATGAGAATATTTTGTTTTACTGTTATTATTTTTTGCTTTTCTTCTTCTAGATTTTTTTTCTCACTTCTGTGTTTGTAGTCCCAATCTATTGTGCTTTCTTTTGTGTCTGTGGTGAGACTTGCCACTGCAGAATTTAGTTCTATTCTGCTCATCATTTTTGCTGTGCAAGACATTAATTCTGCACTCATACTTCTCATTTCTCTTTTGAACCATTCAGGAACAGTGTTATTGTGGCTCCATGTTCTCACATTCCACAGGTCTTCTGTCTCATCATTTGTTGCATCGTTTTCCTTTCTTTAGCAATATTTATTCATGCCTAAAATTGTTTATAGACCTAGGCCATATTTTTTCTGTTAACTTTTCTCTGCTGTTTTATCTGCTTATGTTCAAGATCCTTGAGGTTTCTTCTTGAGATCTTGGTAATTTCAGTCTCTGCAATGGTTTTGTTTGTTCAAAGTGTTTTTATTTTTATGTAATCAAAATTACCATTTTACTTCCTGTGAATGTCTCTGTCTGTCTGTCTGTCTCTCATTTGGTCACAAACTCTTCCCTTATCATAGATCTGATGAGTAATTTCTTCCACATTCCACTAATTTGCTTATGATATTACCCTTTATATCTAAGTTATGTACCCATTTTAAGATTATCTTGGCATCTGGTGTGAAATGCTGATGTACATCTAGTTTCTACCATACTACTTTCCAGTTTTCCCAGCAGTTTTTGTCATATGGTGAATTCTTAGCCCAATAACTGGGATCTTTGGGTTTATCAAACACTGGTTATTATACTCATTTGCTTCTGCAAATTGTATGCCTAATGTGTTTCCATGACTAACCTATTTCTTGTTGCTGTTCAGTTGTTCAGTCTAACTCTTCATGACCCTGTGGACCATCATACACCAGTACTGTCCATAGGATTTTCTTGGCAAAGACACTACAGTGATTTGCCACTTTTATCTCCAGTGGAATAATGCAAATAGAAGTTAAGTGTTTTGTCCTGGTCACACAGCTAAGCAAGTGTCTGAGGCCAGATTTGAACTCAAGTCTTCCTGACTCCAGGCCCAGTGCTCTGAGCCACTGAACCAACTAGCAGTCTCTCTATTTCTTACCCAATACCAAATTATTTAGGTGATTATGCCTTTGTGGTACTGACAATTGGTACTGCGAGGACTCCTTCCTTTTCATTTTTTTTTCATTGTTCCCTTTGATATTCTTGACCTCTTGTTCTTCCAGATGAATTTTATTATTTTTTCTAGCTCTATAAAGTAATTCTTTAATAATGTAATTGGCATGGTGTTGAATAAGTAAATTTACTTAGGTAGTACTATCATTTTTATTATTTTGGTTCAGCCTACCCATAAGCAATCAATATTTCTCCAATTATTTAGATATTGTGTGAAAAGCATTTTGTAATTATGTTCATATTACTCCTATGTGTATCTTGACAGGTAGACTCTCAAGTATTTTATATTAGCTATAGCTATTTTTAATGGAATTTCTTTTTTCATCTTTTCCTGCTGGGTTTTGTTGGTAATACATAAAAATCCTGATGATTTGTGTGGGTTTATTTTATATCCTGCAACCTTGTTGTAGTTGTTAATTTTTTCAATTTTTTTTAAGTTGTATCTCTAGGGTTTTCTAAGTAAATAGCATCCACAAAAAGTTATAGTTTTATTTCTTCACTGCCAATATTTACTCCTTCAATTTATTTTTCTTCTCTTATTGCTATACCTAGCATAGCTAACATCTAGCAAATTATTGAATAGTAATAGTGATAATAGACATCCTTGCATCACCTGTGATTTTATTGGAAAGCTTCCTAGCTTATCCCCATTACAGATAATGCTTGCTCTTGGTTTTAGATAGATGCTACTTATCATTTTAAGGAAAGCTCCATTTATTCCTCTGCTTTTTACTGTTTCTAACAGGAAAAGGTATTTTATTTCATCAAAAGCTTTTTCAGCATCTATGGTAATAACCTTGATCTTCCTTTTTAAAAAATTAATTATGTGATCAGTTATGCTTATCATTTTCTGAATTTTGAAGCACCCCTGTATTCCTGATACCACTGAAGCTAGGTCACTTTAATATATTGCTGTAATCTCCTTGCTAATGTTTTATTTACAATTTCGCATCAGTATTCATTGGGGAAATTGGTGTATGGTTTTCTTTCTTTGTTTGATTCTCCCAGGATTAGGTATCAAGACCATATTTGCATCACAGAAGGAATTTGGTAGGATTCCTGCTTTATCTATTTTTATAAAAATTTTTATATAATATTGGAATTAATTCTTCTTTAAATGTTTAGTAGAATTTGTAAATCCATCTGGTCTAGGGTTTTGTTTTTCTTGAGGAGTTCACTTATGACTTGTTCAATGTCTTTTTCTAAGACAGATAGGATTATTAAATATGCTATTTCCTGTTCTGTTTATCAGGACAATTTATATTTTTCTGAATATTCATTCATTCCATTTAGATTGTTGGTCTTACTGTCATGTAGTTGGTCAAAAGAGCTCCTAATAATTACTTTTATTTCATCTTCATTGGTTGTGAACTCACTTTTTAAATTTTTCTTTAAAAAAATCAAATTATCCAAGGTTTTATCAATTTTATTGGCTTTTCAAAAAGTGAGCTCCTAGTTTCATTTATTGGTTCAATTTTAAAAATTTTCATATTTTCTAACCTATCCTTTAATTCATTGGTTTTCTAATTTGTTTAGTTGTATGTCCAATTTGTTAATCTGCCCTTTCTCTCTTGTTGATATAAGACCTCCTGAGTTCAAATCTGACTTCAGATACTCCCTAGCTGTGTGACCGTGGGCAAGTCACTTAACCCTGTTTGCCTCAGTTTCCTCATCTGTACAATGGGCAGGAGAAGGAAATGACAAACTACTCTAGTGTCTTTGCCAAGAAAACCCCAAATTGGGTCATGAAGAATCAAACATAACTGAAAAATGAACAATTTCAAAGTATATGAACAAGCAATTTACAGAGGAATAAATCTAATGCTCTACTAAATCACTAAAATTAGAGAAATGCAATAAAAACTGCTCTGAGGTACTACCTTATGCCTATCAAATTGACTAAGATGACCAAAAAAAAATGACAAATGCTAGAGAAGCTATGGGAAAACAGCATCCTAATTCACTGTTGATAGAACTGTGAATTAGTCTAAATATTCTGGAAAGAAATCTGAAACCATGGCCCAAAAGCCATTAAATTGTGCATACGCTTTGACACAACAATACTGCTATTAGGTCTATACCCCAAAGAGTTCAAACAAAGAGGAAAAGGACTCATAGGTATAAAAAATATTTATAGCAACTCTTTTGGTGGTAGAAAAAAATTGGAAACAAGGAAATATCCATCAATTGGGGAATGGCTGAACAAGTCACGGTATATGAATGTGATAGATTACTTTTTCTTCTTTTTATCCCCTGCACTCCTCATTACAAAGAAGAAAGGGGTGGTGAAAGAGAAAGAATGTGATCATCAATTGCAATATATAATTAAAATGGTCTATTCCCATTTGTTTGCTTAGTCCTAACCCCAATTGCTGGTTCATATGTTTTCTTTCTTTCCTTTAAATACCCCCTTTACATTCAACCTTCTAAAGCTAAAGTCTGCTTTGCTTGTGACCATTCCCTTCCTGATTCTATCAGGCTTCCTTTTCCTTGGCCATGCCTGTTTACCTGTTGAGTTTTTTTTTTTTTTGCAGGGGGGAAGGTAGGGCAATTGGGGTTAAGCGAATTGCCCAAGGTCACACAGCTAGTAAGTGTGTCAAGTGTCTGAGGCTGGATTTGAACTCAGGTCCTCCTGACTCCAGGGCCAGTGTTCTACTCACTGCGCCACCTAGCTGCCCCTACTTGTTGAGTTTAATGTATTTCTAAATCAAAATATGTGTGTGTGTGTGTGTGTGTGAGAGAGAGAGAGAGAGAGAGAGAGAGAGAGATAGAGAGACAGAGAGACAGAGAGAGGCAGAGACAGAGACAGAGAGGGAGACAGAAAGTGAGAGCTATCAGCCCTCCTTTGTCCTACTCAAGTAATAATTAGATTCATGACGTACTAGATCTCTCCATCCTCCATACTGCATTGCAGAATCTTTTCCTTCAGCAACCTGAAATGGGATTAGCCTCTTCCATTTTCTTTCTCAAAGCTTGAAGCCAATTTGATACTAGGTTTGCAGGAAACTCTTACTTGGAAAGTCCTAAAGGGGAACTCCTGCTTGAACGCCCCCCAAAAGGGGAATGACTAAGTAAGAACCGAAGCTCTTTACCTCTCACCAATTCCATCCCTCCTCTTAGGCAGGGCAGGGTTTTAATTTTCACCAATAAGGAGAAAGTCCCATACCACTGGGCTTTGCGACAGAAGTTACATTTAAAAACAAGCTTTTCGCTGCATTTGTGTCTAAGAGTAAAGGATTCCTTCACTTGCAGACAGTGGGACCATGAATTAAAGGAAGAGAAGCGGGCCTCTTTCTCTCCTTCCCCCATGTAGGTCATGTGGCCTTGAAAAACAGGCCTGGGGATTTGGCCTTTTATTCTGCCCCTTTTCATTCTAGGTGCAGGGAGTGGAATCTTTGACCTGAGAGTTGAGCCACAGGGATCTAGGGATCCAGGAATCCAGGCTGAGTTTTGCAGCCACACGCCAGAGAAGTTTTGAGGATCAAGGTTCTCAGGAAAATAGCCCACAATAAGTTTGAATTTTAACTTCTTGAGACTAATGCTATGGAGGAACTGTGCTATCAATCCAATCTTCACCTCCTCTCCTGAGGAGGTGGGGTGGGGATCATGCCCCAGAGATGTTGAAGGAAATGTGTGTATGTTTGTTGTTGCTATATCTTTGAAGTAAATATTGCTCTGTAAATGGTAATCTGATGTCAAGTGGTTAAAAAATGGAGCTGGTGTGCTATTTATTAGATCACTAAAATGAAATAATAGCTGTAAAATGCTTAGCACAGTGCTCCGCACATAATAGGCACTATATAAATGCTTATTTCTCTCAACCTCCCTCTCTAAAATGGGGGTGGGAATACAATTTATGGGGGCTCAAGCCAATGAAGAGAAGAGAGACTCTCCAACTTCCTCCCAGTACCTGAGAACCCTGGTGGGAGGGAAAGTGTGGGAAGAGGGTAAAATATAACAGGCTTGGCCATGAGAGGGTAGAGCCAGGGTCAATTGTGTTACAAATGAAATGTTTTTAAAATACACAGAAGAGAGCAAAAGGAATTTCACAAGTGAACACATATAAGCTTTTTTTTTTAAAGCTTTATGTAATAGAAATTCAGTTTAACATACAGTCCTCTTTTTCTGTTCTACTTTGTGTAGCACCGTATCTATAATTGAAGGTTCAGTACCTAGAAAGACAGCCTGCTGGCAGGTTCATGTCATGGGTCTTTACTCCTAATACTACAGCTCAGAAGCCCTCTAATGGCGTATTTCTCTTAACAGCCACAAAAAACCAAATAGCTCTTGGCCAAGGTTTTTACTAAAATAACAGCAAGAACATTAGCTACAAAACATTCTCTTTCTCCCACAAATACATGCAATGTCCACAGGAAGAGCAGCCTCAAGAGTACAACGGCAATGAGGCGCATCACACACATGTGGCCAAGTCAACTCACAACTCCACAACTACAGGATTTCAAAGTCCTTCTCTGTTCCTAGAGTCTTCTCTAGTTTGATTTTCGATTACCAGGTCTACCTCTCTCAAGTCATGGGTGACTCCTTTCTTTGCTGCCAAAGTTCTTACTCCATGAAGGTATCTCTAGTCAAGAGACTGTCTCTTTGTATTCATGATGTATTAAACAATATGGCAAATGGCAGGGGAGGGGAAGAAAAAGAAATCCTGTCCTGTGAGAATAATTTTGATACCCCTATTCAATTTGATCAATACCTGCCCAGTTCATTATGATTTATGGGAATCAGTAATTATCTTTAATTAAGATAAATAGGATGGAATTAAGGATAAGAATTATTTAGGTTGGAATTAATTAACACACTATTAATGATAATATCCATGCATTGATGATTATATTGCTTTTAAATGATTTATAAGATAGATTTATACCATATAGATTTAAATTTGTTATTCAAACTGGTGTTAGGGATAAAGCTAGAGACTTGCTACAATATCCTCTCCTCTCCCCCCGCCCCCACCCTTATGAATGTACTCTGGGAGTTGCTGTGTTCCAGAAAACCACAGTTTCCCCATTTTCAGTGTTCTTTTGCACCTAATGTTCAGAACATTCTTGTGGAAAGTCCCAGAACCCTGTTACCTAATCACTGACTAAACAGTGGCATTTGAGGGCCTCTCCCTTGACTTAATACTGGAGCTCTTTCCTTTAGCCAAACATGGAGTTCTGTTTCCTCTTCTTGTCCAATCATATACATTTCCCCTTTTGGAATTAACCAATCAAAGAACTGTGCTGCCTCATTCTATTTTTAGTGCTTTCGCATTCTCTATAAATATTTGCAACCCTCAATCAGAAGGGATCCATGACTATGGAAGTGAGTCTTAGATCCAATTTCTTAGGGACCACTGGTTTCCCTAATAAATTGAGACTTCTAGGAGTGGGCCTCAGTGTCCCTTTGTTGTAGATTGGAATTTTGAGATCACACTCTTCCCAAAAGTGATTACCTCTCAGGGTCCAAGTTCTTACTCAACTGCTGGCCCTTTCCAGACTCTTTTAAACTAACAGATTCTCAAACTAGGTCTTTTAAGGATCACCTAAGGATACAACTTGCTTCATCAAATTATCAGTCAGGGAGACTGATTATCAGTTCACACCTCTCAAGGGAATGGCAAACTCATCAAGACATTAACTTTTCATCATCTGTGATTTCATCCTGTGACTCATCAATTGTACTGGGAAACCAAATCCTCTCCCCCAATAAAATGTTCAGGTTTGTCTAATTTATGATTTTAATTTAAAATTTTTTTTCACTCAGCAAAAATATATCTTCTCTCTCTTCCCTTCAACCTCCCTAATTAAGAACAGCAAAACCCTATTACAAAGTGTATAGCAAGCAAAACACGCTTTCGCATTGGTTTGAGTTTAACAGATTATGATTGAAGTTAGGAGCAAGAAAGTCATGAATAGTCTCCATAAGTCAAGAATGTTGTGTGGCCAGCAGCCAGCTCTGTCTCAGTTGAACGTTTACAGATACTGCTTACTTTGACTCAACCCACTCCCTCCTTAAGCAGTTTCAGTAAAAATCATGAACAGCTTAAAGACAAAGTCCCTGCATGGACTTATACCATGGATATTCCCTTTCTTGCTGTCAGTCATAGGTGGCTGTGAGTAAATCCCCTGATAAAGCATGAACTGATCACCATGGCTTTGTATGCCTCTTTCCTTTGAATTTCTGTGTCACAAGCAGATGTAATTGGGCACTTTGGTGCCCTGATCCACAATAACTGTTATAGTCTGTAAGATTCCCAGGAAATGGGCTGGAAAGTGCCAGGGAGATCCTTGATAGCCTACCACGGGAATATGGGCACCAGTGACTAAAATAATAGATCTGAGTGGGCCACCTAGGAGATGGGAAGATGCCCCCAACACTCCACAAGGCTTGAGTACCTACTAGCCAAAATGAAATTGCCAGCTGTTGGCAAAGAGGCTAGGAGCAGTGATTACTAAGATAGCTTGGCCATTGTTAATTGCTTTACACTATGTCACTGAGCAATAGTTAGCTGCTGAGGCTTGAGTGTGAGAATTAGAAAGAGATCTAGTGCCAGAACAAGATATATGTACTGCTTCTCCCAAGTTGATGAAGGATATGGCTGAAAAGAATGAAAGAGGAGAAACACATTTGCAAGGGTTATAGAGGGCACCAAATACTAAAAGTTAAAGTCAGAGGTCTTCTAACGGCTAAGAATTGGGACCCTGGGACATAGGCCCTGGAGGAAATGGATTCAGATGAGGAATGAGGGATAAATCTGAGTCTGAGGGGGAGATGGAGGATATGGACCCTCAGCAGTCATTCAAATTAGACTAGTATTAGAAAGCCAGACAAAGCAGAGATATGTGGGGAATAATCAAGGTCTCCCACCCCCAGTACAATATATTATGAGCCTCAGAAACTATACCCCCAGAAAACTAACGGATTAGTGACCACATTACAATTGAAATCATGGGAATCTATTCCTGGGTGGATAGTGCAGTTATGGAATAGTGGAGCAGATGGAATTACGTTATCTGGGTTTGAGGCTGAAGAAATGAGTAGTGTTACCCACACACTCCTCCTTATGACAGAGACTGGTACAAGAGGAATTCAGGAGACTCATTCCCTATTAGATTGGATTATAGGGTTGCTTGGCTGGACCCTTTTAATATGCTAGTAGAATGCCCCTTCTGGAGGGGTGTGTAGGAGGCCTAGGCTACTATTAGGGGGCTGGCATATAATCTGCTATAGAGGGATCTGAGTTCCAGTGGGCCTGATGCAAAACTTATTATAGCTAGGATGAAGAACATACTTTTAAAGTTAGCCCCCTTTTACCGGAAGGAACCCCTGTTAGCTGTTTGAAGCCCCTTAGGAGGGGTATTGGTTAATGATTTTGGAGAAGTATTGGCTGAGTTGGTTGAGATCCAGGATCTACATTCCACCAGAATAAGATGCATGCAAGGAAAGTCAGAAAAAACTTCTAAAATAAATGGGTCAAAAAGAGTTACTAGGAATCCAGTGTGGCTTGATGGGTGGGAGTGTTACAAGAAGACATAAATAACCTAATACAGTGTTGCTAAAGAGGTGGAGGATGTTGAAACCTCTTTAGCAATATACAAAAAAAAAGACTCCATCAAGCTCCTCCTGAAGAAAGTAAGGCTCCAGACATGAGGAAGGGGACAAAAAAATCTGGGCCAATCCCTTGCTACTTAAAAGTCACCTGAACCTCTAAGAGACTAAGGCTGGGGCTGAGACTCCCCAAGAGTGAAGTGAATTGAGGAAGACCAGAGGCCATATGTAGAAAAAACCTTGCATTGGTTGCAGAACAATAAATAGACAGTTATCTCCTAGTAGACACTGGGGCTAAGTGTAACCTTATTCATGAAATTCACCCTGGTCCTCTGGTTTACACTGATGGTTACAGAGGCTCTGCAGCCCTAACAAAGAGACTTTAAGTTTGTTAGAAATTAGGCAGTGGCATATTGTATTAGATCTAGCTAATAACTTTTTTCATATTCCTTCTTCACCCACACTGTGACTTCCAATCCCTTGACTTCTCAATTCTTTCCCACGAAATCTCCTCAGCACTAGCTACTCTCTCCACTTTACCCCATCTTCACCCCTTGGTGAAACATTTCAACTCTACACTGTCCTTCTCTATTGAATTCCTAGCCTAATCTGACCCTAAACAATTGATGATTTCATTAAATGTAATGACAACAATGAAACAACATATCAAAATTTGTGGGATGCAACCAAAGCAGGACTTAGGTAAAATTGTGTACCTTTAAATGCTTATATCGATAAGAGTGAAAAAGAACAAATTAGTGAATTGGGCATGCAACTAAAAAGAAAAGAAAAACAAATGTAAAATCCCCAATTAAACTCCAAAATAATAAACATGAAAATTAAAGGAGAGATTAATAAAAATGAGAGTAAAAAAATCTAATTGAACTAAAGACTCCTAAATTAATAAATAAAACTAGCAGCTGGTTTTATTTTTTTTTTAAGTAAAATAAAGCGTTGGTTAGTTTAAAATTTAAAAATGAAAGAAGAAAACTAACTTAGCAGTCTCAAAAATGAAAAAGATAAATGAATAACCAATGAAGATGAAACTAAAGCAATTATTAGGAACTATTTTGTTCAACTATATGCCAATAAAACTGGCAATTAAGTGTCATGAGTAAAATCAACTAGACTGAGGCACAAAGTTCTGAGCACAATCAGTTTATTAGTAAAGCATGAATTTACTAATAAAGAGGGTCAAATGACTAATTTCAATTAGGCCAATGACCCAGAGGAGGAAAAGTTACAGAAGAGAATCATTTACTGAATGTAAACAAATATAAAATACAAAATGAACATTTTTTCCTCATAATGTGAATATTTACAAAAATACAGATTGCCCAGATTAAGAGAAAAGGAAATAGAATTAAATAACTCTATCTTAGGAAAAGATATTGAACAAGCTATAAAAGTAGCCTTTTTTATTAGCATAAAACAAAGAACAGAAGTTGGTAGGTGGGAAAACAATATGATTGGTTAAATGACTGACAGCATCCTAGGGATGGGGATAATATGATTGGTTGAAAGTCTGGAATATGGGCTGGTAACAACTCCTTTTGTCCTGACAATGTTGATTGATATTATCCACCAGCATCTTGTAGGAATAACTAATGGTAGATAACAAATTTTCTCTCATTATACAAAAGAAGCTAGAGAAAATGTATTTCCTGGAATGGGACCATGCTGGCTGATAGAGACAACAGATGTCCTGGAATTGAACCCAGATAGTTAATGGTATAGGAGAAAACAAGTTTTCTTGACAAAAAGTGATTTGCAGGTGTTGCTGAGATAACAATTCCCTTTGAATTAAAGTTTTTTATGAGAGCATTGAACTTTAACTTAGCTCAGAGTATTTCTTTTTCTTTTTAATTAAGATTTTTTATTTTTAGTTTACAACACTCAGTTCCACATGTTTTTGAGTTCCAGATTTTCTTCCCCTCCCTCCCACCCCCCTTTTCCCCCCAAGAGGGCATGGAATCTAATATATCTTCTACATATACCTTTGCATTAACCTTATTTACACAATAGTCAAGTTGTAAAGAATAATTATGACCAATGGAATGAATCATGAGAAGAAACAAAACCAAAAAAAAAGAGGAAAAAAAAGGAGAGTAAATAGTTTGCCTCAATCTGCATTCAAACAGAGTATTTCTTTAATTAAAAGTAACTGAATTTTCTATGTACTCAGTTTTCCTTTAATTTAAAATGACTTATAGGAAAACTGAACTTTTCCATCTAACTGAGAAAGGAAGACTTGAACTCTGAACTCATGAGATTCTTCACTCAGAGACTGAGTAAAGGGCTTAGGATGTTACACAAAATACAGAATAAAGTTACAGAACAGAATCATTTACTGAATGGAAGCACACAAACTACAAAATCAACATTTTATTTTCTCATAATGAAATCAGTGAATATTTATAAAAATATAGATTGCCCAGATTAACAGAAAAAGAAAGAGAATAAATTTAAAAACTCTATCTTAGAAAAAGAAATTAAACAAGCTACAAACGATCTCCCTAAGGACAAAAAAAAAAAGACCAGATGTATTTAAAGGGAAATTCTACAAATATTTAAAGAACAATTAATTTCAATACTATATAAACTGTCTGAATAAACAAGTAAAGAAGGAGTTCTACCAAATTCCTTCTATGACACATGGTTTCGGTACTTAAACTAGGGAGAGCAAAAACAGAGAAAGTAAACTACAAACCAATTTCCCTAGCGATTACTGATGCAAAAATTTTAAATAAAGGAGTTTACAGCGATATATCACAAAGATCATAAATTATGACCATGTAAGGCTTACAATGGAATTAAAGGCTGATTTAGTATTAGGAAAGCTAAAACTGACTACATCAATTAAAAAAAAAACAATTCATGTGATCATCTCAATAGGTGCAGAAAGTTTACAATTTAATATTGTACTAGAAAAAGAACTTGAGAGAATAAGCAATGAAGTAATAAAATCATCACCTTTTGTAGATGATATATGATGGTATATTTAGAGAACTTGAGAGAATCTGCTCTCTTGGGGTAAGTATTACATTATTCCAGGATTTCAGGAGCAGGCTGGGTACCGGCAAACTTTCAGTGCTCTTAAAGTGGTCTGGTTCAAGACAAAGTCTGATTGCTGCCACCTTGGTCTAAGGCAGCTCTGTAAGTCCCTGACCTGGGTTTGGGTCTGAGCACAAGGAGACTGCCATAGGACTTAGCCATGATTAGCCAGCTAGTCATTTCTACCTGTTGAGAGTAACAGAACTGCAGGTTCTGCTTTGGTCTGGGATTTCTGCCCTGGTTATTATTCCTCTGCAGGCTTCAGACTAGGCTAGAAGCTGGAACTGATATCCATAAGCCCCAGATTTATGATTTGGAAGCAGATAATGGACAACAAAGTTGCTTCATGGCAACTACCTGCTCCTGCACCCTGCACGGGTGCCCAGTATGAGTCTGGGACCTTCTCTTGTCCTAGAGCATGGACTCTTCCTAGGGACTGGAATGTTCTTCAGTATGCTCCTGGACAAACCACTTCCAGTGTCCATAGACCTCTTTTTCTGCCAAACTGGGCTGGACAAATTGCTGATTTTTCCCTGAATATCCATCAGAATTCAGTCTGATGACTTTCCTAGATCTGTTTGGAGGAGTTTGGGAAGGGATGGGGGGAGCTGGCCTTACTTCTTCACAACAATATAAGATTCAACTTACTAAATACTATTACTCTAATAGTATTTACTTCCCTTAGCTTGGTATCAAATGTCCTCCTAATTCAGGTCCACTCCACCTTTCCAGCCTTACGTCCTCTGACTCTATTACATGTACCTCGTGGTTCAGAGATATTAAGACTATTGAGTGTTCCCTGAACATATCCAGTGCTTTTCAGTCTCCATGCCTTTATCCATACTATTTTCTCAGTCTGGAATATCATCCCTAACACTTCTTTGCCACCCTGCCACCCCCATCTTTCTGTCAAAATCTTAGCCTTTTAGGGCCAGCTCAGATGTAATTTCCTCCATGAAGTCTTCTATTATTTCCTTAATCAAAGAGAATCTCTTTTTTTCTGAATCTTCAAAATACTTTGTACTTTAGTACTACTTGTGAGATATCATAGAAGGGATCTATGGTATAGTAAAAAAAAAGCTCTGGACTTGGATGGAGCCAGAGGAACTAAGTTCAGTCTCTAGTTTTGACATTTATTAACTGTGTGATCCTAGGCATTTCGCTTACTAAAGTTCAGAGAAGATAAACATATTGTTCAATGTTATATAGCTAGTAAACAAGGTAGGGGCCTTCCACCCATGAAGACACTGATAGCTTTAGCCCGTGACTAAACCTGTTCAGTCAAGTCCTGTAGCTCAGAATAATGGCATATGCTCCCCTTTGCTCCCTAGGTGTTATGCTTTTCTTTCAGGGTGCAGAGTAGGAAGTAACAAAGAGACTCGGGGTTTTCAGGGTTTTTTGAGCTTGTTTGTAAGTACCTTTGTATGGCTTGTGTGGAACAGAACACTGGTACTTTCTTTTTCTTTTTTAAAAAATAAGTGTAATTGATGTCTTCTATTTTTACATCATCACTGGAGAAGGAAATGCAAACTACTTCAGTATCTTTGCCAAGAAAACCCCATGGACAGTACTAAAATGATAACACTAGAAGATGAGGCCCCTCAGGTTGGAAAGTGTCCAACACCATACGGGGAAGAGCAAAGTAGCTCTAGCACTAATTAAATGATTGGACCAAAGCAAAAAGAAAGCTCTGCTGTGGATGTGTCTAGTGATGAAAGGGGAACGTGAAACTATACAGTTCTATATTGCACGGGAACTTGGAATGTAAGATCTATGAATGAAGGTAAGCTGGATGTGGTCAAACAGGAGATGGAAAGATTAAACATTGATATCTTGGGTTTCAGTGAACTTAAACAGATGGGAATTTAATTTGGGTGATTGTTACATATACTTCTTTGGACAAGAATCCCATAGAAGAAATGTAGTGGCCCTAATAGTCAAAGGGTGAGAAAAGCAATACTGGGATATAAACTCAAAAGTGAAAGAATGATATCCAAATCCAAGGCAAACTGTTCAACACCAGATTAATGCAACTTTATGCTCCAACTACTGATGCTGAACAGATCAAAGTTGATCAGTTCTATAAAGACTTACAACACCTTCTAGAAATAATACCAAAAAAAGATGTCATATTTATAATAGGAGACTCAAATGCTAAAGTAGGAAATCAAAAGATAATTGGAGTAACAGACAAGTTTTACCTTCCAGTACAAAATGAAGCAGGGTGGAGACTAATAGTTTTGTCAATATAACTTGCTGATTTTAGCAAAAACACCCCTTTTCAACAACCCAAAAAGTGGCTCTACACATGGCCATCACCAGATGGTCAACATTGAAATTAGATTAATGATATACTTTGCAGTCAAAGGTGGAGAAGCTCTATACAGTGAATTAAAACAAGACCTAGAGCTGACTGCAGCTTAGATCATGAGCTTCTTATTGCAAAATCAAATAAATTGAAGAAAGTAGGGAAAACCATCAGATGACACAGCTATGACTTAAATAACATTCCTTATGAATGTGAAGTAGAAATAATGAATAGATTTAAGGCATTAGATCTGGAAGATAAGATGCCTGAAGAAATATTGACAGAAGTTTGCAATATTGTATTCAAAAGAAAAAGAAGTGGGGCAGTTAGGTGGCACAGTGAGTAGAGCACTGGCCCTGGAGTCAGGAGGACCTGAGTTCAAACACGGCCTCAGACACTTGACACATTTACTAGCTGTGTGACCTTGGGCAAGTCACTTAATCCCAACTTCCTCTTTAAAAAAGAAAAGAAAAAAAGAACAAAAGAAAAAGAAGAGCAAGAAAGCAAAATGCCTGTCTGATGAGGCTTTACAAATAGCCGAGGAAAGAAGGAAAGCAAAAGGTAAAGGAGAAAGGGAAATGCAGAATTCCAGAGAATAGGAAGGAGAGATAAAAAAATTTTTTAAATGAGTAATGCAAAGAAATAGAAAACAATAGATGAGATCTCTTCAAGAAAATGAGAAATATCAAGGAAATAATATTTCATGCAAAAATGGGCATGATAAAAGACAAAAATGGCAGAGACTTAACAGAAGCAGAAGGGATTAAGAAGAGATGGCAAGAATATACAGAAGAACTATACAAGAAAGATCTTAATATCACCAACAACCATGATGGTGTGGTTACTGATCTAGAGCCAGACATCTTGGAGAATGAAGTCAAGTGTGCCTTAAGAAGTATTGCTAACAAGGCTAGTGGAGGTGATGGAATTCTAGCTATTTAAAGTCCAAAAATATGATGCTGTTCATGCTACACTCAGTATGCCAGCAAATTTGGAAAACTCAATAGCAGCCACTGGACTGGAAAAGATCAGTTTAAATCCCAATCCTTAAAAAAAGGCAACGCCAAAGAATATTCAAATTACCAACAATCTGGCTCATTTCATACACCAGCAAAGTCATGCTTAAGATTCTTCAATAAGTGAACCAAAAATTACCAAAAGAGCAGGCTGGTTTTTGAGGAGGCAGAGGAACTAGAGACCAAATTGCCAGCATTTACTAGATTATGGAGAAAGCAAGGGAGTTCCAGAAAAACATCTACTTCTGCTTCATTGACTTCACTAAAGCTTTTGAATGTGTGGATCACAACAAATTGCGGCAAGTCACCACAGTTAGAACTGAACATGTAACCAATTGGTTAAAGACTGGAAAAGAAGTATGACAATGCTGTATATTGTCACCTTATTTATTTCGCTTATAGGCAGAGTACATCCTGTGAAATGCCAGGCTAGATGCATCAAAAGCCTGAATTAAGGTTGTCAGGAGAAATATATCAATATCAATCTCAGATATGCATTTGATACCACTCTGATGGCAGAAAATGAAGAATTAAGTAGTCTCTTGATGGGGGTGGAGGAGGAGAGTATAAAATCCGGCTTCAAGCTTAACATTACAAAAACTAAGACCTTGGTAACTGGTCCCATCACTTCTTGGAAAACAGAAAATGGAAGCAGATTTTATATTCTTGGGCAGATGGCAACTGCAGTCATGAAACTGAAAGATGCTTCCTCCTTAGAAGGAAAGCTATAGCAAATCTGGACAACATACCTGGACAACAAGCAGAAACATCACCTTGTCAACAAAGGTTTGCATGGTTTTTCCAGGAGCAATGTGTGATTATGAGAGTTGGATTATAAGGAAAGCTGAGTGTCACAGAACTGAAGCTTTTGAATTGTGGTGCTGGAGAAGACTTTTGAAAGTCCCTTGGATAGCTGGGAGATCAAATCAGTCAATACTTAAAGAATAAAATCAGGCTATTCACTAGAAGGTGAAATACTGAAGCTGCCACTTAAATACTTTGTCCACATAATGAGAAGACAAGACTCACTGGAAAAGACCCTGATGTTAGGAAAGATAGAAGGCAAAAGGGGTAAACAGCAGAGGATAAAATGGATAAGATAGTATCATGGAAACAAAGAACATGAATTTGGACAGACTTTGGGAAATAGTGGAGGATGGAAGGGGTTGGCATGCTGTGGTCCACGGGGTCACGAAGAGTTGGACGTGACTGAGTGACTCAACAACGAGAACAAAGTTTTTCTGAGTATCTTTCCTCCTCCTCCAGAGTTATTCTATGTAAAAACCAGTATCTTTTTAAAGACAAAAAAGAAAAAGTCAGCACAACTGGATCATCACATTGAAATAGTAAAACATATGTAATGTGCAACACCTGTAGATCTCCCATCTCCACGGAGGGGTGACTCAGGGGTGTTTCCTTATATTCATTTTTTTGGTGGTGGTGGTTGTTCCTGACATTTATATTGTTTTCCTATGTATACTGTTTTCTTGGCTCTGCTTACTTAACTGTGCATTAATTCCTATGGATCTTTTCTGAATTATTCTGCCTGGGAGGTCAGTAGTCTAAACAGAGGAAGGGGAGTGTTCCAGGCAGAGGGAACAGCCAGAGGGAATGCCCAGGAACGGAGATATGGAGTTGTCTTGTTTGTGGAACAGCCAGGAGTCCAGAGTCGTTGAAAAGTATGTGTTAGGGAGGCAGGAGAGGGGTGGATTAGGAAGGGCTTTGAATGCCAATTTTGTAATCGCTCCTGGGAAGTAATAGGGAGTCATTGAAGTTTATTGAGTCGGGGCAGCGGGAGGGGGGGGGGGGTGACTTGATTAGACCCGAGTTTGAAGAAAATCTCTTTAGTGGCTGAATGCATTGGAGGATGCATCGGAGTGAGGAGAGTCTTGAGGGAGGCCCACCCAACAGCAGGCTATTGCAGTAATGGAGGGATGAGAGCCTCCACCAGAATCGTTTCAGTTTCAGGGGAGAGAAGGGGGCCTATTTGAGGTACTTGGCAAATGCGAAATTGACCGGCCTTGGCAAGAGCTTAGATGTGAGGGGTGAGAGATATGAGGAATCCAGGATGACTCTCAGGTTGTGGGCCCGAGAGGATGGTGTCGTCCCGTCCGGTAATAGGGAAGGTAAGAGAGGTGGGGGGCTGAGTGGGAAATATGATGATTTTTGTTTCGGAGGTATTCCATTTAAGTTGTCTACTGGCCATCCAGTTAGAGATGGAGGTCAGCAGAGAGGTTGGGGCGGGACAGGCTGACTTGGGAATCCTCAGCCCAGAGATGGGGATTGAATCCACAGGAACTGATGACATCACTAGGGAAAGGGGAAAAGGGTCCAGGACCCAATCTCGAGGGACACCTACAGTGAGAAAACAGCTCCTGAAACAGAAGAAAAAAAAAAAGATAAACCTTATTTGTTTGACTGCTGAAGGTGCTCTCTTCTGGTCTCAGATAGCTCCGGAGAAGGGCTCTGATGCCGAAGGACGGAAGTCCAAGCACCTGAGACGCTAACGCGCCGGAAGCGCCGGGAACCTTCCTTTCACTGCTCGGAAGTGAGAGTGACGTCACTGGCTGCAGCGCCGGAAGTGGCGTTGAAGAGGTCGCGGCGTGTGGCTCCGAGAAGCTGTCTTTGCGGACTTGGAGGAGTTAGAAAGTCATTAAGCGGTAGCAGCAGCCGCAGGATTACGGGTTCCAGGTGTCCGAGCACATGGAGGGCGGCGGCGGCGGCGGCGGCGGGCGCTGCTCCAGCAGCGCACTGTTCTCCGGATTCCGCGCCCTTGGGCTCTTCAGCTCCCACATCCCCCACGTGGTTCGCTACCACGGTCGGCATCGCAAGTTCTACGTGACAACCTGCGTGGGGAAGAGTTTCCACACTTATAATGTAAGTAGCCCCAGCCTTTTCCCTCCCGCGGCTTCCCCCGCATCTCCCCGGTCTTTGGCCTCCCTTGCGCCCACCCGCGTCCGCGCGTGTGCCGCCGGGTTTCTGATCCTCGCCCCAAGCCCGACTCCTGTTTCGTGCTGGGCGAGCAAAGACCCACCTGAGTCATGTCTTTCCAAAGCACCCGGGCTTCGAGTAAAACAAGCCCTGTGGATGGACTCGTTCATTCCTCACTCCTTGGTCTCTGCAGTTTTTTACGGTATTGCCCAGTCACCCTGGTTTGCAACTTTACTGTCATCCTTTGACCCTTCCAAAAATCAGTTGCCGATGCTCGTGTGTACTTTGTCGTTCCTTGGCTCCCGTGACATTGCTCTCTCCTGGATCTCTTCCTGCCTGTCTGACTGTACTTGTCTATCTCTTGCGGAATCATCACCCTCTTAGAGTGTGTTCACTCCACTCCCTTCCTGGATCACCTTTTCTTTCTATAGAGATTTCACATTCTGCCATGCATTCAATTATTTATGAGAATCAACTCTTAAGACCCGATCTTTCTCCAGATCTTCTGATATCACGAACTGCTTGATGAACATTTCACCCAGATATTTCCTAGATATCTCAAACTCATGTGGGAGGGAGAAAAAAAAAACTCCTCCTTAACTTGTTTGCCACCTCAGGTTCATGTTTGGCTTCTTTTTCTTCAGCCTCCATATACTGTCAGGGATCAGATCTTCTTGTTCCTACGGCAGCATCCCTTTACTCAAAAACACTAGCCTAGTTCCCGGCTTCATCACCTAGAGGTTATTGTAATAGCTTCCTGACTGTTCTCCCTGACCACCAGCCCTTTACCTTTTCATTGTTATTCATGCACCCGCCAAAATATTCTAGCTGTGGAATAGCTAGCTATAGAATAGGAATGACTCATGTCACTCCTCTGCTCAGAAACTTTCAATAGCTCCCTGTGGACTTCAGGCTAAAATATAAACTCCTTATCCTGACTTTTGAGGTCCTCTTTGACCTGGTTTCAAAATACCTTTCCAATTTATTTTCACATTAATTCCATTAAATTCCAGACCTCCTCCCTAACTTAGTATATATGATCTTCATTTAGTACATTTGTTCCACACTGACAGTATACTTCTTTCTCATCTCGGCTTTTCAGAATCTATTTTTTCTTTTAAGGTTTAATTCAGACGAAAGCTCCAAGAAGCTTCCCATGACCTTAGCTGATAGTATTTTCTGTCTCATCAAATTATCCTAAATCAGTTTGTCAGACTGGCTGTCCTTTGCCTCTGTAACACCTTTACCATATTTATTTGTGTAACATATTAATCCATACATCTACCATCCTCTCCTCCTCCCCCAAGAATTTAATGTTGAGAGTAGGAACTTTAAAAAAATCCTTATATTTCCATTGCCTGGGATGGTACCTTCCACATAGTGGATATAGTAAGGGGTGAATCTTGAAATTAAAATGAAATCAGCAAATGCATTAATCTGTGTGCAGTGTACTTTTAGGCACTTGGGAAGATGCAAAGTTTAGATAAAAATACAACCCTGATGGCACTTAAATCTAGGAATACATAAACATAGGTGAGTGTAATATTAATAACATAAATTAACAAGAAAATTAAATTACATGATACAGGGCTAGATTTAGAATCAGAGAAATTGGTGTCAGATTTCACCTTTTTCTACTTTATGATCTGTGTGACCTGTAGCAAGTCCCTTCGTTGGCTCTAGAGAGATCCCTCTAAGATCATATATAAATTACACAGTTTGGTCTTTAAAATCCTTCACTTTCTGACTTTTCCAGTCCTATCACACATTATTCCCTTTCATGCACACTACAATCCATCCACAGTGGCTTTCTTACTGTTCCTCTTACTTGAGCCCTCTATCTCCGTATTTGTACCTTTTCATTGGTTCTCTCTCACACCTAGAATGTACTTCTCCTTCTCCTCTGCCTTTTAGAATCTGTTTTCCTTAAAGACTCATCTCAATCCGTCTTCTACATGAAGCCTTTCCTGATTTTTCTCAACTGCTAATACCTTCTTCTCCACCAAAAAAACAAAACCCACAACCCAACAACAACAAAACCAAACAAACCCCAAAAAGCTTTGTATTGATTTTGTTTGCATCTTCTCCATTCCTTCCCCTCAAATACCTTGAATTGATTTTATGTATCCATGTACAGAATCTGTTTTGTCTTTATATTTGGAGTGTCTAGCATAATGTCTGGTGCTTACTAGAGATATCTTTTGATTGATTGATTAATTGAGATCTGGAAAACCAAGTGCTTTATGAGGCCAAAGGGGGAAGATTGTGTGGTAAGAAGTGAGGGGTCTGTGTGTGTGTGTGTGTGTGTGTGTGTGTCTGTCTGTCTGTCTGTCTGTGTATAGGACTCTTTTGTTTGTGAAAATGAAAAAGCAAGGACTGTTCCTCACCTTTAAGTCTAAGATCCTGTTTCCAAAAGGGATTTTATGTCCTCAGTTTGCTTCAGGCTGTTGGATGCCTTCAGTGGATAGTAGGCCACCTTAGTCCCCATATAGCTTTTTCATAGCCAGTCTGTATCCCTAACCATAATCACATATTTCACAAATATGCTCTTTGCCCCAAGGAGGAATAATGTAGTTATACAAATCCATCACTCCTGGAAAAATAAACCTTCTGAAGTCTGTAGAATTATTTTAACATGCAGAGGGCAGCACACTTTGTTATTTAATGAGTTTTATCTTAATTCTTAAACATGCTGTTATTATAGTTTTTTATTTGCCAAAATTTATTGAAAATTAAATGGTTTTTTTTTCACAGGTCCAGAAGCTTAGTCTGGTGGCAGTAAGTAAGTATGCAGTTCATTCTAAATTTGTTAACATTTTGTACTTTCTAGCTGGTACAAAAGGTATTTTTGAATTACATAATGAAATGGGAGATTTCAAAAAAATTTGTGAAACAGTCTTTTTGGAAGTGAAGCAACATGGTATAATAGAAAGGGTGTTAGGCCCATATTCAAGTTATTTCACTTCTTGAGCCTCAGTTTCCTTATTAGTAAACTGGAGATATGATACTTGGCACTACTTATGTTATAGCAATGTTGTGAGAAAATCACCATAAATCTTAAAAGTTCTATATAAATGTGAGTTCTTGTTATACAGCCAGGAGTGATACCATTGAAAAAGAAAGCATCTGACAAAAATCTAATTGCAAAGGAACCCATACCAATGATCTCAAGTTTTAAAAGGAATAAATGAGGATTAACGGAAAGGAGTATCTCAAGTTTGTAGTAATAGTGTCAGGAATATTAAAGCCCCAAATGAGCTGAAGTTCTTGAGAAATACTTCAGGCAAAAATGAGTCAGTCATCCATTTAATAGTCAACAAACATTTATTACCTGATAACCATGTGCTAGGCACTGTGCTAAGTGTTGGAGGTTAAAAAAGGCAAAAACAATCCCTTATAGCAAGCAGTTTACATTCTAATGAGGGAGATGACATGCGCATGACTTTGTAAATAAAAGCTATTTACAGAGTCAATTGGGGTGTATGGGCTGTTCAAGGAGAACTAGCACATCTGATGTGAGGGTTTGTTAAGTCCCTTTCAGGGATGCTCATCCACCTTTGGTGTCCACCTGGACTCAGCTCCAAGAAGCTGTAGCATGTGCCTCAGCCACACCCTGGTAGATCATCTCAGCAGATGAGCTATGCCAGGTTGAGGATAACCAGTGGGCCACAAACTTGTTGGTGAGTTGGGGGATGTCTACCCCAAGCATGTGAAAACTCACCCAGCCATAATGGGTGGATGAGTACAGTTTGTGCCAGTGTCCATGAAGGCACCTGAAGCAGGCACTATGCAGTGCTCAGAGCTGGTCAGACATTGAAGATGCCAAGATCACCCACCACATCCCAGGCCATCACTAGTTGTCCTGCTTTTGTCGTGCCGCAGGACTTCCATGACTCTGAAAGAGTGAGGCTGATGACTTTGTGCAATTCTTCCTCACTTAAATCCAATCCACCCATGAGTCAGGACATCACCCTGTGATGTCATTGGTCTTCATTGAAAACCAAAGACAAAGAACAGAATAGATGGAGGGTGATCTAAGAAGGGAAGGAAGTAGCAGCTAGGGAGATTGGAAAAGGCTTCCTAGCTGCCTCCTGGGGCAGATGTAAGTGATACAGTAGAGAGAGCTCTGGGCCTGAAGTGTAGAAGAGAATCAGACACTAGCTGTGTGATCCTGGGCAAGTCACCTACCCTCTGCCTCAATTTTCTCAGTCATAAAATGGGGGTAGTAATAGTACCTACATTGAGAGTATCCAATGAGATCATGTATGTAAAGCACTTAGCTTTAAAAATACCTGGCATATAGTGATCCTGTCTGAATTCTTATTTCTTTCCTCCCCTCTTGCAGAAAGTGTGATTTAAGTTGAGTTGTGAAGGAATCTGGAAAAACTTAAGAGGCTGAGGTGAAAGGAATAGTGATGGGAGATAGCCTGTTATATTCAGGAAATAGCAAGTAGGCTAGTGAATCTGGGTCCTGGAGTGTGTGAAGGGGAGTAAATTATAAGAGGAATAGGAAAGGGCCAAGTCGTGAAGCACTTTAAATGCCAAACAGGAGTTTATATTTGATCCTAAAGGTAGTTGGGAGCCGTTGGAGCTTATTTAATCTAGAGGCAACATGGTCAGAACTGAGAAGAGGTCTGAGGCAGGGACATCGCTTAGGATGCCATTTCAGTAATCCAAGCAATAAGTAATGAGAGCTTGAACAAGGTGGTAACTGTGTGAGTGAAGAGAGAGGTGTGTTGCGTACTCCACGTAAATATTAAGTGCCTATTATGTGCCAGAGGAAACACAGAAAGGTAAGCCATTCCCTACTTTCAAGAAGCTCACAGCCTGATGGGGGACATGACACAGAAAAAGAAGTAGAAAAGCAGGGAGAGATGGGGGTGTGGGAGGGAGGGCATACTACAGCAGCAATCCCCAGGGCCTGTTGGGAGTTGATGAGGTGGCTGCCCTAGGGGCCCTCCTTAAATGGAAGGTATGGAAAGAGCTCCCCTCATAGCCACCCTCTACAATCAGGGAGGGGGTCCAATGGCAGGATTTATTAAGGAGGTGTGAGTTAAGGTAGAAATGACAAGATTTAGGAAGAGCGAATGAGAGTGAGGAGTTGAGGATGACACCAAGTTTGTGAAACTGGAATACTAGAAGGGTGATGATTCTCTCAATAGTAATATAAAAATTTAGAAGAGGAAGTTTTGGGGAAAAGCTACTGAGTTGTTTTAGACATGCTATGTTTGAGATGCCTATGGGATGTACAGTTCAAAATGTCCAAAAGGGAATGGGTAGTGTCATAATTGTAGCTTAGTAGTGAGACTAGGGAAATAATATATGAATCATCTCCATAGACATGATGATTGAATCCCTGGTTGCTAATCACCAACTGAGAATAGTAGAGGGTCCCCAAACTAAGAGGTGGCCCACAGGCTAAATCCAGCCCAGCAAACTTCTTTTTTAATACTGAGAGCTAAGAATAGTTTTTGCATTTTAACAGTTTTATTGCATGGTACTTGAAGGACAATTTATGTCTTTAAAATCTTACATCAGTAAAATAGAGAAAGAACAGGTCAGTGAATTGGGCATGCAACTAAAAAAACTAGGAAAAGAAACAAATTAAAAATCTTCAATTAAATACCAATCTGGAAATCTTGAAAACCAAAGGTGAGATTAATAAAATTGAAAGTAAGAAAACTATTGAGCTAATAAACAAAACTGGGAGCTGGTTTTATGAAAAATCTAGTAAGATAGATAAACCGTTGGTTAATCTGATTAAAAAAAAGAAAAGCAAATTACCAGAATGAAAAATGAAAAAGGTGTATTCACCACCATTGAAGAGGAAATTAAAACAATTTATTAGGAAGTGTTTTGCCCAGTTATGTGCCATTAAATTTGACAGTCTAAGAGAAATTGATGAATATTTACAAAAATATAAATTATCCAGATTAACAGAAGAGGGAACAAAATGCTTAACCCCATTTTAGAAAAAGAAATTGAATAAGCCATCAATGAACTTCCTAAGAAATATCTCCAGGGCCAGATGGGTTCACAAGTGAATTCTACCAAACATTTAAAGAACAATTAATTCCAGTACTACATAGACTATTTGGAAAAATAGGCAGAGAAGGATTTCCTATCAAATTTCCTTTTATGACGCAAATATGGTGCCAATAGATAAACCGGGAAGAACTAAAACAGAAAGAAAAATACAGAGCAATGTCCCCAATGACTATTGATGCAAAAATTTTAAATAACATTCTAGGAAAAAATTACAGCAATATATCACAAATATTATACACTATGACCAGGTGGCATTTATACCAGGAATGTAGGGTTGGTTCAATATTAAGAAAATGAAAAGCATAATTGAACATGTCAGTAACAGAACCAACAGAAATCATATGATTATCTCAATAGATCCAAAAATACAGCACCTATTCCTATTAAAAACACTAGAAACCACAGGAGTAAGAAGCTTTCCTTAAAATGATAAGTAGTGTCTCTCTAAAACCTTCAGCAAGCATTGTCTTTAATGGGCATAAATTTGAAAGCTTCCGAATAAGATCCATGAAGCAAGGATGCCTGTTATCACCATTGTTTTTCAATATTGTACTAAAAATGTTAGCTATAAAAATCAGAAAAGAAAAAGAAATTGAATGGATTAGAATGAGAATGAGGAAACAAAACTATCACTTTTTGCAGATGATATGATGGTATACTTAATCAACTAAAAAAATAACTGAAATCAAATTAACAACTTTAGCAGAGTTGCAGGATATAAAATAAACCCACATAAATCATCAGCATTTCTATATATTACCAACAAAGTCCAGCAGCAAAATATAGAGAAATTCCATTTAAAATAACTATAGACAGTGTAAAGTACTTGAGAGTCTCTGCCAAGACAAACCTAGGAACTATATGAACACAATTACAAAATGCTATCTACACACTTAAAATCACATCTAAACAATTGGAAAAATATTGCTCATGGATGGGCCATGCCACTGTAATAAAAATGACAATTTTACCTAAATTAATACGTTTAGTTTAGTGCCATAACAATCAAACCACCAAAAATTATTTTATAGAGCTAGAAAAAGTAATAACAAAATTCATCTGGAAGAACAAAAGGTCAAGAATACCAAAGAAATTAATGATGAAAAAACTTTGAAGGAAGGTGGACTAGCTGTAGAAGATCTCAAACTTTAAATAAAGTGGTAATCATCAAAACTACCTGGTACTCGCTAAGAAATAGAGTGGTGGATCAGTGGACTAGATTAGATACACAAGACACAGGAGTAAGTGACCATAATGATCTAGTGTTTGAAAAACTGGAAGACCTCTGGTTCTAGGATGAGAACTCACTGTTGGATAAAAACTGCTGGGAAAACTGGAAAACAGTATGACAGAAACTAGGTATAGACCAACCAACATCTTAAACTGCATACCAAGTTAAGGTCAAAATGGGTACATGATGTAGACATAAAGGGTAATGCTATATGCAAATTATGAGTGCATGGAATAGGTTACCTGTTAGATCTCTGGAGAAGGGAAGAATTTATGACAAAACAAGATAGAGAGCATTATGAAATGTAAAATGGATAATCTTGATTATATTAAATTAAAAAGTTTTTGCACAAGCAAAACCAATGCAATCAAGATTAGAAGGAAAGCAAAAAGCTGGGTAACAATTTTTACAGCAAATGTCTCAGATAAAGGCCTCATTTCTCAAATATATAAAGAACTGAGTCAATTTTGTAAGAATACAAGTCATTCCACAGTTGATAAATGGTCAAAGAAAGTGAACAAGATGTTTTTCAAATGAAGAAATGAAAGCTGTATCTGGTCATATGAAAAAATGCTCTAAATCACTATTGATTAGAGAAATGCAAATTAAAACAACTACAAGGTACCCAGACACCTATCATATTGACTGATACAATGGAAAATGATAAATATTGGAGGGTATGTGGGAATATTGGGACACTAGTGCACTTTTGGTGCATTTGTGAATTGACCCAACCCTTCTGGAGAGCAATTTGGAACTGTGCCTAAAGGGCAATCAAACTGTACATACCCTTTGATCCAGCAGTACTACTACCAGGTCTGTATCCCAAAGAGATCCAAAAGAAGGGGAAAGGACCTATTTGTACAAAAATATTTGTAGCAGCTCTTTTTGTGGTTGCAAAGAATTGGAAATTAAGTGGATGCCTATCAGTTGAGGAATGGCTAAACAAATTGTGAAATACTGTTGTGCTATAAGAAATGATGAGCAGATGGATTTCAGAAAAACCTGGAAAGATTTGCATGAACTGATGCAAAGTGAAGTGAGCAGAACCAGGAGAAGATTGTACACAGTAACACCAAGATTGTGTAATGATCAACTGCAAATGACTTAGCTATTTTCAGAAATACAGCGATCCAAGACAATCCAGTCCCAGCACTGTATCCACTATGTTACCTAGCTGCCCTATGAGGAGTCAATAAGGATTGAGAAAAGGCCATTAGATTTATTTTTTGAAGGCTATTAGGGTTAAGTGACTTGCCCTGAGTTACACAGATAGTAAGTATCTGATGTCAGATTTGAACCCAGGTTCTTTTAATTCCGGCACCAGTGCTTTATGTACTGCACCTCCTAGCCATTAAATTTAGCTTTTAAGAGAGCATTGGCAGCTGTGGAGTGGGTGATTTCAATTGAATGGTGAGATTGGAAGCCATATTGCAGAAAGTTTAGGAGCTAGCTAGAGGAAAGGAACCCATGTGGATGGCTTTTTGTAAAAGGAGGGATACAGGATGATTGCTAGCAGGGTCATCAGATCAACTGGCATGTTTGTAGGCAGCTGGAAAGGAGACAGGAGATGAGGCAGTATTGACATTAAGAAAGAGTGGGAACAGTCTGCTGAAGAAGATGGGAAGGGATCAGATAAAGGGTATGAGTAGAAGGGTTGGCCTTAGTTGGGAGAAGGGCCTCTTTTTCATTTGAGAATGGAATGGAAGGTAAAATAATGGAGAAAGATATCTGACCTGAGATGAGATTAGAGGAGGGGACAAGAGGAGCTCTTGACAAATGATCTCATTTTTTTTCAGTGAAATACGAGGTAATGTCCTCAGCTGAGAGGGTTAGGCATAATGGTGATGCGAGTCTTGAGGAGGCAGAAAGGTTTCGAGCTGTCACTGTGGAAGGCTTAAGCTGTGTTTGTTAGCAAGATATTAAAAAAAAATGATTATATGGTTGACAGAGGAAAGGTTTCATCATGTTACGATTTAGAACTGCACACAGGACCAGATGTTAAATGATTTTCCCAGTCTCATGAATAGTGGGCAGTGTGGCATATTAAGTAACATCTGAGTTAAAAATCCTGCCTCTTGGATTTACTGTGTACCTTTGGACAAGTCATTTAAACTCCTTTAGTCTTTGTTTCCCCATCTTTACAATGGGAATAACAACAGGATGTGCTTCACTGGTGTGTTGTGAAGGTTAATGAGTGCTTTGCAAATCTCAAAGGCTATACGGATGGTGACTTCTACTGGTGATACAAGTAGTAAGGCGAAAGATAGACATTGGCCCAGTTCCTTTTTTTGCTTACATTTTCTCTGGAAGGAAAACTTTCAAAAACTCAGACAAGCAATGTAAATAGGAAATTGAAGACCAAGATAAGTGAGAAGATTAAATAAAAAAGTATCTAAGGTTGTCAGTAGTGACTGAGATCACTCTAAGTTAAGATTTCCTTTCTTGATAGAGTTAATAGGTTGGTAAATCAGTGGAACGCCATAAATAATAATGATAGCAAACATTTGTATAATATCTTACAAAGTGCTTTGTATATGTCATCTCATTTACTCTTTTTAAATAACTCTTTGAGGTAGGTACTACAAGTATTTTTATCCCTATTTTTATAAATCAGGGAAAGTGAGGCTAAGAGGGGTCACATTGCTAGTAAATATAGTGATGTCGGATATCAATTCTAGTCTTGTGACTTAAAGTCCAAGGCTTTTCCCACTACACTAGACTGCCTCAAGCACTTTGATAAATATAGACATAGAGTATCTGAAGTTCATCAAAATATTTTGCAACCTTTTGAGTGACATTGTGGATAAGATAGTGAGCATATGGATTTTTTTTTATCATATGGATAATTGAACAACTCTAACCAAAGATTGTTAATGAAAGGATTTATTGTAGATCCAGAGCTGGGACTACAAACATAAAGTGTGAGATATATAATCATAAGTAATCCTTTGTCTCTCTCTTACAACCAGTGGAGTGTTAGACAAGTCAATTAACCTCTTTCATCTTCAATTTCCTGCTACCAAATGAAGGAGGTGGATTAGATGATCTTTGTGGTTCCTTCCAATTCTAACTCTGTGGTCCCATGATTTCTTCCAGGAAAGTTAAAGGATGTGCCCAGTCTCACCCTGGTTGAGGAAGCAAAGCTAGGTTTGAACCTGGCTTCTATGATTTATGAGCTAGAGTTCTTTGGAATACCACAATGATCTGTTCTTAGATGAAGACATGAGGGTCATGTTTATTAGACTTTTGGATCACACAAAGCTTGGAGCAGTGGCTGACATAACATGTCAGAGACTTAAGTGTGCTCATTTGAATCACAAAGATGCAACTAAATAGAAATGAAAATAAATCCTATATTTCGGGTTTTAAAAATTTGCTGCACGAATATAGCATGGAAGAATTTATATTAAAAAAAAAACCCTGCTTGCTTCAGCAGCACATATACTAAAATTGGAACGATACAGAGAAGATTAGCATGGCCCCTGCGCAAGGATGACATGCAAATTCGTGAAGTGTTCCATATTTAAAAAAAAACAAACCCTAGAGTTTCAGTTGACCAGGAATTTAATAAGGAGGCATCTTATTTTGGTGTATTGAACACTAGATTCGGATTGCTAAAGGGCACTTTACTATCTTTGTAACTCTGGGAAAGTTACTCCTTTTATAAAACTTGCATTGCATGATCTTTAGGTTCCCTTTCAACTTTAAAATCCTATGATCCAGATGTATGATGTCTGCTTTAAAAGTGGATCATCTTATGTTTCATTAATGGAAGTCTTATGTTGAGGAATACAATGAGGCACCCTGCTATACTGGCTATTGGGCCTGCCTTACTGTCAGTATGACTTGGGTTGAAGTCCAGCCTTTGCTGGCCTTGTTATGTGGGCAAGTCTCTGAATGTCTCAGTCAGTGCAGGAGAGTTGCTAATCTGAATTAGTAGTTTCCTCACTGGGAGCTCCCTACACAGATGAAATCATGGGTCAGAACAACAACAGAAAGGTATGGGTCATGAGGAGTAATAGGCCCACTATACTTTGTGGTCATTGTGGAGTATTATTTTTAATATTCTGCCTACATTTTAAGAGAAACAGTGAAAGGTTAATTTTCAGAGAAGATCAATGAGGATGAAGATGCTGTAAACCATAGCAATATGAGGAATAACTGAAAGTCTTGAGGATATTTAGCCTGGAGAAGAGAAAAATAAGAAAAAGATATAACTGAATATGAGTTTTAAAAAATGTTGTTTGTAAAATTGAGGATTGCTTTTTATATTTTCTTTTTTGATACTTTATTTTAGCATTCATTTTTAAAAAATCTGAGTTCCAAAGTCTCAACCTTACTCTAGCTCCTTACCTACCCATTGAGGAGGCAAGCAGTATATCAATTATACATGTGAAGTGCTTTTAATATGTTCAATAAATAAGAAAACTATTTCATGGAATAGTTGATCTAAAATGCTTTTTATATGGGAGAAACATTAGGATTAGAGTTTTGCATTTTTTTATCTTAATATTATTTACTTGTTCATTTCTCTCCCCACTCTCCTGCCATGACAAGTCTTGAAACATGTTATGTCTTTTTGTTGTTCTTGTCACTGAAATTGACTTACCATCATACCCATGCTGGAAGGGGGCCTGTTTTGATGGCTGAATGGCATGGAAGCTTGGACCAGTTCATGCCTCCTCAGGCAGCCAGGAAGCCCCTGATGGGAAGAGCTCTGCTGTAACTCAGGACCCTGAAAGCTAAAGCCTCAGTCACCCAGGGAGCAGTGACTGCAGGTGTTTGTCCCCATACCTAATGAAGTATGTTATACCTCAAGTTAGAATATTTTCTTATTTTATGTTAAGACCTGGAAAAAAATTAACTCTTTTCTTGTTTTTTCCCTCCTAGGCAATTCTGTACCTCAGGATATCACTTGTTTGGCAGCTGATGGGAGGCTGGTCTTCGCTGCATATGGGAATGTTTTCTCTGCATTTTCCCGGAACAAAGAGGTTTGTATCACTTATTCTGGAAATATTTTAATTTGTGTATTCCACATGGTAAATTCTAATGCAGGAAACATAATGGAGTGCAACTTGTTTCTTCTGTCAGCCTCTCAGGAACCTTGCTATTCTTGCACCGTTAGACCTGGGAGGAAGTTAAATTACCCATCTTCCTCATTCTCAGGCAGATTCCTATCCCAGACCAAAATACTATATTATCACTTCACTGATTGTCTAGGATGGAAGAGAGCGTCTTAGCTGTATAGTGTGATATAATGAGAAAAGAGAAGTGGCAGTGTTGATTACCCTCACAGCTCTATACTTCGGCCCCTCTGTGGTCTGTGATTTTTTTGACAACGTTCTCACTGTTAACACTAGGCACTCCTTTAAAGTTAATTTTAATCCAGCAGGAAGCCTTTCCCTCCAGCCCCAATGAGCAATGCCTTAGATTCCATATAGCTTATAACTCTGCATTTTTTATGTGTTGTATGTGTATATGTTATATCATTCTACTAATCTATAATTTCCATGCACAGTTATATTTTAACTAATGTTGCAAATCAACTATAAACAGGTGTTCAGTAAGTTTTTGTGGACCTCTCATGTCTTAATGAGTTTCTAGAACCAAACTAAAATCAGTACCTGGTTACCAACCAGCTAATCTGATGACAAAAGTTTTTAACCTTTATTGTGTCTTGGACCCCTTTGGTAGTCTTTGGGCCTGTTCTCACAATAATGTTTTTAAATGCATAAAATGAAATACGTAGGATTACAAGAGAAACAAATTATATTGAAATACATTGAAAATGTATTTCAATTCAAACAATGAAAATATTTTAAAAAAAACCCCAAGTTCACACATCCCAGTTTGAGAACCCCTGCTGTAAGATCACCTAGTTTACACCTGGCTTACACCTGAAACCTTTTCAGTTTGATAAGATCTGTCCAGTGGTTTGCTCTTTGTTTCTCTCTTGATTCTTCTCCCTTTCTGACCTAAATGGTCAGGATTGCTCTGAGTGTCCTTTGCTGTATCATCATTCTTATAATGTCTTTCACTTGTTGGTATACTCCTAAGACTGCCCTGAGCTGTCTTTCATATATTCTGTCTCTTGGGGACCATATCAGCTTACATGGGTTTAAGTATCATCTCAGTGCTGATTACTTCCAGATGTATGTAATCAGCCTTAGTCTTTCTTGTGAGCTGTGGTCCTTCATCACATACTGCCTGTTGGACATTTTGAACTGGATGTCCTGTAGGCGTCTCAAGCTCAATATATCCATTGTCTTTCCTCCAAAACCCAACCTTCTTACACATTTCCCTCTGTCTCTTGAGAGCACCAGCATCCTTTCAGTATCTCAGGTTTACGACCTTGTTATTATTCCCAAGTTCTCACATCAGCTCATCTCACCTACCCAATCAGTCACCATATCTTGTTTCTACTTCCATGTCATACATCCACTTCTCCTTTGACTAACGTAGCTGCCAGTCTGGTTCAGGCCCTTATCACTATTCATCTGCATTATTGCAAGAGCTTCCTAATTACTCATTTCGTGTATATCTATGGATGTATATGTTGTCCGGTTTGGATTGTAACTCATCGAAGGCAATGACTGGTGCATTTTGGCTTTGTGTTGTTTGATTGACATAGTCTCTGAAAGCCCAAGATCATCTCTGTGGTACATGATGTATGAAAATAGAATTTTAAAGTAAGGCCCTCCCTGCCTTTCATTTGTTATCACTATAAGAAGAATTTAATTATATAATAACTTTGAATAGTGTGGTTGTTTTTATATTTTCTAACATTAATAACATTTTCAGAATTAGCGTAACTAATGGAAACCATTTGAACTTTTAATGTTATAGGTAGCATATACCTTCAAGGGTCACAATGCAGAAATTCACCTTTTACAGCCCTTTGGGGATCACATCATCTCTATTGATACTGACAGTATTCTCATTATTTGGCATATATATTCAGAAGGTAAGAATGAACATTATGCAATTTATTTAACTTGGGATGGAGTATATAAATCTTTAGGTGGATAATCTTTTCTGGAGGTCTATCAGTATTAGCAATTAATACTTTTTGCAGTAAAAGAATTACTCCATTTCTTTCTGTTGATTAAATTTCCAAGCAGCAACCAGAAATCACAACTTTGATAGCTGGTCTATCTGATTTTTTTGGTATGTTAACTTGTTTTGCAGGAATATAACTTAATTATTGACATTCCCTGAATTTAGTAAATTATTATATTTTATGTTTAATTTGTGAGATAACCATCCCTGCATAGTTCTGGAATAAAGGTTTTTTTTTTAAAAGCTTATATAAGTACAGATTTCTAATATAGGAAACTTTGGAAATATTCTCAGCCTATTATGTATGCTATTTTGAAGTACATAGCCATCATTTTTATATGACAGCAGAAATGTTCTAGTAGGTCAGACCTACATCCATTTCTGTTGATATCTCATTTTTGACACTGGAACCAAGAAATGTTTGTAGAAGTAAATAGTTAAGTCAACCTCAGAAGGTTTGAAGTTGAGGTCCAAAATATCCCCACCTTCTTTTAATGACTCATAAGTCCATCATCCATAAAACTTATTTGAATCCTCTTCAAAGTTTTACACTTTCATATTGTACCACCTCTTAGAGTAACAGGTTACTGAAAGTTTGCAACTATACTATTTCACTTGGTGATCTCATCAGCTCCAGTTGATTCAGTATCATCTATGTGAAGATGATTCTCAGATCTCTTTATCCAGCCCTAACCACTTGCCTAACCTTCTCCAGTCTTGCATCTCCAAATACCTCTGGAACATCTCAAACTGGTTGCTCCGTAGACATCTTAAACTAGGCCTGCCCCAAAACGAAATAATTATTTATCCTCCTCAAACTCCCCCTCTTTCTCACTACCTAGGATCACAACCTAGGTATCAGCCTCAACTCCCTTTTTCTCACCCTCCACATCCAGTAGCTGACTGTTAAGTCCTGTTGATTCTGCCTTTTGTAACTGCTCTTTTAAACTCCCTTTTTCTCTCCTCTGACATTGCTACCACCCTGGTGCAGGCCCTTTTCACCTCATACCTGGACTGTTGGATTAGCTTTCTGGTTGGTCTCCCTGCTTCAGGTCTCTCCCCACTCCAGGCCATCATCCCCTCTGTCAAATTGATTTCACTAAAGTACATGTCAGAAAAACGTGAGAAGACTTACATGAACTGATGCAAAGTGAAATGAGTAGAACCAAGAGACTATTGTACTCAGTTACAACAATATTGTAATTGTAGTCAGCTGTGAAAAACTTTCACCTGCTCTGATCAGTACAATGATTGTGACAGTCCAAAGGACTCATGATAAAAAAATGCTGTCCACCTTCAGAGAGAGAACTGATTTAGCTCCGAGTGCAAGTTGAAATATACTTTTTCAACTTTATTTTGGAAATATGTTTTGTGTAACTTCACATGTATAACGGGTGTTAGTATTGTTTGCCTTCTTAGTGTGTAGAAGAGGGGCTGGAGGGAGAGAGAAAAATGGGAACTCAAAATTTAGAAATGAATGTTAAAAAAATTAAGTTAAAAAAAAGTACAGGTCTGACCAGGTTACCCTTCCTCATTCAATAAACTACTTGTCATCTCACCTTTATAACCTGTTCTCTTTTTACCTTTCTGTTCTTATACCTTACTCCCAGGTACTCTGAGATCCAGTAACACTGATCTCCTGGCAGTTTCCTAAATGACGCTTCATCTCCTGACTGTGTATTTTTTTCCCCCATTGGTAGTTTTTTATTGCTGTTTTCTGTTTTTTACATTACATAATTTTCCCCATTCTGGTCTTTTCCCCCAACATGAAATGAGAAAGCTATCCCATGTAACAAATAGTATTTTTTTAAAAGCAAAAAAAAAAAAAGGTAAAATTAGAGAAAAAATTCCACATGATTGATTAATACATTGAAAGGGTTTAAAAATATGTGCAATGTACAAAACTTACGGGCCTCTTACCTTTGACTTTGCATTTTTACTCATTGTCCCCTGTATCTGAAATTCTCTCCTTCATCTCCTATCTCCTGGCTTCCTTTAGATCCAAGATAAAATCACAGATTCTTGATCCTTCTTAGTGCTAGTGCCTTCCCCCTATGATTATCTTTAATTTATCCTGTCTGTACATGGTTATTTGCATGCTGTCTCCCCTACCAAATTGAGTTCCTTGAGAACAGGGACTGGCGATTTTTCGTTTCGGTTTTGGTTTTGGGTTTTTTTTTTGTCATACTTTCTATTCCTAGCTATAAGCACAATAAATCCTTATTGACTTGACTTCCATTAATTTAATATATTATTATCTGGAGTACCCCAGCATCATATGTATACTTGGAGAATTCACTATGCAGACTCTCCTAAATCAGTTATAAAATATGAAGTAAAGATGTAATTAGCGGTGATATCAGATTTGCAGCTATATTTCTATATCTAGGGAAGTGTTTTATTTTTCATAATGTCTTTTCTATTTCCTATCTCTAAACCAGTTCTGTATCATTGTCAAATTTTTTCTCCATTCCAGATGAGACTAATTTTTCCCAATAATCTTGATATTCATTGTTTCCATCTTAACTATGTTTGTTTACCCCTTCATAGAACTCTTATAGGTTAGTATATAGATCTAAATTTTAAAATTTACTTATTCTTACTATTAGGAATGTGGAAGAAATACTGGATCTTTGCTGAAATTATTTTGCTTTGTTTGCAGAAAAGTACCTGCAGTTGACCTTTGATAAAGCCGTTTTTAAAATTTCTGCCATTTTGCATCCAAGTACCTACTTAAACAAAATTCTTCTTGGGAGTGAGCAAGGAAGCCTGCAGTTGTGGAATATTAAATCCAAGTAAGAATATTTCTAATTATTGCTAGCATCTCCCCATCTTTCAGCTTGTTTTCCACTTGTTTAGCAACTAGTACTCCTAACCAATAACTAATTGTATTTATTTAGTAAAATCTAGGCACCTGCCTTGGTAATTTTCTAGTGAAAAATATTTTGAAGTTCCTTTGTAAATTAGTCCATACAACTGACTTCTTGTGGCTCTACAGTCAAGTGTGAAATACAGAGGTGGCTTTTATTTGGTCTGAGTAAACTTTCAATAAACTGAGGAAGAAGAAAAATAGGGTATGAATGTGAGAAATACTGGATCAGAGCTTTCCTCAGTAATAGTAATAAGACTCGTCATATTTCTGCAGTATTTTGAGGCATTTCTAAGAATACAGAATGATTTTTTAATGCATACCTTTCTTACAAGTTTATTGAAGGTTGGTAAGAAACAGAAGGAAAGCATCATCTCAGGGTTCCATGGATATTTAAGACATTTTGCTTCTCAGAATCTTTCCCTTAAAGCCCTTCTTAATTCTAAGAGGGTAGCAATGATTGTAAATTAAATGTTTAATGCTTTAGCATAGCTGGCATGATAGTTTTAGGTTGGGTTGTATTAGCTAATGAATGTACATACACGTTAATTTGTTGAAACATCTTATATAGTCAATTTGCCTACTAGTATTTTTACATGACTACATGTAGCATGATTTCACTATTTTTAATGATCACAGAGGTGTGCAGTTATTTCTTATTTTCTTATTTCTTATTTTATGATACGTTTTTGTTTGTGCTTGTGGGTTATTTCTTGCTGAGTTCTAGAACAAGTACACATTCTCCACTAAGAAGAGCATTTTTCCTATGGGGAAATATAATCTGCTTTAATGATCTCTTTCATTATGTTGTTTCCATGACTATTTGGTAGCTAAAAGTGGAACAAAGCTTATATTCTAAAAATATGTTCTTTATTTGGATACATAATTGCAACAATTACTGCTGATGACTTTGCCCAGCTTTTAAAGTTATTAAGTATTCAATTCAGCAAATTTATTGAGTACTTACTAGGTGCAAGACACTGTGGTAGACCTTAACTTCTGATGTTCTGAAGATCATGTTTCCATGTTTTCTAAGCATTTGATATTTGCCCTTCGAAATTAGTTTTTTAAATAGTTTTTTTTCTCCATGTAGCAAACTTCTATATACATTTCCAGGATGGAAACTTGCAGTGACAGCTCTCCAACAGGTTAGTATTTTTACTGTTAAGAAATATGTGCTTTTCTACATTTTGAGGAGCACCTCTATGTTTAAGGCAGTTTGATGTATAATTTGTTATTTGGATGTCTATGACTGCTGGGATAATAAAATAGAGCTTTGGAAATGTGGATTTTAAAATAATTTAAAATGAAAAGAAACAATTCTTCATGGGCACTTATGGATATGAAATTCTGTATATGCAGTTGATGTATTAGTTTTGTTGAACTATTTTTTTTTCTACCTTTTAAAATCTTTGATACAAGTAATGGCTTGATGAAATTAGGAGAGGGTAGAGGGATATATTTGGAAATGAATGAAATTTTAAAATAAAAGATATCAATTAAATTCAGATTTTTTTTTTAAAAGAAGCAATTTCTAGATCTGTAAGCATTTGAGGAAAAAATTGAGATCTGTGTTGTTTTCCTGTGTTAACTTCCTTGTAGCATTGTACAGTGCTGGGCTTGTTTTGGATTGTAACTAAATGCTGTTGACCTGTTTGAGAAAAGTTAATACTAGAACAAAAGTAATGATGTTGAATGTCGATAATTGTTTGGAATCATGTGGCCTAACTTTTCATCCAGTTTAAGCTTACCTTGGAAAGAACTGTTTTCCTTTATTTTGATAAACTTGGAAAAGATATTTTTGGAATATCTCCTATAGAAATGAGATAAACTGTGTCTCGCTCAACTCTGACTTCTTTTATACACATTTATATCCAAACAGATATTGGATATGTGTTTCTCTGTAGATCTGTTGTCTGTAATTGTCTACATATGTTTGCCTAGAGAGACATTATAGACAAACTCACTAATTTTGGGATTAGGCTAGAATTGCCTTTAAGGTACCTCTTAGCTCTCTAACTTTGTGTTTTTTAAACGTCCCCAGAAAAAGATACTTATGAAACCATTTGATAACCTGGGGTTCAGGGGATAACAAGATGATACTGTTAAAAACAGTTATTTGGATTAAAAAAACCTTTTTGGGGGGGTATTATTATTTCATTTTCAGGCACCTGCAGTGGATGTCATTGCAGTTGGACTTGTGTCTGGTCAGATTATCATTCACAACATTAAATTTGATGAAACGCTGATGAAGTTTCGCCAGGATTGGGGTCCCGTCACTTCAATTTCTTTCCGCACAGGTATATTTTATCCTTTATAAAAATAATTTCTTAAGCAAATGTGATAATAATGTAGTTCTTGGGCAATAGGAAATTTTCTGAATGGTGTTTTCTAATAATCTATGTGAATCCTATACTGTGGTAGAAGTTCACAAAAGAGTAGGGATTATCATATATCAGGATATCACCAGTTTTTCAGTTTTATCATCTCTATCAAACATCCACTTGCATTATTTCACTAGTGGTTGAATTTTTTTGAGGAGGTGGATATTTTGTATATTTTAATTATATTTAAGGAATTTATAATTAGATATAGAATACTTAATTGTATTTTTTGTTGTCTTGTTTTTAAATGTAGATGGACATCCAGTAATGGCATCTGGTAGCCCACTTGGTCATATCAGTCTCTGGGACCTGGAAGAGAGAAAACTAATCAATCAAATGAGAAGTGCCCATTCCACAGCAATTGCTGCTCTGACATTTCTCCATGGAGAGCCACTTCTTGTTACTAATGGTGCTGATAATGCCCTGAGGGTAGGATTTCTTTTTGTGACATACTTATAACTGATCACCTCAGCCTATTCTTTCTTTACTATATTGTCCTTGACTTAAGAGAAAGATTGCAATGACATTATAATATTAGGAGCCATATGGTAATACTTTTCTGCTCCAGAGAATCCTCAGGAATAAACATAAATAGTCTAAGAAATGCTGCCTTTGACCATAGAGATAACTAAACACATTGGATGATAGTCAAAAAGGATTTAAAAAAATCTGGATAGGCAGAAACATTGGGTTGATTCTAAGATTAAATTGAATGATAATGAATGTAAAGTTTTACATTTGGGTTAAAGTTTTTTGACAAACAGAAGGCATGATTGGAAAGCAATATATCTGAAAAAGATCCAAGCATTTTAGTGTACTGCAGGCTCAGTATGTGTCCACAGTATGATACAGTAGCCAAGAAAACCAGTGGGGTCTTAGCCTTCATTAAGAGAGGAATAGCTTCTGTGAATAGAGAAACAGCATAAAGAGCCCTGGAATTGGAATTAGAGGACCTGAGTGTGAATCCTGGCTCTGCCATTTAATGCCTTTCTGACCTCCGGCAAGTTACTTAATCTTCCTTATGTCTAATGTTGAGGATGACCTAGAAAATTTCTAAAGTCCCTTCTAACTCTTAAGTCTATGATCTTATGGTCTGTAAACTTCAAAAGTGTGAAAAGGAGGATTTCCGATTAGATAGGAATTAACTGAAAAAGATTTAGGGGGTATTAATGAACTGTAAGCTCAAAATGAGGCAACAGTGATGGCAGCTAAGAAACCTAATGTGAGCATAGACTGCATTCCCACTGTATTTTAATCAGAACATATGTGAATTATTGTGTACGATTTGGGGTAGCAAACTTTTATTTTTATTTTTTAAGTTTAATTTTGCTTGCTTTTTTAAAATTACATTTTAAGTTCCAAATTGTTCCTCCATCCTATCCCAGAATAGAGAAGGACACCATTTGACACAAGGTGTGTGTGTGTGTGTACATGTATACAGTAAAACCATACTATGCATACTTCTGTTTATCAGTTCTTTGAAGGTGTGTAGCATCTTCCTTCATATGTCCTTGGTAGTCGATTTGAATATTTATAATCAGAATAGTTTAGTCATTCAGTTATTCTTCAAACAATACTGCTGTTTCCTTATTCAGTGTTCTCTTGGTTCTGCTCTTTTCACTCTTCATTATTTCATGCAAATCTCTACATGTTTTTCTAAAGTTAACTTGCTCATCATTTCTTACAGCATAGTAGCATTCTGTCACAGTTATATACCACAACTTATTTAGCCATTGCCCAGTTGATGGGCATCCCTTCAATTTCCAGTTCTTTGTCCCCACAAAGAGAGCAGCTACAAATATTTTTGATTATATAGGTTCTTTTCCTTTTTCCCTAATCACCTTGAAAAACTGACCTAATAGTGATATTGCTGGATTGAAGGGTAGACAACAGTTGCAGATTGTTCTCCAAAATGGTTGGATCAGTTCACAGTTCCACCAACAGTGTATTAGTGTCCCAGTTTGTCCACATCCCTTGGAACATTAGCTATTCTGATTTTTGAAGTGTGAAATGTCTCAAACTTGTTTCACTTTGCATTTTTCTAATCAATGATTTAGAGCACTTTTTCATATCAGTATACACACGTACATGTGTGTGTGTGTATGTATCTTTGATTTCTTCATCCAAAAATTGCCCTTTCATATCCTTTGATGATTCATCAACTGGGGAATGACTCATGTCCTTATAAATTTGACAGAGTTCTCCATATATTTGAGATAGGAAATCTTTATAAGAAACTGTCTATAATTTTCCCCCAGTTTTCTGCTTTTACTGTAATCTTGGCTACATTGGTTTTATTTGTACAAACCCTTTTGAATTTAATGTAATCAAAATTATCCATTTTATATCTCACAATACTCTTGATCTCTGTTTATTCATAAATTCTTCTTGTATCCATAGCTCTGAAAGGAAATGTGCTCCATGTTCTTCTGATTTACTTATGATATCTCCCTTTTTGTCTAGGTCACATATCCATTTTGACCTTATCTTGGTAAATGGTGTAAGATGTTGGTCTATACCTAGTTTTCTGCCAGACTGCTTCCCAATTTTCCCAATAATTTTTACCAAGTAGTGAATTCTTATCCCCAAAGCTTAAATCTTTACATTTGTTAAACACAAGGTAACTGTAATCATTTACTATTGTTTATGGTTTTGTCTACTCTTTTCCACTGATCTACCACTGTTTTTTAGCCAGTACCAGATAGTTTTGATAATTACTGCCTTATAATACACTTTAAGATCTAGTACTGCTAGACTGCCTTCCTTTACATTTTTTTCATTAATTCCTTTGATATTCTTGACCTTTTGTTCTTCCAAATGAATTTTATTATTTTTCTAGCTCAATAAAATAATTTTTTGGTAATTGTCATGGCATTGAATAAGTAGATCAATTTAGGTAGAATTGTCATTTTTATTATATTGTCTTGGGTCACCCATGAACAACTAATATTTCTCCAATTATTTAAATCTGACTTTATTTGTATAAAAGGTATTTTATAATTCTTTTTGTGTAGTTCCCGGGTTTGTCTTGGCAGGTATATTCTCAGGTATTTTATGCTGTCTATGGTTATCTTAAATGGGGAATCTCTTACTATCTCTTCTTAGGAGGTTTTGTTGGTGATATATGATTTATGTAGGTTTATTTTATATCTTATTGCTTTGCTAAAATTGTTTCAACTACCTTTTTTATTGATACCAAGCTTTAAAAAGGACCTTGGTAAGCTAGAGAACTGCTCCTGAATCACTGCCTTGTCGTGGCAGTCAGGGGATTGCATAACTCAGTGAAACTATGAGCTCTGCCATGCCTATCCAAGACAGACAGGTCATAGTGGAGAGTTCTGACAAAAGGTGATCCATTAAAGGAGGAAATGACAAACCACTTAAGTAGCCTTGCCAAGAAAACCTCATGGACCATATTAAAATGATAAAAGGTATAATACTAGGAGATGAGCCCATCAGGTCAGAAGGGTCCAGCATGCTTCTGGGGAAGTTCTTGTTGAGTTATTTCAGTTGTGTCTGACAGTTCGTGATCTTATTTTGGGATTTTCTTAGCAAAGATACTGGAAATGTTTGCCATGTCTTTCTCCAGCTCATTTTACAGATGAGGAACTGAGGCAAACCGGGTTAAGTGACTTGTCCAAGTTCACACAGCTAGTATCTGAGGCCAGATTTGAATTCATGAGGATGAGTCTTCCTGATTCCAATCCCGGTGCTCTGTCCACTGTACCACCTAGTTTCCCCTACTGGAGAAGGGCAGAGGACAACTACAGGTAGCTCCAGTACTAATGAAATGGCTGGACCAAATCTGAAAGGAAGCTCAGCTGTGGATCTGTCTGGTGATAATAGGAAAGATCAATAATGCATAGGAACCTGAAATTGAAGAGCTGTAATCGAGGAAATTTTTCATGCAAAATTGGGCATGATAAAAAAACAAAAATGGTATGGAATTAAGAGCAAAGGAGATGAAGAAGAGGAGGCAAAAACATACAGAAGAACTATACAAGGAAAGATCTAACTGTTAACCGTGATGGTGTGGTTACTGACCTAGAGCCAGACATCCTGGAGAGTGAATATCAAGTGGGCCTTAGGAAGCATTGCTAACAGCTAGGCCAGTAGAGGTGACAGAATTCCAGCTGAGCTATTCAGAATCCTGAAAGATGATATTGTTAAAATGCTTAGTGTACTAATGAATTTGGAACTGTGGCCACTGGATTTGAAAAGATCAGTTTATATCCCACTCCTGAAGAAGAACAATTCCAAAGAATGATCAAGTTACCAAACAGTTGCACTCATTTCACACACCAGCAAGGTTATGCTTAGGGTTCTGTAAGCTAGACTTTAGTATTATGTAAATCAAGTCTAATCAGAAGAGCAGGCTGGTTTTTGAGGAGGCAGAGGAACTAGTGATCAGATTGCCAACATTGGCTGGATTATGGAGAAAGCAAGAGATTCTAGAAAAACATCTACTTCTGCTTTGTTGACTACACTAAAGCCTTCGGCTGTGTGGATCACAACAAATGTGGCAAATCCTCAAAGAGATGACAGTACCAGATCATCTTACTCATCTCCTAAGGAACCTGTATGTGGGTCAAGAAGCAACAGTTAGAACAAAAGATGGAACAACTCATAGGTTTAAGATTGGAAAAAGTGCAGCAGGGCTGTATATTGTCACTTTACTTAACTAATATGCTGAGCACGTCATACGAAATGACAGACTAGATGGAATTACGTTTGCCAGGAGAAGTATCAACAATCTCGGATGTGTAGATGATACCTTTCTGATGGCAGAAGGTGAAGAAGAATAAAGCCTCTTGATTAGTGTGAAAGAGGAGAGTGTAGATGCTGGCTTGAAGCTTAACATCACAAAAACTAAGATCTTGGTAACTGGTCCCATCACTTCCTGGCAAATGGGGGTTGAAGAAATGGAAGCAGTGTCAGATCTTATATTCTTGGGCAGAATTGATGCTTTCAAATTGGAGTCCTGGAGAAGACTTTTGAGAGTCCCTTGGACAGCGAGGAGATCAAGTCAGTCAATACTTAAAGAAATTAATTCAGGCTATTCACTGCAAAGTCAGATAATGAAGCTGAGGCTTAAATACTTTGGCCACATAATGAGAAGATGGGGCTCATTGGAAAAGACCCTGATGTTGGGAAAGATTAAAGGGGGCAGCAGAGGATGAGATGAAAAGATAGTGTCATGCAAGCAACTAACATGAGCTTGGACAGACTTTGGGAGATCATGGAGGGTAGAAGGACCTGGTGTGCTATGGTGCATGGGCTCATGAAGAGTAAGACATCACTGAACAACTGAAGAACAGCAAACTAGAGACCATCCATAAGGGAGTGACCAGACTGTTTAAGGGAATTAATTAATTTGCCAAATGAGGTTAGTTTAAGGATCTGAAGATGTTAATCTTGGAGAAGAGGACCTGGAGACATTGCTTTCTTCAGATATTTGCAAGTCTGTCTCGCCAAAGATGGACTTGTTCTGTTTTACCCAAAAAAGCATCAACAGGAGCAATGGATGGAATTTGCAAAGAGGAAAATAGAGGTTTTATGTCTGGAAATTCTTTCTAAAAACTAGAGCTATTTCAAGGTGGGAATACAAAAGCTAGAATACTGTTTTTCAGTTATATTTTAGAGGTGATTGGGTTGGATATAAAGACCCCTTTCAACTCTAGAAATTCTGCAATACCTATTTCCAGCAAGCATTTTGCAGTGTCAATTTTTGGTAACCAATCTTTCAGAAACTAATATTGTGGATGCCTTGCTTTTTTTTTTTTTAATTACAGATTTGGATATTTGACGGTACTGCAGGTGAAGGTCGGCTTTTGAAATCTAGAATGGGTCATAGTGCTCCTTTAACTAAAATTAGATACTATGGACAAAATGGACAGCAAATTCTTAGTGCAAGTAAGAGCATTTTATGTAACTTCAATTCTTCATTCAGTTCAGTACTTCAATTAAATATTTATTGAACATTTACACTGTGTTCTACACTATCTTTAAAAATTTTCTTGATTTTAAGACTTAGAGTTCTTTTTGGCTACCTTAATGATAATTTTAATAATTTTCTGTACCTCACCTGTTTCATTACTCTATCAAGATTCAGTCATTAATTTCAACTTCTAGCGATGTGGGCTTTGAGCATTAGATTCAAATTGCACTGGAAATTCTTACTTTACCCTTTTCCATTAACATTCTCTTATGAGATAGTTTAATGCTTTTATGATATATTTATAAAGATACTTTCTCCCAAAATGGCACGTATTTGGGGATTAAGGTTTTTTGTCTCTGACTTGATTAGATCTTTAATTCAAGTTGCTGTCATTTATAGTTTGATTTTTTTTATGTTCTATTAGGTCATGATGGTACTTTGCAGTCATTTTCCACAGTTCATGAAAAATACAACAAGAATTTGGGACAGGGTAAGTTAATAACAAAGTGAAATGAAAGTTGGTCTTGAATTTAGAAGTGTCGTTTTGCTGTCTTTCTGAGGCATCCTTTCTCATGGAACTTTGGAAAGTATATTTTATTCCCTGTTTTATTTAGTCAGTAAACATTATTTAGCATCTAGTATGGGCTAATATGTACCTCAGGATACAAAGCACCGAGGATATAAAAAGAATCAAAAGACAGTCCCTGCCCTCAGTGAGCTCACAATCTAATGGGGAGCCAACAAAAACAAATATGTGCAAACTATATACAGGATAAATAGGAAATAATTAAAAAAGAGAAGGTACGTGATGAAGTGGCCTTACTCCTCCATTCCCTTTCCACCAAAAGATTGCCTCCTGTGATGAAGCCCTTACTTGATCATTTCATCTCTGCTAACTGTTGTATTTCTTTTCTGCCCTTTGTAACTAACTCATTGAAAAGACCTATTGTCTACAATAGGTACCTCCACTTTCTCTCTTCTCACTTTCTTCTTGACCTCTTACAATCTGGCTTCCAACCTAACTATTCCATTGAAACTGTTCTCTCCAAAGTTACTAGTGGTCTCTTAGTTGCCAAATCCAAAGGCCTTTTCTCAGTCCCCATTCTCCTTGGCCTGTCTGTAGCCTTTGACACTCACTGTTCATCATTCCCTTTCCTTTGGTACTCAATTCTCTTTAGGCTTTCAGGACACCACTCTCTGCTGGTTTTTCTCCTACTTATCTGACTTCTTCTCTGTCTCATTGGCTGGATCCTCCAGATCATGCCTTCTAACCATAGATTTCCCTCAGGATTGTGTCCTGGATCCTCTTCTCTTCTCCCTCTGTAATAGTTCATCTAGTATTCTCATGAGCTCTCATGGATTTAATTTCTATCTTTATTCTGATGATTCTCAAATCTCTCTTTCCTGCCCCACTCTCTCTAATTTTATATCTCTAACTGCCTTTCAGACATCTCAGACTGGGTGGCCAGTAGACATCTTAAATCCACCATGTCCAAAACAGAGCTTATTATCTCTTCCCCAAACTCCTCCCCTCTCCTACTTTCTCCCTTGCAGTAGAGAACAACACTATCTTGCCAGTCCCTCAGGCTCACAACCTGGGAATTATCCTTGATTCCTCACTTATCACCTTCCCCCCCCCCCCAACCCTCCGCACACGCGCAGGCGCGCGCACACACACACACACACCCATATCCAATCTGTTGCCAAGACTTGCTGATTTCACCTTTTCAACATCTCTTGTATCCATCCCTTTGTCTGCGCTGACACTGCCACCTCTCTAGTGCCAGCTTTCATCACCTCGCACCTTGATTACACAATATCCTGCTGTTAGGCCTGCCTGCCTCAAGTCTCTTCCCACTCCAATCCATTCTCCATTCAGCCACTAAAGTGATTTTCTTAAAATGCAGATCTGATCATGTTGACCCCCTGCTCAGTAAACTATATTGGCTTCTTGTTGCCTTCAGGAGCAAATACAAAATGCCCTATTTGTCATTCACATTCCTTTATAACCTAGCCTCCTACTGTACCTTTCTACTCTTCTAACACCTTACTCCCTAGTATATACCCTTCAGTCTAGTAACACTGGCTGCTTGGCTGTTCCATGAACAAGGTCCAACCATTTTCTCTTGGTTGTCCCCTGTGCCTGGAATGCTCTTCTTCCTCTGCTCTCATTACCGATCTCCCCCAGTTGCCTTTCACTCCCCAGAAAAATCCCACTTTCTATACGAAGTCGTCCTTAACCCCTTTGAGTTCCAGTGATTTCCCTCTTTTAATTATTTTCTACGTGTCCTGCTTACAGCTTGCTTTATATGTATGTCATCCCCCCCATTAGATTGCAAGCTCCTTAAGAGCAGGGACTATCTTTTGCCTCTTTTTCATTTTCTTTTAACTCCCTAATGCCTAGCATAGCGCCAGGCACATAATAGGGACTTAATAAAAGTTTACTGATTGAAGTAAAAGATGGCGTTTTAGTTGGGACTTAGTTGGGCTTTTTTTTTTTTTAAAAGAAGTCAGGGAGATCAGTATTTGAAGTGGAAGAAGGGAGAGCATTCCAGGTTTGGGATGACCAAAGAGAATTCCTGGAGCCAAGAGATGGAGGATCTTATTCATGGAACATCCAGGAGGCCAGTGTCAGTGGATTGAAGAATGTGTGTTAGGGCGTAAAGTGTAAGAAGCCTGGAAAGTTAGGAGGGAGCTAGGTTATGAAGGGCTCTGAAGGATAAACATTAGATTTTTTATTTTCGATCCTGGTGGTGATAGGAAATCTTTGGAATTTGAGGAGAGGGGTGACGTGATTGAACCTGTACTCTCTTTTCATAGACTTTGTCTCTTCTCTTCCTTAATGAAATTGATAACTTCTGGTGCCAGAGGGGATTTGGTATGGTAGGGGTGGGGAAGGGTCCCTACTCCTAAGATTAGAATCATAGAATCTTATTTTTGGACCTTATAAATCATCTGGGCCAATCCTGTCATTTTACAAATTAGAAAACTTCAGAGAGAGCAAGCTACCTGCTTGAGTTTGCTCAGCTAGTTAGCTCAGAGCCTGAAGTAGAACCCACAGGCTCATATGTTAGTCCCATGCCCTTTCCATAATGCCACTATGAGGAAAATGCTTTTTAAATCTTAAAGCATTGTGTAAAAGTGAGTCAGTATTTCTGTAGGAATACATTAAAGTTGACATGAGCAGAAATGTTGATAATTATCAATGTTGTTTGTCCACAGTATTCTTATTCCGTATTGTCACATAGAAAGTAAATTTACTGTATTGTGTGAGACATATTGCTAAAATTGTAAGTTGATTGTTGAGGTATTCATTAATTTTTTTTATTGTGATTTTCCAGGAATGATAAATAAAAAGCAAGCCAAACGTAAAGGCCTCAAGAATTGTGAGTCAATGAGACTTCCACCCATAACAGTATTTGTAGCAGGTAATTTTAATGTACTGTCTGAAAAATTTCAGCTTCTTTCTTCGTTCTCATTTATAGCCTACTGATTTGTTGATTTCCCCCCCCCCTCTCTTCTTTCCACAAATGACATCATTAACAAAATGCTTAGTAACGATTAGCCCCTAATCCTGGGAACTGACACCTTTCAGATAAATACAGTTTTGTTGAAGAAGCTTCAGAAACCTTCAGAAAAGACTTCAGAAAAGTCATGTGACTTACCTGACATCACATAGTGGCACAGTTTGAGACCAGTAGGTAGTTAGCTCCCTTGATTCTTTATCTATTGGTGTTTCCACTATATTGTACTACCTTCTTATTTATGTATATTAGCCATATAGATCACACTTCTAGGATGAGGGCCTTGGAGTTTAATGTTTCAACATGAAAGCCCTCTTTAATACTGACTTAAAAATTTTCTTTTACTTTATTTTTTAGAAAATCAGTATTTTTAGGGATTTAATACATTTGCCTGACTGGGAAAGGGGCAAATTTATATTTTTAAAATTGGTACTAATTTGTGCTATCACTCTATTTCCCTCACTAAAGGAATGATTTGTGCTTTCATTGTGGTGGTCTCTTTGCAATTTATACTATAAAATAAAAATCATTTAGTGTCCTCTGTACTGTGTAACATATTAATATTGTGCTTTTGGTTTTGTGGAGCATTTGATACACATCTCATTTGATCCTCACAATAACTCTGTGAGGAAAATATTGTAGGTGTTGTCTCCATTTTACGAATGAGGAAACTACGGCTCAGAGAGTGATGGTCACACAGCTAGTAAATGTCTGAGCTAGTGTTTCAATATAGGTTTTCTTGAATTCAGATCCAGCCCCCAGGTTGCTATGTGATGCTACTTTTCCCAAATGACCGTGAGCTACTTAGCCAGATGAGGATAGACTGAAAACACATGTTGGACGTAATTAGATGAGGATTTTCCTGAGCCGTGAGGTAGAATAGTGGATGATATACAGGACTAACAATTAGAAATTTTGGGAGCCATCCATATTAAGAGTCCATGGCATTTTGAAGAATGCTTAGATTGTCTCATTACCTAATTAGATACTAGTTTGTGTCGTTATGTTACAGTGCAAGATAGATCATTAATCGCATACTATTAGGTGCTGGAAGTAATACTTTGGTAGTGAAGAGATATATTGACAGATAACTAAATTCAAGGGTAAATACATAAAAAAATGTTATGCAAGGTCAAAATAAGAGATCCCTTCCATCTAGGTGGTTCAGGAAAGACTTCATGAATGAGATGTGGCATTTAAACTGGTCTTTGAGGATAGGAAGGATTTCATCAGGCAGAGATGGATAAAGAGAACATTGATTTCCTCGTTCAGAATAGGTCACATTAATGTCAGGACCATGAAACTGTTGGCTAGTAAATCAAAACTTAAATTCCAACAATTTACCAGTGTGTAGTTAGTACTGAGTTGCTGGATTTTTTCATCTTTTCTACTTATTATTAACACATTAGAGTTTTTCTTGTTTCATTTATACCCAAGAGCCATATTAAAAAAATTGCGAAATATAATAATGTAAGTTATAAAGTTCCTTGGAGTTATCAAAGAAGTTGGATTCATCTTGGCTCTGACACTTTATAACCATGAGATTGTGTGCGAATCAATTTCTTTAAGCCTTAGTTTCTGTATCTATAAAATGAGTATGATAATACTTGTATTACCTTACTTCAGAGGGTTGTTGTGAGGAAAATGCTTTGTAAACTTTAAAGTACTATAGAGATGAATTATTGCCAATCAAATATGATCTGGTTTAGGAGCAACATCGTATCTACATAACGAATGCAGTAATTTTATTGTTGGGTAAATTCATATTTTGAGATGCTTGACAATCTAGATAGAGGAGAATAGGAAGTAATTACAAATTAATAGAGAAAAATGGATGTTAGAGTGAGTAATGATATTCTACCAGAAAGGCAAGAAAAAATACCTGAAGAGGTTGCAGCTTAATGTGAATAAATACTTACAGATTATTTGAATCCCAAAGAGCCCTTAAAACTTGGAATTATAAACAGGCACATAGAGGAATAATATCATTGAGCACTTAATTTTCTTTATGATAACATAATGTACATTAATGTATTTCAGTATTTGTAGTAGAAAATAATTTTCCTACTTAAATGAAATATGAAGGAATTTAATTTGTATAAATTTAATATAGTTAGAAAACCTATAAATGAATGAATGGAAATCCTTACAATATACTAATCCCTATATTAAACTTTGGGGATACAAATAGAAAAGGCAAAACTTTCCCTTCTCTCTAGAATTTCATACCTCTTCCTTAAAGTCTCTTCCAAAACTTCTTTCATGAATACGTTAGAATCATCCCAGGGTCCTTGAAATATACCCAGGCAGAGAGATAACCTTTGATCGTGATGCCTGAAGCAGACGTGTGCTCAACAAAGGTATTTTCCATTGTTATGGAGAACACCCAGTGTTCAGTTTCCCCAAATGGAAGGAAAATCCCATGTAAGTGGTTAGATGTCTGAGATACCTGCAGAGGATACTGTGCTTATTGCCCCAAGTCCTGGGACATTCCATGGCCTCCTAAATGAGATCCATGATCATCAGAATGACTGCTTTAACTATATACAGAGGAAAGATCAAGTGGATAAAAGAATGCATAAATTCCAGTCGCTCAAAAATGAATGAAAAAGCATTTTTAAGTATTTATGTGTTAAGCAGTAGAGGAGATAGGCAAAGTGAGACAGGTCCTGTGCTCAAGCTGCTTACACTCTAATTAAGAGAGATAACACATATAAGAGAGTTCAGCTTTGGGATGACTGGAAAGTAGGGGTGCTATGGCTGGGGGATGGCAAGGCCTGGAGTTTCTTGGACTGCGTCAGTTGGTCAGATAGTAGTGCCCAGGGGTCTGGAAGATGTGTCAGCAGGACAAATAAGACCTAGAGGTCCTTAGAGTGGCAGTGGCAGAGCTGGTTATCAGATCTGATGGTCCTCTGTCTAACCAAAAAGATTTGAGTCAGTGACTCCCAGCTTATCCAAGCAGTAAGAGCGTTCATTTTGTTCAGGTATAATTAACCAAGCTTGGCAACAGATTGTATATGGCGGAGATCAGAGAAAGAGGTAAGAACTGAGGAAGATTCCAAAGTTGCCAACTTGGGTGGTTAGAGGGATGATGATTATCTTATATAGAAACATTTCTTCCTCATAAATTATTGAGTATGTACTTAACCTATTTACATGTTTTATTTCCCAGTAGAATGCAGGCTACTTGAGAGCAGGGCTTGCCTGTTTTTTTTTTTTTAATTTCTGCACCCAGGACATTAAATAAGTAAAGATTTAATGAGTATTAGATGTGTGTAAAGGCTTCAATTGTGGAGAGAGTAATTGAACCCATAGCAGCTGATATGATCTTCAAGAGTCCATATGGGTAAGTAGGTAGGTAGATAGATAGATATACACACATACACAAGGGGACTCACATGATTAGTGGGTAGGAAAATGCATGTATTACTACATACATGCACATACACAAACATACACAAGGGGACTCACATGATTAGTGGGTAGGAAAATGCATGTATTACTATTTGCAAGGCAATGTGCTAAGAACTGGGGACACAAATACAAAGAATGAAACTGTCTCTACTCTCCAGACTGTGATATGCAGTTGAATAGACAGTCCATAAAGTTGGTCAATAAATATATATATCTTGGACATATGCTACAGAGGGGCAGTGAGCTGGGCCCAAAATTCTGTAAGAGAGTAGCCTGAATTGCTTTTAGGGGAAATTTGCAGTTCTTGTAGTCTCAAGCATCTCCCATAAACCAAGACCCATCTTTTTAATGCCATTGTTCTTTTGGTGAAATTATGGCTAATGAGTTGTAGAATACCTCAGGCTTTGAAGAATTAAAATTTGGGATCCCAGCAGTCTAAAAGACATTTTCAAAGAGATGTATAATTAGGTAAGAACGTCACTCTCTGTTCTCATCCTTTATTCCAGTTTGATCGGGAGGTGGTCCTTTTCCAAAGATGACCCCTCTACATGTACCCATAATCCCCTCCCATCTTTGCTGGCACATTTCTTCTGTAATTATTCATTCTCTCTAATCTTTAGTCTCTTCCTACCTACTGATTTTTGCCTACTGCCTGCAAATATGCTTAGGTTTCACCCATTCTTCAGAAATTCTCACTTTACCTTACTATCCACCCAAGCAGTCTTTTTTTTTTTTTTTTGAGAGGAGAAGGCAGGGCAATTGGGGTTTTTAGTGGCTTGCCCAAGGTCACACAGCTAGAAGTGTATCAAGTGGCTGAGGCTGGATTTGAACTCAGGTCCTCCTGAATCCAGGGCCAGTGCTCTACTCACTGTGCTACCTAGCTGCCCCACAAGCAATCTTCTTTATAGTTGCCCCTTTCTCAGTCACGTCTTACGAACCCTTCTCTTGCTTTTCTCTGCCCTGTGTAATCTGTCTTCTGGCCTTGTGACTCCAAACTCTTCCCTCCAAAGTTACCAATAAGCTTTTAATTGCTTAATCAGGTGGTCTTTTCTCAGTCCTCATTTTTCTTGTTCTCTCTGCTGCATTTCACTCTGTTAATGATTCATTCCCCTGAATACTCTCCTTCCTGGGATTTTGTGATACTGCTCCCTTGTTTCCTCCTCCTGATCTGATCATTCATTCTTGGTTTCCTTTGCTAGATCATCACCTCTGTTAGAACTCCTAAGTGGGTCTACCCCAAGACTCTGTCCTGGGCTCGTTTCTCTCTGTATACTTGCTTTCTGAGAATGTAATTATCTCTATGCAGATAATTCCCATATCTGCATATCCAGTCCTGGTATCCCTCTTGAACTCCAGTCTCACATCATCAAATACCACTGGGCGTTTTAAACTAGAGATCCTATACGCATCTCATTCCACATGTTCAAAACAAGACTCATTATTTTTCCCACCAGACACATTGCGCTTCTGAAGTTCTCTATTTCTGTGGTTTACAACCTTGATATCATCCTCAACTCTCCACTTTGACCTCAGATTCAGTCGCCAAGTCTTAATGATTCCACAGTCACAACATCTCTCATCCATCGCATTGTCTCTACCCATATTGCCACCATTCTGGTTCAGGGCTTCACCACCTCCTACTTGGATGACTTCAGTGGAAAAGCAGTTGTTCTTCCTACTTCAGGTTTCACATAACCCCCTTCCCAATCCATTCTCTACCCAGCTGCCAAAGTGATTTTCCTCAAATGCAACTATATCTGCCTGTCTGTCTCTCTCACACATGCGCGCGTGTGCACACACACATACACACACACACACACACATACACACACACACACATATACCAGTAAGCTCCAGTGATTCCTCCATTAGGAACAAATATAAATTTTTCTCTTGGGCATTTAAAATCTTTCACAGCCTGACCCCTACCCACCTTTCCAGCCTTTTTATACATTACTCCCTTTCATGCACTCTGGTCCAGCCAGACTGGCCATCTTACTGTTGACATCCCACTCATGACACACCATCTAACATCTACATGCCATACATCTGGTGCCCTCCATAACTAGAATTCAAATCCTTATTTTCCTTCAAAACTCAAGTACTAACTTGGACATGAAGCTTTTCTTCTTGTCCCTGTCCTCCAAATGCTAATACTTTCCTCCCAAAATTTAACATATTTATTTCGTTTATACTTCTCTATATCCATGTTGTATTCTTCTAAGAGAATATAAGCTTCTTGAGGGTGTGTTTTGTCTTTGTAGCCCCAGAAACCAGCACAAAACATGGCACACAGTAGTCCCTTAAAAACTACTGATTTCTAGCCTTTTTATACATTACTCCCTTTCATGCATTCTGTATGATTTAGTGGTAGGCCTTAAGCCTATGTCTTGCCGACGCTGATGCCAATTATCTTTCTATTTTTCCATTCTGTCTTATGTGTGTAATGTTTGGGAATTTTTCTCTTTCCAAAAAGATATTACAGTAATAGAATTACAGTAATTGCTTATATTATGGAATTTGGTACATAACATGGTACTGACTTAGATTGTTTCTTCCCTGGAAGATTCTCATTATAGCATTGATCTCCCTTATAAAGCATATTGTAAAAGGGATCCTTAAGGGTAGCTTCATAGGAGTGGTCTACATTTTGTTTTGTCACCCAGGATACAAGTTAGCATGGTAAGCAGCTGTTTTCTTCTACCTTCAGTAAATAAGTGTTTATTAAGTATTCTGCTGTGTACTGTGAAGAATACAGAAAGGTATAAGGAATTTTTTTTTGTCCATGAGTTTAACATCTGATTGAGAAGGTTCATACATGGAAATTTAAACAAATAAATAAACATAAGAATTGGCCCAAGGGTAATGTCAAGTGGTAGGGAGAATGAATGCTATGCGTTCAAAGAAAGGTGAAATCAATTTAGACAGCTTAATATAAGAGGTAGAACTTGAAGAAGGTTTTGACAGATGTGTAGGATGTGACAGGAGGGGACAAATATTCTAAGAATGGGAAATGGCATGAGCAAGGATATATAATTGACATGACACAAGCGGTGGATAGACCTGGAGCAGGCTGGAGCCTAGGGTTTATATAAGGGATTAGTGAGAGATAAAATTAAAATAGGTTATTGCAGATTTCTTGTGGGAGTCTTCAATGCCTGGTCTAGGTAATGTGATGCTATTAAATCAGTATTTTAAGATTAAATGTTGGAATAAGGTTATCATGTAGGCAGAATAATACTGGCTTATCTCTAAAGGAAAGGATAGTTGGTTATTTTTCAATATAATAAAGCAATCAAGAAATTACTGTTGGCCTCTCTGAAGTATACAGATGTAGAAACTGAAATTTCTATATTTCTTAACTTATTTAACCAACAAGGTGTCTTGTGGACTTGTTTGCTGTTAAAATTGCAAAGTACAAGTACTTCATTGTCAAGGATGTAGGACATTTTCTCAGCATTAAGTTCCTTCATTTTTAACCCCAAAGAAAGATTCTGTAGTTGGCTATCTTTCCTACCTTTAAAATCCTGTCGTGCCAAGAGAAATTTTAAAATAGAAGGAATGTTGCATTATTCCTGAGTTTTCTGAAATCTAAATATATCAAATCCAGTAAAGGAATATGAAGAAAAGTGCCAGTTAGATCTTTCAGATAACTAAAAAGCTACTTGAACTTTGTACCTTCAGAGTGCTAATTATAAATTTAGGCTTTCTTTTGTTCCAGAAGACCTGTAGAATCCTTAGTAAAATGTTTCTTCTGGTTAGACATTTTTTTTCCTTTTTTTTTTAATCCCTGTTTCTACCCTCCCCCCCACTCCAAGATGGCATATATTCTGGTTGCCCCATTCCCCAGTCAGCCCTCCCTTCTGTCACCCCACTCCCCCCCATCCCCTCTTCCCTTCCTTTCTTGTAGGGCAAGATAAATTTCTATGCCCCATTGCCTGTATATCTTATTTCCTAGTTGCATGCAAAAACTTTTTTTTTTGAACATCTGTTTTTAAAACTTTCAGTTCCAAATTCTCTCCCCTCTTCCCTCCCCACCCACCCTCCCTAAGAAGGCAAGCAATTCAACATAGGCCACACATGTATCATTATGTAAAACCCTTCCACAGTACTCATGTTGTGAAAGACTATATTTTGCTCCCTCCTATCCAGTCCCCCTTTATTCAGTTTTCTCCCTTGACTCTGTCCCTTTTTGAAAGTGTTTGTTTTTGATTACCTTGTTCCCCTATCTGTCCTCCCTTCTATTGTCCCCCCTTCTTTATCCTCTTCCTCCTCCTTTCCTGTGGGGTAAGATACTCAGTTGAGTGTGTATGTTATTCTCTCCTCAAGTCAAATCCAGTGAGAGCAAGATTCACTCATTCCCCCTCACCTGCTCCCTCTTCCCTTCCAACAGAACTGCTTTTTCTTGCCACTTTTATGTGAGATAATTTACCCCATTCTACCTCTCTCTCTCTTTCACCCTCTATCAATATATTCCTCTCTCATCCCTTAATTTGATTTTATTTTTTTAGATATCATCCGTTCAAATTCAACTCACCCTGTGCCCACTGGCTATACATGTATATGTATATTCCCTTCAGCTACCCTAATACTGAGGTCTCATGAATTATACACATCATCTTACCATGTAGGAATGTAAACAAAACAGTTCCACTTTAGTAAGTCCCTTATGATTTCTCTTTCTTGTTTACCTTTTCATCCTTCTCTTGATTCTTGTGTTTGAAAGTCAAATTTTCTATTCAGCTCTGGTCTTTTCACTGAGAAAGCTTGAAAGTCCTCTGTTTTATTGAAAGTCCATATTTTGCCTTGGAGCATGATACTCAGTTTTGCTGGGTAGGTGATTCTTGGTTTTAATCCTAGCTCCATTGACCTCTGGAATATCATATTCCAAGCTGTTTGATCCCTTAATGTAGAAGCTGCTAGATCTTGTGTTATGCTGATTGTGTTTCCACAATACTCAAATAGTTTCTTTCTGGCTGCTTGCAGTATTTTCTCCTTGATCTGGGAACTCTGGAATTTGACAACAGTATTCCTAGGAGTTTTCTTTTGGGGATCTTTTTCAGGAGGCGATCAGTGGATTCTTTCCATTTCTATTTTACCCTCTGGCTCTAGAATATCAGGGCAGTTCTCCTTGATGATTTCTTGAAAGATGATATCTAGGCTCTTTTTTTGATCATGGCTTTCAGGTAGTCCAATAATTTTTAAATGATCTCTCCTGGATCTGTTTTCCAGCTCAGTGGTTTTTCCAATGATATGTTTCACATTGTCTTCCATTTTTTCATTCCTTTGGTTCTGTTTTATAATAATCTTGATTTCTTATAAAGTCCCTAGCTTCCACTTGCTCCAGTCTAGTTTTTAAGGTAGTATTTTCTTCAGTGGTCTTTTGGACCTCCTTTTCCATTTGGCTAATTCTGCCTTTCAAGGCATCCTTCTTGTCATTGGCTTTTTGGAGCTCTTTTGCCATTTGAGTTAGTCTATTTTATAAGGTGTTATTTTCTTCAGTATTTTTTAGGGGGAAGGGGGTCTCCTTTAGCCAGTCATTGAATGTTGTTTTTTCATGGTTTTCTCGCACCACTCTCATTTTTCTTCCCAGTTTTTCCTCTACTTCTCTAACTTGCTTTTCCAAATCCTTTTTTAGCTCTTTCATGGCCTGGGACCAATTCATATTTTTCTTGGAGGCTTTTGTTGTAGGCTCTATGACTTTGTTGACTTCTTCTGGCTGTATGTTTTGGTCTTCTTTGTCACCAAAAAAAGATTCCAGAGTGTGAATCTGAGAGCATTTTCACTGTCTGTTCATGTTCCCAGCCAGCTACTTGACCCTTGAGCTTTTTGTGGGGGTATGACTGCTTGTAGAGTAGAGAGTACTTTGTCCCAAGCTTGAGGGATTGTGCTGTTGTTTTGAGAGCTATTTCTACACAGCAAACTTTGCCACACCAGCACTCCTCCTCCCCCAAGAACCACCAACCTGGACCAGGACTCAGATCTAAGCAGGCTCTGCACTCCTTCTCTAATCTGCTGCTTAATTCCTCCCACCAGGTGGGCCTGGGGCTAGAGGCAACTGCAGCTGTAGCTCTGGAAGCAGCCTCAGAGCTGCATCACCTCCGCCACCCCCGGGGCTGTGGCCAAACCGTGAACTCCTTTCACTCTGTCCCAGCAGCTTTTCCTACTAACCTTCTCTGTTGTCTTTGGTGTTTGTGGGTTGAGAAGTCTGGTAACTGCCACAGCTCACTAATTCAGGGCGCTAGGTTGGTCCAGGTGCGGCTCACGCTGGGCTGTGCTCTGCTCCACTCCCAGTTCCGTGTGGTCCTGGGCTTGAGCCCTGCTTCCCTCTGCTATTTTGTGGGTTCTGCAGTTCTAGAATTTGTTCAGAGCCATTTTTTATAGGTGTTTGGAGGGACCTGGGTGGGAGCTCATGCAGGTCCCTGCTTTCCACCTGCCATCTTGGCACCGCCCCCCCCCCCCCCCCCCCCCCCCCGTTAGACCTTTATTGATACCTGAAACTCTCAAGTATCCTTGGTAGTAGAAGAGAGACTGTTTAAACCTATAGATCAGCTGAAGCCTCAGGTTTATTTAGAAGTTTAAATCTATCCATTTTCTCAAACTGTAAACAAGTAACTTAGGAAGAAGCCTATTTCATTTCACTTTTGTGTCATGTACCCATTTTGGAGTAAAATTAAAAGAAAACCCAGTGGATTCATCCATTTTACTGAAAGAAGGAAAAGGAAAGAAAGAAGTATGTAGATTCACAAATCAAATAAAAGTTCCTTTAATAATTTGAGAATTATACAAAAATAGAATAGAAGCAGCATTGATACAAGTTAGGGTCATGAAATAGCCTAGTGGAACGAGGAAAATGAGGCCCTGAAGAGTGATAAATAACAGAAGAAGGCTTTCTTTCTACTTATACATCAGAACTTCTTAAGCTGAAGTCTGTGAACTTGTTTTTTAAATATTTTGGTAAATGTATTTCAGTATAATTGATTTCCTTTGTAATCCTATGTATTTTCTAAATAATAAAATATTGTTTTTCTTAGACTCTCAAAGGAGTCCAGGACACACAAAAAGGTTAAAAACCTCTGCCCTATATCCTGAGGGTATTGTGTGACAAACAAGAGGAAGTAAAGCATACAACACTTTTAGTAATGGTGTAATAGTATTGTTTGGTTTTTTCTTTTCATGGATAAAAGTTAATTAAGTCTGGGGAGGCACTTTCACGATTTCAGGCTTTTTTGATGCCTCTGATTTTATTAGTATAGATATTGATTCCACTGATCCGGACGAGACATAGCCTGTCCTTTTTGATTGTTGTTCATGTTCATGTTTTCTCATACCTACGGGCACTATACAACTTGTTACAGACCTTTCATTTTATCTTGTAGTTTCTTCTACCAGAGTTTCTTGGTGATGTCTCATTCTTGATAAATCACTGGCCTGGTTCTCTTTTTTGATCATAATAAGTTTTGATTATTGATAACATCCTACAACCTTCTTATATCTTCCATACGCATTCCTATCATTTTTGGGGTCACTGTCATTTTAATTCTTCTATGTCATTTGCCAGTTTTGCAGCTATATGAAATATTGATGTTAAAGAGGATGGGCTCTTAGAACTGTAGGTGGTAATTGGGATTTTTGAACACCATGGATTGTTAATACAATCCAGTACCATCTTCTCTCTCTACCTCATCATTTTGTGGCATTTATCCAAGATATATGCCTATTGATAGCCTAATTTGATGGGCTACTTGTTTAGGTACATGTCATCTGAACAATATGTATTTTTTATCCACTTTGCTAGATGAAAAGATGTATCTCTTTTGCATGTTTGTTGGTATTGTTTTTTTTTTAAATCCTTATTAGCACAGTGTTTAGCACATAGTAGGTGCTTGATTGACTGACATCCCACAAAAATATAGTCTTATCAGTACCTACTTAGATTGAATGTAGCAAATAATAAATTAATGGCTTTAGTTACTACCTTCTGCAAAACTGATTTAAGAAATTATTACATAATTTTTTTTCACAAAGTATGATTTTTTTTCCCAGAAGAATTTCAAGAGATTGCACATTGATAATGGTTTGAATTATGTTTCAGAGAATGCTCGTGAGAGTGACTGGGATGGAATCATTGCTTGCCATCAAGGAAGATTTTCTTGTACAACCTGGAATTACCAAAAGTGTACCATGGGAGCTTATTTTCTGAAACCAGAAAATTGGAAACAAGATAAACTGCATAACACAACTGCAACAGTAAGTGATGTTTTTTGAAGGGAACTTTGTCTTAGCTATTTTTATTTTTGTTGTTGTAAACCAGTAGAACTTTAAAGTATAAGTATCTAATAATATCTGTTGCAGTAAAACAGTTTTCCTTTTAGTGAAGAGACGTCTAAAAATCAATCAACAAGTGTTTATTAAATACTTACTATGTGCCAGACACTGTGTTAGCTACTAAGTATACAAAAACAAGAAATTAAGCAATCCCTACTCTTGGGTTTTTAATAACATGTACATATATATGTAGAATCAATATATGCACAACAAAAATAAAATAAGCAATGTAGTTAAAGACAATTAATATTACTTCAGGTGATATAAATTACCTGCTAACCAAATATTCATATCAGTTGAAGTGTTTTTGTTACTTATTTTCCAGTTGCCCTAGGATAAACCACAAGGCCTTTTCAATGGAAATTATTTTTAAACTTAAATGTATATTTTACCACCTATGTCATATTTATATATCATACTGTATACCTAATTTATTTGATTAAAGATCTCAGTGCTCAAGGGCATTATCAGCCTTCATTAGGGATAGGTGAGGGAAATTTAATTGAAATTCTGTTGACAGCCAGACAGAGGGCTACTTCCATTTGACAGTAAACAGTATTATAATAACTTTGTTAAAAGTTAGATAAATGTATTTCAATATAGTTTTTTTCTTTTGTTGTCCTTTGTATTTTATTGATTTTAAAATGTTATTCTGAGAAGGAGTCCAAAGGCTTCTCACCAGATTGTCAGAGGAGTCCAGGACTCACCAAAAGGTTAAAAACCTCTGCCCTATATCCCAAGGGAGTTACTCAGGAAATAAGAGTAAGTGAAACATGTAACACTTTTAGTAATGGTGTAAAAGTTACATTTGATACGACAGAGTACATGGTAAGGCCTGAGGGCCTTGATAAGGACAGACAAATAAATTTGAAAGTTGCTTAGGAGTCACTGGAGTAGCACTAAAGACTTTTGAATAAAGGAGTAACATGGCCATATGTATGCATAAAAATATGAGAGTAGTGTAGATAGGTGGTAAAGAATGTTTTACTGTGGTGATGGCTTTGAGAAAAAAGAGGAAGGGAATGGGTATGAGAGATGATGGAGAGGTAAAATAGATAATCTTTTGAGAGAGTGTCAGAAGGAGAGAACAGTAAATAGTATGAAAAACATTATATGCTTCAAAGAGGATGGAGACTGGAAAAAGGCTATTAAATGTGGCAATTAGAAAAGTATTTGGTGACCTTTGAAAGTAGATTCAAGGAAGAAGCCAGATTGCAATGTATTGAGGGAAGGAAAAGAAGATATTTACACACACACACACACACACACACACACACGCACGCACGGCATAGCTTTTACAAGAAGTTAATTAAAAGATGGCTCAGTTTTGGACGGGATGGTTGAAAGGTTAAGTGATTTTTTTTTTTTTCCTAGGTTCAAAAGGCTTGTGTCAGAAGGAATTCCAACCTTGGTTTTCTAACCCCCAAGGCCAGTGTCCATACTTGTTAACTTCTCAACTTAACGGTAGCAGTAGTTAATAAACCATTTCTTTCTGTAATTTTCTCCAAAGGCTATAGATATAACTTCCTGTGGAAACTTTGCTATAATTGGTCTTTCGTCAGGAAATGTTGATGTCTATAACATGCAATCTGGTATACATCGAGGGTCATTTGGAACGGGAAAAGGTAACATTTTATTTTTTTTAATTTTTCATTTATTTCATTATGATAAGGCAAAGTTTTTTTTAAGCTGAAGCTGTGATAACTTTCTAAGGAATTGGTGTGTTATGTGAATTAGTAAAAATGATGTAGTCTCAGGTAGAATGCTAGTTAAGGAATGCATATTCATGTTGTTGCAAAATTGTATCTTTCTAAAATATACTGTCAAAACTTAGACTGAAAGCTAACTTGACTTTTTCTAAGTTATAACACACTCCATGAGAATTTGAATAGCATTGGAGCTATTCAAAAGTGGGATGAGCTGCTTTAGGAAGTAGTGGATTTCCACACCCCCACCCTTACCCCCACCGCCACCCCCCAGATCTTAACGCAAAGGCTGTATTATTGTCTTTAAAGGTACCTACAGGGGAGAATCTTGTCGTGCAGGTATTGGATTAGGTGGCCTCTGAGATTTCTTCCAACTCTTGAGAGTCTATAATATCTCAATTTGGTCCTTACATGTGGCTTGTTTTTTAAAACTCTTGCAAATTTTAATGTCACAGTATTCAAGTGGAGTGAAAGGATTAACACATTTGTAAAATTCAGATTTTGTGGAGTTCAGGTTTCAGAAAACTTATTAGTTTTCACCATACTATCTTTTGGTAATCTTTGGAATTATCTCGGTGGAATCAGTGTAAACTGCTTTAGTAATGAGATTCATGTCTGCTTTATTTCTTACCTAAAAGTATTTTGTTGTGGTAAAGAGCACATGGTATAATTATTTCTGTTAATTTCATATTCTTAAGAAAGTGGAGTTAATATTAGGTATTCAGTAATAATTTGTTGACTGAAATAACGAACTTGTATGTGAAACAGCTATTTTTTTTTCTCTATGCTATGTATACATATATATGTATGTGTGTGTACTTATTTTTCTTTTGCATTTACTTTAAAGCTCATGAAGGTGCTGTTAGAGGAGTGGCAGTAGATGGATTAAACCAGTTAACAGTTACAGCTGGTAGTGAAGGATTACTCAAGTATTGGAACTTTAAGAGTAAAATGTTAATTCACACTACAAACCTAAGTTCATCTCCAAGTATCATACTGCTGCATAGAGAGAGGTGAGTCATTTTTAACTTTCCAACTTAGATCACACACTCTTTGAGGACAAGAATTAGTTAGATTTAACTCATGAACCAGAATCATATGTACAAAGCAATTTAAGTATTTATGATGTTACGTATATCAAGTGTTCCATCCACTATTTGCAGAAATTACTTGTTATATCTCTTAATTTATGTGTGCAATTCACCCCTCAGTTTACTTTAGAAGAATCTGTAAGCTCATGAGTACGAATACAGATTACATTGTGTCATTACTCCTCATTTCTCTCTAAAGATCCTCTATATATAGGATTCAGTCCTCCCTATTCTCCCCTATGCAGTAAACTTCAGGGATTCTTTTACTGTTCTGTTTGATGTTTAACACTTTTCACAACCTAGCCCCATCCTACCTTTCCAGCTTTATTGCTCATTATTCGCTTCCATACACATTGAGTTTGCTGTTTCTTATACAGGTTATTCGGTCGCCTGTCTCTTTGTTTATAACCTTGCTATTCCCCATGCCAGAAATGCATTTTTTCCTGTTCTTTAGTTCTTAGAATCCTTATTTTACTTCAGGGGTTAGGTCAGTTGTTAACATTGTACATGAAATCTTTCTATCCACTGCTTTCCCCTCCAAATCACCTTGTATTTATTTTTTGGATATGCCTTCATTGAGGATGCACCTAACTCATGTATAGATTTCAAAGATTTTTTTACTGATGGGGTAATAAGCATATCAGTTGGTAGATGTTGAAGTTCTCTCAGTCATCTTTTTTCAATATTAATGAAGTCTGAGATTTTTTTCCATATCTTTGGTATCTCCCCGCACCCCCCCCACACACACACATTAGATCACTTCTATATTAGTCTTTCAATGCCTTAACAATTGTATTATCTAAATTCTGATGAAAGGGAAGGAAAAGGAAAAAAGTGTCAATATAGCACCTACTTTGTCCTGGTCACTGCTAAGCACTTTTACAAATACTGTCTCATTTGATCCTCATGATAACCCTGTGAGGTAGATGCCGTTTTTGTCCTCCTTTACAGTGGAGGAAACTGAAGCCAATAGGGTAAATGACTTGCCTAGGGTTGCACAACCAGTAAGTGTCTAAAGCTGAATTTGCACTCAGGATTCCTGACTCCAGGCCTGGAGCTTTATCCACTGCATTACTCCATGCTGTCCTAGTGAAACATAAACTCTGGCTGGCAGTATAAAGCTAGAGCATCTTTAAATATAGGCCTGTCTTAACTAAGCTATTGAAGAACAACGTAGCTCCGTTTGAAGAGGCTTATCCCATGCGGGCTGGCTGCTAGATAAGTTCTTTGGCCATGATAGTCCGTTAAACATAGAAATACAAAAATGACTCAGTTCTGTTTGTAAACTTAAGCAGTGGTGGTAGGTAGAATGGCAGAAAATGGAAGGAAAGTATGCTAACCACCAGTGGGTCTTTCTATCACTGGAGGAGCTAATCCTCTTAATGTTAACATGGTTTGATAAATGAAACCAGGAAACATAAAGAAGTTGCAGCTAAGTGGAAGGAAGACTGACAGGCTTTCATTTGAGAATTGAAGGAGCAGAAGTAATTGGTTTTGCCTAAAGGCACCATCATTTCATAGGACATTTGCTCATATGCTTTCTTTGCAGTGCTCAATAAAGCCAAAGGAACACTATTAGAGGTATTCATGGGTTATGCGCTGTCATCTTTTGCAGAGGTTGGAAAGTTAGAAAAAAGGTAAAGGATTTAATTAGATCTTCCAAATCATGCTTTCGGGACAGTGTCCAAGCGGCAGAATTAGGAATAATGGAATAAGATTGCAGAAAGTTAGAATTAGATTTGATGAAGGGGAAACCTTAAAAATAGACCTGTTCAGCAGTGGAGTGGGCTGTTCCCAAGACCTCAGGAGAGGTGTCCAAGCAAAGGTTGGATGACAGCCTGTAAGATGTGTTATAGTATATTGTCCAGCATGGGTACAGGTAGGACTAGATGGCTTCTGGTGTTGCTTCCAGCTTTGAGAGTATATAATTCTGTGAAGGTGAGTGAGGTCTGTAAAACATGTTGGAAAATAAGGTTCCATAATTAAGGAATGAGAGAGGCCTTTATTCAGAGATCTTATGTGTCATGTCACAAGTACTTCAGAAAGAAAGTCTGAAGGCACTTGATGTAGCAAATGCCGTATAGCATCACAGAAATGAAATTGGCCAAATCTTAGCCTACTGGAAATCACTTTTTACCATTGTAGGGGTAATTTCTGAATCAGCTCTCAGATCATCAACTGGAGCAATATCAAATTGCAAGAAAGGGTAAGGATGAGAAAAATGTGCAATTATAACAGCTCTAACTTGACCCAATGAAAAACTTTTGATGTTGAAAAAAAATGGAAAAATGGATAAAAGAAGAGAAATTGGTTATTATCACTGTTTCCTTTGGAAGTGTAACCAATATGAAGCATTCACCACAGTGAGGAGGCCAAAAGGAATGGGACAGCCTTACTCAGCAGACACTTGATTTCTTTGCCAAGTAGAGAAACATGGCATCCAAGGGATGAATCAGTTTAAAGATGGTAAAGATTGTGAGCACTTGTACCTCCCAAATATCAAATGGTAAATTCTGTAGTAAACTTGCCTGGTATAAGTGATAGATTAGACCCAATTAAATCAGTCATCAGCATTAGATAAAAATGAAGGCAGACTAACAAAATATGAAAAATGGAACAGACTTCTATAGTTAGCCTTTTTTGTCACATATGACAGTGCTACTGTATTTGGAATCTAACACCTCAACTTATAATGAGTTTAAAAAATTGAACTTAGGGGCAGCTAGGTGGTACAGTGAGTAGAGGTAGAGCACCAGCGCTGGAGTCAGGAGGACCTGAGTTCAAATGTGGCCTCACACTTCTTAGCTGCATGACCTTGGGCAAGTCACTTAACCCCAATTGCCCTGCCTTCCCCCCTTAAAAAAACAAAACAAATTGAACTTAAAGACAGTTGGACTGTACAGATAGAAGAAATCTGTGCCAGTTTTTAAAGTATTGAGTGATCAATTTTTTTAAAGATCTGATGTAAGCAAGCATTTATTAAGTACCTATTACGCACTCAGGTATTGTGCTTGGTGCCAGATATTAAAAAAAAAAATCAAAGGATGAAAATCCCTCCTCTCAAGGAGCTTACATTCTAAAGAAGAAAAGATAATAAATAATTTGGAGAAAGCATAGTGTTATTACCAAAAAAAGTGATCAAGAGAGTGTTGACCTGTATGCTGAATTTCTCATCTCTAAAATCTTTATTAAAATAATCTATCAAGGATATCTTTTGAAAATATGAGGAAGGGAGGAGATATGCTTTTGGAGGAAGTGGGGATGATAGATATTTGAGTTCATTTTATTTAGATCCATTTAGAGCACATCCTTCTCTTCCTTTTCTTGAGTATCATTTATGAGCACCAACTTTCTCCCTCAACTGTCACCAAGATACACATTCTGTTATCACTGGAGGAAGAAAAGAATCAAAATATTACTATGAGTCCTCAAGGGCTTTTGACTTTTGCAAACAATTTTCTATGACAGAGAACAGTTATATAACTGAGTGCAGAATGTAGCAAATACAACATCCCACTATTTTTTTTGTTGATTCTAAAAAAACCTTTTGACTTGAGCAAAATGCAGTTTTAAAGGCTCTTCCAATGACATATTTCATCCAGAGAAAGTCATACAAGATTCCTTTATAGATAAACCACAGAGCTAACATTGTTCATTAAGCACTATGTGCCAGATGCTGTTTTCAGATTGTCGATTGCATCAAATCCCAGAACACTGAGGACCCACCACACCTCCTTACTTCCCCTTAATAAGACCTTTGACCCTCAAAAAAAAAGTTAGACCTGACTATCCACAAAGGAAAAAGTAAATGAAGAGTGCTTATTGTCCAGGTGTTGATACAGTTTGTCAGTGTGATGTGTGTATCTTTATCTTGGAAAGGTGTGGCTATGATAAGGAGCTATTCCAAGAATTGAATTTGAGGAGAAAATTAGGATGAATTCCATTAGGGAAATTATGCAGCACTTTCAACAGTCCCAAATATCTCAAGGAAACAAAAACCCCTCTTTGGACATCTGTATTTGCCTATTGATGTTACATCCTTAGGAACCACCAGAGTCCCTGAAGAATCCAAATTTTAAGTCACCCCGTAGGTAAGAGAGAGCTGTGGTAATCATGAGTACTATGCTGAATATTATTGGTGATAACTTCATGTAAGAATTGGTGTCCAGAAAGTATATGATTGAGAATTGGCCAGTCATGTAACAAGAACAAGGAGTCCTGTTATCCATGCAACATTAAAAGATCTGGAATAAGGACTTCAAGATACTGGAGATGTATCTTCCCTTTATCATATAGAATGAAAAGATATTTTCAGCCTTAGCCACTCATGAAGTTACAGAGAATCAGTTAGGGGAGACTCCTACATTGATTAATTTAAAGATCTTTGAAATTCTGTCCATAAAGAAATACACATATAGGTAGATGTGGAGTAATTCATCAGGTTGTTAACTTGTCATTTGTTACATTTTTTCTACTTGGTTTTTCCATTATTATGACTTCTTTTTTTGCATAATTGTTGAGTTCATTGTTCTCATCTTTATGTAATGTACCTGAAAAAACTTGTGATTTGCTTACATTCTCTTTACTAGTGGAATCCTAGATTTGTCTTAAATTTGGAATCACTGCTATAGATAATAGAGAGAACGTTTTATTTGATTCTTACTAATGTAAAATTTAGTAATAAAAAGTAGTCTTTGTTGTGTGTGTCTTTGAATTTTTTAAACTTCTTATAAACTATTTACTTCTTTTGTCAGTGGCATCCTGGGAATTGCCTCAGATGACTTCAGTCTAAGCGTTGTAGACATAGAAACCAGAAGGACGGTCAGAGAATTTTTTGGACACCAAGGCCAGATAAATGACATGGTAACATTGATGGAACAAAAGTCACTCTTAATGAGCTTTTAATTTCCTTTTAAAAGTGGAATATCCTAAAAAGGATTCAAGTTTGGATAAAGTTATAGAAAGAACATAGAAATTTTTGCTGACTATAGAACTAAGATCAGTTGTTTTCCAAGGGAGAGAATATTCCAAATAATAATTTTTTGTTATTTTGGGCAAGTTTAAAGCAAAAAAAAAAAAGCATGCTTTTGTGTCTCTAAGGAATTGGTGTTATTCATTTAACAGTGAAATCCAAGATTAATTTTTTTGTCTAAAAATTTTTAAGGAAAACTAATATTTACTTATGGAACAAAATGGATTTGTCGATGTGCAAATGCTCCACCCCCATTCCCCCAAAATTCAGTGTAAAAATACTGTTGGTATCGTTGCAGCTGCATTTGTTCTGGATATCTGTATAACAATGCCAGTGTGTTGAGTATAGTCATTTATACTTTTTCAGAGCCCTTTCATATCCTTTAGGTCTGTTTCACAGGAGGCACTGGAGTTTTTGGATTCAATCCTCTGACAGGTTCATTCTTGATCTGGGCAGACAGGAAGACAGCTTCAGAGGGGTTAATGATCTTACTTCATTCTAGTCTAGTCTTCTCAAGAGGGAGTTGCTGATATTGGGAACACTCCTACAGCATTCCTTAATCACCCTTCTCACAGGGGTGGGCAAGAAGAGGGGGCAACTACTCCTATGTCTGAATGGGGTCAGTCGAGACAGGCATAGCTTGGGCATCTCCTAAATCCCCTCAAGCCTCACTGGGGGCCAGTTGAGGCATACACTGTCATATTCTGCTATGGGTTCCCCACTCACTGAGCAGTGCCCACTTGATTTATAGGGCAACAGACAAAGAAGGCATATTGCCAGCAATAGCCTCACAGGTTATCTTTAGCGATATCATCATTCAGTTCAAGTGTAGTAAAAATCATGTTATGTCAATTCCATATCTCACTGAGCAACTGTGGTAGAGATGTTTACAAGTTATGAGCCTGGGAAATATTATCTAACACCGGGAAACTGGACATTGTTACAGCCATGGAGCCTGGAAAACTAAATTCTAAGAAAGAATAACAATTCTCCTTACTTACAAGGTCATATATCATAGACTTAGAGCAAGAAAGGACCACAGTTCATTCAGTCCAACCTTCTTTACTTCTTCTTGTTACAGATGAGGAAGTTGAGGGCTAGGGAGATAGTATATGACTAGGTAAGTGGTAGTGCCCGAAACCTAGATTTAGTGTCCTGGAAACATACAGGAAATTAGGCAATGCTAGCACTTGCAGACAAGACTAGAATTATTAAGAATTACAGATAAAAATTCATCATTTTTGTTCTTTTGCTATAGCTTTACCTACTCATGAGTTTTATTCCTCACAGATTTCTAATTAGTCCCAACACATTGCAGAATAAAATAATGCTTCCTGAGCAAGGAAGGAAAATAGGATTTTTAAGCTATAAATTTATATATATATATACACATATATATATATACATATATATGTGTATATATATGTATATATATATGCTGTAAATAAGCAAGATTGGAAATATTCTTAGTTCTTAGTTGTTTAGAAACTTTTTTATTATTTCAGAAAATTTATATTTTTTCTCATCTAAAGCTTCACTTAGTGGATTAATTCAGGGGAATGAATGATAGTCCAAATTAGAAGATGTATCAAAGAAATACGGTTTTCATTTCAAGAGCCTGAGTGATACAGCACCTGTCCTAAGAGCTTACATTTGTTCCACTATTGGAGTTAGGCTAACAAAATGTTTAGGCAATATCATTTAGTGGGAAAGCACATTAGACTTGAAATTCGTTGATTCATGTTCTGACTCCAAACAGCTGTGTGACTTTGGAGACACCACTTAACCTCTCTGAAGTTTTTTCATCTGCAGTATGCATCTATAGCACAATAATGGTTATTGTGGGCAAAGTAGTTTAATGTTTACAGATTGCTATATAATGAGTAGTTAATAAGAGTGTTTTAGAGAACAGCTATGATGAGTGGTTTATTATTAGCATATCGGCTTTTTTTTTCTAGGTGTGGTTAAAAGTACTCTAGTACTTTTAGAATGCTAGAGAGATACACTAGTACTCTAGTTCCACTCTTGATTTGATACAAAACTCCATCCTAATTTTAAAAACAGACAACAACAGAAATCATTGAAGTCTTTGGCTTGGGAAAGATCTTAGAGAGATCATGTGTTTCATCCCTCTCTTGACAATTAATGGTGGGTGTGGGCCTAGAACCCTTTATTCCTAGCCCAGCACTTTACTGCTATAAAAGCTTGCTTTACTCTCCTAATTCATCAAATTTTACTGTTTATAAGTTGTGACAGCCTAAATTTTACTTAAATTATTTCTTAACTTTATTCTTCCCCCTTGCCTAGGATGTCCCATGCAAATGACACCTCCCCAACCACCACCCCACAAGCTGCCAGTGCTCCTCCTACCTCATTACCTTATGTTAGTTTGTATTTGTGTGCATAGACTTTCCCTCTTAGAATTTCTTGTTGATGTTGTTCAGTCATTTCTCACTCTTCGTGATGCCATTTTGGGGAACTTTGTTGGCAAAGATACTGGAATGGTTTGTCATTTCCTTCTCCAGCTCCTTTTACAGATGAGGAACTAGGCAAATAGGGTTAAGTGCCTTGCCCAGGGTCACACAACTAGTAAGTATGGGGCCAGATTTGAACTCTGGAAGATGAGTCTTCCTATTTCCAAGCCCAGTGCTGTATTCACCACTCCAGAGGGCCTTCTCTAGAATATAGACTCCTTGAAGGTGGAAACTTTCATTTTTGTCTTTGTATTTCTCAGGGCCTAGTATAGTAGTCTCCAGTGTGTAGTACTATAGTGGGTACTTAATAAATGTTTAGTGATTAATTGAATTTTTAATCAATTCTGTTGTCTTTTGGACTCCTTAGCACTTTTAAAATGAGCATTTTGTTAATTTTGTTTGAAGGCTTTCAGTCCTGATGGTCGTTGGTTAATAAGCTGTTCAATGGATTGCTCAATTAGGATTTGGGACCTTCCATCTGGGTGGTAAGTAAATTTGTAAAAGGATTCTTAGCTTTATATGAATCCTATTTGTCTGTGTATTAAGCCACTTTGGAAAGAGTCTTTGCTTTTGACCCTGGAATTAAATATTTAATAGCTATCTCAAAAAGGTTAACAAAGAATTGTCTATGACTTTCAAATCATTACCTAATGAGAATTCTACTACTGGAGTATAAACCTGAGGATCGGGTAGGAAAGTAGATAAAGGATTGTTTTCAATAGTAACTAAATCTCTGAAAAGAAGGAAAAGAAAAGGTAGGAATGTTAGATAGGAGATGATAGCTTTTATCATTTACCATATCCTCAGGTTGAACCCTGTCTGCCTTGGCCTCCTTCTTCCTTGTTAGGAAGATGGTTGAAGGATGGGATTTTTTCTTCTTTTTTGGGCTGAAAAAATTTTTTTTTATTTAATATTTTTAGTTTTCAGCATTGATTTCCACAAGATTTTGAACTACAGATTTTCTCCCCATTTCTACCCTCCCCCCCACTCCAAGATGGCATATATTCTGATTGCCCCATTCCCCAGTCAGCCCTCCCTTCTGTCACCCCACTCCCCCCATCCCCTCTTCCCTTACCTTCTTGTAGGGCAAGATAGATTTCTGGGCCCCATTGCCTGTATATCTTATTTCCCAGTTGCATGCAAAAATAAATTTTTCTTTTGAACATCTGTTTTTAAAACTTTGAGTTCCAAATTCTCTCCCCTCTTCCCTCCCTACCCACCTTCCCTAAGAAGGCAAGCAATTCAACATAGGCCACACATGTATCATTATGTAAAACCCTTCCACAATACTCATATTGTGAAAGACTAACTATATTTTGCTCCTTCCTATCCATTCCCCCTTTATTCAATTTTCTCCCTTGACTCTGTCCCTTTACAAAAGTGTTTGCTTTTGATTACTTCCTGCCCCATCTGCCCTCCCTTCTATCGTCCCCCTTTTTTATCCCCTTCCTCCTTCTTTCCTGTGGGGTAAGATACCCAATTGAGTGTGTATGTTATGCTCTCCTCAAGTCAAATCCAATGAGAGCAAGATTCACTCATTCTTCCTCACCTGCCTCCTCTTCTCTTCCAACAGAACTGCTTTTTCTTGCCACTTTTATGTGAGATAATTTACCCCATTCTACCTATCTCTCCCTTTCTCCTTCTGTCAGTATATTTCTCTCTCATCCCCTAATTTGATTTTATTTTTTTAGATATCATCCCTTCATATTCAACTCACCCTGTGCCCTGTGTCTATATATATGCCTAATACTGAGGTCTCATGAATAACACACATCATCTTTCTATGTAGGAATGTAAACAAAACAGTTCCACTTTAGTAAGTCCCTTATGATTTCTCTTTCTTGTTTACCTTTTCATCCTTCTCTTGATTCTTGTGTTTGAAAGTCAAATTTTCTATTCAGCTCTGGTCTTTTCACTGAGAAAGCTTGAAAGTCCTCCGTTTTATTGAAAGTCCATATTTTGCCTTGGAGCATGATACTCAGTTTTGCTGGGTAGGTGATTCTTGGTTTTAATCCTAGCTCCATTGACCTCTGGAATATCATATTCCAAGCTGTTTGATCCCTTAATGTAGAAGCTGCTAGATCTTGTGTTATGCTGATTGTGTTTCCACAATACTCAAATAGTTTCTTTCTGGCTGCTTGTAGTATTTTCTCCTTGATCTGGGAACTCTGGAATTTGACAACAGTATTCCTAGGAGTTTTCTTTTGGGGATCTTTTTCAGGAGGCGATCAGTGGATTCTTCCCATTTCTATTTTACCCTCTGGCTCTAGAATATCAGGGCAGTTCTCCTTGATAATTTCTTGAAAGATGATATCTAGGCTCTTATTTTATCATGGCTTTCAGGTAGTCCAATAATTTTTAAATGATCTCTCCTGGATCTGTTTTCCAGCTCAGTGGTTTTTCCAATGATATATTTCACATTGTCTCCCATTTTTTTATTCCTTTGGTTCTGTTTTATAATACCTTGATTTCTCATAAAGTCCCTAGCTTCCACTTGCTCCAGTCTAATTTTTAAGGTAGTATTTTCTTCAGTGGTCTTTTAGACGGACCTCCTTTTACATGTGGCTAATTCTGCCTTTTAAGGCATTCTTCTCCTCATTGGCTTTTTGGAGCTCTTTTGCCATTTGAGTTAGTCTATTTTTTAAGGTGTTATTTTCTTCAGTATTTTTTATGGGAGGGAGTCTCCTTTAGGCAGTCATTGAGTTGTTTTTTGTGGTTTTCTCGCACCACTCTCATTTTTCTTCCCAGTTTTTCCTCTACTTCTCTAACTTGCTTTTCCAAATCCTTTTTGAGCTCTTCCATGGCCTGAGACCAATTCATATTTTTCTTGGAGGCTTTTGATGTAGGCTCTTTGACTTTGTTGACTTCTTCTGGCTGTATGTTTTGGTCTTCTTTGTCACCAAAGAAAGATTCCAGAGTGTGAATCTGAGAGCATTTTCGTTGCCTGTTCATGTTCCCAGCCAACTACTTGACCCTTAAGTTTTTTGTGGAGTAGAGTAGAGAGTACTTTGTCCCAAGCTTGAGGGGCTGTGCTGCTATTTTCAGAGCTACTTCTACACAGCCAGGTATGCCAAACTTTCTCCCCCAAGAACCGCCAACCAGGATTGGGGCCCAGATCCAGGTAGGGCAAAGCAAGCTTTGTACTCCCACTCTAATCTGCTGCTTAATTCCTCCCACCCAGGTGGGCCTGGGGCTGGAGGCAACTGCAGCTGTAGCTCTGAAAGCAGCCTCAGAGCTGCATCACCTCCGCCACCCCCGGGGCAGTGGCCAAACCACGAACTCCTTTCACTTTGTCTCAGCAGCTTTTCCCACTAACCTTCTCTGTTGTCTTTGGTGTTTGTGGGTTAAGAAGTCTGGTAACTGCCACAGCTCATTGATTCAGGGCACTACGCCTGTTCTGCCCAGCTCCTGGTCTGGTTGTTCCTGGCGCAGCCCATGCTGGGCTGTGCTCTGCTCTGCTCCCAGCTCTGTGCGATAAACACTTCCCAGTGACCATCCAGGCTGTCCTGGGCTTGAGCCCTGCTTCCCTTTGCTATTTTGTTTGTTCTGCAGCTCTAGAATTTGTTCAAAGCCATTTTTTGTAGGTGTTTGGAGGGACCCAGGAGGGGAGCTTAAGCAAGTCCCTGCTTTCCAGCCGCCATCTTGGCCAAAGGATGGGATTTTTAACCTGTACCCAGAAGCAGTCTGACCTTTAGAAAGGAAAACCCCAGTTTTCTTGTGATTTTGTTAAACACAGAAATGATGCAGTTCATTTGATAATATCACGATAAGATATACTTTCTATCACACATGCTGAATTTGAAAGATATTACAGAAAAAAAAGCAATTATTAATGAAGTTAAACCCTAATTAATTATGGAATTTTGTTGACAACTGGAAACTACTTATTGTCCAGGTTTCAAAAAAGCCCTTGTTAAGAGCACTGGGCCTGGAGTCAGGAAGACTCTTCTTCTGGCTTCAATACACTCACTGGTTGTGTGACCCTGGGCAAGTCACTTAACCTTGTTTGCTTCGCTTTCCTCATCTGTAAAATGAGCTGGAGAAAGAAATGAGAAACTTCTCCAGTAGCTTTGCTAAGAAAACCCACATGGGGTCACAAAGAGTCAGAAATGACTGAAACAACCAAGCAACAGTAACAATAGTGTTCTCAGTAACACCTTACTAAATTGGTCATCTCCTGTTGCCTTGACACTGTGCTGTGAAATAGAAGTGATTAAAATTGATTTTCTGCCTCGTTGCAGTTGCTGTAATGTTGGGTATTTAAATTAGTTAATGAGAAATCCTAACATATCTGCCGAATCTTTAATACACAAAATAGTGAACTTTTATTTGGGACAGTTTGAATATTTAAAACCTACAAATTTGTGATTTAGCTTTTTTTTTTTTTGGCCCAGTTTTAACATGATAAGGATGGGATCACAGCACTCAAATCTGACAGTTTTTTAGCTCTCACACCTTTCTTTGAGTAGGTACCTCCACAGAACCAGAAAAACCTTCCTTCAAATGACTTTCAAAATTCCATTTGATTTGTTGTAGAAAACAAATATTGATATTAAAGTTAATAAGTTTGCCATATAATCTGTTTATGGACTGATTGTGCCTAATCTGCCTTTTATGTGCAAGATAGAGGGCATTATTGTATACGTAGGCTATTTTGCAAGAAGACTTGGGTTCAAATCCTCATATTGGCTGTGTTACTCTGGACTACTTGCATAACCTTTTGTTGCTTCTCATAACTAAGAAAATAAGCTGTACAATAGTTATAGAGGCAGCTAGGTAGTATAAGAAGAAAATGTGCTGTTCTTGGAGTCAGGAAAACCTGACTTCAAATTCTGCCTCCTAAGAGCCTTCTTTTCAGCTAGAGGGAAGGAGGGACCCCAGGGGCAGAGAGTGCTAAGAAGGTATCATTTTCAGAGTTGATTTCATCTTTGTAGAATGATGAGTTTCTAGAGATTATGAAATCCAAGAATGGGGATGGGTGTTCCAGCTAGGTGGAAAATGATGAGGTGAATTCTCTGGTTACCCTCCCTAAATGGTAGAGGATTAGGGAGGAGCTCTCCAATGTCTGACCTTCAGTCTCTTGCAATAGAAAATTGTATCCTTATATTCACATAGCTTGTCTTGTTAGTAACTTGACCTCCTAGAGATGAGAACTAAATATTTTCATGTAAGTTAAGATGGTTGTGTTAATGATGACCAGTGTCACCAAGTGGCCCAGAGTGATTTGTGAGGTCTCTTCTATCCTCTGTCCCTCTATTAAGCGAAACCTAAAAAGAAATTATATCCGTTATGGTGAAATGTAGTATAAATGGAATAAAAAGCTTAGGGAGCCTCTAGATGCTTGAAAATCGTAAAAGTTCTGCTTTGTCTTCCCCTTAAAAAATTTTTTTTCTCCTACTAGCCTCATAGACTGTTTCTTGGTGGACTCAGCACCTCTCAGTCTTACTATGTCCCCCACTGGAGACTTTCTGGCCACTTCCCATGTGGATAATCTTGGAATTTATCTGTGGTAAGTACTTCATATTTTTTTCCAGCAAAAAAATGTAGCTGCTGAAATTGTTTTAATAGTTTGACATTTCTCAAGTGGAAGTGCTTAATTTTTTCATACTTTAATGAAGAAAAACATATTGAAAATGACTTCAGGATTGCTAGTAAAATACCACTAAAGCATTTCGTAAGATTAGTTTTGTAGAGTCATTCCCTTAGTTTTTTTCCTAAGGCACATTTGTCCTAAAGGATTTTTATTCCAGCCAGTATTATTTTAGTATCTTAAATGTGATCCTCCCCTTATGTTGGGCATTGATGAAGGTTTCCAGGGAGTCCGGCAGGAGAGATAAGGGTATCTACTTGTTAAGTTGGAAGAATCAAGAAAAAATATTTACATATTTTAGTTGGAACTGGAGCGTGCTAACTTTGGCACATGCATGATGCAGTCAATATTATGATGTTTACCCCTCTGCCTCCTGGTATTCAATAGAAAAGGAAAATTAATTTTATGTCTATGACTGACTTCTAGGTTTTCTAAAATCATTGAACTTGGAAATAGAGGTAAGCCTACTAAGGAACCTAGTCCAGAAAACTTGGTTTTATAGAGGAAAGAACCCAGAGAGGTCAGGCGCCAGGTTATACAGTGAAAGCAAGAATGAAAACTCAGGCATCTAGACTTCAGATTCCAGTGTTCGTTCTGCTCTGCCATACTGCCCCTTTTTTTCTATTTGACAGTAAGCCTAAGATGTTTCTGAAGCACCAGGTCAGATACTATTACAGTGAATTCCACTAGAATTTTGTTTTCTTATTTTAAATTGGTAGATCATTTACTAGTACAGTACAGGAGTTAAGTTCAAATTCTGCTTCTGCTTCCAATAGGGCAAATTCTCTTTCTTCTGGACCTTAGTTTTCTCATCTATGAGATGAAGGTATTGGAATAAATTACTTCTAAAGTCTCTTCCAACTCTAGATAAGTTCTCCTATGAGCCTTTGAAATCTTGACTTACATTTTGCATTTATAGATGTGGTGCTTTTTAAAAAAAACTCCATTACTCTGAATTATGGGAGAGAAATGAATTTTCATTCCTTTGCCAAAGAATTGCTAAAAGTAGGCTTAACCACTTAGGTTTTTAAACTTTAGAAGGTCCAATATTTGGTGTTTTAAATAGACTTTGTATAGCTGTGCCCAGCTTTAACAATTCCAGTTATGTGGAGAAAAGTATTTACCCTTCCCAAAAAAGATTTACCTGAAAGATTGCACTTTAAAAAAAAATTGTCACAGAGTCCCTTTAAATAACATGCTTCCCCAAAGCATAGGGTTCTATTAACAAATACTTTATTAGAGGGGTTTTTTTTTAAACTTTGACTTTTCCAAGTGTTGAATTAAAGCAAGATATACAGTATATTATGATATTTTCAAATGAACAATCTAAATAGCCTTATCTTTCTTCTGTAGCTATAGTATTAGAATATAGGGATGTGCCATTTTGAAGTTACTCTCAGCATAGTGTTTCTATGAACTTTTAAAATATTAACTTGTGCTGTTTTGAATTCTTAGGTCTAACATTTCCATGTATTCACTTGTTTCAATACGGCCACTTTCGGCAGATTATGTTCCTTCTGTTGTCATGCTTCCTGGTATCTGCCACAGCCAAGGTAATCATACACAAGATATGCCATGCTTTTTTTGGAGGGGGGAAAGGGAGCAGGTAGTTAAAATAAGGTAACTCTTGTTAAACATAAAATTTACTGTGTGAGATAACTGACCATATTTGACCTTCATGTTAAGAAAGTATTAACTTGTGGAAGCAATTTTCTTTTTTACAAATTTAGTTGGGAGATTTGAGTGTGCCTTCTCATGCAGTATCATTATATTGAGAAACCAATGGCTATAAAAAAACAAAAACCTGTTTTATTTGAATATTTACAGTTAAATTTGGTGCCCTGAAAGCCAAGAATATGGTAGAGTTTCTTTGTTAATTAGGTTTGAGAGAAGGGTAATGCCATCAGTTACTGAAATATAAACAAGTAGATAAAGGAAGAAGTTTAAAATTTTCTTTTTGTCTTTTTTCTCTTTGGAAATAGACTTAATTGAAAAACAGCTTAAGGAGGTTAACAAGAGAGATAAGTAGAGAAATTAGAGTAAAGATTTGAGAAGGTGAGAAGATGGTAACTTGGCATATAGAAAGGGGAAAGTGTTAAAATATATCTGGGTATGGTAGAAGGGGATGGGAAAAATAGGACATATAAGGCATTCAAGGGCTTCAACAATAGAAAGATACTTGATATCTAGGCATATATTTAAACCACTTACCCAAAAGGTATACGTATATCACGAAGCGTGATGTTATATTTGAATGATCTCCAACTTAACATTTTTAAACATAGTTTCAAAAGGATTTAAGTTGACCATATATTTATGAATAATTGTATTGTGTGTCTGCCTACATCTGTTTTATTGCAAATTCTTTCTTTAAAGAAGTGGAAGTCTCAGAAGAAATCGAAGGACCAAATGATGAAATGATAGAGTATGACTCACCAGAACAGCTCAATGAACAGCTATTGACTCTGTCACTGCTACCTGAATCAAGGTGGAAAAACCTTCTCAATCTTGCAGTCATTAAGGTAATAACAATATTATCTCAAATCTGGGTCCTAAATGAACTTTACAGAAAGGGCAGTCTTACCCATTAGTAATTAGAAAACACAACTTTTATTTTGAGGAGCTTACCTTACCTTGTGGTCCAGGGCTTATTGGGCAGTGGCTATACAAAGTAAAGGGTAAAGGTGGGAGTAAGAGGATGTGAAGAGGTAAAAATCACATTATAACAGGACTGACTAGGCTGAAACTTTGATCATTGATGTTTCTAATCCTAACTTGAGATTCTCTAATTGATTTAATTCTAAAACCAGAGCTGTCAGGTATTGGGTCATAATAATTTTTTTGTTGCTTTTGTTCAAATGAATCCAATAAAGAGGATAACTTTATTTTGGAAGGTTGTGTTCTGTAACAAAAAGTAGCTCTCTGTGGTACTTGCACAACTGAGAGGTGTGGACAAAAGAAATTTCACAGATCTGCCTTCAAACATAAGTTTCCCTTCTTTTCTCAACCTTTTTTTATTGTCAACAAACATTTACTTTGGTCTCTTCTCAAAGCATTGCTCTAACACATCACTGTTTCTTAACGTCCTCTATACGCATGAAAAGGTTCAGTGGAGAAAGACAGTAGTTCATGTTCATGTCGTGTTCACAACACAAACACCGTTTTTACCTGTAGTATTCATAAAACTTCTTTGTGAATAAGTAATTTACCCAGAGGCTGAATTATTTTTATTTAGCTTTCAACTCCTTATACCAGGAGTATATGATTGGTAGCAGTATATTCAGAGCACCTTAGAAATGGGAGAAATCTTACGGGTTATCTCTTGACCTATTTTCCTACCTAATGAGAAAATAGGTTAAGAACGGTTACATTTATGAAATAGTTATTTTTAAAATAGTCACAAAATGTAAAGTAAAATAACAAATAGAGTTCAAGTGCTGAGGAAATGGTGGGTAATTAGTTCACTCTACATCTTCTTTAATAGATTACTCCCTCAATCGCTCTCTGTTTCTAATCTCTCCTCCCTTTCTTAAAATTCCTAGGAAAAAGTTGTCTAACTTGAAGCACCTAGGTGGCTTAGTAGATAGAGTGCTGGGTCTAGAATCAAGAAGACCTGAATTTAAACCCAACCTCAGACGCTTACTAGCTGTGTGGCCCTGGGCAAGTAACTCAGTCTTTGCCTCAGTTTCCTGAAATTGTAAAATGGGGGTAATGAGAGCTCTTATTTCCCAGGGTTGTTTTGAGGATCAAGTCAGATAATATTTGTAAAGTGTTTAGTACAGCGCCTGACAGATACTTAATCAGTGCTTGTTCCTTTCCCCACTACCTCCTGCTTCCACTTTCTCTCATCTTTGCTCACTTGCCATCCATTTGTGATTTCTCACTTCATCAGTCAACTAAAATTGTTCTTTCCAGAGTTACTACTGATCTCTTCATTGACAACTCTGGTGGTCTTCTCTCTGTGCTTATCTTTCCTGACCTCTCTGAAGCATTTGACATTACTGACACCATCTTCTCTTAAATACTCTCTATTCTCTCAGTTTTCAAAACACTGTTCTGTCTTGGTTCTCTTCGCTACCTGTGTGACTGTTCCTCAGGATGCTTTTCTGGTTCATCATCCATGTTAATCAGACAGGTATTTATTAAGCACCAACTGTGTGCCAGGCATTTTATTATTTGCTAGGGGGTACAAATATAATGAATGAGACAATCACAAGGAACTTAGATTTTAACAAGAGAGACGTCAAGGAAATACACACACACACACACACACACACACACACAAAATACTAGGAGAATGGTTACAGATAAATTCAAAGTCATAAACAACAAAGTGGTTTAGATGAGAGGGCACTAGCACAAAAGCTTCTTGTATAATGAGAATAATGTGCTTGAGCTATGCCCTAAAAGAAGATTGGGATTCTGTGAGTAGGAGGTGAAAAGGAAATATAATCCACACATGGGAAATAGCCAGTTCAAAGGCCTGAAGAAGGGAGGTAGAGTGTTGTCTGTGAACAGAGAAAAGACTTATTGGCTGGATCACAAAGTACAAGAGGGGAAGTAATATACAGTAAAGATGGAAAGATAAATTTGGAGACAGTTTGTGAAGGGCTTTGAAAGCTAAACAGAAAGGCTTATATTTGATCACAGAGTCAATAGGGAACCACTGTAATTGATTGAGGGGGGAAGAGACATAGTGACATCTTTGCTTAAAGGAAATCACTTTGGCAGCAGTATGTGGGATAGACAGGAATGGAGAAGTTTTAAAGCAGGGAGATTAATTATCAAGCCATTATAATGGTCCAGGCATGATGTGAATAGTGCCTGAGGTAGGGGGGTAACTCAGTAGAGAAGGAGTCAGATTCTAGAGATATTGTGAATGTAGAAATGACAGGATTTGACAGCTTATTATACATGCAGGGTAAGGGGAAGTGAGGAATTGGAGTTATAATAATGTTGAGTTTACAAAAGTGGATGCTGGAGGGATGGGTGGTGCCTTTCTTGGAAATATGGAAGCTTGGTGGCCTTAAAGGGGAAAGGTAGTGAGTTCTGTATTGGACACACTGAGTTTAATATCTTGGACATCCAGTTTAAAAGGTCCAATAAACAATAGGTGATGCAGGACTGAAGCTCAGGGAAAGAATGAGGCTTGATCAATAATGTATATTTGTGAGCCATTGGCTTAGAAGATGATACTTGAATCTGTAAAAGCCAATGAGGTCATTGTAGAGAAGAGGGTCTGTGACAGAGCCTTAGAAATGTCCATAGTAAAGGCATCTGATCTGGATGATGAACCAACAAAGGAGACTGAGAAGAAGCAGTTGGACAGGGCAGAAGGACCACCAGGAGAGAGTAGTGTCTTGGAAACCTAGACTTCATCTTTGAGACAGATGGACAGTTAGATTTAGCAGATAGGTTAAGAATAAGGATTGAAAAAGGACCATCAGCCTTGGCAATTAAAAAATCATTGGTAGCTTTGAAGAGAACAGTTTTAGTTGAGTGATGATGGTGCAAAGGTTGAGAAATGAGTGAAAAGAGCAGAATTAGAAGACTGACTGTAGACAATTTTTTCTAAGATTTTGGCTCTGAAAGGGAAGAGAGATACAGGATAATAGTTTGAGGGAATGTTAGGGTCTAGTATAAGTTTTTCAAGGGTAGGGAGAATTGGGCATGTCTGAAGTCAGAAGAGAAAGGACTAACACAGTGAGAAGTTAAAGTTGGGGAGAGGAATGATTGAGTTTTTCTGTTGGAGAAGAAAGGAGGAGATGGGCTTGCATCCTATCCCTAGAAACACACTTGCACCTCTAGAGGAGTTGACTTCAACAAGAAGAACCCTCTTATTTTCAGTCAGTCATGGTTTCAGGGGGAGGAAATAGCCTTTCTTCAAATAGCCTCAATTTTCCTGATAAAGTAGGAGGCAAGGTTCTCAGCTAGAGCCTCTAAATGTCCTGTCTAGAGCTCTGTTCTCGATTTTTTTTTTTGCCCACGCCCTCTCACATGGTAACCTCGGCTCCCCTGGGTTTAGTTATCTTCTCAATGCAGAAAATTCATAGATGCATACAGCTAACCGCATCTACTTCCTGAGTTCCAGTACCATATCACCAACTTCCTATTGGCCATTTCAAACTCAATTTCCCATAGAATCTCAAACTCAACTTAGCCAAAACAGAGCTCATTATCTTTCCCCTCCAAAACCTGTCCTTTCAGACTTCCCTATTTCTGTCATGTATGCCACCATCCTTCCAGTCATTTATGTTCACCACCTGAGAGTCCTCTTGTGCTTATTTTTACTTATCCCATGTAGTCACTCTATTGCTGTCCCATTTATCCTTTTTTTTTTTCCTGTTTATATAGCCACCATCCTGGTTCAGACGTGCTTCATTTCTTGCCGGATTAGAAGTGTAACTTCCTAACCCACCTCATTGCTTTATGTGTCTCCTCTCTCCAGTCCATCCCTCACAGATCTACCGGAATGTCGGGGTGACCCCGACCTGTTTTTCCGGCTTTATTATATACCCCTCACCTCTACACACATCAGATTGCAGTCCTGCAGCCAGATTGGCTTCACTGTTGCTCGTTCACAACCCTCTCTTTCCTTTTTGCCTGTGTTTTTACTGGCCATCCTACATCCCTCAAATATACCATGCTCCCTCATCACCTCTGCCTCAAAGTGTTCCTCACTTCCTTCAAGACTCAAGAAATGCCAGTTTCTACCTGAAGCTTTTCCTGATTCCCAACTTCTGGTGCTTTCCTTGCTTGCATTACTTTGTGTATCATATATGTGCATATATCATCTCCCCTTGTGTAATTTAAGTTCTTTAAGATCAAGGACTGCTTTGTTTTTGTCTTCATATCCCTAGTACGGTGTCATTCGCATAGCCATTTAATAAATACTCGCTAATTGACTGTAGTTTGCATAAACATATTGAAACAAGTAGTTCCCTCCCTCTCCCAATACTAAGCATGAATAGCTTAAACTTTTTTTTCAGTTGCTTAATGTCAGTTAACCATTACTTTCTCTTGTATTGATTGATGTTTCTAAATTTCAAAAGTCTTTTCTAAACATTTTAAAAATGTATTAATAATCATGTTAAGATTTCAGACATCCTGTATGGCCTCTGATGTCTCCTATTATAAGGCCTCTAAGGGTCTACTTTGTAATTTTAAAAAAATAATTCCACATCTCATCAAATGATTCATAACAGAATTTGTTCAAAATTAATTCTTCTAATGAGATAGTCGTGCACAACAAATGCTTCCTTTGGATCTCAGATTACTGTCTTTAATCAAATTTCTTGATTGTGTCCTGCATCTGCTGAACCCAAGGAGAGTGATTTTGTCATGTTCTTGAGTACTCCAACTCCTTAATTTTATAGTTAAGGAAACTGAGGTGAAGTTACTTGAACAAAGTCACACACAAAGTAAAGCCCAAACTAGAACCCATCCTGATTTGTAGTTCTTTGCTCTTTCTTCCAGGGTGCAGCTTTTAAATCTTACACATATTTTCTCCCTTCTTTCAAAGAACTAGGCTGTCAGAAGAGAGTTTAGAACAGAAGTTTCAATAGATGGAAAGGGAATGGTCCGGCATTAGGTATGGTGAAATAGCTGGTTTGAATTCGTTAAATGAGGATCAAAAAAAAAAAGATTGGAGAGCCACTTAACTAGCTTTATGACTATGGACAAGTTCAGTTACCTCAGAGAGCTTTTTGTGACAGTCTGTGATCGGGCTAGTGGAAGAGTATACATACCCCAGTGAGATCACAGATCCTTGACATATTGAGGTATATTTCATTTAAAAATGGGATTTATTGCTTTCTATTTCTTCAGTATTGTTAAAGGAGTGTAAAGATATTTAAGTGAATTACAGAAGTTTTTGTTTTACAAATCTTTTCATCTTTTTATTTTCTTCTTATCAGAAAAAGAATAAGCCAAAGGAACCTCCCAAAGTGCCTAAGTCAGCACCATTTTTTATACCTACAGTTCCTGGCCTTGTACCAAAATACCTTTCCTCTGAACAAGATACAGATGCCCAACAGGTGAGATTACAGATTGAAAGTTCTAAGCATGCATCCTTCTTTGTCCCCCTCCTCCCCTTTAATATTAGTTGGGGTTGAAGAAGGCAGTAAATTTCACCTTCTTCCCTACTATGTGCCAGGCGTGGACCGTCATACTTTATTTTTTAAATGTGTAATTTTGGTGTTGTTTTTATTCAAGTCTAAAGTGATAAATCTTGGAATTTTGGCTCAAAAATCTGACTTCTGTCTGAAACTCGAAGAAGGACTGAACAATAATAAATGTAAGTAAAAAATCTAAAATTTTATGTCTATTCTAAACTCTGGAATATACTGTATACAGTATAGATATAGATTTTACAGTTGGTGTTGTTCTGTCCAACTCATTGTGATCCTGAGGACTTGCCATTTCCTTCTCCATGAGGAACTGAGGCAACTAGGGATGGGGGTTGGGGTTAAGTGACTTGTCCAGAGTCACACAGCCAACAAGTGTCTGAGGAAAGATTTAAGCTTAGTTTTCGATAATATATTCAGTTTAATTTTAATTCATTTCTCTGACTTTTTGTATCAGTGTTAGGTGTACAAATTCGTATCATTTTTGTACCAACGTTGGTATTTTGTTTTGCGGGGAGAGAATTCAAACTGGACCTGTGATATTTTTATCCGTTAAATGATATTGTCAAACATCAATTAAATATGGCTTTTTGTAATAAGCAATTTGATAGCTTCCATCTACTCTGGTTTACTTGAACAGGTTTTTTTCAGAAGTCAACTTTCAACAATATCATTTCACAATGGGAATTTTATCTAGTCATCATTTTTTCTTTTATTTTCCCCTTAAATTTTTTTTTTGTAATTTCAGTTGACAGCATTTTTTATGTTAATTAGTCCCTCCTACCCTTTTTGCCCCCATTAAGCCAAACTGGAAAAAAAAAATCCCTCCATACATAGCTAGCTACGTAGCCTGGCAAAACTATCAATTACATTAGACATTGCCAAAAGTATTGTCTCTCTCTGAATTTTAACTTCATCTCTTCCCTCTTAGGATATGAGTGAGTAATCTTTTGAATTGTCAGTCTTTTGGATTGATGGTTTTTTGTTGATCAAAGCTCTGAAATCTTTCAAAATTGTTTTTCTCTATGATGTTATATTACAAATTGTTCTACTAGTTTTGCTTACTTGGGTCTGCATAAGTTCATGAAAAACTTTACAGTTTCTTCTGAACTTATCTATTTCATCATTTTTAATGACACAGTATTAGTTCATTACACTTTTATTACAGTCTGTTTAGCTGTTCCCCAAAAGGAAGAAATCCTCTTAATTTCCAACTTTTACTACCATGAAAAGAGCTGTTATAAATATTTTCGTTTGGTTAATTTTGCTGCTGTGTTTTGTTTTTATATTATAAACATTTACAAATTTATTCCCCCCACCCCCACCCTACTCTGTGAGAGGTCTCTTATAACAATGTAAACCATTGAGTTAAACTATTAATACACTGACCTCATTTGAACACAACATTCCACATCCGTAGCACCTCCCTATCTCTCTATTTTTAATTAACAAATCAATTTTTTTCCTTTTCACCCTCATTCTAACCTCTCAGTCCCTCAACCCATTCACTTTCCCTTGACTGCTTCTCCACTCCACCTCAACCACACACAGAAATGGTCTTTGATCTTGCCATCGTGTATAGATGTATCACCTCCATGTTCAAGAACTCCAAAATTCCCTTGTCTCACCATAATCTGTTGGCCTTCTTTGCTGCTAGGCAATCCTGCTGTACCTGTCTTATCAACTCACTATCCCAGTCTCCACATTGGCTCTTCCAAGTCTTTTCATCCCTCCTGGAATCTCAGATGGCTCTCTCTCCCACCACATGAGCTCCTCTTTCTCTCCTCCTCCTTGTCTCCTTTCACTTAGAGGGCTTCTGCCACTATTTTCTCCTTACTCTTGTCTCATAAGATGAGGTGGCCCTGCTCTTTACCAAGGCTGATCCCTCTACTTGTTTAAGTGATCCCTGTCTCCTTAACAGATTGTCCCCTCTGCCATCCCCAGTCTTTCACTTTCAGTCTCTCACTGTCTTCTGGCTCATTTTCGACTGCCTACAAACATGCTTGTATCTCCCTCATCCCTTACTTGATCCTTCCATTCCCGCTACCATCTCACATCTCTTATACCCTTGCAGCTAATCTCCTTGAAAAGGCCATCGCAATAGATGCCTCCACTTTTACTCCTCTCACTCTCTTCTTAATCCTATGTAATAATGTAGCCTCTGACCTTTAGTTGCCAAATCCAGTTTCTTAATCCTCATTGTCTTTGATCTCTCTGCAGCCTTTGACACTGTTGATCACCTTCTCCTTGATAATTCTCTAATCAGAATTAATTCTGGTGCATTTCCTAGGTCTTTGTAAAGGAAGTTTGGTGGGACCGTGCTTTTTCTTCCTATTTCCAGATAACCAGAGACTTTTAACAACTTATATTTACAACACTATCCTCAGAATCTAGTTTTTTGTTGTTTGGAAGTTATTTCTCTTATTTGCAAAAATAAATAGCAAATGATTGGATTGTATAAAAAATCCTTTTAATAAATAACAGATCACTCAGGTTCTAATGATATGATTCTTTCCTATTACAGATAACTGCAAATGGTAACAGATTTTGTTTTTCTTAAAAACACAGATGAATCTCCACTTAATCTTCTTAAGGAAATGGGCCCATCAGCGATTGAAATAGAACTACGCAGCTTATCTCCAGAATGTGGTGGCTCTGTAGAACTCATGCAGAGTTTCTTGAAAATGATTGGGACAATGTTAACCACGAAGCGTGATTTTGAACTGGCCCAGGCATATCTAGCTTTATTTTTAAAGGTAACTATAGCACTTATGAGAAGGCAGCTTTTTTCACAACCACATATGTCATTTATGAATACTCAAAAAAAAAGATCCCTCTTCTGAATAATGTATAGCAGTCTAGACTTCCTCCTTCATCTTCCCAGAGCATTGATGATTTTACTAGTTTTTCTTGCATGAGTAAATATGACAGCATCTTACAGCAAACCTAACCCCTTTGTTCTATGTAGCTTTTTGTGAAATTGAGTTCCAGGTAGCTACAAAGTTGTTGAACTGACAAGCTGCTTTTGAAATTATTATATTTCTACAACGATCAACATTCATAAGGTTTCTTTTAATGGTAGAATAAAGGCAAGGAAAAAATGTGATTTTCAGCATAAGCTACTTCGCTATAGTAACCAGCAGTTTTCCTGAGAATATTAATTTCTACTAGTTTTAGTTATCGAAGAGAGATGTGTACAACTCTCTCTTTCTGTGTGTGTGTCTATGTATGTATACATACACAGATAAGATGTGTAAAGGGCTTTGCAAACTTTAAAGCACTATGTAAATGCTAACTCTCATTAGTGTAGTTTTAAGCTAAGAAAGTTTAAAATTGCACCAAGACTTTTGAGAGCTCTATTAGTTAATAAATAACATTCAATATTAGATTATTCCATTTAACCATTTTCTTTAACATATAACTATTCCCTAAACACTAGATATGTCACTTAAAAGTTTAGGAAAGGAAAAAGAATAAAACAAAACAATTCTTATCCATCATTAGAAACCTTACACCCATTACCTTTTAAAAAAATTTGTATAAACTAAAGTATGTACATACTGTCTCCCCTACTAGGAATATATACTCCTTAATTGTAGGGACTGTGTCATTTTTGTCTTGTAATCCTCCAGCAGCTAGTACAGCACATGGCATGTGGTTGGTGCTTAATCATTTATTGTTGTCTGAGGTGTTTTGTGATGGAGTAGGAATTTGAGTTTGGTCTCTAAACCAGGTTCCTTGTGTCTGAGCCTTTGGAATTCTCACAGTGCCTACCTTGGGCCAGTTATAAGAGGTCTAAAGAATAAAAAATAATGTTAATAAAGAAGAGAGGAAAGTCTGTGCTGGCTGGAGGAAAAATGTGCAACCACTATAAACTAAAAAAAAAATGTTAAAACATTGGGGCCTCTGTAAAAATCACAAATAGAGTAGGTGAAGGTGTCATTTTCTAAAACCTACACAAATTAATTTTAACTTATGGACATTTTTTTCCAGTTGCATCTTAAAATTCTTCCTTCAGAGCCAGTACTACTAGAAGAAATGACCACATTGTCCTCACAGTTGGAAGAGACCTGGATCCATCTGCAGTCTCTCTTCAATCAAAGTCTCTGTGTTTTAAATTTCATAAAAAGTGCTTTGTTATGAAGGACTTCTTTCTTATTCCTGCTAAATGTAAAAACCCCGAAACCTGCAATTTTGGAAGGGAGGCATGGCATGAGAAGGAGATTGGTAATTATTTTACACAAGGACTTAGCTGAGTTGTTTTACCCAGTTAACCCTTTACTATTTCATTGTATAGTAAAGGGGAAAAGTGCTTATAATGTTGACTGGATTTTACAGTCACTGATCTTTCAGCTCAGATACAGATAATTCCTTTGAATTAAAACATGTATTTGTTTTATATCTTTAGAAATTCCTCAGTTCATTTTTGGTACCTTTCATTCTTTATTTTCCTGGCATTACGTGATACACTTATGATAGCCTGATTTTTGAAATCATTCTCGTCTATTTAGTGTCTCTTATATGCCATGCATTCTTGTTTTCTGATGAACAGGAGATCTGGAGAGTTGTGACTTGGACAAATAGTGCAAATAGACACTCTAGGAAGAGGGAGAGAAATCATATAGCCTACTGTTGACCCTCTAGGTGGGCAAAAGGGTTGGCACCATCCTCAGAAGGGAACTTTGGGCATGGCTCCTAAAACATGAGGTTGATAAGAAAACAATAGAGGGCCAGCCCATGGTGGTGCTAATAAAACTGTACAGGGAATTAAGCACCAGAGCAGTAGGAACCCTTCAGCCCCACCCAAGCCTGGTATTCTGTAAAGCCCCTGCCCCATTTGGATCATTCAGTGATGTCTCTAGAAGGTAGCCAATAGAGATAAAAGGTATTATGGGATCAATATCTATGCAGGCTCTTTCTAGGCATGTTGTGAGTGTGGTCAAATGGAAAGCCATCCCGTGTAGTTAACATTATACAAAATAGTATCTTCAGGCAGGTAGAAGATGTTTCTTCTCTAGTAATGGAGATGAAGGAAGCTAAAGTACTTGGTTATAGCAGATTCCATTACAGTACCCTCTGTTACCTTTGAGGAAGATAGTGGTGCCTGGCAGTACAGAGAAGCTGAACGAAGTCAACAGGTCTATCTACAACTATTCCTGATCCTGTCTCTGTTGACCAGGTAGCCCAGCCCCAGGATGAATGGTATGGGGCTATCAATCTCCCCGGTGCTTTTTTCTCTATTCCTTTGGTGGAGAAGTCAGAAACAGTTTGCTTTTGCCTGTGAAGGAGTCCAGTATAACCTCACTGACCTACAGGGCTACAAAACTCTCCTTCATACTATCATATTATTGTTGGCAAAGACCTGAAAGAGTCCTCCCTTTCTGAGGGCATTGGTATACAACACTACATTGAAGACATAGTGTTGATTGGGGCAGATGAGGCCACTGTGGCAAAGGCCCTGGATCAGATGGTGGCCAATATAAGTGATACTTAAAATTTGGGGAATACCATAGGTGGGGAAAATCTAGGCATGGTACAGAATAAGCTATTGGCACTTGCTTCCCCACAATCTAAGGAGGAAGCCCAGAGATGTGTTGGACTCTTCACATTTTGGAAAACCCGCAATCCCCACCTGGATAGCCTGATGACCTCCATTTACCAAGCCAGTGTCTTTCAAGTGTGGTCCAGAACAGAGTACAGTCCTGGATGATAAAAAACACACTATACCAGTCTCCCCCATTAGGCTGTTATGACCCTGCAAAGAAGTCTGTCCGTAAAGACCAGGCTGGGTGTAGTCTTTGACAGGTGCCAAGGGATGTCCAAAATAAGCCACCGTGAGGCATCTGAAGATTCACATCTTCTAGAGTAGCCATTCATTATACTGCTTCTGAAAATCAGTTTCTTCCCTGGCAGATAATTACTGAAATCTGGTTGTTTCTGAACAAATGGATGTCCCAGGTCATACAGTCAGCCTTTGGCCAAAGTTGCATATTATGCATTGGGTAAGATAGTTTCTCTAACAAGATGAATAGAGCACAGAAGGTTTCTATTGCTAAATGGAAATGGTATATTAGAAATAGAACCTGCCCGGGTGAACCTGCCTTCACAAACAGGTGGTGACTATGTCAGCAATTGAGGTCCTGCCTTCTCTACTGGCCAGGTTGGGTCCCACCTACAAGGACCTGCCTCCTGAGGAAGGCCATTTTGCTTTATGGACCAATATTTCCATCTTGTACAAGAAAGGCATACACAACTGAACTTCAGTAGCTAACCTGGTAATAAGGGATACCCTAGAGAATAGGGGTACTGATAAGTCCTTCCAGTTGCCTGAACTCCAGGCTGCACGGCTGGCACATGAGAGATCCTTGAGGGATGGGGGTAGAGAAGATCTTCATCTATATTAGTTCCTGGACATTGGTCATGGGTCTAGACAAGTGGTCTGAGGCCTGGAGAGCACAGGACTAGACAATTAAAGGCTTTGCTCTTTGATGTCAGGACCAATAGAGGAATTTTGCTAATGCTGCCTAATGCATACAGTAGGTTTGTGAGGCATGTCAGAACCCATCAGAGGCATATCAGAGGCAGACTAGGCTAGAGATGTTTTAAGAGTAGTAGATGTTGGGGAATAGATCCAATGTCAATTTGGACATTTGGGTAGTGATACTGTGATGTGCTGTGAAAACCCTCTCTAAGAGCAATGCACCTATTCCTAACCTAACTGGCCCTTAACTTATCTCCAACTAGCAAAATAACATTCCCTCATCTTAAAGGAAGAGGTTTACTCCTACTGACCAACAATTGTATCACCATGCATCTGACTGCCAGTGTTATTTATTTGATCGCCCAGAAGCCATGTCTTTTGTTTCTGTTTTTTTGGCAGGGCAATTAGGGTAAAGTGACTTGCCCAAGGTCACACAGCTAGTGCATGTGTCAAGTGTCTGAGGCCGGATTTGAACTCAGGTCCTCCTGACTCCAGGGCCAGTTCTCTATTCACTGTTCCACCTAGCTGCCCCTCCCAGAAGCCATGACTATGACCAATCAGTGCTACCCTGGAAAGGGTTAGAGCAGGCCATGAAACATTCTCTCTCTGACCTTGAAGGGAAAAATAGGACATCATGACATCATAGTGAACTAATAGTGTACAAACCCTCCAACTACCTGGTGTCCTAATAATGGAAAATGAGAAATAAAATATAACAAACTATCTAAGGACAGACACAGATGTTCTCATCCACTGTTGTAAAAATTTGTACTTAGATAAGAGACATATACAGTCTTATCTGAAAGGATTGGTTATCTGCTTTTGTTTCCTGCCCTTGAACAATATTTTCTTATCCTGATGATAATTCCTGCCAGTCACACTCCGAATCTTTTTCTCTGCCCCTCCTCCTCTGAAATGCTTTATTTCTGTACCTTAAGTTGCGGCAGAATGCTGCTAATTGACTGTGTAGTCTGAGAGACCCTGAAAAGTTCTAAAAAACAAATTTGTCCCTTAGGAAACTGAAGCTGAAGCTGCTGACAGAGCAATTTTCCCTAGGATGTGAAAACATTTCTTTGTTTTAAGTTTGTCCTCCAGTCTTTGACTCTTGGTCCTTGGATCCTCACTGACCAATTTGTCTCTCCCAAGAGGTCCCATTCCTCCTGGTTAAAATAATTCTCTAACAATCTAATGTAAAACATGGGTCTTTTTGGAAATTTCTGTGCAAAAGGAGCAGGTAAATTAGAGATATTAGCAGGTACCAAGAGATGACCAGACCAAGTGGCCATTGAACTTCTAGAAACTTAAGCCGTTACTCACTATGCTATTTTGAAAAGCAGTTACTTTCCTATTATTGGGCCCTACATGCTACTGAATGGATGATACATGGTCATGTTGTCGACGTGTCCAGAATTGCCTGTTATGAGTTGGGTGAGGATCCTTCTAACAGGACAGGTATAGCACAGAAGGCCTTTATTGTTGAATAGAATTGGTACATTCAAGATTTCACTTCCCCTGGTTCCCTAGGGTGTTAGTGCCTCCACCGGTGGATTGTGACTGTGCCAGAGCCTGAGGCCTCCACCCTGAGTCCTGACAGTTTCACTAGCCCAAAGGTTCCATCTCTGCAGACCTGGTTCCAGTTTTGCAACAACAAAAATTCAGTAGTGATTTTTCTCCCCTTCTTCTTTTCCTTTCCAATATAATCTCTTGTCCCTCTTATTTGTGTCTTCTAATACCCCCAAACCTTCCATCATTTTGACCTTTCTCTAAGAATTAAACCCTAAAGATTTTGAGATGACATTTGTTTCTTTTCTCCTTATATAGAAACAGTGTAAATATCCAAGCCGTTTAAATTAAAAAATAAGTATTTCTTTTGATGTTTCTCTTGGCAACTGCATTTCCATTTCCAAATGTCTACTTAGTTCTGAGCTGTTCATCGGGAATGCTTAGAAATCCTCTATTCCATTAGAGGTTCATTTCTCCCTGGTTGGATTATACTTAGTTTTGCTGGCTAGATTATCCTTGATTGTAAACCTTTATCTCTTACCTTTAGAATGTCCTTCCAAACTCTCCTATTCTTCATTTGGCAGTTGCTATGTCTTGAATAGTTCTTATTGTGTCTCTTTAGTACGGTCCCTTGTAGTAATTTTTTATTTGACCTGGAAATTCTGGATTTTAGCTATGGTGTTCCTGGGCATTTTCATTTTGGAGTTATTTCTAACATGACCCATCAAATTTCTCTACTTTCACTTTGTATTCTGGTTCAGAGTTCTGGTCAATTTTCATTTTATCGTTTCCTGAAATAAGGTATTATTGTAGCTACAGCTCTAAAGCCAGCACACTCTTATTTGGATTTGATGTTGGAATGAAATGAGGCACTTGAGTTACTGAACATTTAATGAAAAAGGAGGTTTACTTTGCCCTAACACAGCAAGGATATGCCACAAAGATGCAGTGGCGCTTAGCTTCTCTGGACACCCTTCCTTCCATCTTGAAGTCTGTCTGTTCAGTCAGTCATCAGGGTTTGGTGACTCACATGATCTTGGGCACCAACCAAATCTGACAGGTGATGATCTATGGAAGGCTGAAATATTTTATGCCCCCAGATCAGGAGGTTGCATCGGAGAAGCTGGGCCCAGTCAAGTTACATGGGGGAAGGAAGCTGTGTTAGGTCAAGGAAGGTACACGGGGAAGGCTGGTCCTACTGCAGTTTTCCAGACTTTTTTTCTGACCATACTTTTCAGAGATAGTCTGGTGATTAGATTATCTCTCTCTGACTGTTTTCCAGGTCAGTTATTTTGATATTTATTAGATTTTTCTTCCTTTTGTGGATTTGTTTTGATAATTTTTGTTGTTTTATTGGTCATTTCCCCCCCCTTATGATCCATTGTAATTTTTAGGCCATTTAGTTGTTGAGTAATATTTTCCATTGTCTGCTTTATGGTATTAATTTTACTTGCCATTATTTCCTTTCTAGTTTTTCCATTCTGTATCTTGTTTCTTTTCCTTCTAGTATTCCTATAAGCATTATGGCCAGGAATTTTTTTTTCCTTAGTCTGTACCTGGACTTGTGGAGTCACTATCCTCTTCAGAGTTTACCTCCTGGGCATTTTGCAAAGCAGGTTATTTCTTTGTAGTATTTAGAATGTTCCACTGCTTGATCATTATGGGGCCTATGATTGGGTCCAGCTTTAAAACTGAATGATATAGGCAGGGCCTATCTGGTCCTGAGTATAATGGGCCAGACTAGGCCACTCATTCAGGGAACTCCAGAGCTACTCTGGTTCTATGCTGTCCTGGGGGATGGCTCTTGTCACTGGGCTCCTGGCACTCTATCCACTATAGCCTCTACCTGAGTTTCTTCCTTCCTGTTACTGGGGTTAGGGGCTAACCTAATGCTGGGCTCAGGGCCACTGGTCCCTAGCTGGACTCTGGGATGTCCAAAGCTGCTTTGTGCTAGACAAAGGCTAGGTTTGGGCCTTGTTGATACTGATTGTCCCAAAGTCAATTCCTTGTAGCCATTTCCTCAGGGAAATCCCTCAAATTGGGATAGCCTGAACTGTTGTGAAGCTCAGGCACGGAGTGCTAGAACTTCCCAGGAGGCTCCAGGGTCCCCTTCCTTTATTCAGTCCTCCATATTTCTCTCCTGAATTGCCCCAGTCTGTCTATCACAGAATCTCCAGGGGTCCCTCTGTGAATTTCTGGATTGGGTAAGGAGAATCTAGAGGTGATTTTTTTCTTTCTCTGAATAGAGTAATGTATCTCTAAAACTTGATGGATTTTTTAAAGGGCACTAGGGAGGAAGATCTGGGATCCTCTGTCTCTGAATATCTTCCTCATCTAGTTATTTTAGTGCACTGAGATGAAGTTTGTATGGCCTTAGTGACTCACACTTATCAAGAATAGTTACATGCTTTCATCTCTGTAGGTTTGTAGATGTAGAACTTGAACCTAAGAATCCACCTACTCTGGAGTCTAAACCTCTCATTTTACAGTTGATAAAACTGAGGCCCAGGGAAATTTAACTGGGCTATAGTTAGACCAGCATAACATATATCAATTATACTCTTTTTAATGTGGGATTTGAACCCAGGTTTTCTGCCCTTTCCACTGTAGAACTTATTTTGAACTCCAAAACATTACTATCTATTTTAGTTCTGTCTGTTCCAGGGCAAAGACCATACTCCTTGGAGACTGATTACTCAGGCCTGAGTGGGTGCTGAGGGATGTGCCAGAGTTGGTCAGAGGTGGAGAGAACAGAAATATAAACTCTCTGAGTTCTTTTGGCTTCCAGTTTTGAGAGAGATGTGCAATTTAGACCTCTCTTCAGGTTGCTGAAGGGAGAAAAAGACTCTGAGAAGAATATGGCGTGAGGGGAACTGGTAATCTCTAATACGTCCCTATCTGCAACTTGCTACACTAGAGCCTTGGGGGAATTTCCTCTTGGAGGAGATCAGGGATTTTCTCTTTTGGTTGAGCTGAACTATCTCATTTCCAGAGGGAGAGCTCATTTGGTCTGTATTGTCTGTATGTATACTTTCTCTGATTTCTGTCCTGCTATTCACTTGGATTACTTGGTTTATTTGCTATTGGTTCTCTGTGTTCATTGTGGACCAGGCATTTGGTGGGAAGGAAGTCAAGCCTTGGGTATAAAATAGAGCTTGGCATACTCCTTTTGCTTTAAGGAGCAAGGAATAGGAATTTACCTTGAACCCAAAAATTCCATCCTTTACACTAATAATATTTAAGGGAGGAGATAAATATAAATTCTAGCCTGGTACCTCCTCTCTCTGAGGAGAGCAGAATAGCATGACCCTGACCCTGACCCTAATCTCCTGCTTCACCTCCTGGCAGGAATCAAAGTCTCCTTTGAAGTAGGGTGGGTGGAGGAAACAATAGAGATGTATATGCTTGTGAGCCGCATCTAGACAGAATCATGTGGACACATAGCCTACATGGATAAAAATAACAACACCCGCACCACACGCACCCTTATATAATCTTTTGCATAAAACTGTAATTTTATAGACAATAAAAAAGTCATCTACCATGTTTGCTCACTGAACATCTATCCAGCAATGTGAATGAACCAGCACATAGCTGAGAACGTGGAACAAAGCAAAAAGAGCCTTTTAGCATGAAAATACATGTTATAAAGTCCACACATTACAGTTCAGTAGTCTACTGACAAGAGCCCTCAGATCCTCAGCAAGAACACATTTCCACTTTAGACAATTCAAGCATGCTTAGTTACCAGATTTTCCAAGCCACAACACATCAGAAACGGCAAATGAGGAGAAGAATGAGAAGGAAAAGGAAAGGAACAAGTATTAAGTAAGTGCCTACTATGGACCAGGCACTGTGCTGAGTTATTTTTATAAATATCTCATTTGATCCTCTCCACAACTCTGGAAAATAGATACTATTATCCCCATTTTACAGTTGAGGAAACCAAAGCCAGGATGGAAGGGCGAACAAAGTGGAGCTTTTTACTGTTTTTTCTTTTGGAGTGCTGCTCAGCAATAAAGCAATCAAGTCCCTTAGATTGAATCTTGCCTTTGTTTGTAGGAAAGCCCACACCCTTTTTGCTAATTAGGTCTGGAGAGGTATGAAGCCCTCACGAGTTGTGCTACCTTTGAGAGCTGTGAAGCCCTCGGCCCTGAAAAAGGGTATATATACTCTGAAGATAGCCATGAAGCTAGAACTCGCAACTGTGGGAGGAGGGGCTTTGCTTTAGGGGTTCACTCTTAGGAAGAGTTTTGGTGATTTGGCCTGACAAGACTCTGGGTAGCTGTTGGAGCCCCCCTGGCTTTGAAAACCCAGATGTTGGTGCTTCTCTCTGGTAACTGTATATGTATTGCTATTGGCAGATAGATAGAAGCCTGTCTGTTGATTTGTGTTATTTTGCTCTGTTTATAATTTCTGCTTGTAAGTTCTATTTGTGTTTGCTCTGAAGTTCAGGGTGCTGACTTTTCCCCCTGAACTAAGTGAGTGATATATGTATGTTTAATTAAAGTGAGATTGTAAACCCCTCAAAGTTGCTTTCCTTAGAAAAGCAGATCAAAGAAGCTGTTCTAGCAGCCCTCCTGTGTGCTGGTGTAGCCACAGTAGCAGCAAGTAGCATTGTTGTTACACAGGATCACACATCTAGTAAGTGACTGAGGCCAAATTTAAACTCAGGTCTTCTGATTTCAGGCCCAGCTCCCTATCCACTGCATCACCTGGCTGCCTATAGGGACTGTTTAATAACAAATGATAGGGCCATTTCAGAGCCAAATAGTTCTGCAGTTATTAATGATATTTATTAGTCAAAAAGAATTTATCAAGCGCCTACTATCTTCCAGGCACCGTGCCAATCTGTGGGAAGAAAAAGGAAGGAAGAAAAAAGTTCTATTGTTATACAATCGCAGAATTATAAAATTTTAGAGTTGGAAGGGACCACAGAATCTCTCAAGTCAGAGCTATACTTAAAAAGTAATCTCTGCTCCAATATCCCTACATGATGACCTCTGTTGAAAGGGACCTTTGAAAGACAACCTGTTCCACTTCTGAATGGCTTGTTAAGAAGTTGTTTTCCTAACATCAAGCCCATGTTTGCTTCTTTGCAATTTCCATTCATTCTTTAGGTTTTTGTCCTCTGCATCCAAGCAGGACAATGCTTTTCAAGACCTTATGACAGGGTCGTGTTTTATCTTAGCCTTCTCTTCTCCAGGCTAAATGTCCCCAGTTCCTTCAACCAGTCCTCATATGACAATGCACTCAAGGCCCTTTAACACTATGGTCATCTGACTCTGGAATTCTCCAGTTTATCAAAGTCTTCTTTAAAATACTGTGCCCAGGCCTGTAAAATTAAAACTATAGATGAGTTTTGAACAGGGCAGAGCTCAGTAGGACTACTAAATTCTTATTCCAGGTTACTCTGCCTCTCCTACTAGGCCCCAGAGGGACTGAGCATTTGTGTGGTGTGAATTCTCTGTAAAATAGTCTTTTAGACAAACATAGGTATGGCATTAGAATAATGTGGCCAGCCCATCAGAGTTGCATTCTCTGCAGTAGAGTCTGAATGCTTGGCAGTTCAGCCTAAGAAAGGACCTCAGTGTCTGGTACCTTATCCTGCCAGGTGATCTTCAGAATCTTTGTAAGATAATTCAAATGGAAGCAGTTTGATTTTTTGGCATGGCGCTGGTGTATTGTCCCGGTTTCACAGGCATCCATCAATGAGGTCAGCCCAAGGGCTCCATAGACCCAGTTTGGTAGGCAGCGTAATACCTCTTCTCTCCCACACTTTCTTTTGGAGCCTCCCAAACAGTGAGCTAGCTCTTGGCAATGTGTGGGTCAACCTCATCATCTATGTATACATTCCTGGAAAGTGTACTTACATTAATGGATGCTTATATTTAAATAAATTCAGGTGTTCACCATTAATTTAGTTGAGGGATGCTGATTTTTATCATGAAAAGACTTCCAGAAGTATCTTAATGATTTTAGATGAACTAAAACATTTTGATGAAGTTTTTTATGAATTGTCATGGAAAGGGGTAAGTGAATGGGTAAGCAGGTGAGACCATTTGACCAATATCCTTATAGCGCAGTAAAGTCTGGAGGTTCTGGAGCTTTTGACAAGAGGGAACATCGAGGCAGAGCAGGTCCCATGATGGAGGGGCCTAGTTTGGGACATTATACTCAGGATCAGGAAGGGCAGACTCCTCAATGTGGATACTAAGATGGATGAGATTAATAAACAGGAGAATTCCAAACATCATAAGAAAATAAACTTGGCTTGAGACCCCTATGGAGTAAACCTTGAAGAGGATAACAACTGCACAAGTCCAAATAAAACCTCAGAGAAAAAAAATGTCCTGATCACAAAGGTTGATGGAGTACTTGCAGAAATGGAAAATGGATAAAAGAATGGCAAAGCAAATTTAAAGCACTTAAGCAACTTTACTCACAAACCAAATGCCCTGAAAATTTGATCCAGGTAGAAAACAATGATTCAGTAAGACAACAAAAAATATTAAAACAAAACTAAAAGATGGGGAAGAAAATCAGAAGAAAACGGAAATAATTTAACAATTATTGGACTATCTGAAAAACCACGATCAAAGAAAAAAAGGTTTGGATACAGTATTTCAAGAAATAAGTGAAGCCTGCGCAGAGCACTTAAAATCAGAGAGTAAAGTAAAAATAGCAAGAATATAGGTCACCTCTAGAAAGAAAGTCCCAAATGAAAACTTCCTGGAACATAGCCAAAATCCAGAGATTCCAGGTCAAAATAAAAATACTACAAGTAGCCAAAAAGAAGTTCGAGGGGAATCACAATAAAGATCACACAAGGCTGAGCCGTTGTCACTATTAAGAAGATGAGAGCTTGTATTATGTTATTCCAAAAGGTGAGGGATAAAAGTGTACAACCCACAACAGCTTATCCTAGAAAACTAAGTATAATCCTGGATCTCTGATGGAATAGGGGATTTTCTTTTTTAAAAAAATTTCTTTTATTCTCACCTTAAGAAATAAAACCTGCATTTCTATAACATAGAATAAAAAAAAAGATGATTGTACGTGAAACTGAAAATCTATTTTATACAGCTTCCTATTCCTTTAAAACATATAGATAGATAGATAGATAGATATGCATATATATGATAGTGGATTTTCAAGTATTCTGATGAAAGAGAACTGAGGAGATATTTGGAAATGGTAAATCTTACTACTGGAGAGGCCAAGTCGCTTGAGCTCAGGGGGGTGTGCTGAGAAGTAGACAGGATGGATATTAATGTCCCTTTTTCAGATGAGGTAGCAAACTAAGAGAAGGTCAAAGATTTGCCTAGGTTATATGGCAATAAACTTCAAAGCTGGCACCAGATTCTGGGTCTTCTGATTCCTATACAATCATAGATTAAGAGCTGGACTATACAATCATAGATTAAGAGCTGGAAGGGATTTCAGAAGGCATCCAATCCAGCTTGCTCATTTTACAAATGAAGAAACTGAGTCTCTAGGAAGTTAAGTGACTTGTCCAAGGTCAAGCTTTCATTTTAGTTGTTGACATATTTTGCTTGTTTCATTGGATGTATGTTGTATGATCTCGGTGGGAGATCTTTCTCCTTTTCCTCTGCTCACACCAATTTCTTTTGAGCCAGCCATCTTTATGTTGGCAGAGGGCAAGGCCAGTCATCCCATCCCAAACTACAAATGGGCAGTGGAAATATCATCCAGACTACAACAGAGATAGGACCCAATAAGGCCAACCTACCTCATTCAAGGAAGCACTTTATCTGAGTCAAGAAAAAAAAGGTTGAACACAAACACAGAATTCATTATAGAAATACCTTAAACTCAGCAGGGAATTAGGTGGGATCAGGGAGAAAAGAGAAGGCAGAACAGATGTTATAGTCACAAGCAAAATAGACTTCAACTTCAGATGATAGATCCTAAGTGGAGATTACAAGAACCAATGACATCAGTGTGGGCTGGGTGAAGAGAGGAGAGAGAGGAGTGGAATCAGATCACTTAAATTATGGATTACAGTGATTATTCCCATTCCACTCCTTGCCCCACTGCCCCCATGCCTCCTCTGCCTTTTTCTTCTTTACAAAGAGGATGATAGAGGTACCAGAAGAATAATTAGAAAAAGAATATTAGAAGGGAAAACATAATTAACAATCATAACCATGAAAGTGAATCAGATGAATTTAACCACGAGTCCAAAAAGTGAAGCAATATGTACTTGAAAGCAAAATCCAACGTGATTTAGAGAAAACACATTTGAAGCATGAAGAGTAACAGAGACTAAAATGAGAGTCTGAAGTAGAATTTATTATACCTCAAGGGAATTTTAAAAATTAAGGTCAGCAATCATGATCTCAGGGAAAGTGCATAGAATAAATGAATGGATGAATGAATGAAAACGCACTTATCAAGCACCTACCATGCGTACTCTGATAAGCACTGAGAATACAAATAGATAAAACTGAGGCAGTTCTTGATCTTTAGGGACTCACTTTCTAATAGGGGAACACAACACGTATAGGAGGTTTCAGGTACAGTTCCGATGGAAAAGTTGCATGGTCTTTGGAGAGACAAAGCAGATGAAAATGAATCTTCTTTAATGTCATTTCCTCTAATAAAGCTTATCCATTTCTTATACTGAACCATTTACAGTGTTGGGGGCTTTGGTCTCCTGAACCCTCTCTATGTGTCTTATGTAGCTAGAGCTGCTCAGGAGGCAGGACTTTAGCTCCTTCAGAAGCAGTTCCCATGTCTCATCTCCACAGGGATTACGTGTCTGGATGATAGCTACGGGGACACTGCTGGACACAGGAGCAGTGACGTGGAAGGGGCCCTGGACTATTTCCTTTAGGATCCAAGTGAAGGTGGTGGTCAAGGTGGAGGGAAGGGTTCTGATTCTCTTGGAACATGCTGTCTCTTGTCTCCCTCAGGGTGGCTTCTGCTTCACCTAGGCTAACGTGCTTATTTTGTAGGAGGAGGCAATGGGTCAGCAATTGGTGAAGGTGGCATTATGATGTTCACTCATTTTCAGTTGTGTGTGACTCTGTGACCCCATTTGGGATATTCTTGGCAAAAATACTAGAGAGGCTTGCCGTTTCTTTCTCCAGCTCATCTTTTTATTTATGTTTAGTCATTTTCAGTCACATATTTGTGCCTCCTTTTGGAGTTTTCTTGGCAAAGATACTGGAGTGGTTTGCCATTTACATCTTCAGCTCATTTTACAGATGATGAAACTGAAGCAGACAGGGTTATGTGATTTGCCCAGAGTCAAACAGCTAATAAGTGTCTGAAGCTAGATTTGAAGTCAAGAAGATGAGTCTTCCCGACTTCTGCCCTGGCACTCTATCCACTGTGCCACCTAGCTCCCCCTGATATTATAATACACACACACACACACACACACATACATATATACATACACACAAATGTGTTTATGTGTGTATATATAGAAAGAAAGAATGAGAGGCATTAAGATAAATAGATAGCCTCTTGGCCATTTTACCTGGGAGTTGGGGGTGGGGTGGAGTTTAGGACCAAAGGTTAGTTACACAGATAGCTAGTAAAATTCTTTATCAAAGTTCGCAGTATCTTAAGCACTAAACAGTAAACATACAGATTTGAGTAGAAGAATGAATATATAAGAATTCTTTGAATATAAATGAGCTCTTTGAGAAGAAGCAAGAACAAAGCAGGGAGTGGGGTGGAAGAAGTCCACTTTTAGCAGTCTCTAGGGTTGCAAGCAGTGGGAAATCAAGGAATATGTTGGTGTCTAGATTTACCACATATCTTCAGACTTGGGGAGATCTATTATCTCCCATTCAAAAGTCTGAGTTTGCCTGTGCCCTGCCTCTCAAACTCTTCCAGCAGTCTTTCTGATTTAGAAGTCTCTTCTCCACAGTACACCATACCTCATGTTCAGAAGTCTTAGTCAATCATGAGTCACATCTCCCTTCGTACCCATTCAGCTCTCAGCATCACAGGTCTTTAATTTAAGAAATTGACCTGGAAATTAAAACCACCTCATGCCTAGCAGAGTGGCTAATATGACAAAAAAGGAAAATGTTGGATGTTGGAGGGGATGTGGGAAAACTGGGACACTGATGTACTGTTGGTAGAGTTGCGAACTGCTCCAACTACTCTGGAAAGCAATTTGGAACTATGACAAAGGGCTATAAAACTGTGCATACCTTTTGATCCAGCAATACCACTGCTAGGTCTGTATCCCAAAGACATCCAAAAAAGGGAGAAGGACCTATTTGTACAAAATTATTTATAGCAGTTCTTTTTATGGTGGCTAAGAACTGGAAATCAAAGGGATATCCATCAATTGGGGAATAGCTAAACAAGCTATGGTATATAATTGTAATGGTTTTCTGATTGTAATGATTTCAGAAAAAATCAAGATGATTTCAGAAAAACCTAGAAAGACTTAGAACTGATTCATAGTGAAGTGAACACAACCAGGAGAACATTGTACACAGTAAGAGCAATATTGTACAATGAAGAATTGTGAATGATTTAGCTGTTCTCAGCAGTACAATGGTCCAAGGCAATTCCAAAGGACTAATGATAAAGTATACTATCTACCTCCAGAGAAAGAACTGATAATGACTGCATTGCAGACTGAAGCATGCTATTTTTCACTTTCTTTCTCTCATTTTTTTTCCTTTTGTTCAGATCTTCTTGTACAATATGACTATTATGGAAATGTTTTACATAATTGGACATGTATAACCCGTATCTGATTATTTACCATCTCAGGGAAGGGAGAGGGAAGGAAGAAGGGATAGAATTTGGAACTAAAAACTTTAAATAAGAATGTTACAAAAAGAAAAGAAAAGAAAGAAACTGCCTCGGCTTGGAGTAGGCTTAGGGTTATACCTCTCCTGGAGCCTTCACATGTTAGACCTTGAACCTGTCTTAGGCTTTCTGGAGGTCCCTTATACAGGTTGCCTGGGGACAATGTCTCCGCTTCTATGGACATTTACTGATCTCAGGCTTTTTCAAGAGCCTGAAGGTATGCACACAGAGTTTGGTTTCATCTCCATGAGAACTACCAACAGACTTGTCTGAGACTGGCTTCATCACGGCCCCAGTAGGTCAGGAATGAGATGCTATTGGCCTCAGTTCCTGTTTACTAGAGATCAAACTGACTTCAGGGAATTCTGATATATTCTCAATCAGAGCACTGGCAAGTTTCTGGATACATTCTTGTGAAGTCCTGGAGTAGATATGTGAATTACATGAGCACACTTGCCATCCAGGCCTCCCTTCTTAATAGAAAAAAATTAATGTAATTACGGCAAAGTAAGTGGGATCCCATATTTTGCAGGATGTGACATTTTAGTGTGGCCAGCCATCAGGTGAGCCAGCCCTCTTTTTGATACCCTTAACCAATTATGATGCTCAACGTCTCTTAGGCAGAGATCTTAAAGAAGCAGGATCCCTGTGGTCAGTTATAGTGTCCAAAGACCCAAGGTATAGACCCTGAAGGTGTTAAAGGAATTTTTTATTTCTTTTTATTATTCAGAACTCAGAGGAAGATTCTCAGCTCTCTGACTCCTTGGCAACATGTAAATCCTCCTCCTCAATCAGTCTATTTGTGAATCCTCTAACTGTAGCTTAATCTGTAACCTAACTTAGTTTGCCTCTAGAATTTGTATTAGATTTGTTTCCTCATAGAATGTATGAGATTAGGACTCTTTAACTAAGTTTATTCAGCTTTTAGGACATTGAAGGAAGTGTGGGATTGTGTATATATATTCTCCAACTTCTGTGGCCTAAGAAGAATGTATAAGATTGCAATATATAAAATAATTAGTTTTCTGTTACTCTGATGTAATTTTCCTCATGAAGGTTCAGGTTTTCTCTGAGGCCTCAATCTATGCTTGAGCATAATAATAAAACCTAGGTTTTTGCTTCCATAATTTCTGCATTGTGGTAAATATGTATTTGGTAGCAGTTACCTACCATGTGAACTCAGAGAGGAGATATTTCTTCCCCAATGAAGGGAAGGATTAAAAACTACTATATCCTCTGTCTGTCCCACAAATGCTCAGCCATGTCTCCTGAAGGATAAAGGCACAAAAGCTGAGCTATCGTGAACAATACCATTGTAAATAATGATGTGCCCTATAGGTGCTTTGGGCTTTTAAAGACATAGGACTGAGAAATATGCCTCTGGGAAGATTAGAGAGAAGCATGAATTGAGGAGCAGTAACATTTCAGGAACCAGTCACTGTGGGTGTGTATTCTTGAGGTGATGGTGAAATAAAATAAACTAGTGACATGTGACTATGTGTGCCTTGGTTTTATTTCTATATTGAAAGGAAGCAAAAAATTTTCCCCTGCAGATAAAAATTCAGAAGTGGAAGGGACTGCTCATCCCCATTCATTTTAGCAAAGGCTGAGCTCATTGTTGGACTGCATCATAGCCTCACACCAACTCAATACATTTCCTTGAGATCACACTTGCCTGGTAATAATAGTCAAGCCTTAGATCTATGATGCTAACTCTTGTTCTGGCCTAGGCCTTAAATTTAAGGTAAAAGAATCATGACAAATACCTAGAAATCATCGTTTAATTGCTCTGCTTGTATAAAGATTTTGCATTTATTGCCTTTCTCATGTCAAGCCCTCACATGCTCAGTTAATTGGATGTTTACCTACTGTGTGGTCAGTTCATTCCATTTTTGTACAACTCTAATTAATTTTCCTTATGTAGCACAAAGTTTAGCCAAGAACTGCTTGGATGAGGCCACAGGGACTGACAACCTTTGCTAACCTCTGTCCTTGACCTATCCTTAAAGTTTATCATAGGTTTGTTGCCTGCCTTCTCAATAGGACAATTAGGCTCCACATTGTTTCAATTCCCCACCCACCTCAGATTCGGAAGAACAATTTCATTTTTGGCACTAGTCTAGGGTTTCTTAACCTGAGACTCATGAACTTTTAAAAATATGATTATTTTGATGATTCTATTTTCCAACACAATTGATTTCTTTTGTGATCCTATACATTTTATTTTATGAATTTAAACACATTATTCTGAGAAGGGTTCACCAGCCTGCCAAAGGGATCCATGACACACACACACAAAATTAAGAAGCATTGTGTCTAGTCTAAGGAATCCTCTCCAGCAAAGGGAATGAATATCAAAATGGCACTCAGAGTTGAGGTCTGCATGAACCACTCACTGAAAGGTTAAGTGACTTGCCTAGGATCAAACAACCGTGTCAGAGACCCCAGGTCTTCCTAATGTTAAATGTATTTGTTATGCCACACTAATATCTTTCACTTTCAAACAAATAATCAGTTAAGTGGCAGAAAGGGTAGAGCCTCTTCGGTCCCTTTAAATGTATGTCCAGATTAATGTTTATTTCCTGTGATGTTAAATTCCTAGAAGGCAGAGATCTGCACTGAATATATTTAAGTAAACAGTACACGCTTCTCTGAGAAGGTGCTCTTTGGTGATGATTATGATGAAGATGATGATGTGCTAGTAAGGCAACAAGGTTTCACAGAGAAGAAAAAGGAAATGTTGCTTAGCAACTAGAAGTTCTAGGCAGGAAAATTCTTAATTCTACAAAGAGAAAATAATAAGCATGAAAGGCAAGAAAGCATGTGCCTAAAAAACTAAGGATCCTGAAGTGTCATCATGGTGAGTGAAGCCCAGGAAGAAATCTGGTGCTTATTATTCCCTTGGATTTTTCATGAAAATTAGGTCACATTTTTATATGCATGAAATGAATGGAGTAGCTTGGCCTTATTAACTTCTTTGCTTCTGCCACCTGAAAGATCTCTGTGTATTTGACTTTGGTGATCAGTATGAATCATAAGAATCGCTAAAATGAGTATATTGGCTATGTTGAAGCTTATTTTACCCATGGCATATAATTGCGAGCTTGGACTTAAAATGATGGATTCCTTGCTATTTATGTACAATAGTTTTAAAATATGATTTTAATATGATTAAATCTTTGTGCTTTATGGAAAAGTTTAATCTAAAATACTTTCAATCTCAAATTTTGAATTTTCCTTGGTAAAAAAATGTTCAGTAATGAAGAATTTCCACCTCTTTCAAATTCTTTAGTCAGAGCTGTTCCCCACAAATCAAAAGTATTTCATTTTAAAGATGAAACTAATACTAAACTCTACTAAAGCTTATAGAATCAAAAAAGATAAGAATATTTGATATTTATTATATTAACCTGAGATGTGGGAGTAAGACAGTGGGAACAAAAAGCAAAAAAGATAGAAAAAAGAAATAGGAAATATTTTAATGTGGTGAAAATATTAAGAGATTATACTGGTATAGAAAAATAAGGGGATATAAATGTAACGGTAAGGAAGTGCCTGACAGAAGTCGGATTAAACAGGAGAACAAAGTCTACATTTAGCTGGTAAATCTAAGTAGACAACTAAACTACATGTTTAGAAATTGTAGTTTCATGAGGATAGATCCTGTGTGAAATAGATGTAATAACAGGTGTTCAGACTGGGTTTTAGGAGGTGATTAAGAAACAACCGAAATGTTGAAAACTTAACAAGGCCTCAAAGCCCAGCCTCATGATTTATATATGTATTAGCTCAATGGCCAGCTGAAATTCATCTGAAAATGGCTAACTCTTGCCATTATTTTGCTTATAGCATATATTCAAACAAGACAGCCTATTTTGTGTTGGAAAATCCATCAATATACTTGTCGTTGTGTCTGTGTGTGAGTTACAGCATCCCTGAGTACGAGTAGATTAGCAATTACTCTAGTGGGATAAAGATAGAGGGGTATATAGAATGTCTCCCCTTTACACAAGGAAAGGAGCTCTGAGAATTTTTTTTTTGGTTTGCTTATGTTTATACATCTGGAATGGGTACAAGACGTAGATGAATAATGACTAAGTTGAAAGAGCGATTTGTTCAAGTGCTCTTCAGCATCCTCTCATCTGCCGCTAAAGTCAGCTATCATCTTTTAGTGCCCTATTTCTTAGAAGTGCAGCTTCTGCAGCAGCTAGATGATTCTTCAACATAGTCAGGAAAATGCTCGCTGCTCTACAGGTTATGAAAGTGTTAGAGAAAGGTTATTTCATCCTCTGCACCAGTAGTTTTCAAATTTTTGAGTTTCAGGACTACTTTATACTTCTGAAAAATTATTGTGACCCTCTTGCCTCCTAAGAGCTTTTTTTTTTTGCATGTTAATTATATCTACTGATATTTATCATATTAGAAATTAAAACATCTTAGTATTATTATGAAAAGTTTTGACCTCAAGGAATGCCTAAAAAGGTTTCAGGGACCTCAAGGATCCACAATTTGGGAACCACTGCTCTGCACTAATGAAGGTAAACGTTTATCTTCCTTTCCTATATGAAGGAAGAGATGAGTTAAGTAAAAACTTTTTCCCCTAAAGAATATGTGTCTTCAGATAAAATTTTGGCTTGTTATATAATCTAAGTAATAATGATGATGAGGAGGATAATACTCTATTCTAAACTTCTAAAGATGAATGATTTAATTGGCATGGATATTTCCTCTACTAAATGCAGACACCACCACCACAACCCCTTCCACTCCCAAAAACACACACACATACACATACACACACATATATATCCTGGTAAAGCCTCAATAGGTGATTGTATGAGTTGCTGTTGACAAAAATAACCATCACCTCGTAGTTAACCTTCTGGTAAATGAATTTTTCCAACACTCCAGATTGTTAAACAGTCAACCAACAAGCATTTATTAAGCACTTACAATGTGTTAGACCCTTTGAAAACAAAATAAAAAAGTCTTTACCCTGAAGGAATTTACATTCTACTTGGGGATACAACATGTTCACAGATGAGTAAAATACAAGGTAATTTCAGGATAAAGAGAAAATTTTTAAAAATGGAGGTGGAGGGTAATAAAAAATGGTTCACAGAGATAGCACCTGATCTACCTCAAAGAAAGACAAGGATTCTAAAAAGGAGAGATGAGAAGTGGGCACATTCCATTCATAGGACACAAATGCAATGACTAATCATTGGCTATTTTGAGCCAGGTGAGATCTGTAGATCTTACTGTCTGCTGTCATAGCCTTTTTGAACTCAAAGCCCCTCTCATCACATAAGGAGGTATTGGTGGAGGAGGACCTTACAGAAGTAATAATGGCACTTGTAAGCACTTTCAAGCTTTTCAAAGTGCTACATACACCTTATTTCACAAAGCACATAGTTTAAGTCAACTACTCAGATGTGTCTAAGTATGTTTACCATTATAGAAACATGTAGATTATATGTCTTTTCTTAAAAATAAACTTAATCATTTTGAAATCCCACTTAAATAAAACAGATAATAGATTTATAAAAACAGTAAATTAAAAATACAAAAGGACCTTTCTAAAGAAATTTTAAATAAAAACATTCATGCTTTTGCCAGATTCCGATTGCAAATTGGAATCAGGTCTGCTCTCACTTATGCATTAAAGAAAGGATGTCTTCTGTGTTAGAAGGGAAAAAGACTTTCCTCAAGACTTCTTTAATATAATCTCCTTGTTATTTATGTTAGATATAGGCAGAAAATTGCTTAACTAGGTGTCTGCATGGAGCAGCCAACATTCTTGTGCATGCCTCTCGACAGCTGCACACAGAAATGATGTAAAGTAATTAGGTAGCATCACTCCACCAACTGGAGAATTAGGGTGGGGGATGATGTTTGTTCTTTTGTGTTCTGTTCTCCAGAAAGAGTGAGAGTAAAATTTGTATTCAGAGAGCTGACCTACCATTTGCTTAACGCAATATCTTCCATTTCTGCCTGCACAAGGCACCTTCTACCTCCTGCTGCCTGCCCAACTTTGGGCACATCTAGACCCTCTAGTGCAAAGAAGAGCAACCTACCCTTCTGTTGCACTGTCTTCCTGCCTATCCTCCCATCTGACCATCTGACTGTAGGCCTTCCATCTCATATTGCACTTGCCTCCAGCCTGAACTCCAACCTCTGCTGGGAAGAAGAATGGGACTCTTCATTCAATCATGAATATTCTCACACTTGGTCATAACCTCCACATGCCAATGAACCTCCTTAATTCCTGCCTTCATATCAGGGAACTTCAACATACATAATGCTTCTCCCTCAAATTTCCTGACCATTCAATTACTGAACCTACTCCTCTCCCATAAGCTACTTTTCCACCTCACCTTAGCCACACACAAAGATGGTCATACCCCCGTCTTGCTATTATCCACAAATACGCTACCTATATGTTCAAGAATTTCACAATCCCCTAATTGGCCATAATCTATTGGCTTTTCTCCTCTCCCTCACCCTTCCCTTACAAAACTCTGCTCTTCATCTGTATTGTGACCTTCAGCCCTTTGACCCCTCAATTACCTCCAAGGCCATCTCTTAGGAACTAATCACTCTCTCCTCCCCATTTTCTCCCTTTACTGTCCTCCTCTCTTGAATCTCTAGTTCCCTCATCATATCACTGATTAGGCCCAACCAAACTCCAGTCTTGGATCACTCCCATCACTTATCACCTTCATTCCTACACACATGCTGCTGAATGAAAGTGGACAAAATCCACTCGGTCATTCTGACTGGGTGCGTCACAGTGCACTACACTACTCAGCTAGGCCCTCAATCCTACTATAGATCCCTTAACAACCCACTATCCCACCTTCCACAGTAGTTTTTCTACATCTTTTCATCCTTCCTCAAACATCCTGTGACTTCTTTTCCCTTCACTCTGTCAGCTGAGAAACTTGACTCATATTTTATAGAAAAAATTGAGGCCATTTGCCATAACTCCTACTTCTCTCCTCTTCCTCAGTTCCTATCTCTCAGATGCCTTCTGCCACTTTCTTCTCCTTCACTCCTGTCTCATATAATGAGGTAGACCTACTGCTCACTGAGGCTAACCCCTATAACTGCTGAAGGGATCCAATTCTATCCTATCTCTTCCAACAGATTGCCCTCTCTGTCATCCTTACTTTATGTTAAACCATTGACACTTATTTTAAATCATTCCCTGATTTCTGTCTCATTCCTTATTGCCTACAAACATACCCATGTCTCCATTATCCTGAAAAAAATCCCTCACTTGATCTGTCCATCCCCATGAACTATCATTCTAGATCTTCCTGCCCTTAATAGCTAAACTTGAAAAAGCAGAGAACAACAGTTGTCTCCATGTTCTCTATTCTTAACCTCTTACAATTTGGCTTCCCACACATTCCACTGAAACTTCTCTCTTCAAAGTTACTAATAATCTCTTAGTTGCCGAATCCAATGGTCTTTTCTCAATTCTCATTCTCCTTGACATCTCTGAAGTCTTTGACACTGTTGAGCACTCTCTCTTCCTTGATACTCTCTTCTTTCTAGATTTTTAGGACGCCGCTCTCTCCTGGTTCTCCTCACATCTATTTTTCTGCCTCCTTTGCTGGATCCTCTTCCAGGTCGATTCTATTCTGAGCCTTCTTTTCTTCTCCCTTCACTGAGTGATCTTATCAGCTCTCATACCATCTCTATGCTGATGATTCTCAAATCTACCTATCCTGCCCCAACTCTGCTTACCTCCAATCTCTCATCTCCAACTGGCTTTCAGACATCTTGAACTGAATGGTCTACTGACATCTTCAACTCAACATGTCCAAAACTATTCCCTTCCTTCCCCCCTGCCCACTCTCCCTATTACTGTAAAGAGCAGTACCACCCTCCCAGTCCCTTGAAACCTAGGAGTCATCTTGGCTTCTTACTATCTTTCAGCACCCCACACTCCCCATGCAATCTGTTGCTGAGGCCTATTGATTTTGCTGTTGCAACATCTCTTGCAACACGTCTTCTCTTCTCTGGCACTGCTACTACTCCATTTCAAGTCCTCATCACTTCACCTCTGGACTATTGTAAGATCCTGCTAGTAGGTCTGGTTGCTTCAAGTCTCTCCCCACTCTACTCCATCCTCCATATAGACACTAAAGTGATTTTCCTAAGCACAGGTCCCATTATCCCTGCCCCCCTTCTCCATACCTACTCAATAAACTTCAGTGGCTCCCTATTGCCTCCAGGATCAAATATAAAATCCTTTCTGGCCTCAAACCCTTCAAAACCTAGCCTTTTCTACCTCTCCAGTCTTTATATACCTTACTCCCCATCACGTATTCTTCTGAACATTTTCTCTGCTGTCCTCCATGCCTGGAATACTCTCCCTCCTCACCTCTGCCTATTGACTTCTCTGGCCTCCTTTCAATCCCAACTAAAATCCCACATTTTACTGGAAACCTTCCTCAAACCCTCATATTTCTAGTGCCTTCTCTTTGTTAATTATTTCCTATTTATCCTGTATATAGCTTGCCTGTATATAGCAGCTATATATGTGTACGGGCACACATACATATATTTGCATGTTGTTTCCCGCATTGGATTAAGCTTCTCCAGGGCAGGGGCTGTCTTTACTTTCTTTTTATATCCCCAGTGCTTAGCACAGTGCCTGGCACATAGAAGGTGCTTAATAAATGTTTATTGATTGATTGCTTTCAATAAACACAGGAATTTGATTTGACTAAATTCACGGATGCTTTCTCTTGACAAATTAATGTGATCTTCAGTCCTTAATCTGTAGGTCAGGGAACCAGACTTTGGTTAAGTAACACAGCATTTCATAATCTCTAGTCTCTAGTCTTAGAAAATAATCTGAAATGAATGAATGCAAAACATGGTATTGCGGAATTTGTGAGTCCACTATCCATTGCACATTAATCCCCATCAAATCACCCCAGATTTAAAAATAAATACAAGAATGATATTCCGGTTAGTTATCCCTTACTCCCACTGCTACTCCATAATTAGAATAAATTTTTCAAATGACCAAAAAATAAAACTATTCTTACCAGTGGGGCAGCAAACCTCTCAGAGAAAGTATAAGCCAAGGACTGAAGGAACAAGCTAGGTTTGTTTCACTGGTATTTTCAGAGGGGAGTAGAGAATTTGACAATATGAAGATTAGAGAGGGTTCAAAGGAAAGTCATAGAAAGAGAATAAAACCTCTGAGGGGGGAAAAAGAGATTGGAATTATTTATCCAGGAGAAGAGAAGGCTGGGCAGGGAGTCATTTAATAATTGTCCTCATGTATTAACTAGCTATTATCAGTATACCCAAAATAAGGAAGGGCTTTAAGCTGAAGTATGAGAGATTTAGGTTCAACAAGTATATGGAGGAATTTCCTGATTGTGAAGTAATTTTTGGAATAGACTTTGGAATAGGTCTCAGTGGAATATTTTCTCTGACGAACTTTAAATTGTAGATTCTTCTTTATCTGTGGCAGGTTATGAATAGATCTGCTTGAAGCCTGGGAGTTGAGGAGATGACTTCTCAAGGTTCCATCTAGCCCTGTGATTCTTAGCCACTTCAGCAGACCTCCTGGTGATGGGAAACACACAGTTTAAGGAGAGGCCCTAGAAGAATTCAGGCAGAGAAGAAAGTAACAGCAGCTGCATCAACAGTACCTATTAGAATATCTAACTATAGGTGAGTCAGGTCACCTTGATCTAAGGTACTCCTTCAGACTTGGGTGAGCGGAAGAGGAGCACTGCCTTTGGTTTGGGGTGGGGAGTCTCCACTACCCTTCCGAACCTCCCAGGCAAATGCTTAGTCAGCTGAAACAGGAGACATAGAACGATGTTTGGCGGGTGACTCGTGGGAGCGACCCACTGCAGGAACCCTGGGAGAAGAGGCTGGAGGGGAGAGGAGTGAGCCCCTGGGCCATAGCATCAGCACCAGAGGGTTCCACTCTCCCTCGTGTGTCTCCAACGCCATTCTAGCTTCCTCAGGAATTGCGGTGCCCTCCCCCCTGTTCAGTGGCTTTTTCTTTTTCAGTTGCTGCAGGAGAGTCTCCCCTTTCCAAGTGTCTGGACCTGGGGGTCATGCAAGTCACTGCCACCACTGCCTTCTGTGGAGAAACGGAGGGAGGGAGGGGAGAGGAAGAAGAAAGGAAGGAGGGAAGGAGGAAGGAAGGAAAAAACAGGGGAAAGAGAAGAGATAACACCTCCTCTTCTTTCTCTCCCTTTTCTTGGTCTCTCTGCTCTCTTGTCTCTCCGCGCTTTTTGTTTCACTCCCTCCCACCCCTCCTCCTCCTCCTCCACCGCTTCAGTCTCGATAACTGAATTTTCGTTCCTCCTCCTCCTCCTCCTCCTCCTCCTCCTCCTCCTCCTCCTCCTCCTCCTCCTTCTCTTCCCCCTCCTCCTCCTCCCCCCCTCCCCCCCACCTCACTCTCCTCCTCCTCGCCTTCCTCCTCCTCTTCACTCCCCCTCCCTTCTCTCCCTCTGCACCCTTGCACACCAGAGAGGAGCTGCTGTAAGAGAGGAGTGTGTGGGAGAACAGGAGAAGGAAGAGGTGGCCGTGGTGGGTGTGGGTGTGTGTAAGGACACGGACTCGCTTCTTGTTCTTGCACTTGCAGTCGGCGAGGGAGCCCGAGGAGACCTGGTGAGCCGCAGTAAGCGGACTTCTGCTAGGAAGATGCTGAAAGTCACCGTACCCACCTCTACTTCCTCCTCCAGTTCTTCCTCGTCTACCTTGTCTGGGAACGCCTCGGCCACTCCCGACTATTGGATCGAGGGCTCCAATAAAGATTCTTTGGATGATTTCTTCGAGGTGGAGACGGAGCTGGGACGGTAAGACGGAGGAAGAGGAGGAGATGGAGTGTGTGTGTGTGTGGGGGGGGGGGCGGTGGGATGGAGGTGAGGCGGGGTGCAGAGGCAGGAGAGCGGGCCGGCTGCAGAAAATCGGGGATTCTGTCCCTCAGTCTCTGTTAGCTTCTCTGGCTGCCGTAGCTTAGCAAAACCAGACAAGCCGCTCCCGGCTGTGTGCAGGTAAACAAATGGGAAGAAGGGAGTGTGCGTGCGTGCTTCAGGGGGCCACAAGCGGAAGGGAGCCTCCCCACCCTCTGGTTTTCAGGGACACTGACTTTCTCCCTTTCCTTGCTCCATTATCATCATCATCGTCATTATTATCTCATTTCAATTGCTCCCTCAGTACAATTAACTAAATTTCGAGTGGACACTTCTTGGTCAAGGTGTTCTCCTTGCAGAGGAAATTTAGGTTTGCTGTAATAGTATGGAGCAGTATTCGATCCCTACGCCATCCCTGTTCTCCCCAGCCATCTCCAGCCCCAGCCTCTTTTTAGGCAGCTTTCTCCTCCACTTTTGAACCCCACTCTGTCATCCATCCTAATTCACTTAATCCAGGACTACAACCTATTTGAGCGTCCTTTTGTCTTGGGGATGGGAGGAGCAGAAACATGACAAAAACGTTAAAATTTGATTCCCCTCCCCCTGCCCCATCTTGCTCTCTAAATTAAGTGACATTGGAAATTAAACTTAAATACCAGCTTCCTTGCAGTGGTTGTTCAGAAGCAGGGAGCAGAATGAATCACTTACAAGAGTTTGTGGCAGAATAGTAATCTAGTGATGCTTTAAAGAAAAAAAATGCAGCATAAAGGGTTTAGATGAGTGATCATTAGTGAGAAGGGTCCTAGCTATTCTTCTTTCATGTATTGTAGTTCCTTGTTTAAATTATGTAGCAGTTTCTCCTGGGCTGCAGAATTATCCCTTCTGATCTGATGTTTACAGTGGCCTAAGACTTTTGCTATGGGACTGGTGCCATATGCTATTGTATTTTTACATTTTGGGTTCTCTTTTTGTTTTTCTATTCAGACATGGGGGAAATTCTAATTACTCATTTAAGATTCAGATCCTTTATTGTGGGAGCACCTAAAGATAAAAAGTTGTTGGTTCCTTTCAGTTTTCATGCTCGATGATGCCAGGAAATTCCACTGGGGGTGAGGGTGGAGGAGGGTAAGGAGTTTAGCTAATAGAGATTTCTTTTTTTTTTCTGTTGTTAAAAGTTCTAAATTAGATTTTGTAATTTGAACACTGTGTGCAAGGATTCAGAGAACCTTTTTCCTCATTGCTTCTCTTTCATTCTTCCTCCTTTCTCTTTCCCCTCAAATCTAATTGGGTTGAGGAGCTGTATTAGATGACTCTAAGATGCAAAACATTTGAATTCAAAGGGATAATTGTCAGTTATCGAATGTTTCCAAATGTACAATATTATACAAATGAAACATCCAGGTCATTGAATGAACTAAAAAAATTATCAATAATATGAAAGGTAGAAAGGTGAAGTAGATAGAGAATTTGCAGTGGGGTAGTGTAGGATTCTTACCTATGACACAATTGTTGTGTAACCATGGGCATGTCACTGAACTTCTTCATGATCTAGGCAACTGTTTAATACTTATAGATGATTATAGACTTCCACACTGGGAGTTTCTCCTCTGAAGAAATTACAGGTAGGGACTGTTCCTCTACTGATGAAATGCCAGTACTCTTCCTCCTTCAAAAAAATTGAAAAATGTATGTAAAATGTACATTCCAGTAACGGTAAATAGAACAACCTAATTTTGTAAATAAAATGATAGGTTGTGTTTCTGTGCAGAGGATTAAACTTTTAATTAAACAGTCTACTTAAATTTTTTTTGATTGGCATCTTAGAAATTGTTAGATCATTAAAGAAATTCTTATAATCAGGTTAGGAGGGGCCATTCCTGGCAGTAAACTTACATGCCTTTCTAAATATTGTTTATCGTAAATCTGTCATTAATATGCTTTGAATTGACATGTGTGAGCACATCTAAGAGTATCTAAGTCTAATAGGGAAAATATAAGAATTTTGAGGGTTATACTGAAATTTATAAGTAAAAAAAAAGAGACTGTGTTGATTGAATATTTATAGAATAACTTTCTGGTACATTAGCTGTAGCCTGAGAGAGCATGTCCTCAGAGCCAGAAAGACCTGGGTTCAAGCTCTGCTTCTGACATATATTGACTGTTTCAACCTGTGCAATTCGCTTTAACCTCTCAATGGTCGAGAAAACTCTTTAAGACCTTAAGCTGCAGAGAAGATGCCAAGCTGCACTACTAAGGACTAGCAAGGAATTTCCTGTAACAGTCCAATCACTATCCCATTCTGTCTAAATAGCTTGTTGAACATACTGTACTTAGTTCTCTTAAACATATGTTAATAATACCATAGATACTTCACCCAGGATTGAAGTATATTAAGATCTAAAGGTTTAAAATTATAAACTCTTTGGCTGTGCTCATTAGCAATAATCTAAAATGTTAATTATCTGTAGATTGCAGCATTAATAAGTTACACATTTTATGTCTCCTCATAATTTAAAAACTAATTTCCTGATCAAAGTCTTTTACTAATAAATAAATGGAAAACTTTAATTTTGTGGCATTTAAAAATGCCTTCTGTCCACATATGTCTTTAAAGCAATTAATATAGTTTTTAAGAGCAAAAGATTGTAATGATGCTATAATTGTTTATGGGACAAATTTCCTTTTAATTATACAATGATTGGAAAAATTAGAAAATTAAGGCTGAATCAACCAGTTTCAAGCCCTTGACTTTTTGGTCATAACTATATGACTTCAACAAACAAAATTAATAACACAAAACTGAACCAATTGATTGTCCGTGGGCCACTACGATACTGTCCTTTTGGATGACAAAGAGAAATGTTGACAGAATTAATTAGAGATAATTTATAGCTCTCCATAAGTTATAATCTTTATTATAAAGTAGTACTTATTGAATGCATAAGAACTTTGTTTCTCCCTACCCAATTTTATTTTTTAGGATCATCCCATCATAATCAACCCAAAGCCTTCTATCTATACTCTTTTTGAAGTATACTCTTTTGAATGATAACATTCTTAAGAGTTACAAATACCATTTTCCCATATAAGAAGTAAACAGTTTAACCTTATTACATCCGCTATAATTAGTCTTTCATATTTACCTGTTTATGTTTCTCCTGATTCTTATAAGTCAGATTTTCTGTTCAGTTCTGGTTTTTTCCCCAAGAATACCTGGAAGTCCTTTAGTTCACTAAAAATCCATTTTTTCCCCTTGCAGGATTACACTCAGTTTTGTTGGGTAGGTTATTCTTTCTATTTGCTTGTAACACTTTCTCCTTTACCTGGGAACTTTTAAACTTAGCTATAATGCTCTCTCAAGGTTTCATTTTGGGATCTCTTTCAGGTGGTGATCAGTAAATTTTTTCCATTTCTATTTTACCCTCTAGTTCTAGAACTTCAGAGCAATTTTCCTTAATAATTTCTTTCAGTATATTGCCTAGACTGTTTTTAAAATTATAACTTTCAAGTAGTCCAACAACTCCTATATTATCTCTCCTTGATCTCTTTTGCAAGCAGCTATTTTTCTAATGAGATATTTTACCCTCTAGTTCTAGAACTTCAGAGCAATTTTCCTTAATAATTTCTTTCAGTGTATTGCTTAGACTCTAAAATTATAACTTTCAAGTAGTCCAACAACTCTTATATTATTCTTCTTAAGAGAACTCACTATAAAGAAAGGTACAGGAAATTAGGGGAAGCTGATTTTTGGAGGCTGCATTTACAACAACAATCTAGAACTCCCCACTTCCTTGCTGTATACTCTATGACCTAGGGTGTGGCAGCAAAAGAAGAGAAGTCATAGTTCTGTAATTTGCATGAAGTCGTATTTACACAAAGTAATAATGAAGTGTCTTTTCTCTTTTAAAGAAGTGTTAGTTTACCTAGTTAGTCAGCAAGCATTTATTAAGACTTAGTGTGGAGGAAATTGTGGGAAGATGGTGGAATATGGCAGGAAACTATCTAATTTTCCCAAATTCCCCCACAAATACCTTAAGATAATGCCTTAAAGTAAAATTTAGAGCTGCAGAAATAATTAAAAGTTAAGATGAAGCACTGTCCAGCTTGACAACTTGGGAAGACATTAGGAAAGACCTGACCTCCAGGGGAGGTTCTGGCCTGATTGAAGTTCAGATACCAGGTAGATACCAGAAGTTGTCATTCAGAAAGCCCTGGGGGCGGTTGCATCTGGGGTGCTTTCCCACAACCAGTATGGGGGTTGGGCAGCTGATAAGGGGAAGATTGTGGGGCCCTCCACTAGTGCTGGATGGGGTCCCAGACTCTGACCAGATGGGGTCCCAGGATATGACTGCATTGAGGAGGAGTGAGGAAATGTTGGTGCATGTGGTCACTTGGAGGAAAGCATTGTCCCAGATTTCAGTTCCAGGGCAGAGGGGTGAGCTGACACTTGTAAATTCGTTTGAGGGACTGAAGTGAGCAAAAGTGTTTTTGGTGACAGTGGTGCTGGGGGCCCTAGTCAAGGCTCAAGGGCAGAGAGGAGTACCTGAGGTCACTTATAGATCAAGGTGTGAACTAGAGGAATAGTGACCATGCCTAGCCTTGGATTATAGAGCATTGGAAGAACCAAGGGGTCAAAGGCCACCAGATAGAGCTCATAAAACAATAGCATGAAAAACCTGAAGCCTGAAACATTATCCCATGCATCCTGGGAGCAGAGCCTACTCTAACATAAAGTGAACAGCCAAGAAATAGGCCATTTAAAAATGAGTTAAAAAAGCAGAGAAAGAACCTGATCATAGATAGGTACTGTGGTGATAGAGAAGATCAGCGTTCAAACTCAGAAAAAGACAAAACAGCTTTTTATAAAGCTTCAAAGAAAATGTAAAATGGTCACAACCAAAAATAGTTCTTGGGAGATCTTAAAAAACTTTAAGAATCAAATAAAGACAAGTTGAAGAAAAATTGGAAAAAGAAATGAGTAATGCAAGAAAAGTAAGAAAATTATAAAAAGAAGGTCAACCAATTGGAAAAAAGAGATCCACAAACTTATGGAAGAAAATAATTCCTTAAAAATTAGAATTGGGCAAGGGGAAGCTAATAACTTCTTAAGACACCAAAAAATAATAAAATAAAATAAAAAGAATGAAAAAAATAGAAGAGAATTTGAAATATCTCATTAGAAAAACAACTACTTGAAAAACAGATCAAGGAGAGATAATATAAGAGTGGTTGGACTACTTGAAAGTTATAATTTTAAAAAGAGTCTAGTCAATACACAGAAAGAAATTATTAAGGAAAATTGCTTTGAAGTTCAAGAACTAGAGGGTAAAATAGAAGTGGAAAAAATCTACTTATCACCACCTGAAAGAGATCCTAAAATGAAAACTCATGACAGCATTATAGGTAAGTTTAAAAGCTCCCAGGTAAAGGAGAAAGTATTACAAGCAAATAGAAAGAAACAATTTAAATATTGTAGATAGCAAGATGACATAAGATTTAGCAGCTTCTACATTATATGTGGAATATAATATTCTGAAGAGCAAAGCATGTGGGTTTGCAGTCAAGAATAACCCACCCAGCAAAACTGAGTGTAATCCTGCAAGGGAAAAAAATGGATTTTTTAGTGAAGTAAAGGACTTCCAGGTATCCTTGAGGAAAAGACCAGAACTGAACAGAAAATCTGACTTATAAGAATCAGGAGAAACATAAACAGGTAAATGTGAAAGACTATAGCAGATGTAATAAGGTTAAACTGTTTACTTATATGGGAAAATGGTATTTGTAACTCTTAAGAATGTTATCATTCAAAAGAGGATAGTTCAAAAGAGGATAGATAGAAGGCTTTGGGTTGATTATGATGGGATGATCCTAAAAAATAAAATTGGGTAGGGAGAGATAAAATGGAGCAAATTATCTAATATAAAAGAGGCATTAATGGAAGAACTGTTATGCTGGGTGGGGGGAGGTGGATAGGATGGAGGGCAGGTAGTGCTGTAACATTATTCTCATCAGAACTAGGTTAAAGAGAGAATAACATATACACTTAGTATGGCATAAAAGTCTTTTTAACTTACAGAGAAATAGGAGGGCAAGGAGATAGGACAAAAGAGGGACTTTTAGAAGGATATGTGGATTAGAGGGGCAGTAGTCAGTAGTAAATTAGAATTCTGAGGAGGGATAGGGTAAAAAGAGAGAGAAAAAGAAGGATAAACAGTGAGGAAAATAGAATGGAGGGAAGTACACAACTAGTAATTAGAACTTTGAATGTTAATGGTATGAACTCACCCATAAGATGAAAACAGATAGTAGAATAGATTTAAAAAAAAAACCCACAACCCTAGAATCTGGCAATATGTTGTTCACAAGAAATGCATTTAAAAATAAGAGACACCCATAGAGTAAAATAAATTCTGGAATAGAATTTATTATGCTTCAGATTGTATAAAAAAACAAGGGTAGCAATCAAAAACTCAGACAAAGTTAAAGCTAAAATAGATTTAATTAAAAATGATAAGCAGAGAAGCTATGTTATGTTAAAAGGTATCATAGATAATGAAGTAATATCGGTACTAAACCTATATGCACCAAATGCCATAGCATTCAAATATTTAAAAGAAAAGGTAAAAAAGTTCGATAGCAAAATAGATAGCAAAACTATAATAGTGGGGGATTTCAACCTTCCCCTCTCAGAACTAGATAAATCTAACCAAAAAATAAATAGGAAAAAAGTCAAGGAGATTAATATAATCTTAGATAAGCTAGATATAATAAACATTTGGTGAGAAATGAATGGGGATAGAAAGGAATACACCTTTATCGCAGTGGTACATGTCATCTTTGCAAAAACTCACCATATGGTAGGCCCTAAAAACTTTATAGTTAAATGCAGAAACACAGATATATTAAATGCATCCTTTCCCAGATCATAATGCAATAAGATTTACATTTAATAAAGGACCATGTAAATGCAGATTAAAAATTAATTGGAGACTAAATAACCTGTTTTTAAAGAATGAATGGGTTAAAGAACAAGACATGGAAACAATAAATGATTTTATTAGAATGATGGTGATAGGACAGCATATCAGAGCTTGAGGGGTGCAATGATTAGGGAGAATTTGTGTCTAAGTGCTTGTACCACTAGGGTAGATAGGGAGCAGATCAATAAATTGATTGTGCAGTTGGAAAGACTGGAATGGGAACAGATTAGGAATCCCCAGTTGAAAACCAGGTTGCAGGTCCTCAAAGTTTAAGATGGGAATTAATAAAATTGAATGTAAGAAAACCATTGAATTGGTGAATGAAGCTAGGAGTTGGTTTTGTGAAATAACTAGTGGAGTAGATAAATCGTTGATAAACATGAGTAGAGGCGGGAGAAAGGAGAACCAGATCACTGGTATTGGAAATGAGGGGGGTGAATGTACTACTGATGAAGATGAAATTGGAGTAATTATTGGGAGTTGTTTTTCCCAATTGTATGCCAATAAATTTGACAGTTTGAGTGATATGGAAGAATGCTTGCAGAAATATGGACTGCCCAGATTAACAGAAGAAAAGTGGAATTTCTAATTAAACCAATTTTAGAGGGGGAGATTAGTCAGGCCATAGATGAGCTTCCTAGTAAAAAAGAATCAGGACCAGATAAATTGGCAGGTGAATTCCACCAAAATTTTAAGGATCAGCTAATTCAGATATTAAATAGATTATTTGGAATGGTGGGTAGAGAAGGAGTCCTACCAGACTTTTTTTTGTGTGAGGCAAGTGTGGTGCTGATGCCTAGGCCAGGAGGAGCAAAATCAGAAAGGGAAAATTGTGGAACAGATTCACTGATTAATGTTAATGCAAGGATTCTAGGTAGGATACTAGCTGGGAGACTACAGCACCATATCACAAGGATTGTATATTATGACCAGGTGAGATTTGTACCAGGAGTGCAGGGCTCATCCAAAGTGATATATCTGATTATATTAGTGATGAGTAAACAAGTATCACATAATTATGTCAACGGATGTAGAGAAGACATTTGACAGAATGCAACACCTTCTTATTGAAAACGCTTGAAGGAATGGATGTAGATGGATTTTTACTTGAAATGATGGGAAGCATTTGCCTAGAGACATCAGTGAGCATTGTCTGTGGTGGAGATGGGCTAGAGGTCTTCCCAGTGGGATTGGGAGTGAGACAGGGATGCCCATGATTACCGATATTGTTCAGTGTTGTTCTGGAGATGCTGGCAAAAGCAATGAGAGAGGAAACGGAGATTGAGGGAATCAGAATGGGCCATGGAGTAGTGAAACTATCTCTTTTTACAAACTATGTGGTGGTATATTTGGAAAATCCTGGAGATTCAACTAGAAAGCTAGTTGAAACAATTAGTAATTTTAGCAGGGTAGCAAATATGAAGTGGATCCACATGAATCATCAGCATTTCTATCACTAGAGGAATCTTTTTAGGAGGAGATTGTAGGAGATGGTTCATTTGAGGTAACTGCAGGCAATGTGGTATGCTTTCCATCCATCCCAATTGAATTGCCAAGAGGTAATTTTTCTGAGCTGGAAAAGGTAGTGGCAGAGTTCATTTGGAAGAGCAGGGGGTTGGGAGTGTTGGGAGAACTGGTATGGGGAAAGGTGGGGGAAGGAGGCTATCAGTGCCAGATCTTGCACTCTATTTTGGGTTGGTGATTGTCAAGGCTATTTGGTGTTGGCCAGGAGATGGAATGGTGGATCAGTGGAATAGAGTGGATAAACAATGCACAGTGGTGAAGGATTATGGTTACCTTGTATTTGATGAATGTGAGGATTTGAGCTTTTGGGATCGGAATTCACTGTTTGGTGAAGATGAGCAGTCTGGCAGAAACTAGGTGTAGACCAGTGCCTTGTACCATTTGCCAGGGTAGAGTTTGTTGTTTTTTGTGTTTTGGAGGGGGGAAGGCAGGGCAATTGGGGTTGTGTCTGAGGCCGGATTTGAACTCAGATCCTCCTGACTCCAGGGCCGGTGCTCTAATCACTGTGCCACCTAGCTGCCTCGTGAGATGAAATTTGTAAAATACTTTGCAAACCTAAAGGCTATAAGCTGTGGCTATTATATGTTTTGGACATGTTGCATTTGATGTGACAACAGGATATGCGTTATCAGGTGTGCAAAAGACAGTTGGTGGTGCAGAATGGGTTTCAGGAAGGATCTGGATTTACAGATCTGGGGTCATTTATCTAGAGATGATAATTGATCCCATGAGAGATGATGAGATCAATGTAGGTACCATAGAAGAAGAGAGAGTGCCAATACAGAGCTTTGAAGGATACCCATGAATAATGGGCATGACTTAGATAAAAATCCTTGAAGGAGACTGAGAAGGAGCAATTACATAGGTAGAAGGAGTCTTGTCAAAATATAATTTGAATATATGATAAAAGCCATGCAAATTTGTAAATAGTTTACAGCAATCATTGCCTTTAATACATTCCATTCTGTCTAAGAATAGAGGTTGAATTTGCTTCTGTTCAGGCTTGTATTATTCTAGAGGACAGATAGTCATTTTTCCAGTGACCTATTTCTTCTTATGTATTTTTATGCTTTTTCAACTGATGAAGTAACCTTCTTCCCCTGGAAACTTTGGTGAGTGTCTTGGAATAACAGAACTTTTACTTGGTATGCTTTGTGAAGGTAATTTAAGTATGACTACGTTTACCCATTTGCACCCCAACCACCTGCAGAGCTCTTGAAATAAAAACGACTCATGGTATGGTTTGATAATTTGTTATGACGTACCTGCCTTATCTACTTTTTGTGCTCTGCTTCTGCCTGATATCACAAACATGAGTTTCCCTCTGGAAGTTCTTTTGCTTAGAGCCTCTAGCCAGGAACTAAAAGTTCACACTTTTGTACCTTTCCCCCTCCCCCACCCCAGCTTTAGCAGAAACCAGGCCTCAGGTTGGTCAGGCGAAAGGTCAGAGGCTTTTACGCATGCTTAAACAAGTCATTTGAGGAGGGCATGGTGTAGGCAGTCATGGGTCTGTATCTGGCCAACGAAGAGCCTGGTGGGAGATTCAAGGTGAGGGTCTATTAAAGGACTGGTGTCCAACTGAGTCATTTGTACTTTCTCCTTGTACTCTGTTCAGGGGAGGTACCCATTTATTCAGGAGGAATAAATGTAAATTATAATTTAAAAAAAAGTTCACACTTTTGCCTCTGTGCTTATATATCTACCTTTCTTCTCTCCTTGTTGTAAGCTGACTGAAGATGGATTGCTACTTGGAGAATTAGGAGGGAGAATTTATTTGTCCACTGCAAAAGGGATTGGAACCAAAGGGGATTAGGAGTATGTGGAAAGAAAGATTATTTCCTTTTGTCCTAGTGGGCAGGCACCTTCTCAAGATGACAAAATTCCAGTAGCTCCTGGGAAATGAGAAAATTAGGGATCTCTTCCCAGCTCCTCTACAAATGTAGGGCCTCAAGCCTTAATAAATTACTAACCCTTTGCTTCTCCATCTCTGCATTAGGACCTGTGATAACCACTACCTCTCTATCTTGCAGGTGTTAAAAAGAATGAATGCGTTTATGTTGGGCAACTATCTTGTGACTTTGAGACAGGAGATATTTTGTGGTTATTTAGTTTCACCATCATTTTACCACAGAAACAGTTCAGAATTGGGGGTGAAATATATGTTAAAATTGAATGTGTGAAGTGCCCTCAGACTCTACCATTATGTAATGTTAACTACAAAGTAAATGTAATTTGGAAACACACTTCATGCAAAGAAATTTTTAAAAGTTGTCAGGTGTGTTATAGAATCAGTGTTTTGTGGAAACACACGTTTCCCATGCTTAAGTATTATTAAATAAAAAATAACTTCAACTGAAAACAGATCCAGGTGCTGCCTGATACTGCCACATACACTGTTCTAAGGAAATTTCTTTGAAAAAACACTTTCCACACTAACCACAAGGTAGCTTCACAGCACTTTATTCTCATAAACACTACCCACAAAGCTAGGTATCTGCAGAACCCAGATTAGGAATAAAGTTGTGGGTGGTAGGCAGATGAATTAACTCCATTGCCATTTTTGGTGATTCTTTTTTATTCCCTCCTAATATACCTAAAAATATAACATTGCATTTTATTTTCTTTCAACATTGGATTTACAAAACTTACAAAACTGAATTTAGTCAATTATTCAGAAAATTGAGGCCCAAATCACATCCACCTGGAACTGATAGATGCTAGGAGCAGGTTTGGGTTTTTTTGTTGCAGGAATTATGTATAAGTGACCTAATTTTCTTGTCTCTATATTTATGTAGAAACAACTAAAGAGATTATAACTCAAAAATGAAAATTTTAAATTCCAGTTTGTAAATTAGATCTAAATAGTTGTGGTTCATTATTAATATTATATATATATATATATATAATACACACACACATATATGGAATCTAATGAATCTGTTCTCTTTCTCATGAATGCTAATGGAGAGAAGTAGTAGTGTGGATAATATTAAATCACAAGAAACTTGATTGAGTCTTAACTTCCTGTCACAGTGTTGTCTAAGACAAAGATTAAATAATTAGAGAAAGAAGTAGCTTGGGCACTGTCTTAGAGAAGTTATGATGCAACTCTAGTCGTCTTTGGTCCAATGACACTAAGCCTTCCCCCTTGATGCTTATCTTCTAAATAGACTCTTTTCTGTTCTTTATCAGTGTCAGTCAGCAACCTGTTAGACCTCCAACTCAAAAATCTTCCATGGCTTCTTATTGATTCTAGCCTTAAAAGTAAATTCCTCGGCATGGCATTTAAGGATGTCCACAGCATGGTTCTAAACAACCTCTCCAGATTTATTTTGCATTGTTTCCATTTGCAGTTAAAATGACTCCATTTTAAGAATGATATTAACTTCCCCAAAACACCATAGCTTCACACAAGAGAATCCCATTGGCTTCCTTCAGGGCTCCATTTAGTGTCATCTTCCCTGGGGAGTCTTTCCTGAATTTCCTGCTGTTAATACTCTCTTATTTACTCTTATCTGTGTACTAAAGTATCCATCCAGTAAAAAGTAAGGTCCTTGAGGGTAGAGAATGTTTTTTTTTAATTTATCTTTGTTTGACTAATATGACAAAAAAAGGAAAATGATAAATGTTGGAGGGGATGAGGGAAAACTGGGACACTAATGCACTGTTGGTGAAGTTGTGAATGGATCCAACCATTCTGGAGAACAATTTGGAACTATGCCCAAAGTACTATAAAACTGTTTATACTCTTTGATCAAGCAATACCACTGCTAGCTCTATATTTCAAGGAGGGGGAGAGAGAGAGAGAGAGAGAAAGAGAGAGAGAGAGAGAGAGAGAGAGAGAGAGAGAGAGAGAGAGAGAGAGAGAAAGAGAGAGAGAAGGACCTACTTGTATAAAAATATTTATATTGGATTTAAGTGAGGCAGAGTTACATTGTTAATACAGACAGCATCTTTTTTTCCTAAGGCAATTGGGGTTAAGTGACTTGCCCAGAGTCACACAACTGGTAAGTGTCTGAGGCCACATTTGAACGTAGGTCCTCTTGACTCCAGGGCTGGTGCCCTATCCACCTAGAAGCCCCTGCGTCATTCTTTTTTAATTTGGGCATCTAGCTACTTTCTAGATTTTTAGCTTTGACTGCTAAATCTCATAATTCATTTTTTAACTAACTTTATTACAGTGTTCCACCTATTTGTCCTAGTGACCAGCTCCATTTACTACCCTTTCTTTCAGTTGCTTTTATTGCATGCATCCCAAAACATTATATTTTAGCTCTCATTCAGTGATAATCTTGAATAAGATATGTTTGTTTCTTTTAGTGGCAAAATTGATTTCAGTGTGGTAGATGTACGTTAGATGTTTTATGTTTTTATGTGTGTGACTAAGATATATTCTGAAGGCCCAAAAATTTCCTTTTAAAGTGGGCTCCTATTTAAATAGGAAAGGAAATAAGCACTTATTAAGTACCTACTATGTGCCTGACACTGTAGTAAATGCTTTCCAAATATTATCTCATTTGTTCCATACAATAACTGTGGGAGGTGGGTGCTGCTATTATCCCCGTTGTTGAGGAAACTGAAGCAGACAGGTTAAGTGACAGTGTTCAGGGTTGTTACACAATAATTGTCTGAGGCTGCATTTGAACTCAGGTCTTCCTGACTCTAGGCTCAGTGCTCTATCCATTGCACCACTTAGCTGCCTGTACATGTCCCAATATGTTCCTATGACATCAAATCAGAATTTTGACACTAGAACAAACCTTGGGTACACAATTCTGATGTCACTCCACTCTGCATCTGCTGCTCTGCCTGGATTCAACTCTACTGGAACAAGATGTCCCTTCCAGGTTAAGCTCATCACCTCTAATTTCATCACCATGCTGCTAACTCAGACCTTGACTGACACCACTTCCTTTAGCTTCTTCTACCTTCTGATTGGTTGTTTTCTTGAAAAAAATACTGGAGTGATTGGCTATTTCCTTCTCTGGCGGACTAAGTCAGAAGTAAACTGACTTGCCCAGGGTCAGACAGCTAGTGAGTGAGGCTGGATTTGAACTCTTGTCTTCCTGACTGCAGGCCCAGTGCTCGATTCACTGAGCCATTTGGCTGCCTCCTTCTGATTGGTTTTCCCCCTCCACTTTCCCACCTTCTTTTATTTGTTGTTTGGCCCTATTAGATTGTAAGCCCCTTGAGGATAGAAACTGTCTTTTTTATTATTCGTTGCCAAATTAACTAATCAGAGTCATGCCATTACTAGCAGTAATCAGCTGGTTTGAAATCAGACCTCCTGACTTTCAAGTAATTACTGCTTGTCAACAAATATTATATGTAAAAAGCACAGAATATTATATTTTCTATTGGGAGTCCAGTCTCACTGAACATATTTTCAGATAATGATAATAGAGGATTTGGTTTCCCAGACATTGTCCTGGGTCCTTATTATGACCACAGGTTTGATTTTTGTCCTGGCATTGAAGATCTTTCATTAATTGGGTGAACCCTTCTAGCCTGGCCCACTATTGCCACATCAAAGTCACGTTAAGACATGGGGCTATCACTGGTTCTTGGCCTTGACAAGAGCTTTTGTCCCCCATATTTATAATACTACACAAAGATTGAAATCTGAAAGGAGGAAGAACTAGGGGTTGCTGGACAATCAAACAAACAACCTCTGTATCCAGCTCTGCCTCCCCCAGGGACTGAGCCTGTTTTCCAGACTTTTAACACCACCCTGAGATTCAGAACTGAGCACCTCTAAAGAGAGAAAATCCATTTCCACTGAATCTGAATGGTCTGTATTGCTCACTGTATTGGTGAAGAGTAAGGTCCAGATTTATTCCTCTATATAGTGGATTTGTCCTTTATTGTTCCATGCCTCTGGCTTTTGCTTGGTGCTAGAATTCCTTCATTTGGTGCAGAAACTCAGTGTTGTCCAGGAACTACTTCTCTGTAGGAAACCCTGGTCAGAAATTTGGCCTTGTTCAGGAGCTTTCTACTCCATATAATTTCCTTTATCCACTGTCATATTTGGCTCTCTGGCGGGAGGGGGCATGCCTCACAGATGCACAGGCTTCCCTTCTAGGAGAATTGCTGCATAAGTTCTTTTTGTGGTAGCAAAGAATTAGAAATTGAGGGGATGCCCATCAATTAGGGAATGGCTGAACAAATCGTGGTATATAGTTGTGATGGAATCCTGTTATACTATAAGAAATGAATGAGCAAGTTGTTTTCAGAAAAACTGGCGAGAGTTACATGACCTCATTCAAAGTGAAATAAGCAGAACCAGGAGAACATCGGACATACACACACACAGCAATATTGTACAATGGTCAATTGTGAATGACAGCTATTCTCAACAATACAAAGATCCAAGACAATTCCAAAGGACTTATGATGAAAAATGCTATCTACCTCCAGAGAAAGAATTGATAATCTGAGTGAAGATCGAAGCAGGCTATTTTTTACTTTCTTTTTTTGTGTTTTACAGCATTACTAATATGGAAATATGTTTTGCATGATTGCGCATGTATAACATATCAAATTGCTTACCTTCTCAGTGAGGGGGAAGGGAGGAAGGGAGGGAGAGAATTTGGATCTCAAGATTTAAAAAAATGTTAAAATTGTTTTATATGTAACTAAAAAATAAAAATATTACAATTGTTAAAAAAATGGCTGCAAAATTTTTGTGTGTAGCCTCTTTCCTATCTCCCTATCTCATCTCTGGTTCCCTCTCTCTGCCTTTTAAAGGTCATGTCCAAGCGAACAGCCCAAGGTTTATAAAATAGCTAGAATCAGGAATCTTGAATGGGATATTGATGGTACTTGAGGACCCAAGACAATACCTAGGCAGAATCTTACTTAAGTTAATAATTATCATTTTAATAAATCTACAGATTGAACCCTAATAAATAGTTTAGGTTGTAAGCTCCTTGAAAGAAGGGTCTTTGTCAGATCTTCCTTTGTATACTAATGGAAACATTTATATAGTATTTGGAAGTTTGCAAAGCACTTTGCTCACAATAACCCATCGACATCAATAGTGTAAGCTTTATCATCTCCATTTTACAGAAGAGGAAACTGAGACTCTGTGGAGTGAAAGGCCATCCTAGGGTCGCATAGTTATTAAGTATTTGAGGTGGAATTAAAACCCAAATCTCCTTTTGCAAGTCCATCACACTCACACCATACTGCCTCTTTCTATTGAGAGTGCCTACCTAAGTACCTTGTACATAACAGTTGGTTAATAATAATGGTCATAAGAGCTGACATTTATATATCCCTTTAAGGTTTGCAAAATGCTTTTTACTTGCCTAGGGTCACACAATTAATAAGTGCCTGAGGGAGGATTTGAATGCATGTCCTTATAACTCCAAATCAAGTATTCTGTCTGCTATGCCACCTAGCTGTTTAATAACTGTTTGTTGAGTTGGAAAAAATTGAATTATGTGTTGTTGGTGGATGTTAGAGTGCTACTGCATTCTTGAGATGCTGTCGTAGCACAAAAATTACTAAACAAATATCCATGTGTAGCACATTCTCTGGAATGACTATCCTAATTCTCATTCTATCTCAATTCCCATTAATATTGTCAAATTAGGTCCTTAGTGGCTAACTACTGACTCCTCCCTCAGGAGGGGGAGTGTGTGTGTGTGTGTGTGTGGGGGGTGCCTGCCACCTAATAGGTACTATATAAATGTTTATTCCCTTTCTGCACTGATTGTTTTAAGCCCAGTTTGTGCCTAAATTGCTTTTGGTCCATTCAGTTGGGCTTTATGCTTTCATAAGATTTTTGTAATATGATTATAGTTTCTATTTCTACCTTTTTTTCCTCCCCCTCAGTTGTATTTAACCCCAAAAGACACTCACACAAGCCAGCAATACAGTAAGTTGACACATTAATTTGGAGGAACCAGTTTCTTTAAAATCCAGCAGCAAAAATAAAACAGAAAGCGACTCTTGAAGGACGAAGATTGGGAATAGAGTTCATCACTCTGAGAGTAGGAGTGGTAATGGGGGAAAATTTGGATGTCACCAGTTTTGTTCTTGGCTTATAGATGTGCCACAACAGTTCCATAGTTCAGTTCATTCCCATTTGGCAGTCTCTTTCCTGCAGGCTCACTTGCTGTTATGGGAGCAGCAGCAACAAGCAAAATGCACTTACTTTCTTCTTTTCCCCATCTCCTCTTCTCCAGTTTCTTATGTCATCAACTCTTGTTGGAATCCTTTCCTCCCTTAGGGATGGGACATTTGCTGAGCCTCCCAGCCTCAGCCAATAAGTACTGGACACTGGTTGCTAGCGTTTCTGAAGCACAGATGAAATTAAAAACAATCTCTTCCTTGAATAATCAAGTTGAGAGGAAAGTTAAACAGCACACACAAGTAGTCAAACCAGTAAGCATTTATTAAGGCTTACTGTGTGCCAGGCACACAGTCCTTACGTCAAGAACCTTTCATTCTAATAAGTGAAGAAAACACAAAAAGAAGTTGGAAGACACCCATTCCTGGACATTGTAGATAAAGTCTCAGAGGAGAATCAGGAATGATATGGGTAAACTGGCTGTCCTCCTTAAGATGGAAGGTTCTGGGAGGAACCAGTCATTCAGAGGGAGCTGCCAAAGGGACAGACAGTATAGTCCAGGACTAGAGTGAGCTTCCAGGGTGAAAAGGTTTCTGGGACATGGTAAAGAAAGACTGGGAAAAAGAGTCAAGAGTGCCTCCTGGAAAGGAATGACACACAAATAATAACTTCAATTGAAATTAGAATATGACAAAGTTCATAGGAGAGATCAGAGTGGCATAGGAGATTTGAAGAGGGAGGTGTAATTTTTATCTGGAAAAATTAGGTAAGATTTCATGAAGGAGGTACCGTTATATGAGAGATATAAAAAATGATGAAGCATGTCTTTGAGTCAACCCTAGTTTATACGTTGTTATATTGCTGAATCCTACCCATTGTTTAAGGTGCAAATCAAATGCTATGTATTCTCTCATACTTTCAGTAAACAATAACTTCTTCACCTTGACTTTCGCATAGTACTTGTATCTTATGTACTTTTCGAGTATTATTATTTGTGTATGTTTTAATAATCATATATTACTATAAAAAGGCAAGGACCATGTCTTGTTAATCTTTGTATCTTCCTCAGTGTCTAGCAGAGTCTTCTGCATATATTAGGTACTTATTAATATGGTTTATTGTTGCCCACCCTTGTTCTTTTCCTTTATGCCACTATTTTAAAAATTCTCATGTTTTATTTTTCTTTTTCAAAATTTTAATTAATAAGATACAAATATTGTACCAACTTTACCTGATACTGTATATCCAACTCTTTAAACCCTTAGCATGATGTAGTGTTAGTCATTAACATTTATTAAGTGCCTACTATGTGCCTATTACTATGTGCCAGGATAAGAAATTAACAAATATATCATTTGCTAGTTGAAAAGGAAATGGATTTGGAATCAGAAGTGGGATATACAAATCCCTTTTCTGCTACTTAGTGTGCCCTTAGGCAAATCATGCCACTTCTCTGGACCCAAATATCCTTATCATAATTTCTAAAATCCTACTCTAAATCCTATGATTCTTGGCCCAGTAACCTAATCCTTTCCCCTATGCTGTCAGGGCACTACACTATAGTACCTCACTTGGATCAGATCCCCTAAGGCCTGGCGTTTCCTATTTTCTTGACCTTTCCCTGTTCTTCCCTTTCCTTTCCAAAGACTAATATGTCCTTGTTCTGTATCTCATATTTTTGGTCCCTGTTCTCTGTGCCTTCCAAGGTGAATGCAAGTGAATCTCTGCTATGTGGCTAAAAGAGAGGATTTGAGTAGAAGCTGGCAGCCAATCTACTTTTAATAATAGCCTTCAAACACAATTCTGTCCTTTTTGGGCTCAGTCCAGAGTAGTGACTCCTAGGCTTTATTTTCAGGCCAAGAGAAGAGAAGGATAGTGCCAAGGATGGCACATGGGGGAACTATGTTTGGACCTTCAGTGTTCTTCAAAACATTCTGTATAGGTGACCTACTTTGTATATGTATAGAATCAGATTTGCGTGGTTCTATTATTCATAAGATGGTGTTTTGTCCCACTGGCACCTCAATATTTTCTATACTCAATATGATTCATCTATGGGTTCAATTTCTTCTCTCATACCTTCCCCATACTCACACCTTTGCCCATTACAATACTTCATTACCTGTTGGCTTGAAAAATGTCACTACTTGGCAACTCACAGCTTATTACTTCCTTGTCATATGGCATGAAATTTTTTCAGTGCCAACTTGAAGGTTCTGCTATGAAAAAAACAACAACTTGGCATTTCTTCTGTGGTCATATGGTTCCAACAGGTTTCTAGATGCACTTTCTAGAATGGCTCATGGTGATCAGTTCAGTAGCCTTCAAAAATGTAAGTGAAAATAATAACTCACATTTACTTGGTGATTTTAGACTTAGAACAAAGTTTTCCTTAGAACCACTCTATGAAGTAGGAATTACTATCCTCACTATGCAGCTGATTAAACTGAGGCTTATAGAATTTGAGTGGCCCTGGTCACACAAGGAGAAGTCTCACCCAGGTTTTCCTGAATTTAGTCTGGTGCTTTTTCCACTCCATCATGTGACTTCTTCAGAATTCCCATCAGAGATCTGATATATTTACTTGCTCTTTGAAATTTCTGCCTATGACTTACATCCTTTAAAATATTTAGATGACCTGAGGATTCTGCTCAGGTGACTAGCAGCTAATACTTCTGTGTTAAATTCATGGACTCTTTTTTTTTAGTGTTGTAGTAACTGAATTTCCTTCACATATGCTAATGTCTGATATTGTTGTTGGACCTTAAGGTCTCAGAGGGCAAGGATCATATCTATTAACTTCCTATAGTTAAAAAAAAAGAAAAGAGCAAAGTAAAGATGGCTGGGGGGAGGGGATGTGATGCTTATTTTTTTCCAATGGTGATGAGATATTAGAAAGGCAAAAGTGACTGTGTAGATTTTCAGCATGGGAATTGGTTGCTCTTGGTAGAATCATTTCTGGATGGGTTAGGTGAATTGCCCAGGGTCACATAGGTATGCAGTAAATATTTAGAATTCAAAACTAGGTGTTCTGACTCCAAATCTATTACTCTTTCTATTGCATCATTTGGCTTCTCTAATGATCTTTATGCTCTCTTCTAAGATTCTATTATCTGAAATTTATTGAGTGTTGAATTTTAGAAGTTTTCCCCCTGCTATCTCAGATATTCCATGTCATAAGGAAAGCCCGATTCACCTTTGTTAAAGGATCCACCTATCAATGGAAAACATACATGTATAACTAAGGGATTTGAGACATTGGTGCTTTGACTATATTTGGGATTCTGGAAGTGCAAGTCTTGGTTATTATTCCAAACCAAATTGTTTTGGTACAGAGGTCTCCTCAAATTTTACATAAGGTAATTTTTCAGAGCTTTCATTATTGATAGAGAAATAATGTAGCAAAATGTTTCATGTAGAATATATCTATTCTCACTCCAACTGTATTAAAGTCAACTGCTTGTGCCATTGATTTTTACACAATTAATGTAATTTACATAGCCTGAAATTATATCCATGTAAACTGTCATTTTCAATTTTGTAATCTGTATAAAATAGCTTCTCATAACCTCTATGCTGAAAATGCCAGAGACAGGACCAGAAGGACTCAAAACACATCTCTATTCCAAAATATATGCAGAACTATTTCTGGAAGCAGAAGCTATGAGTATAATCTCCTGTTGCTCAGCTTGAGATAGCTTTCCTTCCTCGCTCCACCGCACATTTTTTTTTTAACTTTTCATTCCCTCGACTAGCACTTTTCCTCCACAAGAATATTCTTCCTCTTCCTCACCTTCCCCTGGCCTCTGGCAAGTGAAAACACATTTTCTGCCCTAGAGTGTAATGAGGATAGAAATCAGTGAAACTGGATTTGTAGCGTCTTGGACCAGACGGGAGGAGGTGTTTACTGGAGGCAGATGGGGTCCAGAGGCTTATAGCTGAAATAAGTCAGTGATTGCTATAAGTCGGACCTTCTTCCTGTATCATTTCTTAGGAAGAAACTCCACAGCACTGAAACACTAACACTGAAGGGTTTAATATGAGTAATACCATTATCACATCAGAGTTCAAATCTGATAAAGTATAAAGAGAGACAGCATAAAAACATTGTGCAAGTAAAGGACCTATCAGAGGTAAGGGTGAAATAAATTAAAGTTTTTATTAGTGATAACTTCTTTTTGATATATTTTAAAATATCACCTTCTGTAAATCCAAGTTCTACTTATAGGATTCCAAATGTTCCTTCTCTGCTTCCTACTTGTCACTCCAAATGAACTGAAAAGTCAATGCTAGAATCTATCCTTCTCCCAGTTTTTCCACGAGGAGATTTCATAATTCTTAACTTTCACTCTTTTCTGTCTTTTTTTTTGTTATACCTCTTCTGCTTGCATGCCCCACCAATGCCCCAAATTAAACATGTACAGAAACAAGTTCGCTACTTTCCTTCTAGCTCATTTTTCATTTACAACTACTCTGTTTTTTAAAAAGATAAATTTTTAAAATAATTATAGTTTTTCCTAGTATCCGCCCTCCTCTCCTTCCCAGAGAGCCATCCCATATAACAAATACAATTTTTAAAGGCAAAGAAGAGAAAAAAATCAGTACAACTGATAATACATTGAAAACTGAAAAAAAAAATCCCAAATGAGCAATGTGCTCCCACCTCCATGAATGGTTGTAGGTGGCCTTTTAGATCTAGTCATTCAAGTTAGCTTGATATTTATAATTTTGTTACATTCACTTTTGTTTTTGGGTTTGTTTGTCACATTTACATTGTAGTAGTCATTGTATATTGTTTTCACGGTTCTGTTTCATTCAGCATCAGCTCATGGAAGTATATAATTTTTAATAGCTCGATAATACTCCCTTATATTTATGCACTATAATTGCTTAGCTATTCCCTAGTTGATGAACATCTACTTTGTTTCTAGTTCTTAGCTATCATAAAAAGTGTTCCTATAAACTATTTTTGCGTATATGGGAACTTTCTGCCTATCAATGGCTTCCTTGGGTTATAAGCCCAGTAATGGAGTCTCTGGTTTGGAAAGGATGGACATTTTAGTCACTTTATTTACCTAATTCCAAACTGCTTTCCCAAATGGTTGTACCATTTCACAGCTCTACCACTTATAATTCCACAATTCCTCCAACATTGACTATTACCATTTTTTGTAATCTTTGCCAATTTTTAGGGTGTGAAATAAAACATCCGTCTTCTTTTAATTTGCATTTCTCTCAGTAATGATTTGGACTTTCTCTTGCTACTAGTGATGTCATTTTCATGTGGCTGGTTCATACTTTGCAATTCTTTTTTGTTCATAGCCTTTGATCACTTATCTACTGGGGAATGTCTATTAGCAATTACAGTATAATCTTTAATGTTAAGGTCACATACTCATTTAGGATGTATTGTAGAATAAGGTGAATTGTGTTAGTCTAAGTCTAGTCTAATTTTGCCACACTGTTTTCAAGTTTTCCCAGCAGTTTTTTTTGGAGGGGGGAAGGCAGGGCAATTGGGGTTAAGTGACTTGCCCAAGATCACACAGCTAGTAAATGTCAAGTGTCTGAGGCCGCATTTGAACTGAGGTCCTCCTGACTCCAGGGCCAGTGCTCTACTCACTGTGCCACCTAGCTGCCCCAGCAGTTTTTTTAAAAATCATCAATAATAGGTTCTTTCCCAGGTAATTTATGTTCTCCGTTCCATCAAAGAATGAGTTACTGAGTTTTTTTGTTTCTTATTTTCCTTGTCTAACCTCTTCCACTGATCTATCTCTATCTTTTTAACCCATACCAGATGGTTTTTATGGCTACTGCTTTAGGTTTGAAAGTGCTATTCTTCCTTCACTACTTTTCATCATTTCATTTGATATTCTAGATATTTTGTTTTTCCAAATGAATTTGTTAGTATTTTATCAAGTTTTGTAAAATATCTCCTTAATAATTTCATTGATATAGCATTAAAAGTTTTAAGCATTAACTATGGAAGTGTTGTCATTTTTATTATATTGGCATGACCTAGTCATGAGCATTGACTATTCCTACCGTTGTTTAAGTTGTTCTTTATTTCTTTTAGGAGCACTTTGTAACTTAATCTATACAATTATAGATTCTTCCATAAAAAATATTTTAGTAGAATCATCCCCAGATGTTTTATGGATGTTGTAGTCATTTGAAATGAAATTTTCTTTCCTCTTGGATCTTCTCATTATTATATAGAAATGCTGTTGATTTTTGAAGATGAAATTGGATTAAAGATAGCAGGAGACTAAACAAAAATCTTAGATAACTTAATCTCGGAAAAGGAAATTGAACTAGTTGTAAAGGAACTACCAAAGGGAGGGAAAAAACAAAGCAAAATAAGACAAAAAGCCCTTTTGATGCTAATAGATTCACAGAATTGTATCAGACTTTTAAAGAACAATTAATACCCACAGTATACCAATTATTGTCAACATCTGAGAAATAAAGAATCCTACCAGAATTTTTCTGTGGGACTAATGTAGTCAAAATACCTAAACCAGGGAAGGATAAAACACAGGAGGTAAAACAGAACTATAGACGAATAGCATTAATGAATATCCATTTTAAAATTTCAAATAAAATCATGGCAGGGAAAAGAAACAAAAAAACCCCTTTTTCTTAAAAATACAAAAAAGGAAATCATCTTCCAAATGAATGTACTTTGGTTGTTTCTGAAGAAAGACTGTTATTATATCTGCCAGTAGTGTGCAAAGTAGCGTAGTAGAACTTTTCAGCTAACCTAAATAAAGGGAACTAACCTTTTTTTTTGGAGGGGGGAAGGCAGGGCAATTGGGGTTAAGTGACTTGCCCAAGGTCACACAGCTAGCAACTGTGTCAGGTATCTGAGGTCGGATTTGAACTCAGGTCCTCCTGACTCCTGGGCCGGTGCTGTATTCAGTGCGCTACCTAGCTGCCCCAAACTAACCTCTTTTTAACGTGGTTTTTTCTGTTCAGACATAATTTCCAAAAGGCAGTGAATGTGGCTGAGTGGAAATAACACCAGGCTTGAAGTCCTCTTATTTCTTTGAGCCTTGGTTTCCTTACCTGTAAAATGAGGAAACTAGATTACATGATTTTTATGGTCTCTTACCATTCTAGGCCCATTGATTTAAGGCTTCTTGTCTCTTTTGAAAATACAAATATATCATGGAGAAGTAGCACATATTGCTCTATTTACAACTTTCTGCCAAGTTATAAGCAAAGTTACTAGTACAAAGACAGGGCTGACCCTCTGCAATATTGTAAAGTAGGTACAATTTGTCATCCAGGACCCTAGTCTCCCCTTTCCTATTCTACATATTATTCTCACCTTCATCCCCTGCTTGTCTAGTTGGCTCAGGCTCTCTTTTTTCCTCCTCTTCCTTTTCCTCCAGTTCAATCTATCCTTTCTTATTAAAGATGTAAAAGACTGAATAAGTAATCTGCTACTACTTTCAGGGATATTTACATTTTAAAAAGAGACAAGAAACCTTGAGTCTAGGTACAGAAGTTCTCTAAGTGTAGAATAATAGACATCAGTGTACAATTGGAAGAAATATTTAGGGGGACAATACAGTCCCCCTAAAGTTTCAAACAATATTCATTTATTTTGAATTCAATTTTATTTTATTTTCAGGTCCACATCTTCTTCCTTCCACCACCTCTATTGAGAAAAAAGGAAAACAAAACCTATTACAAATATGTAAAATCAAGCAAATATGTTCCTACATTGGTCTTATCTGTATTTGTGTTTGTATACACACAGAAATTTTTGACAATATTTCAAATATAATCAATCATATAATATTTGAAAGATAGCTATTAATATATGTTTTGTGTAGTATGATAGTATTATCATGAGCTAATTTTTAGCTGTGGTGTTCAACAACAACACGACAACGTAAACAACATCATTTGGACACTGAGTAGGTTGATTTAAAAATATATTCAGCAGCAATGATCATTTTATTTTTAAAAAACTTTTCTTTAATCACATCATCTCTCTGTGTTTCTATCTTTGTGTCTGTCATTCTTTCTGTTAATGTGTCTCCATTTCTCTCTTCTCATACAAGATTTTGAGAATTTACAAATTGATTCCCTCATGTGGAGACAGGACTCTCCCAATATGGTTATTCCTTGAAAACATGAAGTTAAGTGAAACTGCATTACAAGGGACAGCTGGTTTCAAACGAACAGTGCTATTAATGAGATAAGTAGACCAAAGCTTTAGTGAGTTAAGGGTACTTAAAGCTCAAGTGTTTCCCTGGATTTCAACCAGGCATCCAGTATCATCCTGGGAAATTGGCCAAAGAATACTGCAACGGGGTTTTGCAACATTACAATGAAGTTTAGTTATAATCTATCAATACCATTATATCAAAATGACATTGAGACAACATTATTTGGAATTTGCCTGTATCTTGTAAAATCATTTATGACACTTGTAGCAAAGTTCATATGCTTTGCATACATTTTATGTGTACTTATATTGAATATTTTGTTTCTCTTGATAGAATACAAGTCCCTTGAGGACTAGGACTATTTCATTTTTCTTTTATATCTCCAGCACCTATCACACAGAAGAAGCTTAATAAATTCCTACTGATTTATTTGAAAATTCTAAGATACATGGAGATTCCCAGATGAGAGAGTATGCTTAAGCATGAATGTTTTGCCCAAATCAATCAAATAAAAAATTGAAGTCACACTAACATCTGTTTTTAAGCATGTGCAAGTTAAGGTTTGAAAATTGACTTTTAGCCTGTGAAAAATGGAAGTCTATTGTAAAATGATCCCCTCTGATGATATACCAGCATCTTTTTGATATTGATCTTTCTCATAATAAATTCTAATTTATATGCTATATAACAGAGCATATTAGTTATAACTCACAGAATAAGCATGATGATATGTCAGAGAACATCACAATGGAATATAACATATAACAATGGAATATAACATATAACATGGAATATAACATATAACAATGGAATATAACATATAATATAACATAACGTAACAACATAACAATGGAAGAATCAGAAGAACAGGTCACATGCTGCCAGTATATTGAGATTATACTATGGTTGTGAGGTACTGGAATGCATGGACAAAAGAAGTTTTGTAATATTCTCAAGAGTTTGAGAAATGTGGACGGCTCCCTTTAAAAACATTCAAGGTCAACTAAGAAACCATTAATCTTTGAAACAGTAATTTGAGAAGTGTGGCAAATATTGTTTCTACTTCAGATATGAAAAAAATGTAAGTGCTAATAGCAAGTGAAGTACAAAGAGATCAGTTTGCTCAAAACCTCACAGAAATATGTTACCATGAATAATTACCCTACTCTTACTCTCCTTTATCTTGTTTGTCTTTATCCCTATTTACAGTGCCACCAAAATTATGTGTGTGTGTGTGTGTGTGTGTGTGTGTGTGTGTGTGTCTGTGAGATACGATCGGACTTGCATGAAGATCAGTGTGGGAGTGACTTGAGACAGGCAGACCAGCCATCAGGCTATTGTAATAGTCCAGGAATGAGATGATGAGGGCTTGCACTTACAGTGTCAGAGTAGAGAAGATGGAATATTCAAGAGATGTTATAGAGCTAAATCAACAGTTTTTGGCAACAGATTGGATATCACAGGGGTGGGAAAGAGGAAGAGAATGAAATGCTAAGGATGATACCTAGGTTTTGAGCCTGACTGAAGAGATGATGGTTACCTCCACAATAACAGGGAGGTTTGGAAGGGGTGAGGATTTCAGGGGAAAATAATGAGTTCTGTTTTGGACATGTTGAGCTTAAGATTTCTATGGGTTTCAAGTTGTTCAGTAGGCAGCTGCGGATGTGAGACTGAAGGTCAGTAGAAAGTTTAGAACTGGATAAAAATCATCAAATGAAATAGCATAGAGGGAGATGAGAAGAGGGCCCAGGACATGTTGCTATGGGACACCACGTGTGGTTAGCTCACACGACCTAGATGAAGATCCAGCAAAGGAGCCTGAGAAGGAATAGTCAGAGAAGTTAAGAGAAGAGTCAGAAAAGAGTAATATCATGAAAACTTAAAGAGAAAAAAATGCTTAAGAAGACAGTGATCAGTTGTGTCAAAGGCTGCAGAAAGGTCAAGAAGGCTGAGAATTGAGATAATAGGTTTGTCAAGATACTGTTACTAACTCTGGAATTGCAATTGAATGCTGAGGTTGAAAGACAGATTGTAGAGTTATAAAGAGAGTGAAGAAGTAAAAGGAAAGGAAGTAGAGGCACCTTCTGAAAGAAACAACCAAATGAAAACTTTCAGGAACCTCATAGCTAAAATTCAGAAATTCTAGGCAAAAAAAAATACTACAGATAACCATAAAGCAAGAATTCAAGTACCAAAAACCATGGTCAGATCACACAGAATTTGACATCCACTCCTTTTAGTTTTATTTTTGTTTTAAAATATTTTTCCAATTACGTGTAAAAACAATTTTTAATATTCATTTTTAAAAAATTAAGTTCCAAATTATTTCCCTTCCTCTATCCCCTCACCTTCCCCTTCTCCCACCCCATTGAGAAGGCAAGTGATTTGATATAGGTTATGCATGTGCAGTCATGGAAAACATCTTTCCATATTAGTCATGTTGTAAAAGAAAACACAGACAAAAGTGTGAAAAAAGTATAAAATAGCATGCTTTGATCTGCATGCAGATCAGTTCTTTCTCTGGAAGTGGATAGCATTTTTCATCATGAGTCCTTCGGAATTGTATTGTATCTTTGTATTGCTGAGAATAGCTAAGTCATTCATAGTTGTTGTTACTGTGTACGTTGTTCTCCCGTTTCTGCTCATTTCACTTTGCAGTGGGTTCATGTAAGTCTTTCCAGGTGTTTCTAAAATCATCCTGGTCATTATTTCTTATAGTACAGTAGTATTCCATCACAATCATATATCACAACTTTTTCAGCCGTCCTTCAAAGGATAGACACCTTCTCAATTGCCAATTCTTTGCCACCACAAAAAGAGCTGCTATACATATTTTTGTATACATAGTTCTTTTTTTTTTTTTTTTATCTCTTTGTGATACAGACCTAGTTAGTGGTATTGCTAGGTCAAAAGGTATTCACAGTTTTATGGCCATTTGGGTAGTAGTTCCAAAATGCACTCCAGAATGATTGGATCTATTCACAACTCCACCAACAGTGGTTTAGTGTCCCACCTTTCCTACATCTTTTCAACATTTGTCATTTTCCTTTTCTGCCAATCTAATAGGTGTGAGGTGATTCTTCAGAATTGTTTTAATTTGCATTTCTTTAATCAATAGCAAATGAGAGCATTTTTTCATATGACTATAGATAGCTTTGATTTCTTCTTCTGAGAAGTGTTCATATCGTAACTATTTATCAGTTGGGGAGTGACTCATATTCTTGTAAATTTGACTCAGTGCTCTCTGTATTTGAGAAATGAGGGCTTTAACAGAGAAACTTGCTCTAAAACTTTTTTTTTTAGCTTTCTGCTTTCCTTCAAATCTTGCCTGCATTGGTTTTGTTTGTGCAGAAACTTTTTAGATTTAATGTAATCAAAATTAACCATTCTACATTTTGTGATGCTCTCTATTTCCTATTCAATCATAAATTCTTCCCTTATCAATAAATCTGAGAGTTAACTATTCTATGATCCCCCAATTTGCTTTGGTGTCACCCTTTATGTCTAAATCATGTATCCCTTTTGATCTTATCTTGGTATACAGTGTGAGATGTTGGTATATACCTAGTTTTTTGCCAAATGGCTTTCCAGTTTTCACAGCAGTTTTTTGTCAAATAGTGAGCTTTTGTCCCAAAACGAGGATCTAAACAACTATCAAACACTAGATTATGATGTTAATCACATTTTATGTGTTGTGAACCCAGTCTATTCCACTGATCCACCTTTCTGTCTCTTAGCCAGTACCAGATTGTTTTGATGATTACTACTTTGTAATACAGTTGAAAGTCTGGAACTGATAGACCACCTTCCTTCACATTATTTTCTCCTATTAATTCCCTTGATATTTTTGATCTTTTCTTCTTGCAGATGAATCTTGTTATGATTTTTCCAGCTCTATAAAATAATTTTTTGTAGTTTAATTTGCATGGTACTGAATAAGTAAATTAATATAGGTAGAATTGTCATTTTTATTTTGTTGGCTAAGTCTGCCCATGAGTAATTAGTATTTTTCCAATTGTTCAGATCTGAGTATGTGAAAAGTGTTTTGTAATTGTGTTCATATAGTTCTTGGGCTTGTCTTAGCAGGTAGGCTTCAAAGTATTTTATATTGTCTGCAGTTATTTAAAATGGAATTTCTCTTTTTATCTTTTGTTCTTGGACTTTGTTTTGTAATGTATAGAAATGCTAATGATTTATGTGGGTTTATTTTATATCTTGCAAGTCTACTAAAATTGTTAATTACTTCAGCTAGTTTTTTTTAGTTGATTCTCTAGAATTCTCTAAGTATATCTCATCACATCATCTGCAAAGAATGATAGTTTTATTTCCTTATTGCCGATTCAATTTCTTTTCTTCTCTTATTGGTATACGTATCATTTCTAGTGTAATATTGAACAATAGTAATGATAATGAGCATCCTTGCTTCACTCCTGATCTCATTGAGAAGGCTTTTAGCTTATCCCCATTACAGATAATGGTTGCTGATGGTTTTAGAGAGATACTTCTCATCATTTTGAGGAAAGCTCCATTTATTCCTATGCTTTCAGTCTTTTTCATAATGATGTGTTGTATTTTGTCAAAAGCTTTTCCTGTTAAGATATATTATATTAAGATAATAAATGATTTTTGTTGTTTTGTTATTGCTATAATCAATTATGCTGATATTTTTCCTAATATTGAACCAGCCCTGCATTCCTGGTATAAATCCTACCTGATCATAGCATAGAGTCCTTGTGATATATTGCTGTAATCTCCTTGCTAGCATTTTATTTAAAACTTTTGCAGCAATATTCATTAGAGAAATTGGTCAATAGTTTTTTTACTCTGTTTTTGTTTTCTCTGGTTTAGGTATCAAAACCATATTTGGGTCAAAGAAGGTATTTGGAAGGACTCTTTCTTTGCCTATTTTCCCAAATATATATATGTATATATATGTGTGTGTGTTTATGTATGTTTGTGTATATATATATATTATGTATATTATTGAAATTAATTGTTCTTTAAATGTTTGGCAGATGTACACATGTAGAGATATATATTTTCCCCTAAGTCCTGTTTTGGTTGCATCCCACAATTTTTGGTGTCTCACTGCTGTCATTATTTTTAATGAAATTATTGATTATTTCCATGATTTGTCCTCTGATTCACTTATTCTTTAGGATTAAATTATTTAGTTTTCAATTAATTTTTAATCTGTGGTTCCAAAGTCCTTTATTGAATAGAATTTTTATTGCATTTTATTCCTAAAAGGATGTGCTAAATATTTCTTCTTTTCTGCATTTGTTCATGATATTTTTATCCCCTAATGTACATGGTCAATTTTTGTGGATGTGTCAGGTACAGCTGAGAAAAAGGTATACTCATTCTATTTCCAATCAGTTTTCTCTAGAAGTCTACCTTATCCATTTTCTCTAAAGTTCTATTTCTCTTCTTAACTTCTTTCTTATTTATTTTATCGTTATCATTCTAAGAGGGAAAAACCAAAGTCCACTACTAGAATATTTTTATTATCTATTTCCTCCTATAATTCATTTAACTTTTCTCTTAAGAAAAATTCTATGACATTTGGTGCATATATATTTAGTATTTATATTATTTTCTGTGGTACCTTTTAGCAAGATGTAGTTTCCCTCTTTATCTTGTCTAGTTAGGCCTATTTTTGCTTTTGCTTTGTCTGAGATCTTGATTACTACTCTTGCCTTTTTTTTAACCTCAGCTGAAGCATAATAGATTATGTTTGAGGCCCTTATTTTAAGTCTCTGCATGTCTTTCTGTTTCAAGTGTATTCCCTGAAAACAACATATTGTTGGATTCTAATCCATTCTGCTATCCACTTATGAGTGAGTTCATTTCATTCACATTCACAACTATGATTACTGACTGCATCTTTCTCTTCATCCAGTTTTCTTCTGTTTATTTTTATCTCTCTCTTTACCCTGTTCCTCCTCAATCATCTGTTTTGCTTTCCTAATTCCCTTAATCTGCTCTTCCTCTTACCAGTTTCCTACTTTTCTCTTATCCCCTTCCCCTCCTACTTCCTGTTGGGTAAAATAAACTTCTATACTCAACTTAGTGTGTACATGTATTCTGCTGTCTTTGAACCGTTGTGGTGACAGTGCAATTTAACTGTTGCCTGTTCCCCCTCCCATTTTCCACTCTACTATAAAAGTTCTTCCTTTAATGCCTCTTTTATGAGAGATAATTTGCCCCATTTTTCCTCTCCTTTCTTTCTTCTCCCAGTTCATCTCTCTTTCTCACCCCTCCATTTAAAAAAAATCATCACAACATAATCAATTCACACCACTGCCCTCTGTCTATGTAGACTCTTTCTAACCACCCTAATAATGATAAAGTTCTTAGGAGTGATGTGTATCATATAGGCATATAAACAGTTTTAACCTAATTGAGTCCCTTATGATTTCTCTTTCATGTTTGCCTTTTTATGCTTTTCTTAAGTCTTATATTTGAAAGTCAGATTTTTTATTCAGCTCTGGTCTTTTCATCAGGAATGCTTGAAAATCCTCCATTTCATTAGATGCTTATTTTTCTCCCTGAAGGATTATACTCAGTTTTGCTGGGTACATTATTTTGATTGTAATCCTACCTCCTTTGCCTTCTAGAATGTCACATTCCAAGCCCTCTGCTCTTTTACCTTGGGAGCTGCTAAATCCTGTGTGATACTGACTGTGACTCCAGTGTATTTGAATGGTTTCTTGCTGTATTTTCTCTTTGACATGGGTGCTCTGGAATTTGGCTATAATATTTCTGGGAGTTTTCATTCTGGGATCTCTTTCAAGAGGTGATTGGTGAATTCTGTCAATTTCCATTTTACTCAGTTTCTAAGATATTAGGGCAGTTTTCTTTTATAAATATTAAAATATCATGTCTGGGTTCTTTATTTGATTGTGGCTTTCAGGTAATCCAACAATTCTCAAATTATCTTTCCTCAATCTGTTTTCTAGGTCAGTTATTTTTTTCTATGAGATATTTCACATTTTATTTATTTATTTTTTGGTGGGTGGAAGGCAGGGCAATTGGGATTAAGTGACTTGTCCAAGGTCAGACAGCTAGTAAGTGTGTCAAGTGTCTGAGGTCGAATTTGAACTCAGGTCCTCCTGACTCCAGGACCAGTGCTCTACTCACTGCACCACCTAGTTGCCCCACTTTAATTATTTCTTAATATATTTTGTCATTATTAACTTCCATTTGCATGATTCTAATTTTTAAAGCATTATTTTCTTCAACAAATTTTTGTGTCTCCTTTTCCATTTGGTAAACTCTGCTTTTTAAGGAATTCTTTTCTTCAGTGAGGTTTTATATCTCTTTCTGCCAATTTGGCCAATATTGTTTTTTAAGTTGTTATTTTCTTCAACATTTTTTGTGCCTCTTTTGCCAAGCTGTTATTTCTCCTTTCATAATTTTCTTCCTTCACTCTTATTTCTTTTCCCAATATTTACTCTACCACTATAATTTAATTTTTAAAATAAGTTGGTTTTTTTAAAGTTGTAACAGGAATTTTTGTTGCATGACTGTCCAAATTGTATCTTTCTCTGAGGCTTTGCTTATAGCTATTTTCATATTGTTGTCTTCTTTTGAGTTTGTGTTGTGATCTTCCCTGTCATCACAGTAGCTCTTAATTGTAACTTTTCCCCTCATTTTTCCAACCTTTTTCTTGACTTTGATCTTTATGTTAAAGTTGGGCTCTTCCAGGAATTTATGAGGGAGTATTCTCCCAAGCATTAGACTTTTTTTTGGTGGTATTTTATTCACAGCTAGTTCTGGGTGTTTGTAAGTGGTGTTTCCAAGGTAGTATGATCTGGGGAGAGGTGTGGTCACTGCTTTCTTGGTCTCTGCTGTGGTCTTTACCCTGAGAGGGCCCCTGACTTCTTATAACCCCAAGTGCTCTTGTTCCTCAAGGCTCCAGCTCCCTTGTGACCAAATGCTCTCTTCCTTTGAACTGTGACTCTGAAGTGGGTATGAACAATGGAGCTGCTGAACATCACCCTGTCCTGCTCCCTTTTCTAGCACATGGGTCCCCTGTAATCTCTTTCTAACCAGTTGACCAGTCTCCTTACTATCTCTGGGCTGAGAACTCTGAAGCTGCTGCTGTTGTTGACACGGCCATCAAGTACCACAAGTTTGTATTGCTGCCGTGTTCACTCTTGGTCAGCCCACAGTCCTGTGTTACAGACCTCTCCTTCTGACATCCTATCTTGTCTTGGGCTAGAAAAATGTCTTATCCTGACCTTTTGTTGGCTGTGCTACTCCAGAATATGAGTTGAAGCATTATTTTAAAGTTGTTTAGAGGGGAATGTTGGGAGAACTCTACTGTAGTGCTTCCTCTACTCTGCCCTCTTGGCCAAGAGACTTCTATTACTGTATTTACAAATTGTACAAATTTCCTACTGTTCTCTGTTTTGTCCATTTCCACAAATACAGAGGGTTACACTGATTCTATTTTTTTCTATTATTCTTGGCATCCTTCCCTACTACTGATTTAGATGCAAAGATTTTCATTATTTAATGGAACCTTAACCACAGGTCATCCACATGGGGTGAAGAACACCACAGAGGTGCAGTGGAAATGAAACAAAGCCTCTTTTTACCTTTTGCGTTTCTAGTTTTGCACATTTGCCAAGTTCTGTCAATAGTTCTTGTCTGACTCAATGCGTATTTTACGTTTAATCATTTTAGCAACTAATGACTTCCTTTCTAGCTTTTTATTGTTGCCCATCTTGGAAGTTATTTATTCTTTTTTTTTTGCACTGAACCCAAAATGAACAATATATTCTTGAGATGTAATCTACCAAAGGCAAGAAAAATAGCCCAGATTTTTATGCCAATTCATGGAAAAGTTTACAAACATGGATTCAATAATGTAGGCAATATGCAATCTAAAACGATTTTCAGTTCTAGGGGTCTGTAAGTTTTTAGTTTTTCCAAGGATGGTATGATCTAAGGCGAGGTGTGGTCACTGCTCTCCTGACCTGTGCTCTGGTCTTTGAGTGACCACAAGCACTCTTTTCTGCCTTGGAACTATGACCTAGGGTCCCTGCTCCCTAGCTTTGGGACTTCTACCTGGAACCTTGCATGGACAATGCAGCAGAGTCCTGCATCCTGTAGCAGCAAAAGTCTCCTGTAATCTCCTTCTGACCAGTTGTCTGACCCCCTTATCATCTTGGGCTGAGAGCTCTGAAAGCTGCTGCTGCTGCTTGATTCAGTCACCCTGCAAGGCTTGCTGCTGGCCTCTGCTCCATTCTCACCCCAGTGAGACGGACTTTCCCTGCTGACCTCCTAAGTTGTCTTGGGCTGGAAATTTGTTTCACCCCATCCTTTTGTTGGTTCTGCTGCTCCAGAATTAGTTTTGAGGCCTTATTTTGAAGTTCTTTGGAGGAGAATTTGGGAGAGCTCAGGTGAGCCCCTGCCTTTACTTGACCATCCCATGCTGAATTCACTTCTGAATGCGCCATTGTGGATGAGTCACTCTTCGTTGTAGGACTGGGAATCTTCTCTTGGGATCAATTCACTATTAGGTTAAGTCCTGGCTCTTCTGCTCTTTGGCATTGTATGGGCAGACCTAAAACTCTGTCATGAATTCAAGCTCCCAGACCTCTGACAGCTTTCTTCCCTCACCTTTTGAAGCTTACAAGGTTACAGCTTACTTTATTCCATATCCAATATTTCTCCACCTCAAATAGGAAAGGCTAGACACAACAGGGACAGAAGCAACATCAGGGCTTTGTGTCACCTCAGGTAGCAAGAACAGGCCACTAGTGCTAGCTCTCTTTTCCCCCACTAGGGGAAATTATCAAATTATGTCAAATTATTTATAGCTCATAGACTATCTTCACACTGATACACTCATGTATTACCTAGGGTAATCAGAATTTCTTCTCTTAAAGATTATTAAAGTTTTGACCTCCATCTAATAGGAAATCTTTTGAGCAAGGCAATCAGTCTTAAACTTGGTCCTGGGTTCATTTTAGGCCGTCTGGAGTTTAAGATAGGGTATGGACACCCTGGAAAGTTACACACACAAACACACACACACACACACACACACACACACACACACACACACACGTTAGCAGAAGACCTTAACAGAAAAATTAAGAATGGTCTGTTCTGCTTACCATGAGGAAGAGGGATGACAATGTCAATTTTAAGATATTCAAAGGTTTAATTTATGAATAACAGTGACTATTTTCTATAGAGATCAGATATAGGTATAGGTTAGGTAAACTTCTGTAGAAATTTAGGTTAGGTAAAAAGTAATAGCTTTCTGATCATTATGGTTAATAAATGTGTAATGTTATCTTCCCTGGAATTCTGATAAGACATGTTCATCTGTTTGGTATGGCTTTTATACGATCCTTCTTTAAAAACAGGAGTTGGTCACTTGCAAGCCAACAAATCTATGGAATAGACTCTATTTTAGAATCCAATATGCATCCCATTATTAATTGAGTTTAAGTAATGTCAGTTTCCATAGTAGATTAAAATAGATTGTTTCTAAAGATAACTTACACTGCAGTTGTGTGCCTGTCCCCAAATTAGACTTTTTGAAATTTGTATCTCTTACAAATTTAATTTTTAATTTTTTAAACAAACAGATTTTTAGTTTCCTAGACTACATAGCTATAATATATCAGTCATGGTGAGGAGGGGCCATTATTCCTTAGAGCTCCTTGCTATTGTGAACAAATACCAGAGTGTGATAGTGGCTGGATATAGTCCTTGGCTTATACTTGTAGCCCTTGGCTCACTGAAATAACAGTTCTTTGTGGGCACAGCATATCATAAAGCCCTGGGAATGTAATAAACCAAAGAGGTCCCTAAGAGCTGATTTTCTGGGATGGAAAGTAACATTTTATTTAGCTATCATTCTTTGTTCTTTCAATAAATGTCAAGCCATTTTATTCTCATTTCCTTTCTTATTTCACAAAGTTGCCTGGAATTTGATTTGCAGTGAGTTTTGGCATAGGATCATAATTTTAAATGTCTATCAAAGTGTTAGGATAATCAGCAGTGAGGTGCAGTCAACATAATTCTTTCAAACTTATTTATATATTTTAAAAAAACTTTTGCTTTTATCAACATATGTATTTCTTCCACTGAGCAGATCTCAGTGTTTCAACATTGTTCCATCCTGTGTGAGTCTTGTCCTTATGCATCTTTATAAAGGCACTACCCAAGACATTGGAGGTCTTCCTTAGAATACTGAAGAGTACTAACATTCTTCTTAGGCTATCTAAAATGTTGCCTGTGGTTTTCCTTCATATATTGTCTTAATGACATCTTTTCATTTTTTTGATTGATAAGATTTGACTAAATTTATTTTTATGCCTTACCTGAATTTTAAAATTATGAATGTGAGAAACACCAGCAAACATGAACAAAACCCTCTATATGAATGCTGACCTCCTGTCTTCTCTAGCAGATTGTATTCTCCCACTCTCGAATCTCCGATCTTTCCAAAGTTAGTTTCTTTCCTACTGACTTGAAATATGTCCAAATGTAATAGCTTTTTTGGCAAGGTTGGGCTAGCTGCCTACAATGAAGCATATGCCTCTGAATACCCTAGAAATTTTCTTTCCTCCAAGAGAATAATCACCTCAAGATCAGGACTGAAGAATGGGGATTCCAGATATCTAAAGTTTAAAAAACCTCTCTGGAGGACAAGAAGAGAGTTGGAGACCAGCATCAACAGATGGATGACTTCTCAGGAGACTTGGAAGCCTCTGAGTGTTTCCTTTCCCTGGCTCACAGCTAGGCTTATTAAGAGAATCTAGCAGAGAGGAACTGAATTTTGGCTTCTATCTACCTCCTGGACAATAGTGAATCCAGGTGGAAGTGGGATCTTTGCCCTAAAATTCCCAGGAGCTTATCTCATTATCTCTTAGCCAACTGATGTCTTTGTACCTGGGCTTTTGAATTTTATTTATTTGTTTTTCTCCACTTGCTTTGGGAGAGGAAGAGCGTGGCAAAGACCTTAAGAGAACATTATAACCTGAGTAAGCCATAGTAACTTCTGCTGGGCAACACAAATCTTAAGCTATCCTCAAAAATTTTTTTTTCACTAGACCCCATCATCTTCTCAAGCTATTGCCTGAATCTTCCCTCTCATTTTCAGCCAAACTCCTTGAAAAAAAATCATCTAGACTTGATGCCTCCTCTTCTTCTCCTCCCTCTTCTCTCTCTCCTCAGCCTTCTGTGGTCTGATCTCATAATTCAACTGAAACTGCACTCTCCACAGTTACCTAAGATCTCCTAATGACCAAATTCGAAGATCTTTTTTTTCAGACCTATTCCTTCTCAAACTGTCTATTGCTTTTGACACTGTTAAGCACCCTCTCCTCTAGCAATCTCTCCTCTCTGGGTTTTTTGTGACACTACTCCATCCTGGTTTTCCTTCTACCTGTATAACTTCTCCTTTCCAGTTTCCTTTACTGGTTCATCATTCACATCATACCCCTAAGTTGTAGGCATTCCCTACATTTCTGTCCTGGACCCTCTTTTCATCTCATTCTATACTTTTGATAATCTCATCAACTCCGATTGGTTTAACTATCATCTTTATGCAGATGACTCTCAGATCTATATCTCCAGCCCCAGTCTTTCCTGTGAGCTTTAAGTCCCACATCACCAATTCAGTATTAGACATTCCAAACTGGATGCCCTAGAGCAAGGCTGTCCAAAATGCGGCAATATGATTTATGTGGCCTGCCTACAAGCATAGAAATTTACATAAATGCTTTAGTAAATGAAGCCGAGCTACCTCAGAGCTCTCACTAAAATGGCAAATCAAAATATATTGTCTATTGTTTCAATATTGTTTCAATAAAAACCTAAGGTTGGATAGCTCTGCCCTAGAGACACATGTTGAATGGAGACATCCATTCAACACGTCTAAAACTGAACTCATAATCTTTACCTACAGTCTCCTAACTCCCTTCTAAACTTCCCTATGTCTGTCCAAAGCACCAATACTGTTCAAGTCTCTTAGGTATAGTCTTGACCTTATAATGGATTCTTAACCTCCAAGATCCACTCAGTTGCCAAATCTCACCATTTCTACCTTTATAACATTTCTATCCCTTCACATCTGACCCCAGAGCTATCACCTTAGTTCAGGCTCTCATCACTTTTCACCTCCATATATTGCAATAGCTTTCTAACTGGTTTATCTGACAAGCGCCTCAGCACTCCAGTCAGTCAATCAATCAATCAGCTTGCCTACTGTCAAGCATTGGGCCTTTAGATACAAAGAAAGGGAAAAGATAGTCCCTGTTCTCAAGGATCTCATGGTCTAATGAGGGAGACAACATGAAAAACAACTATGCACAAACAAGATATTATATAGGATGCATTGTTGCCAAATTATTTTCCTTACGTGCAGAACTCTCCCTGCAACTTCCCTATTCAATCAATTCTAGTGGATCCTATTGCATCTAGGATAAAATATAAACTCTTCTGTTTAGCTTTTAGAGCTCCAAATAATCTAGTCCCAAGCTATCTTTTCAGCATTGCTGTAATTAGTTTCTCTCCTTCATTCTGTGATCCAGCCAATCTGGTCTTCTCGCTCTTCCTCACACAGGAGAGTCAATATCCCATTTCTTTGTCTTTGCAACTTGGTCATCCCCCCTGTCCTGGTACCTAAAATATACTCCTTCCTTAACTCCGCTTCCTAGAGACTCTTTCTTTCTCTAAGATGTGGCTTAAACATTATCTTTCAGATTAAATATTTTCTGTATCTTGATTTTGGCTCACATATAAAGAGGCCAAGGGTTAGTTGTAGATACACAAAAAAAATTTAATTAGGGCAAGGAACCAAACCACTGTCTAAATGTTAATAATTTTCCTAACTAGCAATTATGAGACATTCAATTAATCAACCAACCAACTGGCCTACTGTTTGTTAAATACTGGGGATGTGAAGAAAGACAAAAATTAGTCCCTGCTCTGGGAGACAACAAGCAAGCAACTATGTACAAACAAGATATATACAGGGATTTGTTGGAACCATTTCATGCCAGCTCTTGCTCCATCATTAAAATTTCAGTGTGAGTAGTTAGACCTTGGAAATTGGCAAGTGCTACAACTCAGGACTTGATTTATTGTTTTGTTGATTGCCTAGACTTAAGAAAAGTGATGGAGAAAATGTTAATAATGCATATTAAACTTTAAAACATGTCCTGTGTGCATTTTTCTCAAAAAGCCAGTTAAACATTTATTAAAACACCCCTGTATACATGAAAAATTAAACATAATCTCAAAGGTAAGACACCAATATTAAAGATGACTGGAGAAGGCTTCTTGCAGAAAGTGGGACTTTAGGTGATACTTGAAGGAGTCCAGGGAAGCCAGGAGGTGGAGATGAGGAGGGATAGTGTTTCTAGGCATAGGAGACCATCAGTGAAAACATTCAGAGTTGGGATATTGAGGGTTTTGTCTTCCCCAACAGATTACCCTCCTTCTTACTTTTCTTCAATTTCTCTATATCTACTGGCTCCTTCCTTACTGACGACAAACATGCCCATGTCTCCTCTATCCTTAGAGAACCTTCACTAGATCAGTACCTCCCTGCTACCATATTGTCCCATATCTCTCCTTTTCTTTGTGACTAGGAAGGAATGTGCAATTTTTACCAATTGTACCAAGTTTAAATATTCCTTTAAAATATGCTAGCTCCAAAGAAAATTGTCAGAATTATTCATGAATTGCTTTACATCCATCTGTACTGACTTTAAACACTATCCAAATGGCCCTTGTGTGTCATGATGAATGGAGAACTGCTTATTTTGCAACTAACTAATGGTTGGGAAGGCATTTATGAATTTTATGCTTGGAGGCATTGGGTCTAGAATTTAGCCTAATGTTATTAAGTTAATATTTTTCTTTTAAGTTGTGCCTGAGATCTTATTCTGTTTAAGTTTATTAAGCCCACTCCACTTTCCCAAACCATAGGGATGGGACCTGGACATGTGATTTTTTTGATATAGGGAATTCCTGGATGGGAAACTATCAGTGCCTACTAATGCACATTGGCACTTTATCAGAAACTGTTGGTGGAGCTGGGAATTGGTCCAATTTTTCCAGAAAGCAGTTTGGAACTAAGGAGAGAAAGTTACCAAACTGTGTATTCCCTTTGATCCAGCTATACCTCTATTAGGCCTATACACCAAAGAAATTGAGAGAGGGAGGGGGGGGAGAGAGAGAGAGAGAGAGAGAGAGAGAGAGAGAGAGAGAGAGAGGGAGGGAGAGAGAGAGGATCTATATATAAGAAATGTATTTATATCAGCTCTTTTGACATGGCAGCCATTTAGTAGTTTCAAAAAATTGGCTAGAATTTAGTGTGGGCAAGTAATAATAATAATAATAACAATTAATAATAATAAGCCTTGAAAGATAGGCTGAAACAATATTGTGGAATGTCTTTAAAAGCTAAAGAGGACTTTGTATTTTATCCTGGAACTAATAGGGAACCACTGGACTTTTTGAACAAGGGAATGACATATGCTTTAGGGATATTGATTTGGTGTGAAGGACTGATTGAAGAGTGAAGAGACTGGAGGCAAGGAGATCGATTAACAGATGATTATTGAATGAATGTATGAGGTTAGTGCAGTAGTCCAGGAGAGAGGTGATAAAGCATGGAATCATCAATGTGAGTGGAGAGAAGTGGATAGATATGAGAGATGTTATGGAGGTAGAATGTAAGCTCTCTGACAGAAAGAATTATTTCCATATTTAAATTTGTCCCCACAGTACAAAGCATAGTGGCTGTCATATAATAGGCATTTGATAAAAGTATGTGGATTTAATGATTGCTTGACAAGACCTGACAACAAATCGAATATGAGGGATGAAAGAACTCAGAGATGAGGTCTTTGTTGTGATGTTACTGATGGTTTGTGTCCAATTCTTTAGGGGTTCTATATGCCTGCTAACTTTCCCTTTTATTGACCCAGAAACCTTACATAGCGCGCACGCACACACACACACACACACACACACACCCCTCTGCCAACTGATGAATTATGATGTCATGGCATCATTGTCCTAGCAATCTGTGTTAGGTTGGGTAATGGTAACAATGGGAGTGTGGGGGTGTGGGTGATCCCTAGTGACTTCGTTGGAGACTGTACTCATGTCTGATGCTCGTCTCTGGTAGAAGATTAAAGGGATGGTGTAACTTTTCTCATCAGTTCTGCATTGGTGTCAATAAACTACTTTCCCAAGCCATTTGCAATAAAAGCAAACAAGTACAAACAAACAAAACCCTGGGGGGGGGGGCGGGACGGGGTGGGGTTTGAGCTGGACCCTGTAAACCTGAGAAGGGGTTAACTTTGGGTGTAGACACAATTTGCAAAGTCTTTAGTGTTGAGGAAACTTCAAAGCTCTTCTCTTTACTATAAAATTACTTTTTATCACAAATGCCAGAACAAAAGGCAGAACTGTTAGGTGCTTGTCCTGGAGTTAGTGAAAATTCGGACCCTGTCCTCTCCTACAGCTTTGGCAAATTTGATGGCGCTGTCAGTTACTCAACCAGCCACAGGGTCTGCCTTATTCTCTTCACAGAAATGAGGTGCCTGTCATAGAATGGAAGATGACCCACAGGCTGTTTGCCTCAACAAGGTAAATGGATGCCTTGGCCCCTAAATTGAGGCTGACTCTCAGCTCTCCAAGGCTTTGTGAAGAGTCTCATTGGCTTTCTCAGCTGTCAGCTTCTATACTATAGAGATGCTCTGGGGTATCTCAGCATAGCCTGTCCCTCCAGGCTTAGCTTCTACTTGATCAGGCAAAATTTATTTTTTTTTCCCATCCAGGCCATAATGGGGATATTTCTGTGTGGAGCTCAGAGGCTGCACCTCCAAGAATTTTTCAGTTTCTTAGAGGGACAGACATTCGGTTGTAATTCAGCATTGGATCAGAGGCCCACAGATAGGAAGTGCCAGTTAAGTTCAGAGACTTCATGAGGCAACCTTGGTAGTACTGGGGTGACAACTAGCATCACGTTGCCTGAGGGGGATATTGAAAATTTAACAGATTTGCTAGGGTTAATGACTGTATGAAGCCACTGTCTAGCTCTTATTGCTCAAAGGGGTACAGAGATGGTGAGTTTTGTTGGGGAATTCCTCAGCCCAAATTGGGTCCTAAGATCCTTCTAGACAGTATTTACTCCACCTTGGTGTCAGTGTGATGGTAGGTCAATAAATTAAGAGGCAAGGCTAAAAGATAAAACAGTTTAACTAACCGCAGCAGCTGATGGGCAATTGCCAGGCAGAAAAAAATACCCTGAACAAAGGAAGATATATACACACATACATAAGGTTTTACACAGCCTTAGGATGACATTATGAGTGGCAAAATGAGCCTATCAGGTGAGGCTGCTCAGGCACTTTCCTTATTTGGGAGGGTGAATAATAGAGAGAGGATGTTAGGTGACTTGGAGGATGTTAGGTAATTGGGACAGGATGTTGTTATGGGAGAAATATCTGTTCTCTGAGTTATGTGGTGGGTAACTGTTGGAAATATATGTCTGTGTGTACATATATATGTATATGTATATATATGCCACAATGCATAAATTATGGAGGTAAAAACCTAGTTTTTATTATTATATTCAAGCATAGATTCAGGTCTCAGAGAAAACCTGAACAACCATGAGGCTTCTGGCAAAGCTTGTTATAGGCAAAATTATGTCAGAGTAACAGAGAAATAATTCAATTTCATATTGCAATTTTGTATGTTCCTCTTAGGCCATAAAAGTTGAAGAAAAGATAGATCTGTAATGCTATACTTCCTTCAATGTCATAAAGGTTGAACAAATTTAGTTAAATGGAGTCAGTTATAGTCTCATACATCCCCTAAGGAAACAAACCTCAAATCAACTCTGTAGGCAAATTAAGTCAGGTTACAGATTAAAATTATGTTTAGAGAGTTCACAAATGGACTGGTTAAGAAGGAGGATTTGCATGTCTCTAAGAAGTCAAGGACAGTAAAAATTCTTGTTCTGGCTTCTTATCTGAGGAATGCTTAAGGTTCTAAGTAAATTTTCATATCCCATGGGATAGTTTTTGATTGGCTGAAGTTAATATTAACCAAAGAGGAATGGCCCGAGTCCCAAATAATAAAAGGAAATTTAAAAAAAAATCCCATAATGATGTTAACCTTAGGAAGAAAACATGCTAACCTTGAAGTTTCAGGAGGTGCCAAAGACCAGGTGTTTTTAGTTTTTTCTGAGGTTAGTCTTATCAGAATGTCTTAGCTGTGGAGGTCTCTAAGATAGTGGAGCCCTCCTTCTGGGTAAAATCATCCTGTTATTGAATAAAATGTAGCCTGAGGGTCTACCTTCATTTACATTGCCCTATAGCTCTGTTTCTTTGATTTCTAAGGTTATTTTCTGGGGAGAAGATATGTCCTTAACCCTCATAGTCTATCTTCTCCATAGTTCTAGACCAGGGCATCATCTGAGGCACCATATAAGAAAATGTCATATACACAATACCACAGCTGAGTCTGTAACCTGTGATGTTGGAGGTTGGTCATCTCTTCAGAATGAGAGGTGCACTAGGCATGACCTTTGTTCTATTAGTGAAGTTAATTTTCACCTCTTTTGGATTTGCCTGATATCAGCCAAGAGGGCACATCTAGGCTTCCAAATTGCCATTCAAAGGGTAACAGGTATGACCTGTAACTCTCCCTACCTCCCTTCTCCACACTGTGGCCTATGAGACTGAGGCTTCTTCCATGGGCTGAGATGAGTATACACTTTGGATGTGGCTGGTGTTGCATTCAGGTGTAACTAAGGCTTTTCCTACATTTGTAACCTGCCTGAGAAGAGGTAGGAGGATGCCCTAGAGTTAGGAGTGGCTCCCCTCCATTTTGGGGGAATCAGCATCTAAAGGCATTTGCTCAGGGTTGGGCAGCTATTTAATTTCCATGCAATTAAGCATGAGTTCTACCCCGCTGATGTAGAGGCAGGCCATATACCATGCCCTGTGTTCATCTATGTTCTGTTGGTATTTATTAATAAAGGTATGCATTTTCAGGCAGGTGAATTCCCTACTTTCCCTCTGAGTTTCTAGCTCTTCCCTTCCCCTCCTGTCCCCCTTAGCCCATTACCATCAGTTTTTTGGATGGTGTCTTTGAGGAGTCCCTCTTTCCTACCAGCAATATTCCTTTGGTGTCAGTGACAACACCCTGACCTGGTTGGGTAGCATGAACTTGCTTTTGCCCCATTTAGGATCAGATCTTTCACATTTCTCATCTCTCCCAAGGTTCTTCAGTATCCTGAGGGGTTGCAATTTCTCTCATTTCTGCCATTGTCCAGAATCCCTAACAATTTGTGTTTCCCAATTTTAGGGACCCAGTGATTAGCACCCCACTTCCATTTAACCATTGGATTAGCATTGGATTGGTTTTTGCAAAGTAATAATTATTTCAAAGTTATAGCAAGAACAAACATACAAACATTTCCCCTTAACACCTCTGAGGCATCCCTTCCATAGCGGGAGAGTGGGAGGAATTAGGCCCACAGCTTAACTCAATTCCTACTTTCAAGACCTACCAAGTTCAAGTCTAAAGCCATACCTTGATTGGTATTCCAGACTATTGCTTTTTAAGACTTCTCTTCTGGGCTGGCTGTAACATCTGACCTGGAATCTTGGGCTCCAAGATGCCCATGGCTTGAACACCCAGGGTGAGGACACCACTCCATGCACCTAGAACTGAAAAGGATAAACAAAACACAACAAAACCCCAAGATCATTTCATGGGGCCAGTGGCCCATTTGGAGAGGTGGAAGTGGCCCTCAGTCCCTTCATCCCCTACTGTATGGTGTCATCTGCTGAGAGGGAATGAGTCTTTCATCTCTGTATATGAATGCTGGAATGTGACTTGCTTACTCTGGTAGATTTAAAGACAAAGACAGTTCAGACTATAAAGCCAATAGAAAAAGGCTGCTTCCATCTACATGATAGACCAACACAGAATGTATGTCCACATATACACCAGTTCTCTTGTCTCCCAGAAGCAGGTCCCAAGCACCTTCCATGTGGGTGAAACTATTTTGAGCACTTCAAACATTGGTCTAATTACATCAATTCAAAACACTGAAGGTTCCCTATTGGCTCTAGAATTGAAGGTTATTTAATTTTTATCACATTTTTAAAAAAATTTCCACTTTTTGAGTAAGTCTTATAATGAACAGAATTATCATCACAATAATGCGTGCACTACACATATATGTAACTTACAAATAAATAATACACATATTGGGAGTATGTGTTCAAATTTTTTTTTATTGAAGGGATACATTATCAAAAAAGTTCACAGTTTTGTTTTTCTATTTATCCTTCCTCTCTCCTTAAGGGGTGCTACATCAGTTGTGTACAGATGTATCCAGAAGGGGACACAGAAGCCTTATGCTCTCAAAGTGCTAAAGAAAACAGTAAGTGTATTTAATTATATGTCTGCCTTTCCAAGAGACTGCAGGGACTAAAGCAGGGGTGGGGAACCTGCAACCTCAAGGCCACATGTGGCCCTCTAGGTCTTCAAGTAAAAATTCAAAGGGCCATACTTGAAGGTTCCCCACCCCTGGACTAGAGCATTCTGGGGTGTGGACTGAAAAAGATCATGGGAAAAGAGACTCTTATCCCTGACTGACTTTGAATATTGGTCATACTGAAAAACAATGAAAATTTTATCTGATTGGAATTTCATGGATCTTTGAAAGAAATTTGTGGCCTTATCTCTGTTTTGACTAAAACAATGTTCATATTTTTAGGGTGCAGAAAAGAGCAGCTTTGTGTATAATAGGAGATAGACCTATTGGGGCTCCATCCTCAGAATATGCACAATGTGTTCTACCTGCTGCCAAAGCCCATGGGGAGGCTTGGCGAACCTGCTACAGTAATTTCACGATGGTATATAATCTACATGTGCTCAGCAAAGAGCAGACACAGTCTGAGTGTTTCTGGCCTACTATCAATGTGACAAAGAAATGGATTTTTAATTTAACTGTTCGACTGGAAGTAGGAGTACATACAGAATACTCTAATGGGGACAGCCTGGTCATTTTCCCCACCTTCCTTTGGATTACATCCAGGAAAAAAAAGAGACTTGAGTTATTCCCCCAGAAGTCTTTTGTATTTATACTCTGTCCTGACTCAGTAGCCAGTCAAAAAAGTCCTTTCCTCACCACAGGGCCAGTGGGGGAAACAGTCACAGAATATTTGTGCATGTTTCAAAATTCATGTGTGGGATTGCTTCAAGATGAGCAAATACTTATGAGGGTTGGTTTCTCATTGGGGAGCCCCCATTACACTTAATAGTTATGATTCTGAAAAATTGTACATAGAAGGGTGAGGGCAGCTTAGAAAAATATCCCACTCCAACTAAAGAAAGCAATGATATATAACAATCTCACACATATACATACCCACCCACAAATTCCTGAACCAATTGAGAATATAGCTCAATAAAAAAATCGACAATGTAAGATATCAGACTAAAAGTGAAAAGTCTTTGGAAGCCACTGGATAAACTGGAGTGGCATTGCACAGGAGGCATCCTTTGATGGGCTGAGGAAATCTGGTCATGCCTTGATGGTCATCCATAAAATATTGAGCCAGTTTTAGAATTGTGCTATTGAAGCAAGGAAATTTAAGCCAGGCGAGATTATAGTTCTGGCCAAGCCCCTGAGAAGTAGTTAGTAATTGTGGGGGGTGGGGTGCAGGGGTAGAAGTAGAATACAGGACCTGAATCTCAGTTTTGGTTTCCTTTCTCCTCCCTTTGCCAGAAGAGTACCTTGTGAACATCAGAGCATCACAGAATGTAGACTTTTTGATTTATGGAATAAAACAAACATTCCCATAACATAGTATAATGAAAAAGATGATTGCAAATGAAGCTGCAAATCTACTAGGTACAACTTGCTATTCTTTTAAAATATACAACAAAGTTATCGTGTAAATTTATTTTTAAATTTTCTTCCCTTCCACTCTACCTACCCTAGATATGGCCACTATAGATGCAAATAGGTATATATGTATATATACATATATATATATATACACACACACACATATATGTATATATGTAAAATTATTCTATACATCTATTTATCAATTCTTTCTCTGGTTGCAGAGGGCATCTTTCTTCATATGTCCTTTAGAGTTAATTTGGGTATTTATAATAGTCAAAATAACTTATTCTTTCAAAGTCGTTCTTAAAACAATATTGCTGTTTCTGTATACATTGTTCTCTTGGTTCTGCTCATTTCACTCTTCATTATTTCGTGCAAGTCTTTCCATGTTTTTCATCATTTCTTATAGCACAGTAGTATTCCATCACAATCATGTACCACAACTTGTTCAGCCATTCCCCAATTGATAGGCATCCCTGCAATTTCCAGTTCTTTGCCACCCCACAGAGAGCTGCCATAAACATTTTAGAACATAGATGTTCTTTTCCTTTTCCCATAGTCATCTTTGGAAATAAACCTAGAAGTAGTAGACATTTTCATTAGCATCCTACTCCTAGCACTGCTTCCAGAACAGCTAATGCAGTGTCTGCACTGGGAGCCAAGAATAGATTTGACTTGATATGAGAAAATAGTCTAAAGATTCTATAAGAAAGCAGTACTAGCAGAGACCAGTCAGAATATCAAAGTGGAAGAAATAGTATATAGCTTAGTTCCTTCAATAACTATTCTAACAAAAATTTCAGAAGAGTGCCAGACCAAGTAATGGTCAGAACTCTAAAAAGAAACCAAAATGTTTCATCTTTCACAATGCGACTCACAAATAAAGGACTAGGACAGATACTATGGAAGAAGGTGGGCCAAAATCACAAAGCTAGAATAAGGGGTAAAACAGGACCACACTATTTTCTTTCTAATCCTAGAGAAGAGATTGGAATCTTGGACTCAGCTGCCATATAAAGAAGAAGTCTACGAATCTGCCTTTCTGACCAAGGAAAGGCTCTCTAAGATTCAGCTACTGAATCCAGGGATGAACACCTATTGCTCTGCCCCAAGAGAGAGCATCTAAGAGCCAGATGTCTGGTGTAGAATAGGGTCAATGTATTGTCATTCTAACCCAGGAGAGGGATTCTTGCCTCAGAGCCATAACCCTGGAGCAGCACAGAAACATAGTGCTGTTGCGCTGACTTCAGCCCCAGGATGCCATATAAGACAGGCCAAGATAAGCAAGGATCATACAAGGTTAAAACAGACCCAAAGGAGGTAGATAGAGTTTAGCATAGACCAATAGACGGAGCAAAGGCCCAAATCTGAGAGGTGAGGCTAAAAGGATGAATAAAGGAAAAAAAGAGCTATTAAGGTTCTAGAAATGCCCGGTCTTATGCGGCATCTTGGGGCTGAAGTCAGGCTATAACGAAACTGAGCACCACAGAATCATCTGAATTAATTTATTTAAGTATAAGTTGACTGAATTGATCTCCTTGCAATCCAAGGGACTCTAAAGAGTCTTTAGCACCACAATTCAAAAGCATAGATTCTGTGGTGCTCAGTTTCGTTATAGTCCAGCCTTCACAGACATACATTGTTACTGAAAAAAAAAACAGAGCTTTGACAATACAGACTTTTGTTGGCAAGGTCATGCCTTTGCTTTTTAGTATGCTGTCCAGATTTTCCATAGCTTTCCTTTCAAGGAGCAAGCAAGTGTCTTTTAATTTCATGGCTGAAGTCACTATCTGTAGTGATCTTTGGGCCCAAGAATATAAAATCTAACACTGTTTCCATTTTTTCTCCCTCTGTTTGCCAGGAAGTGATGGGACTAATTGTCATGATATTAGTTTTTTTATATTAATCTTTAAACTAGCTTTTACACTCTTTTCTTTCACTCTCATTTCTGCCATCAGAGTGGTATCACCTGCATATCTAAGATTGTTGATATTTCTCCCAGCAACCTTAATTCCAGCATTTGATTCATCCAGCCTGGCATTTTGCATGATATATTCTGCATATCAGTTAAATAAGTAAAGTGACAATATATAGCCTTGTTGTACTCCTTTTCAAATGTTAAACTAATTAGTTGTTCCATCTTCAGTTCTAATAGTTCCTTCTTCTCCCTTCTGCACCCCCCCAACCCCCCCTCCCAGGTTCCTCAGGAGACAAGTAAGACGATCTGGTATTGCCATGTCTTTGAGGACTTGCCACATTTTGTTGTGATCCACACATCAAAGGCTTAGTGTAATCAGTGAAGCAGAAGAACATTTTTTTCTGGAACTCCCTTGCTTGCTCCATAATCCAGTAAATGTTGGCAATTTGGTCTGTAATTCCTCTGCCTCTTCAAAAAAAATAGCCAGCTCTTCTGGTAATTCTCGGTTCACATATTGCAGAATCCTAACGTGCAGAATCTTAAGCATAACCTTGCTAGTGTGTGAAATGAACACAATTGTTTGGTAATTTGAACATTCCTCGCATTGCCCTTCTTTAGGATTGGGACGTAAAATGATCTTTTCCAATCTAGTGGCCATGGTTGAGTTTTCCAAATTTTCTGGCATTTTGAGTGCTTCACTTTAACAAGCATCGTCTTTAGGATTTTAAATAGCTCAGCTAGAATTCCATTACCTCTACTGGCCCTTTTGTTAGCGGTGCTTCCTAAGGCCCACAAGACTTCATTTTACAGGATATCTGGCTCTAGATCAGTGACCACACCTTCATGGTTGTTGGTGATGTCAAAATCTTTCTTCTATAATTCTTCTGTGTATTCTTGTCACCTCTTCGTAATCTCTTCTACTACTGTTAAGCCCCTACCAGTGTTGTCTTTCATCATGCTCATTTTTTGCATGAAACATGCAAAGGTGGCACTGTCCTAAGCTTCAGTACTTTTATGCTGCTGTTTTTCAGAGCTAACTCTGGAGGTCTGTAGGTTTTTGGTTCCTCCAAGGCAGTATGATCTAAGGAGAGGTGTGGTCACTCCACTCTTCTCCATCATGGAACTATGACCAGGTCCTCTGCTCCCCTGAGGTCATAAGTGTTAGTCATCTAGTGCACCTCTTAACTCTGGTACTGACCCAGAACTGTGCATAGGCAATGTGACAGTGCAAGCAAAAGGTCCCCTCTAATCTCCTTCTGACCAGTTGTCCTACCCCCTTACTGTCTGTGGGTTGAAAGCTCTCAAAGCTGTGGCTGCTGATGCTGAACTGCCCCCAAGATCTGCTGCTGCCATCCTGGCATGGCCTGCCCTTCAGGTCAGTGCTGGACTCCAGGTTCATCCACTACCCCATGAGATAGATCTTTCTCGCCAACCTCCTAAGTTGTCTTGAGCTGGCAAATTCTTTCACCTTGACCTTTTCCTGGTTCTGCCGTTCCAGAATTTGACTTAAAGTGTTACTTTAAAGTTGTTTGGAGGAGAATTTGAGAAAGCTTAGATTAGTCCCTGCCTTTACTCTGTCATCTTGGCTCTGTCCCAGACAATTTCAAAAGCATTTTAATATTTACAAAATTTTCATTGTGCTGATCATCCTATTCCTTTACCATCTATTCAGTCATCTCTCTTATTGCTCTTTTCTATTGCATCAAACTAGTCTAAGAAAACAGAAGTATAGTAACTCTTTAAATTTCTTCATAGACATAAAAATATCACAAGGTGATAGAATATAATTATCAATTTTTCCTAGGCCCTTATTGTGTAAACTAGTGGCATTTTTGGAGGTCTGTGATAAAATCTAAAGTCTTGGATGACAACAAGGAATAGTATATTTAACTTCTCACTGAGTAAGATAAACTGCTTGTTTGCCTAAAGTAAGGTAACTGCTGTCTCAAGTTCATTTTCATTATAATGTTGAAAACAGAGGTGAAATGTCATTGAAAGGGTTGGCAAAAACATCGGAGTCATAAAATACTAGATTCATAACCTGATTTGGAATAGGTAGCATCATGAACAATGAACCAATCAATAAGTATTCATTAAGAGCCTATGCTGTGCCAGGTTCTGTGCTATGCTTTGGCGACACAAAGACAAAAATGAAAAAGTTCATGCCCTCCAGGGACTCCCTTCCCTGAGCTTTGAGTAAAGTAAAGGAGGTCATTTGTAAAGTAGGGAAGATATTATGTGGGAGGCTTTCAGCTTGATATAGGGGAAGGCTTCCTAAAATCAGAGCTGTTCAGAAGTCGCAGTGATTGGAGGCAGAAGATTCTCCACCATGGAAGACCTTCCAGAAGGATCTGGATGACTATTAGATCCCTTCTGAGATTCTCTCTAACGCTGACATTCTATGATACTGTGATGCCACATGAAGCAGCTGAGAGAAAAGCCTCTGTGAATTTTAAATTGCTATAGAAATGTGAGTTGGTGTTATTTTAAATTTTACTCTGTAGGTTTAAAATGACATAAGTCAATATTCAGGTCATCAACAAGCACTTATTAAGCTCAGACCAGGTACTATGCTAAGTGCTAGGGATTCAAAGAAAGGGGAAAAAATAGCCCACAATCTAATGGGGTAGAAAGTATGCAAATGATCAGGTACAAATAAGATATTTCCAGAAGTTGATAAGGATTTAAGTTAAAGTTTTCCTACTTTCAGGTTTCCCTAGATACTATCCTTCTTATTCAAGAGAACTGGAAATAGAGTGCTATTTCACAATTATAAGAAGTAATTATAACACTCCTTTGGATATCCAAGTATTTTCATCGTGTTTATATTTGTTGGGATTTAGTACCTCCTCTGAGTGGCTTTGCAGAGATAGAGTAAAAAAAAATCTAGGAATAGGGATAGGTCTCCTTATTTTTTGACTGGTAAGAGCCCTGCCACTCACATCTTTACTCACAAAGTTTTCAAATCCTCTCTAGAGGAGGCTGGGTTGTAAGAATAGTAGCTAGTCATTATAAGAGGCAGAATGGTGTAATAGAGAGTGGGCCCTGAAATCAGAGAAATCAAGAATCAAGTCCCATCTTTGACACATATTGACCATGTGACCCTGGGTAAATCACTTACCACTCAAGGTCCTACACAATTCTAAGAATATAAGCTGCTGACCAGTTCTGATGGGCATTCATCACCAAAGAGAATTCGCTACACTAATGAAATCAAAGATCTGCACCAACCTTTCACTCTCCAAAAAAAGTAGTCATGTTAGAGTATAACTTGAGCCAGTAATACAAAAATATTTTCAATTGATAATATATTAAATATTTTTTAGTAAAACATGTAGTTCTGATCACATTTTGTTGTTGTTGTTCAATCCAGTTGTGTCTGACCCTTTGTGACCTCATTTGGGGTTTTCTTGGCAAAGATACTAGAGTGGTTTACCATTTCCCGCTCCAGTGGATCCATATTGTCAGGCAATCAGAAGTTAAGTGACTTGCCCAGGGTCACATAGCTAGGAGGTATATGAGACTGGATTTGAACTCAGAGTCTTCCTGACTCCAGGTCATAACATTACCCTTAAGAGAAAGAGCACATTGGAACTTTATCTAGGTGAGGGGATCTTCCATCATGAATTTGCCTATCATTGCTGCAGATGTATTTTTTTTTCCTATTTAGGGTCTGGGCATACTGGCTTTGAAATCTCAGTGCAGTAGAGGGGTAGGAGTAAGGCATCTTCTTTCCCTTGATCTCTTCCTCGGAACATACATAGTAAGAACCTTCTTGAATCCAAAAGGAAGATTCTTGCACAGATGTATAAGGTCTTGTTGTTCATTTCCCCCAGTATTTAGGCTTTCTTGTTCATTTATTTACTTCCCTCATATGTCTTGGATATAACAAGGCACATATTAGCCAGATCAGTATTGTAATGAAATCTTTCTTCCCAGCATTCACTTTATATTTTTGTAAAGTAAGAACAGACCTCTTTTTTGGCAGTGTTGAAAATGCCATGTGTTAGAAGGAAGGAAGAGGAAAGAGTGTGGAATAATACGTATGTGCAAATTGGGAGACAGTAAGTCTAGTTAGACTTTCACTCTATATTCTTCATAAAGTCTGTTATAAAGTCAGATTTTCACCTTGAGCTCTGGAAGGGATATTCATCTTTAAATAAATCCATTTATGGCACATGCACAACAAGCTACAAGGTGTTAACTTCTCTAGGACCTGGAAAAGTCTAGCTCCCTAACTATTAGAGAGGAAACATTCATTCCAGCAATCATTGGTGCCCATAAAATAAAACACCAAAAAGTCAGCATAGGTTTGAATTCCGGGGATTATATGGGCAATCAGATGAGTCTCTATTAACCTTGGATTCCCATAGCTGGAGAAATAAACTACCACATTTTCTGCATACAATATTTGATTTATCTTCCTAGGGCTTGGTCCTAAACTTGTGACATTTGTAATTTTTTTTAATGGTACGCCAGTCTATTCTTTGTCTATACCCTCCCCCCATCCCTTCTTTGACATTTTTCCTTATGATCACTCTTCTAATTCTCTTCCCTCTTGCTCTCCTGAAATGGTATGGTATGGCCTCATTTCAATTTTAGTGTGTTATTCTAATTTCAAGTCTTTTTTAAAAAATGTTGTGGAAAGAAAGGATTTATCTCCATTTAGAGTACTGTGAGGTACGGATGAATAGGCAGAAAGGACAGCAGGCAGGGGAACCTTTCATGCAGATATCATGACTAGATTTGTCTACTTCCTAATTTAATCTACTTCCTACCTCTAATGAGGTAGATTGTGAGCTTCTCTGTGTTCTACACTGCTACAACATCTCTGTTTCTCTGCTATACTCCTTAGAAAAACATAGCCCAGGTCTTGGAGGCAGAGAATCTTGTTTTAAATTCTGACTCTGGTACTTGGGATTTATAATTTCATAGAACTAGAAGGGACCTTAGAATATACCTGATCTAATCCAACCCATGATTTTGTAAATGAGCAAACTGATACCCAGAGAGGAAAAGTGATGTGCTCAAAGTGTAGAGAAGAAAGCACTCAAAATTTCATGTAAATATATATAAAGTAATGTGGTGGCTGATGGAGCACCTGTGTTTTCTTGGTGTTAATTACCAGCGCCATGCGAGGAAACTGAATTGCTTCCATTTGAATTGTCTTATGAAGACTCTGAAGATCACCTGGCAGGATAAGGTATCAGACACTGAGGTCTTTAGTCGAACTAAACTGCCAAGCATTCAAACTCTGCTTCAGAGAGCACAACTCCAATGGGCTGGCCATGTTGTTTGAATGCAAAACATATGCTTGCCAAAAAGACTACTCTATGGAGAACTCACACAGGGCAAGCACTCACATTGTGGTCAGAAGAAGCGATACAAGGACACTCGGGTATCTCTGAAGACCTTTGGAACTGATTTTTGACATGGGAGATGCTGGCACAGGACAGTTCAGTGTGGTATTCCCACATCAGGGAAGGTGCTGTGCTTATGAGTAAAGCAGAACTGAAATAGCTGAAAGGAAATGCAGGATGTGCAAATTTATAGAATCTACCCCAAATGTTCACATGGACTATTTGTGCCTGATCTGTGGTAGAGCATTGAGAGCTCATATTGATCTGATCAGCCACAGTCAGACACATTGAAACTTGACTCTAACATAGTGATGTCATTTTGGTCCTCCTTGAGAACGAAGGACAACAACCAAGCATAAAGTAATGATATTATTTTCACAGTGTTTTAAGTTTTGTAGGGCATTTTCTTCATCACAGCCCTGTGATAGAGGTAATGCAAATATTGCTATGCCTCATTTACAGATACAGAAACAGGTTAAATAGTGACTAGATTATTTCTTCGCAAGAGCCACAATATTATACAGGTCGTAGAGGATACAATGCTATGATTTGAAGGTCAGAAAGAAAGCTTTTTACTTACAGATCTGTCATAGAAGCCTGATGTTCTACCGTCCATTTCTTTGGAGTTAGATATTTTCCTTTCTTCTTTCTTTCACTTAAAATATATCCTTTCTGTATCACAAGAATATTATTTGTTAAGATGCCTTAATACTAGTTAATTTATCAGCTACTTTCCAAACTTGAGATCCGCTGAGATTAGAGTTAATAGAGAGGCAGCATGGTGTAGTGAGAAAGATAAGTGAATTTAGAGTTAAAGGGTTTATATGCCCCAGTTTTGCTAATATTACCTGTGTGAACTTGAGCAAGTTACTTTATATAACTAGGCCTCAATTTCCTCATTTTCTAAATGAGGGTGTTGGGTTAGATGACTGCAACAGCAATGTTACTGGCAGCTGCTGTGGAGGTATAAGACCAACAACACCAGCACACAGGAGGGCTGCTAGCAGAGGAGCTTTGACCTACTTTTCTGAAGGAAAGTAACTTAAAGTGGTTTACAATCTCACTTTAAATAAGCATACATAATATCATTCACTTAGGTCAGGAGGAAAGTCAGCACCCTGAACTTCAGAAAAAACACAAACAGGAATTACAAGCAGAAATTAACACAAATCAACAGACAGGGCTTCTGTCTGATCATAGCAATATACACATAGTCACCAGAGAGAGAAGCACCAACATCTGGGTTTTTCAAAGCCGGGAGGCTCCTTAATGCCTACCCAGAGTCTCATCTGGCTACATCACACAAATACTCTTCCCATGAGTGAGCCCCAAAGCAAAATTCTAACCTCAGAGTATATATACACTCCTTCAGGGTCAGAGGGCATTGCAACCCTCCAGCTTTAACTGCTCTAACTGCTTTAACTTTCTGCTCCACCCCGTCCCGTTCCACTCATTCAGCGAGCTCCTCCCAGCATAAGGTTCATGTAACTTAGGCTTCCATGTGACTTAAGCAGGATACATGGGCCTATTAATGGTTGAGAAGATCTTCAAATCAAACAAAAATACATTAACAATACATGGGGCACCATGATCTTTCTCATTCATTACATAGGAATTAACATTTCTCAAATACAACAAAATAAACCCATCACATTTTACATAACATAACAACTCATTACCAGAGTGACCCCAAGGCCTTAAACACAAAGTATATAACATTATAATCCCTTCAGTCCAAAACAAAAGTTCAAATAAAGTTCTTCTTGGGGGTGTGTCCCGCTCTTCACACAACTCCAGCCCCTGCTTCCAAGTCCTGAGGGGCATCTGGGCAACAAAGCCAACAAGGTAGGGTCCTTGGGGGTCTATGGCACTTCCCCTCACCCCCCACGGACAACTCCACCCTCCCCCGGGTCCCAGATGATCCCAGGGAGACACAGCAGTAAAGCACATTCAGGACCTTGCTGCAAAGTTTTTATCTTGTCCTGGGGCTGAATTGTGAGCTCCAGGGTTCCTCCTTTTATTGCATCCAAGTGCTCTTGGCTCTTGCCTGCATCCAACTGCTCCCAGCTCTTCTTGCCTGTGTCCGCAGGCAGGCAGCTCTCCGTTCCTGCTCAGTGGCTCCACAGAACCATAGCCGCAACCGCTTGGAAGCAAACAATAATCTCAGCCCCCATACTTTCCTTCTAGTTTGCAGATCCTGCCGACTGTGCCATTTTGTAACACCGATGTTGCTAACAGCTGCTGTGGAGGTGTAAGACCAACAACACCAGCACACAGGAGGGCTTCTAGCACAGGTTGTTTGATCTGCTTTTCTGAAGGAAAGCAACTTAAAGTGGTTTACAATCTCACTTTAATTAAACATACACATATCATTCACTTAGTTCAGGGGGAAAAGTCAGCACTCTGCACTTCTGAGAAAACACAAACAGGAATTACAAGCAGAAATTAACACAAATCAACAGACAGGGTTTCCAACTGTCTGACCAAAAGCAATACACACATAGTCACCAGAGAGAGAAGCACCAATATCTGGGTTTTTCAAAGCCAGGAGGTTCCTTAACACCTACCCAGAGTCTCATCTGGCTACATCATATGAATACTCTTCCCATGAATGAGCCCCAAAGCAAAATTCTAACCTTAGAGTATACATATATTTCTCCAGGGTCAGAGGGCATCACAACCCTCCACCTCTAACTGCTCTAACTTTCTGCTCCACCCCATCCTGTTCCACTCATTCACCAAGCTCCTCCCACCACAGGCTTCATGCAACCCAGGCTTCCATGTGACTTAAGCAGGGCACATGGGCCTATTAATGGTTGAGAAGATCTTCAAATTGAACAAAAATACATTAACAATACATTGGGCCCCAAGATCTTGGAATGTAATGGTAAGCAAAGTGAGATTTTTGCGGGATTGAATGTGCATTGAGTTCTAGCCAATCAGATGTGCATGAGTTTCAGCCAACCAGAGACTTACATGTGGCTCTAGCCAGTCAGATCCCAGCTAGAACTGTATATAAGGAGAGCCCAGAGTATGAGAGAAGCAGACATTGAGAGAGCTGGTGTCCAGAGAGTTGTCAGCATTGAGAAGAAGAGAAGAATGAAGAGAAAAGGAGAAGGAGAAGGAGGAGAAGGAGAAGGAGGAGAAGGAGCAGGAGAAGGAAGAGAAGGAGAAGGAGAAGGAGAAGAAAAAGAAGCAGCTTTGAGCTAAGAGCTGGGGAGAGGAAACCTAAAAGAGCTGGGAAGAGGAACCTCTGAGAGAGCAGAGGAGAGCCTCCAAGAGTGCAGAGTAGACCTTCCGAGAGCACAGAGGAGACCTCTAAAAGAGAAGAGAAGTTGTTAAAGTGAACTGAGCTGTTGACACGAGGCCTCTGGCCTTTGGGGGTGAATTGGGATGGTGTTGCTGGTAGTATGTGTTGTTGCCCTGTTAGGTGTCATTTTCACAGGGATAGAAGCTGTGGGCAGGAGCCCGTAATGCCTGCTGTCAAGAAGGAGTTGGGAAGAGTTTGGAGTGGAGCAGTCCCTGTGAGCTTGAGATGTGGAGCAAGAGTGGAATGCTGCCTACCTGTGAGTCTAGGCAACAGTTGGGAGTGGTCAGCCCATGGAGGAAGAAATATGGGACTTGAAGGTCGCCCTAGGGTCAAGATGAAAAGAGGACTTTGCTTGGACACTTGGTAGTGATTAAGAATATGTTGTGCTAGGTAAAACCCTAGCCTGGGACCCCCTGTTGTGTAAATAAGTGATTTGGGGTTGCAATGATACATGCAATGGAGTGTGATGTTCTTACTAGATGCAATGATATATATAATGGAATGTGATGTTCTTACTGTAACCTAGGGGCGTATATGAGATATATGATATACTGAGATATGAGGTATATATGAATGTTAAGTGATATACTTTGCTTAAAGATATTATGAATGTTATGCTTTGCTTTAATTGAACAGTGCTTGGTTTGTTGATGAATAAATAGAGAGTTCTACATACTGTGCGATTGGACCTCTGAAATTGTTCACAGCAGCGGTCCTCGAATGTGCTGCCGTGATTGTTGATACAATGACCTCTAAAGTGCCTTGTACTTTTAAATTATATGAGCTTTAGGACCCCAGACTTCAGAGACATTAGAGAAAGATGGCATTGTTAGGAATCTGTGTTTATTTAGCTTTGGAAAACTTGAATTGTGAAAAGAGATCAGGACCTGAAGACAAAGATCATTGTGATTTTAGTCACAAACCATCTGTGATGTTAATGAAGTCTCCCAGTTAATGAAGGCCCCAATTTGATTAACATTAGGAGAAAAATTTATGATAAATAAAATTATAATTTATGATAGATAAAATGATAAACAGAAATTTGAAAATTCAGGAGTTGTTCAAGTTATCAAGATAAAATTTATTATTTTGCTCAGCATTGCATTTTATTTCTACTTGTTCAGTTGGAAGATCTTAACCTGAGACTTTTAAGCCCATGTGGATTTATGCTAATAAAAGAATTTTTAAAAAAATCTGAACTTTGCATCATTGCCATATCTTCTCACCAGCATGTTGTACTGACATACACTTGCTGATGTGTGTTATGAGGAACACAAATAGTATAAATACAGAGGTAGCAAACCATAGATTAGCAGTGATGAAAACTTAAAAGCTTTCTGTCTTTGTCATGATGTCCTGAGGTCATATTTCTCAAATTACAGCCAAGAATGATGGATAGGTAGGAAATAAAGGAAAATTAACAATTTCAGTCTCTTACAAAAGAAAAGAAGGAAGGAAGGAAGGGAGAAAGGAAGGGAAGAAAAGATAAGGCAGAATATTGTGTGTAATTTTGCTATCTGTATTTACTTAGCTGGAACAGAATCCAAGTTACAAAGAAATTCCCTGCAGATGATGAGGTGCTAGAGTTCCCTGTGTTTGTGGATAACACCAATGTTTACAACATTGCAGAACCTCTTGGAAAAGATCCACAGCCAATCAAAAATATTTGGCCGATCATTTACAAAGTAACTACCAAGTGGGCAAAGAATGTCCATTTTACATACTTTGAAAAGTTGTTCAGTTATAATGTACCAAAGTGCATATTCATCAGTAGATATATCAGGAACGTAGTATAAATGAATAATTTGGTGGGTCCAGAATTAAGAGTGCTGGATTGCCTTTAGGAAACTGCAAAGCTCTTTTAATAACCCACAAACTTCTAGAAACAAGGGCCTATTTTTTTAATATTGAAATTTGCAAAGGCCCATGCTTTTAATACTAATATTCTGCTTGTACTATATAGCTCCATGACATGGAACACAACAGTCTCCAAAAAATTAAAAATAAATATCACACAGAACATATGTGATGAGTGTGAACTGGCTGTGATATTTAACAAAAGGGAACTTTGAAGAACAGGAATAAAGGCAGTCTTCAGGAAATGATGATATGTCATCAGCATTCTAGAAAAAGAAGATGGAGTGGTCATATGAAAATGATAGAGGGTAGCCCATGACAGCATAAATGCTCTATTGATATTCATATAATGTCATGAAAAAGTAAGGAAAGCCTCCAGCACTTTGAAAGACCAGGGCTTCTTAAATTTTTTCCACTTGTTTATAACCCTTAACCCCATATGGGGTCACGACTCACAGTTTAAGAAGTACCGAGAGGACATGGACAAGAGTCACACAAAGGGCAGGTACAGCTAGATGATCTATATTGTCAGAGGCGATGTCCAAAATGATGTGATCACAGACATGTTTAAGAGTTTGAGTATTTAATTTTTGCTTTTTTTCTTCTCTTCAGTCATTTTTAGTTACATCTGACTCCTCATGATCCCATCTGGGGTTTCCTTTGCAAAGATACTAGAATGGTTTGCCATGTCTTCTCTAGCTCATTTTAAAGATGAGGAAACTGAGGCAAACAGAACTAAGTGACTTGCCCAGGGTGACACAGCTAGTAAATGTCTGTGGCCAGATTTGAACTCAAGAAGATGAGTCCTCCTAACTACAGGCCAGGCACCTTATCCACTGTGCCACCTAGATTATTAACTTATTCTTAAGTGTTGAATAATTACTTATTATGTGCCCTCAGGCCCTGTGCTAAGTATTGCAGATACATAGAAGGACTAAAATATTTCTTGTGGAGACAACATAAATAATTAAGGATTTATAAGATATATATGAAGTAAATGGAAATAATGTATACTTGAATTCTTTTTTTCTAGGAATGTTAGTATCAACATGTTCTTGGTGATTTGTAGGAGAAGATAGGAATCTAAATCTAGCAGTAGAAATTCATACAGATGTTTCATTAAGATTGTTATTTTGTTAAAATAATTCCTGTGAAATTTCCATTAAGTTAGAGGAATATAACCAATTGACTTCAGAGGTGAAGCTGGGAAAAATGGTTGGAAATTACAGGGACAAAATAAAGAAGGATGTATTAGGAAAAACTTTTTAATAATGTGAGCTAATAAAAAATGCAATTGACTTGATAATGCAGTGAGTTTTCTATCTCTGGAAATTCTGAAGCAGAGAATGAATGAAGATTGAAGTGTGTTGTAGGAGGGATTTATCTGCTCAAACAAGGTGTTAAGGTAAATGTTCTCTGAGGTCTCTTCCATCTCTAGGCAATTGTGAGAAGTAGTGTGATATAGTGGATAGAGTCCTGGACTATCAGGAGAGCTGGGTTTTGAACCCAACTGTGACACTTAATTCTTGCTATGTGATCATGGTGAAACCACTTAATCTATCTGTTCTTCAGTTTTCTTATCTGTTAAGAATAATATGGTATTTATACTATCTAATTCACAGGATCGTTGTGAAGAAAATGTTTTTTATATCTCAAAGTTCTCTATAGATATAAGCTGTTATTAATCTTTGAGATCTAATTTTAAATTCTTAAAATATTTTAATATCAGATCATTGCTCTTTCATCTCTGTGGAGACTAAATGTCTTTCATTTTTTCCTTCATTATTTGCTCCATCAGGGGCTTACTATATTTTTCTTTGAGGTGGTACCTATTTCAATCACCAGGTTGGTAAATCAAAGAAAAACAGAAATGAGACCTTATTTAAAAAAACAGCCCGAGCTCAAAAACTGTTAGTTTTTGAAGATTATTTCTTTGATATCAGCTATTGGTCCTGTATTTTTCTCAGGAAAATAAAAACTCAAGTGGAAAATTAAAAGTTGTTTTCTTGCTGCAGTGATAGTCAATGTTGAACAAGCTCTGCCTTGTGGGCAATAAAAGAGTAGCTCTGTGTTTCTACTGCTGAATGTTGGTTTATCTTATTTAGTCATTCCTCATAAAAATTCAAGAATGTGTTCCTAACTGCAAATAACAAAGTGGCAAGGAAATACATTTTCAAAGTTTTAAATGTTCATAGGCATCATTGAGTACTGGCAGTACTCTGCCATGTCTGAGAGCTCTTTTCGGTTTCTAAATAAAGGCAGATTTTGTTCTTATGCTTCCAGTCTTACTGTCAAGGTAACTTGAGAGAGCCTACCCTTTACATTCTTCCAGACATTCTTATATGGACATTAAGCAGCCAGTGGTAAAAATGACATCAGAAATAGATCTATGAACTTTGATTATTTGTTTGTTAGATATTAGGTAGGGAAATATTACAAGGCTTTCCTTGGAATTTTTCCATCAAAGCTCATTGGTAGACTCCTCTCTGTTCAAATGACCATCCAAACATCAACTCTAAAACCTGATTTACATAATATCATAAGATTTAGGGCTGAATGGAAACTTAGAGGTCATGGAGTGCACCCTTTTTATTTTACAAATGAAGAAACTAAGGTCTAAGATTGTTACATGACTTGCCAAAATCTGTGACAGAGATGGAATTCAGATGCAGGTCTTCTTACTCTAGATCTAGTTTCATTGGTATACCTTTTCTATATTCTGTTACTGAAAGTTAAATGAAAAGTAAGGGTGCAACCAGAAAAATCATGTGTTAGAAGGTGATAGCCACATGCATTCAGAAGACCTAGGTTGTAAATTGTAGATCTGCCTCATATTAGCTGTGTCATCTTAGGCAATTCCCTTCTCTGCTCTGGGTCTCAGTTCCTTCATCTGTGGAATGAAGGAATTGGATTAGATCAGAAATTCTTAATGTGGGGCAAACAAAATTCCAAGGGGGCCCAAGGATGAATTTCTGGGGGCTCAATAAATTTGGATGGGAAAAAATTTGATAACTGTAAAAAGACTGATAAAATTTTGATAACTTCAACATAGTTTCTTTTATAATCCTATGCATTTTACTTTATGCACTTAAAAGTGTCATCCTGAGAAAGGATTCATAGACAGATAAGGGATCTGTGACACAAAAAAGGTTAAGAAATTCTGAACTTTAAGGTCTCTTTCAGCTCTAGATTTATGATCCTATGAAGTCTTAAGCGCAATAAAATACTTGATGCTCTTCTGTAGCCACAAGAGAGTAAACTTAAGGAATAAAATCTCTTCAAAGTTTTGACAAAGCTGTGATATATTCCTTAGGAATGCTTTTCATTAGAAATCTTTTCTATTTAATTAAATGTTCATTTCCACCCTCCTACCCTGCAGTTTTGCTGGATAAATTATACTTGGTTATGTTGGGTAAGTTTTCTTCACTGTAAGCCTACATCCTTTGATTTCTGTAGTGTTATGTTCCAAACTCTCTATTACTTTATAGCAGTGGCTGCTAAACTGTCTGATCCTGACTATGGCTGCTTGGTATTTGAATTCTTGCTTTCCAGGTGCTTGAAGTATTTTTTAGTTTGACCTAGAAGTTCTAGACTTTGGCTGCCATGAGGTTTCTTTTAGGAGGTGACTAGTGCATTCCTTCTTTACCCTATGCTTCTAAGGGATCTGGGCAGTTTTCTTTTTTCTTTTCTTAATTTTTTTTGTCATGGCTTTCAGTAATTCTTAAATTTTTTTTTCCTTGGCCTGTTTTCCAGGTCAATTATTTTTGCTATGAGACTTGCATTTTCTTCAACTTTTTAAGACCTTTTGATTTTGTTTTAATATTTCTGAATGTCTCATGGAGTCATTGGCTTAACTTGGTCTGTTCTAATTTTCCAGCAGTTTGTTGCTTGAGCACATTTTTGTAACTCTTGTGCCAGACTACTAATTCCCTTTCAAATTCTTCCTTAACTTTTTTTTTAAAAATTTTTTCCTCTAGTGCTCTCATTCCATTTATAAAAAAAAAACATTTTTAAGCTCTTTTAAAACTCTTGCTTCATCTCTTGCTAGAATTCTAGTTGAATATGCTACCAAGCTTTATTTTTCTTTGAGGCTTTGCTTGTAGTTGTTTTGTAGTATTTTTTTTTCTTTTGGGTTTGTATCTTGAGTGTCCCTGTCTGTGTTTTATGGTGGGACATTTTTTTTTGCTTGCTCATTCTTCTAGCTTACTTCCTGATTTCAGATTTGATACTAGGGATAGGCTCTAAACACTTCTGGAGGGAAGGTCTGGGCTATTTTTGCTGTTTCTTTTCTGGTGCATTGAGTATTGTAGGGACATCTCAGATTTGCATTGAAAAGCTTCCAGTGTTCCAGATTGGTCTGAATCAGGGCAAAGCTTAATTTCTTTCCCCCTGGTCTGAGCTCAGCCAGATCCTGACCTGAGTTTGGGTGTGAGCAATAGTAGACTGCTGCTAGACTCAGACACTATCATTTAGCTGGAGATTCAGCTGGTGAAAAAATGATAGAACTGCAGATCGCTTTTGGCCTGTGGTTTCTGTCATTCTTCTTTCATCTTCATGTTTCATACTAGGCTGGAAGCTAAAACTAAGACTGTGCTCTACTCTTGGGATCTGAGAAATATAGCTTTAGACAGTTACTTGCTATGTGACACTGAGTAAGTCACTTAACTTCTGTTTGCCTTAGTTTCTCCAAATGTAAAAGGGGGATAATAATAGCACCTAACTCTCAGCATTGTTGTGAGTATTTAATGAGATATTTGCAAAAAGCACTTAGCACAGTGCCTAGCACATAGTAAGCACTATTGAAATGCTTATTCTCTTCCCTCATTCACCATATAAGCTCTTAAAGGGCCGTACTTAGGCTCCTTAGGCTCCTCCCAAATCTTCTAGAATGCCTCACATCGGCTATTTGCTCAGAGAAGAAACTCATTTATAGTGATGGAAGGATTATTCTTGGAAAGTGAGGGAGCAGAGAAACTAAATAAATGAGTTTCTATAAGTGTTTCATAAAAAGGAGGTAAAGAAAATTATGGACTAAGCAGAAAATTCTACCCATAAATCTGATTAAAAGAAACCATATTTGAGACCTGCTCCATGGCAAAGTTAGTGAAACAGCCTCCAAAGTTTATAGATAATTGATGTTTGGTCATAACAGGATTCATCTCTCCCTTTTATTTCTGGTAATATGAAAAGGCATCAGGTACTTCAATTTAAAGTCAAGTAACTTGAATAAGACCTTTTTAAAAATCAATTTTCTGTCTGTTCTTAGGAGTCCTCTAACACCATCCCTTCATATTATGTCATTTAAATAACATCATTTCGCTTCTCCTTAGCGAGATTCAGTAGTCAAAGCTATAGATTCTTTGTATGTAAAATGTTTATGAATATTTTAAGATGAAAATGATCAATGAATGTGGTCTGGCATTCTTTCAAATAAATTGGCAATCCACAATGACTCTAGGATCATTAGCCCGAATTAGGAAATCTCTTATAATACTGTATGCCTTATTATTACAATAATTGTTTAGTGTTTTTGACATATATTAAATGCTGTCTTGAGTGAATAGATGATAAAAATGTCCTAGAGAAATGTGTACTTTGTTAACAGTTGCCATCTTAATAGACATGCCACTTTGCCTCTGCTGCTTGGCCTGCTTTCAATTCCATGGAACAAGATGCCTCTTCTACTTCTAAACTCTCAACTATGCTGCTAACTCAAGCCTTGATTAACACCCCACCTCCCTCAGTCTTCTCTCCCCTCTTTTTTAAAAAAATTTATTTATTTAATATATTTAATTTTCAGCGTTGATTTTCACAAGAGTTTGAATTACAAATTTTCTCCCCATTTCTACCCTCCCGCCCACTCCAAGATGGCATATATTCTGGTTGCCCCACTCCCAAGTCAGCCCTCCCTTCTGTCACCCGACTCCCCTCCCATCCCCTTTTCCCTTACTTTCTTGTAGGGCAAGATAAATTTCTATGCCCCATTGCCTGTGTATCTTATTTCCTAGTTGCATGCAAAAACATTTTCTTTTGTTTTTGAACATCTGTTTTTAAAACTTTGAGCTCCAAATTCTTTACCCTCTTCCCTTCCCACCCACCCTCCCTAAGAAGGCAAGCAATTCAACATAGGCCACATGCATATCCTTATGTAAAACCCTTCCACAATACTCGTGTTGTGAAAGACCAACTATATTTTGCTCCTTCCTAACCTATCCCCCTTTATTGAATTTTCTCCCTTGACCCTGTCCCTTTTTGAAAGTGTTTGTTTTTGATTGCCTCCTCCTCCTATCTGCCCTCCCTTCTATTGTCCCCCCTTTTTTATCTTCTTCCTCTTTCTTTCCTGTGAGGTAAGATACCCAATTGAGTGTGTATGGTATTCCCTCCTCAAGTCAAATCCAATGAGAGCAAGATTCACTCATTCCCCCTCACCTGCCCCCTCTACCCTTCCTACGGAACTGCTTTTTCTTACCACTTTTATGCAAGATAATTTACCCCATTCTATCTCTCCCATTCTCCCTTTCTCAATATATTCCTCTCCCATCCCTTAATTTGATTTTATTTTTTTAGATATCATCCCTTCAAATTCAACTCACCCTGTACCCTCTGTCTATATATATATATATATATATATATATATATATATATACACACACACACACACACACACACATGCCCATACATATATACATACATACACACACATATACATATGTATATGTATACACACACACATATATATTTATATATATATGCATATTCCCTTCAGCTATCCTAATACTGAGGTCTCATGAATTATACACATCATCTTTCCATATAGGAATGTAAACAAAATAGTTCCACTTTAGTAAGTCCCTTATGATTTCTCTTTCTTGTTTACCTTTTCATGCTTCTCTTGATTCTTGTGTTTGAAAGTCAGATTTTCTATTCAGCTCTGGGCTTTTCACTGAGAAAGCTTGAAAGTCCTCTATTTTATTGAAAATCCTTATTTTGCCTTGGAGCATGATACTCAGTATTGCTGGGTAGGTGATTCTTGGTTTTAATCCTAGCTCCATTGACCTCCAGAATATCGTATTCCAAGCCCTTTGATCCCTTAATGTAGAAGCTGCTAGATCTTGTGCTATTCTGATTGTGTTTCCACAATACTCAAATTGTTTCTTTCTGGCTGCTTGCAGTATTTTCTCCTTGATCTGGGAGCTCTGGAATTTGGCAACAATATTCCTAGGAGTTTTCTTTTTGAGATCTTTTTGAGGAGGTGATCTGTGGATTCTTTCAATTTCTATTTTACCCTCTGGCTCTAGAATATCAGGGCAGTTCTCCTTGATAATTTCTTGAAAGATCTAGGCCCTTTTTTTGATCATTGCTTTCAGGTAGTCCAATAATTTTTAAATTATCTCTCCTGGATCTATTCTCCAGGTCAGTGGTTTTTCCAGTGAGATATTTCACATTGTCTTCAAATTTTTCATTCCTTTGGTTCTCTTTGATAATTTCTTGATTTCTCATAAAGTCACTAGCTTCCACTTGCTGCAATCTAATTTTTAAGGTAGTATTTTCTTCAGTGGTCTTTTGGACCTCCTTTTCCATTTGGCTAATTCTGCCTTTCAAGGCATTCTTCTCCTCATTGGCTTTTTGGACCTCTTTTGCCATTTGAGTTAGTCTATTTTTTAAGGTGTTGTTTTCTTCAGTATTTTTCCGTATTTTTGGGGAGTCTCCTTTAGCAAGTCATTGACTTGTTTTTCATGGTTTTCTCACATCCTTCTCATTTCTCTTCCCAATTTTTCCTCTACTTCTCTAACTTGCTTTTCCAAATCCTTTTTGAGCTCTTCCATGGCCTGGGACCAATTCATGTTTTTCTTGGAGGCTTTCGATGTAGGCTCTTTGACTTTGTTGACTTCTTCTTGCTGTATGTTTTGGTCTTCTTTGTCTCCAGAGAAAGAATCCAAAGTCTGAGACTGAGTCTGAGTCCATTTTTGCTGCCTGGCCATGTTCCCAGGCAACTTACTTGACCCTTGAGTTTTTCATTGGGGTATGACTGCTTGTAGATTAAAGAGTACTTTGTTCCAAGCTTGAGGGGATGCGCTGTTGTTTTCAGAGCTATTTCTATACAGCCAGCCCTGCCACACCAGCAATCCTCCTTCCCCAAGAACCTCCAGCCTGGACCTCACTCAGATCTTAAGCAGTCTCTGCACTCCTGCTCTGATCTGCCACTTAATTCCTCCCACCAGGTGGTCCTGGGGCCTCAAGCAACTGCAGCTATAGTTCTGTAGCTTCACCACCCCCGCTGCCTCCAAGGGTGGTGGCCGAACGGCAAACTCCTTTCATTCTGTCCCCACAGCTTTTCCCACTAATCTTCTCTGTTGCCTTTGGTGTTTGTGGGTTGAGAAGTCTGGTAACTGCCACAGCTCACTGATTCAGGGCACTAGGGGCTGTTCCACCCAGCTCCTGGTCTGGCTGGTCCTGCTGCTGCCCACATTGGGCTCCACTCCCCTCTGCTCCCAGCTCTGTGCATGATAGACCTCACCCAGTGACCATCCAGGCTGTCCTGGGCTGGAGCCCTGCTTCCCTCTGCTATTTTGTGGGTTCTGCAGTTCTAGAATTTGTTCAGAGCCATTTTTTATAGGTTTCTGGAGGGACTTGACGGGGAGCTCATGCAAGACCCTGCTTTCCAGCCGCCATCTTGGCTTTGCCCTCCCTTCTCTCCCCTCTTGATTAGAGGGCTGGAGGGTGGAGTACCAAACTCCTCCTAATGCTTGACTTTATAGAGGGCAGAAACTGGACTTTCAACTCATTCCACTTTGTATCTGCTACTCTTCCTGGTTTCATCTCCATGGGACAAGATGGTTCTGTGCTGGGTACTCTTTGGTGTCCCCCCTCCCTGCCTCATTGTCCTTCCTCCTTTTATGTGTTGTCTCCCACTTTAGATTGTAAGCTTCCTGAGAGTAAGGACTGTATTGTATTAATTTATCCCAGTGCTTAACACAGTGACTGGCACATAGTAGGTGCTTAATAGATGGTTATTGGATTGGATTGGGCCTTGGATGGGATTGAGATGATCTTGGATCCTAGTTGTTAAAAAGCACTGGATGCAAAAGGAAAAGAAAAGGTAAAAAAGAAACAGAACTGGTCATCTCTAAGTTGTAGGAGTAACTAACTTTGCTTTAAAACTAAAGGTCAGAGTTCACTAGAGGTGCCAAGATACTGCTATTAATCACAAGGTAATGGGAAAGAAAAAGGGAAGAGAAATCACAAGGACTTCTGGACCTAGCTATGACATCTCCCACTGTTGCCTGCTTCACTGTTGCCTTTAATAAAGTAAAAAGTTTCTAAGACAGGTGTTTCTTTTAACTTTTATTTATTTTGTTTTTTAGGTGGACAAAAAAATAATTCGAACTGAAATAGGAGTCCTTCTTCGCCTTTCACATCCCAACATCGTAAGTGATTTTCCACCGTTCTAACTTGAATTGTTTCCAAAGCCTCAGTATAGATCTGTCCTACACCTTCTGTTAATGAAGGGGACACAAGTATATTTGTGGCAAGCCTAGTCTGTCTGTTTTCTTTCTTTTGACCACATTTACAACTGATACAAAATTGGAGGCTGAAGCAGGCTTATAGTAATTCATGGTGGTAAATATGACTCAAAGTAGCAGATCAGCAGCATTCCTCTTGTGCATTCATTTCAAGCACAAATTCCATGCCTTAAATTGGTTATCTGAGGTGGATAACGTGTTGCCATCTAATCACTGAGCATTTAGTGAGTGTGTTTTTTTCTTCTAGGAACCACTCCATTTCTCTAGGTCCATAGATCCTGAAATCCTGAAAAGACACTCTCATCCTCCCTACCTGTCTTTTATACTCTTATAATTAGAAATCTTCAAGTCTACCTTATAGTGAAATTTTTAATTTCCAAAATACCTTGAAAAACCATTCCTAACTTCAGATTGAATGCTGAACAATTAAAGCAATCAATCATTCAGTTCACTGTGTTAAGTACTGGGAACAAAGACAAAAATTAAAAAAAAAAACCAAATCTACCTGAAAGATCCACCTACCTTTTGGGGAACTTAATGGGAGGAACACTGGACTGAGAATAAAAGAACATGAGTTCTAGTTCTAGATCTGCTCGTAACTAGCCATGTGATTTGGGTCATATCATTTCACCGTTTGGGCCTCAGTTTACTCATCTGTAAAATAAGTGGGTTAGATTATATTACTTTTGAGATCTATTTCTATTTTTAACACACTGTACTTTTATGATGACTATATTTAGTGTTCAGATGCTGTGTACACAATAAAATGCCATAGAAATGTGAGTGAATATTATTATTGTTATCTTTATAATCTTGTTTTCCCATTGGGACAAGTAGCTCTCATTCTATCATTTCACTATGTTCATTTTTTTCTACAGCCTATTATACTGGTGGATGAAGAAAATAAATTGATGCTACTTTGATTCTATATTGTATTGATTTTATATTGTAATTGAATCTGCATCTGCCTAAAGTTAATGTTTCTATGTCCTTGAGTTGACCTCAGGAATTTAGCTTTCCTTTTGTGTTAGTTTAAAATTATAATTTAAAGAAAAGTTGCTGTCTCTCATACCAGTAGCCTCTGGGATACCTTCAAGATTATTATCTTTAGGCCCAACATGTTGACTCAGTACCACCTCCAAAAGATAGAGTGTCTGTCCTTGCCTGTCCTTATACAATTAGGGGAATTTTTAATGTCTTCCAAGGAAACAGCAAGTCTGTTAGTTTTGATCCACTCACAAAGATTACAAGATGCAAGTGGATTCCATAAAACAATTAATATTCCTTAATTGTCAAAGAGGGGCATATTGTGAGTGCCAGTTCACCTTTCTTAGTATAACCAATCAAAATATTCCTGCCCCAACCCTACGACTTATCACTTTTTTCTCCATGCTTACCAAGACCCCTTCTTTGTTGTGCACCAATAAAGAGGGTTCTTTTCTTTTCATTGGCTTTACTGAGGTTGTAAGTCTGACCCACTGTAACAACAATGTTACTTGCAGCTACTGTATAGGAGTAAGGCCAATAACACCAGCACACAGGAGGGCTGCTAGCACAGGTTCTTTGATCTATTTTTCTAAGGAAAGCAACTTTAAGGGGTTTACAATCTCACTCTAATTAAACATACTTATATCATTCACTTAGCTCAGGGGGAAAAGTCAACACCCTGAACTTCAGAAAAAACACAAACAGAAATTACAAATGGAAAAAATAACAAACCAACAGACAGGCTTCTAACTGTCTGACTATAGCAATACATACAGTTAGCAGAGGGAGAAGCACTAATATCTAGGTTTTCAAAGCCAGGGGGCTCCTTAACAGCTGCCCAGAGTCTTGTCTGACGAAATCACATGAACACTCTTTCAGTGAGTGAGCCCCCAAGCAAAATGCTAACCTCAGAGTATATATACTGTTTCCAATCAAGAACTCTTGATTCAATCAAAGTCTCTTGATTCAAACAAGGGCAAGACTCAATCAAAAGTACCTGATTGTCTTAGTGCTAAGAAGCACTCCAAAAGAAAAAAACAGCAAAAAGTCCCACTTTGCTTGCCATTACACCCACTTTAACAGTTATATGCATCACTGTTAATAAAATTATTTTGTTCAGAGCTCTGTACCTCAGTTTACCTTTATTAATTTTATTTGCCACATGAATAAAATATTTGCTTTTTGTTGAATAAAATTATTAGGATATAAGCTTATTCTCTGCAGAGTCATTGAAAGAATCCCTGGTACAACTCCATATGATTTTTATATCTTCTATCAGTTCTCTACACTTTGAAAGCTTTTCATTCCATGTGGTTTAGAGATTATTAATATTATGAATATGTGGATTGGCTTCATTATTATCTCAAGTGAGTGTCTGTCTAAGGCAAAGTACTTCTGAAGAGTCACAGAATCACAGAATCTCAGAGTTGGAAGGAATGTCTAACTCCTACCTGAACAAGAATCCCCTCAATGACATGATTGGAAGTGGCCATCCAGCCTTTGTTTGAAGATCTCTAGTCAGGTGGGAGGGGCCCAGTATCTCCTGACATTAAAATGCCTCCAAATGGTGTTAAACTATATCCATTCAAAGCCACTGACTTAGTTTGATCAGAAGCTTTTTTGGATGCCTATCTCTATGAGGCCAAAAGGAATTTGTACCACCAATATGCTGAAGGTATTGCCATAAGGATTATTCCTTCCTGTGCACTGAGAAAACTTGTAGAGCCTGGAACACCTGTCTGGAGTGCTTAAGAGTAATGGCTAAGTACTTATTAAAGGCTAGTCATTGTTTTGGCCTAGTCATTTACAAAGAGCTATCCATCCATCAATTTCTGCATACACGCCAGGGAACTGGAGAGGAAAACATTCCTTTATAAACAGATTTGATTATCTTGAAATAGGTCAATTTTAATTTTTTTAAAAAAAACATTCTAGTTTGTCTCCAGTTTCATGACCACTGATTTTTTTTCACCTTCAGTACATTTTCAGGCCATCATATAAACACAGAATTTGTTTAGTATTTGTCCCTTCTACTCTCATTTCCCATTCACTCCAGGCTCTATGATTTCAAAGCAGAATTTTGATTCTCTAAACTTAACATGGCTTGATATAATTCAGAAATATCGTTATTCTAATATAGTCCTGAAACTGGATAGTTTGTTTAAATAAATAGGGTAACTGAGATTTGTGATCTTCAATATGCCAGATAAAAGCTTCCCTATAAAGATAAGCGGAAGAAAAGGTAATAAGGAATTATTAAGCATATACTATGTGCTAGGCTAACTGCTTCTCAAATATTTTCTTATTTGATCCTCACAACTCTGTGAAGTGTGTTATTATTATCTCCACTTTACAGATGAAGAAACTGAGGCAGTTCAAGGTTAAGTGACCTCCCCAAGGTCATACAACTAGTATGCATCTGAGGCCAGACTTGAATTCCGCACCCAGTGGCAATATTCACTGTACCTCCTTGCTATCTCTGATAAAAGTCAAAATAGCTTGATTCTGTTTTGACCAACTTTAATGCTAGGAAGTGGCAAATGAGTTCTTTTGATCCTTTTCTACTATTTTGGTGTTGATGGAATGTTCCTTTAGTTTCAGTTAACTTGCCAGCATATAGTATTAGGAAAGGTGAAAATAATGAACTTGTGACTTTTGTATTCTTCTCTGCAGATAAAACTAAAAGAGATATTTGAAACACAAGCAGAAATCAGCCTGGTTCTGGAATTGGTCACAGGAGGGGAACTGTTTGATAGGTGAGTGGTCTATGAAAGTCAATTCTCAGAAAAGTTTATATTTTGGACTATAAAAAAGTATCTAGGGAGAATTTCTTCTGTTCGTCCATCCATCCATTCATCCAATATTTATTAAATACTGTATGCTAAAAAGTCTAGTAGAGGGGTAAGGCACAAACAGAGTGGTGAGTCACAATAATATATAATCAGCTTATTAAAGAGGAGCAGAATAAATATTTATGTGAGGTTTGTGTGGGAAGTCTGTAGCACTAAGAAAAATATAGACTGGTTAGTTAATTTGCATATCAGTTTTTTGGAAATTCCTCTAAGGAACATTTTTTAAAAAGAAATTTCTACCAAAATAAATTCTCAACAGGGAAAAGAGTACCATTGAATAGTTGTCAATTGATAGACTCCTGGGAGAATGATTTAGTAGACCAAAATCCATGGAGCGTAGGCAATTAAAGAGAATATTACAACATATAATTATGCTGGCAGACTATAACCAACTTTATAGTTATGTAAGAATGTTACTGTAGCTTAGAGGAAGAAATGTAAGTCTAATTGTATCTTATAAGAAAAATGTTATATAAGGGGAAGAACCAGTATTTACCAGTGTTGTATATTTATTAGAGCTTTAATGCTGGATATTCTGCTACACAAGGCATTTCTTTTAAATCATTCAGTTAAAACCCGATTTTTCTATGCAGCAGTTTTCTCAGAGCCCTGACCTCAGAGAGCTTCAAGTTGCCCATCACAGTATATTATATAAATGACTCATTTTGTAAAGTTATGCTTTTTTTCCAGGGGAAGCTAAGGGTTGAGAGTGGATATTGCCCCACAGAAATATAAACCCAGCTTAGCATATTGAAATCATGCATCTTGTCAGCAGAACTTTAACTCTGCCACTATGTGAGAAAACAGCATTACACATTGATTAAACATATTTTCTATCATTTTTTATCTAATCCATAAGATTATTTCTAACTTTTTGTATGCCTCCTATATTGGATTTTAAACATACAAATAAAGTGAGCTCTTATAACATAGATACGTACAATAGATAGCTACATAGTCCTTTATTTCCCTTGTTCATTTTTATTAAAGCCTGTTCATATTCACATCCTCTCTTTTTATAACATGGAACAATTCTGGATATGTAGTAGGTAGTCAATTGATTACTTTTAATTACTTTGTAATTTAATTTATCAATTGTATTAATTAAATGCATTGAAAGTAAATACATATTAATGCATTGATAATTGTTATTTTTATAATTTAGCATTTAATGTTTCTTACCATATCCTGCCTCTACCTTGTAGAATTTTCTAGTTATGTAGTTCATGTCTTTTAGACATCTTAGAATCCAGATCTGAGAGCAAGAAGATCGCTTATAAGCTTCTGGAAGTGTACTTACTGTACATAGTAAAATTCTTTTCATGTTGTAGGCACTTAATAAATATTTGTTAATTTGAATTGAATAAACAGAATAGAAGTTGGGTCATATTCTATCTATAGCAATCATCTACTTCTATACCTATCTGTTGTATAAGTTTATCTTTGCATCTATTATCTATTTCTCTATTTTCTGTGTCTGTAAGACTTTTTGCTTATCAGTATGTCTGTTTGTCTGTCTGTTTCTCTTTATCTAATTACTCATATCTGTTTCTGTGCGTATTACCTATTCTTAGCTATAAAAAAGGTAAGAAAATTGGAAATGGAGTCAGAGAGCCTGGGCTCAAATCTCAGCTCTGCTACTTACTAACCTGTGTGACCTTGGGTCACTCTGAGCCCCAATATCCTCATTTGTGAAATGAAGGGGTTAAACTAGATGATCTTTAAAGTCTCTTCCAGCATTAATGGATCTATTTCTATAAACATTTTCATCCATTTCTATAAACATTTTGATAGAAACAATATTTTCATGGACTGGCTAGGGATATCTTAAGACTCTGCCCCATTCTAAGAAGACTTAATTTTTCCTTAAAGAGAGTTGAAACTATCCTTGAGATTTAATTGGGTTAGGGAACTAAGACCCAGTCCTTGATGTAGCACAGAAAAGTCATGAAGAACTCCAACTGGCTCCGGAGAATTTGGACCAGCAAGATTGTCAATGTGACCACATTGGATAACTAACCCTGGGAAGCTGTATCCAGCTAAATCATATATCCTTTCCCTTCTCTGAATGTCCCTCCTCTACTATAACTAAGTAAACCTCCCTTTTCTAACTCTTAGGTAAAATTCTAAGTGTCTTATTTCATTCCAGTGTTGTATCTGAGCCACTGGACCCTCTTGGTCAGCTTTAACCCACCGTAATATCTATGCAATCTACATCTGCCTGTGTATTCAGGAACATGTTTGCTTTGATGTATGCTAAAGGACCATAGCTAGTTGGTTGTATTAGGCATGGTTTAAAGTCAGCTTCACATGAAAAAGGAAAAGAAAAGGGGTTTTGTTAAATCCAATGATTCTAAGTTTATCAATTTCATATATAATGACCATGTGATATTTTAATGAAAGTCATTTAAAGATTGGCAGACAGCCAGTAAGCATTCAACAGAAACTCTAAACTCAGTGGTTTTTATGGGTGGGATTTTTTTCAAATGAAAAATTTGCCAACAATACCAATAGAATCACTAACACTGAAATAGACTTGTTTCCTCCATTAAAATACTGAATTTCTCAGTTTTTAAAAAAAATTTCTTCAGGCTGAAACTGTCCCTGGATTAGAATATAAGTTTGAAAATTAATTTTATTTAAATGAATTTTATCTAAAAACAATTTGAATCTAATTTAAAAAGGAATTACATTATGGTTACTTGAATTTCCAATCTATTATAGTGATTACCTTTATTTTTATACTAACAATGGTCCTGATCAGTTCTTCTTAAACATTTATGCATAATCAAGATGATGCAATATAATATATGAAATGAAAAAATTGTTCAGAAATACTTTAAATGAAAACAAATTTCTTTAGGATTCTAGGCAGATACCCAACCAAGTATCAGTTTCTGGTTGCCCACATTTTAGCAAACAGACTGAGAATAACTCACCTAATTTGATTTGTTTCTGTGAAAACATAACATTAGGAGAAAGAACATTATGGGGTAAGTTACTTTTACAACTTTACAGTAGGGTTTATAGGATTTAGTTATATTAATGTGAAGTGATATTGATTAGGGCTAAATTATATGGAATTTGACTGTGGACAGTTGTTTCAGTTAACATGGGAACTTTTGAGGGGCTTGTAGAGCACCATTATCCTCTCTCTTTCTAAAGCAGGAAAGGTAACCTGTCATAATGGATAGAGTTCTGGATTTGGAGTCAGGAAGGTCTGGGTTCAAATCTCACCTCTGACACATACTAGTAAGGTTAATGGGGTATAAGATCTTCCTCACCCATTAAGGGAAGCTTGCTGAGGGGAAGCTTGCTTGTAGGAAGGCTTCCACACCTTTGAGCACTAAGCTAATTAGGCACTGAGTCTTGAGGGTTGTCATGCCTTCTGACTCTGAGCCTATTAGCCAAAAGAGTATATATTCTGAGAGGTAAGCATTTGCTTTGGGGGCTCACTTATGAGAAGGATCTTGTGATTCCCTGGTCGAGACTCTGAGTGACCATATGTTCAGAGCTCCCTGACTACTCAGATGTAAAGGCTCTCTAGATCCAGTGGCGTATGTTAAGTATGTAGCAATATTGCTCTGATTCAGGCAGTCAGAGCACTATCTGTTGGTTTAATTTCTCTGCTTATATTTCTCTGTATTTTCTCTGAAGTTCAGGGTGCTGACTTTTCCCCTGAACTAGTGAATGTAATTAAAAGAAGATTATTGACACCTTTTTGAGCAGTCTTTCCTAGTAAAGCAGATAAAAGAGCCTGTGCTAGCAGCCATCTTGGGTGTGCCAGTGTGATTGCTGTTACATATGGCATAGTTGGCAGAATCTGCATAAACTAAAAGGAAAGCCTGGGGACTGGGATAATTGTTTGCTTCCCAGTTGTGGTAGCTATGATTCTGTGGAGCCCCAGGAGCAGCAGTGGCCTGAGGGGAAATAGGCAAGTAGCAGTGATGGGAGTAGTTTCCCAGGCACCCAGAGCAGGGACCCTGGGAGATAACCTCTCCTTCCTTCTCCCTACCCCACTAGCACTCCTGAGGAGAGAGAGGTTGGACTGGGATAATTGTGATGTAACAGTAACCACACTGGCATACCCAGGATGACTGTTAGTACAGGTTCTTAGATCTTCTTTACTAGGAAAGATAGCTGTTTAAGGGGTCAACAATTTTTAATTGCATTCACTAGTTCAGGGGAAAAGTCAGCACCCTGAACTTCAGAGAAAATACAAACATAGAAAATACACACAGAGAAATAACGACCAATAGACAGGACTCTGACTGCCTGAATCAAAGTAATATTGCTATACATTTTACATACACCACTGGATTGAGAGAGCCTTTACATCTGAGTAGTCAGGGAGCTCTGAACATATGGCCACTCAGAGTCTTGACCAGGGAATCACAAGACCCTTCTCTTAAGCAAGCCCCCAAAGCAAAAGCTCACCTCTCAGAATGTATACTCTTTTGGCTAATAGGCTCAGAGCCAGAAGGCATGACAACCCTCGTGACTCAGTGCCTAATTAGCTTAGTGCGCAAAGGTATGGAAGCCTTCCTACAAGCAAGCTTCCCTTAATGGCCTCCATGTGAGGCCTATTAATGGGCAGGGAAGATCTTATACCCCAATAACCTTACATTGTGTGATAACAGAGAAATCTGTGAACCAATATAAGCCTCATTTTCTTAATTTGTAAAAACAGTGACAATAGCCGAATGTGTTATTGCATGCCTGTAATCCCTGTTACTGGAGAGGCTGACTGGTAGATTGCTCCAGCATAGAAGTTCTAAGCTGTAGTGGGCTAAAACAATTGGCTATCAGCCCTTAGTCTGGGACCTATATGGTAAGCCCCTGGGAGCAGGTGGCTAGCAGAAGCGAATTAAGAAGGAGCGAATTGGTCCAGGTCAGAAATAGAGCAGGTCAAAGCTTCTGAGCTTATTAGAAATGGCACTGGGCCCTTCAGGGGCCACTACATTTCCAGCCTGGGGTGATCTAGTCTCAAAAAAGAAAGAAAGAAGGAAGGAAGGAAGGAAGGAAGGAAGGAAGGAAGGAAGGAAGGAAGGAAGAAGAAGAAAGGAAGGAAAGAAAGAAAGAAAGAAAGAAGAAAGAAGAAAGAAAGAAAGAAGAAGAGGAAGAGAGAACAGAAGAGAGAGAGAGAAAGAAGGAAGGAAGGAAGGAAAGAAAAAAAGAAAAATGACATAATAAAATAATACCTGTATTACCTACTTCATAGAATTATTGTGAAGTTCAAATGAAATAATGTATGTATGTTGCACATGTTAAAACACCTAAATATATGTCAATGATTGTCATACAGAAAGTGAAGGAATTGTTTCAGTTGCCAACTGCACATATGTTAGAAACATGCTGATATTCTTGATTAAAGACTCAAGGAATACTTTCTCATACACTGGATTTCTTCCAAAGAATGAAAATTTCCTAGAGATGAAGAACACTAAGAAGCAAGTCAAGAAGAAAAAGATGATGAGAAGAAAGTTTTCTAACTGGAAGAACTGAAAAAGGGAAGGGTTTGAAATACTTACCAACAAGAACTACATGATAACAATGAGACTTTTCATGAGCATAGATCTGGACCTTCTATGGAAGAAACATGATTTTATATACCATGGAAATAGAAGGTGGAGTCATAGCTGGTACCAACAGGTTCAAAAATGTGTTATGGTTTTAAGAGGAACAGGTACATGAAGTTGGTTGGTGATGCCCTTGTTTAGGCTAAGGATGTGGCCACCTCTAGGTATCATGGTCAGACAGATGCATGACTTTCCTGGACTACACATCAAAAAGATTATGCAAACACTTCTGAGTCACAAAAACTGTTAGCCAAAATTGTTGGCTTATTCATGTGGAATCAAATCTGAATAACACAAAGGCAGAAGGGAATGCTAATGGACTGTTTGGCAGAATTAGGATCCAAAAATATCTTAGTAGGCTGGAATTAGGGTGCTAATAGAATAGGATGATATTTACTAAAATTAAGTGCAAGATCCTACACTTACGAAGTATAGGCTCAGGGAGCCATGGCCTAACAGCAGCTTGTATGAAAACAGGCTGAGGGGTTTCAGTCACCTGTAAGCTTAATAGGAGCCAGTAGTCTGATTTATCTAACACATAGGCTGCATACAAGTACAGCATCCAAAACAAAGAACATGATCTATTTATCAATTTCATTCTCTGCTGCTCAGATCCTATGTAGAATATTTTGAGAAGATAAGGAGGGCATTGATAAACTAGAACAGAGGTGTCAAAGTCCTGGTGGAGCTATGCTGCCTGCAAAACCTGAATGCAGCCAAACCAGATTAAAATGTAAGTGGGAAATGTTCAACAAAAGAAATAAAAATACAGTACAGCATAGTAATGTTCAGTTGTGGTTTTCTAAGTCAATATGCCCCCAACAGGGATCTATTTCTATTTGAGTTTGGCACAACTGAGCTAGAGGACTTCCATAAGAGGATGAGCATAATGAAGAAGGGATTCAAAATTGTATCATATGAGTGGCAGTTAAACTAATTGAGCATATTTAGCTCACATGATTCAATTAAACAAACATTTATACCTACTTTGTATATATATATATATATATATATATATACATATATATGTGTATATACACACACATTTGTACTATACATTTGTACCCATTTTATCCAGGGCACTATGCTAGATTTTGGGATGATTCAAGGTTCAGATAAGACAAAGTTCCTGTCCTTATGGAACTTATGTTCTAATAGCTCAGAGTTACAGATACAGTACTTACAGTTACAATAGTTACAGAGACCCAGAGGGCACATGATAGCTTTCTTTAAATAGTTGAAGGTTTGTCATGTGGAAGTTATGTTAAACTTACTCTGTGTGGCTCCACACAACACAACTAGGACCAATCAGTGGAATTTATAAGGAAGCAGATTTTGTCTCAATACTCCCCACTAAAGTCCTTTTCTGATGCCTTATAATGGCAGGGAGATGGTCCTGGGTTCTTGAAGGAAGCACCAATAGACCACATGTTCTGGCAGGTTTTGCCAAGCCAGAAAGATTTCAAGTCAGGCACCTGTGATGGAATATATATCTCCTATCTGAGGACTAGCTTAACTAAATTGGGAGAGGCTTATTACCAGGTTGGCTGAAGGGTAGTGAATTTTGTTTTTTTACCACAGCACCTCTTGAAGAACATCTACTAAGTCACTGAGGACTTGTTATCTGTATTAGTGGAGGGAATAACCACACCAATTAAATCATGGATATTTGACATATTGACAGGTAAGAAAGAACTTTGTAACATTAGAGCTGTCCAAACATCAAATAAGTTGCCTTATAAGGTGATGAGTTCATTGTCATTGGACATAGGGAAGAAGAGGTTAAATGAAATCTTGTGGAGGATATTTTTTTTTACAGTGAATAGGGGCTTGCACTTGATAACCTCAAAAATTACTTCCAACTCTTAAGCTGCTATGTGAATTTATGAGAATTCAAGCAAACCTGATTAGCAAATTGTTTCAGGCTAAATTTAAATGAAAAAAATTCATAGTTCAATCATTAAAACTTCTTTGGACTAAAATGTTGAATCTTACATGTTCCTAAAATGAAGCAATTTTAAAAATCATGGGCTTGTAGGAACAGTAGAGGCTTAGAAGACATTCAGCAATCCTCTAGTACATCTCTCTTTGGCTAGCTTCATCTAATATATTTCAATATCACTAATTGAGTTTTAAAATTAAGCTACAAAGTTTTTGCAAAAAAGTCAGTTTAAAAGATGTTTTTCAGAAACATTTTATCATATTTAAAAATAGAACATACTTACCCTGGAGATTTATTGCCATTTATATACTAACTTATAGGTAGCTAACATTTTCCTTACAGTATTACCTAAAAAATATTGGATGGCCAACAAAATGATTGCATTATGTATAATCAAAAGTAGTTTAAGAAGAAGTACAGTCAGTCCAATATATTAAAAAAAGGGGATTAGGCAAGGATTGGACTTGATCTTCCACACACGCTTACCTGAGTGAGGGTTCTATTGCTGATGAGTAAAATGTCTCATCAAGTCAAAAGCCAGGGCTTCAGTCAGAGTGACCTGGGTGAGTTTTTGGGGAAGTTGGGGAAGGAAGGAAAGGACAGACACATCAGGACCCAAAGATTTAAGGCCAAAAGTCAGGAAGTACTGTTCCACATGTTTGAGGAGACAAGTGAAGATGTTCAAGGCAACATGAATATCGAAGACCCTAGCAGTGACTTCCCTAGATGAAGGCCCCCTTGCTTCTATTCTTTAGAGCAGGTTTTCCATTCCTTCCCTACCTCTTCCCAAATCCTGACCCAAACTTTTTGCCCCCATTTGGAGATGTTGTCCTTGCTCACTTCCTAAGGCCCTTTATATGATATCCAAGCTGTGCAACATGTCTAAGGGGAGGATCCAGGGAAGGAAGTTCAGATTCCTTGAGCTCTCAAACAGAGGTATGGCTGTCTCTGAATAATCCACCCATTCATCATTACATTAACACACAACAGCAATTAACTTGATAACCCTCCTTTCTCACAAATCTTCATGTGTGAGCAGGCAAGCATTTAGACTTGAGTAAGTGTTATTTCTATATGCTGTTCACTGTTCTATCTTGTAATTCACCAGGGTCTTCACACAATTTCTACTTTGGTAAAACTCACTAGAAACATCATGAATTGATACGGATTGTTAATTATTCCCTGATGTAGGCAACTAAAATAAATGTCTCTAAAATATGGCTTCCCCAAAAGAAGGTTAAGAGTCGCTAATGTAGTGACTTGATTGATACTACTTCCCTCAGCCTTGTTTCGCCTCTGACTGAAGGACTAGAGGGTAGAGTGCCAAAATCTTCCCAAAGTCTTCCTTTGTTGAGTGCTGAAATTGGACTTTCAGCTCACCCTTCTCTGCATCTTTTGTTTTACCTGGTTCTCCAATGAACAAGATATTCCAGCCATGCTAGGTGCCCTCTGATATCTTCCCCCATCCATTTACCTGCTGCCTTTTGTGTGCTGTCTCTTCTCTCCTCCCCTCCCCCATCAGATTGTAAGCAACTTGAAGGCAGGGGCTGGCTTTCTTTTCCTCAGTTGTATCCCTAGTACTTACTACTGGTACATAGAAGGTAATAAATGTTTATTGAATTGAAGGCTATATAAAGACTTGAACACAAAGACCTCTGAAACCAGGAGCCCATTCTCCTTTATTGCCTCAGTTCTGTGTAAGCAGATTCAAACTTAAAGTGACAACTAATAACATTTCTCCCCCAAGTTCTCTTCTGGGGGTTTCAAATGGAAGAGTCCCTCCCTTGCTAGTTGGACATAGTGCCTTGGCTGTCAGGTCAATTCATTGCTGGGCAGGGTCATATAGGTTACTCCTAAGGGCTCAGCCTATTCAGCTTTTGGCAAATTCTGCCATAGACTCCTGTTGCTGTTTCTAAAGTTCTTCTGAACTTTCACAGTTCATTGATTCTATGTCCCTGATGCCTCTGTCTCCAAAATTAGTTCACCTAAAATCATGAAAGAATAGATACAACAGAGAGAGAAGAAACAGCAGCACCGTTTGCTGCCACATGGAGAACCATGGGGTGTAAGAATCCCCCACTTGGAGGCTAGTATTTCTTCCTCCTCACCTGAAATTCCCAAGGGAGAAGACAGAATTTCATTTCTTAATGCCTTTTCTTTGTATCCTCAGTTTCAGCTCAGCAGCCAATTAAAAGGCTTGTTGGCTCCATGCAATAACCTCACAGGAAACAATAGCAGAATACAGCTATAGGCGGCATAGTGGATGGGTGCTGAGCTCAAAGTCAGGAAAATCTGAGTCCAAATGTGGCCTCAGGTACTTACTCTGTGCCTTAGTTTCTTCATCTATAAAATGGAGATACCTTACCGGATTGTTGTGGGGATCAAATGTGATGACACTTGTAAAATACTTAGCATAATGCCTGGCACATAATAAGCTCTATATAAATGCTAGCTATTATAATTAATGCTGGCAATTATCTGAATTGGGGCGAGGTCTTACACCATAGTATATATTTCCAATAGCAGGTTCATCAAGCTGATACACAAATTGCCAAAGGCAGAGCATACTGCTTATGCTCCAAGACTTACAGTAAAAAGAGTAAGCCAAGAAAAGACTGTTGGAGAGGACCTACAATAAGAAGTTGAGAGGGTGGATGAATGACTAGTGAAAGAAATAGATGATTTTCTAATGCTTGTTGTAGAAGCCCTCCCCCACCTCCGAGGAGCCAGCATTTTTCCCCTGTATTTTCTATTATAAACCAAAAAATGTGAAGAATGGGGCTGAGTTATTTTTAACTGTACCGAGCACAGGTAAATGGGGTGAGAGCAACTGGCTAAGACATACTTACTCTACCCTCATCAGACCTTATATGAAGTTCAGTTCTGTTAGAGTTTAAGAACATCTGTAATCTATAGAGTGTCCAGAGCGTGGCAATAGGACAGTTAAAGGTCTCACTTCATGTCTTAGAAGGATCAATTGAAGAAACAGGGCATGTGTGATCTGGAGGAGAGATGGACTCAAAGGGGAACAGTCTAACTGTGTTTAATATTTAAAAGTTTGTCCTTTGGAGTAGGGATTAATTAGGCCCATATGTTTTTTTTCCTGACGGCATGCTTAGGCTTGGTGTAAGAGAAAACTTTCTAACGATTCTGTCCAAAAGTGGAATGGTCTCCCTTTCTTGGAGGTCTTCAGGCAGAGGGTAGATTCCAACTAGTTGGGTGTGATATTGGAAATGCTTTCTGGATATGGGTTAGACTAGATGACCACTGGGTTCCTTTTCAACTCTTTAATTCTGTGATTCTATGATATACCAAGAAACATATCAACAGTTTTCTTTTTAAATGATGCAGCACTTTATGTCTTTCTTGTCTACATGGGCGTTCTCTTTCTTGATTGGAGGACTTGTTCTCTATTGCTCCCAGGATGCAAATTTAGAAGGTAACCATGTTTGCATCCTGATGGACAGTAAGAAGGAAGCTGATCAACCCATGGAGGAACTGAGCAGCAGACGTCCTTTGGCTGCTTGTACTTGCTGTCTGGAATTCCTCAGGAACAGTTGTGATCTCTCACAAGGACATGTGGAAGAAAACACTGGCTACATTCCATAGGATAGCTATCTGTGTTTCTAATTACAAGCTTGCCAAGTAGGCAACTCAGTTGAGAGCAATTACTATTCAAGCACAGAATAATGAGATGATTCCTACTTCTCATGTGGTATTGATGTTCACTAGATGCTTATGATGCTTCCCTACATAGGGCTTTAGGGAAAACAGAAAATCCATCTTGAGAAATAAGCTATGAAGAATTGAAAATTCAGATTGTATTAGGAAGTGACTGCAATAACATTAAAATTTTGAAGTTGCATTTTCTATTACCTTTGTTTTCACTAGTAAAGCCTCCATTTAATTTCTGTGTGAGGGAATAATATTTTTGGTGTCATGCAAACTTGGGAATGAATTTAAAATCCTGTGGGAATGGGAGCTAGAAACATTTGATAAGTTATGAATTGTTAGGAGTATATGTATTCCTATATTAGATAGGAATCTGGGGAAGAATTCAAAGGGAAAAATTTCAGGAGATGTAGGGAATTAGGCTGCTGTGCCATTTGGTGCATATATGTTTAGTGATGCACAGTTTCCACAGTACCTTCCAATCAGATGGAGTTTCCCTGATTATCTCTTTTAATTAGGTTTATTTTTGCTTTTAATTTGTCTGAGATCATGATCGCTACCCCCTGCCTTTTTCTTAACTTCAGCTGAAGTATAATAGATTCTGCTCTAGCCCCTTATTTTTTTTTCCCTGCTTCAAGTGTGTTCCTTGTAAACTACATATTTTTTTGGCTTCTAGCTTCTAATCCATTCTACTATCGACTTCCATTTTATGAGTGAGTTCATCTCATTCACATTACTACCTGTCTTTCCCTTCATCCTATTTTCTTCTGTTTATCCTTCTTTCTCTCTTTTGTAGCCTTCCTCAAAAGTTTGCTTTGCTCTGACTACTGCCTCCCTTAATCTTCTCTCCTTTTTATCAGCCCCCCTTCTCTTATCCCGTTTCCCTCCTACTACCCTGTTTGATGAGATAGAATTCTCTACCCAACTGAATTTGTATATATAGTCTTCCTTCTTTGAACTGATTAAGAGGAGAGTGAGGTTTAGGCATTGCCTGCTCTCCTTCCCCCACCCCCACCCCCGCCATTTCCCACCCTACTGTAAAAGCTCTTCCTTGCACGCCTCTTTTACATGAGATAATTTTTCCTATTCTTCCTCTGCCTTCCCCCTTCTCCCAATGCCTTTCTCTTTCTCATCCCTCCATTTTTTAGATCATTCCAAAATAATTGATTTGTACCCACACCCTTTGTCTATATAGACTTCTTCTAACTACTCTAATAATGATAAAGTCCTCAAGAGTTACGTGCATCATCTTCTCTTATAGAAATGTAAACAGTTTAACCTTATTAAGTTCTTATGATTTCTCTCTCTTTTTTGTTTACATTTGTATGCTTCTGAGTCCTGTGTTTGAATGTCAACTTTTCTATTTAACTTTGGTCTTTTCATCAGGAATTCTTGAAAGTCCTCTATTTTATTAAAGATCCATTTTTCCGCATTGAATGATAATGCTCAGTTTTCCTGGGTTGGTTATTCTTGATTGCAATACTAACTCCTTTACCTTCTGGAATATTGTAGTCCAAGCACTTTGTTCCTTTAACATGAAGCTGCTAAGTCTTGTGTGATCCTGACCATGGCTCCACAATATTTGAATTGTTTGTTTCTGGCTGCTTGCAATATTTTCTACTTGATCTGGAAGCTCTGGAATTTGGTCATACTATTCCTAGGATTTTAATTTTGAGATTTCTTTAAAAAGGCGATTGAGGAATTCTTTCAATTTCTATTTTACTTTCTGCATCTAAGATTTCAGGGCAGTTTCTAGGCCTATTTTTTTCCAATGAAATATTTCACATTTTCTTCTATTTTTTTCCATTCTTTAGACTTTGTTTTATTATTATTTTTATTTCTTTTAGCATTATTAACTTCTACTTTATTATTTCTTACAATGTCATGTCTAAGCTCCTTTTTATCATGACTTTCAGGTAGTCTAATAATCCTTAAATTGTGTCTTCTGGTTTGTGCTCTGGTCCTTACTAAGAAAGTGTTCCTGCTTCCTTACAGCCACAAGTACTCTTTAAAAAATGACAAACCACTCTGGTATCTTTGCCAGGAAAACCTCATGGACAGTCCACAAAATCATGAAGAGTTGACTGATGACTAAACAACAAAAATGATAGTAATTCAATGCTGGGGCAACTAGGTGTGGGTGTGTACGTGGTGGGGTGGGGAGGTGTATAGAGTGCTGGGATTAGAGTCAGGAAGACCTGACTTCAAATCTGGCTTTGAATACTTACTAAGTGCTTGATCCTGGGAAAATCACTTAACCTCTGTTTGCCTAAATCCACTGGAGGAGAAAATGGCAAACCACTCCAGTATCTTTGCCAAGAAAAACCCATGGACAGTATGGTCCATGGGCTCACAAAAAGCTGGACATGATTAAATGATTGAACAACAACAACAGTCCAATGTTACTGGAAGGAAGGAGGAGGGGTATGCCTATGCCATTTTTTTTTCAGAGAAACACTGGTACATATTAGTCCTCCCAAAACAGAATTAGGGAGCTAATTCAAGGGAACAGCATGTTCCTGTGATTTGTCACTTGTATAATTATTCTAGAGTTACAAATATAATATAGGACATTGATGTTTTAGTGTGTGACTCTATGAGGTTTCTTCCTGAGACATCCCTTTCTTTTTGATTAAGGCAGCTTGACATCTGGGTAAGGAAAAATAGAGAAGAGGTGCTCTCAGGGCAGTGTGAGGGGGCAAAATAGATAATTTTGATTACATTACGTTAAATTTTTACATACAAATAAAGCAAGTATAGCCAAGATCAGAAGGAAAGCAGGAAATTGGGAGAAAAATTTTATAGACAGATTCTCAGATAAAGGTCTCATATTTCAAATATATAAAGACCTTTGTCAAATCTCTAAGAATACAAAGCATTCCCCAATTGATAAATGGTCAGTCAGTTTTCCAATAAAGAAATCAAAACAATTTATAGTCATACAGAAATGCTGAGGTTAGATTTGAACTCAGGTATTTCCTGACTCCTGGCCCAGTACTCTATCCATCCTGCAACCAGATGCTTAAAGTCATAGAACTTCCACAAAAGAGTCTGGTAGAAAATTAACTTCCTAAATTGCTTTGAATTGGGGATTTAAAAGCTCAATCTAGTTTTTAACCCAATTATTTAAATAATAACCCACTCTCATTCGAGAGTGGGCCTGATTACAGAGAAAAGAATTACAGTAAGCCTACCTCAAATTCAATTGAATATACCAACTATTTATTAAGTGTTTACTATGTGCAAGCTAATATACACGACATTGAAAATCTGGAGGCCTATTCTGATTCCTTCCTCGCTCCTCAGTTGCTAGTGTTTTTCCCTATGCCCCATGCTGAAATAATTTTAAATTTACTTTCTATGTATTTTCTATATACTTAAGTGTGTGTGTGCGCACGCGCATGTGCGTGTTATTTCCCTTTATACTATACGAATGACCTGAGGGCAGGGATTGTTTCATTTTTTTTTGTATCTTGAGTCTAACATAGCATCTGGCACTATGAAATAGATTCATATTCATATCGTAATTTGCTCAACCATTTCTCACTTGCTGGTTTACTACAACAAAAGCAGAGCTATAAGTATTTTTGCATGTATGGATCCTTTTATTTTCTTCTTGGCCTCTTTGAGGTACTTGCCTATAGGAGTGTCATTGAGTTTTGATATAATTACAGATTAATTTCCAGAAGAGTTGAATCAATTAACAGTTTCACCAACAGTACATTGGCATGCCTGTCCTTTAACATACTCTCCAACAATGATTATTTTCCATTTTTGTCATTTTGTCAATCTGATAGGTAAAGTGGAGTCCTCTGAATTTCTTTAATTTGTGCTTTTCTTATTATTAGTGATTCGGAGCATTTCTCATATGGTTGTTGATAACTTGCATTCTTGTTCTTGAGAGCTGTCTTCATATCTTGTAACTATTTGTTCATCTATTGCAGTATGGCTCTTACTAGTTTTTAAAAATCAGTTTCTTAGATACTTTTATCAGAAATTTTTTCTGGACTTTTCCCCTTTTAAATTGTTTCTCTTTTAATCTTAATTGGGCTAATTTTGTGCAAAACCTTTTCAGTTTGATGTAGTTAAAATTGTTCATTTAATCTACTAGGAGCCTCTCTGTCCTTTCTTTGGTTAAGAAGACTTCCTCTGTTCAGAGCTGTCAAAGGAATCTATGTCCCTGTTCCTCTAATTTAATTATGTTATGATTTATTAAATCTAAGTCTTTTCTTCATTTGGAGCTTTTTACGGTATATGGTATGATGTGCTGCTAGAGAACCAAATTTCTGCCAGACTCCTCTCCTTTCCTAGTTTGTTTTGTTTTGTTTTGTTTTGTTTCATAGGGAATTCTCACAACAGTAGGTAAGATATCTTGAGTTTATCTTGAGGCATCTAAGTGGAACTTCCAGTCAGGAAGAACTCAGTTCAAATCCTGTCTTAGGAACTTGCTAGCTGTGTGACCTGAGCAAGTCATGTGTTCTTTAGGCCTAAGTTTCCCATAAAATAATGCACCTACCTAACAGGGTTGTTATGAGAATCAAATGAGATAACATATATAAAGTACTTTGGAAATTTTAAAATATTACATAAATGCCAGTTATTATTATCAAACACTATGCTCTATGGTCTGTTACTTTTGGATGTTATATACCTAATATGTTGTACTGATAAATGTTTCTGTTTTTAAAATCACTATCAAATAGTTTTGATGATTGCTTCTTTGTAATCTAACTTGAGCCCTGTTACAGTAAGCCCCTCTTCCTTCTTCACTTTTTCTGTTACTTCCCTCAAAAATTCTCCAAATTCACTTTTTCTAGTTCTACAAGTAACCCTTTGCTAGTTTGATTGGTATGATACTGAATCTGAAGAATAATTTAGATAATATTATCACTTTTATTGTAATAGTACTGCCCAACCATAAGTAATTAATATCTGTACAATTTGAGTATGTTTATTTCTATAAAGTATTTATAGTTGCATTTACAAAATTTCTGAGTGTTATAATAGATAAGCTCCCAGTTTTTTATACATTCTTTAGTTATTTCAAAAGTAATTTTTCTGTTGTTTCTTAAAGGGACATTCAATATTCAGCAATACTTATCAATATTCAAAAGGTTGATGATTTTGGGGGAGGGGTTTATATTCTGCCACTTTATTGAAGTTATTAATTATTTCAATTAACTTGGTTTACTTAGAGAACTCTAAAGATTCAGCTATCATATCATATTTAAAAAGAGATTATTCTGTTTCTTGCTGTCGCTTATTTCCCTAACTTCTTTCTCCCTTTTTTTTTATCATTGCTATAGCTAGAGTATCTAGAACTCCATAAAATAATAGTGATGGCAATGGTTATCCTTGCTTTTACCCATTATGGGTATTGGAAAGGCTTCTAGCATTATTCCATTGCACATAATATTGTTTTTTGGGTTTTGTTATTTATAAATCCTATTAAGTAATGTTCTGTTTATTCCTAAATTCCTCAAAGTTTTAAATAAAGGGATACTGCACTTCATAAGAAAATAAACCTATAAAGAAATCATATGATTTTGTTCTTGTTATTAGTATGACCTATCGTTTATGGCTTATTGCTGAACCAACCCTATATTCCTAGAATATATCCAACTTGGTGATTTAATATGATGTCATAGGCTCTTAGCTTATATTTTATTGATTATTTTTGCACTGATCTATCATTTTTTTCTCTTTGCATTTCTTTTTAAGATTAAATTTTGGCTTTTTTTGGAAAATAAAGAAATTTATTTTCTCCCTCTCACTTTATTCTTCATTGGGGGAAAAATCCTTGTAATGTATGATCAAACAAAAATTTTCTCATTGACTGTATCACACACACACACACACACACACACACACACAGAGGTATGTAGGAGCTAGGTGGAACACAGTGGATAGAGTGCCAGGCTTGGAGTTGGGAAGACCTGAATTTAATTCCAGACACTGGGCAAGTCACTTAACCCTGTTTGCCTCAATTTCCTCATCTGTCAAATAAGCTGGAGAAGGAAATGGCAAATCATTCCAGTATCTCAAGGGTTCTCCAGCATGGCAAATTGAAAGGCTTATGGGTTCTTGAGTTATATCAGTAGATGCCAGGCATCTAGAGGCTAGATAAGTATTGGAGGATCTTAGGAGGCAGTGATAGGGAAGATGATAAGGTCTGGTGGTCCTTCATCCCATAAGAAAAAATAGTGTTGGTGATTCTCATTTCATTCAAGGCTTGTGAACAGTTAATTAGCCTGCATGGTTTCTTGACAGCCCAAAGCTAAGACGGAGGGTAAAGGGGGCAGGAAAGTAGGAGGGAGGGAGGAAGGACACTGCCAATGGTGATATTTCATCTTAATTCTTAACTATCTTGAGTGAGTTTTGGATGGCCCAGGGCCAAAGGAAAGGGAAAGGGTGAAAAGTACCATTAATAATGGCAGATCATCCAGGCCATCCTAGATGTGTTCTATTCAGATCCTTAAATTCTTCCTTATTTATCTTTTTGTTAGGTCTGTTCTGTTGGGAAAGGGGGCACAGCTATTCTTTCTACCTATTTCTTCTTATAATTGTATTGTTTTTCTCTAGATACTATGCCCTTCCACTCATACATATTCAGTTCGTAATATATTGTCTATCATGCCTTTGAGTATAACATAGGTACCTTAATTATTTTTTTATGTCTTAATCTATTGAGATTATGATTGCTGTCTTCACTTTTATGAATTAACTTGAAGCATAATACACTTTGCACCACTGGATCTTCATTTTAACTATGTGTGAATTTTTGTTTCACTTATGTTTCTTATAAATAACATAATATTGAATTCTACTTCCTGATCCGTTCTGCTACCCCATTTCATTTTATGAAGGAGTTAATAATTGTCACATTCATTTATTAATATCATTTTTTCAATTATAAACATTTATTTTTTTCTTATTTTTTTCTCATTTCTATCACCTCCCTCAGTGGGGGAAAAAAGAAATAAAACCAGAATCTATGCAACACATATGCATAGACAAGGAAATTACTATGTTAGCTATCTCCAAAAAATGTATGTCTCATTCTGCCCATTAGTCAACTCTCTCTCTGTCAGGAGGTAGGTGATTCTGACTGTGAATTTTTGGTACCCAAACTCATTTTTTTTCTGGCTGCTGGCTATATTTTATTCCTTTGACTTGGAAGGTCTGAATTTAGGCATTTTCGGTTTTAGGTTTCTTTCAAGTATATTTTTTCAAGCTCATTCTTTCTAGTTTCACTTTGCTTTCTGGCCCCAATAAATCTTAACAGTTTTATTTTCTGATTTCTTGAAATATGCTATCCAGGTTTTTGATTTAGTCATGGTTTCTAGGGGGAGAAATAATTTTAGAATTATGTTTCCTCAAGCTGTTTTCTGGATCAGTCATTTTTTATAGTAAGTATTTTATCTTTTTCCCCATTTTTTAACCATTTTATTTTTTCTATTAATTATTGTTGTCTGATGGAATCATTAATTACTTCATTCTGTTTTTCAAGGAATCTACTACTTGGATATGATTTCTATCTGCTGTTTGAAGCTGCTCATCCTCTTTCCACTTTTTTGCTCCAGAATTCTAATTTCATATATTATCTCTTCCTTTATTTCTTCTAGTCCCTGTGGCCAAGGAATTTTTTCCCCTTGATGCTCTATTTGTCTTTGTTATGGAGCTAAACATTTCTTCTGGGTTTACTTCTTGTGCATCTCAAACCCACAGTACTTTTTCATTGTGTTTGGTGTTTTCTTCTGTTTACTCTTATTTCTACCCTCAATTCTTAGATTGGAACATTGTACCGTGGCCATAGTTCACCCCCTCCAGCCTGCTTGGGTGGGCTGGGTAGACCTTGTTTTTCTGTGTCCCTGTGGAGTATGGATGCCACTGTCACTGTCATTCCGAATGGAGTTGCTGGTATCCTCTCTCACCTTCTTCTACCCCACCACTGCACACACTTACTTTAATCCCTAATTTCTACCTATAAAACCATTTAGTATTGGTTCCTGGACACTGAATTGGTCTTGTCTCTGTTGCTTTTAGGAGTAAACAGGCTGATCTTATCTCCCTGAATAGGGATCTATCAGAGCTTGCCAGAGCTGAGAATGGGGTGAACTACTTTTTTGTGTGTGCTTATTGTGCCATTGACACCACACTGATGGCAACTAAGGATCACTTTGATGATGATGGACTAGTTCATATCCCTGAGATACTCTCTTAGTTTTGACTTTTAAAAGGCAGGGTGTGGGAATACACAGCGATTTATAGGGCTAAAGAGCTAAAAAGTGACAGAGAGAATAAGGAGAGGAGAATAGACAGAGATACAGATTCATATCCCTGGAGGGAGGCTTGGGCCTCTGTATGAGGTCCCTCTAGATAACCACATGCCCTGCAGGGAAAGTAGCACTGAAGAGGCAGCCCTAACAGAGAACTAATTAAAGGTAGTCCCAGTATAATGAATCTTTTCTGCATGTCTGAACAACTTGATATGGCATCATCCATGTGGAAGATGTTGAGGACCTGTTACCAGAGACAAGGACTGAAACATAAATGACATTCTGCACCCACCTACCAAATGATTGGAAGCATCTTTTTTCCATTCACTGCATGGCTAGAATGGACATTTTAAAAAAAGCCTTACTCATTACCTATGTGGCTTTTATGACATTCCTATCTGATGGAATTGCACCATGTAGAAAGGGTGGGTGGGGAGGGCCTGAGGGCTCTCTTCTCCCTCACTTAGGCCATATAATCTTAAGAAATGGGCCTAGGTCTTTGGCCTTTTCGTTCGTTCTTTTCTGTTCTAGGTCCAGGGAGTGGAATGTCTGATTTGCCAAGGAGTTCAAGCTACAAGGATCCAGGAGTCCAAGAATCCAGGCCTGGTGTTGCAGCCTACCCAGCAGAAGCCAGCAAGGCCAGCTTTGGACTTGAATTTGGTGGGACGAATGCTATGTAGGAACTGAGCCAAGCTGTGAGCCTAATTCCTCTTTACCCTTTCCATCCCTCCTCCTGCCCTCTCGAAAAACAACAATAAGGTGGTATAGGGGATGTTATACCCCTGAAGTTTAAGGGGAAATATTTATACATTTTTTTCTTGCTGTATCTTTGAAGTAAATATCCATTTGTATAAGTTAATCTTGGGACTCCAAAAATGATTGGCAATATAGGGAACGGGGGTATTAGAGAGACTATTGAACTTCCTGAGAGTGCTGGAGTACCCTGTGAGGGACGAAATATAATAGGCCTGACTCTGAAAGCATGGAGCCAGAGTTAGCTATGATACACTAGATCAAATGAAGGAACTCCTGAGTAAAGCCAAGAACCTGCTTCAAAGTTAGGTGTACAAGAACAGGCACTAAGAAGCAATAAGGAACAGAACAAGAAGCAGTAAATCTTAACTCACCATCCAGAGTAGTGCTCTGTCTGGAATATTGTATAGGTACCAGGGAAGGTAGGGCCCACCAGAAGGGATATTTGACTCTCTAGAAACCTAAGTTGTTTTAAGCTGGTGATGAAGAGAAGGCAACATTGATATTTTTTTTTCTGCTGTCAATGACAATGATTTTTAGATTGTAAAGGACTAAAAAATATTGCTAATAGAGATTTGATTACTAAGACAAATAAGTAGATAAGAGAATGCCCAACTTCCCTTAAGGAATTTATGTTAGTCACCTAGCCAAAATTTTGGATAGTGTAGAAACCGGCAAATGTGATTGCTATGCCACAGACAATGATCTTTTAAGGATCATGAAGAACAGAAGTACCTCAAAAATGGGGAAGTAAAATGTTGCTAAGAGTACTTCAAAAAAAGGAAAGAGAGTAGAGTCTGAAAATTATAGGCTATTGATTTTCATTTTGATTGCTGGGAAAGTTCTACAACATATTAGGATGAAGCTAGATAGTGCAGAAATTTAGGTTTAAGAGTCAGAAAGACCTCAGGTCAAATACTGCCTCAGACATTTAGAAAGTCACTTAATCTCTCAGCCTCAGTGTCCCAATCATACGAAATGAGGAACTTAGACTCAACTGGTCTCTACGGTCCTTTCTAGCTCTAAATCTATGCTATTATTTATGATTAATGAACATCTAGAAATTAAATCTGTCATCACAAAGACCGTCATTAAGTCATGCCCAAACCATGATTCTAGAGTAATAAAGATAAACATGTTACCTTCTTCTAACAGAGAAGTTAAAGACTGAAGATGTTTAAGTTGCTGTACATTTTTGGATTCCAATTCCAGTTTGGGTTCTAAATTACAACATAGGATTTACTTTATTTGTTCATATTTGTTACAGGCATTTTTGTTTGTTTTTATCCAATTGGGAGGGGAGAAAATGAAAAGATAGAAAATAAATGCTTGTTAGTGAAACAAATAAATTTAAACAAGAAAAGTAGGTCATGGCAAAGTCACTCCATTTCCTTTTTCTTTAAAATGAGATTATGAGACTGATAGATTATGGGAATAGTAGAAATATATTCACCAACATTTTAGTAAAAAATTTATCAATCTCCCATTTTCTTGTGGATGGGACTTTGAAACTTTAACTTGGATAAGACTCCTTCAAATGTTGTATTAGGTGAAATAAAAACTGTCCTTCATTAAGTCAGAGTATGGGTTGTAGTAGATAAGTCGTAGTTCCTTCTAATTCTGGAATTCTGTGATTCTGTGAGTATTTGCATTAGAGCTGAGGGTCTTTTTTCTTTCTTTCTTTCTTTTTTGTAGTTACCTAAGTGTGAAAAAAATCCTGACGTTCTTAGGGAAAACCCTGGGTAACAGCACGAGCCATAGATAACCTGGTTTGTGTAAACTCAGAGCTATGATTGTAAGCATAAATATTTCATCTCTGTCTATAGTACAATTCTTTGCCCATAGTAGAGAATGTAAGCATTAAAGCCACTATATTGAAAAGTCTATGTTATGAAGATTGTTAATCAATACTGAGAGGACAGAGAGGAGGAGAAGTAGGGGAGATTGTCCAGGATACAGCAGAGTAGTGGGCAGGGGGAAATGCAATGGGGAGAATAAAATGAGAAATGCTTTTAGTTTACTTTTTAAATAGATACTTTCCTAATTGCAAAATAAATAAATCCTGCTCTCTATAGTACTTGCTTTTTGGGAAGTCCCATAAAAGTGCCATAGAAGGCAAAATTTTCAACTGTGTAGAGGAGGAGATGGAAGTATTTTCAAAAATGTCAAAATTTTCAAATATTTCAAAAAGTCAAACTTGTTGTTTCAACTCTGACAAAGGGAATAATAGAGTTAACATAAGATAGTAGGGCAACAATTATACTGAAAATGAGTACTACACTTTCGTAAGGATATCCTATTGTGGGATGTTATTATGATGCATAGCACATTGCTCAGTAATCCTCTGGGTTTTCCCAAAGTTCAGAGTATATGCTGTACTCCTAAACTGTCAGGGGAGTAAAAATCTAGTTCAGTAGTAGTTATTAGTAAAACAGAGTGCTGATTTCAGCATAGCACTTTTACACTGAAAACTATAATGACCACAGTCTACTACTACAGCACATAGACAACCACACTGAAAGCAAATGAAGAGTGTCTTAAAGAATGGTTTTGCTCAAGGCAACTTGCTTAGAACAGCACTAGAGTTAAATTCAAGTTCTTATTGTTCAACCAACTTTCATTATCCATTCAGCAAACAATAACCTAAATTTTCTCACCTGAAAAATTGAGCTCTTTAAAAGAGATAATCTTTAAATTCCCTTCTGTTTCTAAATCCTATGACATTTCACTTTCCCCCCACATACTAATCTCTTCTAGGAGATGCAATGGCTAGAAATGACTAGAAAGCTAGCCTAAGAGTCACGAAGACCTGGATTCAAATGTGACCTCTGATACATATTGATTATATGACTCTGAGTGTCAGTTTAACCTCTCAGTGCCCCAAGCAACTTTCGAAGATCTGTGCTGCATAGGTTGCATAGCAATGCCCATCTGCTTCAGTAGCACCGGTTGACTTACCGATAATTCCCTATACTAATGATGTCATAGGTTCAGTTCCCCTCTCTTGGCCCCCATTTCTTTTATGAGTTTGAGCCCTGTTTCTTAGATTTGAATTATTTTATATTCTAATAAAGCTATAAAAATAAAACCTCTCTGACAGTGATGTAGCCCTTCTCCTTACCAAAGCCACCCCATAGACTCATAAATAGTTGGAAGGGATCTTAGTGGTCATTGAATCTAACCCTTCCATTTTAATGAGAAAATGAAATTTCCTTAATGCAGAGAGGTTAAATGACATGCTCCCTGTAAATATTGAGGCAAGATTCAAACCCAGATCTCCTTCCTTTCAAGTAAACATGCTATTTGCTGTACCATGCTGTCTCAATCCCACTGCATATGCACTCTGATCCCTGTCCCCTTCCACAGTCTATAGATGATTATAATCTCAGTCATCTTTCAGCCTTCTATTGGTTCCTTCTCTACTGCCTTCAAATATGCTGAAGTCTCTCCCATCCTAAAAAGTAAAACAAAACTAAAAGCAAAACCTTCCCTAGACAGTACCATCTTCTCAAGCTACCATTCTAATTTCCTATTCTCCCTTTCTCAGCCAAATTCCTAGGAAAAACTGTCTACACTTGACTACCTTTACTTCCTTTCCTCTCACTCCTCGATCTTTTGCAATTTGGCTTCCAAACTCATCATTCAAATAGAACTGCTTTCTCTATGTTGCCAGCAATCTCTTAATTGCCAAATCTGCTGGATATTTCCTAGACCTCTTCCTCTTGGACCTATCTGCTCTATTTAACATGGTATGGTTTTCCAGTAGCAATGTATGGCTATTAGAGTTGGACTATAAGGAAAGCTGAGCATCACAGAATTGGTGCTTTTGAATGGTGGTGCTGGAGAAGACTTTTGAGAGTCCATTGGATAGCAAGGAGATCAAATCAGTCGATATTTAAAGACATTAATTGAGGCTACTTACTTGAATGTCAAATACTGAAGCTGAAGCATAAATACTTTGACCACATAATGGGAAGACAGGACTCGTTGGAAAAGACCCTGATGTTAGGAAAGACTGAAGGCAAAAGGAAAAGGGGATGGCAGAAGATGAGATAGATAGTGTTATGGAAACAATGAACATGAACTTGGACAAACTTCAGGATTTAGTGGAGGATAGAAAGGCCTGGTATGCTATGGTTCATGAGGTCACAAAGAGTCAGACAGGACTGACTGACTCAACAACAACAACAAAAACAACTTCTATATACTCTTTCCTCTCTGGATTTTGTGACACTACTTATTCTCTCTAGGTTTTCCTATTATTTGTCTGACCATTCCTTCATCTCCTTTGCTGGCTTTTGATTCATATTTAGTAAGTCTCTGTACTTAATATTTTAGAGTAAAGCCAGATAGTTTTCTCCCCCAAGGATCTAGGCTCTGAGGACCTGGGGTATCTTTCTCTGATACTGTTGGCTCAAGCTCCCGTTCTAATGTGTTCCAGCTACTGTTAGCTGCCAGTAATCTATAGTCCAGTTCCACTCAGTCAATTAATGTAAATTAGCTTCCTTAAGGGATATTTACTTCAAAGATATAAGAAGATCAGAAGTACAAGTATCTTTCCCAAAAACCTGGGGGAATACTTCCCTGTACTACCTCAGTCCTTAGGCTCAGACTTGAAACAATTTATACATAGCATTCCCCCCAACTGAGTTCATTTCCAAGTGAAACAGTGATCGATAGCTGAGTCTGCATCTCTGCTACTGTTAGACTGGATTGAGCAGGTCTCTTGGGACTTACCACCTGGCTTGCAGCAAATCTCAACATGAACTCCAGTCCCTGGACTTCTGGTGGCACACTCTGCCAATCTTCTAAAGCTCACAAAGCCATACTCATCTCTAATTTCTTTCACCTAAAAGCAGGAATGAATAAATACAACAGAGGCAGGTTTCATCTGCTTCTAGGCAAGAGAGGAACAAATGTCCCTACCCAACTCAGAGACTCTGAGGTTCACCCTAGCTAGACAGTGCCTTTTGAATGCACCCCAGTTCCAGCTCCATAGGCAATCAAAAAAGGCTTATCTTCACCATGTGGCTAGCATATTGGGACAATTATAGAATGTTTGACCATTCTATTTGTGGATTCCATCATCTGAGCATACTGTGCACACTCATAAATTACTAAACTAATTATCTGTTCTTTTTATTACATGCATCATAATCCCTAACTGTAGTTCTTCTCCAAAGTTCTTTCCCAGGCCTTTTCTCTTCTGCTCTACATTTTCTCGTGGTGGCCTTACAAGATCCCCAAATCATCTCTATGCAAATGTCTCAGATCTTTATATAAAGTTTCAGTCTCTTCCCAGAGCCTGTCCTATATTGCCAATTTCCTATTGAACATTTCAAACTCAATGTCCTTAAGGCATCTAAAACTCAGCATGTTCAAAACTGAAACCATTATCATTGCTGTATTTAAAATCTGAGACTAATTTAGCAAATTATGTAATAGTACGGAACTATAATATCTGGGTTAGTTAGTCATATTGGTCTGCGTGTTATTCTTTCTCCCTTACCTAGAACTCGAAACACTGAACCATAGAATAGGAGAATTGGACCTCAGACAGAGAAACCTTAGAGGTCATCGACTCCAACAACCTCATGTTACAGATGAGAAAACTGAGGCACGAAGAGTTGACTCATCTAAGGCATGAGACCACTCCTTGACAGAACAACCCTATAGTGGTAATAAAAAACTAAAATTATTCAACTCAACATTTATTAAAGGCCTACAAGATCCTGTACAAAGACAAAAATTCATTAAAGAGTCCCTGCCCCCAAGTAGCTCACGTTCTACTGGGGAGATACAGTAAGCAAAAACTTGTTTTCCCTAAAGACATTCATGTTCTTCAGGGGCATTTCTTTTATATATCTTTCTAGCCTCATCTCTTACGTTTCTCAGTTTCTCTGCATATGATCTCTTTGGTCAAGAATATCTTTGAAAATAATTCAAATACTAAAACCTTTAACTAAATCCTAGAGAGGTAAGAAATTTGCTGCTATTTTTGTTTTTGTTTTTGTTTTTAGTGAGGTATTATAGAGCTAGGGGAATAGTTAAATTTATAAAATATTTTACAAAATATTTTATAAAATGCTCATATTTGAAAAAATCAAAGGGTATGAATGAAAACTCAGTTAATAAATCTCAATTTCCAATTCTGTATCACCACAAAAAGAGCTGCTACAGTATTTTTGTACATATGGGTCCTTTTTCTTTGATCTCTTGGAGTACAGGCCTACTATTACTGGGTAAAAGGGCATGTACACTTTAGTAGCCCTTTAGGAATAGTTCCAAATTGTTCTCCAGAATGACCAGACCAGTGTGCAACTACATGAATAGTCCACCACTGTATCTATTTTTCCCCATCCCCTCCAGCATTTGTCATTTCTGACAGGTGTGAGGTGATACCTCAGAGTTTTAATTTGCATTTCTCTAGTCAATAGTGATTTAGAGCATTTCATATAGGTAGCTTTAATTTCTTCTTCTGAAAACTGCCTATTCATATCCTTTTATCAATTGGAAAATTACGGTTATTTCTATAAATTTGAGTTACTTCTCTATATATTTGAGAACTGAGTCCTTCATCAGAGAAACTTGCTATAAAAAATTTTGATATTACTTCATTGGCACCTTTTGGTGCCAATTGGTGCACTATTGGTACCTTTTAACAAAATGTAGTTTCCCTGATTATCTTCTTTAATTAGGTCTATTTTTGCTCTTGCTTTGTCTGATGTGCCTTTTTTATGTCTGCTGAAACATAATTAATTCTGTTCTAGCCTTTTACTTTAACTCTACGTGTGTCTTTTTGTTTCAAATGCGTCCTGTGTAAAAAATATGTTGCTGTATTCTGGTTTCTAATCCATTCTGCTATCTGCTTCTGTTTTTGGATGAGCTCATCCCATTTACATTCACAGTTATGATTACCAACTATATTTTTCCTCCAACCTATTTTCTTCTGTTCATCCTCTTTCTCTTTTTATCCTGTTCCTCCTCAAAAATCTATTTTACTTCTGACCACTGTCTCCCTTAATTTGCCCTCCCTTTTATTACTCCCCTTAGGCCCCCCCCATATCTCTTATTCACTTTGTCTCCTATTTGCTTATTTAGTAAGATATATTTCTGTAGTCAGTTGAGTGTGTGTGTATACATATATATATACATACATATATGTATATATTATTCCCTCTTTGCCAATTCCAGTGAGAGTGAGGTTCAAGTATTATTCCCAACCCCTTCCATTTTAAAACTTTTCTTTGTATGCCTTTTTATGTGAGATAAATTTTCCCTTTCTACCTCTCCTTTCCCCCTTCACCCAGTGCTTTCTCATTCCATTTTTTTTGAGGGGGGAGGGATTCTGTTTTTTAAGGCATTATTTTCTTCAGCATTTTTTGTACTTCTTTACCAAGCTGTTGACCCTCTTTTCACAATTTTTCTGCATCATTCTCGTTCATTTTCCCATTTTCCTCCATTACTCTTATCTCTTTCTCTCTCTTAAAAAAAACTTCCAGGAATTCTTGTTGTTTTTGGATCCAGTTAGCATTTTTTTCTTTGAGGCTTTGCTTGTAGCAGGTTTCACATTGTTATCTTTTTCTGAGTTTATGTCTTGGTCTTCCCTGTTATCACAGTAACTTCTTAAGGTCAAATTCTTTTTTTGTTTGCTCATTTTCCCAGCCCATTTCTTGATTTTGAACTTTACATTAAAGTTAGTGTCCGCTCACCTTGGGGTAGGGAAGCACTGTCCCAAGCTTCAGGCTTTTTATGTTGCTATTTTCAGAGTTAGTTCTGGGTGTCCCCAAGTTTTCAGTACCTTCAAGGTGGTGTGATCAGGGGAGAGGTATGGTTGCTGCTCACCTGGTCTGTGCTCTGGTCTACCCAGGAAGGCCCTCTGCTTCCCTGTAGCCACAAATGCCGGCACTCCTCTTGGCCCTGGAACCAGGGTCCCTCTTCTCCTGCAACCAGGGCCCCTGTTCTCCTGCAACTGTAAGTGCTAGCATTCTTCTCTGCTTTGCAACTGTGACCAGGGCCCTCGCTCTCTTGTGACCAAACAGAAGTTCTCTTCTCCACTCTGGAAATGTGACCCAGAACTGCATATGGACAATAGACTTGTCAATCAGCATCAACTGCACCCAGTGGCAGCAAAGGACCCTTTGCAATCCCTTTCTTACCAATTTTCTTATTTCCTTACCGTTTCTGGGCTAAGAGCTTCTGAATGCTGCTTCTGCTGCTGCTGCTTCTGCTGCTGCTGCTGTTCCAGGTCAGTCTCCACCCCAGCTTCACAGACCTCTTCTGCCCACTTTCTAGTTTGTGGTAGGCTGGAAAAATGTCTCACCCTTACCCTTTGTTGGCTCTGCCACTCAAAAATTTTATTTGAGACATTATTTTAAAGTTGTTTGGAGGGAAATGTTGGCAGGGTTCAGCTGGCTTGCTGTCTATACTCTGCCCTCTTTACTCCACTTCTAGTTCTTTTTTTTTAAGGACCTCTTCTGAAGCCAGGTCTTCCCCAGGTCTGCCTACCTTTATTTATTTATTTCTCTTTCTTACCATGATATACCTTCTCTTTCTTGGATGATTTGTTCATGCAAGGTGCTTGTGGCTATTAACAGGAAATATTTATGCTGCTCATTAGTTCCCAGAAGATTACAAGAACACTGTATTTTGCTTTGAATTTACATTATCTACTGTTGGAAGAGATGTAATGAACCTACCACTCTACTTGGAGGAAACACCCGTTTAAGAGATCAGCTCAAGGCAATATATGATTAAATAACAAAGAAGAATAAAAAAAGTGAAAAGTTCAAAAGGGTAAGATAATCTTGGAATGAAGGGATCAGGAAAAGGCTTAATAAAGGAACCACGGACTATCTTAGCTAGAAAAAGACACTGAAATACCATAAATGAACTATCAAAGCAGAAACAAAAACAACAAGAAACAAATCTGATTCATTTATAAGTGTAAGGTGTTTGTGGGTGTATTTAGATTATATATATATATATATATGTGTGTATATACATATGTATACATACATACATACATACATATATATATGTGTGTGTGTGTATATATATATACACACTCAGGTGATATATGTATATATATATGTGTATATATATGTGTGTGTATATATATATATACATATATATATACATATATCACCTGAGTTTGACTGAATATGTGGCTTACTAGGAGACTTAGATAGATGTCTCAAAGATCTTGTCCCCTTCCTTCCTCCAAGGGAGAATTTGATTCCTGCATCAAGGAGAGCTGGAAAAGTGACTACAATACTAGCCACCCTGCTCTACTAAGGATGGAGACATTAAAGTAGAATTATATCTATCTGCCTTCTAAATATTGCTAGTCTAGGGAAAATGATTTCATTAGGTACTGATTTCCTGCTTGCTAGGAGAGCTTCAAAGTTATATCTGAAGCCTTGACCCATATCATGTGCAAAAAACCCCATCACAAATAATGAGCAGGAAGCAAATCCATTTATATAAACCAAACAGTTCTCAGAGTGAATGAGCTTTCCCACTGAGAGCAAAATATCTCAGCCCAACCAGAAGTCCCTGATGACTCCCAAGGAGAAATCTCCTAAAATTTCTAAGGAGTGAAATATCTAAGGAAATCAGGGACCTTTTGAGTATCAAAACACACACATACTCTCTCTGTCTCTGTCTCTCTCTGTCTCTGTCTCTCTGTCTCTCTCTCCACCCTCTTCCCTCCCTCAACTCCCCCCCCCAAGAGGATCTGGATTCTTTCTTGAAGAAGAAAGGAAGATAATTTCTCCCAAGTACTTCTTCCAACTCATCAACTCTCTACCAGAGTCTTATGAAAATTCTCCAGGTTTAAACCTAAGGTTGCACAAGCATATTTTATCAAATTTTTAAAGTTTAAAAATCGTGTGATACAAAAATTAGAAAAATTCTTCTCATAAATGGAGACAAGAGATACTCTCTCACATACCTTTAATGAAACATGTTAGATTCTGATAAATAAACCCGAGAGAAACAAGGCAGAGAAAGAGAATTTTGAATCGATGGATACTGAGGCAAAAATTTAAATAAAACCTTTGAAATGTGACTACAGAAATATATTCAGAAAATAATTCACTATGACTTAGTTCTATTTATATCAGGTTTGCAAAAATGGTTTGATAGTAGGAAAACAATTACCACATTTCATTATAAAAACAACAAAGACAACACAAACTAAATGATTGTTTCAATAAAGAAAAAAAGATCTGAAAACTGCAGCATTCCTTTATGTTAAAAACTCTTAAAAGCAAAGGCATTGAAGTTACCCTTTTTAATGATGAAAAATATATATTTAAAACCAGGACAGAAAAGCAAGAACTATTATTATCAGCACCATGATTATCATATTATATCTAAAATACATCATATATTGTATGATTATTATTTCCCAGTTGTTTTTTCATGTAGCTTTGGAAATGCAATAATATAAGAGCAATAGCAAAAGAGAATTTTTCAAAAATTTAAAATTCCTTTGGAAGAAAAAAACCTAGAATGCAAAAAAAAATTAGAAAAAGTAGGAAAGGTATCAAGCTATATTGCAAAAGCCAATTTTTTACCAGTTAAAAAAAGAGTGGATCATTGGAGCAGACTAAATAAATAAGAATTAAAAACAATGTTATTTAAGAGCTCAGTGTCTGATAAATCCAAAAACATAAATTACTAGGGGAAAGGAGTCCTTTTTTGGGCAATAGGTGATTGAATACTTTAACCAAAACTAGGTTTAAACTGCAAGCTTACACTTTAAACTACAATAAACTCAAAATGGATATGCAACAATAAAAGGTCAAAGCACAAAAATATTAGAGAACAAGATCAGGTACCTTTCACAACTATGGTTGAAGAAAGAATTCTTGACTAAACAAAAGACAGAGGACATCATCAAACATAAAATAGACAATTTTGACTACATTGATTTAGAAGCTTTTACAGTATTAAAATCAATGGAGGTAAAATTAGAAGAGAAAGAGTAAAGTGTGTAAATATTTACAGCAAGTATTACTGACAAAAGTTGGATAGCACAAATATACAAAGAATTGAATCAAGTATCAATTAACAATTAATCATTTATCAAACTCCTACTATACATCTATCTATCTATCTATCTATCTATCTATATATAACAGCAAATGTCATTCCCCAAAAGCCAAATGGCCAAAGGATATGAAGAGTTTTCAAAAAAAGAATCACAAGCTGTAAATTCCCATGTGAGGGTATTCTCCTAATCAGTCATAGTGAAAGAAATATAAAAGAAAACTCAGATATTCTACTTCACACCCTGCAAATTAGCAAACATAACAAAAGACACAAAAAAGTTTTGCATGGACTTTGGGACAAAAGGCATACTGACGCACTCTTAATTGAGCTGTAAAGTGCTCCAGTCACTTTCAATGAGAAATTCAGAGAAACATGGGATAATATATATTAAATGATGCAAGGCAAAATTAGCAGAACAAAGAGAATAATATACACAATAATTACAACAACGTAAATAAAAAGATCACTAAAAGGAAGTTGAACTCTGAGTAACTGAAAAACCAATGCAGATTCCCTAGAGAAGAAAAGGAAACATGTTTAACTCCTCAAGACAGCAAGTTGTGAGGCTACTAGGACAGAATACTGTTTACATTATCAGATACAGTCTACCAGATGTTTTTGCTTTATTGTTTTCCTTCATCACAGAGAGGATTCAATAGAGGTGGTGAAATGACCATGATGTAAAAGCAAAGGGCACCGTTAAAATATATATTTAAAAACTTTGAGCAAAATGTGCTTTCACCCAATATTCTAGTTGTTGAATTGCTTAGATCTTTCTAACCTAATAAATCTTATCTTTCCCTTTTCCTGACATTATGTTTCTTTGGTTTTCAAATTTATAATGCATGCACAGTATGATTATTTCAATTTCATGCTTTATTAATCTCCTTATGAAGATTTATCAGGAATTGGAAAAGTCTGTGGTTTATGGTCTTTTAAATAAAACAAAAGTATTTAGTTGATTTTTGGAAACTACAAAAATCAATTGATCATACATCCTTCCCTTAATGAACTTGACCTTGGTATATCACAAAATTTGACCATGAGTCAAAAGAATTTGACTCTTTGAAATATTGATTATTTTGTGGTTTTTATAAATGTTTTAAATGTTGTCAAATTTGCAAAAGAAAATAATTTAGTTTTAGGTATTATAATATATATACATATTCAGAATTAGCTTTGTGAATATTGATAGCTCATTCTATAGGTCTCTTCATGTATTATTTAGTATTGGCCATTATATCTATAAGGGATTGTCCCTCTCTGGTAATGTCTGTTTCCCAAGGATCATTCTACCTGAGTTAGAAAGGTTGATTATAAGATTGGTTAGTTTCAGGGTGATAAATTTCTCAGCCACAGCTACTCTCCAGAGCTATGGTTCCAGTCAACACTGATAAAGGGAATGCCTACACTGAAAAACCAAAGAGACCTGAAATTTGAGGAAGTAATAGTAGTAGCAGTAGTAGCAGTAGCAGTTTCATTGGTACCCATATAATGTCAAGAAATCTAGGAGTCTGCAAACACAAGTCAAAGAGACTTGAAATATTGAGGAAGTAGTAGTAGTAGTAGTAGTAGTAGTAGTAGTAGTAGTAGTAGTCACAGCAGCAGCAGTAGCAGTAGTATCTCTATGACATAAGCCTCAAGTAAGACTTTAAAAATAAAAGGCAAGTTTGCAGCTCTAAATGCTTTTAGTAGCAGGTTGGCAGTCCAAGACAAAACAAAAGAAATCCTTTCTATTCCCCCAAAGTAAGTGGAGATCTAAAGACATTTCTGTGCTTAAACTCCTTAATTCACAAGGAAAATGATAACCCAGTCTAACTATTTGAATGTTACTATATTTTGGTTAACTATTCATCTGACTACATTGTCCTATCTGAATCTAACTATTTCCTTAATTTCTTTTAGAATTGTGGAAAAAGGCTATTACAGTGAGCGTGATGCAGCACAGGCAGTTAAGCAAATCCTGGAGGCAGTTGCCGTAAGTATTAAGTAATGCTTTAGTAATTAAGTATTAAGACTCATCACTAACTAGTCTTTCTCCTTAATAATAAAGTGGTCATGACAGTATGATTATTATAGGAAATCATCTTGAAAATATTATTTTCTTATTGATTTTTTCCTTTTTCATTGATACAAATAGCCCTAAGTGGCAAAAAACATATTCACTAAAATGAATTCTCTCATTAGCCAAATGTTTTCTAATTAAACTACTGGATATTAGCTTTGGAGCCCTTCTCCCTTGCCCTTGTTTTTTCTTTTTTTAATCTACTTTCCACACCCCACCCCCCCACCATGATAAAAATATATCATGGAGCTTTTAAATTGGTAGTATTGACTTTTTTTCCTGATTGGAGCAGCAGCACACAAAATGGATACGAAATATGGCAATTTTAGCTTTGGAAAGGAAACACAATTCTGAATGCATAACATTTCAAGACAGAGCATTAATAGAGGCAAAAATATACTGATAAATGCTTGTTATAAAACATTCCTTCCTGAGAAGCTTATTTGGATAAAAAGAATTAGAGGTGATGCCACAGTTATTGAGATTCTACCAGTTAAAACCTTTCAAATGTATTCAGGAGGGTGATAGCTGGTAAAATATACATGATTGATTCAGTTATTGAAAATAAACTCAGATTAAATTATTCTCCAAATAAGTAGGACAGACCTCAAGGGAAGATGCTTAACATAAGCAGTTAAAAGGAAAATTCATAAATCATGTCCAAGATTAAAGTACATTATTATTATTAACTATCATTTATCAGTTTAAAAGTTAGCTATTCAGTGCACTAAGAAACCAGGGTTGACTGACAGGCATATACTGGCCTGACAATCACACACACAATTAAATCCACTTAAAAGAAAGTAGTTCCCTGTGTCCAGAACTACAATTTTGAAACCAAAGGGGGAAAAAACTCTTCACAATCTCTGCAAAAAGCTGATAAGAACAGTAAAACTGTATTCTAACTAAACATTGCATTAAATAAATAGGATTCAGCGTTAGTTGGGTTTATAGATTTATCTTGCCAAATTTGTATTTTGTTGTTGGTAGGGTTTTTTGGAGTGAGATGGATGAGAGGGATGACTATGGGAAAATCCCACATACTTGCTTTTAATAATTTTTTTCATGACATGGCTCCTGCATATTTGGCTTAAAATGTTGAAAACTGTAATTATTGTTCCCTCCCCCCTGCCAGTCACCCCAATTTCACCATCATTGTCTATGGCACCACCACTTTGTGTATTCCCTAGGCTGGTAACCTCAAATGTAACCTCATTTTTCATTTATCTCTTTCCTTTGACCATCACATCCATTCACCAAGCTTTTGTCAATTTTTAAAAATAATAGTGTTCTTTTTATAATCATGAACCTAGTTCAGGTCTCTATTATCTTATGCTTCAATAACTGCAATATAGCTTCCCACCCAAGTTTCCCTACCTTCTGTGTCTCCCTGCTGTAATCCAAACTGTCTTAAATACCATGTCACTGTCCTGTTCACTGAAGGATTTCCCATCTCAGCAAAGTCCTTTCTCATTACTCCACAATATATATTCTACTTCAGTCAAATAAAATGGCCTGCTGTGCCCCAACCCTGCTTTTTATTCCTATATTCATAACTGTAAATGAGATATTTTCTTCTGCAAATAATTTCCTTCCCACCTCCTCCTCTCTTTCTATCTCCTCTCCTAAAATTTGATTCAAAAATCCCTTTCTTCAGAATGCCAATTTTAAATCAAACCAGTTTGGTTTTATTCTTCATCCAATCATCACTTAGATATGGATATTCTTCCATGTAACACTTCAAGTAATTTTCTAAGTTACTTTAGTTCTATGATTCTGTCATGGACCAGTGAGTATTCTGGTTAACAAAACTTTCCATGTAAAACTGAGTATCTATTTGTGCAGTGAAACTACACCTAAGCAAGGATATCTCTGCAACGTATGTAGGGACCTGAGTGTCCAGAACTCTCTCCAAGGCGTGAAAAATGAATTGCTTGATGTCCCAACTATGTATCTTTAGGAAAATAATTCTTGGACCAAAACTTTGTGGGTGGCAAAATTGATTATCATGGCAAACAAAAATCCAATTTGAAGATAGACTAAAAAAATACCAGAATTGTCATAGTTGGTTTAAGTTTAGCAGAATAAACCTATAAGATAAATTAAGTTTTTCTCTAAGACTTCTCAAAAGCAAAAAGGATTAGAATTCTGTGACTTGGTCATATAATTGGCAAGATGACTACACAGTTATTTTCAGCATGTCTTCTCTAACCTAACAGCATCAAAAGAAGGAAATATACACAAAATCAATAGTAATCTCAGTTGAGTCAAGATAGAAAGACCAATCCTGCACAAAGGTAAAAGTGCCATTAAATAACACCAGAGAAGTTAAATACTTAAACATCCTACTCAGCCTTCTCCTCCAGCCTCTCCATCCAGCATAATCTCATATGATTGAAATTTGGGGTTCAGTTATGGTAGCCCCTAACCAGTTTCTGCTAGGCAATGACCCAGTTCATACAACCCACACCAAATAAAAGGCAGAAGTCAATAATTCTGTCCACCTCTGTGAAGGGAAGTACAACTGAATGTATATATATTGGGGAAGAGTGCAGAAGTTGAAGCTTGCACAGCTGGCTAGAAAGCAAGGAACTTTCATACCTAAGAAAGAGGACAGAAGAAATCTAGCTGTAGGCTATAGCCAGGACTTTCTTCTGAAGATTTATTTGCTCTAGGGAGGAAACCAGCTGGATCCCTACCTTCCAAATTCAAGGATGCTGAGTACATTCAGGCTTAGGAATCTGAGGAGAAAAACTGTGCCCCAAAAGCAAAAGAGAAAAGAAAAGGAAACAAATAGCAAAGAGCAAAGCCAGAAGCAAGCTACAGGGAACAAAAGGAAAGAGACTGAAAAACAAGAAGTACAAGAGAGATGGCTTGCGTATAAGTCTATATTGCAAGAAAATAAATTAGTGTGACCCCCCCTTCCTCCTGAGAAGGAAAAATAAACAATTTTTTAAAAAGTCCACAATGAATAAGGAATATACCATGAAGAGAAATGAGCCAAAAAACCCTACTGAAATTTTAGACTGCTCAGAGATCATGAAAGAAGAGGGAAAAAACCCTCCAAAGTAGTTCAAAAGAGAAATAAAACTTAAAAGGAGTAGAATGGAAAATATGCCAGAAACCAGAACTCTCAAGGCACATTTTACTAAGACAAGAACTCACAGCAACAGAAAATTTCTTAAAATAGCAGAAGTCATTCAAAAGAAAATGCCACATATAGAGTTTAAAAATTCAGAAATAAAAGAAAATTATACAGAAGAGAAGCAGAAAACAACTTTGAGGAACTTATGAATTTTCTATAGTTCAATGTTGCTGACCTTGAAAACAGGACATATAAATAAAGGATCGAAGCTCTCTTTCACCTTCTAAAAAATGATAAAATAAAAAATCTGACCACAATACCACAGAAAACAAGAAATACCATCTAGAACTTTTGAATGTGAAAAAAAAATGCTGATTGATCAAATTCACAGATTGTGGCCAGAGAAAAACCCTTTACTTGAAATGAATGGATTGTTGAAGTGTTGATTTAAAATAGGATCTGAGGCAAAAATAAGTACAAAAGAAATGGTGAAAGCAATGTTAAGAATCATGACTTTAAATGTGAATGGATTAAACCGTTCAATTAAATGAAAGGAAATGACATAATGAATAAAAAAGAAGGGAATAATTTGCTGCATAAAAGAAACATATTTACTAAAGATGAATACAAAAAGAAAATGATAACTAAAAACACATTATTGGGAGATTTTTTAAAAATCATCAATCATAATCATGCTATCACATAATGCTAGAAAAACATCCAAAATGTCAAGAAAGAGAAATATGGAACCTGCTTTATGTTTAAAGTTACCATAAACAATAAAATGATATTATTATTAAATATACATTCATGAAATGGCTTAGCAAATAAAATTTACAAAGGAAAACCTAAATAAATTGCAATAAAGAAATAGAATGCCACAATTATTGTAGAAAATAATACTCTTCCTTCCTTCCAACTGGTTAAGTCTAACAAAAAGATAAAAAGGACCAGGCAGGCCACCTGAGAAGCTGGTTTGAAAGACTTCTAATGAGAATACTAAAGAATATACCAATTTCTCAGCATAAATTATACCTTTTAAATAGAGTTTAAATAGAAATTATTAATGTACATAAAAAGGCAAATGTATTAAACACATTTTTTCACAGAATATGTTCAAATACTCAAGTGGATCTGTGATCTTGTAAATGTAGATGTTCTCTTGAACAATGGAGATGCTCTGTTTGGTTTGGACTCCGAGAACATCATGCTTTCCCCTGGATAAACTCATCACCGGAAATCTCATCATCATGGAGATTCCTTCAGCTTTGTTCCTCATCTTCTCCTCAGGACTCTCAGTTGCCTCTTCCCTCTGATTGAAGGGCTAGAGGGTAGAACAAAAAACTGCTCCCAAACATCCCTTTATAAACGGCTCAGAATTTTTCGGCCAACTCTTCATTTGTTCTCAGCTGCTCTGCTTGGTGTTGACTCCATGAGCATCATAACCCTGTGACAGGTACCCTTTGGCAGTTCCTTTCAGCTTCCTTTTGTGTATTGTCTTCACCCCCAGATTGTAAGCTCCTTGAGGGCAGGGACTGTTTTTCTTTTTCTTTCCTTTTTTTTTGTATCCCCAGGGCTTGGCACAGTGCCTGGCACATAGTAGGCACTTAATAAAAGTTTATCAACTATTGAAAATGACAAACCATCCATGTTTACTCATTCATTGGTATTCTTGTTCATGTCATCCCATAAGTTGTTCACAGTGCATCCATCCAACATGCTGGAATCCTGCCTCTCTTTTTCCTGAATCACAGAGATAGCAATGCAGCACTCAGGATGTCTAATTGTTATCATCCATCATCCGCTCGTCCTGACTAACCTGTAGTCTCTTCCTGTCACACATTTCTCTGATGGTATTTTTCACTTCAATTTTTCTTTTAATTTCTTTATTGGTTATATGTTATAGTCTGCTCACACTCAACATTTGCCTCCCCCTCGCCCTTTATGTGATACTCATTTTCAGTCCTTTGAAAATTGTGTTCCATGTCTTTTAGACATATAACAAAAATTATAACTAATACAGAACATAAAAGAAAAGAAATCTGACCAAAATGTAGATTTAATCATTGTCTCCTTCCTTTTTCCTAATCAATCTACTCCCACCTCCTCTCAGACAGTTATATTGCTCTCCTACATTTTCTGTCTTTTCCTTTCCACTAGTCCCTTTCCCTTCCCCTATGAACAAGAGAAGCAGTATTATGTTAGTGGTTGAAGAGCTAATGTTGGAGCCAAGAAGCCCTGAGTTCAAGTCTTGTCTCTGACATACACTGGCTATGAGACCCTGAACAGCTCAATTAACTTCTTGGTGCTCTAGACAACTCTAAGTCTTTAAATTCACAGAGAATTTGCCGACAAGCATCGGCAGAAGCACTTTCCTCAAGTGAGAATTCCGTATTCAAAGGAACCATAGTTTTGGTCTCCATCTCAAAAAACAAACAAACAACACAAAACCTTTATCTTAAAAAAGCCCTCTGCTAACCTTGCTACGTCCTCATGCTAATTTCCTTTCTTACTCTCGATGCCAAAATTCTAGAAAGAGTCATTTATAGTCATTGTGTCCATTTTTTTAAACACTTGTTTATTCCATAACTTACGGCTTCTGTATTGCGCTTTCATGACACTATTCTCTTTAAAGTCACCAGAGCTCTCCTGATTCGAAAGCCTTTATTCTCTTTGATTTCTTTATAGCCTTTGAGAAAGTTTGAAAACTTTCTTTATATACTCCTCTTAGTTTCTGTGATAACTCCATTTTTATGATTATTTCTCCATCTCTCTGATCCTTTTCTCTCTCTGTTATAGACTCTTCTCCTCAACATATTTCATAAGTATAGATGTTCCCTCTTATTCTGTCTACAGTTGTTTTCTCTTCTTTTTCTACACTTTTCATATTGCAATCCTATGATTAAACTATCACCTCTATTAGAAAACATATAAAACATCTGTATCTTTAACATTTATTTCTTTTCTAAGCTCCAAATCTATGTTTTAAATGACTGACTAGACATCTCCACTGGAGGTCCTCTCAGCACCTCTGTCTTATCATCTTTCTCTCCAAATCCTCCTTTCCTCCTTCTCTATGTCTATTAATGGCACTTTCACTCTGCTATTCACCCATATTGGAAACCACAGAGTCACATAATGAGTTTTTTAAGTGCTATTGATTAGCTTTGTTTTTATATTACATACATTCACAAGTTACTCCCACTGTGAAAAGTGTCTTATGGCAAAATAAAACAATAAAAACTAACAATATGGGGCGAAGCCAAGATGGCGGCTGGTAAGCAGGGACTAGAGTGAGCTCCGTACTGAGTCCCTCCAAAAACCTATAAAAAATGGCTCTGAACCAATTCTAGAATGGTAAAACCCACAGAACAGCAGAGGGAAGCAGGGTTCCAGCCCAGGACAGCCTGGATGGTCTCTGGGTGAGGTCTATTCCACGCGGAGCTGGGAGCTGGGAGCTGGGAACAGAGTGGAGCAGAGCCCAGCCTGAGCAGCGTGGAACAACCAAACTTGGAGTTGGGCGGATGGGGCCCCTAGTGCCCTGGATATGTGAGCTGCGGCAGTTACCAGACCCCCTCAACCCACAAACACCAAAGACTGCAGAGAAGGTTAGTGGGAAAAGCTGCAGGAGTGGAAGGAGTTCGTGGTTTGGCTTCCAGGCCCGGGGGCAGCGGAGGTGGGGTAGCTACAGTTGCTGCTGCTTCTGGCCCCAGGCCCACCTGGTGGGAGGAATTAAGTGGCAGATCAGAGCAGGAGTGCACAGCCTGTTGAAGATCTAAGCCTAGCCCGGGCTGAGGTTTCTTGGAGAAGGAGTAGTGCTGGTGTGACAGAGCTGGCACCTCCCCCCCAAACGTGGAACATAGAACTCGTTAGTCTACAAGCAGTCATACCCCACTGAAAAACTCAAGGGTCAAGTTAGTTGGCTGGGAATATGGCCAGGCAGCGAAAGCACACCCAGATTCAGTGTCAGACTTTGGATTCTTTCTTTGGTGACAAAGAAGACCAAAACATACAGCCTAAAGAAGACAACAAAGTCATAGAGCCTACAACAAAAGCCTCCAAGAAAAACATGAACTGGTCCCAGGCCATGGAAGAGCTCAAAAAGGATTTGGAAAAGCAAGTTAGAGAAGTAGAGGAAAAGTTGGGAAGAAAAATGAGAAGGATGCGAGAAAACCATGAAAAACAAGTCAATGACTTGCTAAAGGAGACCCAAAAAAATACTGAAAAATACACTGATGAAAACAACACCTTAAAAAATAGATTAACTCAAATGGCAAAAGAGCTCCAAAAAGCCAATGAGGAGAAGAATGCCTTGAAAGGCAGAATTAGCCAAATGGAAAAGGAGGTCCAAAAGACCACTGAAGAAAATACTACCTTAAAAATTAGATTGGAGCAAGTGGAAGCTAGTGACTTTATGAGAAATCAGGATATTATAAAACAGAACCAAAGGAATGAAAAAATGGAAGACAATGTGAAATATCTCCTTGGAAAAACCACTGACCTGGAAAATAGATCCAGGAGAGATAATTTAAAAATTATTGGACTACCTGAAAGCCATGATCAAAAAAAGAGTCTAGATACCATCTTTCAGGAAATTATCAAGGAGAACTGCCCTGATATTCTAGAGCCACAGGGCAAAACAGAAATTGAAAGAATCCACCAATCAAGAATCCACAGATCGCCTCCTTTTGAAAAAGATCCCAAAAAGAAAACTCCTAGGAATATTGTTGCCAAATTCCAGAGCTCCCAGATCAAGGAGAAAATATTGCAAGCAGCCAGAAAGAAACCATTTGAGTATTGTGGAAACACAATCAGAATAACACAAGATCTAGCAGCTTCTACATTAAGGGATAGAAGGGCTTGGAATATGATATTCTGGGGGTCAGTGGAGCTAGGATTAAAACCAAGAATCACCTACCAAGCAAAACTGAGTATCATGCTCCAAGGCAAAATATGGACTTTCAATAAAATAGAGGACTTTCAAGCTTTCTCAGTGAAAAGACCAGAGCTGAATAGAAAATTTGACTTTCAAAAACAAGACTCAAGAGAAGCATGAAAAGGTAATCAAGAAAGAGAAATCATAAGGGACTTACTAAAGTGGAACTGTTTTGTTTACATTCCTACATGGAAAGATGATGTGTATAATTCATGAAACCTCAGTATTAGGATAGCTGAAGGGAATATACATACATATATATATATATATATATATATATATACACACACACACACACACACACACACAGAGAGAGGGCACAGGGTGAGTTGAATATGAAGGGATGATATCTAAAAAAAATAAATCAAATTAAGGGATGAGAGAGGAACATATTGAAAGAGGGAGAAAAGGAGAGATAGAATGGGGTAAATTATCTCACAAAAAAAGTGGCAAGAAAAAGCAGTTCTTCTGGGAGGGAAGAGGGGCCAGGTGAGGGAGAAATGAGTGAATCTTGCTCTCATCGAATTTGACCTGAGGAGGGAATAACATACACACTCAGTTGGGTATCTTACCCCACAGGAAAGGAGGAAGGAGATAAAAAAAGGGGGGACGATAGAAGGGAGGGAAGATAGGGGGAGGAGGTAATCAAAAGCAAACACTTTTGAAAAGGGACAGGGTCAAGGGGGAAAACTGGATAAAGAGGGATAGGATAGGAAGGAGTAAAATACAGTTAGTCTTTCACAACATGAGTATTGTGGAAGGGCTTTGTATAATGATACACATGTGGCCTAGGTTGAATTGCTTGCCTTCTTAGAGAGGGTGGGTGGGGAGGGAAGAGAGGAGAGAATTTGGAACTCAAAGTTTTAAAAGCAGATGTTCAAAAAAAAGTTTTTGCATGAAACTAGGAAGTAAGATATACAGGCAGTGGGGCATAAAAATCTATCTTGCCCTACAAGAAAGTAGGGGATGGGGGGGAGTGGGGTGACAGAAGGGAGAATTGACTGGGGAATGGGGCAATAAGAATATATGCCATCTTGGGGTGGGGTGGGGTAGAAATGGGGAGAAAATTTGTAATTCAAACTCTTGTGAAAATCAGTGCTGAAAACTAAAAATATTAAATAAATAATGATTAAAGAAATATCACTCAAAAAGGAAAAAAAGGCACCTAAAACATATAGGCTATAGGGACATAAATACAACAAATGAAATAAACCCTACTTTCAATGAAGTTACATTTTCTAGTGTAATATTAGGATATAAGTATATACCAAATTTATATAAAACAAACAAATACAAAGAAGGGAGAAGGAAGGATTTCATGTAGCAATAGTGTTTGGGCTGTATCTTGAAGGAAGAAGAAGATTCTATGAGGCAGACATGAGTACAGGAGTGCATTTCAGGCATGTGGGATGGAGACGAAAGACGGAATGTTATATGTAAGGAACAGAGAAAAGTCTGGTTTGGTAGATTCAGAGTGCTAGAAGAAGAATAATGTCCAATGAAGCTGGAAAGATGGACTAGGGAAAGGTTATGAAAGGCTTTAAGAACTAAACAGAGGAGTTTATATTTTATCCTCAAGGCAATGGGCAGTCACTGAATTAATTGTGTGGGGTAATAACATGATCATATATGTTCTTAAGGAAAATCACTTTAGCAGTAGTGTAGATTGGAGACAAGTCAGGGAAACCACTTAAGAGACGATGACAATATCTGTAGGTAGAAATGGTGAGATCTGTAAACTGACTGAATATGTAGGGTGAGGAGTTGAGTATAACGCCAAAGTTACAAACCTGAGAAATTAGAAGAATGCTGTTACTTTTAACAGAAGTACTAATTTGTAATTTTTCTATATGTTTATATATATTCTAATTGCATTATAAATGTGTGTGTATGTGATCTCATCAGCAGAAATGAACTTAAAGAAGAGTCATTAACATCTGTTTTGCCCTAACCATGAAATTTTCCCATTTGACTTACCACTGAAACCTTCCATATGTGTTATATCTCCCATAAAAATATGAGCTCCTTAAGATTATGACCTGCCTTTCTTTTCTATTAAGCACTTAACAGATTCTTCAGTCATTAATTGTTCTTTATTGTCAAGAAAAGTTAAATTTAGTTCTGTAGTCTCACTTCAGAAATTAGAGTTTTAAGTTTGTCTAGTCCTATGGAAATTGGATGCCTTTTTTTCTGGAGAATTTTGTCTCTTGTTATTTAAATTTGAATTAATCCCTGTGGTCTGATGTGGAGTTAAGATTTTGAAATTTAAAAAATTATAATAATAATTGTACAATTGCGTTGGAAAAAAAAAAGACTTATGGTATCTTGTTCCAAGGAAACATGGGAACTTAATTGGAGATGATGGAAAACTATCAATGTAAAGTCATTGAACTGTCATTTATTAAGAGGATGAAATAGAGGAAAAGTTCTCATTTATAGCATTAAGATATAACCAGGAAAATTTTGAGGGAAAAGGGATATTCAACAATCCACTGATCCTGGGGAAATATCAGGGCCTATGGTCCAATTCATAAAGAGAATAGTATTAGATTTGCTTTTTTAATGTTCACGTGCTGAATATGCAATCAGTTGTCAAAATGTATCAAATCAGTTTTTAGAACATCTCTCATATCTGTCCTCTTCTGCAACCACACCTTAGTTAGTTTAGGTTTTTATCATCAATTGTCTGGATTTAGTGCAGTAACCTCCTTTCCCTGCCTCCCCCCATTTCTAGTCCCATTTTTCTCCAGTTGCCAAAAAAACCCTTAAGACAAAGATCCAAACATATTCTTTCCCTAAACATATTCTTTCTCCTCAGTGGGGTCCCTGGTACCTTTCTGATAAAATACAAATTCCTCAACTTTGGATTTAAGGTTCTATGCTTCATCTTTCCTTTCCAGTCTTATTCCACATTATTCCTTCAAGTATTCTATGGTAAATTATACAACTAATTGTGACCCAAATGTGATTTTCCATCTCCCACACTTGTATGGAATGAGAAATGTATTACCTCCATCTCTACTTCTAACAGTCTTTTTCATCCTTCAAGGCTCAAGTCAGATGTCACTTTCTTTATGAAACTCAAATATCACTTCCTCCCTAATCCACATAGTGTTCTTTTTCTTCTCATATTCCCTTACATACCCTTTTACATGTTCTATGCATGTTGTATTTCCCTAATAGAATGTAAGCTCTCTGAAGGTAAGGACTGTTTTGGTCTTTGTATCACCACTACCTAGTATAGTATTTTATACATAGTAGGTACTTAATAAACATTTATTGAATTAAATATCAACTGAGGTTCTTCATATATGATCATCTTTCTTCTGCCTCCTGGGATGCCAATGGAATATGGAGGATAAAAGTACATGAAGTTTCTAACTCATATTTAAAAGATACTTGTCATGCTATATGTATGTATTAAATATTCAAAAATAAGTGAGACATCTCACACATAAGACTTCAGCCAAAGCTGAGTGTCTGAAGTGGCTCTAAGAGAGAGAGTTTGAAAGATAAGGGGAAAGCTTTCAGATACAAAATAGACATTCCCTACCTCAGAATGGGTGGAAGGTTTAGATACCTTAATTGTGTATGAAGAAGTAAAAAAGACAATGACAATGCCTCTAGGGCATAAACTGAATTAATACAATTGTCCTTAGTACTTATCTGTATAAGAATCCCAAAGCAATATTGGATGTAAAAAATAGCAAAGGGAACCTGGAGTTGTTTATAAAGGGAAGGAGCTTTTGAGCAGGAAGAAAAGGAGAGGTGAGTCTTCTCTCTTCTGCCTTGAGGTGACTAATAGTCTTAGAGCTGAGGTTCTGAGGGACTCAAAGTAAAGAAGCTTTTCCTGATTCCCAGCTAAGAGTGACTCCCCCAGATGAAAGAGCTTTTGTAGCACTCCAGCTAAAAAGAGCACAGTAACACTCTAGGTGAAGAGAGTGCAGTAGCCCTCAGCTTGGTCAGTGCTGAAGGTTTAAAAAAGTGTGTAGCTGCCCATTAAAGAGTGATCCTAGATGACCAACAGATTGACCTGTCAAGCAGAGACTCTGCACCCTGAGAAGAGCCCTGTGGTAGAGTGGCCTTCCCAGCTTGCTACCCATTGGCAGAGCATCCTGCTAACACAGTCTAGCAGGAGACACATTGGCTAGCCTAGCTCAATAGCAGAGCCACTTCTTTGAAACTTCGTGTGGACTCTTTGAAGAAAGATAATCTAAATCTTGTATAGTTGTGAATTGCCATGGTCACATATATCTCCTATACTTGTGCCCTATTACCATTGTACTTTGTATCCCCTTGTAGATTTTGTGTGTATTTGTGGGAAAGTGTGCTTCTGATGTAGGGGAAAACTATTTGTAATTTCTGTTCTTGTATCATTTGAATAAATGCCTTTGCTAAATATCTAACTGATCTGCTGCCTGATTGTTAAAGGGAAACCCACTACTGGGGGCTTCTCAACTAATTATTGAGAGGATAGCCACCCACAGAGCCACCACCCACAACTTTGGAACCCTCAGAGTAGTAACAGCTCCCTGTCTGTAGAGTAGTGGTACAAGTTGGGTGAATGAGCCCTAAGGGGACAATAGGAATCTATATGAACTGCATAGCTCCTCAGAGGTTAGTTCTTCAATATTGATTTCTGTGGGATGTTGCTGAATGAATAAACTTTAATGCACTTTCCAAAAATTCTGATCCCCTGCTCCACTAGCACCACCCAATATATTCAAGAATCTCTTAAAATTAAAACAAAGCAGATTTTACTTCAATAAAAGAAAGAACTTTCTAATAATTACAGCTGTCACTTAGAAGCATTCAAGTTGAGACTAAATTGTTCTTGTCATGAGTATCATGCAAAGGATTCATGGTCAGGAGAGAAAGTTATACTAGAGGACCTCTAAGATCTTACCCAGGTCCAAGATTCAATGATTGTACAGCATTTGCAACCCTTCTCTCAGTATTATTAAGTGGTGCATGGCAAACTGCTAAAGGCCAAGGAACAGAATTCATAATATCCTCCATAACTGAGGGTATTGTTAAGCTCAAATGAGGTAATGAATGTAAATTACTTTGCAAACCTTAACACACTATATAAATGCCAGTTAGCATCATCATTGTTGGCAGTTGCAGCATAGTGGTTGTTGTTAGCCTGTGATCACCAAGCTTACAGTCAGGTGATGACTTTATTTTCTGAGCCTTCTACTGCACTGCTGCTGAGCTCAAGTGATATTTCTAGAAAAACACAAGTATGTGCTAGTAAATGTTTAACATCCAGGCTGGGGTGGGGGGATATATAAATACACTTTAAAGTTTAAAATGCATTTTTCACACTTTTTTAAGTCTATCAATCAACAAAGCAATAAATCACACACAGTTTTGTAGTGAGTATGGATTTCTGAGGTTCATGCTGAAAATTTAACAATAGGCCCTCAAGCAGGTTAGAGCTGGCTGGAGCACACTCCATCTATAATTGAGTACTGACTTCTTTAGAAATCTGGATGTAGTTTGCATGCAAGAGACTGCTCTGGAACATGAGGTGCTGCCTCAGCTGGGAAAAAATCATCAGATGCCTATCCTTTTTCAGATAGGAATGAGATCAAAAGCTAGGTTTTTTTGAAGGCAGACAGAAATTTCTTTTTTTTTCTCGTTAGGAATGGCAAAGAATTACTGAGGTCAATCTCTAGCTAACCACTTCAATAATTGGCCATCAGAGGAAACCTTGAGATTACTTTCATTTATGTACATTAATAGCCAGCTGCCAGAATTATTGGAGCATTTCCTGTCTCAGGAGGAATTAAATTTTATTTTGTATTATCTTGAGTAATAGGACCCTGCTAAGTCTGCAGATTTTGATTCATAGAAGGGAATATTTATTTTTGTTCTAGTTAACTCGGATGTAGGCTTAAAAAGGTTAATACCCTGAAATAGTCAGTAGAGATTTATGGGATGCTTATACTGGAGGAAAATCTGTTCAGGACCTCTACAATAATAATATAGTGTTAGCCTTGCTACCTCAAACTTACTCTGAATGCTGAAGCTGAATTTTGATTGTTATTCCAAGATGTAGCTGCAACAGTTCCTAAAGATCAATCCATCAATCAACAGGTGCTTATTAAGCACCTCCCAGATGCCAAGTACTAGTCTAGTCTCTGGGAATATACAGACAAAAATGAAACAATTCCTGCCCTCAGGAAGTTTACGTTCTACTGGCAGAAACAACACAGAGACATCTATACCTACATGTATAGATACATGCAAACACACATGTGTGTGCATGTATGTTTAATGACTTTATAAATTAACCCAACAACATGTGTGTACATTTACATGTGCTTATAGATGTGTGTGTATATATGCATATATGCACACATTTATACATATTTATATGTGAGTGTTGTTCATTCATTTCAGTCATGTCTGACACTTCATGACTGGGGTTTTCTTGGCACAGATGCTGGACTGGTTTGCCATTTCCTGCTCCAGCTCATTTTACAGATGAGGAAACTGAGGCAAACAGGGTTAAGTGACTTGGCCAGGTTGCACAACTATTAACTATCTGAGGCTGCATCTGAACTCAGGTCTTCCTGACTCCAGGCCTGGCACCCTTTCTACTGTGCCACCTAGCTGCCCTATATGTGTATATATAATACAATGTCTGTGTATACTATGTATGTGTATATGTATGTGTATATATATGTGTACATATATACTGTATATATATACATGTGTGTGTGTAACATTTATAAATGCATATGTGTGTATATATACAAGCATACACATATAGTTAATTTTAGGGGAGGAAGGGAAGCACTAGAAGAAATAAGAAATAAGATTGGGAAATAAGAAAGGCTTCATGCAGAAGATGTTACTTGAATAGAGTTTTTAAAAAACTGATGAATTTTCAGAGCTGGAGTTGAGATGGGAGTGCATTTCAATCCAAAAGCCATGCAAAAGCACAAGGATGGGAGGTAAATGTGCCGTGTGAGGAATAGCAACAAAGCCACTTTGGCCCGTAGAACGATATGGGAAGGGGGGTAAGGTATAAGTTTGGAAAGGTAGGTTTGGGATCAGGTTTTTAAGGTTTCTGAAAACTAAACAAAGGAACTTCCATTGCTAGGGGCAATGTGGAGCCATTGAAGTTTATTGAGTGCTGGAGTGAGATCAGCTTTAGGAAGGTCACTTTGGCAACTGTGTGGAGAATGGATTGGAGAGAAGAGAGATGAAATAGTAAGATAAATCAGGAGACTGTGGCAATAGGCCAAGCAAGAGGAGATGAAGGCCTGAACTAGGGAGGCAGCTTTGTGAAGAGAGGACAGGGATGGATGTGGGAGATAACACTGAGGTAGAAATGACAAGATTTGATAAGTGAGTATATATGTGGGGTAAAGGAGACAGAGAAGTCAAGGAGAATGCCAGAATTGCAAACCTGGGGCCCTGGAAGGATGAAAATGCTTGAAAAAGAACCAAGGAAATTCGGAGTAGGAGAGGAATTGGAGACATTGCTTACTTATGTGAAAGCTGCCAGAGAAGAGAATTCAACTGCTAGAACCATCTATCTATCTATCTGTCTCTCTATCATCTATGTATGTATGTATGTATGTATCTATCTATCATCTATGTATGTATGTATGTATCTATCTATTTATCATCTATGTATGTATCTACCTATCTATATATCATGTATGTATGTATGATCTACGTATCTATGTATGTGTGTATCTATCATCTATGTATGTATTTATGTATCTATCATCTATGTATGTTTATATCTATCTATCCTCTATGTATGTATGTATCTATCTATCTGTCATCTATGTATGTATGTATCTATCTACCTATCTATCTATCCTGTATGTATGCATGTATGTATCTATCTATCTTATCTTTATCTTCTGTTCCAGCTCAATAGCCAGTTGAAAGACTTTTCTTTCCTACCCAATAAACTGATAGGAAATAGAGCATGCTTTCAAGTAGGAATGGAAAGGGACCTTCTATAATGCATTCCTGGAAGGAGGCTCATTAAACCTTTATCTGGGTTTGTTATAAGACAAAGCATATTACTTGTACTTTAAGGACTGGGCCCTAATTAACCAATATCTCCATTATCCTGGGTATCATTAATGTGTATGATTTTAGTGAAAGTCAACATGGAGTAATGGAAAGTGAACTGGGCTTGAGCTAAGAAGATCTGGGTTCAAATCCTTTCTGTGACAATTACTAGACATGTGGACATGGAAAAGTCTCTTAGCTCCTCTGAGCTTTAGTAACATCTTCTTCTATCAGATGTGGTAATGCTACTTGAACTTCCCCTTAGTGTTATTGTAGAGAAAGTGCTTTGTAAATATTAAAGTTCTTTACCATGGCATCATGGCATGGTAGAAAGAACACTGACTATGGATTCAAAGACTTTGGACTTAAATTCCCCATCTGACATTTACTACTTATGTGACTTAGGACAAGTCATTTCACCTGTGGGCCTCTGTTTCCTGATCTGTAAAATGACAGTATGAGATCATTTGGACCCTGAGATCCCTTTCAGCTCTAGATCTATGCAGCTCTAGATCTAATAGCTCTAGATCTTTTTTTTTACTTGATTTGACTCCCATCCTGTAGCATATAAGTGATCATTAAAATACTAAAAAGTGATATTGTACCAAAGCAGAGTAATGAACACTGTCCTTGCCTTTAGCATAGCATTCGTCCTTACCATTCTTCTGTATTTTTGTATTTTCTACATTACTTAACATCTCCTTGTACACTGTCAACTAATTTTTAGGTCATGGATGAATTATTGGTAGAATCTTAATACATTTAAAATATATAGTTATTTGATATTTGAATTTGTGCATTCTAGTTTTCTATGGTTTTGATATATGAGTTTTTATTTTGCACAAAGCTGACATAGCCTGGGCAATCTGTTCATTTTTTTTTCAAGGAAGTTTTTCTCCACAGAAATGAAAGTAACATAGCAACACACCAAGAATGGCAGAATACCAGGGATCACAGATTGGAACACATCTCTTTTTTCCCCAAGGAAAAGTCTTAAATATATACTTACATATTTGTATTCTGGGTGATTTTCATTTCCAAAATGGAGATTTGGATAACAGTAAATACTGATTTTTTTAAAAAAAAAACTGCATTTAGATTAGCAGATGTTGGTCATTAAGTCAATCAGTACTTTTACATACATAATGCAGAGTAGAGAAATTATCATTATTTCAGAATATTTGTGACTTTGTTTTAGCATATGCAGTAACCAACTACATTAATCTGAATGCTTCATAACTAAGTTGAAAGGAATGCCCTTTAATACTTTCTTTTAAAAAAATAAATTCATTTATTTATTTTTAGTTTTCAACATTCACTTCTACAAGATTTTGAGTTCCAAATTTTCTCCCCATCTCTCCCCTCCCTTCACCCCAAGATGGCATGTAATTTGATATAGGCTCTACATATACATTCATATTAAGTCTAATTTTACATTAGTTATGTTGTAAAGAAGAATTAGAAACAATGGGAGAAAACATGAGAAAGAAGAAACCAAAAAAAAGAGAGAGAGTAAGTAATATGCTTCAATCTGCATTCAGACTCCACAGTTCTTTTTCTGGATGTGGATGGCATTTTTCCATCATGAGTCCTTTGGAGTTGTCTTAGATTCTTGCATCGCTAAGAGGAGATACAAGTCTATCAAAGTTAGTCATTGCACAATGTGGTGTTACCATGTACAAAGTTCTCCTGGTTCTGCTCATTTCACTCAGCATCAGTTCATATAAGTTTTTCTAGGTTTTTCTGAAGTCCACCTGATCATTATTTCTTATAGCCAGTAGTATTCCATCACATTCACAAACCACAACTTGTTCAGCCATTCCCCAACTGATGGGTATCCCCTCAATTTCCAATTCTTTGCCACCACAAAAAGAGCTGCTATACCTTCAATATTTTCAATTAGCAACTACAGAATGAATACATAGGAATTAGCAACCCAGTGGTTACCAGTGATCACTTCCCTCACATGTATATGGCCCCCATTGTGAAGGGTCAGTTGTTACATATATAGCATCATTGTGGTTTAATAGTAATTGAATAATCAAATTATCAGCCAAAACCACCATATTTCATAACAGCAGTTTTGCTAGGCCATGACAAATACCACATGGTAGTGGAAAGAGTTTGAGTCAAAGGACCTGGGCTTTGAATCTTACCTCTGTTGCTTATTAGCTGTATGACCTTGGATAAGTCATCTCATCTCCCTAGATTTTAGTTTCCCCATCATGTAAAAAGAAGAGAATTGAACTTGAGCATCTCTAAGATCATTTCCAGCACTAGTCCTCTATGATTCTATAATTATGAAGGGTGTAATAATTATAAAGAGAGTACATAACCAGGATGATTTCATTTTGTTTTGGGTTTTTGCTGCTAAAGTGGTCATTAGTAGTCTTTCTGAACAGAATTCCTCAATGGTCCATCATAAGCCAAAAGTATGTTTGCTCATTTTATAGTTACTAAATTATATTAATAACAACCACAGCTTATATTTCCATAGCATTAGTAGGTTATTTACACAAGAGACTATGGCAGACACAAAGTCATACAATGTGTCCCTGCCTTCCATGAGTAGACATCCAATAGAACCTAATAATGATAGCTGGTATTTACATAGCACTTTAGGCTACAGAGCACTCGACATACATTTTCTCATTACATCCCCCCACTAGACCTGTGAGGTAGGTATTGTAAGTATTATGATCTCCATTTTATAAAGTAGTAGACTGAGGCCCATAGAGGTTAAGTCACTTGTCCAAGATCATGTAGCTGGTGTCAGAGTTAAATTTAATCCAAATGTGGATTTAATTACTTTAAATTAATTAAGTTAATTTAAATATGGGATTTAAACCCATATCCTTTCAAATCCAGCATGTTTTTTCCATTATAACACACTCCATCTTTTCTACTGCTCTTACTTTTCAGACTGCCTTCTGATTCTGGTCCATTGGTTCCTTGACCAAAGCCTGGCAAATTGGGGAACTGACCTGTTCTCTTCCTCTGAGAATCAGAACCAGAGATTTAGAGCACCTTATAGGTGCTTTAGCCTGATCCTTGCTTTACAGATGAGGAATTCAAGATTCAAAGGAAGGAAGTAATTTGCCCAAGATCATGTAGATGGAAAAGTGGCAGAAGTAAGAGTCAAACCCATGTCTTCTGAATCTAATTCTAGTACTGACCCATCATAACTGTGTTCACCCATCCTTGGTGTAAGAACCGAATCCTAGCAAAAGGCTTAGACTTGGACTACGGAGTGCTTCTGTTTTGCTTCCTCATTTGTATCTCTCACTTATGTTTCCCTCTCTATTACCCTTGCAGGTGAACTTCCTGCCACGCTAGGAGCTAGACACAATACCTGTCCAGTCTTGTTGTCTGCCGAACCACAGAGGTTCTAGATTCTTCTTAGTTATTGTTAGCTCAGATTTTTCTAGTTACAAAATATCATAGCCAGACTAAAATGCAGCTTGAAAGGTCATGGTGTGAAAGCAGAATTTTCATAGACCTTGTATGTTGAAATCAGAAGGCATAATTTGTGACCTTTATCTTTGAGAGCATATATGATGAGGAGAATGAGAGATTTTATCACTCCTAGTTTTACCCCATATCTTTTTTTTTGCTCTGGGATGGTTTTCTATCCAGTAATAATTCACATGAACCAACAGAGCTCCTTGTTCTAGGGTTTATAAGGAAGGATACAACTTCTGCTCTGAAGGATTTTAGAGATACTGAAGTTCAATTCTCTTCTTATAGATGGGAAAACTGAAAGCCAGGGAGATGAGGTGACTTAGCCAAGGTCACATATCTAACAAGCAGCAGAGATGAGACTCAAACATCAGGTCCTTTGACTCAAACTCCAATACTCTTTCTATTGCCATGCTAAACTAAATACAAGTTGTAACAGCATGGTCTAGTATGACTGTTACTACTCTCTGTGGTGTTGGGATTTTCTTGGTTATTTGGAATTTGAAATTAATTTTTGAATTGGTTTTTAAATTAAAGTTATTAATTGAAATAATTTTTTTAATATTTAGAATTTGAAATTAATTTCCTAATAGAAACAACATTATATTTGAGTACTAGATTCATAGGCCAGATAAAAGTCAATTTGATCCAAATGTATTTTTGATCATGATTCTGTGGGAAAATGCATTCTAAATTCCTGTTGGAGATGCTTGGAACACCTTATATTCACTTGCTCTCCACCTCTCTTTCCATCTCAACCCATTTGCCAAGCTCTAAGGTAGGAGATAAAAGAAAGATTTTTGGATGAGGGTCCAGGCAAGACTCCCAAGGTGTCAGTGGGAGAACAGGAATTGAACTTCATCCTAGCATGGCAGCATCTGTTATTCCTGCAGGTGGCAGTGGGCAGGAACCCAGTGGAGTGAATTGACCCACATATTCAGAAATTATGAACTGCCTGTCCTTGGTGAGGAATTGACACTTGTTCTGAGTTGCTTTAATATCTTGTTCCCTTTACCACAGAGCAAAGTTGACTCAGACATGGGAGTCACTTATTATGCTTTAGGCTACTGAACATAGAGAAGATGTGGGCTTGAACCCTAGCCCCTGCCACTTCATATTTGTGCATCTGGACAAATCACTTAGCCTCTCTGAGTTGCCTAATCTGTAAAACTGGGGCAAGTTACTTGTACTATCTACCTGGAAGGTGCTTTATAAACTATAAAGCTTTTATTGACTTTGGTTTTCTAAATGACAATTATTTCCTGGACAATTCACAGACTTGGAAGAATTAATAATTTATCTGCTCTACTTCCTCTGAAATGCACCTACATTATCTCCATTAATAAATTACTTACCACAATAGCCACTTTTGAAAGGTTTTACAAAAGGTGCTAAAGCATATACATATTGATGATTGAAAAGAGAAGATTCTAATTTGGATAGAGGTTATATGGATCATTCAAATCTATATTTTATCTCAAGGGATTTTTAACAATTTAAAGAAGCCAAACATCTTACAATACAAAGTCACCTTATATCATATCTACCATGTCTATACCCCTGCGCTTGGGTATCCTCAGAAGACTGTCAGACAGAGATAGAGACAGAGACAGAGGACAAGTGCAGCCTTAGAAAAAGACAAGAAACAAAAGACGTCAGAAGTGGAAAAGGCTTTTCTTTTCCTTTTCATTTTAGGAATTTCAAATAAGAAGCAAAGATATGACTTGGAATCACACATCTAACCAAATTGTGGCTGGTCTTTGCAGTAGAGAGAATATTGGCCTTGAAGTCAGGAAGACTTGAATTAAATCTGGCCTCAGGTCAGCTTTGTGACCCTAGACAAATTGCCTAGCTTTGTTTGCCACAGTTTCCTCAACTGCAAAATGGGGATAATAGTAGCACCTACCTCCCAGGATTATTATAAATATCAAATGATACAATATTTGTCAAGTGCTTAGCACAGTACCTGGAACATAGCTATACAAATATTAACTATTATTATTGTTGTTGTTGTTATTACTACCTCATAGGGTTATTGTGAGAATCAAATGAAATAATATTTGTTAAAAAAAAAGAGCTCTTGGTCCAGTGCCTGGCACATAGTAGGCACTATGTAAATGTTCATTCCCTTCCCCAGGGCCTTCCCCTATTTTAAGAGAGGCATTCTGATTTTCTACAGATTAATTCTTCCCCAATTCCTCTATCTTTAAACTTCATACAAAAGCGGTGGGTGGTTTTTCTCATATCTTTTCATTAATGACTATCATTTATCGCATATGTTGTCTTATTTATAAACTCTTTGGAGAGTAGGAACTATATAACTTGTACTGAATCTAGCCAGAACCTTATAAGTATGTAAACTATTTTTTCATAGATTTGGGGTTTATTTGTCACTAATAAAGGTACAGTGTCACATAGTAGACAGAGAGAGTTGGCTTTGGAGCCAGAAAGACCAGTGTTCATGTCCTATGAAAACCTGTATTTTGGACCTTATCTGACCCAGGCAAATCTAATGATTCAGCATCAGGATTGGAATGCAATGAGATTTATGGATAGGCAAACAATTTATGAATAAACAAGACATAGAGAGCAAAGATAGGTATAAAGTGGATAATTTCAATTACATTAAATTAAAATGATTTTATGCAAATAAAACAAATGTAGCCAAGATCAGAAGGAAAACAGAATATTTGGGAAAAAAATTTGTATAGACAGTTTATTAGATGAAGGTCTCATATCTAAATATATAAAGAACTTTGTCAAATCTATAAGAATACAAGTCAATCCCCAATTGATAAATGGACAAAGGACATGAATGGCAGTTTTCTGATGAAGAAATAAAAAAATGTATAGTCATGTGAAAAAATGCCCCAAATCATCATTGAAATGGAAATTAAAATAGTCTCGAGATATCATTTTACACCTACCAGACTGGCTAAAATGATTGAAGGAAAAAGTGAAAAATGTTGGGGGGGACGTGGAAAAATTGGCACAATAACTCATTGGTAGAATTGTGAACTGTTCCAGTCATTTTGAAGAGCAATCCAGAATTATGCCCAAAGAGTTATTAAACTACCTATACCCTCTGACCCAGAAATACCATTACTTGTCTATTCTTGAAGATAATTAGGGAAAAAGGAAAAGAACCTATATGTTCTAAAATGTTTGTAGCAGCTCTCTTTGTGGTGGCAAAGAACTGGAACTTGGGGAATGGCTGAACAAGTTGTGGTATATGGTTCTGATGGACTACTATGATGCTATAAGAAATGATGAGGTCAATGATTTTAGAAAAAACATGGGAAGACTTGCACAAAATAATGAGTGAAATGAGCAGAGACAAGAGAACATTGTATACATTAACAGCAATGTTTTAAGAATGACTTTGAGTGAATAAGTTATTTTTACTGTCATAAATAGCCAAATTAACTATAAAGGACACATGAAGGAAGATGCTATCTGAACCCAGAGAAAGAATTGATAAATAGAAGTATGTATAAATAATTTTACATATATATATATATGTTATTTATGTCTAATAGCAGCCACCTCTATGATGGGGGATGGGGGAAGGAGAGAAAAAATAAATTTACATGATAATTTTGTTGTATATTTGAAAGGAATAGCAAGTTGTGCATAGTAGGTTTGCAGTTTCATGTGCAGTCATCTTTTTTTATTGCACTATGTTATGGAAATGCTTGTTTTATCCCATAAATTAAAAATAAAAATTTTTAAAAATTGAATAACAAAAGAATGCAGTGAAAAACTTGTGAACCATAAAATGTAGTACAAACAACTTTACTTAGAATAATTTAAAAGGAAACATTTCTTAAAGTGAAAAAAAAACCACCAGCAATACTGACTTAGGAAAAAACACTACTCTCCTCTACCTCCATATTTACCACAGCAACTGGGACACACTAGGTCAGAAGGGCATTCCAGAAGGGTAATGGGAATTTTGCTAAAACCTCTAACACCAATTCATCATAGGCTGAGCCTTTTATTCCTTAGAAGGCAAGAAAGCTAAATGGCCCTTTCATTCCTTTAAATGTCCAGCCTAAGCTACATAAAATAAGTTAACACTTCAACCACTTACCAACATTTGGTAGGGTCCCTAAATTTTCTAGGAGACTTCTACCATGAAAATAGTCTTAAAACAACTCTGGCCTCATAAGCAGCACTGGTGGAGGGACCTGAAACAAATATTAAAAGGATAAAATAATACAAAAGTTTCTTTTAAAAGTAACTCCAAAAAATAAAATAAAAGTAGTGTTAGTGCCAGCGGTAGTTTGGAGGAAATTTCCTGATATAAAAACAGCTATAATGAAAAGGAGTAGTGCCAGGAATGTCAGATTCATGGCACAGATGATGAAAGCTCCAACAGCATCACTGAGTTCCATTACAAGTTGAGGTCATTTGTATCTAAGTGGTCATAGGCTGCTTGCATGTAATTTATTCCAGGTCTGAGGTAATACTACGATTCACCCTGTACCACAAATCAATAAAAATCAAATTTCCCTAACCTGTCAACCAAAACCTTTTCCTCCCTGGGAAGCCCATTTGGTGATGGTACCAAATTTTAGAGGCATCTACCAAGGGCCTACCTGCTTCTTCCGTTGTAATTAGATGAAATCTTCCCTTTGTTCTTCATCCAGAAACTTAGATTACCAAGACAGCTAAAGAATATACTTTATTCCAGGTGAATTCTCATTCACTGTGACTATAAAAAGATAACTTCACCACCTCTGTATTTTAAAAGAGTAATTCATTCCCTCCCCTTCCCACCCCCAATAATTCACCCCTTGCTTGGTCTTTCAAAACCTTTTTAAAAAGAACTTGTACATACCATCTGAAATTTTCCCTGGGGCAAAAGAATTTGCTAATGATGGGGAACCTGAACTGTTTCTACTGATCAGATAGAATCTTTTGATTCTCAAAAGCCTCGAGACCCAGGGAACTCTGCAAACAGAATCAAATAAGAATGGCTGAACACATTGTGGTATATGGTTGTGATGTGCTACAAGAAATCATGAGCTCAATGATCTTAGAAAAACATGGAAAGACTTAGATGAAATAATGAAGAGCGAAATCAGCAGAACTATTGTATACTTTAACAGCATTGTTGTTTTAAGAACATTTTTTGCTGAGGCAAACAAGATTGGGTGGCTTGCCCAGGGTTACATAACTAGTGAGGGTCTGGGGCTGGGTTTGATTTTAGGTCCTCCTGACTCCAGAGCTGACATTCTTTCTATATACTGCACCACTTAGCTACCCATTTCTTTGAAAGCCTCTTTTTCTTTCAATAATCTATCCGCTGCTGAACTTTGCAGGATAATACCTTGACTCCACTCTCCCTCATCCCCCTAAACTCTCCTCAGACCTCTAGGAAATATGAGCAGGTGTTTGTTTTAATGCTCATCATTGTGATAGGTTTCCTCTCGATGCCGGATTTCTCAGGCGAGGGAACCCTTCACATTAAAAGTAGTTGAATGAATACTTTGTGTTAACTCCAGCTCTCTTGATTGTGTCCTTTTGGTTCCAGAGGCTCATAAATTGGGATGGATGTAGTATGACCTGACACCTAAGTGACTGTTGCCTTCCTAATGTTCTTGTAAGTTAGATTTTAGACATGGATAAAAATGAGTTTTATTTAATCTGCTGTTTTGACAGAAGAGGCAAAGAGAGGACTTGTATATAGGCTTCTTAGGGAGTCTACTACTCAAATCCAAAGACGACTATGCAGATTTTATTTATATGCAGAAGAGAAATCTGACTATTTATTTCTTCATGTAAAACATAGGGATTATCTGTCTATCACAGTCATGGCATTATGCTTGTTGTTGTGGAGATAAAAATGATTAAGACATAATTCCTGTCCTCATAGAGGTTACTCTGTCCTCATAGAGGTTACTATCTAGTAGAATTGGTGTCAAAATCAACTAGCTGGCTACATATTGACCTATAAAACCACTAATTAGCATCTATTTTCTATTGTATTTTTTGTTTATTTTATTAAACATTTTCTAACTACTTTTTAATATGGTTCAACCAGCGCTTAGGAGTTTAGCCAGCCCCCTGTGGGTCTCAAATTTGACGCCTCTGGTCTAATGTATTCTCTTCAAAAGAGAAAGGAACTGGGAAGTGGAAGCAGCTAAGTATCCTAGTAGACAGAGTGCTACACTTAGAGACAGGAAGATGTGAGTTCAGATTCGGCCTCAGATATTAGCACCGCAACCCTGAGCAAGTCACTTACCTTCGATTTCTTCATTTATAAAATTAGGATAGAAATACCACTTGCTCACTAGAAAACATGCATCAAGCTCTTTGAAAATCTTGAAGTGCTACATAAATGCTAGCTATTATTGTAAGAACGAGCTAAAGGTTTTCAGAGATTTTTGGATTTCCCTCCTCCCCACCCTACCACCAAGACCAACACAACCAAGAACTACTCCTGCTTACCCAGATATAGCTTCCTCTTTCATGGCTGGGTTTTTGAGGGTGTTCAGGGACACACCACTTCTGGTTCAGCACATAAAGGTGGTATTCAGGAAGCTTTCCAGGACATGGCAGTATTACCTGTCACAAGTCTAGGCAGTTGAAGACTGCGCCAAGACACCTCCAGGACTTGGGCCCTGGGGAGAATTTGAATCTTCTAATAACCTACCTGAATAAAGAGACATCTTCCCATCTAATAAAATAAAAGAATGATGTTGAGCGAATAAGTAATTTTGACTATTGTAAATGTCCAAATTAATTGTAAAGGACATATGAAGAAAGACGCCACCTGCATCCAGAGAAAGAACTGATAAATAAAAGTTCATATGGAATAATTTTATGTATATATGTACTTATTTTTGTCTAATGGTAGCCATCTCTAAGGTAAGGGAGAGAGGGAAGGAAAAAAAGGAAAAAAAAAGAAAATTACATGATAACTTTATTATATATTTAAAAGGAATAACAAGTTGTACATAATAGATTTGTAGTTTCATGTGCAATCATATTTTTACCATACTATGTTATGGAAATGCTTGTTTTATTCCACAAATTAAAAATAAAATAAATAAATGTGGGAAAAGAAAAGACAAGACTGCAGAGGATAAACTATTTTATATCTATGTCAAAAAGTAGTAAATCCTTAACAAGTGCATCTTTTTGGGCGTCAGATTCAAAAAACTGTTAGAATGGAAAGCCCTCCTCTTTTTTTTGGCTAGTGTTGACTCATCAGACATCACCTCCTTAAAGTGTAATATCCTTCCCTAAATATAATGGTAGTGATGCTAAAGCTGTTGTTTTAAAAGTCCACTTCAACATTAATGATACCACCTACTTGGAGATGGAATAGGAGGTGGAAAATATAGTGAATGTGATGGCATTGGGCCCTGTTTCAGACTTTTACAGTAAAATGAATGCCCAAATTAGATAACCCATTTTAAGGGAGTGGTAGGGAAAAATAAGGAAGATGGATATATATTCTTTTAACTTTCCATTCCAAATTCACTCCCTTTTTTCTATCCCTCTCCCATCCATTAAGAAGCAAAAAAAACCAACCCAAAACCCATTACAAACAGGTATAACCATAAAAATCATTCCTGCATTAGCCATTAAGAAAGATGTATTCTGTAACAGCTCTGACAGTATCTGCCATGGTACAACAATGATATGCACCATTGAAACATATGATAGACAGACAGATAGATAGACTGATGTCATTGATACATACATATTGAATCAGCTTCACTGAGAGCAACTTCTTGCCCTGAGATGATAGAAGGGGGATAATATAACCAATATGAAAATATAAGGTAGATCAAGAACAACAAGGCATACTATTCTGATCTTTCAAAGGTGGATTCTCAACTTGGCCCAAAGAGCATCCACTGAGCATAAGTAACATCAGTATTCTGACTTAAGCGATTTATATGGTTTTTAGCCCACTGTAGCATATTGTCATGACCCACATATCCAGATTTTCAAAAAATTTCTATTTTATTTTTTCTTAATTACATGGAAATGAAAATCATTTACATTCTTTTTTAAAAAAACATTCAGTTTCAAATTCTCTTCCTCCCTTCTTTCCTTCACTCTCCTTTAAGAAGGCAAACAATTTGACGTAGATTATACATATGCAGTCATGCAGAACATTTCCATATTAGCCATGTTGCAAAAGAAAATTCAGACCAAAAAACCAAGAATAATAAAGTTTTTTTTTGAAGTATGCTTCAATCTGCATTCATATGCCATCAGTTCTTTTTCTGGAGGTGGGTAGCATTTTACACCATCAGTCCTTTAGGATTGTTTTTGATCTTTGTAGTGCCAAGGGTAACTAAGTCTTGCACAGCTGATCATCATACAATATTGCTGTGACTGTATACAATGTTCTCTTCTCATTTCATTCTGCTCATTTCACTTTGCGTTAGTTCATGAAAGTCTTCCCAGGGTTTTTTTTGAAAGCATCCTGCTCATCATTTCTTATGGCACTGTAGTATTCCATCACAATCGTATACCTCAAGTTGGTCAGCCATTCCCCAATTAAGAGCATGCCCTCAATTTCCAATTATTGCCTCCACAAAAACGTTGCTGTAAATATGGGTCTTATTCTTTTTTCTTTGATCTCTTTGGGGGTACAGAGCTAGTAGTGGTATTGCTAGGTCAAAGGGTATGCAGAGTTTTATATCCCTTTGGGCAAAGTTCCAAATTTCTCTCTAGAATGGTTGGATCAGTTCATAACTCTACTACCAGTGCATTAATATCTCAATTTTTCCACATCCCCTCCAACATTTGTCATTTTCCTTTTCTGTCATATTAGCCAACCTGATAGATATGAGGTGGTACCTCAGAGTTGTTTTTTTAAAATTTGCATTTCTCTAAGCAATAGCAATTTAGAGCAATTTTTTCATATCACTATGGATAGCTTTGATTTCTTTGTCTGGAAACTGCCTGTTCATATCCTTTGATCATTTATCAATTGGGAAATGCCTTGTATTCTTATAAATCTGACTTAATTTTCTCTGTATTTGAGAAATGAGGTTTTGTCAGAGAAGCTTGCTGTAAAAATTTTTCCCACTTTCTTGATTTCCTTCTAATCTTGACTGCATCGATTTATGCAAAACCTTTTAAATTTGATATAATCAAAATTATCCATTTTGCATCCTACAGTGCTATCTATCCATTTTCTGGTCATAAATTTTTCCTCTGTCCATAAGTCTGACAGGTAACATATTCTATGCTCCCCTAATTTGCTTATACTATCACCCTTTCTGTCTGAGTTATTTTTGACCTCATCTCAGTATGGTGTGAAATATAGGTTTATATCTAGTTTCTGCAAAACTACTTTCCAGTTTTCCCAGCAATTTTGGTCAAATAGTGATTTCTTATTCCAAAATCTTGGATCTTTGGGTTTGTCAAACACTAGATTATTTGGTTCATTTGCTACTGTGTTTGGTGTCTATGCTGCTGATCTGCCACTCTATCTCTTAGCCAATACCTGATTGATTGATTACTGCTTTGTTATGCAATTTGAGATCCAATATTGCTAAGCCACCTACCTTCACATTTTTTCCATTGATTTCCTTGACATTCTTCACCTTTTATCCTTCTGGATGGATTTTGTTATGATTTTTTTCTAGCTCTATAAAATATTTTTTGGTGATTTAATTGATATGGCATTGAATAAGTAAATTAATTTAGGTAGAATTGTCATTTTTATTATATTGGCTCAGCCTATCCACGAGCAATGAATATTTCTCCAGTTGTTTAGATCTGACTTTATTTGTATGAAAAGTATTTTGTAATTATGATCATATAGTTCCTAGGTTGGTCTTGGCAGGTAGACTCTCGAGCATTTTATATTGTCTACAGTTACTTCTATCTCTTCCTGTTGGATTATAGAAGTGCTAATGATTTATGGGGGTTTATTTTATATCCTGCAACTTTTCTGGAGATATTAATAATTTCAAATAGTTTTTAGTTGATTCTCTAGAATTCTCCAAGTATACCATCATATTATCTGCAAGAATGATAGTTTTGTTTCCTCATTGCCTATTCTAGTTCTTTCAATTTCTTCTTCTTGTTTTATTGTTATTAACTAGCATTTCTAGTACACTATTTAATATGACTGGTGATAAGAGGCATACTTGTTTCACCCTGATCTCATTGGAAAGTCTTATCCCCATCATAGATAATGCTTACTGGTGGTTTTTAGGTGTTACTTATTTTAAGGAAAGCTCCATTCATTCTTATGATTTCTAGTGTTTCTAGTGTTTTTAATAGGAATGTATTGTATTTTGTCAAAAGTTTTTTCTGCATCTATTGAGATAATCATACAATTTTGCTGATTTTCTTATTGATATGGTTAATTATGCTGTAGCACTATAACATAATGCATAATAATGAGGGGAAGTGAGGGAGTACTGAGTGGAAAAAGGGTGTGTGATAAGCAAGGTTGAGTTGGAAAGCCCCACTGTTGGCTCTCCTGGGAAGGGTTGGATGTGTCTTGTCTTTCCAACCTTCTATTGTTTCAATGAAATACCCCTTGGGGTCATGCTTTCCTTCTTTCCTCCCTCCTCCCACTTTTATACGAGCCATTCATGCTAGATTGAAGTACTATATGTTTTTTAAATTTTTTAACTTCTTACAGCTATTTCCTCTTTTTTAAAGAAAAAATTTCACTACTATTTCCCGTTTCTTATATCACTATAGTATTCCATATAGCCTCTCCCTTGCCACCTCTCCTCCTCCACCTCAAGAACCATTCCGTATGACAAATAGTATTTTCTGAAGAAGAGATAAAAGCACAACTGATCAGTACATTGAAAAAGTCTGAAAATGTGAAAAGTGTAACACCTCCACAAAGGGGCAGGTTGGGAGTGTCTTCTCACATATTCACTCAAGTCCCAATTGATCTTTATAATTTTGTTAGATTTACTTCTGATTTTTTTTTTGGTGTGTCATTCTTTACATTGTTACTGTGTATATTGTTATCCTGGCTTTGCTTACTTCCCTATGCCTCAGTCAATATAGCTCTTTCCATGCTTCTCTGTATTAATCACACAAATTACAGTAATGTTTGTTTTGCTTAGTCATTACTGCAACTCCTTCTTTTTGGGATGCATTTGATGTATAATGTACTTTTTTCCATCCTCTCACTTTTATATTGAATAGGTCTTTTTTTTAATGTGTTACTTCTAAACAACAGATTGTAGGTTCTTGTTTTCTTACCCAATATGTCATTCTTTTTTGTCTTATTGGACTGTTTAGTCTGTTCACATTTAAAGTTATGAGTTAAATTTATATTTTCTTCCATCTGTTTCTAAAATTCAGTTTTTTAAAGTTATGATTTCCCCCTCTTCTGCTGCAAACACAGTATTTTCTTCCCTCAGTTACTTTAATCTTTTTTTTTAAGGTGGCATTGTTTTCCCTTCACCTCGATTCCCTTTTTTCATTTGTTATTCCTTTCCATTTAGGCTTTTATTAGTTCCTTTTTCTTTCCTTCTTTTATCTGGTTATATATTTCTTCTCCTTTTTTCTTCTGTTAGTGAAGTAGATTCCTCCTTCATCTTCTCCCCTTCAGCTAGTCCTGTTCATTAGTTTTTTTAATTTAATTTTTTGTGCCCCTTTCCAAAAAGAATTTCTTTCACTCTTTATTATCCATCTTCTCTTTCTTTTTACTTGAGACCCTCAGGCTCTGATTCATGATCCCTATAATTATCTGGTCTGTCTCTTCTGTGTATTCTTCAGGCAATCAAACCTTCCAAGGTGTCTTGGAAGGTATCTATCCAAGGCTCTCTCCTCTAGGCACTTTCTGCTATTGACTTGTAGAATTTTCTCTGTAGATTCCTCTTTCCCATCATGTCTCATTCCTAGTAGAGTGTCAATTATTGTAGAAGTCAGAGAGGACACTACTCCATGGGAGGGATCTTTCCTCACCACTAATCCAGGGGTAGGGAACCTGCAACCTCGAGGCCACATGTGGCCCTTCAGGTCCTGAGGTGCGGCCCTTTGACTGAATCCAAATTTCACAGGACAAATCCTTTTATTAATAAAAATGAAATCCTCAATAAAATAAAAAATAAAATCTTTAATAAAAGGATTTGTTCTGTGAAGTTTGGTTTCATTCAAAAAGCTGCTTTTGAGGACCTGGAGGGCCACATGTGGCCTCGAGGCTGCAGGTTCCCCACCCCTGCCCTAAGTTCCATTCCCTGGGTAGAGAATGGGGCTAGTACTTGGTAGTTTGTTGCTATCCAACTTCCACCACCACAGGGAACTATGCTAAGAAATAAATATGCTCTCTGACCCATGCTTGTTCTTTTACCTGCTTTGCCTTCTCCCTCCTCACTCTGGCTCCTTTTCCCCTTGCTTCCCTTTGAACCTCTCTTCTTTTCCATTCCTTTTCTGTAGTATATCCTTCTCAAGCTTTTTGTTTTGATGAGAGAAAAACTTTTTTAGATACAATGAGATTCAAAAAGTAGAGTTTCTATGGAAGCAATGTGGTGCACATCCAAGTGAAAATGGCATTAATCATTTCCTGTTTCAAAAAAGAGAGCGAGTCAGTACAGGGGAAACCAAGGGAGCCAGAAGCAGAGCCAGAGGTCAGGACAGGTGGGCACCTGGGGTAAGGGATTAGACAATAGAGGAGGCAGGGACCTTGACAAGAATAACAAATATGACTACCCAACGGGATAGAAAAGACCATTTTTATTGGGCCCCAAAAGGAAGGAGGCTCAAAGTAGTTGGAAAACTTTATAATTAGCTGCAGATGGGGAAAGTGGGTTGGCCTTCAGGTGTGGTTAATCACAATCCTCTCTGACAGTTAAGGAATATACGTTGCTCTATGGACCTCAACTGCCTCTTAGTAATCTTGGCTAGAAAATCAGAACCACCCTAGTCAGGATCACCTTGGTTAGCTGTTCCCTTGGGGAGCTCAAATCGCCCTTAATTTTGACAAGAAGAGACAAGAACAGAACTATCCCTTGGGAAGGGGCCTGAGACTAAGCTAATTCTTTGTTTACAAATAAACAAAGCAGAGTTCCCAGCAAAAGGTTAACAAGCAATGTCCTAGGGCTAAGAGTGTTCAAATTATTCAACCACACCTTTAGTTTGGACTGGGAGAGGAGGCCTTTAGATTACATTGAGAATTGGGGTTTGACAGGATCAAGTATAGAGTAGAATCAGTTATTAAATGATATAGCATAGTTTTAATTATGCTGATAAGGTTCTGGTAAGGGGTGAGAATAAAACATCAAAGGACATAGCTGCTGCACCTGTGTACTTTGGCTCCTTTGAAGTCAGGGTCAGGAGTTCATGTCTTTGTTCACTTCTTCCATATAGGCAAATGGTGAAATCTCATTTCATTTGTTCTAAAAATGGGAAAAATTTCTAATGGACATTTGGTCCTTTTAGAGAGGCACTGCATAAATGCAGGGATGATAAGATCTCCATGAACATTTAAGGGTGCTTCTGTCTTTGATAATTGAGGATAATTGTGTCAAACAAAGCTGGCTCTATATTTTAAAATGAATGGGAGAATTTTAAATTTCCAGAGAGATAATTTCTTTAGTTATTTTGATATTTCTAATGTTAAAATGGAGCTTGAGCCCTGAAAGATTTCATTTGTAGGCAGTTTGGGGATCACAGAGTACACAATTGTACATAAAAATCACTGCCCTCTGCACTATAGAAGCATATTATTAAGTTTTGTTTTCAGAATCTGTTGGAAGGGTTTGCAGAAGCCATCTGTCTTACTGATTGATACATGACAAAGAATCTCCTCTACACCATACCTCACCCCTCCAAAATCAAAAGGTCCCAAATTACTTCCTAAGGCTGCCCATTCTACTTTTGGAAACCTTAAATTATTATCAAATCTATATCAATCAAAATTTGTGACTTTGAAATTTCAACCCATTGTTCTGCCATCTAGGGTCAAATAGATCCTTATTTCTACAAATGATTGAGGAAAGCCCTCATATCTCCCCAATCTTCTTTTGTATAGACTAAATATCTCTAGTCATCTTATGGTATGATCACAAAGTTCTTCATTATTCTTCATTATCATCTCCAGTGCATCAATGTACTTCTTAAAATGGAGCTTCCAAAACTGAAAATAATACTCCATGTGTGGTAAAATCAGAGCAGAATATAGCAAGTCTATCACTTCCCTGATGTTGAACACTATGTCACTTTTTTGTTTGTTTTGGAGCTGGGGAGGCAAGGCAATTGAGGTAAGTGACTTGCCCAAGGTCACACAGCTAGTAAATGTGTCAAGTGTCTGAGATCAAATTTGAACTCAGGTCCTCCCGACTCCAGGGCCAGTGCTCTACTCACTGCGCCACCTAGCTGCCCCTTTATGCCACTTTTGATGCAGCCTAGATTGCATTAGCTTGGGAGACTAGCCAAGAAGCAGAGTAGAAGAAGCAAAACCTAACCCAATCTTAAATCTTCTATAAAATAACCAGGCCAGGAAACTGAGGCCAAAGGGCAACCACAGTTCTGTCCGTTGGAACGAGAAAGAGTCTGGAAAACAACTGACTTGGAAAATGGACCAAAGAGAGATAATTTAAGAATCATTGAATTACCTGAAAATCATGAAATCCTCCCCAAAAGAAACAAAACTGCCTAAATATCTTAGAATTAGAGGACAAAATAAAAATAGAAAGAATCCACTGATAACATCCTGAAAGAAACTACAAAATGGAAACTCAAAGAAGCATCATAACCAAAATCTAGAGCTTTCAGGTCAAAGAAAAATTACAAACAGCCAGAAATAAAGAATTTATATACTGAGGAATCACAGTCAGGATCATGCAAAATTTAGTAGCTACATCTATGAAGGAATGAAGAGATTATAATATGATGTTCCTTAAGGAAAAAGATGGAGGTTTATAACCAAGAATATCTATACTCAGCAAAATTGAGTATAATCCTATGTGGAAATATATGGATCTTTAATGAAAGAGAAGACTTCCAAGCATTCTTTGTGCAAAGACCAGAACTGAATAGAAACTTTGAAATAAAATCATAGGAGTCAGGAGAATCATAAGAAGGTAAACAGGATTAAGCAATCATAAAGGACTAAACAAGCAAATGATGTTTACATTCGAACTGGGAGAGATTATACTAGTGCCTCCTGAGAATGCTAATGGCATCAGGAATCATAGAAGGAATTAAATGAGATAGATGGTCTAGGAGTGATTTTATTATGTTTTAGTGATCTTTTGGAAAAGGAATATATTGGGAGGGGGAAGGAAGAGGAAAAATGGGGGAAAGTATCTCAAATAAATCTCAGATGTAAGTAGAAAACCATAAACAAATAAAAAGGTATGGGAGGAGTGGCTGACTCCTTAAACTCACTTTTATCTGAACTGGTCAAAGAAGAGAAGAATACAGACACAGCCTGGTGTAGAGACACATTTCATGCGACAGGGAAACTGAAGTAAAATGGGAGACAGAGACAGGATGGGAGAAATAAGAAAGATGATAAATTCAGGAGGGAGACTAGTCGTAAACCAAACGAAATCTAACTACAGAAGGTATATTGTGAAGAGGGGCTTAAAGGGGAAAAAAGAAAGGGTAAGAATCTGTAATTGGGCTGTGAGTGACAGAAAGAGAAGAGGGGCAGGTGAGCATTGGTGCTTCCTACCTTCTTTTCTGAGTAGGAAACAAAGAGAAAGAAAGTATAAGAGAATAGGATAGAGGGAAATATATAATTATTATAATTGTTAAAGTGAATGGAATGACCTCACCCATAAAAGGGAAGAGGATAGTGGAATACATTAGAAAACAGAATCTAATCTGTTTTTGTTTTGTTTTGTTTTGTTTAAACAGGAAACATACCCTGAAACATAAAGATTCACATAGTTAAAATAAGGGGTTGGATTAAAATCTATTAACTTTCAGATGAAGTGTTAAAAAAAAGACATGGAAATCTTGATCACAGACAAGGCAAGAACAAAAATATTTGACTAAAAGAGATAAACAGGGAAACTGAAGCATATGCTGACAATGAATATCAGTGCTAAGAATGTATGCACCAAATGGTATTGTATCCATACATGTAGATGTTGATTCATTTTGAGCTTGCCTCCCAGATCTTTTTGAGACAGACAGTTGTCTAACAATACCTCGCCAAACTTGTACTTCTGAAGTTGATTTTTTGAAATGACTTATTGGAGAAAAAACAACAAAACTCTGAACTTGGAGTAAAGTGACCTGATTTCAAAACCAGCTCTACCTCGTATTTCCTGGGTGACCTTGACACTTTACCTTTCTAGGCCTCAGTTTCTTCATCTGTAAAATTAGAGAATTGCCCTAGATGAACTCTTAAGGTCCCTTCCAGTTCTATGTGCCATTATAATTTTACATTCATCCTTCAACTTATTACAGTCATGCCCATGTTCCAGTCTATCAAAATATTCTTAGAATGTAACTGTAGAGGGAGAAATGAACCCAGGGATGCAGAAATCCCAAACCAAAATTCCCAAGGCAAGGCCGCCTGGAATGAATTCGCGGACCCAAGCATTCTTTAAGTCAAGGAGGCAAAGATTTATTACACTTTAATAAAGTGGGCAAGAGTTCTTAGGGAACCTGTAACCATACAGGGCTACAGGGAAAGTTTAAGTACAAGATTTAGGGATGAAACCTGTCAATCTGGTGTGTTGGGGTGGAATTAGGGATTGGTTAGGGCATGATTAGGGGTTGGTCAGTTCTTAAAGGAACATGCACTTTTTGTATCTACTGCGCAAGTATCTTACCCAGAGTTCACTGGGAAATAGCCCGGGGCAGGCAGGAAGAGGTGTGGTTTTGCCTGTGAAACGTCACTAAGTCACCAGGAGTTCAGGGCTAGCTGGAGATACTGGCTAGGTTCTATCAAGAACCTTGTTAGTCGAGATTAATGTAAGGGAGTATACATTTGAACTACATCTAGGATACATGTTAGACTCAGTATATGGTCAGTTATCAACACCTGGGAATCAAACTATAAATGGGCATAGCTGCTTACTAAGGAAGAAGCAGAGATAATTTTGGGGCACACTGCCCTCTAGCTAGAGAGGCTGCCTGGGAAAGAATGTTTGAGAACTAGATGTGTTCTGAAATTGGAATTCTGCCACAGGCACAGGCACCCAGGCAGAGGCTATGGGGAAATGTGATGTTAGAATGAGGGTCCAAGCACAAGCACCCCATCATAACTATCATCAGCTATGCCTCCTAACTTTGCCTAATCTGTAAATATATATTTCATCTACTTCTATATCAAATTCATTGAGTATAATTTAAAAAAAAAAACACAAGGCTAAGCACACACACTACTGGAGACCAACTTTTATGCTGACATAGAACCATTCATGATTGAATTAGCTCTGAATCCACCTCATTTCTCTATCATTTGCCCAAATCTATTTTTTTCTCACAAGTCATACTATTTCATGACTGTCAAATATTTCACAAAAATCTAGATAACTACAGAATTCCCTTTATCTGCCAATATAGCCAAAAAAAAGGAGATAAAGTCAATCTGTTCTGAGCTAGTTTTGATGAAGTCATACTAACTCTTTCAGTCACTATTTCATTTATCATCCTTTTAATAATATGTAAGGGTATATACCAGAGATGGGGAATCTGTGGCCTCAAGGCCACATGTGGCCCTCTGAGTCCTCAAGTGCATCCTTTTGACTAAATCCAAACTTCACAGAAAAAACTCCCCTTAATGAAAGGATTTGTTCTATAAAACTTGGACTTAGTCAACCTAGAAGGCTACCTACATACGTCCTCAAGGCCATAGGTTCCTTACTCCTGGACTACAGACCTTTGAGACCTTAACAAGGTTAAAAGTTGTAAGGGGCAAGAACAAAGGCATTGAAACATTCAAGGGAAGTATAACAGTGATTTCTCCAGCTCCCACTTTCTGAGAACCATGTATGTATGTTACATGTTACTCCTCCTCCAAGGTGCTCTTGTACCCTTAAGAGATCTGGGAGTATCTAGTCTCTTTGCCATTTGCTCAAGCCCCCATTCATTGGGTTCTTTGAATTTTTAGGGGTCCTCTTCACCGTAGTTCCATTTTGCCACTTAACAGGTTGACTTGTACAAAAGAATATTTATTTCAAAGTATAGCAAGAATGAACATACAAAAAACACCCCTCTCCAAAAATGTTTAGAAGGAATAATCCCCCTGTTAAAATACTCCAGGCACTGGGAAGAAGAGGAGGATTAGGGTCACATCTTAACTTGGTTCCTATATAGCACGGTCCACCAAGTTCTAAGTTTAAGTCATCTCTGGGCTTTTGTCCCAGGATCCAGGTTCTCCAGGCTTCCCTGCTGGACTGGTCCAAGGTTTCCATGGCTTGAGCTCCTTGGGCTAGAGACTCCATGTAGACCTAATAAAAAGGCCAAAAACAGAAAACAAAAAGCCAAACCCCAGACAAACCACCCCCCACCCCAGCCCATTTCACTGGGCCAAAGAACCTAAAGGAGGGCAGGGAGGAGGTAACCCTTCTCACCAGATAGGTTCATTATGCCCATTCTACGGATGAACTGTATCTTTACCCCCTGGACACAGTTGGCAAGATAGAATGAGACTAGAGTCTAGACACTAGAGAGAGTCTGGTAGCTTTAAAGATGCAGCCAGTTTCAGTTACAAAGTCAATGGAAGGAAGCTACTCCTATCCATGTGGTCAGGGAATACAGAATGTCTTCTTCCAGAAGCAGGTCTTTGCCATATCCCACATCATCTTAGGAGACTCACATATGTTCAAAGCCTGATTACAGAAGCATTTTAGAGATTTAAGAAGACCTCAGAAAGGGCTTCAGACCTTAACTCTGAGATTTAAATAGCTCAACTGCATATGAAAATGCCAGAAAGACAATGAATTTGCCTCAAGACACAGCATGCTTCAGTGTCGTCATCCTTACTCACTCACGAATTCCGACTGGAGCCTAGGAAGTGTATTTGGAGTGTGATCATAAGTAAAGGTCAAGTCTCAATGACAGGTGACAAACCTCAGAAGTAAGGCCCTGAGGGAGTCACAGAGGAGACATTTCTAGCAGTTCTGGGCTGTCATTGCTCTTGCTTTCTGAAAAGAGCTCTTTAACTAAGCAAGGGGGATGAGAGGAGAGAGATAGAGAGAGAGAGAGAGAGAGAGAGAGAGAGAGAGAGAAATCAGTTGCCTCACATTACCATTCAAAATATTTGGAATTTGGCCCCAGATCTGTGATTGCATTGGCAGAGGGAGCTCCTTGTGAAGAAACTCTTCTAATGCAGATCCATATCCGCTCTGCTCCTCGTAGTCTCAGTTACTTGGAGTTAAGTGTCAGAGGCAGGTACTACAGAGTCAACATAGCTTTTGGTAATATATACACTGAAAATACCTTTTGCCATTAAGTGTCTGTTATAAATTATAGTACAATGCAAAAAGTGTTGGCTTTAACGTTAGAGGGCCTGGGTTCAAATCCCACTTGTATGATCTTAAGTCACTTAACCTCTTTGGGCCTCACTTTCCTCATCTGTAAAATGGGAGTGTCCTTTCTAACTCTAAATCTATGTGTGATCAATCCTATGATTGAGTGTTGACCGAAAGGTCAACTGCTTACTTTAGGGGTACCTACTTTAAAAGTTACGTAAGACAGATAACACAGGGTAGAAAGTTTCATATTTTCTGAATGTCACCTTTAACTACTATTCTGGTACATTCCTCTTTGTGGATATGCTTTCCTTTCATCCTTTAAGTTCAGTCCTCGGAAGCTATTTTTTGGGGAAAAAAGCTATTTTTTTGCCAGCTAGAAAGATAATGCTAAAACCATCAAAAAAAAAATAAAGCTCAAAATGAATCGTATCAAATTAAGATTTTGAGCATGATTTTTAGCTTATTCATTTTTAGGAAAAGAGGGGGAGGAAAGAGCAATAGCTTTATAAGTATAGCTCCTTCCATTCCACAGTTCATTTGTGGAATGATTAAAGGTGCCTAAAGAACTGTTCAGAATAGTTAACAGTAAGAAAATAGGAAGGAGGATCTATACAATCTTCGGTTCTATATTCGGTTCATGCTCATAATTATGATTTGTCAACCTGAAGTGTAGCACCATGTCATTTTCTGGATTGTAGGTATATACACTAATTGTATTTGCTTATGGTAATGACACGTTTGGAACTTCTCCATCTCTGCTTTTGGATAGAAATGAAGGCAATAACAAATATGAAGGAAATTATCTAGGTTGCTTTACCTGGTAGTAAAGTATTAGTGATTCTGGAACATATATGGGTGTCAAGAATAGCAGTTGTGTTAGCCATTTTTGAAGTCAAAATTAAGGTAAACTGAGGCACAAAGCTCCAAGCATGATCTAATAAAACATGAATTTACCAATAAATAGGATCTTTAACTTCCTCAGAAAAGCTAAGACCATGAAGTAAGCTAGATATTTTATAGTTTTTTTTGTTTTTTGTTTTTTTTTCTAGAAAGTACAGAACACACACAAAAAAGGACTTCATAGGCATGAAAGGAGTTATGATTGGTTAAACAGCCTAATGAAAACAATATGATTGGTAGTATCATAGATGTGGGAGACGACATGATTGGCTGGAAATTGGGAATGTGGGGCTAGTAACAACCCATCCATATTATTAAGGAATGCTTATTGATTTATAAAGCCCATCTGCATCCTGCCGGGCTTGTTAGTGGAGCAGAGATAAACAGACTTCCTGGCACCCACCTGCGTCTTCCAAGGCTTCTTAACCAATCTCCTTAATTGTGGATGGATATGCTCATTAGTAGGAAAATAGGTGGGGCATGTAGCAACCTCTCCTGGTTGTGGAGAGAGAGAGAGTAAAAACATGTGCAGAACCTTCAATGGCAGCAAGCTTGGCAGCTGCATCAGCGCAATTGTTTCCTCTTGACACAGGGTCAGTTCCACCAACGTGGGCAGGACAATGGACAATGGCCAGGGCAGCAGTTTCAGAGCAGACAAGAGATCTTTGATAAAATTCACAATAGCAATGACATTATTGGCAGATGTTAAAAACAGCTCTCTGTAGCCAGTGCTCCAACATTATGGAAGATACCAAATGCATAGTGTGAGTCAGTATAGATTGTGGTTTTGGCTAGCTCATGCCTGGGTAAGGGTCACAAGCTCAGCAGTCTGGGCACTGAGACAAGAGGGCAGTGAAGCCTCCCAGACAATGTCATAATCGGAAACATCAGTGGTGCCAATGTAATGAGTACCATCTCTCATAAAGAAAACAAAGTCAGGATTATACAAGAAAGGCTTGAGTTTAGTAATGAAATAAGAGGGCCTCAATTAAACCAAACTAAACCCAACCTAAACTCAACTTAACTCAACTCAACCAAACTAAATCACAAGCCTGCTCTACCAAAAGGGTGGTTGTGGCCTCAGCCTGGATACAGGGAAGTATTCCAGCTGCCCCAGAATGAGGCTAAACAGAATAGTAACTTACTGGGTATGGAGTGGATCAGATGTTTCAGTAATGACACCAGAAGCCACCCCTCTTTGTTCGTGTACAAAAAAAGAGGAGGACTTACTGTAAACGGGAGTCCCAGTGAAGGTGCTGTAGAGCAAGCCACAAAGGTTCTGAGCAGTCTTTAGTCACAGAGACAAGAAGTTGAGTTATCTGACCAAATGAAGGCTTCCATTGCTGGCAGTACCTGGCTGCTCCAAGGATAGTATGCAACTGCCACTCAGTGGTGGATATAGTGAACTGCTGGGTGGCCTGAATGCTTTTAGGAAAGACCTAATGGGTCCCAGCAGCCCAAATAATTCACAAATATTCCACCTGTGGAAGGTATCAATGGAATTTTGACTTAGAGGCTTTATGACCCCTCTTGTGAAGCTGTAACATGGGATGACAACCATCCTCTTGGCACAATTAAGCACTGGGGGTGTAAGCAGGAGGTTGTCCACATAATGGATCAGAGAGGAGCCCTTTAAAGTGATAGAAGCTAAGTCCTGCTGTAAAATTCAAGAGAATAAAGTGGGACTCTCTACATAATCTTGTGACAGACAAGCCCATATCCAACGTGTGTTTTTCCAGGCAAAGGCAAATAGATATTGGGCATCTGAGTGAATGGAAATTATAAAAAATGCTGAACAAAGACATATCACCATAAAATAGGTAGTTTCACAAGGAATTGAGGAAATGATAGTAGCAGGATTAGACACCACTGGATACCCAGGGTTAACATAAGCACTGATAGCATGTAAATCTTGTACAAAGTGATAAGCAGGCTTGACATCTGGTTTAGGCTTCTTAATAGGGACAATGTATTGCAAGATGATTTTCAAGGCATCTTGATGCCATAAATATCTTGATCACTTAAAGATTTAATGATGGATGAAATGCCCTCACTAGCCCTCTGGGTAAAGGGTACTGAAAAATAGATGGTGAGGGCTTCCCCTAACTTTGACGGTAATAGGGTTGACAGATTTCAGGAGTCCCATGTCTGAAGATGTAGAGGTCCATAGGGTGTCTGGGATATAAGATGGTATGCTAAATGTATCCCTGAGTATCTCTGGGTCATTCTGAATGAGGATGGGGAATAAGGAAAGGGAGTCCTTGGATAGAGTACCATGTTCTGATCAGGAAATAGGTTTGCATAAGAGATCTCTCACCAATAGATGTATAGGGGATTTGGGCATGAGGAAGAAAGAGTGTTCAACAGACAGGAGGCCAACAAATACCATGCAATAGGACAATCTAGGAACATTCCGAGGTTTTCCTGAGATCCCAACAACATTTAAAGACCCAATGGAGCTCCAGTTGGAATCGGGTTTACTCATTATAACTGAATTAGAGGCTCCACTATCCAGTAAGCAATCATAGAGTATGTCATGAATTTTAAGGGTGACATGGGGTTCACCATTTTAGGGAGATGAATGGATCAGATAAAACTGGGGCCAGGACATCAGGTTCAGAAAAAATAAAATAATCCTCTCTGGAATCTACAGCCTCTTCCCCTTCCACACACACCTTCATGCAGCAAAGTTACCCTGGGAATCTTTAAGGTTACTCTTCCTTCTATTTCTTAGGTCCTATTTTTTTTTACAGTCATGGATAATGTGTCCCTTCTTTCTACAATATACACATTCATGTGATTTGCAAATTTTTTCATATGGCCTCTGAAACAGCCTATATTAGTGGCCTCTCAAAGAGCCAGTACCTATACCTTAGCTTTTCCCTTTTCCTTGTCCTTTCTTCTTTATCCATTCTTTCATAAATGTATAGGGCAATGCTCTAAGTTGGCTTATAGGCATTTCATGCCATCTATGCCATCCATCTTTTATGGAAATGTTTTTATATCAGTGATTGATTAGCTAAATGTATGCTAACAATGCATACATCTCATGGGTTAAGTGGGTCTAATTTTGCATATCATTCAGCACTTTTATACAATCTATTATAGAAATGGTTAGGGGTGTCTTTCTCCTCGTGTACTCTCTTGGAATTTACTCCAGTTTTCAGATCTGGTGGCGCAAACTTATGTGACCACATTTAAGTACTGCAACAATCTAGTACAATGAACCTGAAGATTAGTATTTTCAACAGAGATCCTGTAGTGGCCAATTGGGAAGACCTGCAGGGTCTTGAGGGTCCCCTCCTATAAGAAGCATTCTATTTGTCACCTCTATGATGGCAGTTCTTTCTCCAGGGGAAAGTAGATCTCCATAAGGTCAGTAACATTTCCCCAAGTGAGTTGAAATCTCTAAAATAGCCTTAAATTGGGAAATAACAGCCCAAGAATTTTCATCAAATTTGAGGGCATCCTTCCTCCTGATGGAGAGATCAGAGGGACTGAAAGACTGATGGTACCTATGAATAATTATGTGCCCCATGGTGTAATAACTAATCTTTCTCAGAAAGGGAACATACCAGTAGATTGTTCCTCAATTTTAGAAGGAACTAAGTTGTCATTTGATTTAGAAGGAGAATAAGATAGGTGTGAAGAATAAAGAGGAGAACAAGAGGTGGTGGAGAAAGAAGAGGAAGGGGAGAAGGAGGATATAGCGGGGAAGGCAAGACTATAGCAACAGAGGAAGAAGTAGCTGAAAGGAACTGTAGAGAAGCAGGAGGGGATAAAGAACTGGGGAAAGGTAGGGAAGCAGGAAGAGATACTGGCAAGGAAGGACAGAAAGAAGGTGCTTCTGGGCGGTGTTGGGCATGTGCCATTAGATAGGGCAGCCCAGCTGAACCAAAATTCTATCTGGCTTTGATATTAATTAAATGCTTTAATTAACAATTAAAGTTAGGGCAAATTTAGGTACCAAACTTAGTTCAAACAAACTATTAGCTGAATCCTTAGCTGATTTAGACCAAATTTAGCTGACTGAGAAGACAGGCTTCTCCAACTGCTTCTTGAATGGGAAGTACCCCTCCCAGCTTAATCTGGGAGCCTCCATTGAAGAAAGAAAAATTATCCAAAGGTTTGGTATCCATCCTGGATGGAATCAGGATCCTCCCTTCAAGGGATTAGACTTCCCTGAAGGGGCATTAATGATCCCTCTCAGCATGTACCAAGATCCCCTCTTGAAGAAAGAAAAAAAATTCTCCAAAGGTTTGAATCCTTTAGGTGATTTCCTGGGTTTCTTGGCTAATTATTTCCAAACAAACAAAATTCCAACTTTTCCTCAATGTAGGGTCCTTACCTTGCTTGGAGAAGTTGAGATCAAGGGAAACTTGTGGCTCTGCCACAGTCATCTGTGGAGAAGTCTTCCTGCTCAATGAAAATTTCACTGAGTGTTCCGGGTGAAAGGGATTCCTGAAGAGGTTGCCTTGGGGACCAGGCTCCCTCTCCCACCTCATATGTGGCTCACCAATTGTTGTGGTTGAAAGTAAGGTAAACTGAGGTACAAAGCTCTGATCACAATCAAGTTATTAGTAAATCATGAATTTGGCAATAAATAGGATCTTCGTTCTCTTAGAAAACCTAAGACCAAGAGGTGAGGCAAGTTAGCCTTTTTCTGGGAAACACAGAACAAGGTACAGGACTTCATAGGTGAGACTTCATAGCCAGGAAACAAATTATGTTTGGTTACAAAGCCTAAAGAAAACAATATGATTAGTAGAATCATAGATGTGGGAGACAACACAATTGGCCAGAAATCCAGAATGTGGGGCTAGTAACAACCCCTCCCTTTTTTTAATGAATGCTGATTGATTTATGGAGCCCTTCTGCAAGCCTGGCTTATTAGTGGAACAGAGATAACAGAATTTCTGGCACCTGCATCTTGCAAGGCTTGTTTAGTGACATACCATATCTCCTGTAATTGAACATGGGTATTTAAGACATATTAGTAAGATAACAGGTTTCTCTTAATTGTGCATAGGCATCTCCACTCCAAAAGCAGAGCCCAACCTTAATTTAAAGTGAAAAGCCATGAAATAAGTTGGAAACAAAAGCAAAAAAAAGAGAAAGTTACCATGGCAACATGGAGGATCAAGGTACAGACCTAGAAAAGGACAACAATGTTAAAATGGCTATACTCAAAGCCTCAAAGAAAAATGTGAATTGGTGTCATGCCCAAAAAAAGAACTCCTGGAGGAGCTCAAAAAGGATTTTAAAAATCAAATAAGAGAGGTAGAAGAAAAATTAGGAAAAGAAATTAGAATAATGCAAGAGAATCATGAAAAAAAAGAATCAAGTAATGGTAGCACAAAAAGGAAGTTTGGTAAAGGAAGCACAAAAAATGTAAAAAGAGGTAAAAAAAATTCACTGAAGAAAACAACTTCTCAAAAAGTAGAATTGGTCAAATGGAAAAAGAGATACAAAAGCTCACTGAAGAAAATAATTCCTTAAAAATTATAATTCAGCAAATAGAAGCTCCATGAAACATCAACAAATGCTAAAATGAAACCAAAAGAACGGGAAAAAATAAAAGAAAATGTGAAATTTCTCATTGGAAAAACAACTGACATGGAAAATAGATTGAGGACACATCATTTAAGAATTATTGGACTACCTGAAAGCCATGATCAAACATAGCCTGGACAGAATATTTTAAGAAATTACCAAAGAAAACTTCTGTGATATCCTAAAACCAGAGGGTAATTTAATTGAATTTAAGGAATCCATTGATCTCCTTCTAAAAGAGATACCCAAATAAAAACTCACAGGAATATTAGCGTCAAATTCCAGAGCTACCGGGTCAAGGAGAAAATATTGCAAACATCCAAAAAGAAAAATTTCAGATACCATGGAACCACAGTCAGGATTACACAGGATTTAGCAGCTTCTACATTAAAGTATTGGAGGGCTTTGGAATATTCTTTGGATGTTCTTAAAGAAAAAGGAGCTAGGATTACAACCAAGAATCACCTACCCAACAATACCGAGTATTATTCTTCAGCAGGGAAAATAGATATTTAATGAAATAGAGGACTTTGAGGCATTCCTAATGAAAAGACCAGAGCTGAACAAAAAATTTGATCTTCAAAAACAACACTGAAGAGAAGCATCAAATGGTAAAGAGGAAAGAGAATACATAAGGGATCAAATGAAAGTTGAACTGTGATATGAATAGCTCTTAAAAAACTTTATCACTATTAGGGCAATTAGAAGGTGTATACACAGAGAGGGTGCAGGTGTTAAGTTGACTATGAAAATGATCACCAAATAAACAAAGAATGGGGCAAATTATTTCACATAAAAGAGGCATTGCAATGGAGGAAAATGTGAAAAGAGGGTGGTAGTAAATGCTTGACTCTCACTCTCATCAGAATTGCCTCAAAGAGGGAATAACATACACACTCAGTTGGGGTATAGAGATCTATCTTACTCTATAGAGAAGTAGGAAGGGACAAGAATAAGTGAAGGAGGAGGATGGGTAGTCAGAAGTAAAACACTTGCGAGGGGATAAGATGGAAGGTAAGAGAGAGAAGGATAAATAGGGGAAAAATAAGATGGAGGGAAATACACAGTCAGTAATCATAACTATAAATGTGAATGGGATGAACTCATCTGTAAAATGGAAGCAGATAGAAAAATGGATTAAATACCAGAATCCTACAATATGTTGTTTACAAGAAACACATTTGAAGCACAGAGACACATACAGAGTAAAAGTAAGAGGCTGAATCAGAATCTATTATGTTTCTGCTGGAATTTTAAAAAAAAGTAGGGATAGCAATCATGATTTCAGACAAAGCAAAAGCAAAAGTAGACCTATTTAAAACAGATAAAGAAGGAAACTATATCTGACTACAAGGTACCATAGACAATGAAGTAATATAAATACTAAATATATGTGCCCCAAATAGTATAGCATTCAAATTTCTAATGGAGAAGCTAAATGAATTACAGGAGGAGTTAGTAAAACTATACTAGTGGGCAACCTCAACTTTGTACTTTCAGAACTAGATAAATTTAATGAAAAAATAAAAAAGAAAGAAGTTAAGGAGGTGAATAAAATTCTAGAAAAGTTAGATATGATAGACTTCTGAAGGAAATTGAATGGGAATAGAAAGGAATATACCTTTTTCTCAACAATATATGGCACTTGCACAAAAACTGAACATGTATTAGACTAGAGCATAAAAACCTCACAACCAAATGCAGAAAAACAGATTTAAAATTATTTTTAGTTTTCAGCATTCATTTTTATGAAATTTTGAATTTCAAATTTTTCTCCCTCCCTTCCTCCCTCCACTCCCCACTCTCCAAGATAGCAAGCAATCTAATATAGGTTATACATGTACAATCATATTAAACATATTTCCACATTAGTCATGTGAGAGAAGAAACAGAATAAAAGGGAAAAACATGAGAAAAAAAACAAAAAAAGGTGAGTATGCTTAGATCTGCATTCAGACTCCATGATTCTTTTTCTGGATGTGGATAGCATTTTCCATAATGAATCTTTTGGAATTGTCTTACATCATTGCATTGCTGAGAAGAGCTAAGTCATTCACAATTGATCATCATACAATATTGCTGTTACTGTGTGCAATACTCTTTTGTTTCTACTCACTTCACTCAGTACCAGTTCATGTACATCTTTCCAGGTTTTTCTGAAATCCATCTGCTAATCATTTCTTATAGCACAATAGTATTCCATTACATTTATATACCACAACTTGTTCAGCCATTCCCCAATTTATGGACTTTCCCTCAATTTCCAATTCTTTGACACCCCAAAAGAGCTGCTATAAATATTTTTGTACATGTAAGTCCTTTTCCCTTTTTTATGATCTCTTTGGGAGCCAGACCCAGAAGTGGTATTACTGTATCAAAGGGTATGCACAGTTTTGAAGCCCTTTAGGCATAGCTCCAAATTGCTCTCCAGAATAGTTGGATCAGTTCACAACTCCACCAAGACATTAGTGTCCCAATTTTCCCACATCTTCTCCAACATTTATCATTTTCATTTTTGGTCATACTAGTCAACCTGATAAGTGTGAGGTGGTACCTCAGAGTTGTTTTAGTTTGCACGTCTCTAATTAGTAGTGACTTAGAGCATCTAGAAAAGCAGAAATATTAAGTGCATCCTTTTCAGATCGTAATGCAATAACAATCTCATTCATTACATGAAAAGATAGATTAAAAATTAATTGGAAACTTATTGTCTGACCCCCTTACCATTTCTGAGCTGAGAGCTACCAAAAGTGATGCTGCTACTGTCATTGTTGCTGCTATGGCATATACTCTGGACCAGCCTCCTCCGCGGTATCACAGCCCTCTTCTACCTATCTCCTAAGTTTTCTTAGGCTGGTAAAATGTCTCACCCTGACTTTTTGTCGACTCTGCTTCTCCAAAATTTGATTTGAGGTATTATTTTAAAGTTGTTTGGAGGAGAATGTTGAGAGAGTTCAGATGGGTTGCCATCTTGGTTCCACCCTCCAAGACCTTTCCATTTCCACAAAATCTGGATTTCAAAATCCAAAAAGTCTTTTTCCTGTACATTTAACATGAATGGATCGCATAGGACAATATAAAGGATGGTTCACACAAGAATTTGCTTTGTGAAATATCTGGAAGTCATGACAGAGCCAAATAGAGTGAGTGATCCACATTTCTACTATGTGTTATTTTCTCACTAATTGGCCATCTTGAGCCAATCTGGGCAGAAAGTCATAGAGAGTGGGGGGTGAGTTTGCAGTAATGACTTTTGTCCTCATCATGGAATTAACCTCTCAGAAGTTCTCTGAATTTCTCTGTTTGTTGTATGGTGATAATGATATTCATAATCCTCAACTAGCATAGTTGTTATGATACTCAAAAGGAATCCGATTCCATTCATTTCAACTTGATAAACATTTATTAGGAGCCAAAGATTATAGAAAATGCTATATAGATGTCAACTTTTATTACTGAACTTCAGAGAAGCTGTTATCCAGGTGCTTCATCAGTTCTGTTGATAGACTATTACCATGGGAAGAATATTAATGCAAAGAGAGTCAGCTAAATTGCTACTTACATGTAAAATTTTGTTTTCTCTGTGAAAGATTGTAAAAATGTTCTTTATAGCATTACTTGCTCATTAAAAGTTTATTAAACACACACACACAAACACACATGAAAGAAATAGTAGTTTCTTTGAATCTTAACCTCAAATTGTTCTTCCTTTTCTGCCTGAAATACTTATGTCTTTAAGAAAGAAAAGGATATAGACTTATAGAATTTCAAAATTGTAAAGGACTTCATTGGCCACTAATCCTACTCATACCCCATAAGAATACCCAATACAATGCAAATATTTATTGTTTTTTGCTTAATAGCCTCTGATGAGGAAAAACTTGCTAATTCCTGAGGGTGTCTGTTCCATTTTGGGATAGCTCAAATTATTGTCATCTTTTCTTTTTATTGACACCTTTTACTATAACTTTTATTTCCCAATATGTTCCTCCAATTTCCCTCATGGAGAGACCCATCCCTGAAAATAAGCAATAAAAAAGCATTCATCAAAATTAGCTAACACATCAAGTCCAACATATTGTGCAATGTTTTACACATACAGTTTTCACCGTTTCAAAGGAGGGAGAAAAGTCCATTTTCAGAGATATTATTTGAAGCCAAGTTGCTCATTATCATTATATAACATTCAGTTTTGATTTTTTTGTTCTTTGTATTTACATTTGTTTAGCCACTGTATACAATGCTTCACTTTGTACCAGTTCATATAAGTCTTCCCATACTTCTCTGAATTCTTCATACTTATCATTTCTTATAGCAAAGTAATATTTCATTACATCCACGTAGAGCAGTTTGCTTAGTTATTCCCTTGTCAATGGATACTTATTTTATTTATAGTTCTTTGCTACTAAAAGAAAATTTTGCTACACATATTTAGAAGTGTATAGGATTTTTATATTAATCTTTGCCTTCCTTGAGATATATTCCTAACAATGGATTCTCTGGGTCAGTAATCACCAAATAGCATAATAAATATCTATATGTGTGTGTAAATATACATACATACATACATGAATGATATATACACATATTTTTGTAAACCTTAAAGTACTATATTAGTTATTTTTATATTAGTTCTGTAAGTAACTATTGTTATCATCATCAAAACTATTTGATACTGGCTAAAAAAATACATCAGTGGAAATCAGAAACAATTTAACTCAACAACCTGATGTTTTACAAACAATATCATAAATTACTTAGAGAAGAACTCCCTGTTTGACAAAAACAGCTGGGAATATTGTAGAGAAATTTTACAGAAATTACCTTTAGACCAACATCTTATAATATATATTACAACATGCTCAAAATGTATATGTAATTTCAATACTAAAAGCCATACTATCCAAAACTTAGACCATCAAATGTCTTTCATAGGTATGATTGCTATGCCTAGGCTAGTGAGACAGAATTCTTAACAAAACAGAGGAAAGAGGTGATCCTAAAAACTAAAATAGATCATTTTGGTTCCATGAAATTAAAAAACTTTTGCATGAATAAAATCAATGTGACTAGGATAAGAAGAGAATCAATAGATTGAGGAAAATATTTTAATCATGTATCTTTGACAACAATCTGGTATCTAATATCTAGGGAACTAACAAATATATAATGACAAGAGTTATACACCAATCAATAGGTGGTTAAAAAGATATGAACAAACAGTTCTAAAAGAAAAATCTCAAGTTACTAAGAGAAACAACTCTGAAGTTTTACCTTACATCCATCAAACTTACAGAGAAGATAAAAGAAATCATCAGTGTTGGAGGAATTATGAAAAGACATGCAGATTAATATTGTTGAAGGGGCTTTGATAGGTTCAACCATTTTGTAAAGCAATTTGGACTTAGGTTGAAAGGAATAGTTATAATTGTTAGGAAATTTTCCCTGACATCAAATGTAAATTTCCCTCTTTGCAATTTTTATCCTTATTCCTAATTCTTTACTCTCAGGCAGTTGGGTTTTTGCTTCAGAAATCCTCAACATTTACATAATATCACTCTCTTACTCCCATCTACAACTTTAGTATTGATCCCACAAAATAATTCAATAATTTAGAGGAAATACTTTGAGATCTCATGTAAGCAATATAATTAACACAAAAATCTACAATGTGGTTATAAACAAATGATAATTAGAGTATTACTGCATAAATATTCATCATACAAAATGATGTGTTAAAATGATCTTTTTAATATTAGCAGAGAAAGTAGATTTCATAGGCCAATAATATGACTGCCATCATCTTTCCTTGACTCCTTATCCTGAATTTTCACTGAGAAAATAACTCAGTGATTTCATAAGGAAATCTAATTCACTGTATTTAGATGAGCTTGATATGCAGCTTCAGTAGTATAAAATAAAGTATGATTCTCTCCTTCCCCACGTGTTCTATTTTTAATAGAATTAGGCAATATTTCACTTATTTTTCTGGTTTGTCCATAAGCTAAAGCACTAAAGCCTTGAGTCAGAGCCTGTCACTAAGAATAGGGAAGGTAGGCAGTGGTATCAAAGGAATAGTGGGATCAAGGAGAGATGTTTTAAAATACAAATGTATACATGTACAGTAGTAACTTACTTTGTGTTAAGTGTTGTAGTAAAGGCTCTAGGTCAGCTAGGTGGCACAATGTAGTGAATGCTGGGCCTGAAGTCAGGAAGACTCATCTTTGTGAGTTCAAATCTGGTCTCAGACATTTATTAGTTATGTGACCGTGGACAAGTCACTTAACTCTGCCTCAGTTCCTCGTTTGTAAAATGGCAAACCATTCCAGTATCTCTGCCAAGAAAACCCCAAATGATGTCGTGGAGAGTCAGACATTACTGAAAAATGACTAAACAACAAGAAGAAGAACAAAAGCTCAAAGCCTGTAGTCAAACACAGGGGCTGCAATTTTCAAATGTATGGTAACCAGTTCCAGGAGGGTACTATATAAAGGTCTTATCTCGGTTCTAGTCTTGTGAATGAAATTCAACTTTCAGGTTCCACCTCTGGTTTCCTCTCTAATCCTCAATATGCCAAGACAATGAGATGAACCCCACTTATCCAGATATTATGAATTGGTGGAAAATTTGCATGTGACTACTTTTAAAGAAATGCAGTTTCTTACATACTATGTAAACTATAAACATAAAATGCAGTTCACATACCATATAAAATTGTCTTTAGAAATATTATCCACTTACAGGTGATGGTTTATGCATTTAACAGTTATTCAATTTTAGGAAGCACATTGACAAAGTGGAGAGTGTACAAAGGAGGCTGACCAGGATGGTGAAAGGGGCATACTATTGTCTATGACCTGTTATAATAATTAACTTAGTTTAAGCTGAAGAACAATGTAATGACCCCTAAAGTCTACATTTCTGTACAGATTTAGGGAGTTTATTTTCGACAAAAATTACAAATTCAATCACAATCTCTCTGAGCCCCCAGTTAGGAAAATTCCTAACATTTAGGCAGATGTTAGTTTCCCTGTCTTAATTTACATTTACACATTTACATATATCTTTAACCATCTTTGTGGTTGAAATGAAATTCAAGTTACTAGAAACATTTGGGTAACAGAAGAACAGGTGAATCGACAGGCACTCAAGGAGAAGCTGGGAAAAGAGCAAATCTTTTCTTAGGTCTGCTCAAGATTTCTCCTTGAATCCATGAGTAGGTGGGTACACTGGCACTATCAGTCCAAGTCTATTGCTGCAAGATGCCTGTTGGACTGATGACCCTCCAATACATTTCTTTTCTCTGGCACAACTTAGTTTTACCTTCTCTTTCTATTTTCTTCAGTTGCTTTTGGGCACTGGCTCTTTCTGGCTCATCTTGGCAAGATCCCAGTCATTTGTCTCTGTATCTAGGACCCCCAGAATCGCTACCTGTTTCTAAGATAACTCCCTTTTTATAAAAATTCCTTGGGAAATAATCAAGTCTCTCAAAAAATGGCTTTGCTTTATTTTATTTTACTAAAGGCTGGGTCTTCCCATCTCATCCAGGCTGGCAGTGCAGTGGGATCTGACTTTGACTCCCATTTCCAATATGGGCTCTTTAGATAAGGTGGTCTCCTCCTCCTACTCTTCTTCCTTGGGGGAAGGGTATTCACTATAGTGACGCCACACAGTACAAACACCTAATCAACTTAGACCATTATAGCTCAGAACTCTGGAGCTCAAGATATCCATGATTCTTCGTCTTCTAGGAAGCAGAGATTACAGGGTATACTGTGACATTTATATTTATTCAAAGAAATGTATGGGCCTTCCTCGTAACTCAGTTCTGATTCATTGATTCAATCAAGAAGTATTCTTATCTAACAAAGGTAATCACTTTAATGGGTAGAAATACACAGTTATGAGTAACTGGGAATTTTTTTAGCTTGGAGAAGACACTAGATGGAGCTATTATCAAATATTTAAGTCTTTCTTTGATGTAAAAGAGGGATTGTTGTTCAAATAGAGCTTTACAAAAGTGAAATGGATTTCCTTAATAGGTATTAAGTTAATTACCATCAGAAGTCTTCAAGCAGAGTTGATTGACAGCTTGTCAGAAATGGGATTATTCCGAACATTTTCCTTTTTCCGAAGTGCCCATCTTTAGGCAGCTCACTCATGCTCCAACCACCCAGATTTGCCTCCATTTTGACTAAGTTAGATCATATCACTCCAGCTCAAAAGTTGTCAGGGGCTATTGGATGACTCAAGATCTTTTGCCTGGCATTCAAGTTCCTCAACAATTTGACACTACCCAACCTTTTTTGCTTTAATTCATATTACTCCCTTGACCTACTCTATACTGCAGCTAAGTGAGGATATTCTGTGTTCCTGAACACACCCTCTAAGTTTCTGCCTTCCTGACTCTGCCTACTATATTTCTCACTTTTATTTCTACCTGAAGTTATGGTACCCACTGAGCCCAATTCAAATGCTACCTCCTCTGTGAATTTTTCCTAATCCCCCTCCATGTCAATGTATACCACCCCCATACCTGGGCACTGCTATAGCTACTATGAAGATGACTACACTGTCAATGACAGGGATCACTGTTATTGCCATCACCACCACTACAATCACTTCTGTACTGGAAAGGCTTTCCCATTTGGTGCAATGGACCACTTGGAGCCCAAAGGTTAAGATTATAGATGGGGTCTTAGAAGCCTCCTGCTGAATCCACAGAATTATATTTATATATTCCCTGGCAAAGAGCTCACAGCGGGATTTCAGGTCAATGTACCTGGAAGTCACATTAACTCAAAATGTGCTCAGCTCTGTTTCACAGTGTCAATTCACTATAACCCGGGGGGAAACTAAATCAAGCTGCTCAGGATGTATATAAGTGTCCTGCCCACAACAAAGAATGACTCACATTTCTAAAGCACTTTAAGATTTATATTTCCTCACAAACAGCCCTGTAAGGTACATATTATAAATATCCCTATTTAACGGGTTAGTGAACTGAGGTGGAGAGTTTCAATGACTTACCCAAGGTCATACAACTTATTTTGTAATATTGTCTATTATAGCCATCTATTTTTAGGTGTTCTTTCCCTATTAAGCCATATTGTAAGCTTCAGGAGGGATGAGAAAATGATTTACCTAAATGTTGTCTCTCCCTCAGTACTTAGTACAGTTCTCGGCACACAGTAAGCACAATAAGTGCTTAATAAATTGGTTTTTTTTAAATTGTTGTTTCCTTCTTGTGTCTACTTGGGGCAAGATGGATTCTGAGATAATATCTGTTGGAGGTGGCTCTAACATTAGCATTCTCTTAATTCAAATTCAACATTGGAATGAATTGAGACACTTAAGCTATTAAACAGTTAATGAAGCGGGGTTCACTTTGCCCTAACATGGCAAGAATATTGTAACAACAGTGTTACTAGCAGCTACTGTGGCCATGTAAGGCCAATAACACCAGCACACAGGAGGGCTGCTAGCACAGATTCTTTGATCTGCTTTTCTAAAGAAAGCAACTTTAAGGGGTTAACAATCTCACTTTAATTAAACACGCGCGCGTGCGCGCGCGCACACACACACACACATATATATCATTCATTTAGTTCAGGGGAAAAAGTCAGCACCATGAACTTTCAGAGAAAATACGAATAGAAATTACAAACAAAAAGTATAAGCAGAGCAAATAACACAAACCAACAGACAGACTTCTAGCTATCTGACCAAAGCTATACATACATAGTTACTAGAGAGAGAAGCACCAACATCTGGGTTTTTAAAGCCAGGAGAGGGGGGACCTCCTTAACGGCTACCCAGAGTCTCCACACCATCACTCTTCCAATGAGTGAGCCCCAAACAAAATGCTAACCTCAAAGTATATATACACTTCTTCAGGGTCAGAGCACTTCACACTTCTTGAGGGTTTCACAGCTCTTGTGACCTAACTAGCAAAAGGGTGTGGGCCTTCCTACAAACAAAGGCAAGACTCAATCAAAGGCACTTGATTTATCTAATGCCTTGCCACATCAAAGATTTGGAAACTGAAGGGATGCCTATCAATTGGAGATCAGTTTAAATGATAGATTACTATTTTGCTACAAGAAATGATGAGGGAGATGGTTTCAGAAAAATCTGGGAAGACATATGAACTGATATAGAGTGAAGCTAAAAGAATAAGGAGAAAATTCGTATAATAATAATATCATAAAGACAAACAACTTTGAAAGACATGGAAACTCTGATTAACAAAATAAACAATCACAATGCATGTTGTTCACTTGAAATTCACCATTGTCTCTAAAAGCTCATCTTCCTGAAAGATCAAATCAAATCTACAACTTACACCAAAGTACTCCCTATCTTTTGGACCCCATCCCTTCCTCTAATTGGAGAGGGTGGAGGGTGGACATCAATGGGCTTCTCATAAATCCTCTATTTAAGAAGGGGACCTAGGGAGACACCTCATCATTTTCCATTTGGCTGCAGGACTTCATCATGCCCCAACAGTCAGATACCTTACCCTGTTTCCCTTTTCATCTGTAAAATGAGCTAGAGAAGTAAATTACAAACCACTCCAATATCTTTGCTAAGAAAACCCCAAATGAGCTCACAGAGTCCGAAATGACTGAACAACAACAAAGCAGGAATGCAGAATATTTTTTTTTGCTTGACATGTTTATTACAAAGGTTTTCTTTTTCTTGCTTTCTGATTGGGGGTGTTGGTAAGGGTGGGGAAGAGAGGTGGGAGGAAGGGATGGTGCATCTTCATTTGAAAATATAATGAAATTTGATTTAAAAAATTACTTGCCACATAAATGGAAAAGTAATTACTTTGTGATTTTGTCATGGTATCCCTTATATCTAAACTTGTACATGGGCAGAATGCTGCTCATTTATTTTCTAACCTGTAATTACAGAATCTTATTTGATTAGTAAGCTATTAATATTGAAAGTAGGCTAAATGTACATATGTTATATTCATTCTTCAGACAGGAAGTTCTACTGATCAAATCATAAGATAATTATGTTTCTAATTTACTTAGAATATTTTTGTATTAGGAAAGGTATTAAGTTTTACTCCATCAGCTATTATCTGATTTCTCTCATAAATAGGTGCCTATTATGTAACATGATGCTGATAGTCATAGAGATAATGAACATAATAAAATAAATGGATAATTTATTTTTCTACCACAGAAAACCCAGCAGATTTTTTAGTTCTTTAAAGCCTTCCATACAGATTTATGAATTATCAAGGGCATTATCTCCAAATCAAGTATTATTGTCACTAGATAACTCATTTGATTCCACACTTATTCTCTACAGTTCTACAATTTTGGATCTATTTCACATCTGGATTTATTCTCACTCTCAAAGGATCATGATGAGGGAAAAACTGTTGCTAGTAAATACAGCATAGCAAGACAGTACTTCATTTTCTTTTGACAATTTGGAAGATTTGAAGAGGTATTGAAGAATACTGTAGAAATTCTGTGTCACTGCTATGGAACCCATTAGGGATATTGTTGCAAATTGGTACAACATGTCTTTTTTTGCAGGAATAACCAAAAATTGTCTAGAGAAAATTTGTAATTTCCAGAATATAGCTGAAGGCAGTCTGCAAGTGGTTGTGACTAAGTACTGTGAATGACTTTCCTCTTTTTTTTCCACAATATAGCTAAGAGTTAATCAAGAGAGAAAGCAGGAGGATTCAGAACTTCTAGGACCTTTAGGGTCATCCTAAGAATGTAGGATGGACCTGGCTAGAAATAAGACATAGTCTGTTTCCAATAACAATACAAGGTGTGACTAGTCTCTAGAACTTTGAATCTACTGAATAGTTTTCCCCCAAAAAAGCTAAGTATATTTCATAACCCTTTTAAATAAGGTAAAAAAAAACACCTCAGGATATTCTAGAATCAAATTGTTTTCTTATTTGAATGGAATTTTCTGGATGACTGCCTTGGATAAATATTCCAGAAATATCATGGTTTCTCCTCTAACATCTGCCTCTAGAATCTTGAAGCAATGCTGAGATATAATCAGAAATCACACCCATGGAGAAACAACCTTAAGTGTTCTTCTTGTATGACACCAGTATTGTTGCCTAGATATGTGTATATTTTTAAGAATTCCCTGAAGTAAGTTAGCCTGGTGACTGGTCTGATGGGTCTAGTTCTCTTGTCATCGATTGATCTCTTGGCTCCTATGCCTGACTTAGTATTCTTTATGGGCTTACCATCAAGATCATTATAGTTTTGTTTATCTACTCTTGGGCAGGCTATCAGTATTTATAACAGTCAGGGTGGCCATTATTATTGATCCTTGAAACTCAGGAGCACATGTTCTCACTTTGGACAGTGGTTTCTGTGAATGCGTAGTTCTGTTGACATTAAATATATGAGGGTCATTTACAAACCCCTGCCTCAATCTCTGTGATGCAATTTTACCTGCATTCTCAGAATCCAGAATGCCTGTCTGTAAAAGCCTTTGTAGGAATAACCAAAAATTGTCTACAAAAAGTCTACAAAAGACTTTTTGCTCCATCTTGGGGAGGGACTGAGCAAGCTTTTCTCCTTTGTGCTGCGTAGTATTAGAGTATCTTAAATGTAATAGAGCCAAAAGTAAACCCATTTGTCTTTTCCCCTAAACCCTTCCTAGCTCCAAACTTCCCTCTTACTGTCCAGAGCAACACCACCCTCCCAGTCCCTCAGGATCATAACCTAAGCATCATCCTCAGCTCCTCATATCTAACTCTGCTCTCTCCCCGCCACCCCACATCCAATCTACTGTCTGTTGTCAAGGCATGTCAATTTTACCTTTGCAGCATCTCTCCAATATACCTCCTTTTCTCCTCTGATATTGCCACCACCCCAGTCCAGATTGGTCCTCATCACCTCATGCTTGGGTTTTTGCAATAGGCTTCTGGTTGGTCTGCCTGCCTTCAGTCTCTCCCTACTCCAATATGTCCTCCATTCAGCTGCCAAAGTGCTTTCCCTAAACCACAGGTCTGACCATTTCATCTCCCTCCACCCCCAATAAACTCCCATCAAATACAAAATCCTATGTTTGATGTTTAAAGGCCTTCATTAACCTAACCATCTCCCCGCCCCGCCATACACACACACACACACACACACACACACACACACACACACACACACATGCATCTTTTCAGTCTTCTTACACCTCCCTCCCCTAGCCCTATGTTCTCTTTGATCCACAATGGTCTTGTTGCTGTTACAGAAACAAGACACTCCATCTATTGGCTCTGGGGATTTTCGCTGGCCATCTCTCATGCCTGGAAAGCTCTCCCTCCTCATCACTGTCTCCTGGCTTCCCTTACTTTCAAGCCCCAACTAAAATCCAATCTTCCCACTGGGAAGCAATTCCCAATCCCTCTTAATTCTAGTACCTTCTCTCTATTAATTATTTCCTATTTATCCTGTATGTATTTATTTCTCTGCTTATTCTCCCCCTCTTCCTTATTATATTATGAACTCCTTGAGTGCAGGGACTGTCTTTTGACTCTCTTTTGTACCCCAGCTCTTAGCACAGTGCCCAACATTGTAGGTCCTTAATAAATAGTTATTGACTGACACAAAATTATCAGAGATCTTATTCCAAGAGACATCTAGCCTTACCTTTAGTTCCCCTCTATTACAGTTACCCCCTCCTAGGCTATCTGTACTTTGTCTGGTTCAAGGACCTTCCATCATCCCAGGCATTTTCTTGACTATCCAATGCAAATTTCCCAGTATTGTTCTTAGGGACATGACACACGCCTAGAGAAAATGCAAACTTCGGACCTTTAGCTCTCACCAACTCCACCCCTCAAATAGGCATGAAACATTGAGTAATCTATCTCCACCAAAGTGGAGAATTATATGCAAATGGCTGCTTGAGCCAAAGGTTCAAATGTAATGGGATACTTTCATGCAACAAGAAATGACAAAGTTGAAATGCTGACTACTTTAGACAGAGGTTCAAACCACTGTCCTATCTCAGTTTGGTGTATTCCTAGATAGTAATCACCCTCTTTCACTGCACTCCCCCTTACACATAATTAATTAATAGACATGAAGCACAGATTCTTTATGATTGGCCATTCTTTAGAGAAGACAAAAATTCAGACAATAGAAACATCTTAAAGAAATAGAGTACCAATGGCAAGAGGCATATGGGAACAGAGCTAATGCTTATGGCTCTTGTCTTGATCTTCAATGAGTGGTCATCTTTAGCATCTATCAGAATGTTACAGTTTCCCTTTATCCTCCAATAGTTTTTATCATTTTCTCCTTAGAGGAGCATTCATTGTAGGAGTTAAGCCTACAGTACATAAAATCTAGTCTCTTCTCTTTGATCACCATCATTGCCACCCTTCTCCTCAGTGGTGGTCTCCTGGTGGGGATGAATGGAGGTGGGAGGAGTACCCTGCTGTTGCCAGTCATCATTCAAAAACTTCAGATGAGAAGAAACCTTCCCCAGGCCCAAGAAACAAGATCATTAGTCCCTTCCAGAAAGGAAAAAAAACACTGCACAAGAATCCAATTCGCAGAGTTCACAGTTAGGCTTCAGAATTTTTTCCTTTCTGGTTACAGTTCTATGTGGAAATGTCTATGTTTATTGATGTTTGGCAAGTTCATAACAAAAAAAAATTAATCTAGTTGAACTATATTTTACTAACTATCCTTTTAATAACACGTATTAGAATTTTAGGAATCAAAACCAAACTCATTGGTCTATGATTTTATAGACTCCATTTTCTTCCCTTTTTTTTTTGAAAATCAGGACATTTAATGGTATGTGCTTTGTATTATCATAGTTTTTATCATTTGCTATAGTTATTATGCTATGCAAGTGATAACCAAGTCATATTTATATTCTTTTGTGGCCACTGAATTCCTTACTCTCTTTTCTCTGAAGCAATTGTTAAGCAATAATAATTAAATTATTGTATCTGCACATGTGAGTAGAATAGCCAATACTATTTCTTAGTAGGTATTATCTCAGTCCACCTATTTGATACTATGGCATTGAAACTGCCTTTCACATTCAGATAACCATTAGAGTCAACAATTTGATCACTCCTACTTTTAAAAAATTTCTGGTTTTCAGGTTAATTTCTTTATTTATATGCAAATAGTAAAATTGCCTATCATATATATACACATATATATTATAAGAGTATACAATAAATAAAGTTTTCTGAATTTCTTAACATGTGTTTTCCTGTTTAGTACCTACATGAAAATGGAATTGTTCATCGTGATCTTAAACCTGAGAATCTTCTCTATGCAACTCCAGAACCAGATGCACCACTCAAAATAGGTAAGAAATAACCCTAATAACTTATCACTCCTCTTTTTATAGGGAGATAAATGTTTTTAGTAGGATGCAAAATATTTCTTCTCTCCAGTAATTCCTGGATTATTTTGAATCTTAAAAGAAATGAAAAATGCTTTATGTCTGAAGTGGTTGTGCCCCATATTGTGGTGTTAAATATAGAAAAGTGGTTGCTGTAGTAAAAACTTGACTCTAAGCAAATGAGAATTTTAGCCCAAGGTTACTCGGCCTGATCCAAAAAGGAACGAATTGTCCATCTCTGGGTATTAGTAGTTTTCCAAACAGTACTCCACTTAAAAAAAGAGCTGGACAGTGCAAAGGTGTTTGGAATTACCCTTCCATGAATCTTGAAGCAAATTCTTATTAGTTGTTAGTCATGGACAGAACATTGTTCTAACTTTTGGTTTTGTTTTTTCTCTTACTAAAGAAAGGATTTTTTTAACACAATTATCATTTGCTGCCCCCCAAATAGATGTGGCCTTAGGATAAAAGGGAGAAAGCAAAAACATGAGGAACAAAAAGCCAGAATGATGCAACTTCTTTTTAATTAAGCTCTAGCTAACCAAGAGTGGACTATATATCATGAAAATGTCAATACATTCCCTCAACATGACTTTGTTCTGTAATGCACATATGGCACCTTCTGTGTATTTAATCTGTGTGTTTATCTCTAGCCATTGAAAATGAGCTCATACATATGATGGTAGGGTCCATTTCATGAATGGAGACACTAAAAAGAAATTCTGAAAATGGTGAAAATCATCTAGAATTTGCTGTGGACAGCCATTAGAAAAACACACAAAAAACAGTGGACTTCAGGAAAGATCTCATTTTCCTTGACCTCCCTTTCAGAAATGTTATACTAAAAGAAGCTTATCTGATGATGGATTAATAGATAATAATTTATGCAATAGAACTTTGCATTCTGAAGTACTTTCAACTCATAGTCATCTTTAATGGGAACATAGTTACTTTTTAAAGTTAAAATGCCAAGAATTTCACTCCAGCTTCTAGAAGTAAAAGATTTCCAATGAAAAGTACTTAATGTGTTTCCTGAGTCAGATGATTCTAGCTTGACAAATCACTCAAAATAATGGCAACTTTAAACGATGCTTAGCCCAAATGAAATTTTTGACTGAAGAAATTTTCTTTAAGTTTGAAAAACTGTTTTTCTTTCCTTTGTGATAACAATTGATTATTGTCCCCCAAATACCCAAGAGCAATTTGCTATCTACATTCTGGCAGAATACAGATATTTCATATTTCTGTTCATGAATGACCATTTTTTTCCAAACTTTGTTGAAAAGTTCTTTTGTTTTGCATTTCAGTCTCACTAAATGATTCAGAAGTTTTGAATTGTTCTATTTGTCTGTACTGTTCTTGGCAATAATTGTGCATTTCACTACTGTCAGGACTGGTAACCTAATGTTATTTTATTTTGCTTGTACTATTTCATTGAAAGAAACTTTTAATACATTAGCATAGATTGGGGATTCTTAATCTGGGGTTCATGAACTTTTTTTAATATTTCAATAACTATCTGAACATACTTGGTTTCCATTGAAATTCTACATATTTGATTTATGCACTTAAAACAGTGATCATAAAAATAACAATTGCTGATATTTACATATCACTTTAAGAGTTACAAACCCTTTGACATATATTCACTCATTTGATCATTGACATATTAACTAATTTAAAACTATTCTGAGAAGCAGTCCTCACCAGAGTGCCGAAAGGATCTATGACCCCCCAAAATTTAAGAACTTCTGGCATGGATTGAAGAGAGGATAGTCATAAGATTACTTTTTTGGAATTTTCTCTATTATTAAAATCTTCCAACTTTTCTCCCTATAATCCTTTCTTTTTTGCCCCCAACCCTCCACCAACAAAAAAAGTATTTTATTGAGGATCATGTGCACAGTAGAATAGTCTGTCATTGAACAGTAGATGTGAGAATATTGAATTGTTTTGTGATTTGCTCCCTTTATTTTAACAGCTGATTTTGGACTTTCTAAAATTGTGGAGGATCAAGTTACCATGAAGACTGTATGTGGAACACCAGGATACTGTGGTAAGTCCTTTATTACTGGCTTTCCCTCTACTTTTGTTTCTATTTACAACCTAACTTGTGTGTTCTACAGTTTGTATCTACTCTAAAGTATTGTCACCTCTGGATTCAAATGGTTGAAATAGAAAAAACTAGAACATTATATTAAGGTAGCTCCTTTCCATGAGTTTTTCCCAAAGGAAGCAACCTCCTAATAGAGAATCCAATCTGATTGCATGAAAAGTTGAATGGACAAAAAAGAATGCAGGTCAAACCTTTCTACAAAAACAAATGTTGATTACATTTAAATAATAGTCAAATATTTAATAAGTGCCTCCAATGTGCCAAGCACTGTGCTAAGTACTGGGAATACAAAGGAAGGCAAAAGACAGTCCCTGCCCTCAAGGACCTCACAATCTAACGGGGAGACAACAAGCAAAGAGAGATGTACACATAATCCATATAGAGGATTAAAAGGGGGAAAATTAAAAAGAGAGAAGGCATTGGAAATAAGAGAGGTTGAAAAAGGTTTCCTATAGAAGATAGGATTTTAATTGGGACTTAAAGGAAACCAGGGAAAGCCAAGAAACAAAGAAGGTTAAGGGGGGCATTTCAGGCATGGGGGACAACCAGAGAAAATGCACAGACAAAAGATGGAATGCCTTACTGGTGGAAGAGCAAGGGGTCCAGTGACAATGTATCAAAGTATGTGGCAAGGAGTAAGGTGTAAGAATACTGGAAAGGTAGGTGTTAAGTTATAAAGATATTTATCCTAGAGGTGATAGGGAGCTACTGAAGTTTATTGAGGAGGGTTACATGGTCAGACCTGTGTTTTAGGAAAAAGCACTTTGGCAGCTAAACAAAAGATGAATTAGAATGGGAGAGACTTGAGGCAGGCAGACCACTCTTTCAATGGGAGGCTATTACAGTACTTCAGGTGTGATGAGGGTGGTGGTAGTATCAAATGAGAAAAGGGGGCATTTTTGAAAGATGTTACAAAGGTGAAATTGGCAAGCCTCGGGCAACATATTGGACATTGGATATGAGGGTGATGGTAGTTAGAGATAATGAGGAGCTGAGGCTCCTACTTAGGTTTTTGAGCCTAGGGGACTAAGAGGATAATGTTGCCTTGAACAATAATAGGGAAGTTTTGAGGGGAGAGGGTTTGGAGAAAAGGTAATGAGTTCAGTTTTGGACATGCAGGGTTTAAGATGTCTACTAGACATCCAGTTTAAAATATCTGAAAGGCAGTTGGAGATGTGAGATTTGAAGTCAGAAGAGATGTTAGGTCAGAATGGATAGGTTTGAGAAATATCAGTATAGAGTTAGTAATTAAATCCAAGGGAACCGATGAGATCCCCAAGTGAGTAGTACAGAAGGAGAAGAGAAGAAGGCCTAGGAGAGGATTCTGTAGGGTTGTAGATGAGGATCTGGATTAGGATCCAGTGAAGGAGACAGAAATAGATTAGGAGGAGAGAATAGGCAGGAAGAGAACCAAAAGAGAGTAGTGTCCCAAAAACCTGGAGTGAAGGGACTGTCAAGAAGAGGGTAGTCAACAGTGTCAAAGGCTGCAGAGGGATGAAGAAGAATGAGGATTGAGAACAAGCCATTACATTTGGCAAGTAGATCATTGGTAACTTTGGGGAGAGCAATTTCGTGGAATGATAAGGTTGGAGGCCATAAAGGGTTACGAAGAGAATGGGAGGAGAGAAAGTAGCAATATCCATTGTAGGTAACCTTTTCAAGCAGTTTAGTCACAAAAGTAAGAAGAGATCTAGGATAATAGTTAATGAGGATGGAGGTATCATATGAAGGTTGTTTGTGGATAGGAGAGACTTGGACATATTTGTGGTCAGAAAAGAACAAGCCTGTAGACAGAAAAAGATTAAAAATTAGTGAGAGAGTGTGGATGACAGCGGGGATGATGTGTTGGAGGACAGAAGATGGAAGGGGACCACTTGTATAGGTAGAGGGGTTAGCCTTGCTAAGGAGTAAGTCTGCTTCTTCACGTTATGCCAAGGTGAAAGAGGAGATAGTTGGCATAATATATGTGAGTCATGTGAAATGAGGAAGAGGGGAGAAGAGGGAGTTCACGGCAAATAATTTCAATTTTATTCATAAAATATGAGTTAAGGTTCTCAGCTGAAAGGATGGCAGGAGGGGAAGCAATGGTAGGTTTGAAAAGGGACCAAAAAAGTATAAAAGAGCCTTTGTGGAGAATGGGAGAGTGAGTTGATAAGGATAGTGTTCAAGGGTTGCTGTGCAGTAGTGAAGTAGTGAAGGGTTGCTGTGCAGTTGAGGTTGTATAACATTCTCATGGGGAAACAACATGTACACAAATAAGTGTGTACAAAATAAATTCTAGGTCTTTTCAGAAGCTAGGAACTGGCGGTAATGGGATCAGTGAAAGCTTGATGTAGGAAGTAGCTTTAAAGGAAACTAAGAATTATAAGAGAAAGGGATAAGAAGGAAGTACATTTTAGGTGGGGAGACCACCGATGTAAACGTACAGAGACGGAGAAGTAATGTATCATGCGAGAAACAGAAAGCCAGTTTGGCTAAACTATAGAATGCATGAAGGGACTAATATGTAATAAAACTGATATATAATGGAGGCAGGTTGAAGGCAGGTTGTAAAGTGCTTTGAATGCCAAACAAATGAGTTTACATTTGTTCCTAAAAGAGCCGGTTGAATATGTTAAATAGGAGAGTGACATAGCCAGATCTGTGCCTTAGGAATATCACTTTTTGAGCTATACAAAGGATTGGAGAGGAGAGAAACTGGATACAAGGAGACCAATGAATAGGCTGTTGCACAAGTAGATATGAAAGGTGATGAAGAGCTGAATTAGGGTTGTGACTGTGTGAGTGGAGAGGTGAGGACAAATACAAGAGATGTTGTTGAGGTAGAATTAACAAGACATGACAATTGATTGGATATGTGGAATGCAGGAGAGTATGGAATTGAGGATGATTCTGGGTTATGAACCTCATGACTGGAAGGATGATGACATCCTTAAAAAATATATTGGGAAGTTAGGAAGAATAATGAATCTAGGGAACAATGTTTTCTTCTGTCTGGAACATATTGAGTGTGAGTTTTTTATGTGACATACATTTAGAAATATCTAACAGGCAGATGGTACTGGAGCTACGGATACTCGGGATAAATATATAGATCTGGAGTCATCTGCGTTTTTGACATTTTAACCCATGGGATGATGGGGTCACCAGGAAAGAAAATATTTAGAGAAAAGGTCCAGGGCAGAATCTTAGCTATCTAACCCATAGTTAAGTGATCATGTATGAATAATGATACTACAAAAGAGACTGAGAAGGGGTGAACAGAAAGGTAGAAAGAGAGAAAGCATCTAAAAGGAGAGGATGATTAACAATGTCAAATAATGCAGAGCATTATAGTAGTAACAAAATTAATAATGATGCTAATAATAATAATTAGCATTTATATTTAGCACCTACTGTATGCCAGGCACTGTGCTAAAGACTTTTATAAATATTATCTCATTTGATCTTCACAACAACCCTGCAAAATAGGTATTATTATTATTATCATCCTGATTTTACAGTTGAAGAAACTGAGGCAAACAGACATTAAGTGACTTATCCAAGGTCATACAACCAGAAAGTCTCTGAGGCCAGATTTGAAATCAGGTCTTCCTGACTTCAGGCCCAGCACTTTATCCACTGAAACACAGTAAAGAAATGAAAAATAAAAAAGACCATCAGTTTAATAATGAGGTCACAAGCCAAATTGCAAAGTGGTTGAGAAGTAAATGAAAATGTAGGCAGTGAGTGTAGATTTTTTTTCTTCTAGAAGTTTGTCTTTGAAAGGGAGTAGTGCAGGATGAAAGCTTTAAGAAATGGTTTAAAAAAGAGGGCTTAAAAACCCTAGGATAAAAGTGGAAAAAATTGAGAAGTTTTTTGTTTGTTTGTTTTTGTTTTTTAGGGAATGAAGCAGTAGATAGTGAGAGAAAGAAGACTGAAGAGAGAGGGGGGATGGTCATGGGGACATTATTCTAAATGAGACAGGATTTAATAGGATCAAGGGCAAAAGTAGGGGAATTAGCCTTGGTAAGAGAGGGGCCACATTTTCATCATGGATGGGAGTGAAGGAAGATAATGTGTGTAAGGGGCGGGGTGTCAATGGGTTTGAGAAATAGAGGAAAATAAGGAGCTCTTGGCAAATGATGTCTATTTTCAGTAGAAAAATATCAGGTGTGTTAGTTTACTAGGTGTAAGTAGAGAGAGCTGGAATGATAGAAGGGTATAGTCAGATAGATAAATTTAAGAATTCTCAATATGGAACTGGAATACTTGTGGTTAATGGCAAAAATAAGGGTGTACCTGTCTCTGTTTGTGGCTGAGGTGGAATGAAGGAGCAGATGATGGTAGTTGAGGAGGCTAAGGTTGGGAGGTCAGGATGTTTGAGAGAATATCCACCTATATGTTGAAGACTCTTCATATAAGCATGGACACTGAGGCAGAAAGGAAGATGATAAACCATGTGCTGAACTCCTTGGAAAAGAATGGGAATGACCTCAGCGCCAATAGATACCTATAGCCAGAGTCTGGATTGGGTGATGTGTTTCTTCATAGTGATCCTTGAAGGAAGAAAGATTGTTATTACTATAAAAAAGGTATCTCCTCCTGGTCTCCTTTAAATTTGTTATAAATTTATTTTTGTATTCAGGTTGTATATCCACTTGAAGGTGGTATAGTCTTATATTTAGATTGTATATATATAATTTGAAATTTTTTGTGAAATACTAGACTAAACTAAATTTTTGCAAAGTTGCTTTCCAGTTTTTTAGTAGTTTATAAATAATTTTTAAAAACACCAGTTGTAGTACTTTACAGATATCCCTATTAAATATTTCGCTAGATTTGTTCATTCAGCTTATGTTCACATTCTTAGTTTCACTTCTGTCACCCAATGCATTTTTTTAAACTGGGCATGTTTATTTTTTTAATTTAATTTAGTTTTCATGATCTTCCTTCTCTCCCTTCCATCATTCCCTGCTTCTACCCATTAAGAAAATAAGAAAAACAAAAACCCCGTTACAAATAGGCAGAGTCAAGTAAAATAAATTCCTGCCTTGGCCATGTCAAAATATACTCAATCTGTACTATGAGTCCATTGCCATCTCTCTGTCAGGAGGTGGGTAGCTTGTTCATGGATTGATCATCCCCTTCCAATTTTGTGACATGAGAAAATTTATTAATGTCTTCATCTAGGTCATTGATAAAAAATGATGAACACATTAAGACTAAAGACTGAACTCTGAAATATGATAGCTCTGCCTTCCAGTTTGATATGTATCTATTAATACTCTTTGGAAGAAGGTTATTCTACCAGCTACAAATCTAGCTTCATCTTCAGTTCATTGCCGAAACTATTTTTCTCTTCCTACACTGTTGGTTCCATCAGTTCCATTCTGTGAAATTCACCCATTACAGGGGTGAAGGGTAAGGGTGATTACCATGAGTGCTTAAAAGAAAAAAAGAGCCTTACACTCTGCACATTCAACTAGGGGTTAGTTAGCAATCACAATGAGCAGATTTATTGGGACATACAGCCCCAGAAAAGGACATTTTCTAAGGAAAAAAGGTAGAAGATTTAGAGGTGGACAAAAGGTCAAGAAACACTGGGTAATTAGGGAGTGAATCTAGGGAAAATGAAGTTTATTTGAAGTAGAAAATAAACTATTCTGTTGCAGTGTTCCCTGGAATCTTTTAAGCTCTCCTATTAGATCCCTGTGCATCAAAAATTATCTTGTAGAATGGACTTAACTAAAGTCTTCCATTCTCCAGAAAGCCCTACCCCATTATTCCAGCCCATAAGTTTTCTCTCTTCTCTACACTTAAAGTCTATGAGATACAAATTAACAATTTTATACTACCCTAATTTCATTCTGTTCTGTTTTATCTAGGTTAGTTTTATCTTTCCCACTCTCCAGGGGCAGAGATGGTCATGTTTCTTCTTTATAGTGTCCGTCTAGTCTTGTCTCCTCTGGTGTAGGCCTTGAACATAACAGTTGTTTAATAGAATGGGAGCTCCTCGAGAGTGTTTGATTTTTTGTATCTATATATCCACAATGCCTAGCACAGTGCCTGGTGCCCAGTAGGTACTTAATAAATAAATGCTTATGGATTGATTAATATATTTGTTGAATAAATGAATCCTTCCTATGTCCTTCACAATGCTAGGCACACAGAAAATGCTCAATAAATGCTTGCTAGTTAGTTGCTGCACTCCTAGGAGTATGGTTAAATGATATCTTGAATGACTATCAGGTAAAGAATTTGAAGAGGTTAGAAGAAAAGTTTTGACTTTCCACCAAGAGGGTACATTGCTGGAATTTTCCTAGGTATCAAGAGGAATGTCTTCAGGTGCAATGAGAGGTAAAATTAGGAGCTGATAGGAAAGGCACAGGGGAGAGAAAGAATTGAATCTAGAGGAAACAACATAGCTTTCTCTCAAAACTTCTGAAGGAGAGGGCTTTACTGAAGGTAGAAAGGCCAGGGTCTTCGACATCCTTCCTTTAAGATCAATAAAGAAAATTCAAGGTGGAAAAAGTGATAAAAATGAGATGGTGGAAAAGTAAGTTTAGGTTGGATATTCTGGCCAGAGGGGTATAATATCATCCTAGCAAAAGGAGGTTGTATTCTCTTTGCTTTCCATTCCCACCAAGATTTTACCCCCAAGGAAATCTCCAAATATCCTGGAATCTAGCTTTCCATAAATGTGGCTAATAGAGCAGAAGACAGAAGATTTGTAGGATCAAATAAACCTGATAAGGTTGCCCCTGGGGCAACATTCCAAATTCTAGTGAATTCCTAGCCCTTCCACAGGGTCTTAAACAGTCTATTTGAGATTTACAGAGACCCCTGGGTTTGGGGTCCCAGAAAGCACACACTTTGTAACTGCTAGACAGGCAATACCCATCACATCAGACCACCACTATATAAAAATACACACTGTAATAGTAGGAGAAAGGAAGCAAAGCCCTGATCTCTTGTTCCTTTATGATGTGTCTATATATCTTACCTGTTGCTTTGACTACAGGGACTTTGTGGACATTCCTCTTCTTTTTCCAAGAGGTGCACTACTCAAGAAATACCCTTTCTCTTTCCCAGAAGTTTGGGTCCTTGAAATCTCAAACTTGGGGTTACACTTGAGTCAGTCTCTAGGGCTAGTATTACCCAAAAAAAACCCTACTTCTTCTGCTAGAAGACTAGATATGAGGATCAAACTGCTTGGGAATCTGATGTCTTCCATGATCAATCCCACTACCATCTTCTCTACACAGGACACTAGCAATTTAGGAACATTGTTGATAGAATCCCTCTTGAGCAATGTGAGTGAGCATGTGTCTATATTTGTTACCTCAGTTCTGTTACAGTGGGGTTCAAAATTCTCCTTCACAAGTATAAGGTTGGAGAGACATAGTTAAACAACAAATTGGAAAAATTAGTGGGGGGAGAAGTAGTACACAAATTCAATATGAATCAGCAGTATAATATATCAATCAACAAAGCAAATGGAATTTCGGAATCCATTAAGAGGGTCTCATAGTTTCCAGTAATAAGGAAGTGATTGCCATTCTGTACTTTGCCTTGATCAAATTATGTCTGGAGTTCACTTCTGGGAACTCCATGTTAGTACAAATATTGTTAAGCCAGAGATCACCTTGAACAATGCAAGAAGGACTGAAAAAAGCCTCAAATTTAAGAGATATGAATGGGAGCCAAGGTGGTGGCTGTAAAGCAGGAACTTGCCTAGGGCTCTCCCCCAGGACCCTCCAAACACCAATAAAAAATGGCTCTGAACAAATTCTAGAACTGCAGAACCCATGAAATAGAAGAGGGAAGCAGGGCTCCAGCCAGGACAGCTTGGATGGTTGCTGGGTAAGGTCTATCGCGCACAGAGCTGGGAGCAGAGCGGAGCAGAGCCCAGCATGGGCTGCGCCTGGACCAACCAGACCAGGAGCCAGGCAGAACACGCCCTACAGCCCTGAATCAGTGAGCTGTGGCAGTTACCAGACTCCTCAACCCACAAACACACAAGAGAAGCTTAGTGGGAAAAGCTTCTGGGACAGAGTGAAAGGAGTTCCCACTTCAGCCACCACCCGGGGGGGCGCAGTGGGGGTGGTGCAGCTACAGAACTACAGCTGCAGTTGTTTCTGGCCCCAGGCCCACCTGGTGGGAGGAATTAAGTGGCAGATCAGAGCAGGAGTGCAGAGCCTGCTTAAGATCCGAGTCTAGTCCTGGTTGGTGGTTCTTGGGGGAGGAGGAGTGCTGGTGTGGCAGAGCTTGCTGTATAGAAATAGCTCTGAAAACAACAGCACATCCCCTCAAGCTTGGAACAAAGTACCCTCTACTCTACAAGCAGTCATACCCTGAAAAAAAGCTCAAGGGTCAAATACTTGGCTGAGAACATGAACAGGCAGCGAAAACAGACTCAGACTTTGGAATCTTTCTTTGGTGACAAAGAAGACCAAAACATACAGCCAGAACAAGTCAACAAAGTCAAAGAGACTACACCAAAAGCCTCCAAGAAAAACGTGAACTGGTGTCAGGCCATGGAAGAGCTCAAAAAGCATTTGGAAAAGCAAGTTAGAGAAGTAGAGGAAAATTTGGGAAGAGAAATGACAGCAATATGAGAAAACTATGAAAAACAAGTCAATGACTTGCTAAAGGAGACCCAAAAAAATACTGAAAAATACACTGAAGAAAACAACACCTTAAAAAATAGACTAACTCAAATGGCAAAAGAGCTCCAAAAAGCCAATGAGGGGAAGAATGCCTTGAAAGGCAGAATTAGCCAAATGGAAAAGGAGGTCTAAAAGACCACTGAAGAAAATACTACCTTAAAAATTAGATTGGAGCAAGTGGAAGCTAGTGACTTGATGAGAAATCAAGATATTATAAAACAGAAGCAAAGGAATGAAAAAATGGAAGACAATGTGAAATATCTCATTGGAAAAACCACTGACCTGGAAAATAGATCCAGGAGAGATAACTTAAAAATTATTGGACTACTTGAAAGCCATGATCAAAAAAAGAGCCTAGATATCATCTTTCAAGAAATTGTCAAGTAAAACTGCCCTGATATTCTAGAGCCAGAGGGTAAAATAGAAATGGAAAGAATCCACCTCTCACTTCCTGAAAAAGATCCCAAAAAGAAAACTACTAGGAATGTTGTCACCAAATTTCAGAGCTCTGAGATCAAGGAGAAAATACTGCAAACAGCCAGAAAGACACTGAGTATTGTAGAAACACAATCAGAGTAACGCAGGGTCTAGCAGCTTCTACGTTAAGGCTTGGAATATGATATTCTGGAGGTCAATGGAGCTAGGATTAAAACCAGGAATCACCTACCCAGCAAAACTAAGTATCATGCTCCAAGGCAAAATATAGATTTTCAGTAAAATAGAGGACTTTCAAGCTTTCTCAATGAAAAGACCAGAGCTGAATAGAAAATTTAACTTTCAAACACAAGAATTAAGAGAAGCATGAAAAGGTAATCAAGAAAGAGAAATCATAAGGGACTTACTAAAGTTGAACTGTTTTATTTACATTCCTACATGGAAAGATGATGTATATAATTCATGTGACCTCAGTATTAGGGTAGCTGAAGGGAATATACATAAAACATACATACACACACACACACACATATACATATATATACGTAGACAGAGGGCACAGGGTGAGTTGAATATGAAGGGATGATATCTAAAAAAATAAAATCAAATTAAAGGATGAGAGAGGAATATATTGAGAGGGAGGAAGGGAGAGATAGGTAGAATGGGGTAAATTATCTCACATAAAAGTGGCAAGAAAAAGCAGTTCTGTTGGAAGGGAAGAGGGAGCAGGTGAGGGGGAATGAGTGGGTCTTGCTCTCATTGGATTTGACCTGAGGAGGGAATAACATACACACTCAATTGGGTATCTTACCCCCCAGGAAAGAAGGAGGAAGGAGATAAAAAAGAGGTCACCATAGAAGGGAGGGCAGATTGGGGGAGGAGGTAATCAAAAGCAAACACTTTTGAAAAGGGACAGGGTCAAGGGAGAAAATTGAATAAAGGGAGATAGGAAGGAGCAAAACATGGTTAGTCTTTCGCAACATGAGTATTGTGGAAGGGTTTTGCATAATGATACACATGTGGCCTAGGTTGAATTTCTTGCTTTCTTAGGGAGGGTGGGTAGGGAGGGAAGAGGGGAGAGAATTTGGAACTCAAAGTTTTAAAAGCAGATGTTCAAAAAAAAGTTTTTGCATGCAACTAGGAAATAAGACAGGCAATGGGGCATAAACATCTATCTTGCCCTACAAGAAAGTAAGGGAAAAGGGGTTGGGGGGGAGTGAGGTGACAGAAGGCTGGGGTGACTGGAGAATGGGGCCATCAGAATATATGCAGTCTTGGAGTGGGGGGAGGGTAGAAATGGGGAGAAAATTTGTAATTCAAACTCTTGTGAAAATTAATGCTGAAAATTAAACATATTAAATAAATAAATAATGATTTAAAAAGAGAAAATAGGAAAAAAAGAGATACGAATATAGTAGAAGAAATTGGGGGTATTAGTCTAAAGAAGAGAAGACTCAAGGAGATATTTTAACTTTCTTCAAGTATTTGAAGGTATACCACAAAAATGGAGGCATTTGATTTGTTCTGCTTAATCCCAGAGGGCAAAAATAGGAGTAATATGTATAAATTACACAGTAGAAAATTTGGGTTTTATGTAAGAAAAAATTTCTTAGCAATTGGAGGTATCCAGAAGTAGAAAGGATAGCCTTGAAAAGTGATGAGTTCCAAATAATTGGAAATCTTCAAATAAAGTCTGGATGATCACTTGTCTGACATGCTGTAAAGGGGTTTCTCTTTCAGGTATTTGTTAAGTTCTGGTCCCCTCTAGCTTTGAAATTCTATGATTCTCTAGGAGAAAAAAAAATGTAGTTTGTTAAAATAGAAAAAAATAGTCATTGTTTTGCAATTTTTGGAAATTATTTTTGGACAATTTTGGAAAAATTGGAATTTTTAAAAAATCATACCTTGTTTTGATGGATGCCCTTGTTTCCACTGACATAAAAGCATCCATTTGCTTGTTTAAATTAAATTTTATTTTATTTTCAGATCCAAGTTCTCTACCTCTTATCCCCCTCCCCCACCATGAAAAAGAAAAAACTCTGTTACAAACATGTTTAGTCAAGCAAAACAAATTCCTGTATTGATCATGTCACATATATATGTATATTTATACATACATATACATACAGATACGTATATGTGTGTGTCTCAGTCTGCACTCTGAGTTCATCACTTCTGTATCAGGAAGTATGGAGCATGTTTAATCATGAATCTTCTGGAATTGTGGTTGGTCATTGTGTTACTCAGAATTCTTAAATCTCGTAAAACTGTTTGTCTTTACAACATTGTTGTTATTGTATAAATTGTTTTCCTGGATTGTTCATTTCACTCTGCATCAATTCATACAAGACTTCCCAGATTTCTCTGAAACCACACCCTTCATCACTTCTTGCAGCAAAATAGTATTCCATCACATTCATATATTGTGATTTATTCAGCCATTCCCAGGTTGATAGACACCCCTAAGTTTCCGATTCTTTGCATATACATGCATATACACACATACACACTGCTATAAATACCTTTGTATATATGCTTTTTCCCCTCTTTGATCTTTTTGGGGTATCAGTTTAGTAGTGGTGTCTCTGGGACAAATCTTATGTATAGTTTAAAAGCTTTTTGATCATAGTTCCAAATCCCTTTACAGAATAGTTGAACTTCCAACAGTACATTAATGTACCTGTTTTCCCTTAGCCTCTTCAGCAATTATCATTTTCCTTTTTTGTCAACTTTACTTATCTGATGGGTGTGAGGTGGTACCTCAGAGTTCTTTTAATTTTCATTTTTAAAGAATATTAGTGATTTAGAGCATTTTTCCATAAGAGTATTGATAGTTTATAGTTCTGAAAAATTGTTTTATCATATCCTTTGATTATTTATCACTTGGGCTCTGGAAAAGCATTCATTTACAAATATATTCTCCTTCATCCCTTTCCCCAATGAACCACTCCTTGTAACAGTGATTTTTAAAGTAGAAAAAAAAATTCAGCAAAACTAATTGTAATGGAGGTGGAAAGATTAGAAGCCTGTTTCTGGGAGAGTTGACATAATTTGTTATATTTGTGGTCTTTCTTAATTTGACCCAATCCTGAATTCCTGGTATAAATACAAACTAGTCATAATGCATACTCCTTCTAATATGCTTTTTAAACTCACTTCCTAATGATTTGTTTAATTTTTTGCATCAGTGTTCATTAATGAAAATAGTCTATAGTTCTTTCTGATTTTTTTCTCCATGGATTTGATATCAAGACCATATTTGTATAGTATACTACATACATATAGTTTAATTATATGTGTATGTCTATATGTATATGTGTATATAAAATTATGTAGTGCATATATATATTAATATTTTGTACATATGTTTCATCTTACAGAAGCACAAAGTATTTTACAGGGTTTGATCCTCTCTTCAAGTATGTTAACAGGCTTCTAGGGTTTTTTCAGCCTACCACTGACTTTCTCCATCTTTCTACCAAGTATCTGTTGGTGGGGCTACAATACCTCAAATCAGTTAAAGGCCAGTACTCTTTTTACCTCTTTTCAACTAGAAACCACTGGTGAACTACAGCCTATGAGATGAATACAATGTGTGTGTATGTGTGTGTTTGTGAGAAAGAGAGAGACAGAGAGAAAGAGAGAGAGATTTATGGAGAGTCGGGAGAATTAAGTACATGAACTATTAGTGGAAATCCATAACTCAGTACAAACAGAAAATCTATCAAAAATGAGAAACATATAATAATATACAATAACCAACAATTCAACAATAAAATATAAGGCACACAATTATTACTGAAAGTAGTATGGCCATTCTTGGGCCTAATTTGGCCAACTTTGACTTGAGATCATATAAACTTCCCAAGAGTGATGGTTAATCCTGTGTCTGCCACAAGAGCAGTCATCATTCTATCTTCCACTTCTTGCTGAGGTGAGCGATAGTAGATTTTAAAAAAAAGTCTGCTTTTGTTTGAATGAATGAATGAATGCATTCATTAAATGTTTACTGTGTGCAAAGAACTGCACTGAGCACTTGGGGACACTAGTAGAAAAGTTCTCAAGGTGCTTCCTTTCTAATAAGGAGAGATAAAATAAATATAAAGACCAAAAGGTCCAGTGATCCTTAGTGAGCAACAACAAGGCAGAAGTAATTTTAAAAAATCTACATCCATTTTTGATACTGAGCCATTTAAAGGTGCCAAGAACTTTTGTTCTATAAGATTAGATTTTGGCAGAACAGCAAATATATATCCTTCTAAAATGAATGTAACATGAGTTACAGAGAAGTTGCTCAGGAGAGCATGATCCAATTGATGAAGTTAGAAGGATGAGGCTGTTGTTTGAAATGTTGATTACATCTATCTGAGGACAGTGTGAATGTTTTCATTAACACCTATATGAGGACATTTCCTGGACCTAGGTACAATTATATTTGAAGATAAGCAATTAAATGATAGCACTGGGAATGATAGCTTAGTCTATTGTAGATCTAAGATTCCCATTTGTGTTGGGCCTATAAAAGACACAACTGTAGGGCCTGTTAGTGAGGAAATAAGATGAAACTTTGGTCCCTGGAGTTTGGGGGGCAGGAGGAAAATGAGTAAAGCAAAGCTTTGAAATAACAGGTGCTGGTTCACCTATTCTGGAATCCCTGAAAAGAGGGTTGCAGAGTTTCTCAATCCAAGAGATTGTAGTTTCTAGGAACAGTGATAGGGTAGCAAGAACTCTTTATCCCTGAGTTCCTGGATGTAGCTATAAAGAAGCAGTGGCTGAATCTTTTAGCCTGAAAGATGGCAGCCGTGGAAAGGAAAACTACATGAAAGAATTGCATTTTGTAATGTAATATCTCCTTAAGATACTGTTCTGTTCATAGGAAATGGTTTAAAAGTAACAAGGACAGAAACAGTATTTTTACATAAAAAAGATATGGCCTCAAAGAATGTAAGATATTTTCACTGTCCTAGGTGAACATTTTGTTGCTTGATAAAAGTAAGAAAATAATTTCATTTTAATAAAAACTATTAAAATATGTGTATGAAGAAATAACTTTTAGTTTGATTTGAACAATTTTTTTCGGGGGGGGGGAATGAACCTTGATGGAAATATAAAAACTCAAATTACTTTGTGAACAAAGAAGTGTGAAGCCTTATGTATTAACAGTTTGGTGGTTTAAAGGGAAAGAGAAAACTTTCATTTATTAAAACCCAGAAAGATATGAGCAAAAGAAGTAGTTCAAGGTCACAAAATGAGTTGGCCGCTCACCTTGAAGACTTTAGAGCTTCAGGGCATTGTGGTGCCTGGTCTAATTTGCATATAATCGTTACTGGTTAAGGATGGCAATTTTAAAAAGTGATAAATCATATAAACTTCAGATAGTAAGGTGAGTCCCTGAGAGCCGGGATCTGATTTAAACCATTTAAAGCTATAAGGATACTTTCTGCTTCAGTGGACAATGTAAGGTCATCCTCCCACAGCTTTCTGTTGCTTGCCAAAAGATGAGAGGCAAGCATAGGTAGCCAATGGTCAGCTTTGGGGCCCAGCCCACATGTTTCAGGCTGCCCAAAGCTGAGCAGAAGAGAATCTTCTTGATCTCAGAGCTCTTCCTCTGCAGGCCACCCCAGTGGCTACAGCTTTCTCAGTCCAAGACCACTGAGAAGAAAAGTATACTGAACTTCATCTGAAAGGCCTTTTTTGCAGCCATTCCCTCTTAAAAGAATCATGATTCAGATATATCAGAGAAGAAGCTTATTGGTGATTATGAAAAGATATTTACCATGGTGTACTATAGGAGGCAGTGATGGGGTGCTTGAGTGCTTATGCTTGGACTCTAATTCTAACAGCCTCTGCTTGGGTGCCTGTGCCTGGACCCCAATTCCAAAACCACATCCGGTTCTAAAATTACATCTCTTCCTAGCCTCAAAATACTGTCTCTCTAGTTTCTCTCTAGTTCAAGGGCAGCATGCCCTAGCAGAATACTTATCTCTACTCCTTTCACAGTAGACAGCTGTGCCTATGTATAGGCTGACTCCCTGTGTCTTGCTAATTGGCTGTGCATGGGATATAACAATATTTACTGACTACTGACCTTAATGATATGCATCCTAGACATAGTCAAATGTATACTCCTTTACATTAATCTTGCCTAACAAGACATTTGATGGAAGCAGCCTGTATATTCCCAGTCAGCCCTGACTATTAGTTGACTTAGTGACATTTCATGGTCAAAACCACACCTCCTTCTAGCACCCCCCTTGGGCTATTTCCCAGTGAACTCTGGGTAATACACCTGCGCAGTAGATATTAAAAGTGCATGTTCCTTTAAGAACTAACCACTCCTTAACCATGCCTTAACCACTCCCTAATCCCACCCCAAGACACTTGATATATGTTTCCCCCAAAAATGCCCTATATAAGATATAATTGTGTCCCCTTTAAGATTGCAGGTTCCCTAAGAACTCTTGCCCACTGTAAAGCATAACAATAACCTTTTGCCAACTTGACTTAAAGATTGCTTGGGTCCATGAATTCATTCCAGGCAACCTTGCCCTGGGAACTTTAGTTTTGGGATTCCTGGATCCCCAGGTTTTTCACCCTCAACAGCAGCAGAGACTGTCATGAATCAACTGTGAGGAGATCCTTACCTCCTTTTCCTCCTCTTCCTCCTCCTTCTCCATCGATGCCTAGAAGAAGGTCAACTACTTCATCTCAGAAGATCTCCTGTATAGCCCTTTCCTCACCAGATATGCCTCAAATGACAGAGAAGAGATAAATATTGATAACTGCAGGTCTTTTTTTGATAAGCTTTCTTTCCCTTTATGAGAAATTAAGACTCGGGAAAACCAAGAAGGACACTAAAAGCAGTCCAAAAGTCCTGCAGTGTCCCAGAAATACTCTGCATACCAAGACACTAAAGCCCTGGTAAAACCATAACTTCAATGATACTACTGGACCACAAATCACTTGAAAATTCCTATATTCCTCATTACCCAACTCTAAAGGAAAATGTTTGCTGCCATTCAGATGGGACTGTTGTAGAGCACATGCTTTTCTAGGTAGCAGTTGAACCAGATGATCATCTTGTCCTCCTTTTGACTTTAACAATCAAAAGAGAAAAACACTTGGTTATCAGAGAAGTCTAATGGTCATTAATCCTCATATCTGCCTGGTGTCAGTGATAATGAGTGGTGGCAGGAGAAGAGTTTTGAGGAGTTTCTGGATCAAACTTCAGTGGCAAAGTAAATGGATGGAGAATAGGAGTTACTGAACAAAGTGGGAACTGGAATCAATTCGAAGCAAGGAATTTGGAGACTTACCTAATAAGGGAGTTAAACCAGATGATCATTTATAGCTCAAAATTTATAATTCTGTCACAGCTTTGCACAATATGGAGAGATTGAGACCTTCATTGATTCACTGATACCATGAATTGTATAGACTGTTTGCATTACATAGACTGGCCGAAACGCGAACAATTGCCATTTATATTCATTCTGTGTTCAGGGTGAACTCTCTAATCTCAAATACTTCCCCTTTAAGAGGTGAGGAATTCAACTTTGTAGATAAGTAAACTTAGGTAGTTCTGTAAGTCTTAGGAAGGTGGGGCGAAGGGAGACAGTCTGAGTTTTTATGGGCTTGAGTGGGAATTCTTTGTGCCCTGTAATTTTTACCAGGTTAAATAAATCCTTTTTAAAAAAAGAAAGAAAGAAAAATATAGGAATATAGGAGTTAAAGTAGATATATAAGAGGATCAGATTGAAAAACCAAAGAATAGCAGACCAGGCAGTGTTTGAAGGGAACAACAACAAAAAAAAGAGTAGATAACTTCAGCTATGTGATTCTTGACTGGCTGAATGAAGTTTAGATTGGAGAAGCTTCTCACAGATGCGTGTTGCCCTTTTCTGTCCCCTCTTGTTTGAGAAGGAAAAGCTGACAGGTGTAAGACAGCTTGAAGCTGTTGTTGTTGTTATTGTTTGTTCTTCATTCTTGAAGGAGATGATGCCATGACCTGCAACTGAAGTGGATATAAGTGAGGGAGGGCTGTATAAAGTCACCAGCCTCACTTTCTTCTCCAGAGCCATCTGGGTCCAGTGGCCAGATATAGATCAGAACGACTGGAGATGGCCCAAGATGCAGTGGGAGACCTTAGCCTTTCCTTTTCAAGCTAAAGTCTTTAACAGGTTTCCTTTTGACTGAGGCAATGCCCATTCAATGATTAAGGCTTAATAAGAAATGAGGCAGAGACTGGTCTCTTAGTAAAAAAAGAAAAATCAATCTGGGAGGGGAAGACCCTCAGGGTTTCTGGCCAAAACAGAAACAATTGCCATTTACATTTATTCTGAGCCAATCCAGGCCCAAACAATGACTTGCAGCTCCTTTTGCTATATAAGAAGAGCTGGCTAAGTTGATCTGCTTTGTTCAGAGTCAACCTGAGCTAACTGGTGTGAGATAATTCTGATTGACCACACTGCATCTTAATGAGTGAATAATTGGTTGGTGTGGCCTATATAGCCCAGAGATCACAAGCGGTGGTGAGTTCCTCAGCATAAAAGGAACTGCTGTTCACTTTAAGAGGTAATACTTTCTAAACTGCCATTTAAAAGGTAAGTTGTAAGTTGAAACAGTTGTAAATGTCATGTTCAAGAAAATAGTAGAAGAGGATTTGCCCAACTGGAGAGCAGTGAAAAGCAATGGACAAACTATAGATAGCAAAGAAGCAGTTTCATGGGGTACAGATCATAGGATTATAAACTTAGAACTGGAAGCAATCTTAGAGACTATCAAATTCAGCCCCTCATTTTATTTAAGAGGAAATTGAAGCATAGGAAGATTAAATGACTTATCCAAGGTCATATAACTGCTAAGCGTCTGAGGTAGACTTTAAACTCAAGTTTTCCTGATTCCAAGTTCAGATCACATTGTCCTGGACTTTCAAGACCAATGCCTGGAGTACAGAGTTGTAAACTCTATACTATGGGGACAACCCCCCCAACCCCTCCCCAGCACATGTGTTTTTCTTCTAAGAGTACTCCTCTTCCTGGTTCTGGTAAGGTGTGCCTGCTCCCTCTCCCATTCCCTCATCTCCATCAGGTACTGACTGGATTGATAGAAGAGTATGACCCAGGTTTATATATGGATTGTGATGTATTTGATTATTTCTGCACTTGCTTCATTATGTAAATAGCTATTGCATTATCATTATTTATTTTGCTTCATTACTAAAGTATATTTAAGATATAAAAATGTCATTATTGTGAATGACTGGTTTGTGTAAATGTAGCACTTGGTACATTGATTTTCAGGTATCCACTGTGTCCTAGTATGGTATGTTACAGTGTGAATGGCTAATTTCGTAAATAGGAACATCAGTGGGGGTTCAAGAGCTAAAGTGCTGAGTAGAGGGTGAGGTATATTTTCCTTCAACAGTTACCTGAGAGAATTTGATTGTAATTGTGGTAGTACTCTAGCTCTGGGAACCTAGTCCTACCAGTAGGAGAACAGGTTGCAATGACCAAGTTAACCCAGAGAGTGAGTTGGTGTCTACAGACTCAATGTGAGGGGTGACATAGTTGAGGGTTGGGGGAACTGAGGTCCAGGAACCCCAAGACTGGAGTTCCCAGATGAGGTCATTGAGGGGGAGTGCCCCTCAAGGACCCGAGTACTGGAGAGAGTCTGGCTGTCTGGAATGAATTCACAATCTCAAACATTCTTTAAGTCAAGGTGGCAAAGATTTATTAGGCTTTACAGCAGGCAAGAGTTCTTAGGGAACCTGCAACCTTACAGGGGTGCAGGAAAAGTTTTTATACGATATTTTAGGGTAAAACCTGTCAACTAGGTGTTTTGGGATGGGATTAGGGAGTAGTTAAGGGGTGGTCAATTCTTAAAGGAACATGTACTTTTTGTATCTACTGCGCAGGTATCTTACCCAGAGTTCACTGGGAAATAGCCCAAGTTGGGGGGGGGGAGGTCTAGGAGGAGGTGTGGTTTTGACTGTAAAATGTCATTAAGTCAACTAACAGTCAGGGCTGACTGGAAATATCCAGGTGGCTTCCATCAAATGTCTTGTTAGACAAGATGAATGTGAGGGAGTATACATTTGACTATGTCTAGGATATATATCAGTAAGGTCTATAAGTAGTAAATATCATTATGGCCCAGTGCACAGCCAATAATCATGTACACAGGGAGTTCAATAAGTTCTATAGGTGCAGCTGGCCGCAGTATCAGGAGGAGAGGTAAGTGTTTTGCTAAGGTATGCTGCCCTTTAACTGCAGAGGAACTGCCTGAGGCAGTATTTTGAGGCTAAGGAGAGATGTTATTTTGGAACTGGATGTAGTTTGGGAATTGGGGTCCAGGCACAGGCACCCAAGCAGAGGTTAAAGAGAAATGTTAGAATTAGGGTCCAAGCACAAGCACCCAAGCACCCCATCAACATTGAGAAGGCGACATCCCAGCTACCCCACATATTGTGTTATATTGTTGGAATAGTGACCACACCACTACTATTACTCTTGCACAAAAACTGGGACCCCTTTTACTCACACCGGGGAAAAATTAGACAAGATTTATTCTAAAGTTCCCAGAAGAAACGAGTGGGGAAGGGGGTGTGAAATGAATCAAATAAATCTGATTTGGGGGTATATCCTTCTTCTCAGAACCTATTCCATGTAAACTCAAATCTTGGGGTTCTGTTCCATAGTTTATGCTCTAGTATAAGGAGTATTCCAGCTTAATAGTTATTCCTGAGACCCTGGAGTAGGAAAGAAGGATCAGACAACATAATGAAGGGATTGAATAGTGACCTTATGAAATTGAATGAGTTGAAATGCTGCCTTGGGGTCTGACTACGTGAACTTGAGTAAGTCACCTAACCTGTCTGTGTTTCAGTTGCTTTACTATAAAATAGAGACAATAACAACGGATCATCTTGTTCTGAGGACTATTCTGAAGATCTAATAAAGCTAATGTGTGTGAAAATGTTACATGGGGTATGTAGCATATATGAAGTATTAGTGACGAAAATCATTTCCATCTTATTTGATGGCATTCAGATAGAAAGAGTCCTTGGGACAAATCACTGTTTTGCTATTCTTTTATGTTTAATGTTCTGGGGACTACTTCATTAGTCAATGACTTCTTTTTGTATTTAAATAAAAGGATATAAACATTTTCTGTAGGCTTACTGAAAGAATTCTTGGTACAACTCCAATAACAGAACAATAGGGAGGATATGAAATGTCATATGTACACATTTATGTAGAAAGACATTATTGCCGCATGATTTTAATTTCTTCTGCTAAGTTTTTGTATCTTGAAAGTTTTTCATTCAATGTAACATAGATATTATAAATATTTGATATAGTTACATTTATTTAAAATCTTAGTAAATGTTTATGCATCAGCGTTATATCCAAGCAATTGTGGGTAACAGTTGAGCCTGGAAGGTTGAGCTTTCAATGATATTTTATAGAATGGAGATTTTTATAGAATGGTCATTTGTCAGTCCATGAAAAAACAAATCATGTCTTACTCAATATTCAGCAGGTGCTAAATATTTGCAGCCTGAAGTGGTGTTGCACAGTTGCTACACCTAATCTATACTGATCACTAAATGTGGGCTTCTTCAGGATAATCTTCCTGTTTGCTACCCCTAAACCCCTCAATTTCCAAAATGGTTCTGACAGTCATGCTTCTTTGTGAACATATTGTTGGCTAAGTCCTCAAGGATGTTACTTATGGAGGACCTTTTGATTCTCCCCTCAGACCCTTAGTCATTTGACAGGCTCCATCTAGAGTTAGACTTTCTTCAGTTATATTCAACAAATCCAATAGGATGCTCCTGAAATTGTCATTTATTGTAGCTTAGTGAAATGATGTCTGTTTATTCCAAAAGTATTTCTGTAGGTTTTTTACTTCTTGATCACAGACTGTCAGAATGCCTATCTTCTTCCACCTCTCTGGCAAGGAAGTCCTGTTTTTTGTTACTATTTGTAACAGTAAGGCAATAAACACATCAACGACAATTGTGAATATGCCTATGTAGCTCTGTATCGCAAAGCATGAGAGACTCTCCATAAAGAAGGTAAAAGAAGTATAACATTTATTCAGACACCAGAAATATCACATCCCATAACCAAATGTTCAGCTCCCACAGCCAGTCAGCCCACTTTATCATAACAGCAAGGAACTTAAACCATGATATCACAGCCTGGACCCTCACCATCCCAAAACCTCTCCAACCCCATGCTGGGGGTCATCCCCCAAAACAAACTCACAGTACAGCTAAGTCAGCTTGTTCAGTTCTAACAATCACAAGTGTGGCCATTAGCAGCCATAACTTCTCTCTCTCTCTCTCTCTCTCTCTCTCTCTCTCTCTCTCTCTCTCTCTCTCAGCATTTCCTGTGACATAACTGCCTTTTCCTGTCAGAAGCTCCTCCCACCACATGTAACTTAGGCTTCCTGTGATGTAAGCAGGTCACATGGCCTATTAATGGGTGGGAAAGATCTTCAAATCTAATTGCTACTACACTATTGCACAGGTTTTTGTTAGGATGCTTTCCAAACAGGTTATGGTTCACTTTACAGTTCTGAAAGTATATATTGAGGATGGTATTGCATAGGTGTTAACTGTTTTAAATATCTTCTTCCCATTGAACTTTGATTTAAGGGTGACAGTAAGTCTTTTAATATTTCTAGCCATAGCTTTCTCCTTCATAGCTTTATACTCAATGTGTCTTGCATGAAGGAGACCAAGTGTCATCTTTATCTAACTCTTGTGTTAGCTTTGTCCATTTGTTCAGTTTGACTTTTGTTTTCAAACTGGATGCCTTCAGTCTCCATCTTTCCTTGATCTACATTGAGATTTCACATTTATTGAGTCCAAATAATATTTTTATATCCTTGGAGAAAGATTCTACAAGATGAAGGATCTGTTCATGGTATTTTTAGGTGGCGCTAAATAGCTTGATGCCTTCCACGTAGAACCAATGATTAATAAGATGTTTTGTTTCAATTCCCTCTTGAATTTAGAAACCATACTTATTTCTATTATGGGGAGGTAATAGAGAATTAGACTAGCCTAGGGTTGGGGAACCTGCAGCCTCAAGGACACATGTGGTCCTCTAGATCCTCAAGTTCTGCTCTTTGATGGAATCCAAATTGTTCTGAGAAATTTGGATTCATTCAAAGAGTGACACTTGAGGACCTAGAGGGTCACATGTGGCCTCAAGGCCACAGATTTCCACCCCTGGGCTAGACAGAACCATAATAGGTTTAAACTATCACTTGAAAAATGCCACATTTTATATCAATTGCTTTTGACAGTATTGTACTGGTCATTTGCTTTCAATAGAAAACAGTTTTCTATGGTGACAAATACTCTTGCATACTCACCATACTTGCGCCTATTTTATATATTTGAAATACGTGAATGAGCCATGAGCATGAAACTGAGGTAAACCTTGTGATTCTACTGTTGATAGAAAAAAAATTCATTCTCGCCTTTTTGAAAATTGTTGTTGTTGTTGTTATAATGCTTACTTTCATTGCAAATTCATTCTTCTCATCTTGAATGATAGAGTTCAGGCAGAAACAGTCTAGAGATAAATAATTATACTGCTATTATTACTTAGTGTTCTATGGATTATTACAATAGGTCGATAAGAGAGAAAATAATGGGGTTTTTGTTGTAATACAACTCCAGTTGCAAACAGAACAAAGATCATGATCCTATTTTAACATTACTTTGATTTCTTTTGCTAGATCTCTATAAAGCTTTTTCTTTCAGGCATCTTAGAGATTATTATTTTTGCTATTATTATTGAAATGCATTGTTATTAATTTATTCTTATTTTTGTGGTCGCTATTGCTATTTTTATTACTTAATATTGTTATCATTACTGGAATGTAGGCTAAGTAGACAATAATATAATATTATATATAATATATAGTATAATATAGCCAAGGTCTATGTTGTTTTGAAGAGATCAAAAATAATGTATGTGATATTTGGCTTTGGAATACAGTTTTGCACTTAGATTTCAGTAAGAATATGTGTAAAGTTTTTGGAATTCATAATTCTTCAAGCAGTTAAGGAAACCATGATGTAAAGACATAATTCAGAAAGACTTGGAAATGTATCTAGCTTTTCTACTCTGCATTTATGTATAGAATTCTTCCCTTTACCGCATGCACCAGAATTTGCTTTGGAGTTTTATCTCTTTGCCAGGTTTTAGGGCAATAACTGGATGTTTTGTTATAAGGAGTTGCCGGTTTTAAGAGCAAATTGTCAAAGTGAATTGTGTCAACACTGAATTCTCTCACAAACTTTTTAATCATGATATTAAATATGTAAAAGTAAGATTTACATGACTAATTTAGAGTTGATTAATTTCCTGGGCTCTGTATACATACCTTGAAAGAATAATATCTTAGCACTTTAGAATTCTGTTAAATTGAGTTATTTGCTGCTCTTACAGAAGGTCTCTTCTCCTATGTTATAGGAAATATTTTTCTTCTTTTTTCAGAAAGCTGTTTTCCCGTTATATTGTTTCTTCCTTGATTCACAAAGCACACTTTGAAATTTGGAAATATTTCCACACAGATGTGAAAATAATAAACAGTAATTCATAGAATCCCCAACTGTAAAAGAATAATAACAGAATATAAACTTATCTCAAGGCTGTCTCTATCTGAATGTCATAAAAATGAGAAGAATGAGATGATAACTAATACAATGTACTGGTTCTAAAGCTTTACTATCAACAATACTATTAACTGCTAAAGTGTCTTGTACATAAGATTGATTCATGAATGTTTAACAACATTGTGTTCAATAGATGTCACCATTTTGAACATTTGTACTCTCCAAATTATGTGAAATAAAAAGCTTTCAAAATACAGAGCTTGAGTGGAAGGAATAAAAATTAAATAGGAAGAAAGTGAGGCGTATTATCATCCTGTCCAGTACTATTGTCCTGATGACATTCTCAGTGAGACTACAGGTGATCTAATAACACAGCGCTTTAAATTAACAAAAGGCAATGATCTTATCCACCTGTGCTGTAGAACATTAAATATAAAACAATAATAGCATGAGAATGACCTTTCCTTGCACTGTTTCTATCTGAACTCCATTGAAAAACATGAGAACGAGATAATAATTATAACTCACATTTATATAGTTCTCTAAGGTTTACAAAGCACTTTACTTATAACAACCTTAACAGGTAGATAGTGTATTACTCCCATGTTAGAGATGAGAAAACCGAACATCGCAGAGGTAATATTATTTACCAATGATGTCTCAATTAGTGAATATTAGTTGGGTCCAGTGCCATCTCTCTTAATATATTGTTCCATGATATTAGTAGTACCACAGCTTCTAGGATTAAAGGCACAGTGGAAAATAAGTAGAAAAGAAGCAATGATTATGGCAGTCCTAGCTTTATCAATAATTCACCTATGGCAAATCACTTTCCAACTCTGGACCAGTTTTTGCATTTGTAAAATAAAAAGTTCAGACTAGATGGTGAAGTTACATTCCACTATATTGTTCTATGTCTAGAGTATTTACTTTTATATACTCTTAATACACTTCCTCTCCTTTTACCCTCTTCTCAAATTAATTCAGGAACTTAAGTCATTATGCTCTTGGCTTAGCAATTTAGTTATTATATAAGTGGAGAAAACTTGGCACAAAGTTATTTCAGTTTATATGGTGGGAGATATGTTATTTTCTTTTTAATTCATTGTATCTAAAATGTGAATTACAAATGAATTTCTTGTTTGAAATAATGTATTATCATCTCTGCAGCACCTGAAATTCTTAGAGGATGTGCCTATGGACCTGAAGTGGATATGTGGTCCCTGGGAGTAATCACCTACATCTTGTAAGTGAAGAAAGCAAAAGTTCATTGGGCTACAACATTTTCTAGGCTCCATCCATTTGGGTCTGCCATCCCATAAAGAAGCCTTTTGTGACACTCCCTAAGCATGCCCAAGGAGAGGATTTTCTGCAAATCCAAATGATAACTCCAAATTTAACCAGCACTGAATAACAGACCAAGAAAATATGGACAGAGTCTTTGAATATGTAATTTCCTGATGGGTAAAGGCACTGCTCTTGTCTTTTCTTGTTGGTTTTTCCTCCTATTTAATATTTTTCAACTTTGGGAGTAATCATTTAGTACTGAAGATAAAATTAAACTCAAATTGGTTTTTTACCCTGATATTGCTTTACTTTTATATATCTACTAAATTAATTGTTTTAGACTCTCTCTCATGCCTGCAATTTACCTTCTCCTTATTTCTATCTGCCAAAATCCTTTTCTTCTTTCTAGGCTTGGTTCAAGTACCATTTCCTCATTGAGGTCTTAATATCCCAAGCTCCAAGAATTCTTTTTCTCCTCAGATTTTCCTAGACCACATTGCCTATCTCTCCTTTGCTTCCATCATTTCTATCTTATAAAAATGTTTATAAAGCACTGGATTCTCTCTAATAGAATAACATGTCCTGAGGAGGAGGATGTTAGGATCATAGATTGAGATCTAGAAAGGACCTTTGAGGCCAAATCCAAAACCCTTTCACTGCCCACGATACTTTTGAAGATGGGGAAATTGAGAGATTAAATGACCTATTCAGGGTCACCTAACTAGTGTCTAAGTCAGAATCTGAAGCTGCATCCTCCTGACTACAATACAATGTCCTTTCTACCATTTTATGCTACTTTCCAATAAGCTCAATACATGTTGGCTGATAAGACAGAATATTACCTTTTTCTCCTTTTATACTCTGTGAGAATAAATTTAGTGGCATTTTAGACATTTTAAAGTCATACTAAATTGTGACCATTCATTGAAAGCACTTTCTCTTCCACTCATCCCAATTATTAGCACTTTAGATGCTTATTCTTATTTTTGTTACCTTTTTCCTGAATAAAAATACCTACAGAAGTTATGTTCATGTTATCATTCTATAGATTTATTAATTTTCTTTTAAAAAATTCATCTTATTGATGCTCTTTTGTTTTTAAGCTATCTAAATTTCTTCTTGGATCCCTACCTATCCCTTTTTCCACATAACAAAGACTATTTTTCAGAAACAAGAGAAAGAGAAATGATCAATACATTAAACAATCAATATATTAAAAAAGTGAAGACATATGTAATGTTCTGCCTCATCTTTCATGTTATTTCATTGTTTTTAGTCATTCTTCCTACTATCCTCCTTTTAAAAGTCTGTCTACTCCTACAGCAATGCTTTATTCTGTACATCCTTCTAGCACAGGAGGTTGGTGGTGAGAGCCGGACTGTTCCCAGCCCAGGGAGTCAGGGCAGACAATACAGGCTAATTTTCTTTTTGCCTGCCATGCTGATCAGAATCATGAATGTGTTAAAGATGGACAATCTCCAACTCTGGAATGATCTAACAGTTCTGCACACAAACCAACAGCTATCATAAGCATTAGCACCTTGGGCTTTTTACCACCTGGGGACCAGGGAAAGGGTTAATATTTTAACCTTAAAATGTCTGTGGGGATTCCTTCTTTTCCTAGGTGTTTTAATGATGGAATCCTACTGCTCTACATCTGATTCCTTCCAATGTTATAATTTTCTGATTGCCTGTAGCATCTGGTTGCTTTCTTGCTTCTGTGTCCCCCCACCAATTTTATATTTTATCTCTGTCTCAACTAACACTAAAAGCTTGATACAGCTGTAGATAGGGAAGAGGCATTCAAGCAGTATACCTCCTCTATTTGTTATTTCCCCTTTTGTATTTTAGTAGCTAGGAAGCAATGTAGATTGAATCAATTAATCATCTTGAAAGATTCATGCTTGTGTCAATATCAAAGCATAACACCTTAATGAATTCATTCAGTGATCATTCTGCCAGTGGATAACAACTCCTATTTTACCAACAGTACTCAGAGAAGCACTATTCTTCACACTAGCCATGAAGAGAATTCATCCAGTAAAGGCTGGCTGATGAAGACTAAATACATTTTTATTTATGCTGCTTGGCAAAGCAAATCTAGTAAAATTTAAGAAATTTTGAATTGAGATGACATTATCATCATCCTTCAAAGTCCTTTCCTTTTGAATATGCAGTTATGTACTGGATGTTTCTATCATTAACTATAGAATGTAAATTTGTTGCTTGGTCTTGAATAAAGGGAATTCTCTGTCCCTTCCTTCCTTTTCCATTGCTCCTGCCCAAGTCTACATTTAGAATACCAGGTAAGCAGCAGTGAGCTTAGTGCATGCAGGCTCCTCTAACAAGAGTGCAAAGGGAATGTCTGACAGAATGTCCTCAGCCATTCTGCGGATGACTCCCCTCCATCCCATCCTCAATACCCACAGGCCATTTCTTTCCATCGCAGGCTATGCTTCAGAATACTTTTAGAAGTATAAGAGAACACATCTACTCTGTGTTCTCATTCTTCCAGTGGACAGATCTTCTTTTTTTCTCCCTCCACAGTATGTAGTCGCCCCGACCAGTGTGATATAGTAAAAAGAATGCTAGATTAGAGTTAAGAAGGACTTTGGTTCAAATTTCATCTTTGACACTGTGATCCTGGCCATGTATGTCTCCATGTCTTTGGGGCTTCATTTTCACATATGTAAAATGGAGATAAGAACTATGTTGCTTCACAGCATTATTATGAGCATCAAACAACAGTGAATTATAAAATATATTGTAAGCCTTAAATTTCTACCAAAAAAGTTAGTTCTTATTATAAGAATGTAGATGACATGCTACAGTCTTCTGGGAAAGAATTAAGCAAAATGAGAATTCTTTAGCTACCTAATTCCAATTTTTATTAGTTATGGACTTAAGCATTGCTGATGATTTTTTTCCCTACTGTTTCATGAGTCTCAACCTGTTAGTTTTCTGAAGGCTTTGGTTTCCGTTTTCAGGAGCCCATATTAGCAGTAAAGTGCAACTGCTTTAGTTAGCAAAAAAAATTTCAGCCTCCCAAAACATAACCTACATGATTTTGGAAAAGTCACATAAATCTTGGCACTTGTTGTTTTGGACAGTTTCCTTTCAATCACCGTCCATGCCATTTTTAATTTTTCTAGATCTCTATTCTTTCAGTGATTTTTGAAATGGAGTGTAACTTTGTGTGGACGGTGATATTTTAATCCATTAGCATCTCTAAAATTTGGAGATTGGTATGAATGAAAATGTTGGAAAAAGTTTCAATTTCCCATTGCTCAAATTGCTTCTCAAAAGCATCTTCATTTTCTTACATCTTGCTTACAGAGTATGCATGCACTAAGCTCATTTTATTAACATCAGGAAATATACCGAATTCTCTCTCCCTTTTTCTCATTTCCTGAGGAGAATGAGGATACCTGTTATAGAAATCAGTGTGCTTGAATTCCTACTCTTATTTCATAAGAACATCAAAGTTAATTTCTGTTGTAAAGTCACAGAAAAGTTTAACAAAATGACATTTCGCCCATCAGGAGTTTGCTTACCATGAGGAAAACACCGTTAACAGAGAAGGATGATTTCTTCAGGAGCAAAATATGCTTAACTATTTAATAAAGCTGTTCATTATCTCTTTCTTCTTCAGACTTTGTGGATTTGAACCATTCTATGATGAAAGGGGAGATCAGTACATGTTTAAAAGAATTCTCAACTGTCATTATCGCTTTGTCTCCCCCTGGTGGGATGATGTCTCTTTGAATGCTAAGGATCTGGTAAGGTGGATCAAAAAAAATCCCTTGTTAAAAATCAAATTAAAGAGGAAAATAACATATTATTTGTCAGTCATGGCTTAAGTTTGTGTTCCTGTGTATTCCATGCATTTTTTTCTTCAGTTAAGCAATTTTAGTGTGAGTTAGTAATGTTCTTATTCATTTGTCATTTGACTGCAGGAATTCAGGATGACAACAGTAGAAAGAGCAATGAACTGCAGGAGATCTGTTTTTCTCATTCAGGCCCAGCCAATAATTATGTTATTTTGAGCAAATTCCCACCCCTTCCTCCACCCCCAGCATCTTCGCGTTTTCATTTCTCCATCTGTAAAGTAGGGTACAAGGTGCTTCTCAAAGTTTCTTCCAACATCTATTATTTTAAAATGTAAATAATTCTGAAAATGAAGGAACAGCGATCTAAATAAGTGACAAGTATAGATTATAGAAAGTTGCAATTCAGTTTTATTACTTCAGGACATTCAGTAGTAACTCAGTGCTAACAAAAGTCCTTTAATCAATGGACAAGGAATTGTATTTAGTTAACACATGATAATATGTATTCAAATGAACTTTTCTATAAAGTGCTTCAGAGTCCTTAAGGTTCCTTTTCAGTAACTGCATTATTCTCTGAGGACTGCTAATTTGCTCTAAAAAAACCTTTTCATCTTAGATAATAAAAAGCCTCATCCAAATTATCATAAATTCCTTATTGGTACATCTTTAAGGTACTCAGTTCTCCACTCTACATACTAAGAGAAAGATGCTGCTGTGAACACATTCAATTGGAGCTAAAGTTTTGGCTAGAATTCATTTAGATTCTGTTTCTGCTACTTACTAGCTCTATGAGCCCTGGCAAGCCACTGAAATGTTCAGGGCCTGTTTCTTACTATGAAAATGAGGATAATCCTACTAGAGGACCTTATGAAGGACTTTATACTTTAGACAGTGAGCCATTAGCTCCTCCTCTTCAGCTATACTTTAAGTCATACAAGTAATGTTTGTGGAAATATGATTACTTCATCCATTCAAGCAAGCATTTATTAAATGATCACCCTGTGCCAGGCACAGGGGATCCAAACACAAAAATGAAATGGTCACTGCCCTTAAGGAGTTTACATTATACTGAAGGTAAACAACTTGAACATAGGTAAGTAAATATAAAATATATACAAAATAATTTCCAGGGTAAGTATAGTATAGGGGTGGGAGAGATGAGCACCTAGAAGAATTACGGCAGGCCTTTTGAAAGAAGTAGCATTTCTTCTGAGCCTAAAGGAAGCTAGGCATTCTAAGAGGTTGAAGTGAGGAGATAGAGTATTCTGGGAATGAGCACAGAAATAAGGAGATAGATCACCACAAGTGAGAAACAGCATGTAGACCACTATAGCTAGAACGTGGAGTGCATGAAGGAGAACAATATATAATAAACAATAAAGCTGTAGTCTAGAACCAGATTGGGGAAAGCATTAAAAGCCCAAGTTTACATTTTATATAAAATGCAAGAGGGAGCCTTTAGAACTTCTTAAGTAGAGTAGTGACCCTAATCAGACTTATGCTTCATGGATTTCAGTTTGGCAATTACACAGAGGAGAGACTGGAGAGGGGAGAACCTGGAGGTGAAGAGGACAATAAGGATGCTATTATTATAGTCTAAGAATGAGTTTTTATAAAGTTAAAGAATAGTGAAATATGAAAGATTACTAATTCTATTGGTCATACATTATACCAACCTCAGAAAAAAGGCTCCATCCTATTTACAATGGATTGTGTAATTTTTATTGATTATATTTTACTTAGGTTAATATGAAAATGCATGTGAATTCATTAAATAAATACCTAAGCTCACAGCTGGAAAGGTGGTTCAACTGTTCCAAATGAAACAGAGATATTAGCATGATATTAAAAGTTTCCCTGTGAGCCAGTTCTGAAAGAAACAACACATATAAGCATAATCAAATCTTCTAGTAGAACTATATGTAGAATGGTAGAGTGGGAAGTTACTTTATAGATTATTCAGTTGTGATCTTCTGGAAATCACAGAGCTAGAACCCAGGACTTCTAGTGAGGTGCTTTTTTTCATGGCCCAAAACTGCTTCTGTAATGAGCAAGGATCACTACTGCCCATAGGAATTTGAAATTCATCCAAATTAACTACATTTTAGTGACTGTTCATTCCTGCTAAATAATGCCAAAGCCCCAGGGGTGAAGGACATCCCTGTAATTAAAACTAACCCTAGGCCATTAATTAACAATATTTCTTTTATTTTCAGTGGATTTTTCCTGTAAGTAGCACATAAGTCAGAGACCAGAGATTTAGAAGTAGGAGAGTCCTTAAACTCCTCTAAACCTCTCATTTCACAAATGAAACTGAGACCTGGAATAGTGAAGTGACTTGCCCACAGCTATATTTCTTCTGAACTATTAGTATGTTCATTATTTTAAAAATATATTAAAAATATTTCTCATTACATATGGTTACTTAGGCATAGAAGAGAACTCCATAGGTATAATCTTTGACTTGAAGGAATATAATGGGACATGAAATGACATAACATAAGACATGAAATGATATAATAACATAATAACATAACTATACCACAGCACACATCACATTGCACCATATAACATAACATCATGATATAATTTAGTCTACAGTAATATAATTTCAGTGATGATAAAACCAGGACCTATTTCTTTGATCCCTAGATGGGAAACGAACAAGAGTGCTTATAGATGGTATCCATGCTTGCCTTCCTTGACCCTACAACTGTTGCCACAAAGGGTCATTTGTCTTTTATGACTTCTAGGTGCTTAGTTTTTGTTTTTCTCTCTTTTTATCCAGATACTTGAGGGCACACCTTTTTATTTTACAGATGAAGAACTTTTAGTGGTGAAGTGACTTATCCCAGGTCACATAGGTAGTAGTGGCCAACCCATGATTCAAACCTAGCTCTTTTCATTTTACCACACTATCCTTTTTTTTGGACTCTCTTAGAGGTATAGCTGGAAGTAATAGGCAGGCTTTTGGTATTCGCAGGCCAGGTGGCATGCCAGTGCCCATTTTGTCATCATAGAGTTTTTGTAAATAGGGTTCTGTCCCTCCTCATGTTTATTTTGAAATTAATATCCCCACTAAGGAGCCCATCATGCTCTGTTGCTATAGGTGAGGAAACTGATTGTTTTGGATCCTAAGAAGCGTCTGACCACCTTCCAAGCTCTGCAGCACCCTTGGGTCACAGGGAAGGCAGCTAATTTTATACATATGGACACTGCCCAAAAGAAACTCCAAGAATTCAATGCACGGAGAAAGCTTAAGGTAAGAAATCACAGGGGGAAGTGACTCATTTTACTAGGAAATTCAGGAGTCTTCTAATAAGTAAAAATGCTACAGTTTCAACATTCCTCTTCAAATATTATGTATTAAGCATTTTATAATATATCATAGCTAGAAAGGAGTTAGATGTCATCTTATCTAACCCCCTCATTTTATATTTGAGAAAATTGAGGTTCAGAGAGAGAAAGTGACTTGTGATACAAAAAATGTCTGGTCTGAAATTCTGAAAACTCAAACTGGTGGAGGATGTTCGTCCTCTCTCTTAGAACTCTGCTACACCTCCGACATTGCTTCTTAAGAATGACAAATTTTTTCTACATTTATTCTACTGAGGACAAATTGTTCAAAAACCCTGAGCAGATTATTTCTATTTTTTACCTACCAAAAATTAAGAAGAATGGTTTAAACATCAACATTTAGTTAAAATGATGCTTATTTTTACAGTCATTTTGGGGGATGTGCATGGATGAAACAAATGTAACTCACTAAACAAATGAAATAAAATGACTATTCCACTTGTTTATAACTAAAATGTTATAAATCACTTTGTAGAAAATCACTCCTCAGATTTCACTGACTCTTAACACAACAATTTCTTATATTCACTAATCCCAAAATAATTTTATAAATTATTTCAAACCAAGAGGTTAATGAGAAATTGTCAGAATGATGAAGAGATGGCCTCAACTCAAATTCTGCCTATCCTCTCTCTCTCTCTCTCTCTCTCTCTCTCTCTCTCTCTCTCTCTCTGTCTCACACACACACACACACACACGTAAACACAGTTATCCCTTTCACATCACAGGGTTTAGGGGTACAGCACCCCCATGATCTGGAAAATCTGTGCAAAACTTTTTGGCTTTCCGTACATAGCAGTGAAGTCTGAATTTTTTCTTTTTCTTTCATGGGGTGTTTACAGTACCTCGTTGCAAAATTTGGATTAAGTATTTGATCATAGGCTCTGTGTCATCACTTGGCCTTAAGATGTGTCATCTGTGGCTTCTGCAAAACTCCCCAAAAATTCCCATTTAATTTCTTATGCTGACCCTCGATATAGTGAAACCTCAATGGGGAAAGTCACTATGTGGAAGGGATAATAATATGTGCATGCATGCATACATACATACACATCACATACATACATATATACATATATACATATATTTCTTTTGGTTTATTTCCCCATTTTGTAGACATAGCTAATAGATAATAGAGTTTTAGAGACATTGAATAGTTTCATTCTTTTGGCTGAGAAAATTCTGAAAGACTTCCAAGGAAGAGCAAAGAAACGCATTTGTAAGGAAAACCTTTTGCACATATGTACCTTTTATTTGAGTGTAAGCAACACAATTATAGTGACAAAGGTTTTGTGGTTGACCAAAGAAAGTCTATTTTAAGCATTTCCAAAGTTCTGAGTTACTACGAAGTGGAATTCAGACCAGGACCTTCCCTGTCCAGAACTTCCAAAAAACAGAATTATCTACTTTAAATATACACATGTATATTTATGCACACACATACACATATGTATGTGTATATATACATATATGCACACACACACAGGTATGTGTGTGTGTGTGTAATTTCAGGAAAATTGTTCTGTTTGAAGCTGGATCTCCAAAGGATATGCATAGCATTTTTATAGCTAGCTTTTCAGACACTTGGAAGTTATTTTAAAAAATCAGATCTTAAACTTATGATTCAATAAATCTGAAAATATAAATTACTTAGGAAAGAACTCCCTTTGACAAGAATTACTAGGAAATCTAGTAAACAATCTGAAAGAATTAGGCTTAAACTAATACCTTACATTATATTCCACAATGAATTCAAAATGGACACACAACCTGAATATTAAAGATCATACCATTTAAAAAATTAGAAGAAAAGCAGATCATATACCTTTCACAGCTTTGGGTAGGAAATATATTCTTAACTAGTGTTAGCTGAGAATAAAACCCAGAACTAAAGTAATTTAGAAACAAATTTAAGACATCTTTTAGCGAGAGAACTAAAAAAGAGATGGCCCGCCTCTTCCCCCAGTGTCTGTAGCTTACACATTATGTAGGATTCAAACAAAGGAACAAGGAAACAGTATCTGATTGGCCAGCACAGAAAACAGTTTCTAGATAAGATGTGTTGCTTGAGATGCATAATGGGAAAAAACTCCTCACATTCCTTTGCATCAGTCTTTGGATCTAACTGGGTTTCTGGTCAGCATAATCTAGCCCCTCAATTAAGCATTAAACTTATCTGATCTCTAAGCGACAAGTCTGATTTCAGCCATACAGAACTAAGTTCAAATAATGCAATTAATAAAAGTTTTCCCACACCAGATAAAATAGCTAATTTTGATTATGTGAAATTGAAAAATTTCTGTACAAACTCCTATGTTAAGCTCTTGCATTAAAAATGTACCTAAGAAGGGAAGTGGTTGAATGGGGAGGAAATCTTTGTATCACCTTTTTTAGATAAGAATTTGCTGTCCAAGATATGTAGACAATGGACAGAAGTGTAAAACCCAAATCCATTCCCCAATAAATACATGGTCAAAGTATGCGAATAGAAAGTTGTCAAAAGAATTATAAAGCATTAAAAATCATATGTAATGTTCCAGATTACTAATAGAAAAAAGCAAATCAAAACAACCCTGACATTTTAGAAAATGTTATGGATGAAACTTGATCCTAGAGAGAAGTTGAGAAAAATGCACTTCCCTTTCTTCTTTGCAGAGGTAGGAGACTATGGGTATAGATTATTACATACACTGACAAACACAATTGATATATTGAAGTTTTTTACTGAACTACTTAAAAAAATCTTTGACAGAGGGGGTAACTTACTTGGTAGGGAAGGGTGAAAAGAAATATTCAAAAATGAAGGTGATTTAAAACATTTTTCTATACTGCTGTGTTATAGAAACACTTGCTTTATTTCTTAAGTTCAGAATAAAATAAACAAAAAAATTTTAAATCCATCAATGAAAACTCTGAGAAGATTCATAAGGACTGATGGATAATGATATAAACTGAATCAGGAAAACAATACATACAATGATTACAAAAATATAAGTGAAAAGAAAAAAATGAAAATGAATCCCATATAATTATAATGGCCATAATTGGCTCCAGATAATAATTGAGAAAATGTACTTCCCTCCTGTCATTAACAACAGAAAATTGCATATACTGTCAGATACAGTCATTATATTGATTGACTTTCTTGAACTACTTTTCTTTCTTTTTAAATTTTTGTTACAAAGGAGGCTCACAGAGGCATATTCAGAAATTACTGTTAAAAACAAAAGGCATAAATAAAATTAGTTTAAAATAACAAAAACAACAAACCTGAGATTTCACCCTGTACCTAGAACATGGGCAAAGATGACAAAAGGTGAAAAGTCAATGTTAGAGGGGTTATGAAAAAATAGGCACACTAATATATTGTTGATGGAGCTGTGAATCCATATGATAATTTTTGAAAGTAATTTGGAATCATGTAAACAAATAAAGTGGCTAAAATGTCTATACCTTTTGACCCAGATATTCCACTGTTAGGCATATGCTTCAAGATGGTCACAATACGTGGCCAAAATATTTATAGCAAAACTTTTTGTGGTAGTAAGAAAATGGAAAGTAAATGTTGGGGAATAGCCACAAATTGCAGTACATAAATGTAACGGGATGCTACTGTACTGTAAAAAAGAACAAGCATGATAAACACAGGGAAACAGGAAAAGATTCACATGAACGGATGAAAAGCTGAAATAAACAGCATCAAGAAAACAAGACACATGATTACAGTGATGAAAACAGAAAGAACCACTACCAAAAAACAATGAAAAATAAATGTTGCAAACTTTCTACAGGCTTGATGCCAAAGAGAAAATATGAAAAGATACTTCCACTTTGCAGGGAAGATGAGTGGCAGGGTGTAGATTGAATATAGAACGCTTCATATATTGTCAGATTTCTTTTTCAATATACTGATTGGTGTTTCTATTTTTTTTTTACTTTTCTTTTTTGCAAAAAGAATCCTTTGTTGCATGAGGGAAGCTAGGGGAAAATTTGAACTATGAAAACAAAAAATATATTCTAAATATATTTATACTTAAAATTCATAACATTTATAAAAAGTAATATATATTTCATAAGTATAAACATTTTAAAGTAAAAAGCAAAAATAAAACAAAACGGATCTAAGTCAATAATTACAATATTGTGCAGCTTCACTCAGACTATGGGTACCTGTATCCACTCTGGAATTTTTAATTTGGGTTTTCTTCCTACTACTGGGAATTCCTAAATATAGTCTTATTTTAAAAAGTTAATTGAAGTGAGCACTAAATATATTATGATATAGATATAAATAGTTATAGATAGATATGGACATAGAAGTTTTTAAAAATTAATTTTTTACATTTTCTACATTTCTACACTAAGTGTTTTGAAAGTAATATTTGAATGTGGTCAGTGGGTTTATACAATGGCCTTAGTAAGATACGAGTGAAAGCATTGCTAAACAAGATATTACTGAAGTGTGATGGAGCCTCTTTTAAGAGTAAACATTTTAAAATTCCACCTTTTTCATTCCTTCATTTAACAGACATTTTATATGTATCTACTATTTTGCAAGATCTATACCAGGCATCAGAGATATGCAGATACCTAAAACATAGTATCTGTTCTCATCAATCTTACAATATAACAAAATAATAAAAATGAGACTATAGTAAATGCTTTAGAGTAATACAAGGTGCTATTAGATCAGATAAGGAAGAGATACTTGCAGTTGATGTGAGACAAGCCACTGTAGTACAGTCCCTGCATGAACCCTTAAAAAGTGATGAGCTCCTCCCAGAAATTCCATTTAAGAAGGGTACCTAGGCCAGTTATCTTTTCATTCCTTACCTGGATCCACTCCTCTAGACTTCACCGTCATGCTCCAGGAACTTCATCATCTTGCAAGACCATTTAAGTTCTGGAACTAACATCCTACCAGTACACCTTGCCTCTGGAACCCTACCCTCTGATCAGAGAGGGTAGAATTAGATCACTCCTCCCAGGACATCCATTTAAGTGTAGCACCTGGGCCACCCATCTATTTCCCACCTGGCTGGACACTTTTGAACTTCATCATCTTTCTTCTCCCCTCCCACCCCATGCTGTGCTTTAGCTTCTTTTTGTACTCCCCCATTAGACTGTAATTTCCTTGCAGGTAGGGTCTTTTTTTCCTTTTTCCTTTTTGTTGTATTCTCAGCACTTAGCTCAGTGCCTGGCACGTAGTAGATGCTTAATAAATGTTTATTAACTGACTGATTCTTGATTCAATACATTTTCAAAAGTACAGTTCAAAAACCCTCATCTGGTGTTTCTCTTTTTCCAAACTAAACTAAATTAAAGTGTATATTTCTTCAAAGCAAAAGGCATAGAACTAAAACAGAACAAGAACAGAAATAGAAAGGAAAATTATTTTGCCACCTCACACACACACTCTCCATTAGGCACAATATAAATATTCTCATTACCACTGCTTATAGGGGAAATGTGCATAGCCAAGATCAGAGAGAGAAGAGGGAACTTGTGAAGAGAATACATATAGCCAGAGCCCAACTGGGATAGAGAATGTGTGCAACCTGATCAATTCATATTCCTCAGGCTATAGCCCACCTAGAATATTTCTTTGTTTCCAAAGCTGCCACTTGCTGCTTCTTACATTTCTGCTGATAAATTCTATCTGCTGTTCTATTGAAGTCAGCTGCTCAGATGATTTCTTTTCCAAGCTACAAGTTTTTAGTGTTACCTACTGTGATTTCTGCTCCACAAAATGCCATTTTCAGCTGATTTATTACCCCTTTTCCAAAAAGAAGGGACAAAGCGCATCTCTGAAATAACCTTAAGCAGATGATTATTTTGGCTCTTTTGTGAATCAAACCTACACTTGCATCCAGTCAGCCAGCAAAAAATCATCTGTCTTTTGAAATACTTTGTTTATGCTTCAGTGCCCACTCCCCCCCAGCATTGATGAAGATTATCTTAGAGCTTAATTTAAAGATTAGGAAAGTATGGTGGCACTGGCAATCTTTGTCTTTCATTCTTACAGCTATACCCACATCACTGCTTTCTATTTTTACATAAAAGAAAGTAGGCATCTTTTTAAAAAAAACACAAATTCCTCTCCATCTAGAATACAACAAATCAAAATATTCAGATAAGCAGATATTTTACTGTATCCTACTTTTATGACAAAATATAAAAAGCTCAGTAAGCCTCTGTTTACCTGAGATTTATTAAAATATCAATTTTTAGGGTATGTTATTGGGTTAGTATAGCTTCAACTCAATCTCCTATACTTTTTTTAACCACTAACAATACCACGAAATGATTATTGATGTTCAGAATGATAATTCTGAGGAACTTCAAGATCCTTAAGTGCCTACTGATTCTTTAGAGAAAGATTAGGATTGTAGGATCATAGATTTAGAAAACTGACTATTATCTAGTCCATCCCCTCATTGTTATGGATAAGAAAATTAAAACTTGGAAAAGTGTAGTGAGTGACTTGCTTTAGGTCATAGAGGTAGCAGATATGGATATCAGTTACATTTTTCTTGACTTAAAATCTAGTAATACTCTTACTATAAATATGCTCCAAATGAAATTATGTTTAACATGGTTTCAGTGTCAAATGATTTTTTTCATTATTCTAATTTAAAAAAACCAGTGTTCCATGGATCACTAGTTTTTAAAGAATTAAACATATGAGAAATCACTGAAATTAAATTAATTTAATTTAAGTATCCCATATAAAGTATTCCTCTCAAAACCTGGTCTTTCCTCCCGATTTCCATATTTCTGTTGATCTATATAATCTTCTAATATCCCAGGTACATACTATAACACTGGAATCATCTTTGACTCTTCTCTCCCTTATTTCTCATATGTAATCAGTTACAGAGTTCTACCAATTCTACCACCATGAAGTCTCACAAATCTATCCCTTTTTCTTCACTCAAAGACCATCATTATAATAATTTAGTTTCTCATCACTTCTTTCATAGACTATGGGAATAGGCTCCTAATCTGTTTACCTGCTTCTTCTCTCTTCCTTTTCTAATCTACACTTCATATAGCTGCCAAAATAATTTTAGTAATTCATGGGTCTGACAATGACATTACCCTGTTCTAAAACCTTCAGTAGCTTGGTATTTTTTCCAGTGGGACAAAATACAATCATCTTAGTCTAGCATTTAAGGCCCTTTCCAATATGGTTCTGATCTATCTTCCCAACCTTATTTCATATTCACTCTCTTCCATACATTTTACATTTCATTTTACGTTCCATCCAAACTCTATCATCTGAATTTCATATGCTCTTTCCTCCTTCATTGACATCTTCCATGCATTTTTGTAGGCTTTCCCTTATTCTTGGAATGCACTCCGTCCTCACCTATACCTTCCAAAATTCTTCCCTCCCTCAAGACATCATAGCTCAAGTGCCACCATGAAATCTTCCTTGTTCTATCATTAATACTAACTGAAAGACCTATGGTGCAAGGCTCATAGATTTGGAAAGAACTTTAGAAAACATCTAGTCTAACTCCCTTACTCTTAGATGAGCAAACTATGATTTATAGAGACTAAGATCTCAGTCTCATAATAAAAGAAAATCTATTTGAATGAATTGTTTTATGTGGGTTTTTATTTAAATGAAATTTTTATTAGAACAGTTTTGAAAACCATTTTCTTAAATTGCCAAGAAATATGTGTGAATGATATTGAAAAGGCATTCTAATGGACTTACTGATAAGATGGTGGTGTGATAGGACCTAGAAAACCTCAGATCTCCCATAAAGATCTCAGCAAAGCTCTAGAAATTTACCAGAAGGGAAAATAATAAAGAAAGCTAAAGAGAAATGGCTATAAGCCTCATAATCACGTCTAGGACTGCACAAGAAGACTATCAGGTTTGTCAGGCTCTGAGTAGACACATTCTAAGGTCTAACAGAAGGGAAATCAGGAGAGAAGGCCAGATTAATGTCCAACACAGAATCTAAGTATCTGACCCATAGCAGTAGACAGGGCCAGGCAAGGACTTAAGCAACCTAATCCAGCACTTAGACAGGCAATACCTAAGACAACTAAGGAGACAGCAGGGGTATTATAAAAGACCTGTTATCAATAAAATTGGTTGGGACCTGTCAGCATCACAGTAAGGAACAAAACCAACTCTGAGTTTGTGACTGTGAAAAAAGGAGAGAGAGGAAATGCCATGGCCAAAATGTAAGTTAAGCCATCAGGAGACTGAGCCAAACAAAATGTAGGAATTCCTGCAGAAGCCAAGGCCTGGGCCCTTTGACTGAATCCAAACTTCAGAAACAAAAGAGGCTACACATGTGGCCTCTAGGCTGCAGGTTCCCACCCCCCCAGCCAAGGCTTAAGCACCACAACCAGGACCAAGTCAGGCTTGTCCAAACTATCAGGGAGTAAGGAGCAGAGTCTGACCCAGACACAGTGCTCTAACTCAGAAACTGAGGCTTCAAATATGAGAAAAAAAAAAAACAAATAAACCACTAAACACAATGAGTACTTTTTTATTATTATTTTTAACATACTTCATTTTGGCATTCATTTAAAAAATAAGTTCCAAAATCTCTCTTCCCATACCCATTGAAAGGCAAATCATATAATATCAAATATACATATGAGGGCATGCAAAACATAGTTCCATAATAGCCATGTTGCAAAGGAAGAAAGAAAGGAAGGAAGGAAGGAACAAAAGAAGAATAAAAGGAAGGATGGGAGGCAAAGTTAGTGAAAAAATATGCTTTAATATCTATTCAGTTCATCTGTTCTTTCTATGGAGATGGACAGCATTTATCATCATGAGTCCTTTGGAATCATCTTGGACTATTGTATGATCAGAGTGGCTAAGTTTTTCACAGTTGATCATCATTACAATATTACTATTACTGTGTACAATATTCTCCTGGCTCTGCTCACTTCACTTTGCATCAGTCCATAAGTCTTCCCAGGTTTGTTTGAAACCATGATGCTCATCATTTCTTTTTTTGTTACTTAATATTTTTGGTTTTCAATATTGATTTCCACAAGATTTTGAGTTACAAATTTTCTCCCCATTTCTACCCTCCCCCCCTATTCCAAGATAGCATTTAATTCTGATTGCCCTTTTTCCCAGTCTGCCCTCCCTTCTTTCACCCCACTCCTCCCCCCATCCCCTCTCCTCTTACTTTCTTGTAGGGCAAGATAGATTTCTATACCCCATTGCCTGTATATCTTGTTTCCCAGTTGCATGTAAAAACAACTTTTTTGAGCATTTGTTTTTAGAACTTTGAGTTCCCAATTCTCTCCCTTCTTCCCTCCCTACCTACCCTCCTTGAGAAGGCACACATGTATCATTATGCAAAATGCTTCCATATTAGTCATGTTGTGAAAGACTAGCTATATTTCTCTCCAAACTATCCTGTCCCCCTTTATTCAATTTTATCCCTTGACCCTGTCCCTTTTTCAAAAGTGTTTGATTTTGATTACCTCCTCCTCCCCCAATCTGCCCTCCCTTCTATCATCCCCTCTCTCTTGTCTCCTTCCTCCCTACTTTCCTGTGGGCAAGATACCCAATTGAGTGTGTATGTTATTCCCTCCTTAAGTCAAATATGATGAGAGCAAGATTCACTTATTCCTTTTCACCTGCCCCCTCTTCCCTTCCAATAGAACTGATGTTTCTTGCCACTTTTATGTGAGATAATTTACCCCATTCTACCTATCTCTCCCTTTCTCCCTCTCTCAATATATTTCTCTTTTACCCCTTAATTTGATTTTATTTTGTAGATATCTACAATATATATGTGCATATATATATATATGTATATATATACACACACACACATGCATATTCCCTTCAACTATCCTAATACTGAGAAAGGTCTCATGAATTACACATATTATCTTTCCATGTAGGAATGTAAACATAAGAGTTCAACTTTAGTAAGTCTCTTATGATTTTTCTTTCTTGTTTAACTTTTCATGCTTTTCTTGATTCTTGTGTTTGAAAGTCAAATTTTCTATTCAGCTCTGGTCTTTTCATCGAGAAAGCTTGAAAGTCCTCTATTTTACCGAAAATCCATATTTTGCCTTGGAGCATTATACTCAGTTTTGCTGGGTAAGTGATTCTTGGTTTTAATCCTAATTCCTTTGACCTCCAGAATATCATATTCCTAGCCCTTTAATCCCTTAATGTAGAAGCTGCTAGATCTTGTGTTATCCTGATTGTGTTTCCACAATATTTGAATTATTTCTTTCTGGCTGCTTACAATATTTTCTCCTTGACCTGGGAACTCTGGAATTTGGCTACAATATTCCTAGGAGTTTTCCTTTTGGGATCTTTTTCAAGAGACAATAAATGGATTCTTTCAATTTCTATTTTACCCTCTTGTTCTAGAATCTCAGGGAAGTTTTCCTTGATAACTTCTTGAAAGATGATGTCTAGGCTCTTTTTTGATCATGGTTTTCAGAGTAGTCCAATAATTTTTAAATTATCTCTCCTGCATGTATTCTCAAGATCAGTGGTTTTTCCAATGAGATAGTTCACATTGTCTTCCATTTTTTTCATTCTTTTGGCTCTGTTTTTATAATATCTTGATTTCTCATACAGTCATTACTTCCCACTTGCTCCAATCTAATTTTTAAGGTAGTATTTTCTTCAATGGTCTTTTGGATCTCCTTTTCCATTTGGCTAATTCTGCCTTTCAAGGCATTCTTCTCCGCATTGGCTTTTTGGAGCTCTTTTGCCATTTGAGTTAGTCTATTTTTAAGGTGTTATTTTCTTCAGTATTTTGGGGGTTCTCCTTTAGCAAGTCATTGGCTTGTTTTTCATGGTTTTCTCACATCACTCTCATTTCCATTTGGCTAATTCTGCCTTTTAATTGGCTTTTTGGAGCTCTTTTGCCATTTGGGTTAGTCTATTCTTTAAAGTGTTATTTTCTTCAGTATTTTTGGGGTCTCCTTTAGCAAGTTGTTGACTTGTTTTTCATGATATTCTTGCATCACTCTCATTTCTCTTCCCAATTTTTCCTCTACTTCACTTACTTGCTTTTCCAGGTCCTTTCTGAGCTCTTCCATGGCCTGAGACCAATTCATATTTTTCTTAGAGGCTTTTGATGTAGGCTCTTTGACTTTGTTGACTTCTTCTGCCTGTATGTTTTGATCTTCTTTGTCACCAAAAAAAAAAGATTCTATAGTCTGAGTCTGAGTCCTTTTACACTGCCTGCTCATGTTCCCAGCCAACTACTTGACCCTTGAGCTTTTTGTCAGGATATGACTGCTTTTAGAGTGGAGAGTACTTTGTCCCAATCTTTAGGGGCCTTGCACTGCTGTTTTCAGATCTATTTGTACTCCACAGTCACCACAAGCTCTGCCACACCAGTGCTCCTCCTCCCCCAGAACTGCCAACCAAGACCTTGACCCAGATCCAGGCATGGCAAAGCAAGAGAACCCTGCCTCTGTGCCAGCAAAGCAATCCCTGTATTCCTTCTCTGATCCTCCACTTGATTCCTCCCACCAGGTGGGCCTGCAGCCAGAAGCAGCCACAGCTGGAGCTCTGGAAGCCACCTCTGCCACTCCCAGGGCTGGAGCCAGACTGTGCACTTCTCTCACCCAGATCCAGCAGTTTTCCCACTAAACTGCTCAGTTGTCTTTGGTGTTTGTGGGTTGAGAAGTCTAGTAACTGCTACAGTTCAGTGATTCATGGCCCTAAGACCTGCTCCACCTGACTTCCTATCTGGTCTGTCCTGCCGCAGCCCACGCTGGGCTGCACTCTGCTCCCAGCACAGTGCAATAAACCCTTCCCAGGGGCCATTCAGGCTATCTTGGGCTGGAGACTTGTTTCCCTCTGCTATTTCATGGGTTCTGTAGCTCTAGAATTTGTTCAGAGCCATTTTTACAAGTGTTTGGAGGGATTCGTGGGAGAGCTTAAGCGAGTCCCTGTTTTTCAGCTGCCATCTTGGCTCTGCCCACACAATGAGTATTTTCAATTGAGAGAAGCCCAAGAGGAAAACTCTGACAATAGACCAAATCCACAAGTCTAAGTACTGCCTTATAGAAAAGAATAACTTGACTATAAGGACTACAAGATTGCTTGGAAGAAATAAAGCAAGAGATTTTTTAAAAATGTGATTTTAAACAACAAGATAGCTATAGAGGCAAGAATGGGAAGGAAAATTAATGGTTTAGAAAAGTAAATTAATGTTATCCCTAAAAATATATGCTGAAAATTATAATAAGCTAAATAAAAAGCCTTGATTTCATGAGACTAGAAGAAATATTCGAAGAAAATCAAAAGATTGAAAAGACAGAAGAACGTATAAGGTATATATTTTCAAAAACAGCTGACCTGGAAAATGGGTCAAAGAGAGATAATCTAAGAACTATCAATTGACTGAAAATAGACACCTCCCCCAAATAAAACCTTAAATATTATAGTTCAAGAAATAATGAACAAAAATTTTCTAGATCTATTCTATTACAGCCAGAGGGCAAAGTAAAAATGGAAATAACCCACTGAAAGAAAGACCCAAGTGAAAACTCCCAATAATGTTACAGCCAAATTTGAGAACTTCCAAGTAAGAGGAAAGTTACCACAAGCACCTGAAAAGAAATAATCAAGTACCAACACAGTCAGGATGAAACATTTTTGCAGCTATCACTATATAAAAGAGAAGAGATCTTAGAATATTATACACCAAAAGGCAAAGGATAAAGCTTACAAAAAAAAAACACCTGACAAAATTGAATATTATCCTACAGGGAGAAAAATTAACCTGTATGGTAATAGAATTACAATCATTCCTAATGAAAATACCAGATAGAAAAAAAATACTGATTTGGAAGAAGCCTCTCAGTGATAAGCTAATTCTATTTTAATAAAAAGAAGAAATAAATGTCTCTTCAGGACACCAATCTCTTCAAGAACCATAGAAAGTATTAAGGCAAATAGAGGGTCTGAGATGGTTTTATTCTGTTCTGATGGTCCAAAGAGAAGAAAGAAAAGGGAGAGCAAGGGAGGATACACCAGAGAAGAAAAAAGGAAGAAGTTACACACATGTACACTAAATAGGGTATATAACATAGAGGAAGAAGTGTGGGGAATGGGCATCACATAAACCTGACTTTCATCTAGACCACACAAAAACTTGAACTCACAACATATAGTTACATACATACATACAGGTGTTTGTTTAGAAATACATTAAACTCAAGAGGAAAATAGAAGATATGGGAATAGGGGAGAGGGAGTTAAGAGGAAAAGGAGAATTCATGAGGAATTCGTTCATTATGAGCAAAATAAACTCCACTGTGAGGTTAGAGTTTGAAGGAGGAATTTAAGTAATGAAAGAAATAGTAAAAACCTGTGATTGAAGGCAGGGTGAACTGAAGAGAAGAGTAGCCATGCAGAAACAGACTATCTCAATTAAAGATGATTAGTATTAAGCACAATCCTTTTTCACCACTTATTCTTTGTCATCATTAAAGTATACAGGGGACAAAGAGAGGGAAAAAAAGCAATAAAATAGTATGAAGGAAAAAAATTAACAATCACAGCTATGGATATAAATGTAAAGAACTCACCCATAAAATGAAAGAGGATCATAGAACGGATAAGAAAGCAGAATCCAACAATATGTTCTTTATAAAATAAACATTTAAAATATAGATATTTACGCAGAGTTAAAATAAGGTTCTGGAGCAGAATGTATTACAGAAGGGTAAACTAAAAAATGCAGGCCTAGCAACCATGATCTCACATAAGATAAAAGTGAAAATAGACACAAAAGAAATAAATGGAGACTACATTTTGCTTAAAACATCAAGATAATGAGTCAATATCAATCATTCATAGATATGCATGGAATGGGATAATATATAAATACTTAAAGACAAAAATTAATTGAATTACAGAGAGAAATACACAGCCAAACTATTATAGTGAGGACTTCAGTGAACCCCTTTCACATCTAGACAAATTTAATTAGATCGTCAAAAAAAAGTTAAGGACTTGAACAGAATTTAAGAAACGTTAGATATGGTAAATCTCTGGAAAATATTGAATGGTAAAATAAAAGATTATACATATTTCTTAGTTATGCATTGTTACATTTTGTTACTCAATTAACCATTATTAGGGTATTAAGAACTTCAAAACTGAATGTATAAAAGCAGAAATATTTTTTTAAATTCCTTTACTGACCACAAAGAAAAATTCTCTTCAAAGAGGTCTTTGAAAAGAGGATTAAATTTTTAATTGGAGACTAAATGCTTTAATTCTAAAAAATTTCTGGGTCAAAAACAAAACATTAAAGCATTAGAAAATTTCATCAAATAAAACAACAATAATTAGATAGCATACGAAAACTTTTAAAGCATTTCTAGGAAGCATTTATATCTCTAAATTCCTTTATTAACAACAAAAATAAAGAAAAAGAACACATCAATTCAACTGAAGACAAACTAGAAAAGCAAAGTATTTTAAAATATCAAATCTGAAATTTTAAATATCAAATAAGGGTTTAATAAAACTGAAAGTAAAGAAATGAATTTATAAAACTAGAAGCTTTAAAAAAACTAAAATTAGTTAGCTAAGGATAAGGAAAACCACATTGATGCTATCAAAATGAAAAAAGAACTCACAGCAATAAAAAGTAAAGTAAAGGAAATTATTTAAAAACTATTTTGCTTATTATATGGGAACAAAGCTGAAAATGAAATGAAATGGATGGATACTTAGAAAATATAAAATATCAGGTTGATAGAATGAGAAATAGACATTTTAATTACTCCAATTTGGAAAAAATCAAGCCATAAATTCCCTTAGGAAAAAAAGGAGAACCAGGTAGAGTCACAAGCTAATTCTTTCAAAGATTTGAAGAATAATTAATTCCAATATTACATGAAATGCAAAAATAAGGAGTTGTACAAAACAGTATCTATGCCACAAATAAGGTATTGATGCCTAAATCAGGAAGAAGGAAAGTAGGAAAAAAATACTATGACCTAATCAACATCGATGCAAACAAAATAAAAGTACTAGCATAGAGATCACAACAATATACCTGAAAGACTGTGTGCGTGCGTGTGTGTGTGTGTGTGTGTGTGTGTGTGTGTGTATTGTGGCCAAGTTGTATTTATAAAAGCAATTCAGATTTGGTTATACATGAGAAATGCAATAATCATAGCAGAACATATTAATAACAAATAACAAAAATCACATGCTTATATCAATCATTATTGAAAACACTTTTGATAAAATTCAAAATAGTTTCTGTTTAAAAACTCTAAAAAGCCTCTGATAAAGGCCTCATTTCTAAAATATACAGGGAACTGAGCCAAATATATAGGAATACAAGCCAATCCCCAATTGAGAAATGGTCAAAGGATATGAACAGGCAGTTTTCAGAGGAAGAAATTAAAGCTATCTACAGGCATATGAAAAAATGCTGTAAATCACTACTGATTAGAGAAATGCAAATCAAAACAACTCTTAGATACCACATCTCTCCTGTCAGATTGGCTAAAATAACAAAACAGGAAAATGATAAATGCTGGAGAGGATGTGGGAAAATTGGAACATTGTTACATTGCTGGTGGAGTTGTGAACTGATCCAGCCATTTTGGAGAGCAATTTGGAACTACACCCAAAGGCCTATAAAAATGTTCACACCCTTTGACCCAGCAATACTACTTCTAGGGTTGTATCCCAAAGAAATCACACAAGTGGGAAAAGGACCCATATGCACAAAAATATTTATAGCGGTTCTTTTTGTGGTAGCCAAGAATTGGAAATCAAAGGGATGCCCATCAATTGGGGAATGGCTGAACAAGCCGTGGTATATGAAGGTAATGGAATACTATTGTGCTATAAGAAATGGGGAAGATACGGACTTCATAACAACCTGGAAAAACCTACAAGACATAACGCTGAGTGAGCGGAGCAGAGCCAGGAGAACACTGTACACAACCATAGATATATGGATTCCGTGAGGACCAACCCTGACAAATTTCGCTCTTCTCAGCAACACAAGGTGCAAGGACAACTCCAAAGGACTCACGATGGAGAATGCTATCTACATCCAGAGAAAGAACTATGAAGTTTGAATGCAGATTGAGGCACACTTCATGCTCGCCTTTTTTACTTCTCTTTCGTTTTTGTTTTTGGGTTTTTTTTTTGGTTCTGTTTCTTCTTTCTCATGATTCATTCCATTGGTCATAATTCTTCTCCACAACTTGACTGGGGTATAAATTAATTCAATGAGAAGTTATACGTGGTAGTTATATGAGATTCCATGCCGTCTTGGGGAGGGAAGGGGGAGGGAGGGGAGAAAATCTGGAACTCAAAATTATGTAGAACCGTGTGTTGTAAACTAAAAATAAAAATAAAAAAAGAAAAAAAACTCTAAAAAGCAAATAAATAGAATACTATGATGAAAAGTCTTTATCTAAAAACTAAGACCCAACATTATATATCATGGAAAGAGGCTAAAGACTTTTCGAATTAAAGCAACAATGTCCAGTATAACCACTATTATTTAACATAGTACTAGAAATGCTTGCTATAGCAATAACACACATACACAAAAGAAATTGAGGGAATAAGCATAGGCAGAGAGGAAACAAAGCTGTTACTTTATGCAGATGAGCTGATTAGAGAAACCTATAGAATCAACTAAAAATTAATTGAAACATTTAAGATCTTTAGCAAAATTGTAGGACATAAAATACCCCCTACAAACCATTGGCCTTTCTAAACAATGTCAACAAAACTTAGTAAAAAGACATGGAGAAATTCTATTCAAAATAACTAAAGGCATAAAATTTGGGGAAATCTTATCAAGACATACACAGGATACATACGAATACAACTACAAAACACTCAACGAAAGAATGACCTAGTCAATAGTAGAAAAAATAATTGCTCATGATTAGAACATGCCAATAAAACAAAATTGAAAACTACCCAAATGAATTAATTTATTCAGTGCCATGGCAATTAAACTACCAATGGGTTACTTTAAAGAGCTTTAAAAATATGAAATTCACCTAGACTGCCAAAATGTCAAGATTCTCAAAGGAAACAACAAAAAAAAGTAGGAAGGAAGGCACCCTAGCATCCCAGATATCAAACTACAAACTAATAACCATTAAAAACTATATTGTACAGGATAAAAATAGAAAAGTTGATCAGTAGAACCAATTAGGTATACAACATATGGACACAAATGAACATAATAGCACAGTATTTAATAAACACACCACCACTGCCTATTTGATAAAAACTGCTGGAAAACCTGGAAAGCATCCTAGCAGAAATTTGGTTTAGAACATCGCACCAAGGTAATTTCCAAATAGATATATTACTTAGGTCACCTTATAAACAGAGGAGAAATAAGAAAAAAAAAATTTTTTGCAACTTTGAATAGGGAAAGAGATCATGATCTAACCAAAAAATTGAAGAGAGTTTGCATATATACATATATATATATATATATATATACATACATACACATATACAGGGTCAATTCAATTAAAATTAGAAAGAAAACAGACAACTAAGAGAAAAAAATCTTTGTGATATCTCTTACAAAGATTGTAAACCGGCTATACAAGGAAGTAATTCAAATATATAAAAACACAAAACCCTACCCAATTGATAAATCATCAAAAGACAGTCCTCAAAAGAAGAAATCCAAATTATCAACAGCTATGTTTTTAAAAAACCTTTTTAGACAGTAATAATCAGAGAACTGCAAATTTAAGTAACTGAAGTTCTACCTCATACTCATCAAATTGGCAAAGATTATTTGAAAAAGGAAAATTAGATTTATTGGATGGAAGGAAAATAGTGCATGGTTGATGGAGTATTGAATTTATGTAGCCATTCTGGAAAGCAACTTGGGATTATGCTCCAAAACTCAGTATAATGTGCATACCCTTTGACTCAGCGAAACCATTCTAAGGACTAAACACCAAGAGAATCAAAGAAAAAGGAAAATATACAGTTTTTTTGCTGTAGAAATAGAAAGCTAAGCAGGTGCCTATACATTGAAGAATAGCTGAACCAAATTAAAGCATGCAACCATAACAGATTTACAAAGTATGAAATGATAAAATAGACAGTTTCAGAGAAACTTAGAAAGCCCTGTATAAACTGATACAGAGTGAACTTGGAGGTTTATATAAAAAATACAAACTGCCACCTATAAGGCAGGAAAGCCAGCCTAGCTATACAGTAGGGTACCCTCAGGGAGAGACAGGAGGCAGCTTGTGCCAGGCAAGTCCCACTACTACTGCTATCTTAGCCACCAGCTTTGAATACCACATGTCCTCATATGCTGATAGAGATAAACCAGAACCCTGAAACCAAGAACCTCAGGAATGGTAGTGACCTCCAGCCTTGAAGGTCCTATTTCCATCATGAGGCCATGAATCACTATGGAGAGAGGGCTATATTTCTTGCCACCACTAATACCAACTTTTGACCAGATGTTGCTGATGGGAAGGTAAGTCCAAAATCCCTTGGAGTGGTGGTACCACCCTCACCAACCCCTTACTCCCATCCCTGCCCTTGCTTCCAGCCTAGCCCCACACAGCCATTACTCAGGGAAGTAACCCTGGTGGAGATGTTGGTTAGCGACTTCTTCCTGCTGATGATGCCACTACAGCTACAGAAGACCCAGAAAAGAAAGTTCTTACCAGCAAAGTCCTTGGCACTGCTAAAAGATTAGATATCAGAGACTAATACGATTTTATCAATAAATTACATTAAATAACATTAAAGATGACACATTACCATCTGCTTTGCTGCTGACCCTAAGCATCATGGGACCTTTCTCTGTCTCCTCCATTAGAATGTGAGCTCCTTGAAAGCAGAAACTATGCACATAATAAATTCTTTAATTAAAATGTGCACTTAATAAATTCTTTTTTACTCATTCATTCAAAAACAACAACATTGTAAAGAAAAGCAACCGTGAATGACTTAATGCACTCATAGTTCAGAATTAGATACACATTTTTTGGAAATGCATAATTTTGACATCTGTTTTGCTTGACTTTGTTACAGAAGTTTTGTTTGTTTTTCAGTGGGGATAAGGAGAAGAGTTGGGAAAAGAAGGGTCTTGGGACAGAGAGCATTGCCAAAAAAAAAAAAAAAGAATCGTTGAAGCATTTTTCTCCAAAAAATGTGCAGAAGAGAACAGAAAGAAAGTCGGGGGAAATACAGAAAATCAGAACAACTTTGAAAGACACATGTTAAATTCATTATATACTGAAAAGGAAAAGCAGGATGTTAGAAATACAGATTTGTGGTTTTATGTTAAATCTTCTCCTTATTCTATTCTATGTTATATAGAGAGATGCTCATTTTACTTTTTTGTTCTGTGTAAAATCAAACTTTGACGATTTTTTTTAAAAGAAAAGGCAATCTGCCACTTCCTAAGTATTTAAGGAGGCTTTGGCAATTCACTTCACCTCTCTAAGCCACAGCCTCCTCATCTTTTTAGTAGAGATAACAACATTTAACTACTCCAAACAGATCTGTAAACAGATCTCCTTTTAAGATAATGTAAATATAAGTTATTATTCTTACTTAACTTTTTCATTTTCAAAATGATGTTTAAAAAGTCATTTGGACTAATATCTAGAATACTTCTTGGAAGAATGAATGAATATTTACCCCTCGTATCAATTCCCTGACAGCATCAGGACTGATCTTTACTGATCCATTTTCAAAGGAAGCTAAAGGTCTCACTTTTCTCTTTTCCATTAGGCTGCAGTGAAAGCAGTGGTGGCCTCCAGCCGACTGGGCAGTGCCAGCAGCCACAGTAACACCTGCCTTCCAGACACCTGTCAGTCCAACCTTACTCCAATATCCCATGAAGACAGTGAGGGGAAAGAAAGTACATCTCAGAAGGAAATAGAAATTCAAAAACATAGCTCCACCGAGGTAGTAATTGCAGTAACAGAACCTCAGGATGAAATAGAAATAGAAGTAAGTGACAACGAGGAACCCCCAAAAGAACCTGAGGCTGCATCAGAAGCTACATCAGAAGCTGCAATAGAAGCTGCAGCAGAACCTGCAGTAGAAGCTGCAGCAGAAGCCGAAGCCGAAGCAGAAGCCAAAGCAGAGGCCTTACCTAGAGAAGGAGAAATCCTGGAAGTCAGTGCGCAAGAAGGGGAAGGGCTGCAAGAGTCCTAAATCACCCCTTTCCCAATAGAGGGCTGAAGCTAGTCACTTTCATGCATGGGCTAATTTGTCCTTCAGCCAGGAAGATTTGTAAGTGTGACCCTCACTGTAGTGGTTCTGTTTTTGAGGTGCAAAACAATGTGTAATAATACATCAGCTGGTGACCCTAACTCTAATGCATGTGACTGCTTATGAATAGTAGTGTCCTCTAATGGCATGTAACGGATTACATGTAATGTTATCTAATAGCAACAAGTGAAATTTGACAGTGAGTAAACACAGCATAACACTTAAACTTCATGTATATTTGCAGAGGGCAGAAGTTAATGTTTGAAGTGAATCATATTTATATTTTCTGTTTGCAAAACTTAGCCTTCTAAGGGAGATATCTGATTTTTGCAAAATGGTAGTTATTTCTATTGGCATACTGATCATCTGCTACATGTTGTTATGAAACCATTTAAATGGTTTTTTATTCATATGTAAAAACTGTTTACAAGAAGATAGAAAATAGATGTACAGTATATGCAAAAACATTCCATAAATTCTGGTATGAAATTGAAGCATTACTTTCAAGGGCCATGAAGCTATATGCCCCTCCAGCTTGTGTTGCGAATGCCTTACTATACCTTTAACTGTTTATATACTCTATATTACTAATAACCAAAAAGCTCTTTCATAGAATTCTGCCATTTCATTATCCTGGCAAATTTTCAATACAACTGGGTTGGTCCCTATTCCCTTCTGAACCTTCACAGGAATCCTTTTGAAGAAAAACTCTTTAGAGGGTGATGAGAGCTAAGCCCGTGTAGAGTAGCAAAAAATAATAGGGTCCTTGTCATTTTTTAAAGATATAATTATACTTGTCCAGTAGTTTATAAAACTATGTAGCTAAAAAAGCACTAATTTTTATGGATAAAATCTGTAATTACCAAGTTTTAAATACTTAGAAAAATCTTCCAAGGCTAAATCTTATGAAAGTAATTTTTAAAAATAAAATCATTACCAACTTTGCTATAGCTTAGGAAACCTTTTTTGCCATTAAAAGTCATCTTCCCTTGTTTGTTAAACAGATATAATGTTTATGAACTAAAGCATCTTCAACAAAGGTACTTTGTGTGTTTTTATGCTCCAAACTAGTGGTTTCTGAATTTCACAAAAAAGAATTTTTAAAGTGTCTATGTTAGAGATATGTGACAATATCATATTATTTTACTTTTTTATTGAAACATTGATCTTAGAGAACTGAGATCCCAATATTCCTTTATTCTGATTGTTTTCATTTTAAAATAAACTCTTTTTTGGGTTTTATAGTACATTTTCCCTTTTTAACATAGAATCCAGTGATTCACAGAAATTAGGCTAATAAACATGTATAATTTTTTAAGTTCAAGTTAAATATTTTATCAAGTCAAAGGCTTATATGTTTTATAAGCTTATTTATTATAATCTATTATCTTTCTGGTAAAACTGAAAAGTCAATTGACTACAACCAGAGCTGTAATGAGACATTTGTTTTTTCCAAATAATGGTTTAGAAATTGCTACCCCCCTACTCACTGCACTATTACCATTCAGTAGTGGCTTTGAGCCTTCTTATTAACCATACATATTACTATGAGGTAAATCCCTACATGAAGAACAGAAATTTATGGCATTAAGAATATGTATATTTGTAAAAAGTAATATTGAAAGTGCCCCTTACTGTGCTCTACTTCACATTTCATGGCAAATGGCTACATACCTTTCCTATCTTTAGCTTTTGGCTCTAAATACAACTTTAAAATCCTCGTTGAGTAATCTAATAAGTTTTCTGATATATGTAATTTTCATTTCTTTTGGCCCCTTCCTCTAAAACATACATTGGAAAATAAAATTACTTCACTTCCCGAAGATCACTAGAGTTTTACTGAAGGTATGTTTCCAAAGTTCTTCCTTTCTCCCTTCTTCCACTCTGAAGAAAAGGTGCTTATTGGTGAACAAAGAGGAAGAGATGTCCTGTTCTACAGGTGAAAATTGTTCTATTTACTGGTCCTTGATTTAATTTAACTCGACAGGGGTAAGCTGGATGAGTTCTTTGCACAAGTGTGGCAGCAATGACTTACAAATGGTGCTTTTTATATTCCATCTTTTTTTTTCCACATGACATAGAAGCTCACTATTTTCTAATCTGGGTGAATACTAGGGCAATAAGAAAAAACATTTATTTTAGAAAGACTAGCTATCATCTGGAAAACTACTTCCTCATGGTCTGTTCTGAGTAAAATTATCTAACAGAAATGTCATATCTATCCCACATTTCAAGGAGCAATGGCAGGTTAGGGCATCAAGCTGTAAGTCAATAAATTAACCTACCGGAATCACCACCATTCATTACCTTAATCATTGTTATTACATTGTTATCCTTGATTTGGGCAGCCATGCCCAAATACATGTTGCCCCTTTACTCCCTCATAACAACAAGGTTACTTGCTGCTACTGTGGGCTGTGTAAGGCCAATAACACCAGCACACAGGAGGGCTGCTAGCACAGGTTCTTTGATCTGCTTTTCTAAGGAAAGCAACTTTAAGGGGTTAACAATCTTATCTTAATTAAGCATACATATATCATTCACTTAGCTTAGGGGGAAAAGTCAGCACCCTGAACTTCAGAGCAAATACAAACAGAAATTACAAACAGAAAAAATAACACAAATCAACAGACAGGCTTCTAACTGTCTCACATATGGTTGCCAGAGAGAAAAGCACCAACATCTAGGTTTTCAAAGCTGGGGGGGGGGGGCTCCTTAATGGCTATCCAGAGTCTCCACACCCACACTCTTCCAAAGAGTGAGCCCCAAAACAAAATCTCTCCTCCTGCAGTTCTGAGAGTTCTAGATTCTCCATTCTCAATTCTTGATTCTGAGTTCAATGGCTATCCTCTGGGTATATATACCCTTTTTCAGGGCCTGAGAGCTTCACACCTGTCAAGGGCTTCACACCTCTTGAGGGTTTCACATTTCTCATGACCTAAATAGCAAAAGGGTATGGGCCTTCCTACAAACAAAGGCAAGACTCAATCAAAGGCACCTGAATGCCTTGATGCTGAGAAGCACTCCAAAATAAAAAACTAAAAAAAAAAGGCCCACTTTGCTTGCCCTTACATCCCTTTCCCGTTTTAGCCTTAAACATGCTGGAGTTTATTATAATTGCCCCACAGTATCCACCTTATCTATAGTTTAATGTGAGATTGAACAAAAATTGCAAGACAAGAATTATACCTATTGGACTAATCCCTAATGATTTCTTTTAAAATCTACATGCACGCACATGCACACACACACACACACACACACACACACGTATGTACGTATGTATATTATATATATATATACATATATGATTGTCATTAATAGTATACTCTACAGAAACTAGTTTATCAGTTATGGTTTTAATTTACTTCTCCCCCATTTAAAATATTGTCCCAAGACAGTATCTAAATAATTCTTAAACATCCAGTGTCAGTCAATTCAGAAAAAAATGTATGAATTCAATCGAAATGGCTGGTGATGACATTATATAAATGCAACCTTCTTTAGAAGGAATTTTTTTAACATATGAGAATGAATATAACAACCAAAGGGTCTTTAAGCCCCTTAAATATATAATATTTTGTGATTTCAAATCATAATTTATAATTTACTAGATATCTATATTTCTCCCAGAGTATCCCTTAGCCAAATAATATTTGACTATGTAGTTGGAAATCTAAATTTAGGTAAAAATTGTGCAGCTTTATTTCTTATTGACAACTGCTACACATACTGAAGAATGAAAATTATTCAATTTGGTGAAGTCCAAATGCTCACTAGGTTATTCATTCTTGCTAATCCAAGAGTTAGTCTCTAAGTTTATTAAGTCAGAATTTATAGATGTCAGTTAATGCTGCCATAAGACACAGATTACAAACAAAACTTGTGGCACAAAAGATTTATAATCAATTAACCAATAAAGTATTATTAAGTGCCTACTATGTTCCAGGCACGGCACTAAGCACTAGGGATTTCAAAAAAAAGAAGCAAAAAATGGTCCCTGTAGTCAAGGAGTTATCTTAAGAGTGAGACAACAAACATGCCAATAAATATAGATAAAGCAAGTTATATGCAGAATAAACAGAAAAAAATTTACAGAAAGGAAGCACTAGAATTAAGAGGAGTTGGAGAAAGCTTCTAGGAAAAGATGGGATTTTATTTGGGACTTAAAGCCAGAAAAGAAAAGCATTCCAGGCATGAGGGACAGCCAGAGAAAATGCCCAGAGCTGAGAAATTGAGTGTCTTGTTCACGGAAAAGCCAAGAGGCCAGTATTACTGGATCAAACAAAGAGTACCTGTTGGGGAGTGATGTGTAAGAAGACTGGAAAGGTAGGAGGGGGATAGGATATGGAGGGTTTTAAATGCCAAACAGAGCATTTTGTATTTGATCCTAGAAGTAATAGGGAGTCACTGGAATTTATTGAGTAATGGGGTCCGACAGGATTAGACTTGTGCTTTAGGAAAATCATTTTAGTGGCTAAATGAAAGATGGATTAGAGTGGGGAAAGAGTTGAAGCAGGCAGACCCACCATCAAGTTGATGCAATGATGTAGGTGTGAATTGCTGAGGGCCTCCTCTAGAGAGGCAGTGATGTCAGAGGAGACAAGAGGGCACATAGGAAAGATTCTGCAAAGGCGAAATTGACAGGCCTTGGCAACAGATTGGATATGGTGAGATGAGAGATAGAGAGGAATCCAGGGTGACTAGATAGTGAGCCTGAGGAACTCGGTCTTTTCAGGGAATTTAGCTATAAAAGGTACAAGATATATATAGGAGGATAGTTAGCAGAGATGGAAGAATTAAGTGAGGATTTTTTTGTTTGTGGAAGACGTGAGCACATAGGGAACAAGCCAGTAGATAGGGAGAGATTGAAAATATTGTACATTTGCCGATTAAGTATTATGTTATCAATTTTGTAAAAGAAAGTATTCATGTATGTGGATGATCAGCTACATTGTTATTGTAATAGTCATATCAAAGAGAGAAATTTATTACCATATTTCCCCATGTATAAGATGCACCTTAATTTTGGGGCCCGAAATTTGAAAAAAAAATGTATTACATAAAGTTATTGAACTCAAGTTTTATTCATCTGCTCATAGCTTTCAGGCATCTTTTGGGTAAGTCTGGTGTGTCTATGCATGCTTAGTCCATTCCATCTCATGAACCTGAAGCACCAATTGTGTCCTCCTTTGAAATCAGTAACTTCTTTTTCACCAGCAATAGTTCTTGCCTCATGCTGAACCATCTTTGTGGACACAGGAATTCCAATTGCCCTTTGCTCTTCAATCCATATCTTCAATTCCCTCTCTAAATCAGGCCATTTTGCTGACTTGCCTCTCATGGCCTTCTTCTGCTGTGGCGTTTTCAGTAGGGTTTCTTCTTCCCGTAGCCAGTCTCGGATTGTTTTCTCAGTTGGAGGAGGACCAAACTTACGTTCAGCAGCATGATTTCCCATCACTTTTCAAACTGGATCACTTTTAACTTGAATTCAGCACTGTATGAAAATATTTTCTGAGCCATTTCTGGGCAGAACGTGGCAAAACATAACCTAACATACCGGTAACAAACGTGAAACAATGAGTGCAAAGACAACAGGCGTGAAAAAGAGGGAAATGCAAGTAAAAAAATCTACAACGAGTGCAAAAACAAGTGCGAAAAAGCAGGAAATGCAAGTAAAAAAATCTACAACCACTGTATAAGATGCTTTTATTTAGAGTTTTTAGACCCCAAATTTTTTGAAAAAATGTGTGTTTTATACATGGGGAAATACAGTACATGTTTTTCTATCAGAAAAAAAGTAAGGAATTTTCTCCCATAGACTTGTGACAAGGTTCAATTCCCTCAATGATGACTAGAAAATTTAATTGGCTATTCAGAAGACACATCAACTAGCCCATTATTTCCTTTGTTGCTTATTACCTATATAACATTGAACAAGTCATTATACATTATATATACTTACATATACATACACTGCCACCAATAGACTATAAAACCTCTCTGTGCCTCAGTTTTATCACATATAAAACAAGAGGATTGTGTTGCTTGGCCTCTGAGATCCCTTATATCCCTATATATAAATCTATGATCCTGTTTATAAAACATTAAGCAGACCAAAGATCTCACCATTGTTAGGTAATTGTACTACAGGATATTCTGATAAATAGATATGCATGTGTATGGACATATTTATGTAAGTGTGGATATGTGTATGTCTATATACATATATGTATGCACATATATGTTTGTATATGTATGTGTGTGTATATCAGTGAGGATGGCGGTGGGTGTGTTGTATGTCATTTTTTTGGTACCCACCCCTATGTAAGTTGGATTAATCCTCCTTTAGTTACTTCTTGGGTGTAGCTAAGTGGCACAATAGATAGAGGATTGGGCCTGGAGTTAGGAAGACTCATCTTCCTGAGTTCAAATCTGGCTTCAGACACTTACTATTTGTGTGACCCTGGGGACGTCACTTAACCCTGTTTGCCTCAGTTTCTTCATCTGTAAAATGAACTGGAGAAGGAAATGACAAACCACTCCAGTATCTCTGCCAAGAAAACCCCAAGTGGGGTCACAAAGAATTGGACATTACTGAAACAACTGCACAAAAACATGCAGATGACCCCTAAATCTATGTTCTCATGCTTAATCTCTCTCCTAAATTCTAGATTGTCAATCTCCTTCTGGACATCTTCATATCCCATAAACATCTCAAACCCAACGTGTCCAGCAGAAATGATTACCTTCTCCCTCTACATTTGCTCCTCTTCCAAAATTTCTTTTGGCTGAGGTTACTTCCATCTTCCCATTCATTCAGGTTTGCAATCTCATCCTTAACTCTTCCCTCTCCTTCATTCCCCGTGTCCAGTCAAGTCCTGTTGATTCTACCTCTCTAAAATCGCTCAAATCCATTCCCCTCTCTACACCCAAATGATGCCCTGTTTTAGACCCTCACCTTCTCTTGTCTAGGCTACTATAGTAGTCTCTTAAATGATCTCTCATTCTGTCACCCAATTCATCTTCCCAATAACTGCCAAAATAGTATTCCTAAGGGACAGGTCTGACAATGCTATACAGTTGCTCTAGTGTTTGGACTAAAACAATCTTCTATGTTTAAAATAGACATTTAGTCTGGCACTTACAACCCTCCCTCCACAGTATGACACCCATCTTCCTTTGTAACCTCAGATTACATTACTCTCTTTCATGTATTCTACATTCTAACCAAGCTGTACTACTAAATATTCCTCACACTTGACATACCATCTCCTGCTTATAAACTGTCCTTCATGGTTTGAATGCATTTCCTCCTCATCCCAACTTCTCATAATTTTTGTCTTTCTTCAAAGTTCAGCACAAGTGCCAAGCCCTCTGGGAAGCTTCCCCTTATCTTCTCCTTCCTCTCTTTGCCCAGTTAGTGCTATTCTCTTCTCAATTTACCTTGTATTAGACATATACATTATATATATATATATATATATATATATATATATATATATTATATATATATATATATATACACACACACACACATATACAGCCACCAATAGACTATAAGCTCCAGAGACTATTTGTTTTAGCCTACGTGGGTGTAGCACAGTGCTTTATCCATGATGAGTACCTTGGTGAATTGAATTATTAGGTATTCTGGTCCTTGTATGAGAGACATAATCTGGCCCCATATCTGAAGCCTTTCAAGGTTGACAGCAGTTGCCAAAACTTACAGTGTGGTAGCACGGTCTTTAAAATCTCGGGGTAGCTTCCGTGCTGTGGTAAAGTGTAGGAAAGGACTTTCAGGGAGGCTGACTTGGGTTACATTGATAATTCATTATCCCCTGATTAAGAATTAATCTGAGCATCAGTCTTTCCATGGCTGTCATTGTTCTTTCCTTGGGAAATGGTTTCCAATTCTTTCCTGCTTTTGTGTTCTGTTTCTCATTTCAAAGGAAGAACGACCACCATCCTTCGAAGGATAGTATGTTCATGTAGTTAGAGCATACTACTGTACTCCCTTACATCTTATGATAGGAATGTGTGGCATTACAGACTTACTGCAGGGAGTCAAGGAATATAGCCGCTTGGGATCTGGGAGACTGTTATGATTCAGCATCTTCTAAGAGGGCTTAAAGAGCAGTGACAAAACTGTGGAAGAACAAAGAAACCTTTCAAAGACTTTAAGGAAACTAAGGTTGAAGATTGGGCCTTAGAAATGATAGGTATAGGATGCCTAAAGAAAAATAGCGTTATTATCACTGTTAATACTCTGTTAAAATGAGGAATCACCAGTGTAAACTGACAGAAGAATACAACTGTAGCAAGTCTAATTTTTATTATTTCTTTGAAAGATTATTTCAAGCTATTTAAGAACTGTAGACTTTATATGAAAACATTGGAAGGTTTTCTCATACTCTGGTCATCAGTCCTCATTGATCAAAACAATCCACCAGGCTAGCAGATATTGTATATATAGCATAATTTATAAGGTAAAATATTCTGCAAAATCATTTTACATTTAAAAAGATTCATTTAAGGTGAATATAACTTGAAAACTTTAAGCTTATAGCTAGTTTCCAGCAGCAGGCAAATAGAATCACTAGATTTTTTTAACTATGATTTACCCAGTTCCTACTGTGCAAGTGAATCACTCCAGTTTAAATTAAGTCTTATGTTTAGTTGGTTAAGGATATCTAGTCTGAACCCCTACTATGTAAATGAAGAACAAAATTAAAACACAACAATGGAAATTCAGGCATATTATTATTTAATGATAGACAGATGGCATTAATTCAGTGACAGAAAAACATTCTTTCAATAAGAATTATTGCGTGCAGAGTATTCTGCCAGACATCTGGGGAAATTTCGAAAGTTTAGATAAGTTGAAGTAGGGCAATGTGCTAGCCTTCTTGGAGTTTCTAGTCTAGTAGGGTGATTTACCACATATGTAATTATTATACAAAATAATAGCATCTTATTTAGAAGCTTTGATAGTATTAGAATTAAAAAAACTTATTAGTATGACAATTATTCTTAGCTACTGCCTGGTTTTTAGTTATGACATACATACAGAACTTATGAACAAATGTATATTTCTATGTTTTCTAAGTTTATTTTCAAGTGATTAAATTTGTCTTCAAAGGACAAGATAATCAATCACATTATATGTTAAACTTGGACTGTGTGGTGAACCCAAGGTATACATTCTATGCTTACTTTTTCTTCCCAATACTCCAAGTTTCTGATCCTTTCTTTACCTTCTGCTGACTGTTTCTCTCATGATGCAGACACTCAAAGAACACAAATTTCAGTACAGCTAAATGATGAATGATGTCTGACAAAGTATTGGTTTATGTTCTGGTGCAATTAGATGTTTTGATTTCTATTTGCACTGAGAAGAAAATTTGGCATGACTGCATTCCTCAGAAAAGATGGATGAAGTGCAAGACTATCTTAATTAGAAATGGGAAATTGATGTTATCCTTTCTCCCAAAGAATGGAATGATCATGATTCTAACAGAACATGTTCTATTTTATAAATGTTTATCATCTAAAAGAATCTAAAGAGTCCATATTTCTGTAACTTTTCGTAGTTGGGATATTATATTACAGATCATTTTGTCTGCTCTTATGGTTCATCTTATCCTCGTCTTTTACTTTTATTTCCAACTTGGCAATCTTCTCTATTCTACAATTCCAACAGAATTTAGGCTGGAAAGCCAAATTCACTAAAACCCAAAGCCCCTTACCTAGTTGTTTTCTATGATAGTCTTGCATCTGTAGCAGAATATAAGGACAATTGCTTATTTTAGAATTGTTGTGATTTGTTTCTCAATAAACTATGCTCATACTTTGTTATCAAGAATATGTACTTATAGCTTTGCATTATTATCTACTTACTTTCAGGCTGTTCCCTTGTGTCTACTTAGTAATTTAAGAACAGAAATAGTCTGCTGTCTCTGCATCTTCTTTTGTACTCTGTTATATTAATTGTTGCCATCACATGAAGTCCATAGTGTATGTATTTCATCATGACATTGATTATACATAACTCAGGAATAAAATAAAATGCAACTTTTTCATAAAAGACAGCCATCACTCAGTTTTTCTCTATTTTACATCCAAAGTTATCTAGTTTGTTTTTTTAAGAGGAGGAAGGAGGCAAAAGAACATTTTCTTTTATTTTTATTATGAATTTGAAAATTCAAACCCATCCCCTTAATCGGTTTATGATGTTGGTACCACTGAAAAAAGTGCCCATATTCACAGGACCCATAGAAATATAGAAGAAATTGATACCAAATAAATCATTGTATTGTTGTTCAGTCGTTTTTCAGTCATGTCCAACATTATTCCTTCTCCAATTCATTTTACAGATGAAGAACTGAAGCAAACAGGGTTAAGTGGCTTGTCCAGGGTCACACAGTAAGTGTCTGAAGCCAGATTTGTGTGTCAGTAGGGCAAGATTCATGACCTCGACTATGACAATGAATGTGCCCATATAGTTAGGAATCATGAAGTATCAAAGATTCTCTCTATAGAAGGCAGAAGTAAAACATTTATTCGGACACCAGAGGATCAAATCTCAGAACGACATAGCAACAGTTGTATTCCAAAGCCAGTAAGTCCACCTCAATGTTACAGCAAGAAATTACAACACAGTATTGCAGTAAAGAGCCAAGTCATCGTGTAACCTTCCCCTCCTGCTAGGGCCTTCCTGTAAACACTCATGAATCCTAACTGTCTGCTTGCTTGCATCCTCTTCCTTCTCAGTTCTCTGATCACCCCAGCTCTCTGGTCTCCACTCTCTGCTCTGCACTCTCTCTGCAGCTCTCTTGTCCCCTCACAGCTCTCTGAGTTCTGTATCTCTGTAGGTTCTGTAGCTCCTGAGTTCTGTGATCTCTAAGTTCTGTCACTCACTAGTCTCTGAGCTCTCTGTAGATTCTGAGTTCTATGACTACCTTCTAGGTATATACACTTTCCTTAGGGCCTGAGGGCTTCATACCCAGTCAGCGAAAGGGTGTAGGCCTGGGGTTTAGCACTTGGTAAGTAAAGAGCATAGGCCTGCCCACAAACAAACCTCTAATCAAACTTGCCCCAACTAACCCTACCTGAAGCCTATTGAATGGGTGGGAAAGATCTTTGATCACTGATTGGCATCACAATTTGAAATCAGGAAGAAGAGTCATCCTGACTCCAGGTCCAGTAATCTATCCACTGCGCCACCTAGCTGCCCCTAAGAAATGATTCATCTCAAAATATTGGCAGCTCTGAAGTACTTAAGGTTTTTGCATCTGAATAGCTCTGATTTTTCATATCTACAAAGGACTTATACCTGATACTAGATACCACCTTTTTATATTGTGTTTCCATAAAACAATAGTTCCAATGAGATTAAGACATATAGTTCTTTGTTGCTCATGGAAATATATGTATGTGTGTGTGTATGTTTGTGTGTGTGTGTATCTCTCTCTCCATATATGTATAATATATATATGTGTGTGTGTGTGTGTGTGTATACACATACATATATATACTGAAACATGAAACCTCACACAGACAAGATAGATGAATCTTTTGTTTAAATTTTGTGGGTAGACTTTATTACAATGTTGAGGAAAGTGGGAGAGGAATCAGAGGATAAAAATGACCAAATGTGATTCTCAGTTCCATCCTTCTAGCTTTCTCAGGTACCAACACGATGCCCTATGAGAAAAGGATTTTCCTCCATATTAGCAATGTTGTGAAAGAAAACAGACAAAAAACAACAACAACAAAAAATAACAGAAGTTTTTTTTAAGTATGCTTCAATCTGTATTCAGACTCCATCAGTTCTTTCTTTGGAGGGGAATAGAATTTTTCCTCATAAGTCCTTTGGAACTGTCTTAGATCATTGTATTGCTGAGAATAGCTAATTCATACACAATTGTACAATATTGCTGTTACTGTGCACACTCTTCTCCTGCTTCTCACTTCCCTTTGCGTTAGTTTATGTACGTCTTTCCAGAAAGCGTCCTGCTCATCGTTTTTTAATAGCACAATGGTATTCCATTACAATCATATATCACAACTTGTTCAGCCATTGCCCAACTGATGAGCATCCCCTCAATTTCCAATTGTTTGCCACCACAAAATACATATAGGTCCTTTTCCTTTTTGTTTTTGATCTCTTGAGGATATAGACATAGTAGAGGCATTGTTGGGTCAAAAGGGTGTATGCATGGTTTTTAAAGCTCTTTGGGCATAATTCCAAATTGCTCTCCAGAATGCTTGAATGAGTTCACAACTCCACCAACAATGCTGTATTGTCCCAATTTTCTTAAATTCCCTCCAACATTTATCCATTTTCCTTTTCTGTCATGTTAGCAATCTGATAGGTATAAGGTGGTATCTCAGAGTTGTTTTAATTTGCATTTCTCTAATTAAAAATGTTTTAGAAAATTTTTATATGACTATAGGTAGTTCTGATTTCTTCACCTGAAAACTGCCTGTTCATATCATTTAACCATTTATCATATGGGGAATGACTTTATTCTTATAAATTTGACTCAGTTGTCTATAAATTTGAGAAATATGGCTTTTATCAAGGAAACTTGCTGTAAAAATTTTCACAGGTATGATTGCTGTATATTTCCCTCCATCCTACTTTCACCTTGTTTATCCTTTTCTCTCTCTCCTTTCACCCTGTCCTTCCTCAAAAATGTTTTGCTTTTGACCACTGACTTCCCCAATCAGCCTTCCCTTCTATCAGTACCCCCATTTCTCTGGTTCCCTTCTCCTCCTACTTTCCTGTAGGATTTCTATACCCAAATGAGTGGGTATGTTATTCCCTCTTTGAGCCAATTCTGATCAGAGTAAGGTTCAAGCATTGTCTGCCACCCCACCTCCCATCTTCCCTTCCACTGGAGAAGCTTTTTTGTGCCTATTTTATGTAAGATAATTTACCCCATTCTACCTCTCCCAATCCCCTCCTCCCAAGATATCTTTATTTCTCATTTCTCTGCTTAATTTTTTTACATTAACCCATCATGGTCAACTTGCACACATGCCCTCTGTCTATCTCTACTTCTTCTAAGTGCCTTAATCAAAATTCTTAGTAGTTACAGGTATCATTTTTCCCATATAGGAATGAAAACAGTTCAACCTTATCGAATCCCTCATCATCTTTCTTTCCTTTTTACCTTTTTATACTTCTCTTGAGTCTTATATTTGAAAATCTAATTTTCTATTTAGCTCTGGTCTTTTTATCATGAATGCTTGAAGATCCCGTATTTCATTAATTATCCAATTTTCCCCCTGAAGGATTGGACTCAGTTTTACTGGTTAGATTATTAGTTGTAACCCTAGCTCTTTTGCCCTCTGAAATATCATATTCCAAGCCCTCTGATTCTTTAATGTTTGATGCTGCTAAATTTTGTATGATCCTGACCGTGGCTACATGATATTTGAATTGTTTCTCTCTGGCTGCTTGGAATATTTTCCTTTTGACCTGGGAGCTCTGGAATTTGCCTATAATATTCCTGTGAGTTTTCATTTTGGGATCCCTTTTAGGAGGTAATTATTGGATTCTTTCTGTTTTACCCTCTGGTTCTAGGATATCAGAAAAGTTTTTCTTGATAATATCTTGAAGTATGATGGCTAGGCTCCTTTTTGATTGTGGTTTTCTGGTGGTACAATAATTCTTAAATGATCTTTCTTCAAGTTATTTTCCAGGTCAGTCATTTTTCCAGTGACATAGTTCATATTTTCTTCTGTTTTCTTTCCCTTTTGATTTTGTTTTATGGATTCTTGATGACTTATGGAGTCATCACCTTCCACTTACCAGCTTCTAATTTTTAAGGAATGATTTCTCTTCAGTGAACTTTTATACCTCCTTTTCCACTTAGCCAATTCTATTTTTTGAGAAATTATTTTCTTCAGTGAATTTTTGTACATCTTTTTCCATTTGGCTAATTCTTCTTTTCGAGGAGGTCTCTTCAGTGGATTTTTATGCCTCTTTTACCATTTGGCCTATTTTCATTTTTAAGGTGTTATTTTCTTCAGTATTTTTGTGTGCTTCCTTTACCAAGCTGTTGACTCTTTTTCTCATTATTTTATTGCGTTACTTTCATTTCTTTCTCCAAAATTTCCCTCTATCTCTCTTATTTGAGTTTTAAAATCCATTTTGCGTTCTTCCAGGAATTCTTTTTGTGCCTGAGACCAATTCACATTTTTCTTTGAGGTTTTGCATGTAGCTGCTTTGATTCTATTGTCTTCTTCCAAGTTTGTGTTTTTATTGTCTCTGTCACCATAGTAGTTTTCTATGGTCAGATTCTTTTTTTTCATTTTTTGTTCATTTCCCAGCCTATTTCTTGACTCCTAACTGTATGTTGAAGTTGGGTTTTGCTTCTGGGGGGAAGGGAGCACTGTCCTAAGGTTCGAATTTATAGCTATTTTCAGAGCAAGTTCTGGGTGTCTGTAAGTTTTCTATTCTTCCAAGATGATATGCTCTAAGGAGAGGTATGGTTGCTCATTGCTCTCCTGATCTGTGCTCTGGTCTATGAGTGATGACGAGCACTCTTTTGCACCCTGGAATTGTGACCAGGGTCCCTGCTCCCCTGAGGTTGCAAGCTATGGTGTGCTAGTGTTTTGTCCTACCTTGAGATTGCAACTTGGAACCACATTTGGGCAATGCCACAGAGTCCTTCACCCAGTGCCAGCAGAGGGTCTTCTGTAATCTCCTTATGACTACTTGTCTGACCCCCTTACTATCTGTGAGCTGAAAGCTCCAGGAGCCACCACTGCAGATTCATTCACCGCTTCCCCCACCTCCACCTCAAGGCCATTCACTGAACATATATTTCTTGACAGTCTGCCTATGTGTTAGGTATGGTGTTGGGGGTAGGGAGAGAAGAAAAGAAATAAAAGATATAGCCTTTCATTTATTCAGAGTCTTGTAATCTTCTTACAGAGATATATACAAAAGTACGTATCTTACTGAAAGTATTAAATTATTACTGTAGGGAATAAATGATAAATTATGAGAAAGAGATCACTTTGCAACTGGGGTGATCAAAGAAAGATCCATAAAAAATGAAAGACTGTAGTCACACCTTGAGAAATGAGCGGGATATGAATATTTAGAGATGTTTGGAAGTATCCTTCAGGTGGGAGGAATACAAGGACTTAACTGGAATGAGAAAAGGAATGAGAAAAGCCTAAGAACTAGGGCAATGGTGTCAAGTTCACACATACAAAGCTGAATTGGGGGCTGAGGGTAGGAAGCACTTGCAGATCTCTATTATCCTATGTGCATAAGAACATAATCTCTCTGTCTCTGTCTCCCCCTCAAAGCATCTACATTTGACCTGCATACTTGAGGGGCAGGTCCTATATGATTCTTTTTTACATTTTTGGCTTACCCATCACTCAGCAGGATATAGACAAATCAACATATTAAAGGTATTTTTATTTGATTCTTGACAATTACCAAACAAAATCTATAGTCACACGTAACTTCATATTCCCCCTCCTCCAACTAACATATAAAGTGAAGGAAGTAACTCTAAGTCATTTTTTGTATTACTTAGGTCAAAGTGGACATTTAGGCCTGAGAAATGCCGATAATTGCCGCAATATTTTTATTCCCTTCATAAATACATTTCCATATAAGTCATTCATTATCAGGTAAGATATTTTCTCCATGGAATTTAGTAGCCTTTTAAAAGACACATATCCAAGATATATACACACATTCACATATGCACACATATACATATATATGTATATATACTCATATACATATGTATATATGTGGCACATATGCATGTTCATTGAGTGAAATCAAATTATTTTTTAAATTTTTAATTAAAAAAATTATGCCACTTATTTACATGGGATTGGGGGGAAGAGATGAGGCTCTTGTTCTCAACTATCATGGTCTCCAGTAACAGTTCAAAAAAATGACTTTATAACCACTTCCTCCTTCAAATAGGGTTTTCTGGCATAGAGGACAAAAGGAAAAACTTGGGGGGAAAGGTAAGAAAGGCATAGGATCAAGATGCAGAGGCTGAGGGTCCCCATCCTTTTTTCTATCCTATGATCTCAAACCATTTACAAATGAGGTGATTATGTAGGTGTGTGTATGTGGAGGTTGTGGTGATAGATATCCCTATTTGGCATCAAGACTTCTGTATACCAGCTACTTTCATCCCACCCCCCAGACTGGCAAGCCGCCATTTCTCTTTGGGGGAGATGGTTCTAAAACTAGACCATAGGAACTTACTACCCCTTACAACATCTCTCAGGGGTAGGGAAGAAATTCCAGCCTCTTCTGGGACAAACTCTATTTCCCAGGAGAGGGCCAAAGGCACTGGTTACTTGAGACCTGGACAAGCCCCTGGTGGTCTTGAGTACATGAAGAACATGTTTATGTTGGGGAGGGGGTGAACAGGTGGAGAGGGAGACAAAGAAGAAGGATATCAAAATTCTGTGCTTGGAGGTTCTGTAGTCAACAGAGAGGGGTCAACATTGGGGGTATTGAGAATTACCCTCTCTCCCTTCTAATTCCAGTCCCTAATCAGGATTTGTAAATCCCTTCTATTAGATTCACTCTCCATTCTAGTCTGGCAAACCACAATCTTCCTTCAGACTCTTGGCTTTTTCTAGCTTCTGACTCTTTACCCATTCTGATCTGCCCCAACAAGTGGGACATCTACTCTCTCCTCCTGGAAGTTTCACTGAACCCTAACACCAGACTCAACTCCATATCTGCAGCACAGATATCTAGATTCCTGTCTGCCTTCCTTGTCTCTGTGTCCTGAAAGAGTGATACATCTTCCTCCCCAAATGCGGAAACATTTTCTCTTTTTCTATCTCACAGCAGAGACCACAAAAGGGCTGTGCACACAAAGGGTGTTCAAAATAGGAGTATATGCTGAGGGAACAGTAAGGAAGGTGTCTTAAACTAACTGCCCGTTCCACCTGCCCTCTTCTGTTTGGAAGAATGGAAATTCACAACCCTTCATTAGGGAGGGAGAGAATAAGGCTGGAGATGGGGCTGGTGGGAAATGAGGACTCTCATAAGGGAGCTGGGATGTGGCCAGAATTCAACACCAAAAGATTCCATAATCAACTATGGGGACAGACCAATATCCCTTGATAAATTAAGTGAATCAGTCAGATGATTCCATGATTCAGTTCCATTATTGATAAATTATGTAGAATATGGGGGCAGTCAGGGATGGAGTTGGGAAACTCAAGTAAAAGTCAAAATTGATTAAACATCTCTGCCAAAGGTCAGGCAGGGCAGAATGGAGGAGAGATGTACATTTAGAACCAAGAGACTCAAGACTGAACCATGGGGTTAGGCTGCCATACCCCAAATGTACCCCTCTCCCTGCTATTTGAAGAGGCTTGAAGGCCAAAGAGACAGGGGGTGAAGAGTCATAGGAGTTGATATTATGGATTCAGAGAGGTCAGGGAGCTGTCAGAGGAAGTGAATGATGTAAGGGAGGTCGGTGTATTGGTGTGCTTATGTGGGTGGGGTTGGTGGTGGTAGGGGATGGACTCAGGGATCAAGAGGGCTGAGAGCCCAGCAGTCTCTCAATGGCTGCATTCATATCACCACCCTCAGTAATCAAGGTCTGCCACCCCTCTCAAATGATGAAGCCCATGGCCTGGAGTTGCTCCAGCTGTTGCTGAACTCAAATCTCTGGTGTCTACATGTGGGAATTTCGACTGCTAGCAAAAAGCTGAATCACCTGTTGCATCTGCTGCTGGTGGTGCCCCACCACTGGAGAGGCACTAGCTGGCATGGAAGGGCAAGTGATGGGGGTTCTGGGCCACTGCTACCTTCTGCAGGGGGAGGTAGGATCCAAGGTTTCTCAAAGTTCCCAAGGCTGGGCACCAGCTCTGGGGCCTCCGTCTGCAGGGTCTACAGCCCCTGTTGGATCTATAATTTTACATGAAACTGCAGGTCTTTATTATATACGGCTTATTTTTCTTTTCCATTTTATACTAAGTACAAACTGTACTTTCCAAAAATGTTCTGCTCATTTTCTCTTTCTACCCTTCCTTCTATTCTCTTCTCCACATTAAAAAAAAAAAAGTAGGGTTTTTTGAGAATTTTTTTTTTTGCTACACTAGCTTTCTAATTAGATTTTTTTATATGATGATTCATGATGATAAGGTTCTGAGCAGATACGTGTATATCTCCCCCATATTAGAATATAGTTTATCCCTCTTTTTAAGTCTTTTGTGATTGCTCATTTACGTTTACCCTTTTGTATTTTTCTTAACTCTTGTGTTTGCACTCAAAATTTTTATGCAGCTCTGGTCTTTTCATTAAGAATGCTTAGAAGTGGGGCAACTAGGTGGCACAGTGAGTAAAGCACTGGCCCTGGAGTCAGGAGGACTGGAGTTCAAATCTGGCCTCAGACACTTGACACACTTTACTAGCTGTGTGACCTTGGGCAAGTCACTTAACCCCAATTGCCCTGACTTCCCCCTGCAAAAAAAAAAGAGAGAATGTTTAGAAGTCCTTTAATTCACTAAAATTTGATTTTCCCTGCTATAGGATAGTACTCAGTTTTGTTTTGTAAGTTATTCTTGGTTGTGTCTATCCTTAGCTTTCTGCAATACTGCACTACATGCCAAGTTTTTGGTTCCTTTGGAGTGGTGGCCACTAATTAGTGTGTGATCCTGACAAATGTAGTATTTTTTTTTTCTTTCTGGATGCTTTGATCTGCAAGCTCTGGGATTTGGATATAATGTTCCTGGCACTTTGGGATTCTTTCTATTTCCACTTTGCCCTCTTGTTCTAAGAGATCTGGGCCATCCCCTTTTTATGAAATATGACTAACCTCTTTATTTTGGTCAGCTAGTTCAATGATTCTTACATTCTCTCTCCTCAATTTGTTTTCCAGATTACTTGCTTTTGCTATGATGTCTTGCATTTTCTTTTTTTCAATCTTTTGACTTTCTTGTTGACTTATTTTAATATTTCTTGTTTCATAGTTATTCTCTTCTAATTTTCAGGGCATTTATCACATGGGTAAATTTTTACCTTTTATGCCAAACTTAATTCCCTTTCCAGTTCTTTCATTCATAGCTCTTTTTTCACCCATTCTTTTCCACTGTAGCTCTCATTTCACTTATGAAAATATTTTTTAATTCTTGCTTCATTTCTTCCAAGAATTCTAGTTGAAATGCCCTTGATTTGCCCATCCCCCACAAACGTACTACATCTATATTCAATAATTCTAAAATCCCCCTTTCCAACCGTAGTCTATTGGCTTTTCACCTTTCCCTCTGCCTTCCCTTGCAAAAGCCTGTTTTTTGTGCACACCACTATTTCCACTCCTTTAACCCCTCAATTCTCTCCCATGCCACTTCCCTGCAGTAACCATCATCAAATCAATCAAAGCCTTATCAGAACCAATCAAATAATCTGCATTTGCCTATTTTGCAATTTCCTTCATATAATCAAAAGCAGACCATCACAGTTGTTAATGGCAGTAGCATTTATTCTTTGCTCCTTTCCTAAAATACAAAAAATGACTTTAAGCAGTATCCTATTTTCCCACAGCAATAGAAATTACCGGTCTCTCCTCACTATCCCCCAAAAGAATAACTGAAACACAGTATCTGCCAAGAGCTCTCAACCCTGCCAAGTGCTTTGTGGCACCTAACCCTAACTGGGGCCAAGGCTGTTAATACTGGGTAGGCATCCTTTATGACTTCAACCTACCTCCATTGCCAATGGTAGTGACTTTGTTGTACTGATTAAGGGGCATGCTTACGTTTCCTCTGGCATAATCTGCTGTGCTCATCACTGGCACCAGGGCATTCTTCCTTCCTGGTTTAGATGTTTTTGGTCAATGGTACTACATCTGTCACCATTAACCTCAGTGATTTAATTAAATAAAAGGTATCAGATACCTGTCCCCAGAGGCCAGACTGTAGCCTATTCCTCCTGGTTATTCCTAAACCCATCCCCAAAAGGGTGCCAATACATCATTATTTCTTAATATGGCAGGTTCAATTCACGCAGTAAATTTTGGCTCATATAATTTTAGCACCATAATTTGTAATTCAACAATGTAACTTTAAAGTCTAGGGATGCTAAATGTGATTTAGTATTTATTTAGCATCACTGTAAGGAAGACAGAACACATTCATCATTCCCCTGCTTATCTTTTACCAAATAAAAATTCCTAAGTGTCCACAAACAACAAAATTGCAGGATTCATTGTTAGGTGACAATGTTTATTTCCTGCATTTTGTTAATCTCATTGCAGTTTCTAGGGTGGTATCTTTTGATGAAGAAGTCATTGTTATCCTGTGTGGACTTCTTTAAAGATGAAGCGCGAGAAACTGAGGAAAGCTGAGGGTTTATTCAGTCCTCCCAGTAGCTCAAAATATGAAGTAAATTTGCACCAAAACTGATTTCTAAGTTTCATTAACAACTAACAACAGTCTCTGGAAATTTTTCTTATAATACATCTTACAGTGAAAAAAATAAATATACTTCCTTCGTTCAACACTTAGCACAGTGTGGTAAGAGTTTAATGTTTACGAATTGATTCAAATTAAGGCATACTCTTCAATTAAAAGCAAATCTCAATTTCACATATATATTCTCATAAGTCTAATAAAATCTAGCTATTTTAGAGTTTTTCTTTAGTTAGGCAATGTTATTTTCATTTAATCATTAAAGTGACATAAGAAATTACCATTCCAAACTCCTCTTCGTTCCATTTGAGTCTCCCCTTCACATTCAGGTCCCACTACATTAAGGCCTCCTATCTGGTTTCTAGTCTGCTATTGGTCAGCTGTGAGAATGTGATTAAATCATTCTCTCGCTAGATTTGTTTTCTCATCAGTAAAATGGGAATGCTTTCCCTTCTTATATGGTACAGTTCTTGTGAAGATCAGATGGTGAAATATAATGTTCATCCCCTTAAAGCTGGGCTTGCGTTTGCAGTAGAGAATGGCATTTCAGTTAAAACTTATGCCTATTTTGGTGACAATGAGAAATTCAGTTTTAGCAAGAAGGGTGGGAGTAGATAGAGGGGAAAATATTTTTTGACAGGTCTTGCTGAGGGTAGAGAGGAGACTGTACACTATGTCTGTGTTTTACTGGAAATCCCATATGTTTGGTGCGTGTAAATGATGACAGGCTACCAAAACCTTCAACTGTTTATAAATGATTATAAATTACACATTATTACATAGTACAGCTATAATTAGTAAAGATTAGTTTGGTAAATATAAAAAATTAAGTAATACAGGTGGGTGGGTGCATCTGCACTAGCCCTAGGCAAAAAGCCCAGATCTATAAAGATTTCCCAAAATTTGCTCTATAGAACACGATTACCTCAAATGAACATTTTTGCTTGCATAGTAAATGTAAAAATTATTAAACAAATTGAAGCAACAGAATGTTAAGCTTTTGTTTCCTTTTGATGGAACTATAAAGTTTCTACCTACATTAGTGAGAACTACTATATAGAAAAGAGTGAATGCATAACTAATTACTTAATTACATTATCTTGTCTTCTTCACTGAAGCCCCAATCCCTATCTTCTCCACTGATCTCACTTCAGTTATAAATTTTGTGCCTTTTGGGGGTTAATTCAACCTGTATCGAGGAAATGTTACTCAGTAAAAAGAAACATGTTTAACTATTAAAACTGATAGATCTGGTACAAAGAAAGATATTTAGACTTTAAATTCCTCATATTTATGTAGCACTTTAAAGTCTGAAATGCAGGCTGAAATGCACATTTTTTCCCAAAAATACTGTGATAAGGAGTCAAAAAATAGATGAGGACAAAACATTTTCCCAACATTTTAAAAATATTTTATTTTTTCCCCAATTACATGTAAAAACAATTAACATTCTTTTATTTTTTCAAGTTTTGAGTTCCAAATTCTATCCCTTCCTCCTTTCCCTATCCCCTCCCTGAGACGCTAATAGGTTATACATGTGCAATCATATAAAACATTTCCATATTAGTCATTTTGCAGAAAAAAACTTTACAAAAAAAAAGAAAAGTGAAAAACAGTAAACTTCAGTCTGTGTTCAGATGCCATCAGTACTTTCTCTGGAGGCAAATAGCAACTTTCATCATGAGTCCTTTGGGATTGTCTTGGATCGTTGTATTGCTGAGAATAGCTAAGTCATTCACAGTGTTCAACATACAATATTGCTATTACTGTGTACAGTGTTCCCCTGGTTCTACTCACTTCATTCTGTATCAGTTCATGCAAGCCTTTCTAGGTTTCTCTGAAATAATCCTGCCCATCATTTCTTGTAGCATAGTAATATTTCATTACATTCATATACCATAACTTGTTTATCCATTCCCCAATTGATGGGCACCTCCTCAATTTCCAATTCTTAGCCACTACAAAAGGAGCTTCTGTAAATATTTTTATACAAATAGGTTCCCCCCCGCCACCCCTTTTTTAATCTCTTCGGGATACAGACCTAGTAAATGCATTGTTGGATCAAAGAATATGCCTGGTTTTATAGCCCTTTGGCATAGTTCCAAATTGTTTTCCAGAATGGTTGCATCAGTTTACAACTCCACCAACAATGCATTAGTGCCTCAGTTTTCCCACATCCCCTCCAACATTCATCATTTTCCTTTAGCAAATATAATGGATGTGAGATGGTACCTCAAAAGTTGTATTAATTTGCATTTCTCTCATCAACAGTTCTTAAAGCATTTTTTAATTTGACTATACATAGCTTTGATTTGTCTGAAAACTGCTATTCATATCCTTTGACCATTCATTAATTGGGAAACGACTTGTATTCTTTTAAATTTGACTCAGTTCCCCATATTTTTGAGAAATAAGGCCTTCATCAGGGATACATGAAGTAAACAATTCCCCCAGTTTTCTGCTTTCCTTCTCATTTTGGTTACATTGTTTTTTTGTTTTTTGCTTTTTGGCAGGGCAATTGGGGTTAAGTGATTTGCCCAAGGTCACACAGCTGGTATATGTGTCACGTATCTGAGGCTGGATTTGAACTCAAGTCCTCCTGACTCCAGGGCCAGTGCTCTACTCACTGCACCACCTTGCTGCCCCCGGTTACATTGATTTTGTTTGTGTAAAAACTTGTTTTTATATAATCAAAATTATCCATTTTGGATTTCCATAATGCTCTCTATATCTTGTTTGGTCCTAAATTCTTCCCCTATACATACACCTGACAGGTAAATTATTCCATACTCTCTTAATTTGTTTATGGTATCACCCCTTACGTCTAAATCATGTACCCATTTTGACCTTATTTTGGTATACAATATAGGATGTTGGTCTATACCTAGTTTCTGCCATATTGTTTTCCTGTTTTCCCAGTTTTTGTCAAATAACGAGTTTTTGTGCCCCAAAGCTTGGGTCTTTGGGTTTATGAAACACTAGATTACCATGGTCATTAATTACTGCATATTGTGTACCTACTCTGTTCCAGTGATCATCACTCTTATTTCTTAGCCACTACCATATTGTTTTGATGATTACCACTTTATAATTCAGTATGAGATCTGGTACAACTAAGCCAACTTATTACATAATAATAACAATTATTCATGTAACTTTTTGGTAGTTTGATTGGTATGGCACTGAATATGTAGATTAATTTAGGTAGATTTACCATTTTTATTATATTGGTTCAGCCTACCCATGAGCAATTAATATCTTCCTATAGTTTAGATCTGACTTTTAGTTGTGTGACAAGTGTTTTGTAATTGTGTTCATATAGTTTCTAGGTTTGTCTTGACAGGCAGACTCCCAAGTATTTTATATTTCCTACAGCTATTTTAAATGAGGTTTCTCTTTCTACATTTTGCTGCTTGACTTTGTTGGTAATACATATGTTGATTTATATACGTTTATTTTACATCCTGCAACTTTGCTGAAGTTATTAATTATTTCAGCTAAATTTTTTTAGATTCTCTAGGTATAACATCATATAATACCTATGTATAACATCATATCATCTGCAATGATTGTTTCCTCATTTGCCTATTTTAATTCCTGCAATTTCTTTTTCTCCTTATAGCTATAGCTTGCATTTCTAGTGCAATATTGAACAATGGTGATGATAATGGGCATCCTTGCTTCTCTCCTGATCTTGCTGGGAAGGCTTCCAGTTTAACCCCATTACAAATAATAATTGCTGATGGTTTTGGAGAGATATTACTTCTCATTTAAAGGAAAGCTTCATTTATTCCTATGCTCTCTGGTTTTTTTTTTAAAATAGTATTTTGCTAAAGGTTTTTCTGCATCTATTGAGGTAAATCATATGATTTTTGTTGGTTTTCTAATTGGTATGATCAATTATGCTGATAGTTTTCCAACATTATTAATGCACACAATTTCTATTACGGAAAAGTAAGATACGAACATAACACTGCATATTGAAAATGTTATTTACCCTAGAATTGCTTCAATTTTCAAGAGTTAACAACTGAAAAAAAAGTATCAAAATGTCACTATACTAAATAACTGCCCTGTACAAAACATTTTACAAAAGTCACAGATGCCATGTATTACCAACAATACTGAACCCATAATTTCCTTAAGATACATTTAAACTGGTTACAAATAGCAGGAAACTACATATCTCAGTAGAGGTATGAATATATGTGTGTACATGCACACATATGTGTATACTATGTGCATATATTTATCTATATTCATATATTAAAAATACATATCTTATATGTGTGTGTATTTTTATTTAATCACCTGTATCAAAATCTAATCATTCCCCAAGAGAAGATATTTTCTCATAAAAATAATTCCCTTTTAATTGATAGCAGTTAGTAACCCACTTTCTAAAAAGTTCCAAAATCTCATTTAACTAACATTAGCCCAGCCTAACACTGGAATATTCTACAGAAAAAAAAAACTAATTTCAAAATATTTGCTACTTCATTTCTTAGCATGAAGAATGTCCTTATTCACTTATCAATCAATATTATACAAAACTAGTCACAATCTTACATCTTAAATCAGTCATAATCTTATATATTTTAAATAAACTTTTGAAATAGTGACTCTGTCACCAAGGTCTGACGGTTCAATACATTATCACCACAAAATTCCTATGTTTAAGTAAAGTACTCACTTTCTCTAAGCAACATCTCTTTGGCTTGTTTCCTTCACTATTACAATCCATGGTCCATACTAGTGTTTATGCCATCTTTGGTTTATCTTGACAGTCATATTTAAAGCAAGCTGCCCAGATGAACTAACATGCAGTTCTAAAGCCAAATTTAACTTTTAGGTAATGCAAACACTGGTTTTGAACCCACCAATGATTCAGTATCTCCATGCAGATTTTTACATGGGGACAACAGCATTAGCCTAGGATGAAGCAGTAATTACTCATCATTCTGGATCCCAGAAATGTGAATTAATGACAGCAGAATAGACACTGGCATATTTGGAAATGAGCAGATCAATCAATTCAGGCAGCAGTAGACTTTTAAGTGATGCTCAATCAATGAAAATCTCTTGAATCACAGTATGAAGGGAGGAGAGGCAAGGAGGAGAATAAGCAGAAGAATCTGACAGTACAGTGCTAACCCATTTTCCTTTTGCTTTTCTGCAGCTCTTCTTAATAAGATAGCAGCTATAGTTTGTTCTTTTTTTACAAGCAGGAAAAAATGCATATTAGGAGTCTGGGCATATTAATTACTTAATACTTCCATGGCTTGAATCACTGGGCTGTGTATGGCTCAAGATGTTTTCAAAAAGTAAATATCCTTTCAGTCCACCATCATAAGTAGAAGGAGCTAGTCTGCATTTTAAAATGCCTTTTACATTTTTTATATGCAAGTTTATGTGTACATATGCATATGTGTCTACATAAGCACATTTATAAGCATCATCTTACTGCCCCTATATTTTCTACATTTCACATTTAAACCATCATTCCTTTCTCATAATTTCTTTGTACAATAGTAGATCACCTAAAATGAGCCCTTACCTGACCACATCTGTAGAACTGGAACACTTCCCTATTTGGGTCATTCAAGTCCTCATGACTTTTCACAGCTGTGCAGATAACCACCAGGCACGCCTTTGTTCTAGCTATGGCTTAAGTTATGCTATAATTGCATTGTTATTATGCACAATTAGAATGCTCCATAAGAAGCTATGAGCTTTATTTCCAAAAATAAAACACAGAGTGCATGTCTTTGATTTGCCTTTCTTTGTAGGCAATTCTCAAGTAAAAATTTTGTCATACACTACCAATATTCTGCACTGGCATGGACTACTACTGTAAAGTCTACTGCTACACTCATACATTTGAAGCAGATATTTTGTTACAGTTTTTCCCATAGCCCAAGTTTACCTACAAACACCCTCAAGTATTTCTCAAGAGGTATCAAGTCAGTGTACCTTAGGTACTTAATAAAAGAATGATGGCTGGCTATTGATATGTAAATACATTTGAATTCTAATAAATTATTTGTATCAATGGTGGGTTGAGGGAAACCCTTACATTTCTTCATTTCAATACTTAACTGGCACATTAATTACCAGTGAAAGAGAACTTCTGAAAAATAATTTTAAAAATCATTGTTTGCTCTAATTTATCTAAGTCTAAATCAATCTCAAAGCAACTGATTATAGATTTTTTTAAAACATGAATTTAACAATAAGATCAAAAAATTATTTTGAATATATATACATAAGACTCTACAACAAGCAGTATATATTAAAAAAAACAAACTAGTTTTTAGAAAGATCCTAACATGAAGTTTGTGCTTCTGATAATTCCTAAGAAGCCAACAAGTATATATTCACACTGAGACACTAGTCAGCTCTTAAGGTGAAATCCAGTTTTCTGTGTTTTTAAGCAATACGGTAGTTTCAACTCTGCTACAGCCGTATCGAAATGCCTTCTATAGGCATTAGGAATAAAAGAAAGCATCATACTCCAGACAACAAAGTTCTAACCTAGCCTGAGATTTTTACAACATAATACAGGAAAGAGGAATGGATGATGATGAGTTCCTGGTATTTTGGTCCACACCCAATTAGGCCTTCAGGGCTTTTCTGAGGTCACCAAAAAAGTTTACCAGGGTGCTAGCCATGGCTGTATCTACTGCAGACTGAGGAAGCATCCCTCGAAGATCTGTCTGAATGTAGCCAGTCAAAAGACTTCGATCAAAACTATCTTTAAGTGGGACACAAAACCAACCACAGGGATGATTATATCCACGGACAAAATCTGGTCTCACTTCTTCATAGTGGACACTTATGCCTACAAAACAATTTAAAAACAACATTATTAAGAATAATAATTTGCATCTAATTCAATATATTCATCAAAGTATATGAGGACTTCCTGCCTAAGCTTTACTGGAAAAATTAATCTCCAATAGTTTTACTAGTTTACATCAATGAACATTTATTAAGCACCTACTATTCTATTCCAAGAACCGTGCTAAAGTACTGGGTTACAAAAAGAGGCAAAAGACAGGCTATGTTCTCATGGAGCTTGTAATCTAATGGTGGAGACAATATGCAAATACGTACACACACACGTACACACACACATAGCAAGCTATAAACAGAATAAATAGGAAATAACTAAGAAAGGGAAGGTATTAGAATTAAGAGGGGTTGGGGAAGGCTTTAATAAAAAATGGGACTTTTAGTTGAGACTTAAAGGAAGCCAGGGAGGTCGGTAGTTGTAGTGTAAGTGGCAAAACGCAAAAGAAATTGTCCATTAACTCCTAGGGAGCTATGATATTTGTGCCAATACTTGACTGCCCAGGAAAGCCAAGTGCAGAGAAGTTACTTCTGGTTACTACTCCTAAAGTCTAAAACCTGTGTTGGCTAAAATACTTAAGATGATGCTTATCTGCAAGCACCAACTTTTGTAAACACAGCAGCATTACTTTCTCTTCAGAAGAAACTGTCTAGGAAGCAAAGAATTTCATTTGGGACAGTTTCCCAAGATTAGAAAAGTATTCCTTAGAATTACAAAAAAGAACTAGACAGCTATATATACTATCACAAATTCTCCTATTATGACCCAAAATCCAGTAGTTTTCTGAGACAGTAGTAAAGGGAACCCTTCTTTTTTTAAGAGAGCTATGAAATTCATATGTGCAAAAAAGCCACCTTATGACAGTGACTGCAGTTCAACAGCCATTCACATTATCTTATTTGCTAAAGTTTAATATCGATTATGTCACTAATTAAAATAGATAAAACTATATAGAGCACAGAAAAGAACATTCATTTAATAAAGAACTAACTTATAAAAGCAATATAGGTCTGAGATTATTACCACATGACAAAAGTCCATCTTCATATTGTGTTGTATAGGAGAAATCAACAAACTCTCTTGGTGCAATGAGGTTCCACAGCTGCCCAGCGGTTGTGTAACGCATCACACAGCAATTCTACAAAACAAAGGAAAGAAAGGAACTAAAATGACTGGCTGTGATAGGAAGAATACGCACAGGTCAAAATTCAAGTGATACCTAATCAATCTTTTAGAAAAAAAAAAAACATTACAAAGGCAACAAGCACAGCTAACAAAGTTCTTCTCAAAGTGACCCTAACCGATCTGTTCTGTGGTTCTGCTCTCATTACAGTGGCCCACTTGTCTTACATGGGTTCCAGAGCAATGAGTTAGAAGCTGATGCTGCAAGCTATTCAGGCTAAAACGACCTGCTCAAACACTCTGCATGAAAATAGCAAGCATAATAAGGAGTTGCATCTTCCTTGATCATCCATTTCTCCACTGGTTAAGGTGTTTTTGCCTCTGATTTCAAGGACTAATTGTCAATGGAACATCTGCATACATGCATGGAACCTGTAGATGAAGGCTATATTTTAACATGTTCATGTTACAAATGAAGGAGACTCTTAGATCTAGACCTTCAAGTCCGTTCTCTTCTTCTACCTCTTTCTTTTGTTTTTTTTTGATGAAGAAAACTTGGGCCCACAGAAGTGACTTTCCTAAGGTCAAAGAGGTAGAATTCAGGTCCTGTGACTCTAAGTTCCACTCTCTTCCCACTGTAACATTACTTACAAAAGAAGAGGTAATGGTGTCCCCGGTCATAAGGGTTTTGCTACCAGGGCAAGCAAACTCAAAACTCTGACTGGGTTTATTTTATTCACAAAATCACTTCAGTGACTTTAGTTTCTTTGAGAGAACGCACAGGGTTCTATCATGAGACTTTACTAAGGTCACTTATGACTCTTGGAGCACCATACATGCAAACACACTCAATGCCTTCTTAGAGAAATGACTTACCTCTTCAAACTGCTCAACGATATCCATGGAAGTCATTAAGCTGTCCCAATCTAGGCGACAAGGCCCTGGACGTATGTGATCTATAACGTCGTTAGTAACATGCTCCATAACACCTTGAGCTTTGTAGCTAGAGAAATAGATGTTACATGTTATCAGAGAAACATTTCTGTTATCTTTTACAAAGTAGAATTGACTCTAAACGAATAAAGGAAATTTGAAGGAGAGGTTTAAGAACAGGGTGTAGATCATAAAAATATCACTTCATAGGTTTATTCTACACATTTCCTTCATTTCCTCATCTTCCTGGCAAACAGTTATCTGAACTATATTACCTCAACATAAATACCATGAAATCTCATTAAGTCACAAAATGCATAAAAGCCTACATACTGCTACAATTCTGGGGTTATGATACATATACATCATTACTGCACATTCATCCAGTAATATCCTACTGGTACTAAACATACTACTCCCTTTGGATTTTAAACAAACTCTGGGCCGAGGATATCTCTAATAGCCTCTGTTTGGGGGTCTGTAGAGAGTTGAAAAAGGATGTAAAACAAAATCCCTACAAAGTAATTTTAAATCAACAAATTATTTAAGACCCTACGGTGTACAAAGTATTGTGTGTTTGTGTGTGTGTGTGTGTGCCTGCATGCATGCGTCTGTGTGTGCACGTGTGTGTGTAACAGGGGCTGGGGGTGGGAGGGGGTTGAAGAAATATAAGACAATCCTTTCCCTAAGAAAATTAAATCAAGCTTGGGAAACAAGGGATGTCACAAGGGATACTAACAAAAGTTAAACAACATTAAGTACAAAAACACAAGAGATATAAGGCATACGTGACTAATCATCAAGGAAGTAGTAACAATAATTATCTTAATGAGGCCCTAGAGTGTAGGAATGTAGACTGTATAGGGAGTCAAAAGACCTGGTTTCAATTTAACTTAGTTCAACAAACATATCTGTATCTCTCCATATATACATGTGCATGCGTATACACACACACACACACACACACACACACTACATATCTGAGAGACACTGTGCTGTGAACATGACAAAAAATAGCTTTTACTCTTAAGGAACTTACATTCTACTTGGATGCAAATAAGTAAACATAAAATCCTTCGAAAGCATTAATGACTGAGGGGATCAACCAGGGAAGGTTTAACTGAGAAGTTGAACTTGAATCCTAAACTAATCCCAACTTTAACACTGAACTAATCCTAAAAAGAAGCTACATATTCTTCTAAGAGGCAGAAAAAAAGAGAGTGAACTCCAGATAATGGAGACAATTTGTAAAAATGCACCAAAATAGTCTGAGATAGACAATGAAGTTCCGGGAATAACTAGTTGGGTAGAATGAAGTGTGTGAAGAAGAAGGAAGAGAGACAATTCAGAAAAGGCAGGCAGAAGCAAGTGTGGGGAGAACCTTGAATAAGTAGCAATGAGGAACAACAGGTTTTTAGGCAGGGGAGTGATGTAAGATTCTGTCACAACCTATTAATAGTCTTGGTTCTTTCATGAACTAGTTATGACTTTTAAATAAGTCACTCATTCTTTCTGGGACTAATTATCTTTCGGATGAGAGGATTTAACTAAATATTTCTCAGGTTACTTTAAGTAAATTCACCAAAAGTTTACCCCAGAATCACAGAAAGTCAATGTTGAAAGAAACCTCAGAGGTCATCCAGTCCACGTTGAATCCGAATCTCCTCTACAAGACATTGGGCAATTTGCCATCCATCCTCTGCTTGAGGGAGAACTCATTATCGACTCAAAGCAGTGAATCACACTTTTAGAAAATTAATTGCTGTCAAGTTTTTTCTTATAGGAACCCTATATTTGGAGAGTGGTTGAGGGTATGACTGGAAGGGTAGAGAAGACTGCCAGTGGAAAAAAAAATGTAAAAACAGAAAACCTTAGGATAGAACCTCAGCAGACATCTATGTTTGAAAAGAGAAAGATGATGAAAAGCCAGCAAAGACATAAGGAAAAGTCAGTAAGCACCCATCACGTAGAATCAACAAAGACTGTGAATTAAGAGTATCCAAAAAAAGGACAAGGTCACCAGTGTCCACCAATATTGCAAAGATCATGAAACAGGCCCCTCTCCAGAGGCAATTTCACTTTCTGAAATAAACAGTCCTAATCTGATCCTTTATGGATGAGCATTAGTGAAATATAAACTTAATGTTATTCTTCACAGGGAAAAGGAACAGAAAAAGCTATGAGGAAGGAAGTTGAGGAGTCCTACTACCTCTCCCTTCAAATACATCATTAATTGTTTCAGGAGTTTTCTCAGAGGATGGAGATTAACTTTCCCACTTCATCTCATTACAAAAGCATTTTGCTTTCAACAATTCATTCAATTCTAGCTTTCCCTGACCCTGTCATAGACACTGTCCGTCTCACACATCTGGTCAGTCTTGGACATTATATTTCAGAGTGTCAGGGTGCATCCTAAGTTCTTTGGGACAGCAGGAGGGACCTTGAGTATGCAAATTATATCATAGCAGCTTCATTCATTTTAATTTTTTTAAATAGCTCTAAACCAAAAGGCTAACACTTCTTGTCCAGTGTAATGCCAGTGACCATATATGTATGCGACGCTTTAAAGAGGATTAAGAACTACCTTTAGAAGATAAACTTACAGGTATCCACTGAATTCATCTGATGGTTTTCGCCAAACTGTTACATCTTTCTGAAAAAATCAAAACAGGACACTGTAATACCATAAATATCATTTAAGCTACTGAAATCAATCACTTAATATTTTCTATCTCCTCATAGCCATGTCCACTTTAAAATATAAGGAAACTCCCAATGAGAAATGTAAAAAATATCTGCACTGTGTTTTATCAAATGAGTTGAATTTGAAATTGTTCTATCCCTGATTAAAGTGCTTCAAATATAACCTAAATTATAGCATCCCAATAAAGTAATATCATACCATTAGGGGTACCAGGCAATGTGAAGCATAATGGCACCATTATTCTGCTTCATGTTATGATGTATACAAGTTAGTGCAAAAATCACTCATTCTACACTAATGACAAGTTCACCTGATACAATAATGTCTAATTTTCATTATATATTTTTAGTTGTATTTACCCATTTAAACTATATTATTCTTAATCTATATATCATTTCAGATAAGTTTCCTTTTTAAAAAAATAATTTTATTGATATAATTTTGTTTTTACAATGCCCCACTGTATCTTCCTCTTCCCCCATCCCATAGACCCATGCTCTATAACAAAGTCTTTTTTTCCCCAAAGAGGAAGAATAGAAAATATACATATACATACACATACACCCAAACACACACATATGCAATGATTCACACCCAGGGATCTCCTACCTCCAAAGCACTGAGAAATGTCTTTTCATATTTCTTTTTGGGGGTCGTGCTTAGACTTCGTGATTTTGCAACATTCAACTTTTGGGGTTTTTGGGGTTGGTGTAGTTATCGTGTATATTGTTTTCTTGGCTCTGCTTACTTCGCTATGCATCAGATTGTGCAAATGTTTCCATGTTTCTCTGTTTTCATTATAGTTGTCCTATTGTATAATGTGTACACAATCTATCCCAGTGATCCACCACTCTGTTTTCTTAGCCAGCACCAGACTGTTTTAGTGCTTACCACTTTGTAATATAGTTTGAAATCTGGTAATACTTGGCTACCTTCCTTCACATTTTTTTCACTGATTCCCTTGCTATTCTTGAAGACCTTTTGTTCTTCCCGATTTTTTTTTCTAGATGTGTAAAATGATTCTTTGGCAGTTGGATTGGTATGGCACTAAATAAGTTAATTTAGGTAGAATTATCATTTTTATTATATTGGCTCAGATTAGCCATGAGCAATTACTATTTCTCCCATTGTTTAGATAGATCTGTATTTATTTGTGGGAAAATTGTTTTGTAACTGTGTTCATATGGATGTGTCTTGGCTGGTAGACTCTTAAGTATTTTATACTGTCGACAGTTATTTTAAATGTTTCCCTTTCTGTCTTTTCCTGCCAGGTCTTATTGGTAATATCTAGAAATGCTGATAATTTATGTGGGTTTGTTTTATATCCTGCAACTTTGCTGAAGTTGTTTCAACTAAGTTTTTAGTTGATTCTCCAGGGTTTCCTAGGTACACCATCATATTATCTGAAAAGAGTGCTTGTTTTGTTTCCTCACTGTCTATTCTTACTCTTTCGATTATTTTTTTTATTCTTACTGTTATAGCTAACATTTATAGTACAATATTGTTACCATAATAATGGTGATAATGGATAATTTTGCTTCACCCTTGATCTTATTGGAAAGGTTTCTAGTTTATTTCCACTGCAGAAAAATGATTATTCTTGGTTTTAGATAGGTACTATCTAAATCATTTATCATTTTAAGAAAAGCTACATGCATTTCCATGCTTTCTACTGTTTTTTAATAGGAATGGGTGTTTTATTTTGCCAAAAAGCTTTTTCTGCCATCTATGATATACTCACATGGTTTCTGTTGCTTTTTTGTTATTGACATCATCAACTATGTATATAATTTTTCTAAAACTGAACTAGCCCTGCATTCATGGTATAAATCAAACTTGGTCATAGTGTATGAGATTTATGACAGATCTCTGTAATCTCCTTGCTACTATTTTTAAAAAATTTTTGTATTAATATTCATCAGAAAAATTTTGCTCTCCATTTTAGGTATCAAAACCACATTTGTACATTAAAAGGAATTTGGTAGGACTGTTTTACCTATTTTTTCAAAGAGGTTATATAGAATTAGAATTAATTGTTCTTTAAACGTTTGGTAGAATTCATTTGTAAATCCATAAGGGTCCTCATTTTATGGCTTGTTCAAATTCTTTTTCTAAGACAGAGTTATTTGAGTATCTATTTCATCTTCTGTCAATCTGGGCAATTTATATTTTTGTAAATATTCATCCATTTCCCTTAGATTATAATTTTTATTGACATATAATTAAGCAAAATAGCTCCTAATAACTGCTTTAATTTCTTTTCCTTGGTGATACATTCACCCTTTTAATTTTTGACAATGGTAATTTGGTTTCTTCTTTCCTTGAATCAAAATAACCAATGGTTTATCTATTTACTGGGTTCCCCACCACCACCATAAAACCAGCTCTAATTTTATTTTTTCCATTTTTAAAAATCTTTTGATTTTCTTCATTTTTCTTAAATGTCAGGGTTTCCATTTTGGTGTTTAATTGAGGATTTTTAATTCTTTCTTTTTCTAGTGTTTTTTTAAATTGTATGCCCAATTCACTGATCTGCTCTTTCTCTCTTTTGTTGATGTGTTTAGAGATATAAATATTCCCTTCAGTACTGCTTTCGCTGCATCCTATACATTTTGGTATGTTGTCTCATTACTGTCATTCCCTTTAATGAAATTATTTGTTTCTATGATTTGTTCTTTGACCCAACTCATTCTTCTGACCACCTCCTCCTTTGATCTACCTTCCCTTTTATCACTTCCCCTCCCCCCTTTCTTTAATCCCCTTCCGCTCCTACCTCCCTATTCTGAAAGGTAGATTTCTATATGACACTGAATGTGTGTGTGTATAAATATGGACATCATATATGTGGATATATGACTATATATATATATTCTTCCCTCTTTGAACCCTTTCAATTAAGAATAAAGTTCAAGTATTGCCTTTCTCCCTGCCCCATTTTCTTCTCCATTCTTGCATGCCTCTTTATGTGAGGTAATTTTCCCCATTCTTCCTCTCTCTTCCCCTTCTTCACTAAATCCCTCATAATCCCCCCTCCATTTTTTTAGATCATCTCAACATACTCAATTGTCCTAATAATGATAAAGTTCCTAGGAGTTTTATGTACCATCTTCATATATAGGAATGTAAACAGTTTAATCTTTGACTAAATTTAATTACGTGATTTCTCTTTCAGGTTTCTCTTTTATGCTTCTCTTGAATCTTGTACTTTAACGTCAAATTTTCTATTTTTCTCTGGTCTTTTCATCAGGAAGATCTATTTCATTAAATTTTCATTTCTTCCCCTGAAGGATGAGGATAGGTTATACTTGGTTGTAATTCTAGCTGCTTTGCCTTTCAGAAAATCAAATCCTAGCCGTCTGCTCCTTTATCATGGTAGCTGCTAAGTCTTTTGTGACTTGATTGTGACTCCAAGGTATTTGAATGGTTCTTTTATGGCTACTTTTGGTATTTTCTCCTGGGAGAAAATATTTTCAGAAAGTATTTTGACCTGGGAGCTTGGGGATTTTACTATAATATTCCTGGGAATTTTCATTCTGGGGTCTCTTTCATGAGATGAGATTTCTATCTTGCCCTCTGGTTCTAAGATATCCAGGAAGTTTTCCTTTATAATTTCTTGAAATATGATGTATAGGCTCGTGTGTATATATATATATATATATATACACACACACACACACATACACCCACATATATATATATATATACACACACATATATCATAATTTTTCAAGTAGTCCAACAATTCTTCAATTATCTCTCCTTAATCTATTTTCAAGGTCAATTGTTTTTCTAACAAAATATTTCACATTTTCTTCCTTTTTCTTCATTCTTTTGGTTTTAATTATTTCTTGATGCCTAATACGGTCATGAGCTTCCACTTGCCCAATTCTAATTTTTAAGGAATTATTTTCTTCAGTGAGCTTTTGTACTTCTTTTTCCATTTTGCTAATTCTGTTTTATAAGGAATTATCTTCATCTGTTAAGTTTTGTACTTTTTTTTACCAGTTGGACAACTCTACTTTTTAAGGAGTTCTTTTCTTCAGTGAGGTTCTGTACTTCTTTTACCAACTATTAATTCTCTTTTCATAATATTCTTCCATTACTCTCATTTCTTTTTATTTTTGCTCTTTAAAAAAAATCTTTCTTTTGCTCTTCTAGAAAGTCTTGTTCAATGTGCATTTTACTTTAAAGCTTTGCTTGTAGATGTTTTCAGATTGTTGTCTTCCAAGTTTCTGTTTTGAAATTCCTTGTCACCATAGTAGCTTTGTATGGTTAAATTCTTGTGGTTGCTTGCTCATTCTTCTAGCCTATTTTTTGACTGTGAACTTTATGTTAGAGTTGGGCCTGGGGTAGGTGAGGTGGGGATAACTATCCCAAGTTTTAGGCTTTTTCATTGTGCTGTTTTCAGGGGGAGAGGGAGGTAGAAGTCAGTAAGTTTTCCATGCTTTCAAGGTGGTGTGAACTGTACAGAGGTGTGCTCACTACTCTCCCCATCCGTGCTCTGGTCCTTACTCAACCCTATTTTCTTGCAATTGCAAATTCCAGCACTCCTCTCCATCCTGGAAGTGCAACCAGGACCCCCTGACCTCTTGTGACCCTCTCTACCCTAGAACTGTGACCCAAAACTGGATAATGGAACATGTTGCTGCCAAGCAGTGCTCCATATTCACCCAGTGCTAACAGAGGGTTCTCCTATAATCTCTGACAAGCTGTCCAATTCCCTTACTTTCTCTGGGAGGTAAGAGCTCTTAAAGCCTGCTGCTACGTCACTCCAGAATTTAATTCTATACATTATTTTTAAATTGTTTGGAGGGGAATGTTGAGGGAATTTGGCTGAAATGCTCCTCTACTTCACCATCTTGGTTCCATCTCCTATATAGTCCCCAAAATTCAGCTTCTTTATCTCAAGATGATAAACCATTATGATAGAGTTATTATGTTAAGAATTCAATAAGTCTATTCCTTAGTTCAATACTTAGTGAACAAATGAGAATTATTAACCAATATAAAATTAATAGTAACAGCCCTTCCTCTCCTATTGAAATTAAGCTACTAGGAATACACTTTTCTCAGATTAGTTTCACATCTACTCAAATCATTGTCTCTGGTACATAATTTCCACCTTGGTAATGACTCTCATGGTAATATAAAAAGCCCAATATATAATTAGTTTCTAAGGTAGGTATTATCTTTCCAAAAAAAAAAAGAAAAAGAAACAAGATTGAATGCAGTGCTTCGGACACAGTAATTGTTCAAGACATGTTTGCTAAATAAATGAGTGTCAACACATAAAAGCAAAATGTACTCAAGTCTCAGTTATGGTTACTGCTTCTTCCCTTAGACCTCATCCTACTACATATACATACACAATCTATTGTGTGAATCAGAAGCAAGAAATTAAGTTAGTTTGATAGCCCTTTCTTGGAGAAACTATTAATTATTATAATTGATTTTCTAAAGTTTCCTGA